>NC_053036.3:508563078-509813078 GCF_002575655.3 Aegilops tauschii subsp. strangulata | reverse complement strand
TTCTCTGCATAATAAAGGCCTTACCCGCCGCAATCTGCTTGGGCTCCTGGATTTCCCGGAGGGCACCCTGGGCTTCAACCCGGGCATCTTGTGCGCTTTGGCGGGCCTTAGCAAGTTCAGACTCTTGGTCCGCAATCTTGCGCTCCAAGGACTCGCATTTCTTTACGGCATCCTGGAGCTCCTGCTGCACCTCCCTGACCCTTGCCTCGTGTTTTTCACGGGCGGCTTGTTCCGTCACCGCTTTCTTCTGGGCCTCGGTCAGCGTGTTCTTGAGGGACTCCACCTCGGCCGCAGCTCCTGTGAAACACCATAATTACATGATCAACACAAACAATTCATATCATTTTAGATCTGCATAGGCCATTGCATACCTTGCTTGCCCTCTAGCTGTTTCTTTACATGGCTGAGCTCTTCATCGGCCTGCTCCAGACTCTGCTTCAGTTTGGAGACTTCGATAGCATGGGAGGTCGCAGCCAGCATCGACGCCTGCTTATTCGCATAGGCACATACGATAAGTCTCCTGCGAAAATTATTTGATCCTCTGTCCGGCCTTTCTTTTTGAACACCGGACAAAGTCTCAAGGGCTACTGTCTATACTACGGCATTCTCTTTACGTACTTGCTTTACATACCTCAAAGCCTGTTAGAAGGCTGGTGCAGGCTTCGGTCAGTCCGCTCTTAGCGGACTGAACCCTCCCAACCACCGTACCCATAAGGATACGGTGTTCCTCAACAATGGAAGCACTTTGCAGCGCTTCCAGTAGAGTATCCGGTGCCTCTGGATGGACAGAGGTCACCGGCAGAATAGGTCCACCTCCTTCTTTCGAAGGAGGCTTCTTACCTAATTCCGGAGCCATATGGACCTTCAGAATAGTATTCGGCTAGGGGCCGAATTGGGTATGGCCCCCATCGCCAGTCTCCAGGGGGATTTGCTCCCCCATGTGTCCGGCGGCCGAGGTATTGCCCTCTGGCGCCACCCTGACGGCCTCATGTACCTCTCCCTGTCCTGGGAAGGTCCTTTGGGACAACACCTCTGCGTCGTCCGTGGCCTTGGGAGAGGAGGCCGCCGGAAGTGTCCCGCTGTCCATCACATTTGGATCCAGTGAATTCCCCGAGGATGAGGATCGCTGGGGGCGGGCGTCAGCCGGACTGCAGCACATGATTTAACATATTAAAACCACGAAGTAAAGAAGCTGGTTATATATGTTTATAAGTGCCCTGGAGTACTTACGATTCGGCCAGGGGCTTCTCCCTGGGACGCCACTCGGAGCTGCTATCGGTGTCCAACGTGGAGTCATCCGCAAGGGAGACCCTCCCCTTCTTGGACGCCTCTGCCTCTAGATTCGTGGGGGCCGCCCTTCTCTTCCTTCCCCCCTCAGGGGGAGAATTGCTTTCCTCCTCCTCCTCCTCGTCGTCCTCGGTGGGGGGGGGACTGGGTTTAGGCGTCTTCAGACATTGCGTCCGAAGTGCCTTTGCGGCGAAGGCCGCTTCTTGCCGCCTGGCCCTTCTTCTTCGCCTTCTTCTCCGACGCCTGGTAGGGCGCCGGAACCAGCATCTTCGTCAGAAGTGGGATTGCTGGGTTTTCAGGCAGCGGAGCCGGACACTGGATCCGCTCCGCCGTCTTTGTCCAGCCCTGAGAGGATAAATGGGGCGGCTTAGATATCTTCCTTGAATGCACAGGTAAAGTATACACCTGGAAATACGAAAAACTTACCGGACTGGCTGGATGGGTCAAGTTATACCCATGGTCCTCGGTCGTCTTCGGCCACGTCTCGTTGGCCTTGAAAAGCACCTTCCACATGCCTTCATGCGTAGAGCCGAAGAACTGCTGCAAGGTCTGGTGCTTGGCCGGATCAAACTCCCACAAATTGCAAGTCCGGCTTTGGCAAGGAAGGATCCGGCGAAAAAGCATCACCTAGATCACATTGACGAGCTTGATGTTCTTGTCCACCATGCTCTTGATGCGCGTCTGCAGCGCTGACACCTTGTCCGACGACGCCCACTCCAGGCCCTTTTTTAGCCAGGAGGTAAGTCGCATTGGGGCCCCGGACTTGAATTCGGGAGCCGCGGCCCAGGTGGCGTCGCGGGGCTCTGTGACATAGAACCACTGCTGTTGCCACCCTTTGACGGTCTCCACAAAGGTGCCTTTGGGCCATGTGACGTTGGACATCTTGCTCACCATAGCACCTCCGCACTCTGCGTGTTGACCATCCACCACCTTCGACTTCACATTGAAGATCTTTAGCCACAATCCGAAGTGGGGTGGGATGCAGAGGAAGGCCTCGCACACAACAATGAATGTCAAGATGTTGAGGAAAGATTTCGGGGCTAGATCATGGAAATCTAGCCCATAGTAGAACATGAGTCCACGGACGAAGGGGTGGAGAGGAAACCCTAACCCGCGAACGAAGTGGGGAATGAATACCACCCTCTCGTGGGGCTCCGGGGTGGGAACGATCTGTCCCTTGGCCGGAAGCCGGTGGGCGATTTCCTGGGCCAAGTACCCCGCCTCCCGGAGCTTCGAGATGTCCTTCTCCATGACGGAGGAGGCCATCCACTTGCCCTGCGCTCCAGATCCGTACATGGCTGGAGTGCTTTTTGAGGCGGAATGTATGGAGGCTTGGGCGCTGGAGCTCAAGAGCGGATGGGCAGAGGGGAAGAATGTTTGGTAACGCAATAATTAAAAAAAATTCCTACGCACACGCAAGATCATGGTGATGCATAGCAACGAGAGGGGAGAGTGTTGTCCACGTACCCTCGTAGACCATAAGCGGAAGCGTTATGACAACACGGTTGATGTAGTCGTACGTCTTCACGATCGATCGATCCTAGTACCGAAAGTACGGCACCTTTGCGATCTGCACACGTTCGGCTCGGTGACGTCCCACGAACTCATGATCCAGCAGAGTGTCGAGGGAGAGCTTCGTCAGCACGACGGCGTGATGACGATGATGATGAAGCTACCGGCGCAGGGCTTCGCCTAAGCACTGCAACGATATGACCGAGGTGGATTATGGTGGAGGGCGGCACCGCACACGGCTAAGAGATCAATCATCAACTTGTGTGTCCATGGGGTGCCCCCTCCCCCGTATATAAAGGAGTGGAGGAGGGGGAGGGCCGGCCCTCTACTATGGCGCGCCCTAGGGAGTCCTACTCCCACCGGGAGTAGGATTCCCCCTTCCAAGTAGTAGGAGTAGGAGAGAAGGAAGGGGAGGAAAGAGGGAAGGAAGGGGGGCCGGCCCCCCACCCAATTCGGATTGGGCTAGGGGGCGCGCCCTCCACCTTTTCCCTTCCTCTCCTCTATTCCACTAAGGCCCATATACTCCCCGGGGGGTTCCGGTAACCTCCCGGTACTCCGGCAAATGCCCGAACTCACCCGGAACCATTCCGATGTCCAAACATAGCCATCCAATATATCGATCTTTATGTCTCGACCATTTCGAGACTCCTCGTCATGTCCGCGATCACATCCGGGACTCCGAACAACCTTCAGTACATCAAAACACATAAACTCGTAATACCGATCGTCACCGAACGTTAAGCGTGCGGACCCTACGGGTTCGAGAACTATGTAGACATGACCGAGACATGTCTCTAGCCAATAACCAATAGCGAAACCTGGATGTTCATATTGGCTCCCACATATTCTATGAAGATCTTTATCGGTCAAACCGCATAACAACATACGTTGTTCCCTTTGTCATCGGTATGTTACTTGCCCGAGATTCGATCGTCGGTATCTCAATACCTAGTTCAATCTCATTACCAGCAAGTCTCTTTACTCGTCCCGTAATGCATCATCCGGCAACTAACTCACTAGTCACATTGCTTGCAAGGCTTGTAGTGATGTGCATTACCGAGAGGGCCCAGAGATACCTCTCCGACAATCGGAGTGACAAATCCTAATCTCGATCTATGCCAACTCAACAAGTACCATTGGAGACACCTGTAGAGCACCTTTATAATCACCCAGTTACATTGTGACGTTTGGTAGCACACAAAGTGTTCCTCCGGTATTCGGGAGTTGCATAATCTCATAGTCATAGGAACATGTATAAGTCATGAAGAAAAAATAGCAATATACTAAACGATCAAGTGCTAAGCTAACGGAATGGGTCAAGTCAATCACATCATTCTCTAATGATGTGATCCCGTTAATCAAATGACAACTCATGTCTATGGCTAGGAAACTTAACCATCTTTGATTCAACGAGCTAGTCAAGTAGAGGCATACTAGTGACACTCTGTATGTCTATGTATTCACACATGTACTAAGTTTCTAGTTGATACAATTCTAGCATGAATAATAAACATTTATCATGATATAAGGAAATATAAATAACAACTTTATGATTGCCTCTAGGGCATATTTCCTTCAGTCTCCCACTTGCACTAGAGTCAATAATCTAGATTACACAGTAATGATTCTAACACCCATGGAGTCTTGGTGTTGATCATGTTTTGCTCGTGAGAGAGGCTTAGTCAACGGGTCTGCAACATTCAGATCCGTATGTATCTTTCAAATCTCTATGTCTCCCTCCTTGATTTGATCGCGTATGGAATTGAAGCGTCTCTTGATGTGCTTGGTTCTCTTGTGAAATTTGGATTCCTTTGCCAAGGCAATTGCACTAGTATTGTCACAAAAGATTTTCATTGGACCCGATGCACTAGGTATGTCACCTAGATCGGATATGAACTCCTTCATCCAGACTCCTTCATTTGCTGCTTCCGAAGCAGCTATGTACTCCGCTTCACACGTAGATCCCACCACAACGCTTTGCTTAGAACTGCACCAACTGACAGCTCCACCGTTCAATATAAACACGTATCCGGTTTGTGACTTAGAGTCATCCGGATCAGTGTCAAAGCTTGCATCGACGTAACCATTTACGACGAGCTCTTTGTCACCTCCATAAACGAGAAACATATCCTTAGTCCTTTTCAGGTATTTCATGATGTTCTTGCCCGCTGTCCAGTGATCCACTCCTGGATTACTTTGGTACCTCCCTGCTAAACTGATAGCAAGGCACACATCAGGTCTGGTACACAGCATTGCATACATGATAGAGCCTATGGCTGAAGCATAGGGAACACCTTTCATTTTCTCTCTATCTTCTATAGTGGCCGGGCATTGAGTCTGACTCAACTTCACACCTTGTAACACAGGCAAGAACCCTTTCTTTGCTTGATCCATTTTGAACTTCTTCAAAACTTTATCAAGGTATGTGCTTTGTCAAAGTCCAATTAAGTGTCTTGATCTATCTATATAGATCTTCATGCCCAATATAAGTAGCTTCACCGAGGTCTTTCATTGAAAAACTCTAGTTCAAGTATCCTTTTATGCTATCCAGAAATTCTATATCATTTCCAATCAACAATATGTCATCCACATATAATATTAGAAATGCTACAGAGCTCCCACTCACTTTCTTGTAAATACAGGCTTCTCCAAAAGTCTGTATAAAACCATATGCTTTGATCACACTATCAAAACGTTTATTCCAACACCGAGATGCTTGCACCAGCCCATAAATGGATCGCTGGAGCTTGCACACTTTGTTAGCATCCTTTGGATCGATAAAACCTTCAGGTTGCATCATATACAACTCTTCTTCCAGAAATCCATTCAGGAATGCAGTCTTTACATCCATTTGCCAAATTTCATAATCATAAAATGCAGCAATTGCTAACATGATTCGGACGGACTTAAGCATCGCTATGGGTGAGAAGGTCTCGTCGTAGTCAACTCCTTGAACTTGTCAAAAACCTTTCGCAACAAGTTGAGCTTTGTAGATAGTAACATTACCGTCAGCGTCAGTCTTCTTCTTGAAGATCCATTTATTCTCGATGGCGTGCCGATCATCGGGCAAGTCAACCAAAGTCCACACTTTGTTCTCATACATGGATCCCATCTCAGATTTCATGGCCTCAAGCCATTTCGCGGAATCTGGGCTCATCATCGCTTCCTCATAGTTCCTAGGTTCCTCATGGTCAAGTAACATGACCTCCAGAACAGGATTACCATACCACTCTGGTGCGGATCTTACTCTGGTTGACCTACGAGGTTCGGTAGTAACTTGATCTGAAGTTACATGATCATCATCATTAGCTTCCTCACTAATTGGTGTAGGAGTCACAGGAACAGATTTTTGTGATGAACTACTTTCCAATAAGGGAGCAGGTACAGTTACCCCATCAAGTTCTACTTTCCTCCCACTCACTTCTTTCGAGAGAAACCCCTTCTCTAGAAAGGATCCATTCTAGCAACGAATGTCTTGCTTTCGGATCTGTGATAGAAGGTGTACCCAACAGTATCCTTTGGGTATCCTATGAAGACACATTTCTCCGATTTGGGTTCGAGCTTATCAGGTTGAAGCCTTTTCACATAAGCATCGCAGCCCCAAACTTTAAGAAACGGCAACTTGGGTTTCTTGCCAAACCACAGTTCATAAGGTGTCATCTCAACGGATTTAGATGGTGCCCTATTTAACGTGAATGCAGCCGTCTCTAAAGCATAACCCCAAAACGATAGCGGTAAATCAGTAAGAGACATCATAGATCGCACCATATCTAGTAAAGTACGATTACGACGTTCGGACACACCATTACGTTGTGGTGTTCCGGGTGGCGTGAGTTGCGAAACTATTCCGCATTGTTTCAAATGAAGACCAAACTCGTAACTCAAATATTCTCCTCCACGATCAGATCGTAGAAACTTTATTTTCTTGTTATGATGATTTTCCACTTCACTCTGAAAATCTTTGAACTTTTCAAATGTTTCAGACTTATGTTTCATCAAGTAGATATACCCATATCTGCTCAAATCATCTGTGAAGGTGAGAAAATAACGATACCCGCCGCAAGCCTCAACATTCATCGGACCACATACATCAGTATGTATGATTTCCAACAAATCTATTGCTCGCTCCATTGTTCCGGAGAACGGAGTTCCAGTCATCTTGCCCATGAGGCATGGTCGCAAGTACCAAGTGATTCCAAAAGTCCATCAGAATGGAGTTTCTTCATGCGCTTTACACCAATATGACCAATACGGCAATGCCACAAATAAGTTGCACTATCATTATCAACTCTGCATCTTTTGCCTTCAATATTATGAATATGTGTTTCACTACTATCGAGATTCAACAAAAATAGACCACTCTTCAAGGGTGCATGACCATAAAATACATTACTCATATAAATAGAACAACCATTATTCTCTGATTTAAATGAATAACCGTCTCGCATCAAACAAGATCCAGATATAATGTTCATGCTTAATGCTGGCACCAAATAACAATTATTCAGGTCTAAAACTAATCCCAAAGGTAGATGTAGAGGTAGCATGCCGACCGCGATCACATCGACTTTGGAACCATTTCCCACGCGCATCGTCACCTCGTCCTTAGCCAATCTTCGCTTAATACGTAGTCCCTGTTTTGAGTTGCAAATATTAGCAACAGAACTAGTATCAAATACCCAAGTGCTACTGCGAGCATTAGTAAGGTACACATCAATAACATGTATATCACATATACCTTAGTTCACCTTGTCATCCTTCTTATCCGCCAAATACTTGGGGCAGTTCCGCTTCCAGTGACCAATCCCTTTGCAGTAGAAGCACTCAGTCTCAGGCTTAGGTCCAGACTTGGGCTTCTTCACTTGAGCAGCAACTTGCTTGCCGTTCTTCTTGAAGTTTCCCTTCTTCCCTTTACCCTTTTTCTTGAAACTGGTGGTCTTGTTGACCATCAACACATGATGCTCCTTCTTGATTTCTACCTCCGCAGCCTTTAGCATTGCGAAGAGCTCAGGAATTGTCTTATACATCCCTTGCATGTTATAGTTCATCACGAAGCTCTTGTAGCTTGGTGGCAGTGATTGAAGAATTCTGTCAATGACACTATCATCAGGAAGATTAACTCCCAGTTGAATCAAGTGATTGTTATACCCAGACATTTTGAGTATATGCTCACTGACAGAACTATTCTCCTCCATCTTGCAGCTGTAGAACTTATTGGAGACTTCATATCTCTCAATCCGGGCATTTGCTTGAAATATTAACTTCAACTCCTGGAACATCTCATATGCTCCATGACGTTCAAAACGTCGTTGAAGTCCCGGTTCTAAGCCGTAAAGCATGGCACACTGAACTATCGAGTAGTCATCAGCTTTGCTCTGGCAGACGTTCATAACATCTGGCGTTGCTCCTGCAGCGGGTTTGGCACCTAGCGGTGCTTCCAGGACGCAATTCTTCTGTGCAGCAATGAGGATAATCCTCAAGTTATGGACCCAGTCCGTTCCATCATCTTTCAACTTAGCTTTCTCTAGGAATGCATTAAAATTCAATGAAACAACAGCACGGGCCATCTATCTACAACAACATAGACATGCAAAATACTATCAGGTACTAAGTTCATGATAAATTAAAGTTCAATTAACCAAATTACTTAAGAACTCCCACTTAGATAGACATCCCTCTAATCATCTAAGTGATCACGTGATCCATATCAACTAAACCATGTCCGATCATCACGTGAGATGGAGTAGTTTTCAATGGTGAACATCACTATGTTGATCATATCTACTATATGATTCACGCTCGACCTTTCGGTCTTAGTGTTCCGAGGCCATATCTGCATATGCTAGGCTCGTCAAGTTTAACCCGAGTATTCTGCGTGTGCAAAACTGGCTTGCACCCGTTGTATGTGAACATAGAGCTTATCACACCCGATCATCACGTGGTGTCTCGGCACGACGAACTTTCGCAACGGTGCATACTCAGGTAGTACACTTATACCTTGAAATTTAGTGACAGCTCATCTTATAATGCTACCATCGAACTAAGCAAAATAAGATGCATAAAGGATAAACATCACATGCAATCAATATAAGTGATATGATATGGCCATCATCATCTTGTGCCTTTGATCTCCATCTCTAAAGCACCGTCATGATCACCATCGTCACCGGCGCGACACCTTGATCTCCATCGTAGCATCATTGTCGTCTCGCCAACTATTGCTTCTACGACTATTGCTACCGCTTAGTGATAAAGTAAAGCAATTACATGGCGATTGCATTTCATACAATAAAGTGACAACCATATGGCTCCTGCCAGTTGCCGATAACTCTGTTACAAAACATGATCATCTCATACAATAAAATTTAGCATCATGTCTTGACCATATCACATCACAACATGCCCTGCAAAAACAAGTTAGACATCCTCTACTTTGTTGTTGCAAGTTTTACGTGGCTGCTACGGGCTGAGCAAGAACCGTTCTTACCTACGCATCAAAACCACAACGATTTTTCGTCAAGTATGTGTTGTTTTAACCTTCAACAAGGACCGGGCGTAGCCACACTCGATTCAACTAAAGTTGGAGAAACTGACACCCGCCAGCCACCTATGTGCGAAGCACGTCGGTAGGACCAGTCTCGCGTAAGCGTACGCGTAATGTCGGTCTAGGCCGCTTCATCCAACAATACCGCTGAATCAAAGTATGACATGCTGGTAAGCAGTATGACTATTATCGTCCACAACTCACTTGTGTTCTACTCATGCATATAACATCTACGCATAAACCTGGCTCGGATGCCACAGTTGGGTAACGCAGTAATTTCAAAAAAATTCCTACGCACACGCAAGATCATGGTGATGCATAGCAATGAGAGGGGAGAGTGTTGTCCACGTACCCTCATAGACCGTAAGCGGAAGCGTTATGACAACGCAGTTGATGTAGTCGTACGTCTTCATGATCGACCGATCCTAGTACCGAAAGTACGACACCTCCGCGATCTGCACATGTTCGGCTCGGTGACGTCCCACGAACTCACGATCCAACAAAGTGTTGAGGGAGAGATTCGTCAACACGACGGTGTGATGACGGTGATGATGAAGCTACCGGTGCAGGGCTTTGCCTAGGCACTGCAACGATATGACTGAGGTGGATTATGGTGGAGGGGGCACCGCACATGGCTAAGAGATCAATCATCAACTTGTGTGTCCATGGGGTGGCCCCCTCCCCCGTATATAAATGAGTGGAGGAGGGGGAGGGCCGGCCCTCTACTATGGCGCGCCCTGGGGAGTCCTACTCCCACCGGGAGTAGGATTCCCCCCTTCCAAGTAGTAGGAGTAGGAGAGAAGGAAGGGGAGGAGAGAGGGAAGGAAGGGGGGCCGGCCCCCCACCCAATTCGGATTGGGCTAGGGGGCGTGCCCTCCACCTTTTCCCTTCCTATCCTCTATTCCACTAAGCCCAATAAGGCCCATATACTCCCCGGGGGGTTCCGGTAACCTCCCGGTACTCCGGTAAATGCCCGAACTCACCCGGAACCATTCCGATGTCCAAACATAGCCATCCAATATATCGATCTTTATATCTCGACCATTTCGAGACTCCTCGTCATGTCCGTGATCACATCCGGGACTCCGAACAACCTTCGGTACATCAAAACACATAAAATCATAATACCGATCGTCATCGAACGTTAAGCGTGCGGACCCTACGGGTTAGAGAACTATGTAGACATGACCGAGACACGTCTCTTGTCAATAACCAATAGCAGAACCTGGATGCTCATATTGACTCCCACATATTCTACGAAGATCTTTATCGGTCAAACCGCATAACAACATACGTTGTTCCCTTTGTCATCGGTATGTTACTTGCCCGAGATTCGATCGTTGGTATCTCAATACCTAGTTCAATCTCGTTACCGGCAAGTCTCTTTACTCGTTCCGTAATGCATGATCCCGTAACTAACTCATTAGTCACATTGCTTGCAAGGCTTATAGTGATGTGCATTACCGAGAGGGCCCAGAGATACCTCTCCGACAATCGGAGTGACAAATCCTAATCTCGATCTATGCCAACTCAACAAGTACCATCGGAGACACCTGTGGAGCACCTTTATAATCATCCAGTTACGTTGTGACGTTTGGTAGCACACAAAGTGTTCCTCCGGTATTCGGGAGTTGCATAATCTCATAGTCATAGGAACATGTATAAGTCATGAAGAAAGCAATAGCAATATACTAAACGATCAAGTGCTAAGCTAACGGAATGGGTCAAGTCAATCACATCATTCTCTAATGATGTGATCCCGTTAATCAAATGACAACTCATGTCTATGGCTAGGAAACTTAACCATCTTTGATTCAACGAGCTAGTCAAGTAGAGGCATACTAGTGACACTCTGTTTGTCTATGTATTCACACATGTACTAAGTTTCCGGTTATACAATTCTAGCATGAATAATAAACATTTATCATGATATAAGGAAATATAAATAACAACTTTATTATTGCCTCTAGGGCATATTTCCTTCAAAGAAGGTGTGGGTGAAAGAGTGGATCCTTATCCTCTTATAAAGGCGGCGAATATCAAGCCCCCCCACTCGCCTTAAAACTCGCCTATTCCCCAAGGGTCGTGCGGATGGCACGGTTGGATTACCCGCGCCCGTATTGATGAGAATCCCGCAATAAGGGGACATGATCTCTGCTTCGACAAGACGTGCCAATGAAAACCGCATCTCGATACATGGAGCGGGAGGCTAAAAAACGGTGCGAAATAATGACCGGGCAGGGACGTAATGTCTCGCTACAAAAGTTGTCAGTAGATGGGACTCATGAAATATTATACTCTCTGCGGTTGTGTGTGGTACTTGTTTTGCAGAGACGGACACGTTTTATGTGTTCGGGGGCTGCTTTGGAGTATTCGGAGGAGGAACCCGCCTTGCAATGCCGAAGACAATCTGCGCGCCAGACACATCGTCATTGAAGCCTGGTTCAGGGGCTACTAAGGGAGTCCTGGATTAAGGGGTCCTCGGGCATCCGGGCTATGTGACATGGGCCGGACTGATGGGCCATGAAGATACAAGACAGAAGACTTCCTCCCGTGTCCGGATGGGACTCTCCTTTGCGTGGAAGGCAAGCTTAGCGTTCGGATATGAAGATTCCTTCCTCTGTAAACTGACTCTATATAACCCTAGGTCCCTCCGGTGTCTATATAAACCGGAGGGTGTAGTCCATAGAGAGGAGGATAACTCATAATCATACAGGCTAGACTTCTAGGGTTTAGCCATTACGATCTCGTGGTAGATCAACTCTTGTAACCCCATATTCATCCAAGATAATCAAGCAGGAAGTAGGGTATTACTTCCATCGAGAGGGCCCGAACCTGGGTAAACATTGTGTCCCTGTCTCTTGTTACCATCGATCCTAAGACGCACAGTTCGGGACCCCTACCCGAGATCCGCCGGTTTTGACACCGACAACGATAAGGTACAGTAGGCATTGTGTGAGAACAATTATGAATCTTGTCTTTGATAGTACCAACATGAATGGTTTGCTCTTTATCATACTAACCTATCTCACGAAGTTCCGTTAAGTTTTATGTGATTGAAGTTTTCAAGTTTTGGGTGAGATATCGATATGAGGAGAATAAGGAGTAACAAGACCCTAAGCTTGCGGATACCCAAGGCACCCCCAAGGTAATATTCAAGGAAGATCCAAGCAACTAAGCTTGGGGATGCCCCGGAAGGCATCCCCTCTTTCGTCTCCAACATTATCGGTAACCTCACTTGGAGCTATATTTTTATTCGTCACATGATATGAGTTTTGCTTGGAGCGTCATTTTATTTTGTTAGGATTTTCTTGCTATTATTTAGAATAATGTTTTTGCATCTTTTACTTCAATAAAAATGTCAAGTATGGCCTTTGCCATGCTTATTTTGCAAGTCTATATGTTGCTGTTTGAAAACAGAAAGTTGCACACTAGTGCATGAATTCTTGAAAAAAGTAATAATGTGATAAAATGCTGAAATTTTCTGCACAATAAGCTATGATAAATTTTCTACAGTTTGGTATTTTTTCAGAATTTTTGGAGTTAGAGAAATATGAATCTTCTTGCATCCTCTACAGATTGTTCTGTTTTGACAGATTGCTGTTATCTTTGCATATGTTTGCTTGTTTAGTGATTCTATTTGAGGATAGTAGTATCAAAAATGCAGAGGAATTTAGTATGCAATGTTAAATTTTAATTTTACTGATTTTTTACAGTAGAGAATGATAAGGTTTTGCATTGGTTTATACTAACTTATCTCACGATATCTTGTTGAGTTTTGTGTGGATGAAGTTTTTAAGATTTAGGGAAACCGTGATATAAAAGGAATTAAGGAGACACAAAATCTCAAGTTTGGGGATGCCCAAGGCATCCCAAGATAATATTCCAAGAAGTCTCAAGCATCTAAGCTTGGGGATGCCCCGGTAGGCATCCCACCTTTCTTCATCAACAACTATCGGTTAGTATCTGTTGAGCCTAAGTTTTTGCTTCTTCACATGATGTGTGCTATTCTTGAAATGTCATTTTATTTTGTTTTGCTTGCTGTTTTAATAAAATACTTAGATCTGGAAGTTTTTAAATAAGAAAGAGTCCTCAAATGGGTACCCATGTATTTAACTACTCGTTTGATCTTCATTTATAACTTTTTGAGTAGTTTGTCATTTACTCTCGTGCTTCACTTATATCCTATGAGTAAATTGTCGAATGATTTAAATATCATGAAGTTTATATGTTCATATAATGCCTAGTAGTGGTTTCACATTGGGTTTAGAAAGTGAAATCTTTTGAAGCTTGACAATCACAATATTGGTCATACAAGCAATTCATGAATGATTAGTATAAGGAAGAGAACTTTCACATACAAATATATCATCTTAGACATCTTCTATGATTGTGAATACCCATTAATTATTTTCAAAATTGAGCAAATTAGTTGAAGTTGGACAAGGAAGACAACATAATGAGTTATGGTTGTGTATATTTGCATAGCAGTTATATTGTTATGGATCCTCTAACATGTGGTGTTTGCCTAGGATCTTTTGCTAGCCAAAAATTCGTACTAAGTAGAGATACTACTTGTGCATCCAAAAACACTTAAACCCAGTTTCTTGCCATGAGTGTCCACCATACCTACCTATGGATTGAATAGGATCCTTCAAGTAAGTTGTCATTGGTGCATAAAGCAATAAAAATTGCTCCTAAATATGTTTGACCTTTTATTGTAAGGGAAAATTGAGCGTAGTACGAACTTGTGATGGCAAAGTAATAAAAGCGATGGACTGCATAATAAAGGTTGCTATCATAAGGGGCAATATAACATGGCGTTCCTTTGTATTAAGAGCTTGGGCATCCAAATAAAAAGTGCATGACAACCTCTGCTTCCCTCTGTGAAGGGCCTATATTTTACTTTTTAGTATTTACTTTTATGCAAAGAGTCAATAGTATACATCCTCATTCAACCTCAATTATTCTCTAGTTGGCAAGCATCATGTGGTGGGGAAAGATCTAGGCACATATGGCCAGTCAAATATATTTGATCATGATTTATTATTGTTGACAATTATCTCTATGATAAATGAGTTGGGAGGCAAAATATTAAGCCCCTATCTTTCTCTGTGTTCGATGGATGCCATTTGTTCTAAGAATATGCTTTGAGTACTAGCAATAATAGAAGACTATATGATGATTGAGTATGTGGAGCTCTTAGTTAGACTTTGTTGAATAAGTTGAATTGCAAATGCTTGGTGACTGAGAACATAGGTTGTTAAGTTTCAAGAGAAGGCATTGTTTGAACCATAATATGTGAATTGATTGCTACTTTGTCATGATGAGTTTTATGAGAAAGAGCTGCTGTTATGATGCTAGAAAAAGTGATTGAAATTATCATTGATCAAACTTATGCACTTTGCTAGCATTCACACTTCATAAATTATTTCTTTTATCATTTACCTACTCGAGGACGAGTAGGAATTAAGCTTGGGGATGCTGATACATCTACAATGTATCAATAATTTATGAAGTATTCATGTTGTTATATTATCATTCTTGGATGTTTTACAATCATTTTATAGCAACTTTATATCATTTTTTGGGCCTAACCTATTGACATAGTGCCCAGTGCCAGTTGCTGTTTTTTGCTTGTTTTTTACTTCGCAGAAAATCAATACCAAACGGAGTCCAAACGCAGCGAAACTTTTTGGAGAATTTTTCTGGACTAGAAGACACCTGATGGGCCAAAGAAGTACCCGAGGGGGACACCGAGGGGAGCACAACCCACCAGGGCGCGCCCAGGTGGGTTGTGCCCACCTCGGTGGCCTCCCGCACTGCCTCTTCGCCCTATAAATTCCCAAATATTCCAAAAACCCCAGGGGAGTCGATAGATCAGAAGTTCCTCCACCACAAGCCTCTGTAGCCACGAAAAACCAATCTAGACCCCGTTCCTGCACTCCGTCGGAGGGGGAAATCATCATCGGTGGCCATCTTCATCATCCCGACGGCCACCATGATCAGGAGGGAGTAGTCCACCCTCGGGGCTGAGGGTTTTTATCAGTAGCTATGTGTTTAATCTCTCTCCCTCTCGTGTTCTTGAGATGTCACGATCTTGATGTATCACGACGCGCTTTGTTAATATAGTTGGATCATATGGTGTTTCCCCTCTCTATCTTATTGTGAATTGAGTTTTCCTTTGAGATTCCGTTTGATCGAATTGAATACTTTTATGGATTTGAGAGCACTTGATGTATGTCTTGCTATGAATACCCGTGGTGACAATGGGGTATCATATTGATTCACTTGATATGTGTTTTGGCACTCAACTCGCGGATTCCCGAGGTGACATTGGGGTAATATATGCATAGTGGTTGATGCACGTTCTCGTGTTTGTTTTTTCGGTAGAAATCTTGGGGCACTCTTTGAGGTTCCTTGTGTTGGATTGAGTTTTATGAATCTGAAATTGTTTGATGCATATCGTATAATCAACTCATGAATACTCGCGGTGACATTGGAGTATCTAGGTGACATTAGAGTTGGTTGATGTGTATCATATGGTGTTATTTTAGTACGAACTCTTGGTTAGATCGATCGGAAAGAATAGCTTGGTGTTATTTTTGTACGAACTCTAGGATAGATTAATCGGAAAGAATAGCTTTGAGGTGGTTTCGTACCCTACAAACAATTTCTTCTTGTGTTCTCCGCTAGATAAGAACTTTGGAGTGATTCTTCATCACACGTGAGGGATGGTTGTATGATCCAATTATATTAGCATTGTTGAGAGATTGCACTAGCAAAAGTATGGACCCTAGGCCTCATTTTAAAGCATTGCAATACCATTTGTGCTCCGTTTTATCAATTGTTACCTTGCTGTTTTTATTGTTCCTATTACAAAAACCAATATCTACTACCATTACTACACTTGTATCGTCATCTCTTCGCCGAACTAGTGCACCTATACAATTTACCACTGTATTTGGTATGTTGGGGACACAAGAGACTCTTTGTTATTTGGTTGTAGGATTGTTTGAGAGAGACCATCTTCATCATATGCCTCCCACGGATTGATAAACCTTAGGTCATCCACTTGAGGGAAAATTGCTACTGTCCTACAAAACTCTGCGCTTGGAGGCCCAACATGAGTCTACAAGAATAAAGTTGCATAGTAGACATCCGTATTTTTATATATTCGGAAAATATTCTTCATAAATTTTCAGTTCGATTCAGAACTTTTATTTCTGCACAAAAACAACACCATGGCAATTTTCCTGAAAACAACGTCAGTCTGGATTAGTTCCATTCAAATCATGTAAATTAGACTCCAAAACTAGAGCAAAAGTGTTCGAAAAAGTACATACGTTTGAGACGTATCATCATGCCATGCTCCTTGCCGTGGTGGTCGCCGCCATCTGACTCGGCCCACGTGATGTGCATCTCCTTCTCCCGGTCCCCATCCTCGCGCAGGTTGTGGTTTTCATCCCCAAGGTCCATGGTGTCCGAGCCCGGGGCGAACCCATGTTAAGGTGAGTGGGGGCCTAGTCCCCCACTGAAAATTTGAAATTTCCATAAGATTTTCTTGTGCTTTTCAAAAAATATGCTTAAATTCTTTGAATTCTAGAGAATATGCTCCCACTCCAAATACTTTCTAGGTCTATCATTGGTCTGAGCGGCAGGAGCCGTTGACGGCGACATGGCATCGAGCAGCTGGAGGCGCCGATGACGGATAGCGATGGTCGAGGAGACAAGATGGGAAGGATAAAAGGATATCCATCTCCCTCTCTTCGATTATGGGATGTGGTCGTGTATTTACCTTCACCTAATCACGTTAATCGCGAAGAGAAAGAGAGATATTTGGGATTCTTCCATCATTCCATGTACTTGCCTAAGTGGGCTACTCATGTAGCTCGTGGGCTATGGGATTAGACGGATTTCGTAAGAAGTGAGATTACCTAAATGAATAGTGAAGGCCCACTTAATAGATTTTATGTGGGTATATGGGTAAACGGGTATGGGTTATGCTATCCCATACCCATATCCACTCTTCCCGATGGGTATAATAATTTTCTATTTATATACCCATTGGTATTTTTTGGCTCCATACCCTTACCATAAGGTTTTTACCCGTCGGGTACACAGGTTATGGGTACCTATTGCCATCCCTCCCGCACATGATTTGGGCCAGCCCATGAGCGGGTGCATGGCACCCCTGTTTTTTTTATGTTTTTCTATTCTTTTTTCACTTTTTTCATTTTATTTTTTCAAACTTTGAAAAGTAAACTGGATTTCGAAAAAAGATATATTACACGCATTTGAATTTTTTTTCTGGATTTTTAAAAAGTTCATAAATTTGAAAATTGCACCTGGATTTCATGAAATTTCATTAATTTGAAAAAATGCTCCAGAATTTCAAATATTGTTCAGGAACTTGAAAAATGTTCATGAATTAAAAGATATTTCCAAATTCAAAGAAAGTTAATGAATTTACAAAAAGGTCCACGAATTAAAGAATGTACATGAGCTAAAAAAATGCGAGTTCAGAAAGAATTCCTGACTTCAAAAAATGTTCGTGAACTAAAAAAAGTCATGAAAATTTCAAAAAAAAAATCACAAACTTTAAAAAATCGTGATCTTAATTTATGACTTTTGATTACAATAATATAAATACGAAAACAAATGTGAGATTTTAAAACTTTTAGCACTTTGAAAAAATAGTGACTCTGAAAAAAAGTTCAAGAATATGAAATATTGTTCTAGACTTCGAAAAATGTTCCCTAGTTTCAATAAAAAACAAAATTTTCATGTATTAACGATTTTGAAACAAATATTGTTAATTCAATAATATTTCAGGATTTCAAAAAATATGCACAAGATCAAACTAGTTCACAATGTAAAAAAAATAAGAAATGAAAAATAAAAAAAGATATTAGAAAAAAGAAAAAACAAAAAGAAAAGAAAAATAAAACGCAAAGGAAAAAAGGATAGGAAAGAAAAAACGAATATGAAAAGACCAGAAAAAATATCCAAAAATAAAATAACACGGAAAAGCCAGTTAGGGAAACCGGAATACGGAGTCTCCCGTACAAGCTACTTCGGCATGCACGATATGGAATGTACCCATCATAGGGAGTATGCGATTAGTCTGTAACCAGCGACCTGCGCGATAAATAGGAAGTGCCGGGGTCGAAGCAGTTCCAACTTAACAGGAAGGTCGACGGTTCTCGATGAAACGTGCACCCCCGGTTGGTTGCTATAAGAATTTGGGCCGGCCCAAGTAGCACAAGCTGCCTCTCCCGGTTTTGAGAAGGATAGTAGAACTTTCCTACATCGTTTTATGCTGTCTATTTTGTTTCAATTATTTATTTATTTTTCCATTTTCCCCTTCTCTTTTATTTATTTTCATCTATTATTTACTTATTTTTTCAAATTTACTATTTTTCTATTTTCTCTTTTTTCAGTTTACAAAAATCTTTCAAATTCATGAACAATTTTTGAAATTTTACACGTTTTTCTGAATTGTTAGAAATTTTTGGAATTGTGAATATATATTATGTAACATGTTTCTTAAATTCAAGAATTTGTTTAAAAAAACTTTCCAGACATCGAAGAATTGGTGAACATTTTTTAAAATTTTGAATGAAATTCCAAACAAATTTTGAATCAATGATATTAGTAAAAAATTTGGGATCTAGTTTTGAAATTCATGAACATTTTGTAGAGTTGGCAAACACTTTTGGAAATGTATGAACTTTTCTCGAAATTTGTGAAACAATTTTGAAAGTTACCAACATTTTTAAATTTATTAAATAATTCTATAAAAAATTTGAACATTTTATGAAGTCCCAAACATATCGATTATTAGTGAATATTTTTTGAATTCGTGAACCGTTTTTATATTTAAAACAATTTTGAAAATGCCGATCAGTTTTTTTTTAATTTGTGATTCATGAACAGATTTCAATGTAGTATAAGAAAAAATGAAGAAAAAATAGGAGTGCCTAGGCCGCACATGGGTCGACCCAAATTGCGCCGAGAGGGGGGGGGTTGGGGTTGCGCCGATGATAGCTATTCGTCGACTGTTTTTAAGGTGTACCGGTCTTTTAGTGGAAAAAAAAGAAAAATATTCAAAAAAATGCATGAACAACGAGCCGAGTCAAACATCTGACCTTGACGCAAGGCAAGCTAAATGGCCAATAACCTACTAGACTAGTAACACTTTGTGATATATTAATGGTTCACATCCAATATTATGCTTGTTCATTTGATGTGAGGTCTAAAATTCAAAATTTCATGTGGTATTTTATAGATTTTTGTACCAAATGAACAAATGAACCAGTGGTCCAACCAGTAAAAATCTAAACCGATAGTCTCACCAATTTGGTTGCCAGTTTGGATTTTCAAACTAGGCCTATGCGTGAAATAGCGGCTCCCCGGATAGAACAAACCGGACAGTGTGAGAGCTCCAAGGGCAGCTACCACTATAGGACGCTCTGTGCCGCGCATCTTTGTCTCGCCCATACCGAGAAGAAATATCCATTCGAAGGAACTATTTCTCGCCAGTTGCGAGACATAAGCAGGTATCATCTTTGTCGCGGATTCACAAGGCCTGCCATGTACTGTAGTTGCAGCATGAGTTTTTCTGTGATTTTTAAATCATTTTCACTATTTTGCACTATTTTTCTGTGTCTACTCTCTAGTTCTTCTCTGCCTTATTTAAATTTTAATTTTTTACCCCTTTCATTCAAGTTCACTTTTTTCTTTCTTTATTTCTTTTGGTGTTTCTTTTTTCCAACACATGTTTTATTTTTTGTACACACTGAGCATTTTAAACATATTTCAGATACAAGATTAATATTTTTCAGATATAAGTTTTGATTACTACTTTTTTCATACGCATTGAACATGATCTAACACCTTTTTCATACACATTTAACAGTTTTCAAATACATGTTTTCGAATATTTTTTTCGAACATACATTAATCATTTTACAAATACACGTTGATTTTCTTTAATGATTCAATTTTTTTAAAACTATGCGACTTTTTTTAATCTGTATCTATTTGCAATGTGAAATATCGCAAAAATATGTTTTCAAAGTCGTGAACATTTTATAAAAATCGCATAATTGGTATTTCGTACGATTAAAAAATTATTAACGCATTAAAAATTATGTTGTGACATTTAAGAAAATTTTAATATAACGTACAAAAATATTCACGCAATTTTAGAAAAATGTTCGTACCATTGGAAAAAATGATCAACATGTATTTGAAAATATTTAACTTTTAATGAAAAAATGTTCAGAACATGTACTCGAAATATTTACTGAAAAAATCATGTATTTGGAAAATGTTGCGCTTGTATATGCAAAATTTACAATGTTTACTGAAAACAATTCTACATGTATTTGAAAAAAAGGGGAAAGGAAAATAAACAAACTCGAAATACGACAAAAAAACACATAAAGTTAATAAGAAGAAAAACAGCACGGAAGCTTTTAAAACCGGTCCATAGTACCTTCCAAGTACTACATGGAACTACAACATTGTCCGGCCCGTTAGCGGATCGCCCCGAGATGAGGTTACGTCTCCTAATATTCAAGACCTGTCGCTCATGTGCTACCTAGTTGCAGAGAAGCACCCTAACTGGATTGAACCACTAACACATAATCATCGCTAGCACGCATAGTGTAGCGATATTTTGAACCACCATTTCTGAAAAAGGAAAAGATTTTTGAGAAAAAATTGAACATTTAATGTTATGCAAACCTTTTGAAAAAATTGAACATTTCCTTTTACAAGACACAAACATTTATTGAAAACTCCCAAAGATTTTTTCATAAATGATTTTACGCAAAATGAATCAAATAAGGATTACCAGCTCGGGTTCCTCGCAATACGCGTTGTATAGTTGACTAATCACACAGGCGAAGGCGGACGTTCTGCACTGGCCCGGTTCAACATTTGTGATCGAGCGTTGTGTACCTCCTTTTTGCGCATATGTCCGGGACTCGGGAGTTGCTATTTATGGAAAATCCAATTTGCCGGTCTTTGTGACAAGTTGTCACTGTTTCGCAGAAGTGAGCCAGCGCCCGTCCGGGGGTTGGCGGGCCCATTTAGCATTGCAGCGATACCGGTTTTGTGAACCTTCTAGGATGTTTTTAGCCGGGGTTTTTCAGTTTCGGGAACGTTTTAGAAGGTTCATTTTTCAGTTCCATTTTTTCTCTTCCTTTTCGTTTTTCTTTTCTTTGTTTCTGTTCTTCCACATTTTCATTTTTTCTTTTCCAAAATTATTTTCTGTTTTCCAAAAATGTTCGCGAATTTTATAAATGTTTGAAATTTCAATTTTTTTCACATTTTCGGAAAATGTTTCTGTTTTCAATTTTTTTTCAGCAATTCAGGAAAATGTTTCGAATTTCAAAATTATTTTGCTTCTCTCAGAAAATGATCAATTTTTTTAAAAAAGGATATCAAAATATGATAGTATTTTTTCAATTTTGGTCACAAACTAAAAAGTTTAAGGATATCAAAAAATCGTTCCCATTTTTCAAAATTTGTACACACTTTCATAAAATGTCATGTTTCGAAAAATGTTCACATTTTTAATTTACTTTTCACAAGTTCCAGTTTTTCAAATAAGTTTATATATTCAACACATGTTTCGTTCTAAAAATTTGTTCACAAATAAAAAAAATTCATGTTTTCAAAATTAGTTCGCCAATTTAAATAATGTTTGCTTTTTAAAAAAATTCAAAATGAAAAAGTTCCTGTTTTTAAAACTATATATTAAATTCAACAAATGTTACATTTTCGCATTTTGATCACTAATTCGAAAAATTATTCATGTTGTCATATTTTGTTCGCCAATTCAAAAAAATGTTCGGGGGGGACTTTGAATTTTTGAAGTTTTGTAAATATTGTTCATAATTTCAAAAAAATAGTTCATGTTTTAAATTTTGTTATTTTTCTTTCAAAAAAGTTTTACAAAAGTTTTTTTGTGGAAATTTCGCAAACTGGTTTTAAAGTTTTGTCGCCGCGGTTAGATTCTTTAAGATTCGCATTGTAAGTATTTCTCTTGGGCTAGCCAGTCGTGGTTGTAGCGCAGTGTGTGCATCTAGGACAGGTGGTGGGTTCGATCTCTAACGCAAACTGTTTTTGCGATCTTTACGTCGCCAAGCGAAGGCACCAGAAATGGGCGGCCCAGGGGTGAGCTGCGCCGTGTGCGAAGCCGCGATTTCTTGCCGCAATAAGCTGCCTATAGGATGGCCCGCCATGTATCGCTTCTAGCAACCTGCAAGCTGGCCTCGCTCGCTAGGCTAGGCAGGCATTCCATACCTGCGGGATGGGCCAGCCCATTCGCACGTCGAATCGCCCACACCAATAGCCTTGACAGGGTTTATTTATTTTTTGTTTTTTCTTCCTTTTCCCACTTTTATTCTAATTCAGTAGTTTTGGATTAAAATGAATTCGATGTTTTCGCTTTTTTGATAGTTTGGTGCGTTTTCTTTCTATTTGAAACATGTTCATGAATTTGATAAAAATGTTCTTGTATAAAATTTGAAGAATTTAGAAAATGTTCATGAATTTTGGAAATGTTAAAAAAATATGCAAAACTAATGACGAATTTTATCAAATTTCATGAAACTAAAATGTGCACAAAATTAAGAAAATGCTTAAGAATTTAAAATTTTATTCGGTATTTTAGCAAATTTTAAAGAATTGTAAAAATATTCACAAAGAGGAAAAATATTAATGTATTCAATAATTGTTTGGAAATTTATAAAAATGTTCGTGTATTCTTAAAAGAAGTATTACTGAAAATTTTCACAGATTTAAAATTATTATGAATTTCCAAAATATTCACAAATTTAGGAAAATTTTACCAAATTTTAAAATATTCATGAATTTGAGAAAACATCAAATATTGGAAAAGGAAAACTATGTTTGAATTTCTGCATTAATATAAAGAACCAAAAAGAAAAAGGGGAAATAAAAACTGCAAGAATAAACAGCAAGGACGGCCAAAACAATGTTAGGGAAATTGTGAAAATAAATCGGGGTCCAAAGCTGGTTTGTGCAAATGGCCCAGACACTCTTATCCTTTGTAGGCGATCTCTATGTAAAATGCTTGCGCGGAGCGATATATATCAATTGCGCACACCTCAGGCTCAGCGCTGCCGTGTAGTGGGACATCTCCATTTTGCCTGTTTTTATGTAGTTTTATCATTACGCGTGCTATTGCAATACTGGAAAATTTGAAAATATTTTATATTTTCAAAATATAAAAATTGAAATGTTTTGAATTTTTTTAAAGTCCTGTATTATTTTTTCTAAAATTTGTGCGATTGTAGAAAAAAAATTGTGGCACGTAAAAAATACTTAAGAATTTTTGTAATGTTCATGAATTTACAAATATTCTATAAATTTAAAAGGTTGCAATATGTTTTCCGAATTTCAAAAGGAGCCAATATCTTAGAAAAATTTCATGAATTTAAATAAATGTACGTGAACTAAAAATGTTCCAAAATTTAAAGAAACATATATGAACTAAATTATTTATTGCAATTTTTGTTGATAGCTTACCAAGATGACCACTTGGTATATGAACTAAATTATTGTTCAAGAATTTTCGAAAAATATTGAAAAATGAAATAATTGTCATGAATTTTAGAAAAAATGTTAACAAGTTGAAAATTGATCACTAATTAAAAAATGAAAATCATGTAGCGCTGCGCCAGAGTCTCGCAGTGGGCGAGAAATAGCCCTGGCGTGGAGAAAGAGGCAGGTCGTGGTCACGCGTAGGGCTGCGAACGAGGTTGGACGTGCTCCGTGCGCCGTACCCTGACTGACGGCCGCGAGGGGTGGAGAGGAGAGAGACGATCAGACGGCTTGGCCCGGCGTAGCGTGGCACGAGGCCGGCAACGGCACGCGCAGCAGCGGAGGGTCGCTGATGGCGATACTCGGCTGTGTCGCGCCACGCACGGACGGAAGAAACTTTGCCATCTGACAGCCCAGAGGTCACCTTCACCTGCCAAAAGGACAAGCTGGTGAAGGACCATACTACATCAGATCGTGGTGTGGCTGTATCATTGCCGCGTCCAAAACCAGCGCTCGATTATTGCGGTCGAGCCATCGCCCTCGCCGTGCAACCTGTTCGAAAACACTGCGCCCGGCTGTGGAAGAAGCTGGGAAGAGACGAAAATGGAGAGAGACGGATGGGCGATGGCCGCCGTGCATTTCATTTGCCCCCCGTCGCACTCGAAAGAGGCATTCTTTGATTCTCTTCGTCACGCCTAGCACGTGCGTGCACGAGTTGGTAGCCGTAGGACGAACGAACGATGTAGTAGTAACGGCTTTTCACTTTCATACGTACGTGGGTTTTTGGTGGGCTGCGAATTTTTGCCTGTTCTATTCGATTGTTGTAGATTTTATGTCAAGTGGTGACAGTTCGTCAAGCCGAACCTTTTGTTTGTTACTGATAATAACAAAATTAAATGAGAGTGATGCATCGGAGGGAAAGATCCTTTGCACAGTCCATAAGCAAATGGTTCCGTACAGCTACATCTCCACCTAAAATCGGCGCACTCATGGAGACCACACAATATAGGTTTTTTTAGGGGCACACAATATAGTATTTGCTGTACACATGTCACAGAAGGCTGCTGGTGATAACTTGGATGAAATTGATGTGGACTCGTGAGAATGTGAGTCCATAGCCACAAAAGTTTTGCTGATTCTTCTTGCTTGACATGGGATAAATCAGGTTTCACAAAAAAAGAGAAGACTTGGGAGAAATCTTAAGTAAAAAAATTGGCGTAAGAACGACCCGGTTCTTCCATTGTGTAAATAATGATGGCCGAGATGTTTCACCCTTAACCACCATTAGTATAATTCCGGCGCGTTGCCACAGGCAACAATTAACGATGTTTTTCAAGGTATGAGATTGCTAACCGGACATGCTGCCCGGTCGCAATTAACGATGTTAATTTGATGAAACAAATTATGTACGAACTCTCCAATTAACAACTAATTTTTTTTTCATTTTACTATATATATGTAGAACAGGGCAACCTAGCATCAGACATACTCCCTCCGTCCCATAATATAAGACGTTTCAAAAAAGTCATACATTATGGGATGGACGGAGTAGTTATCTATCGCATGTTGCTTTTCATAGAGATCTCAAAAGCATCAAGTGAAGAATAAAGTCACTAAAGAAGTGAAAATAAATAATGCAAATGAGTGATAATTTTGAAAGAGAACATTTCTTTCATAGTAAGCTTCGGCACAAATACAATCAGGAAATTCAATTCACTCATAGGAAGATCTTAGTTGAACATCGACAAGCACTTATAATTTAGGGAAACTCTTCCAACGGAAGTCTAATAGGATCTAATCTTCAGACTAGTCAAGGGACGTCGATGCGGCTTTCATCTCATAGTCGAAATTGATTCCACTCCCGTCGATGTGTTTTCAAATCTCGACGATTTTCTCGCCACATATTCACCCATAATCACACCTGCCATGTACCCACCCACGCGTCCCTCGTTCCCATCTCCATCGCATGCTCCCGAATCATCTCCATCCCCGAGCTCTCACCCCGAACCCATCCGCCATGATTCAGACATCCCCCTTGGACCATGAGATTAACCGGGCCGTTGCGCCCCTTCTACCATGGCGCGCACAAGGAATGAGCTCACAACCTCCTTGCCGCCCCGAGCATCTGCAGTATCTTCGTGGCATGCGACCTCTGGTTCACCGTGGCAGAGGGTCCTCCCGGTTGACAAATGAAGCCATAACGAGTAAGACATCTGGATTAGCCCCCTCGACCCTCATCATCCGCATGCACCATCCTCATCTAACCTAGGTATTGAGTCCAAGAAATCTTGATATACTCCTCCCTGATTTATTTATATGTTTTAGGTGTTGTTCGCTAAGTGCATATGGTTGTATAGTCCCTTTTGTTGGTCCTGAATTTGGGCACTCCATTGTGTATTGTATGACTCAGTCATCGACTGTTATATCTGAATTTGTTATGTACATGAAGCACATGTGCTTCCAATTTGGGGGCAATATCTTTTAGGATTTTATTGTCATATATCCATACTTCTAACTCATAGTATATATGTAACCGCACCATGTTGTTCATGCTTCTTAACAATTTGTGTATATTCATTGTAATGCATATGCTTCTTGGAGATAGTGTTTGCTTCATTTCATGTGAGGGAGCAGGCATATGTTTCATTTTTTCCTTCACCTATAGAGAACTGTGTATTGCTTCTGAGACATGACCATGCATTGCTTCATTTATTCAAGACCAGTTATATTACTATATGCATGTCACAAAAAAGGTTCTTTTGAAACATATTTTGGCTGCCTCTTGCTCCAACAGAATTGCTTCCATAATGTTTGATTTCCCATTCTCCCTAACTTTACTGTCACTGTTATGCCCCTTGAAACATGCCATGATCCCATATTGTACCCAATATGTTTATGAGTTCTTGTAAATTTGCTTCAATATTTCCATCTTATTCTTTGTTTTTTCATTATCCAGTTTAGTAGATTGGTGCTTACATGTTATTATTGCTTACATTGCCCTGCTTTAATAATAGAGTTTTACCATTTATTTTTTTCATTTTTATGTTTCATTTTCATTTCTCGCATATGGTTCTATGGTAGTGAAATTTTGCTTGAACCACATTACAGATGCTTTTATGTGGAAGTTTTGCTTCATTTGCTTCACTTTTATTTCTCACAAACGCTTCTATGGTACTAGAACTTTGCTTCCACCATTTCCTACTTATATTTCTCACATATGCTTCTATGCTAGTAAAATTTTACTTCAACCACTACAAGTGTATGCTTATTTAATAAAATCATAGTCGTGCTTCTTTGTTTTGGGTACATGTCAAGTATATTATAATGATGTCTAGAGCATTACGACTGGGATGAGGCGCCACTCTTTTTTGGGTGGATTCCTTATTGGCGACAAACTAGCAGCATATTGGAGCTCCTCCATGATACGATGCTGCCAGGCAAGGGCGAAATAATGTTGTATGCTCTGTTATTGTTTTTTGTTAAAAAAAAGAATTTTCATGAGCGATTTTGTTCTTTGTGGACAACTCTATAATTCCTTTGAAGCATATGTAGTTTTCATAGGGTAACTATTGTTCTCCTTTTATGGAAACAAATCGCTATTTGGTTGGAAGCAATTCTCTAGTCGGTGGAAACAAGGGAGTGATACTTCTAAAATATTGTTTTCAGATGACAAAAAAACCTAACCCTATGATATATTCCTTTTGTTTGAAGCAACTTCTTTGGAAGCAGATTCGGAATTGATTTGAAGCAAATTTTATTTTGTTCGGAAGCAATGATGTTCTCAAGGATGATGTTGCCAAATAGGTCATGTTCTGCTGCCACTTCAACTGTCTCGTGAACTCCCATAGCCGAACAGTTGTAGCTCGGTCACAAGTGAACATAAGATGCTTCAAATTTTCTGCTCCTTTTTTACAACCGGACATTGTCCCGAGACCGGAATATGTTAGTTTGCGAGTACTTCCATATCCGGTATCATCCCATGTAGCGCCTTCCAGCCAATCTTTTTCACTTTGCTAGGAACATTCAGTTTGCAGAGGATCTCCCGAACACGATTGGAAGATGACGGTCCGATCTCTTCTCTTCTTATCCGGCCACGGAACTGGTAAGTCCATTCTATATAGTACGCGGGTTGGACGGAGAAAGAGAAGGACCATGTTTTATGCCATGCTATGAAGTCCTCTGCCAGATTTGTGCTCAGGGGTATCATCAAAATTTGCTCAACATCAATGGATATAAAGTTATCACGTAGTAGTGTTTCATCCCAGGTTCATGTCCAAGGGTCAATCAGTTCATCAATAGTTTACAACATACATGTTCCTTTCAATGAGATAACTTTCCTTGATGGACTGCACGAGGTCTAATGGTCTTCCCATATGTTAATGATGCTACCAGAGCCAACTCATCAAATATGCTCCCTTTTGAAAGTCTGCAACCCAGCCACTATACTTTGGCACGTAAATGATGACCCATTTTTTGGCCCGCTTTCAAGAGGTTTCCATTAGGATAGTACTTTGCTTGAAGCACTCTAGCACATAAGCTATCTAGGTTTGAAATCAAACTCCAACTTTGCTTTGCTAGCATAACTAAGTTAAAAGCATGTGGATCTCTAAACCCCATGCCACCATCTCTCTTGTGGATACACATCTTCCACCATGCCCACCAATGCATCTTGTTCTTTTCCTCTATATCACCCCACCAAAACCCAGCAATAGCATCAGTAATTTCCTTACAAATTTTCTTTGAAATCTTGAACACTGATGTAGCAAAAATTGGTAGTGACTGTATTATAGCTTTTCTTAGGATATCTTTCCCACCCATTGATAAAATCTTTTCTTTCCATCCTTGTAGCCTACTTATCCCCTTTTCTACCAAATACAAGAAGCTATCACTTCGGTCCACACCCACCATAGCAGGCAACCCAAGGTATCTATCAGACATTGCCTCGGTGATGATATTCAGTTAAGTGCATATATCAGCTTTGACACGCACATCCACATTTGGGCCAAAGAAAATGCTGCACTTTGCTTCACTAACTAGTTGACAAAAATTTGCACAATATTCATCAAGTACTCGTCTCGATGAGGTTGCATTAATCAAATCAGGTTTCATGAGGACTAAGGAGTCATCAGCGAATAACAAATGTGAAACTGATGGTGCATTTTTGCATACTCTTACACCCCCCCCCCCCCGCCCCATGCAATGAACCTCCTCTGCGTGAGCCAATAAACTGGATGATCCTCTAGCACACATCAAGAATAAATATGGAGAGCGCGGATCACCCTGTCTGAGACCCCTAGTTGGTGTGAACTCTCCCATCTCCTGATCATCAAATCTCACAGTATATCTAACAGATGAAACGCAAGGCATGATGAGATCTACAAACTCCCCGTTAAATTCCAACCGAATTACCATCTTCTGTAGGAAAACCCACTGCTCCCTGTCATAAGATTTATGCATATCTAATTTGATAGCACTATATCCATGCTTCTCCTTTTTATCATTCTTTATGGTATGGATACTCTCATAAGCAACGAGGATATTATCTGTTATTAGGCACCCTGATACAAAAGCACTTTGGACAGGAGATATAACATCATCTATCAACCTCTTCAGACATATATCAATCATCTTAGAAATAATTTTATATAGGACTGTGCAGACACTGATAGGCCAGTATTGGGTTACCTTTTCAGGGTTATCAACTTTCGAAATGAGAATGTTCATCGTATAGTTCCACCCTGTTGAATTACCTTCTCATTAATCTCTTGAAGCACCTCTTCTGTAATAGACTCGCCAAGGATCTTCCAATTTTTTTAAGAAAACTACATGCAGGCCATCCTTTCCCGGCATTTAAATCCCCAATAGAAAAAGAGCTCTTCTCACATCCTCTATTGTATAGGGCTGATTAAGAGGACCATTCATTGCATGATCCACCCGTGGTACCACCTTCTCTAGTAAAGCAGGGTCAACCTAATCCACCTCAGAGGTAAACAAAGTTGAGAAATAATTTGATACCGATAGATTTAAGTGCGCCACCCCTTCCTGCTAATTCCCATGATCATCCTTCAGTTGTTCGATTTTGTTTCGTTGGCAAAGCATACTAGCATAGTTGTGAAAAATAGGTTGTGTTGCGGCCACCAAATTTCAACCAGCTAAGTCTACTCCATTGTGACCAAAAAACCTCCTCGTGTTCTTGGAGATTTTCTATCTCTTGGCCCAACTCCTTCTGTTTTTTCAAGTTTCTATCATCCAGATCCATCTGTATGACCTTCTCTAGTCCTCTCTGCATGGTTCTCAACTTGCACTTTGGACTTTTCAAAACCACTTAGTCCCACCGGTGTAGCTGATCATGGAAAAAACTGAGTTTTCCCGCCAAGCCAGTACCTTCACATGTGGACTCGCACGATCCCATGCTTCTTTCACCACCTCTCTGAACCTGTCCTCTTTCAACCATCGAGACTCAAACCAAAGTACAGAGGAAGTATCTAATCCAAGCACATTCTCTTTAGACATACACATGAGGATAGGGCGGTGGTCTGAATTGTTATACTCAAGATTTGTTTAAATGGCATCAACAAACTTATTGTTCCAGGAATCATTGTCAATGCCCTATCAATCTGCTCTTTGATATGTCCTCTTTTCCAAGTAAATTTATCACCAAGGAAACCAAAATCCTCCAGATTACAATCATCAAGTGCCTCGCGAAACATATTCAGAAATCACTGGGGTCTAGGGTTTCCCCCTCCTGAAAGGAATAAGGGGTTTCATTTAGGTCCCCCATTATCAACCATGGTAAGTTGCTGCAAGTGTTCAGATTGTGCAGCTTTTGTCAAGTTTGCTCTTTGTTTTCCTAGTTTGGTTCCTAGTGCATGCCGGTGAACCGCCAAACATCATCTGTCCTAGAGTCCACGAGGACATCAAGAAACTTGTCTGACTTAAACCGCAATGAAATATTGATATCTTTCTTCCATAGCAATAGTAGACCACCACTTCTGCCATCGCTGCGGACGACCTCTTTATGGTCCATCTTTAACCTCCTCATCAGGCAATCCACTGGGTAATCATCTAAGTTTATTTTCGAGAGAAATAAGACGACAGGTTTCCTTCGAGAATTAACATCCAGAAGGGCCCTAATTCCAGGGGCCTGCAGCAGACCACGACAATTCCACCTAACAAGCTTCGTTGCTGCCGGTCAACCTCCCTCACGGAAGGAGCTGTGTCCTCGGCACCGTCTCCTATAGTTGATCGATCATGTCCAACGATCAGGTACCCACAACACCACACTATTTCAAACGCATCCAATCTGAGGGAATTGGAGCACGACTTCCTTCACGAGACCTTTAAAAGTTCATGCTTGAGATGCTCACCTGATCTAGTCAATAGAGCAGAGAAATTGATCTACCACGGGGATCCTACAACATAGATGACATACATCGTAGTAGAGAGAAAATCAACGATAGCACCTTCCAGCGGCGTCCTGGGACAAGTTCCATCACAAGAAACCCAACCATCTGAGCTACACTAATATATTGATAACATGGTAAACATGCTATGATACACGAGTGGCACAATATGCTTTGGATAATAAATCAGGATATACATGTTCACCGACTTCCAACGCCTCATTAAAACAGACTAGCTGTCTCTCAAAGAAATTAATTTAGAGTACAAATAGATGCTCAAAAGCACAATGCACAAGGCAAGAAGTAGTTTCATGTTGATTGATAAAAAAAGAGAAGAGAAGAGGAGAGAGAGAGTGCGTGTGCTTTTTTTAGCGTAATAACTTTATTCCTCAAATAATAGCAAGGTCGCTTACATAATGATGAAGAATAAAGTCAGGGACGAAAGTCTCCCATACTTGTGACTCTCTAGTGCTAAAACAGTGCTTTGCTAAGCCGTCCGCTAACAAGTTTGCTTCTCTGCTGCAATAATTAAAACTGGTACTAGCGAAGTCCATTGCCAAGAGGGAGCATTCTGCAATGACAGGAACATCCACTCCCATATAAGCATCCGGATTAGATATAGCCTCCAGTGCTGTCATGCAGTCAGACTCAATGATAAGCTTTGTGCAACCCAATTTCGATGCGAGGTACAGTCCACATAGAATAGCAATCAACTCCGCCGAACCTGCACTAGACACGTGGGGTAATACTAAGGTTTCTGTCCCCAGGAAATTTCCATGGTCGTCACGAGCCACTACACCGCAAGCTCCTCTGAAATTCTCCTCATGAAATGATGCATCAACATTCACTTTGATAACTCTCGTGCCTGGCTTTTTTCATACATGATCAATACGTCTTATTGGCTGCTTTGGTGTATTAGCACGAACAAAATTTGTAGCAAGAACCTGGATGGAAATAGCTGTTTGTTCCGGCGTGTGCTAGTTTCATGTTTTTAGCTTTTTGGTTTATGTTTCACGCGGAGTATTGTGTCATCAATGTATTTTGGTATGACCCCTCTTATAAAAGTAGCTACACCATGTATGTAAACAAGAGATCTTTTATAATAGGAACCGACAAATGAGAGTCGCTCATCAAACTATTCCAATTAATGGCTCAGATTCATTGGTACTAAACTGATAATTTTAGTACACATTTTTTATTACAGAGAAAAATAGGTATATGGGCCAAATAAGTCCCACATGCCCAATTGTAGGAGAAAAAAAGGAAGATAGGTGGTTGGGCGTTTCGTTCATTGCCTATCCATTCCTTTAACCATAAGCCCGTTTCATGCACGCGTCCATGTTGTTGCAGTGTTGAGGCTAGGGTTTGCGGTAGTCGACATCCACCACCTCCGCATGGCACCTCTCATAGCAGCGCTGAAGCGCACCTCATGGCTACTCTAGCAGACACTGCCGAGGATGCATTGTGTTCTGCGATCATGGTTTAGCGTTGACGCTCTCTTCCCACCCTTGATGTTCACTGACACCATTTCGAGACGTGGCTTCGATAATCCCCCTATCCTCCACACATCCCTAACATCTTCTCACGTATTTGACAAGTGTGCGGGGTGCACTCACAGTGCAATTGGCTAGTTGCAGACCAATTTATCTTTAGTAGCTAGGCGTTAAGTCCTAGTACAAAGGGTTTGTAGCAAGCAATAATTCTCACTTTCACTGGCTTCTTCGATTTTGATGCAAAGCCCGGAGGAATGGTGGATCGACTTGTTGCGTGATAATGGTCGTTTGGTGGCGGCTATGGAAAGAACAAAATGACAACAATTTCAATGTCAATGCTTTTATACAGAGGAGCACACACAAACTACACTCAATCCGAGTAGAGCCTTAACCAATGATAGGCCCTTCGCAGACAAAAAGAACTTACATGAGCAACCACCATGGCATCAGATGTTAACTGGTTCTACAAGCTATCGACTTCGACAACACGTTGAACAAGCTTTTCCTTTTTTCCGAGATCAATAGTAGTTTATTCTAACACGATAGCGTTACAATCCTTTGGCAAGAGATCCTCAATACATGGGGGTCCTCTACCAAGCCACACAGCCTTAGCTCGCTCACATCGACTATACCTTGCCAGGCAATCGGCAACACTATTTTGAGACCTATGCACTTTTTGGGGACTAAACACTCTATCGATCATTCGAGACTTAACCTCTGTTACTAAATGACCATAAACCCAACGATCTAAGCTACAACTGGATAAACAAGATAAGACAGTAGAAGCATCACACTAAACCATAACTGGTAGTTCTGTATGTTGACGGGTGTGGCGTGCATAGTATCATGTGGGACAATAAAAGAAAGAAACCAACATGATTTTATTTTGAATGCCAGCAATTTATTGATTAAGCAGCAAAGTCATACAAAGTCTTCTGAGTACAGTCCAAAGCAGAATGAAAAATACAAAAACATCAAAGTACATACATGACTTAGCTAAAACATAAGCTACAACACTGAAGTTCCAACGAACATGCTTGAAAGCAGCAGATAATAAACCAACACGATTGGTGACACAACGTGCAAGTAAGAGAAATGACACCCTCTTTCAAAAAGGGTTTCTGCCCCGATTATTGCCAATCATAACATGCTAAAAAAGTACTTCCTCCGTCCCGTAATGTAATTATGGGGCGGGGGGAGTACTTCTTTTTTCCGAAAAGGAGTATACCATGCTAAATAAGCTATGATTCTTTGCGTAATCACCATGTATTTACTCTGACATATATTAGTCAAATCTTTAAATGGAAGTTAGATCTATAATTATTGGAAGAGCATTGAGTAGAAGCAAAAGGCAACGACGCATGGTGATGGTGTAACGTAGACTTTGATTAGTGTTATTAATCCGTCTTCAGAAAGTAACATGTCCGGGAGCTGCCTACCACCACCTTGGTATACCATTTTTCTAGGAATTCGGGAGAAGAAAATTAGCATTGATAAACGTCTTTCTCTGCACGATCAGTGCAAGAGGCGATCTCGGTCGGTAGCGTGAACTACGGGCGAAGAATCGTTCCAGTCCATGAAGGATTATGACAGAGGAAGAACTACTCCACTCCACGTCGGATCGAGCCACCAAGCTAGGCGCCGTCGTTTCACGTCTCCCCACGTCGGAGTTGCATTGCATCTGGACCCAAGAATGATCAACCACCATGAGATTAAACCTGCCGGTATGAATATGATCCGCGACTGCAACCCGGGACGTAGGCCCTGACTGCTTGGCCAGGCCCGTGGCCACGAGATAGATTCCAATCTTCACGTGGTGTGTGCATAATGCTGCACAGGGTATCAGCCGCGTCGTCCAGGCACGGCATGGGCGACCGATCCATCACTGTACAGTGGCCTGGGACCATTGTAAAGCATGCACATCCATCACACGCGCCGGGTCACCACCATGTCGGTGTCTGTCAGCAACGAGCAACCCCAACCTGGCTCGCGGCGATGCGGACCGTTTCCGAACCTCCGTGTGCCTCGCAGCCACGGGACCCGGTCGCCGCTGTCAGGGAGAACGAATTGGTTGAAACTGGCGGGAGCATAGTATGCCGCCTGATCCCCGGAACATCACTGGGCGCAGCCCCGTCTTGCCCCTGCACGCGACATTCCGCGGTTTGCTTTTCTCGTACACGGACTTCATTTCCATCGACGATGTCATGAAACGTAGGAATTGGCTTGGTAAAAGCGTCTACAACCGGACCCCCGCACTTCTCCCTAAGCATTCGGGCGGACAGTCTGGACATCATCCCCGACGCCAAAACGCCATCCAACCGGACCGCTCAAAATCAGTCCATGTTTTATTCAAAAAAAAATAAAATCAGTCCATGTTCAGCACCCCTCAAATCAAGCTCATATATAGGCTATTTGGGGCTGCCCGGACGCGTCTGCCACATCAGACCCGACAAGCCGGACCTACTCCAAATATCTTCAAATTGATCAAGTCCAACAAATTGACTGCCTTCTTCTCCCATCCGAGCCGTCGCCCTCCTCCACCCTTGCATCGTGTCCGCGCCCGTCCTCTGTCCTAGATGTCGACACCCACTACATCATCCGCCACCACCATGGACGATGGCTTGGCGGAGTCTGTGGGGTCCCGATAGTAGTCAACAAGACGGAGACCGTCGTCCAAAGGGAGTGACGCAACCGGTAGTGCACCCACGAAGATGCATAGAAGGAGTCGTCGACATCGACTTGGCCACGTCCGCAGCGTACGCCCCACCCACGAGAAGATACCCGGCCTCGGCATGACTAGTTTTAGCACCGACAACGACCGCGCCTGACGCCATTACGGCGTCGCATTGGACATGCATCCCGGATGACTGAACGTATCCGGAAGAGGACCCACCGACGACAGGGCGCACGACTCACCGCAACTTCAGCCGTTACAGAAAAAAAATCAGGAATCGCTGGTGCCAGGCATGCCTACGCACTGTTCGATGGAAATTCTGGACCTAGATATGTAGGTATATTCTTGCCCCATATGCATTTACCGAATCAATTTTGGGTTGGTCTTTCACTGCAATCCATCTTTTAGGACACACTATGACAGCCATCATAAATGATAATCAAGAGCCTCCACCTTATGAGTTGGGCGTTGGGCAAACATCGCGCACAAAAAAAGATAGCAAAGGCAATAGTGACTTGGATGAATATATTGGCTCCAAAAACTTGCAGTTCTCCACGTCAACTCTCCAGGACCTACACAACTCACTTTCCGCCCATGAACCGACATTCGCAACACATGAAGATGTGTTGTTGTGTGAAGCTTGATTGGCCACAAGTATGGATCCTATTTATGGAACCGAGCAAAAAGGCACAAAGTATTGGGGAAAAATCCACAAACATTACCATTTACACAAGCACTATGTGTGAGCCGGTTGCTATCCATACCACCCACAATGATGACTCCCTCCAACATAGATGGGCCAACATCCAAGAGTTCTCGAATAAGTTTTATGGTTCCTATGCACATATGATTGGCCAGAAACAAAGTGGCATGGAATCCAAAGCCATGTAAGTTTGATTTGCTTCACATTGTCATCATTTGTATTGCTTGCTTCGTTTCTTGAATTAACTTGAGTGATTCTTTTTGCAAGATGGGGTTGGTTGTCACTTTGTACCAACAAGTTGATAAAAATTCATTCACCATGTGTCATTGTTGGTTGAAACTGAATGAAAAACCAAAGTGGTGCACCCTCTAAGAAGAGCTCAAGAACCCCATCAAGAAGATGAAGAACAATGGTGGGTCAAGCTCCCATCAATCTATTGGATCGGATGACGACCACGAGCCAGGTGGAGGGGTGGACATTTATATGCATGGTTAATTAATTGTTATTTCGATGCAGCCCTCAGGCGTTGCCGCACGAAGATCAGATATGATGCAGCCCCGGGACTGGCCTCAAACATATCACTTTGATGCAACATCTGGTCCGACTTCAGAGAGCTCAATTGGATGTAGCCCTTGGGTGTTGCCTTAGGGGGGGTTGCTTTGATGCAGCCACGAGTCTGACCTAGGGGAGATCGACTGGATGTAGCCTTTGGGCCTGTCCACAGGGAGATCAATGTTTAGAGCCTCGGCTCACAACTCACCTCGTGCTGCGGGTGATGTGTAGCCATCGAGCGTTGCTTGGAAGACTCGACAAATAACAAACTCATGATGGAGTAAAATATGAAGCTTTAAGAGTGAAAGTGGACTCGACAATTTTATGCTTCTAGCACCGGTGGTGCGATGAGGTGGAGCCTCGAGCTGGACCCGACGAGGTGGAGACCTCAAGCCATAGGCGACGAGGTCAAAGCGGTGAGTCCAGATTCTGCATAGCCCATCATGCTAAGGCCAGATTTCACGGAGCCGGTCGTGGGGAGGTCGGATTCCGCGGAGTCGGACACGGTGAGGGTAGAGAGGTGAGGCCAGATTTCGCTAAGCCGGACGCGGTGATGACGGAGTAGTGAGTCCGATTTCCGCGAAGCCGGTCGCATTAAGGTCGTGGTCTGCAGGGCATAAAAAAAATCTCGCCATCTTGATCTTACGCAAATCTGCGAACATAAAATAGTGCAAGTCGGAGTGAAAAGTTCTTTATAAAATTATTTTATACAGGGAAGACAATCTGGGAGATACCGCTTAGGAGATGAGATCCGTGTAGTGACATTTGCCGGGGAGATCTGTGTAATGAGGTCTGTCAGGGAGATCCTATCTTCACAAGAAAAAAACATGTCAGCATAGAACCTATGTGTACGACCCAACTGGTGTGTGAACAGACGATTCATAATATGGCAACATCCCTTGATAGGGTTGCTCATGGGCAAAAGTACACAGAGGATCGGATTGGATGCACACGAGACAAAGATTTACCCAAATTTAGATCCTCAAGGTGAGGCAATATCCTACATGCTGCATGTCTGGTATATATTATACTGGTTGTTTCGCATGAGAGATTCTTGTTGGCAGAAGGTACCGTCTCAGGAGGCCCTTAGGTCAACTCCAACGCACGACCCTAAATGGACGTCCATTTTGTCCAGATTTCATCCGTTTTGGCATGGCAATGGAGCAGCGTTCTGCCATCTTCCTGGATGCGTCGGTTGTGCGTCCAACGCACGACCACATCTTGGCCGCATCTCATCCGGCTGGAGGCCCTATGACTATGCAAATAACCCAATAATGCAAGTAGTTTTACAAAACAAAATAGTTCCACGTCCAAATAAAAACACAATCAAATAGTTTTACAACCCAATCAAAATTGTCTTGAATAGATGGAAATTAAAATAAATCGATACATCTACTGGTTGCCAATGTGAGTCCACATGTGCTCAACCAAGTCATCCTGGAGCTGCATATGAGTATGCCAATTACACATTTCACGATGAAATTGGGTAAATTATTCAAAGGTTGCTGATTCTTGGTGCTCAGGCTCAACATTTTCACCCTGAAAATCAAACCATTGGTCGTAGATGCTATCACCATGCTCATCCTCCACGATCATGTTGTGCATGATCACACAAGCATTCATCACTTCCCAAAGCTTCTGGGTGCTCCATGTCAGTGTAGGGTTTTGAACGATACCTCGTCAAGATTGAAGCACACAAAAAGCATGCTCCACATCCTTCCTAGCACTCACGTATTTGGGAAAATCTTTGTCTCTTCTCTCCTTGTGGATTGGGTATTGTCTTCACATGAGTTGACCACTGAGGATAGATGCCATCAGCTAGGTAGTATCCCTTGTTGTAATGGTGGCCATTGATCTCAACATTGACCTCTGGGGAGTGGCCTTTTGCAAGCCTTGCGAACACTGGAGAATGCTGAAGCACGTTGATATCATTGTGAGACCAGCCATGCCGAAGAAAGAATGCCATATCCACAAATCTTGTGAAGCCACCACTTCCAGTATGACAGTGGCACCTTTCACGTGCCCCTTGTATCGCCCCTGCCAAGCAAATGGGCAGTTCTTCTACTTCCAGTGCATACAATCTATACTACCAGGCATGCCCAGAAAGCCCCTATCAGCATTGATCGCCAACAACCTTTCTGTATCAACGGCAGTTGGCTCTCTCGGGTACTCAGGGCCAAACACTACCACCACGGCTTTGCAGAAACTATGCATTGATAGGAGACATGTGGACTCACTCATACGCACGTACTCATCAACAAGATCACCTAGAATTCCATATGCAAGCATGCGAATAGCCGTAGTGCATTTCTAGAAAGAGGAGAAGCCAAGCTTGCCAAGGGCATCATCTTTGCACTCAAAGTATGGGTCATATCCTACCACTCCCTCCCGAATACGGTTGAACACATGTCTCCTCATACGGAAGATGCGGTGGAATTGGTGTGGATTTAAGAGCATGACATTCTCAAAGTAATCGACATAGAGTAGGGTGTGGCCGCTCTCCCTATTGCGGTTCAAGGCCGAAGCACGCATGACCCGGGATTGATCCCCTGAACCGAGGTCGCTGCCTAGCAATGTGGTCATTCACGACCAATGCAACCACCATAAGGTCTTCGTCATCCGATCAACAAATGAAGTTGTGAAAGACATACTCATCCCCACTATCCATGGTACCTTGTGAGCAAAGTGTCGAACACCTTGCGGTCGTGGTGGAGACGCGGCCGGGAAGAGCACCTCAAGACGCGGCTGGGAATGGGTCGAAAGCGTTTGTCCGTCACTCCCGCGCGTTGGGCCGGGTTTTGTGTCCGTTTACCCCTAAACAGACGCGGTCGGATCATTTGGGGTCGTGCGTTGGAGTTGGCCTTACCTCCCCTTATACAGGTGGACAAGGGGTAGGGTTACATGGGCCCAAGTCGGTTTACATGGTAGAGTCCTATTAAATCTACTAGGTACATGTCTTGTAGTAAAAGTTGTTGGTGTCGTCAGAGCTGAGGTTGGATCTGGAAGGCTATCTTGCGAGGCAAAATTTGGAAGGCTAGTGTGGGGAGGAGGGATTTTTTAGGAGGCCGATTTTGTGAGGCCAAACTTCTAGACTACTGATATATCCCGGTATATGGCCATCAGAGACGATGTTGCCGCAGGAGGGAGTAGTTGGTCGATGGAGGTGGTCGCTATGAACTCATATTTGAAGTATCGTTCTAAACAAATTTGTGTGTGGATTTTTTAAAACAACGAGCCTCCTCGTCGATTTCTATTAAAGAAACTCAAATGTCTATAAAACCATCAGAAAGAAAAGAAAAAAAACTGCCACAAATGTTGAGAGATCCTAGCCTAGCTGAGCAATCTCGCCAGCATGGTTAACTCTAGACTCCCAGGAAGAGAGGGGATAATACATAGGTGACCATGCAAGGCCCCCAGTATGATAGAGACAGGGTACCGATCATTCGATGAGATGATAACTATCGATTTGGGAAAGAACAACTTTGACAATCCTACTACAAACATGCACGATGTTGTGCCTTAGCAATCGCTAAACCAATCTCCCGAGGTTACTGACAATGCAAGAGGCACGATTAGCATGACCACGAAGGTCCATTCCTGCACGCAATTGAAGAACAAGCAAGAATATGATAAATGCAATCTGAATATTGTGAATATGGATGAAGTATTGATAAAAGTGGGAATCTGAAAGCGGTCTTGGCCTGGTCGTTGGACATAAATGAAGTACACGAAGTTGCAATGGCTAAATTTTAACTAGATAAATCCCAAAGAAAACTCTACTAGATTGATCTACTTATATAGGACCAAGGGGTGGCGGCCAAGGAGGTGGTAGGACGTCCCAAGGCAGCCTAACCCTAACCCTAGGTCATACAAATCACATTGGCCCAAGTGGAGGTGACGCAACACCTTTTGACTTGTAGTTTGACTCGGATTCTGGTACAGCGTTGGACTATTTCGGTGATATCTCCACTCTCTGGATGAATTTGGAGGTGAATCCAATATGAGTTGGAAATTTCACGAGATAAGCTTTGTAACAAAAAAATATTCACCCTATTCGGAGTCCAGATGCAAAAGTTGAAGGCGTATGAAGTTAGATGTGTCTGTGCAGCTTGAATCTGAGTCCAAAACGTGGGGGACTTGGGTAGTGTCTTCTCTTGGGCCAAAAGCGACGTGAAAGGACTTCTTGAACATCAACTAATCATTTTATTTTCCTTTATATTCACACGTGGTTTCTACAAGTGTCCAATACACATGCAATTAGACATGACATAAAAGTCGGTGAGGTATTTTTGTCATGGATAACATAAATAAATTATTCCATGGTTTGTATTAGAATCACCTCACAAATATGAATGTATGCAATATTTTTGGTTGTATCCAAGTTAGTCATGTCCTCAACACAGTACCCACGCCTTCAACGAAAAACGATAAATCATTTTTACATCTCAAGCATATCGAGATTGAATAGTCTCCAGACTCCAAACAAACTGGGAAAATAAAAGAGATAAAAACCAACAAGAAAGGGAGCTGATGGATGCAATGGAGTAGAATCCTAAGAAGGCGTGAGCGATGAAGATTTTAGACACAACCAATCCTAGGGATGGTTGGAGCCCATTCATGTCTTCTGCTTTATATCTTCTTCGGCACTTTCTTGGTTGCCTCCACTCCAATCTCAACGCTTCCCGCCCCTTGGATTGTCTGTAAGATTTTCCAATTCGCAAGTAGCGAGCACATGCTATAATTACATATGCAGGATCATCAAGCATTTTTCTCAAAACATGCAACATTCCTAGTTTTCCATAGAGTCTAGGAGAGAGCATGCCCCCTACCATAGCCAATTTGTGAAGACAGGGGGGGGTCATGAATGTCCTTAACTGGTCTATCTAGATCAAAATCACATAGTATAACTCTCCATGCAAACTTGGCAAGACTTCAGTCAAACAATGGGTGTTTTATAATTTTAGGTTGACTGCAGAAATAGCATTGATCATTCTCTGTAAAACCTCTTTTAAGGAGATTGTCTTGGTTGAGAATGCTATTTCTCAGCATTAGCCACAAAGAAGATTTAATCTTCGACCCTCTATTTGGATGTAGACATTGAAGGGCTTGGCATTGTATTGGCTCTAATGCCAAATATCCTAGGACATTGGTATTGAGTATCATTGCCAATTTTGTTGTTTGGTTGTATAAAACATTGGTCGTTGGAATCAAACGGGCAACCAATTCCAATTTTGTGTTTGGATGTAAAAAGTGTTGAATTATGTTTGGTGGCCTCTGGGGCCTATAGAAAAAGTACTGGAGTGGTGGCAGCATCAGGCGAGATCAGCTGCAGCAGCTGCCAGTGGACCAGTGGCAACGACGCTAAGATGAGTAGCGGCTGCACTGTTGCTACTTGTGATAGGCGTTGTGATTTCCTCGAAGAGGAAGGGTGATTTAGTATAGTAGCAGATAGTATTTGCCTTAGTTAAGAATCAAGGTTTATCGAACCAGTAGGAAACACTACACAAAACCTATTAGTAGTACCTACGCGCGCGCGCACACACACACACACAAAGAAAATACTTGCACCCAACGCGGGCAAGAGGGTTGTCAATTCCCTTGTACTCATTAATTGCAAGAATCAAATTTGATAGTGGTGGATAGATAAATAAAAGTAAAATAAAGATAAATAAATTGCAGCAAATATTTTTAGGGTTTTGGTAAATGTAAAGTGAATGAACCCGCCATAGTGTTCATTAGAGGCATCTCTCTCATGAGCATAGTAGGGTGGGTAAACAAATTAGTGTTGGACAATTGATAGAATAGCACATAGTTATGATGATATTCATGGTATGATCAATATATAGGCATTAAGTCCATGACAAGTAGACCGTTAATCTTACTATATCTACTACTATTACTCCACCCCTCGACGGCTATCCAGCATGCATCTTAAGGTACTAAGTTCATAATAAACAAAGTAATGCTTGAACCATGATGACATAATGCAGACAAAGTTAAATCAATTATTATGATTGAACCCCATCATTTTACCCTTAGTAGCAACAATGCAAATACGTGGCTTGCAACTCCTCCTGTCACAGAGTAAGGACATAAAAAGATTTGAACCTATTACCAAGCACCTCTCCCACTGAAGATAAATCAATCTAATCGGCCAAAGAAGACAGGTAGATTGGAGAGAAATACAAGGCTATAAAATCATACATAATAAATCTCAGAAAATACTCAATTACTTTCAATGAATAATTTGATCATAAATCCACAATTCATCGGATCCCAACGAACACACCACATGAATTACATCGATAGATCTCCGAACAGATCATTGTATTGAAGATCAAGAGAGAGAGAGAGAGAGAGAGAGAGAGAGAGATAGCTAATGTTATGGACCCATAGGCCCTGTGGGAACTACTCACATATCATCATGGAGGCATCAAGGTCGATGAATATGGCCTCCGTGATCGATATCCCCTCTGGCAGAGTATGACGGAGGCCTCCAGATGGGATTGCATAAGAACAGAGGCTTGCGGCTGTTACGGGTCTCGCTCTGGGGGTTTCTGGAATTTAGGGAGTTTGTACCGCTGGAATTAGGTCAGGTGGAGCCTTGTGGGGCCCACAAGCTCAGGTGGCGCGCCCTTTGAGCTTGTTGCCCACCTGCAGGTCTTCTGGCCCTCCCTCGAAGCTTCTAGGGTCTCTTCTGGTCCAAAAAATCACCGTAAAGTTTCATTGTGTTTGGTCTTCGTTTGGTATGGTTTTTCTGCAAAACAAAGAAATAGGCAAAAACATGAACTGGCACTGAGCACTGAGTTAATAGCTTAGTTCTCAAAAATGATATAAAATTGCATATAAAGCATACAAGATTATAATATAATAGCATGAAAAAAATAGAAAATTATAGATACGTTGGAGACGTATCAATTGTGATGAGGCCTCGAGATCTCCTCTTCCCTGTGCCCTCCTAGCACCCCTCTTCACCATCTTGCCTTCTTCCCTGTGATCTCTCTCCCCCATATCTCCTACATCTCGTTGTTGCATCTCCCTCCAGCAACACAACCACCACGCCTCTAGGAGGCCCAGCAACGGGGAACTCATAGATGTGGCCAACCGGCACACCTTTCCATGGCCATGGCTGACCAAATAGAAGCAAGGCATCTGGAGAGAGTGGCGATTGGGGAAGGACGAAGGGACTAATGAATTACGGGGGCAAGGTGGAGCGTTTTGGTCAAGTCGATTCGAAGGATGGCTGGAGGATCACTGGAGGGCGAGCCGCTGCCGGTGTAGCGTCGCCCCGTGCGTCTCCTCTGTCTCCCGCTTCCTCCAAGTCATTTCTTTCTTTTATCGTGGAGAGAAGTGAAGGGGTGAGAAAAGCATCGGATATGGATGGTTGGGAAAAAGAATTCGGTACAGGTCGCTCTAGTGTTGGGGGCAGGTTATGACATCATGCGCGAATACCTTACCCGAATGCCCAGGTGTCGGTGTATTAAACATGGGTGTGTAATACCCTGACCTATGCACAGACAAGTAGCAGCTCCTCCACTAGAACAAAGTCTCAGTGAGGATTCCTAAATCAAAGGAACAACTCTTTGGGAGATCAAGGAGCAAATCAAGAAGACCAAGGTTCAAGACAAACCTCAAGATCAACTACGAAAGCAACCCTTGATGGCAAAGCCGAGCCGGCAAGGCGAAGGCCCGACAAGCTCCGTGGCAGGAAAATCCCCGCCAACCGCTAGCGCTCCACCTCACTAGCTAGCTGGTCGCTGATCGGTGAGGTGTCGAGCCCGCAAGCGATTGGATGGAGTTCGCCGACACGTGTTAGCATGCTGGAAGGAAAGTTACCTTTATCGACACCCGTCCAAGTAGGGTGTCAAGATAATAGGAGTTAGCTAGGTAAGCGGTAAGACCGATCTTATTTGGCGGAAGAAGAACGTGATCAATAATTGATTAGCATGATGTTTGGCGGAAGACTTCAAGCTGGCTAGCTTGATTTTGTGAACATCATGACCCCTACCCTCTTCGCTTAGGGTTTACTTACTCCGGAGGCGATCATGCCGCCGTTGAGTTTTTCTTTACCTGCCACCGCCGATCTCTGCGGGGGCGTGGTTCGGACTGACCCAGGGGGGATCCGTGCATCCCCGCCCAGTGTTGGCCATCTCCCCAGGGTTGTTGTGCGGTTGCTAGGGAGTCTTCCTCCCCTATGCCCGGCCGCCTGCTTGTTCCATGCTCGAGCTGAAGGGGCGACCTTGTGTTGCTGCTTGGCCTTGGCAGATCTCGCAACAGGCTGGTTGTCTAGGATTCCCCTGGTCCGAACACTTCGGGCTAGGGCTCTCCTGGCGGCTGAAAGATTCAATTCGGCTGCTGGTGATCAGAGTGATTTTGTACCAACGATTAAGGTATGTGATTTGGATAATGTGTATGAGGAGGATTGTGATATGGAGTCTGAACATGCTCATGATCGAGATGATGGATGGATTGAGGCTAAGCTAGTGTGTTGGTTCCTGATTGTAAAGCAACTCACGATTGCTGATGCGGCTGCTGTTACGGTCGGGTCTCACACTCAAGGTAATGAGGCATATATATCTGATCTGGTGCAAAAAAGCAAGCGTGTCTTGCTTGCACTACCTCCCCATGTGGGCTTGTTGGCAATTGTAGGTATTACCATGTGTCCACCGCAAATAACCCCAAAAAAGGCAAAGATGGATGATGCAGCTTATGTGAATTCTTGGAGAAACTTGAGATCGGCGGGCTCCGGTGCGGAGTGCCGCCGGAAGCAATGAATATCATAAGTTGGAACTGCCGAGGTGGGGGGAACACTCGGACAGTTCGGGGTCTCAGTGCTTTGGTACAGACACATTCCTCCAATATTGTCTTCATGTGCGAGACACGACAATCAAAAGAAAAAATGAAGAGGTACCGCGCAAGATTGGGTTTGAGCGGTTTTGATGGTGTTGACAACGATGGTAATAGTGGTGGTTTGGCACTTTTTTGGCATGAGACTCTGAGTGTTGATGTGGTTTTTGCAAATCAACGATGTATTGATGCACATGTTAGGGCTGATCCGGATTCTCCGACTTGGCGACTAACTTGTGTATATGGTGAGCCAAGGGTGGAGAATAGGCACTTGATGTGGTCGCTGATGAAAGATCTAAAAATTCAGTCTGACCTTCCTTGGCTCGTAGTCGGTGATTTCAACGAATGTATGTGGGACTTTGAGCATTTTTCTTTTTAACACCGAGACCGGCTTCCCAGATGCAGGCTTTTCGGGGTGTCCTTGAAGTGTGTGAGCTCTCAGACTTGGGTTTTAGTGGTGTACCGCACACGTATGATAACAAGCGTGCGGGTGATGCAAATGTCCAAGTTCGGCTTGATAGGGCGGTTGCAAGCCCTCAGTGGCGAGATTTATATTATGAGGCTTCAGTTCGGCACCTGATCTCTCCTTGCTCTCACCATGTCCCAATTCTTGTTAATTGTGAGCTAGCAGCAGATCAGAGAACCAAACCGAGAGCTAGGCAGTACGAGATCATGTGGGAGAGAGAGCCGGTGCTGCAGGAGCTTATTGCAAGGGCATGGGCTGATGCAGGAACTAAAACTTGTTTAGGTGATGTCCATGCTGCACTGAGGTTAACTATGCGCAAGTTGTACAGATGGAGTAAAGAAAAATTCGGCAATGTTACTCAGGAAATAGAGCAGACCCGCTCCAAATTAGAAGAGTTGATGAACATGAATGCGGACCATGTTGAGATACGTGTTGTGACCGACAAATTGAACGAATTACTCTATAAAGAAGAGTTAATGTGGCTGCAAAGATCACGGATTGACTGGTTAAAGGAGGAGGACAGAAACACCAAATTCTTCCACTCCAAGGCTGTATGGAGAGCACGTAGAAACAGAATTAAAAAATTACAGGATCTTCATGGGAATATTTTCACTAACGAAAAGGAGATGGGTGCTGCAGCCACCTCATATTTTGAATCTTTGTTCGTTGCTGACCCAAATGTGGATGTGTCCCACATCGTTGATCTCATTTATCCAATTATTGGTGCTAAAGAAAATGATACCTTGTGTGCAGATTTTTCTGATAAGGAAATCGAGGATGCTTTGTTCCAGATTGGACCTTTGAAGGCTCCGGGACCGGATGGGTTTCCCGCTCGTTTCTTTCAGCGCAATTGGGCTACAGTCAGAGAAGAGATCACTGCAAGGGTTAAGGAATTCTTTCGGATAGGTATTATGCCTATTGGAGTTAACGATACCACCATAGTGTTGATTCCAAAAATTGACAACCCGGTTAAAGTCACTGATTTTCGTCCTATAAGCCTTTGTAATGTTATTTATAAAGTGGTTTCTAAATGCTTGGTGAATAGGCTTAGGCCTATGCTTGATGCAATAATTTCTCCAGAGCAAAGGATGATCACAGACAATGCCTTGATAGCTTTTGAATGCATCCACCATATCAAGCAAGAAAAAGATCCTACAAAAAGCTATTGTGCATACAAGCTTGATCTTTCAAAGGCATATGATCGGGTAGACTAGAATTACCTTAAGCAAATGATGCAAAAGCTTGGCTTTGCTCATCGATGGGTTGATTGGATAATGTCTTGTGTAACCACCGTGAGATACTCCGTAAAATTTAATGGAGCCATCTTGGATTCGTTTGCACCGATGAGAGGTCTTCGGCAAGGTGATCCTTTGTCCCCGTATTTATCTCTTTTTGTTGCTGACGGTTTGTCTGCTCTCATCAATAAAGGAATTACAGATGGTGTTATCCATTCATTGAAATTGACTCGAAGAGCTCCTGGCATTTCACACCTCCTCTTCGCTGATGATACATTGTTGTTTTTCAAGGCTTGTGAAGAGCAAGCTATTCTTGTGAAGAACATTCTCCAAGGGTATGCAGGGGCCACATGCCAACTAATAAACCCTGAAAAGTGCTCTATCTTTTTTGGAAAGGCTTGTCCAGCAACTCAGCAGGCTCTAGTGAGGAACCAATTGCAAGTGGAGGTTTCAGGCTTTGATGAAAAATATTTGGGCCTTCCCACACCAGACGGGCGCATGAGTAAAGGGAAGTTTCAGAATTTACAAGTCAAGATCTCGAAAAGGCTTTTCTCTTATGATGGGCATCCCACTCAGGCTGCTAAGGAAGTGGTAATTAAATCCATTGCGCAAGCAATCCCTACTTACTTAATGAGTGTTTTTACGTTGCCAATGGAGGTGTGTGATGACCTGAGTCGGATGGTGAAAAACTATTTTTGGGGAAGTGAAAAGGGGAAACGTAAAACTCATTGGTATGCGTGGGATAAATTGCAAAGGCCAAAACTCCAGGGAGGCCTCGGTTTCAAGGATTTCATGTTGTTTAATCAAGCTTTACTTGCAAGACAAGCATGGTGGATTCTTACAATGCCAGATACTTTATGTGCCAGGTTACTTAAAGCCAAATATTTTCCTAATGGACGTTTTGAGGATACATTGTTCAGTGGCAATCCATCATCGACATGGCAGGCAATCAACTATGGGCTTGAGCTCCTCAAAAAGGGTTTAGTGTGGAGAATTTGTAATGGCCATAATGTTCGAATTTGGCGAGATAGATGGATCGCGCGGGAACCAACAGGAGGCTTAATATCAATGAAGGGGAGGTGTCGACTCCGGTGGGTTTCTGAACTGCTAAATCACAACGGCATTTGGGATACTGAAATTCTGAACCGTTTCTTCCTGCCGGTTGATATTGTTGAGATAATGAAGATACGACCGTCTTTGAGAATCGTAAATGACTTTATTGCATGGGCGCCAGAGACAAGTGGGCAATTCCCAGTACGTTCAGCTTATCAGTTAGCGTTCAATGAAAATCACAACGCATCAATCTTGTCCACAAGTAATAGACCAGAGGGTCGTTGAGATGGATGGAAGGCGATATGGTCCTGCCCAACGCCACCCAAGGTATTGGCTTTCTCCTGGAGATTAGCGACTGGTATTCTAGCAACCTGGGTAAACAAGAACAACCGTACTATGGAGCCTACAAATATTTGCCCGGTTTGTGGTGTTGAGCTGGAGGACTCCTTTCATGTGTTCTGGAGATGCCCAAATGCTAAGCGACTTTGGAAGGAGATGTCCGGATTATAGGAGCTGCCTGATGAGAGAACTCTAAAGCCAATAGGACGCGGATGGTTCTTACAGTGGATTTGTCAATTGAACAAACCTATGCGTGTCAAGGTAATGATGTTGTTATGGCGTATATGGCATGTTAGGAATGAACTAGTTCATTTCAAGCATGCACCTCCAGTGCATGTGTCTGCAAGATTCCTTGATAGCTACTTGACGTCCCTCCATGCTATTGCTATACATGTTCAGGATCCTATAAAGGGAAAGGGAATAGCAGTACAACATGCCTCGCACCATGTCAGTACATGTGGTAACGACTCTCCTAATTTGCCCTGGACAGTTGTTGGGGAACGTAGTAATTTCAAAAACAATCCTACGCACACGCAAGATCATGGTGATGCATAGCAACGAGAGGGGAGAGTGTCGTCCACGTACCCTCGTAGACCGTAAGCGGAAGCATTATGAGAACGCGGTTGATGTAGTAGTATGTCTTCACAATCCGACCGATCCAAGTACCGAACGCACGGCACCTCCGATTTCAGCACACGTTCAGCTGGTGACGTCCCACAAACTCTGATCCAGCAGAGCTTCGAGGGAGAGTTTCGTCAGCACGACGGCGTGATGACGGTGATGATGATGCTACCGATGCAGGGCTTCGCCTAGGTGGATTATGGTGGAGGAGGCACCGCACACGGCTAAAAGATCAACTGATCAGCTTGTGTGTTTATGGGGTGCCCCCTCCCCCGTATATAAAGGAGTGGAGGAGGGGGAGGGCCGGCCCTCCTATGGCGCGCCCTGGAGGAGTCCTACTCCCACCGGGAGTAGGATTCGCCCCCCCCCCTCCCTAGTTGGACTAGGAGAGAAGGAAGGGGGACAGAGGGAGGAAGGAAAGGGGGGCGCCGCCCCCCTCCTAGTACAATTCGGACCAGAGGGAGAGGGGGCGCGCGGCCTGCCCTGGTCTCCTCTCTCTCTCTCCACTATGGCCCAATAAGGCCCATACACTTACCGGGGGGTTCCGGTAACCTCCCGGTACTCCGGTAAAATCCCGATTTCACCCGGAACCATTTCGATGTCCAAATATAGGCTTCCAATATATCTATCTTTATGTCTCGACCATTTCGAGACTCCTCGTCATGTCTGTGATCATATCCGGGACTCTGAACTACCTTCGGTACATCAAAACACATAAACTCATAATACCGATCGTCACCGAACGTTAAGCGTGCGGACCCTACGGGTTCGAGAACTATGTAGACATGACCGAGACACGTCTCCGGTCAATAACAAATAGCGGAATCTAGATGCTCATATTGGCTCCTACATATTCTACGAAGATCTTTATCGGTCAAACTGCATAACAATATACGTTGTTCCCATTGCCATCGGTATGTTACTTGCCCGAGATTCGATCGTCGGTATCTCAATACCTAGTTCAATCTCGTTACCGACAAGTCTCTTTACTCGTTCCGTAATACATCATCCCGCAACTAACTCATTAGTTGCATTGCTTGCAAGGCTTATAGTGATGTGCATTACCGAGAGGGCCCAGAGATACCTCTCTGACAATCGGAGTGACAAATCCTAATCTCGATCTATGCCAACTCAACAAGTACCATCGGAGACACCTGTAGAGCACCTTTATAGTCACCCAGTTATGTTGTGACGTTTGGTAGCACACAAAGTGTTCCTCTGGTATTCGGGAGTTGCATAATCTCAATCATAGGAACATGTATAAGTCATGAAGAAAGCAATAGCAGTATACTAAACGATCGTATGCTAAGCTAACGGAATGGGTCAAGTCAATCACATCATTCTCTAATGATGTGATCCTGTTAATGAAATGAAAACTCATGTCTATGCCTAGGAAACTTAACCATCTTTGATTCAATGAGCTAGTCAAGTAGAGGCATACTAGTGACACTTAGTTTGTCTATATATTCACACATGTACTGAGTTTCCGGTTAATACAATTCTAGCATGAATAATAAATATTTATCATGATATAAGGAAATATAAATAACAACTTTATTATTGCCTCTAGGGCATATTTCCTTCAGCCTCCCACTTGCACTAGAGTCAATAATCTAGATTACACAGTAATGATTCTAACACCCATGGAGTCTTGGTGCTGATCATGTTTTGCTCGTGAGAGAGGCTTAGTCAATGGGTCTGCAACATTCAGATCCGTATGTATCTTGCAAATCTCTATGTCTCCCTCCTTGACTTGATCGCGAATGGAATTAAAGCGTCTCTTGATCTGCTTGGTTCTCTTGTGAAATCTGGATTCCTTTGCCAAGACAATTGCACCAGTATTATCACAAAAGATTTTCATTGGACCCGATGCACTAGGTATGACACCTAGATCAGACATGAACTCCTTCATCTAGACTCCTTCATTTGTTGCTTCCGAAGCAGCTATGTACTCCGCTTCACACGTAGATCCCGCCACGACGCTTTGCTTAGAACTGCACCAACTGACAGCTCCACTGTTCAATATAAACACGTATCCGGTTTGTGACTTAGAGTCATCCGGATCAGTGTCAAAGCTTGCATCGACGTAACCATTTACAACGAGCTCTTTGTCACCTCCATAAACGAGAAACATATACTTAGTCCTTTTCAGGTATTTCAGGATGTTCTTGACCATTGTCCAGTGATCCACTCCTGGATTACTTTGGTACCTCCCTGCTAAACTAATAGCAAGGCACACATCAGGTCTGTTACACAGCATTGCATACATGATAGAGCCTTGGCTGAAGCATAGGGAACATCTTCCATTTTCTCTCTATCTTCTGCAGTGGTCGGGCATTGATTCTGACTCAACTTCACACCTTGTAACACAGGCAAGAACCCTTTCTTTGCTTGATCCATTTTGAACTTCTTCAAAACTTTATCAAGGTATGTGCTTTGTGAAAGTGCAATTAGGCGTCTTGATCTATCTCTATAGATCTTAATGCCCAATATATAAGCAGCTTCACCGAGGTCTTTCATTAAAAAACTCTTATTCAAGTATCCTTTTATGCTATCCAGAAATTCTATATCATCTCCAATCAACAATATGTCATCCACATATAATATTAGAAATGCTACAGAGCTCCCACTCACTTTCTTGTAAATACAGGCTTCTCCAAAAGTCTGTATAAAACCATATGCTTTGATCACACTATCAAAACGTTTATTCCAACTCCGAGATGCTTGCACCAGTCCATAGATGGATCGCTGGAGCTTGCACACTTTGTTAGCATCCTTTGGATCGATAAAACCTTCAGGTTGCATCATATACAACTCTTCTTCCAGAAATCCATTCAGGAATGCAGTCTTTACATCCATTTGCCAAATTCATAATCATAAAATGCGGCAATAGCTAACATGATTCGGACGGACATAAGCATCGCTACGGGTGAGAAATTCTCATCGTAGTCAACTCCTTGAACTTGTCGAAAACCTTTCGCAACAAGTCGAGCTTTGTAGACAGTAACACCGTCAGCGTCTGTCTTCTTCTTGAAGATCCATTTATTCTCTATGGCTTGTCGATCATCGGGCAAGTCAACCAAAGTCCACACTTTGTTCTCATACATGGATACTATCTCAGATTTCATGGCCTCAAGCCATTTTGCAGAATCTGGGCTCATCATCACTTCCTCATAGTTCGTAGGTTCGTCATGATCAAGTAACATGACCTCCAGAACAGGATTACCGTACCACTCTGGTGCGGATCTTACTCTGGTTGACCTACGAGGTTCAGTAGTAACTTGATCTGAAGTTACATTATCATCATCATTAGCTTCCTCACTAATTGGTGTAGGAGTCATAGGAGCAGATTTCTGTGATGAACTACTTTCCAATAAGGGAGCAGGTACAGTTACCTCATCAAGTTCTACTTTCCTCCCACTCACTTCTTTCGAAAGAAACTCCTTCTCTAGAAAGGATCCATTCTTAGCAACGAATGTCTTGCCTTCGGATCTGTGATAGAAGGTGTACCAAACAGTCTCCTTTGGGTATCCTATGAAGACACATTTCTTCGATTTGGGTTCGAGCTTATCAGGTTGAAGCTTTTTCACATAAGCATCGCAGCCCCAAACTTTAAGAAACGACAACTTTGGTTTCTTGCCAAACTACAGTTCATAAGGCGTCTCCTCAACGGATTTAGATGGTGCCCTATTTAAAGTGAATGCAGCCGTCTCTAAAGCATAACCCAAAATGATAGCGGTAAATCAGTAAGAGACATCATAGATCGCACCATATCTAGTAAAGTACGATTACGACGTTCGGACACACCATTACGCTGTGGTGTTCCGGGTGGCGTGAGTTGCGAAACTATTCCACATTGTTTCAAATGAAGACCAAACTCATAACACAAATATTCTCCTCCACGATCAGATCGTAGAAACTTTATTTTCTTGCTACGATGATTTTCCACTTCACTCTGAAATTCTTTGAACTTTTCAAATGTTTCAGACTTATGTTTCATCAAGTAGATATACCCATATCTGCTCAAATCATCTATGAAGGTGAGAAAATAACGATACCCGGCGCGAGCCTCAACATTCATCGGACCACATACATCAGTATGTATGATTTCCAACAAATCTGTTACTCGCTCCATAATTCCGGAGAACGGCGTTTTAGTCATCTTGCCCATGAGGCATGGTTCGCAAGTACCAAGTGATTCATAATCAAGTGATTCCAAAAGTCCATCAGAATGGAGTTTCTTCATGCGCTTTACACCAATATGACCTAAACGGCAGTGCCACAAATAAGTTGCACTATCATTCTCAACTCTGCATCTTTTAGCTTCAATATTATGAATATGTGTATCACTACTATCGAGATTCATCAAAAATAGACCACTCTTCAAGGGTGCATGACCATAAAAGATATTACTCATATAAATAGAACAACCATTATTCTCATCTTTAAATGAATAACCGTCTCGCATCAAACAAGATCCAGATATAATGTTCATGCTCAACGCTGGCACCAAATAACAATTATTCAGGTCTAAAACTAATTCCGAAGGTAGATGTAGAGGTAGCGTGCCGACCGCGATCACATCGACTTTGGAACCATTTCCCACGCGCGTCGTCACCTCGTCCTTAGCCAATCTTCGCTTAATCCATAGTCCCTGTTTCGAGTTGCAAATATTAGCAACAGAACCGGTATCAAATACCCAGGTGCTACTACGAGCATTAGTAAGGTACACATCAATAATATGTATATCACATATACCTTTGTTCACCTTGCCATCCTTCTTATCCGCCAAATACTTGGGGCAGTTCCGCTTCCAGTGACCAGTCCCTTTGCAGTAGAAGCACTCAGTCTCAGGCTTAGGTACAGACTTGGGCTTCTTCACTTGAGCAGCAACTTGCTTGCTGTTCTTCTTGAAGTACCCCTTCTTCCCTTTACCCTTTTCCTTAAAACTGGTGGTCTTGTTGACCATCAACACTTGATGCTCCTTCTTGATTTCTACCTCCGCAGCCTTTAGCATTGCGAAGAGCTCGGGAATTGTCTTATCCATCCCTTGCATATTATAGTTCATCACAAAGCTCTTGTAGCTTGGTGGCAGTGATTGAAGAATTCTGTCAATGACACTATCATCCGGAAGATTAACTCCCAGTTGAATCAAGTGATTGTTATACCCAGACATTTTGAGTATATGCTCACTGACAGAACTATTCTCCTCCATCTTGCAGCTGTAGAACTTATTGGAGACTTCATATCTCTCAATCCGGGCATTTGCTTGAAATATTAACTTCAACTCCTGGAACATCTCATATGCTCCATGACGTTCAAAACGTCGTTGAAGTCCCGGTTCTAAGCCGTAAAGCATGGCACACTGAACTATCGAGTAGTCATCAACTTTGCTCTGCCAGACGTTCATAACATCTGGCGTTGCTCCTGCAGCAGGTTTGGCACCTAGAGGTGCTTCCAGGACGTAATTCTTCTGTTCAGGAATGAGGATAATCCTCAAGTTACGGACCAAGTCCGTGTAATTGCTACCATCATCTTTCAACTTTGCTTTCTCAAGGAACGCATTAAAATTCAACGGAACAACAGCACGAGCCATCTATCTACAACAACATAGACATGCAAAATACTATCAGGTACTAAGTTCATGATAAATTAAAGTTCAATTAATCATATTACTTAAGAACTCCCACTTAGACAGACATCCCTCTAATCATCTAAGTGATCACGTGATCCATATCAACTAAACCATGTCCGATCATCACGTGAAATGGAGTAGTTTTCAATGGTGAACATCACTATGTTGATCATATCTACTATATGATTCACGCTCGACCTTTCGGCCTCAGTGTTCCGAGGCCATATCTACATATGCTAGGCTCATCAAGTTTAACCCGAGTATTCTACGTGTGCAAAACTGGCTTGCACCCGTTGTATGTGAACATAGAGCTTATCACACCCGATCATCATGTGGTGTCTCGGCACGACGAACTTTCGCAACAGTGCATACTCAGGGAGAATACTTATACCTTGAAATTTAGTGAGAGATCATCTTATAATGCTACCGTCGATCTAAGAAAAATAAGATGCATAAAAGATAAGCATCACATGCAATCAATATAAGTGAAATGATATGGCCATCATCATCTTGTGCCTTTGATCTCCATCTCCAAAGCACCGTCATGATCACCATCGTCACCGGCCCGACACCTTGATCTCCATCGTAGCATCGTTGTCGTCTCACCAACTATTGCTTCTACGACTATCGCTACCGCTTAGTGATAAAGTAAAGCAATTACATGGCGATTGCATTTTATACAATAAAGCGACAACCATATGGCTCCTGCCAGTTGCCGATAACTATGTTACAAAACATGATCATCTCATACAATAAAATTTAGCACCATGTCTTGACCATATCACATCACAACATGCCCTGCAAAAACAAGTTAGACGTCCTCTACTTTGTTGTTGCAAGTTTTACGTGGATGCTACGGGCTGAGCAAGAACCGTTCTTACCTACACATCAAAACCACAACGATATTTCGTTAAGTATGTGATGTTTTAACCTTCACAAGGACCGGGCGTAGCCACACTCGATTAAACTAAAGTTGGAGAAACTGACACCCACCAGCCACCTGTGTGCAAAGCACGTCGGTAGAACCAGTCTCGCGTAAGCGTACGCGTAATGTCGGTCCGAGCCGCTTCATCCAACAATATCACTGAATCAAAGTATGACATACTAGTAAGCAGTATGACTTGTATCGCCCACAACTCATTTGTGTTCTACTTGTGCATATAACATCTACGCATAAACCTGGCTCTGATACCACTATTGGGGAACGTAGTAATTTCAAAAAATTCCTACGCACACGCAAGATCATGGTGCTGCATAGCAACGAGAGGGGAGACTGTTGTCCACGTACCCTCGTAGACCGTAAGCGGAAGCGTTATGAGAACGCGGTTGATGTAGTCATACGTCTTCACGATCCGACCGATCCAAGTACCGAACGCACGGCACCTTCGAGTTCAGCACACGTTCAGCTCGGTGACGTCCCATGAACTCCGATCCAGGTACCGAACGCACGGTAGAGCTTCGAGGGAGAGTTCCATCAGCACGATGGCGTGATGACGTTGATGATGATGCTACCGACGCAGGGCTTCGCCTAAGCACCGCTACGATATGACCGAGGTGGATTATGGTGGAGGGGGCACCGCACACGACTAAAAGATCAACTGATCAGCTTGTGTGTCTATGGGGTGCCCCCTCCCCCGTATATAAAGGAGTGGAGGAGGGGGAGGGCCGGCCCTCCTATGGTGCGCCCTGGAGGAGTCCTACTCCCATCGGGAGTAGGATTCCCCCCCTTCCCTAGTTGGACTAGGAGAGAAGGAAGGGGGGGAGAGGGAGGAAAGAAAGGGGGTCGCCGCCCCGCCTCCTAGTCCAATTTGGACGAGAGGGAGAGGGGGCGCGCGGCCTGCCCTGGTCTCCTCTCTCTCTCTCCACTATGGCCCAATAAGGCCCATACACTTACCGGGGGGTTCCGGTAACCTCCCGATTTCACCCGGAACCATTCCGATGTCCAAATATAGGCTTCCAATATATCGATCTTTATGTCTCGACCATTTCGAGACTCCTCGTCATGTCCGTGATCATATCTGGGACTCCGAACTACCTTCGGTACATCAAAACACATAAACTCATAATACCGATCGTCACCGAACGTTAAGCGTGCGGACCCTACGGGTTCGAGAACTATGTAGACATGACCGAGACACGTCTCCGGTCAATAACCAATAGCAGAACCTGGATGCTCATATTGGCTCCTACATATTCTACGAAGATCTTTATCGGTCAAACCGCATAACAATATACGTTGTTCCCTTTGTCATTGGTATGTTACTTGCCCGAGATTCGATCGTCGGTATCTCAATACCTAGTTCAATCTCGTTACTGGCAAGTCTCTTTACTCGTTCCGTAATACATCATCCCGCAACTAACTCATTAGTTGCATTGCTTGCAAGGCTTATAGTGATGTGCATTACCGAGAGGGCCCAGAGATACCTCTCCGACAATCGGAGTGACAAATCCTAATCTAGATCTAAACTCAACAAGTACCATCGGAGACACCTGTAGAGCACCTTTATAGTCACCCAGTTACGTTGTGACGTTTGGTAGCACACAAAGTGTTCCTCTGGTATTCGGGAGTTGCATAATCTCATAGTCATAGGAACATGTATAAGTCATGAAGAAAGCAATAGCAATATACTAAACGATCGTATGCTAAGCTAACGGAATGGGTCAAGTCAATCACATCATTCTCTAATGATGTGATCCCGTTAATCAAATGACAACTCATGTCTATGGCTAGGAAATTTAACCATCTTTGATTCAACGAGCTAGTCAAGTAGAGGCATACTAGTGACACTTAGTTTGTCTATATATTCACACATGTACTAAGTTTTCGGTTAATACAATTCTAGCATGAATAATAAACATTTATCATGATATAAGGAAATATAAATAACAACTTTATTACTGCCTCTAGGGCATATTTCCTTCAACAGTCCCATCTTTGGGCCGTGTAAAGCTCAATACAGATGGATCTTTCTCTGATGGAATTGGTGGTGCTGGAATGGTACTTCGTGATCATTTAGGAAGTATCATTTTCACTTCTTGCAGACATCTGCCTTTTTGCTATGACGCGCTTGAAGCTGAGCTTCGAGTTATCATGGAAGGCTTGATGCTCTCACTGCAATGGAGTACGTTACCAATTGATATTGAATCAGATTGTCTCCAGGGTATTTCTATGGTGCAGAGTAAAGAAAGCAACAGATCAAAATATGCCCCAATTGTGTTGGAGATCAAGGAATATATGAAGGAACGGAATTCTTGTATTACACACATCCGTCGTAGCCAAAATATTGCTAGCCACTATATGGCAAATTTTGGTAGGACTAGTGGACGTACGACTGTCTGGCTTGGGTCCGGACCGGAGGACGTCGTGAACGTTTGTGAACGTGATTGTAATCCCTAAAGTTTCTGTGTAATACAAGAGTTATTTCGCAAAAAAAAAACTAGGTAAGCGGTGCAACATCTTTGCCGGGGCATCCCCTCCTCGTGACACCTAGCGATGCATTTCATGCTTTTGTCCTAACTAGCAGAGTTAATTATGATAGCACTGTTTGCTATCTAATCATTATGTAATTACCTTTTTGCCACTGTGGTAACCCCTTGAGCTATAAAAGGAGGACCAGGGCAACCTTTATGAGGGTTCGAACCCATTCAAACCCCACGCACACTCGCTCGTGTAGCTGCCTTCTCCTAGCACCTTGCTGGGGGAAAGCGCTTCGTGTACTTGTGCTCCACACCTTCTTATAATACACCAAAAGTAGGAGTAGGGTGTTACACCTCAAGGATGGCCCGAACCTGGGTAAAAGCCTGGTGCCTTCTGTTGTACTTGCTCTTTGCACTTTGTGCAATCCTCTCACCGAACCACAAAGGGGTCAGATCACCCCATAGATAGTCGATCCACACCGACATCACTCAAACAGTTGTATCCGGGCCAGGCCAATGCCAAAGCCGCATTCTAGCACCCAATATCTACATTCTAACTCGACACGAGGGGTTTTATTTTTCTGGATTTTCCTATACCCTACCCAATCAGCTGCTTTGATCACTAGATGAAGATTCTTCACACTAAACATTTGATTGGTCAGATAATTGAATATCATCTACCATTTCTTCCTTTCTTCCATTTGAGCAGGAGTTTCTCCGCACAAGGATCTCTTGAAAATCAACAGTACCAACCACTATCATTGACAAACTAAACACACTTATCTAGCGATGCAAATAGAGTAAAGCCTTGTGAATTCATAATCAATAGACTCATCTCCAATCCAAACATCTTCTCGGAATAAAGTCTTCCTTCCATCTCCGAAAATCCTTTCAAAAATTATTTTAAATAGTGTATTCACCTTCATCAAACCATGCAAGAATTGTGATCCACCACTCCCTTCAATTAAGCTTGAAAGAGTTTTGTTTATCAAATACTCCCTCCGTCCCAAAATTCTTGTCTTAGATTTGTCTAAATACGGATGTATTAAGTCATGTTTTAGTATTAGGTACATCCGTATCTAGACAAATCTAAGACAAGAATTTTGGGACGGGGGGTGTATTTCCTACCCAACAGTGTCTGCCACATTCCCTTACAATTTTCCAAATTCCATAGCCATTTCACCAGAAGGCTTGGGTTCATGGCTTGAAGATCAATGACTCCCAATCCTCCACAGTCTTTAGACATGCACACATCAGGCCATTTGACCAAGTGATATTTCTTTTTATCCCTGTTTTCTTGCCACACCATTCTTGCTCTATCAGTTTCATCTTTTTTAGGGAACCTTTGGGAGCTTCAAGAAAGGAGAGCACGTACAAAGGGGTACTACTCAGGCATGCATTAGTCAACTGATGAAGCACGGACTAGCGAGATGCTAATTCGCGCGTGTAGATGGCCCGATCTTTCACGGCGATGCTTGATCAACAGTTTGTCCCCTTGTTCCTCCTCGCAACCTTCAAGATAATTTTCACCTGTGTACGAAAATACACAAACAAAAATAATGACCCCCTCGGATCAGCACGTAGGCGTCGATGTGATGATCAACCCTCCGTCGCTAGTAAATTTTCACGATGAAAAAATCACAGATAATACACAAGATATGGCCGCCCATAACTCGGACGTTTCTCTATATATCTCATACTCGAAAATAAAACTCAAAACTGATCTGTTTACACGGCCATAGCCTGGCTTTTATATGCCACACCTACGCAACTCCAAGTCTATCTAGAAACTTAAAACTCCATCCATCTTACGATGTGCTAACCATAAAAAAACAAATCCTAACTTGGAAAAGAGAAAATGACTTACGTACCATGCTAGCCAGCTAGCTAGGGCGTACACACAAAATGAAATAAAGAATCCTAACAAATTAACTCTAGGACTCTACGTATCACAAGTTTACATTACATGGAGGGGTACGAAAATTAGGCTCCACGGTAGCTAGTGCAGGCTCCTCCTTTGCCTCTTGTATTTTCTTGTGGCCGGAATAAATTGATGCCATTCTGATTTCCTTTTAGTTTGGAAACTAATATGATCTCTTGGCATTTTATGTGTACGTGACTTTTCTTCTGTCTTTTCTTTGATCAAGCCTGATCGTGCACCTCTAGATTCCATGTGTTTAGGACAATGCACCAATTTGTCAATACCATCTCTTGAATCCGAAGCACGCATCATATAATTGGCCGTTGGTCTGCCAGTTACAAAATTAATTCTCGATCCACAAAGTTGTCGCACACGACCATCGTTTCCTCGGCGAAATCTGGCCGCATGCATGGCATTATTTTCCACAACGTTTTCAAGGCTTGACTCATTAACTGTCTCAGCTTTAATAGAATTATCGGTCAATGGTGCTATGCCCATATCATCCTCCCTCCCTTGAAGAGAAACCGTCCTCGGTTTCGAGTCAAATTTTGGTCAATATTTCTCTCCGGAATTTGCATCTCTATTGTGATTGCACTGTGTGTCATTGGTTTCAGCACGCGCTTTCTTCCATCATGCATGAACGTATATGTGTTTGATCTGCCGGCATGCACTGCATCACGATCAAACTGCCATGGTCTTCCCAACAACAACTGACACACGTCCACACGACGTCACAATCCACCTTATCAATATAATCTCCAACTGCAAATGTCACACGTACCTTATGTGTAATCTTTAATTTCCTAGAATTATATAGCCACTCGACATGGTGCGGTTGCGGGTGCCGCCACATAGATAAACCCAATTCTTGCATGAGATCTTTGCTAATGGCATCAGTAAAACTGCCGCCATCAATTATCATCTTACATGCATGGTCCTTGATCATGCACTGTGTTTTAAAAACACTCCATCGCTGCCCTTTAGGATCACCATCCTCCTGCACCTTCTTCACTAAGAGATTTAAACCCTTCATCGGTGCATCAACTTCTTCTTTTATTTCTTCTACCGCTTCTCTTCTTTTTCGCAAACGATCTTTCCAATCAGCAGCGAACACATCCGTTGGCATGGGAATAAAACAAATTTGTTTGCCCTTCCGTGATAAAGAATAACTATTTTTCTTGACATCCCGAACAGCCCCAACACGCTTGCACCATGAGTCCCCAAGTAGCAGATGGCATGACACCATGGACACAGGACAAACATGAAAAAATTCCGCACAGCAATATTTTCCCAGATCAAAAATTAGCAAAATCTGATGCGTAATTTTGATTTCACCTTTGAACCACTTCAGCGTGTACGGTCTTTCAAGAGGCGCCATCTTCAGCCCCAATTTTTCCACCACCTCGATGCTCACCATATTGACTGCGGTACTCTCATCGATTGTCAGATTGACACATTGTTCGTTCACGACGCAACGAGTGTGAAAAAGAGTGACCTCGCCAATGCCTTCCTCCTCCATCAATATGTTCCTGCTCAACATGTTGATGCTTGACTCCGCAGACGATATTACAATCTGAGTCGTCGTGACTAACCTTAGCTCTGAATACCACTTGATGAGGCACGAACTAGCGAGATGCTAATTCGCGTGTGTAGATGGCCCAATCTTTCACGGCGATGCTTGATCAACAGTTTGTCCCCTTGTTCCACCTCGCAACCTTCAAGATAATTTTCACCTGTGTACCAAAATACACAAACGAAAATAATGACCCCCTCGGATCAGCACGTAGGCGTCGATGTGATGATCAACCCTCCGTCGCTAGTAAATTTCCACGATGAAAAAATCATAGATAATACACAAGATATGGCCGCCTGTAACTCGGATGTTTTTCTGTATATCTCATACTCGAAAATAAAACTCAAAACTGATCTGTTTACACGGCCATAGCCTGGCTTTTATATGCCACACCTACGCAACTCCAAGTCTATCTAGAAACTTAAAACTCCATCCATCTTACGATGTGCTAACCATAAAAAAACAAATCCTAACTTGGAAAAGAGAAAATGACTTACCTACCATGCTAGCCAGCTAGCTAGGGCGTACACACAAAATGAAATAAAGAATCCTAACAAACGATAATTCATCCTGGAGCCCGGGCTCAGCTGCTCCCGGTCAGTAAAAAATTCAAAACAAATACTAGAAAAATTCAAAAAATTCCAATTTTTTGTGTGGTAGATAATTTGATGCGTGAGGTCCGCACCAAATTTCAACTCATTTGGATATTTGAGTAGGTCTCGGCAAAAAAGACAAATCGGGTCAAAACAGTTCATGAACAGTAAACTTTTTTACAGACCCCGATTTTGTCTTTTTTGCACAGACTTGCTCAAATGTCCAAACGAGTTGAATTTTTCAGCGAACATCACTCATCTAATTATCTGCCACACAAAAAAAAATTGGAATTTTTTGAATTTTTTTGTATTTGTTTTGATTTTTTTCGTTAGCGTGGTTGCAGCTGAGCCCGGGTGCAGATTCGCCGCACTCCCTAACAAATTAACTCTAGGACTCTGCGTATCACAAGTTTACATTACATGGAGGGGTACGAAAATTAGGCTCCACCGTAGCTAGTGCAGGCTCCTCCTTTTTGCCTCTTGTATTTTCTTGTGCGCCGGAATAAATTGATGCCGTTCTGATTTCCTTTTAGTTTGAAAACTAATATGATCTCTTGGCATTTTATGTGTACGTGACTTTTTTCTGTCTTTTCTTTGATCAAGCCTGATCGTGCACCTCTAGATTCCATGCGTTTAGGACAATACACCAATTTGTCAATACCATCTCTTGAATCCAAAGCACGCATCATATAATTGGCCGCTGGTCTGCCAGTTACAAAATTAATTCTCGGTCCACAAAGTTGTCGCACACGACCATCGTTTCCTCGGCGAAATCTGGCCGCATGCATGGCATTATTTTCCACAACGTTTTCAAGGCTTGACTCATTAACTGACTCAGCTTTAATAGAATTATCGGTCAATGGTGCTATGCCCATATCATCAAAGTAACTCTGTCTTCAATGGACAAGATCCAACCTTACTTCTCTCACTCCTTTGTGAGTAGAGAAATAAGGCCCCACATGATCATTCACTTTGATAGCAACCTTGCCTCCCCTAACACTTTTCGTCACCCAACCACACCAAGTATCACAAAATCCTTTTTATGTATCATTTGGTAAAGAAACGACCATTTAATCACGGCATAGGCTTTTTCAAAGTCAATTTTCAATAAGAACCCATATTGGTTGGTGATGCAACTCATTTATGATCTTATGAAGCACCATCACACCCTCCATGATATATCTGCCTTTTATAAAGACAGTTTGGGTATCACTAACAACACAACTAATAACCAGTCCCAATCTATCAGCTAAAACTTTGGTTATTGTCATGTAGCTGACATTTAACAAACAAATTGGTCTTTTTTTTTAATCCTATCAGCATCAGGCACCTTTGCAATTACAGTGATAATCCCATGGTTTAATCTCTATATATCAAGCTTTTCAACTTGAAAAGCATCAAACAACTCTTTCAGATAATCCTTCATGGTCTCCCAAAAAACCTGCTAAAATTCTATTGGTAAACCATGAGAGCCAACAACTTTATTATGTTTCGTTTCCCAGAGAGCTGCCTTGATTTCCTCCAAAGTAAAGGGTTCAGTAAGCATTCCTATCTTCCTCACTGAAATGAGAGCAGTGAATTCCATCTAATTTAATAAATGTGACATCAACAGGCCCAAATAGTTGTTTGCAAAAATTCGTAATATGAGGCACTAATCCATGTTCAACATTGATTTGATCTCCATCATTCATCAAAGATGAGATGAGATTCTTCTTCTTCCTACCACTAGCTTCCCACTTGGAAATATCTAGTATTTCCACACACACCCCTCCCTTCAAATCTGTTTCTTTAGATCTTTGCCTTCATTTTAATTCTTCGTCTCTAAGCAATTTATGTAACTCAGACATAAACCATCTTAAGTTGCCGATACGACCGCATATAATTTAAATACCAATATTGTTGTTTCGCCTGAAGTTGGTGTTGTCCGAAAATACACTGCATATACACTGGAGCAACCACGCCTAAGTTCCGGAGATGAACAACCACTTGTAGAAGTTAAGTTAATGCACGATGATGTGTTGCAGTGCATAGGAAAAGATGAGAGACATGTTCAAATTGAGATGATAATTGCTACTGGGATGGACGTGCATGCATCTGACGGAAATCAGGAAAAAGAATATTCTAATTATTTTGGTAAGCCACGTTTTGAAGGGGGGTTCAAGGAGTCTAGGTTTGATCTTGTGTGTTTGCTTGCCAAGGTTACTTGCTCCGTCAGGATTATTAAAACAAGAAAATTATTGATGTTTCTTTTCCTGCCCAACAAGGAAAAGATCAACGTGAGGATTCTGTTTAGGAAACGATTCAGCTTGAAGGATGTTGGGTGGGGCCCACCAGCACTAGTGCAACGCATGCCTCAAACTAGTAGTTTTTGTTTTCCTATAGATAGATCTAGTCGGTTTATCTTATGCCCAGGTGTTACCTTTTATTTAAAGTACGTACCAAGTGCTTGCTTCCCAAGCTAGTTATGATATGTGGCTATTATAGAAAGCCAATTGAGTCATTTGTAAAGGCAGGTTATTTTTATATGAAATAGACACTAGACACCCGTATCAAGTTTTGGAGGGATCTTTAGAAAACCTCTGTGTTGCGATTTCTCTTCGTGGAAATTGTTTTGCGCGTGAGTACCTTCGTCGAGATTGATTTTCTCGTGCTGGGCCGCAAGGTTCAAACCCTCTACTTCGTGTACATCGCGTGCGCGGGCGAGATGTTGCTACTGCTAGTGGTGGAGTGTCGTGAAAGGTCGGGCCGCAACAACGGATCGGATCTCGCCATCGAGGTTCGGTTTACATCTGTTGCCCTTTCCATATGGTCAAGGGAGATCTTTGTGTGTGGATGCACAATACTATGCACCATCTTGATATTAATACCCTTTAGTAAGAAAAAGATGGAACCCATAGGTCATCTCAATATGTGCCGATGGAACGGCGGGGCAAGCAGTGGGTGCGACAGTCATCGCGTAGGCGTGATGGATAATAAAGATGCAAATCAGTTATTAGATCAAAAAAAAGATGCAAATCAGTTATATATATACTCAGCCAAGAGGAAAGTATATAGGAAAAACATCCGCCGTTGGATTGAACCCGTCGCGATCGACGGTGGGTTCGGATGAATCGTGCAGGCCACTCGGATTGCCGGAAAAAAAAGCGAGGAAGGAAAAGAGAACGAAAGCGGGTAAATCCTGGCCACAACGGAGAGTCCAGATGTGATCAGCGACGGCCAGCTGGGCCCCCTTACCGATCGCCCTCAGGAGGGTTTTGCCCTGGAGAAAGATCTCGCAGTCCGAGGACCATGACAGGTAATTCAGCCCTGTCTGGGCCAACTTAGGAAACTCCTTATGGCCCATTTCAGCCTGCGAACGCACTGGACCAGGCCAGAGAGCACACGCGCGCATAATTCTTTGCATTTGAGCCCCTGTAGTTTCCAGATTTTACGCATGTTTTATTCCTGCTGTAATATTTCGCGTAGAAGCCCCTGGAACTGTCTGTTTTCGCTGAAAACGCGTATTTGGGCTTAAAAATACCTCGGGAATTCAATTTTTGGGCTAGTTTTCACATACTAGATGCGCTTAACATGCTATCTTTTGTAACATGATATTATTGTATGATTTTACTGCTGTAGATTAATTGTTTAGCACTCTTAATCATCTAGTAAGTCATATAATAGCATGTTTTAAATATTGGAACGTCATTTTATTGAATAAGTTTATCAACATCGCTTTGTGCAAAAGATTACCTGCTGTAATCTCATGATTTTTGCATAAATCGCAGATGGCCGGAATTGTCCACAAGGAGCTTCCTGAGTTGGCCCAGACAGGGCTGAATTACCTGTCATGGTCCCCGGACTGCGAGATGTTTCTCCAGGGCAAAACCCTCCTGAGGGCGATCGGTAAGGGGGCCCAGCTGGCCGTCACTGATCCCAAGTTCGAAACTGAGAATGCGCAGGCTCTGCACTTTCTCCGTCATCACCTGTCACCTACTCTGAAAGATGAGTATATGGCTGAGCGCAGTGCTTCCGGCCTTTGGACCGCTCTTAAGCAGCGGTTTGAGCGGCTGAAGTACACTGTGAAGCCACGTGCAGAGGCAGAGTGGATCCGTTTGAGGTTTGCGGACTTCAAGACGGTTGGGGAGTACAATTCGGCTCTGCACCGGATTTGTACGACTCTTCGGTTGACTGGTACTGAGATTACCGACTCCCAGAAGATTGAGAAAACCCTATCCACATTCCACCCCGGCGCGGTCCAGTCCTCACGGAACTACCGCCAGGGGAACTACACGAGGTATTCAGAGTTGATTGACGTCCTCCAGGTGGCGGAGGCGCAGGACGAGGTTCTCAAAAAGAACTTTGTCGCGCAACCACTTGGGGGGAGTTCTCGCCAGGAGGTGAACGCTCTCAAAGTCCGCAAGCCTCAACAGAAGAAGAGGGGCCGGAAGGGCAAGAAGAAGGGCCCTCACCCCCCTCCCCGCCCCGGCTAAGAAGAACAAGCCGGGCAAGGGAGGGCAAAGGCCTCAGGACTGCTTCCGTTGTGGCTCGGTGGAGCATTTCTCCCGCCAGTGTCGCGCACCACAGGAGGTCGTTGATGCATATAAGGCTCGGAAGGCGCGTGAGACGCACCTCGCCTTGGTTCAGGAAGGAGCTCCACCGGCGCCCATGGCGGCACCCGTGATGATCGCTACCCCCCCTGTTGCGCCCATAGAGGCGACCCCCGTGGTGCCCATCGCGGTAGCTTTGGCGGTCTCTATAGACGCCCACGTCGCCATGGAGGTTGACCACATGGTCGCCTCAGCGGCGCCGCCACTAGACATTGATGCTGCCTCCAAGATGATTTCTGAGGAGGATCGGCTCACTAGTATGGAGATTGCGGCGGAAGTGAATGGCTTCTTCACCGAGTCCACTTAGCATACCTCTTTCGTTATCATGATTCCGTGATTTGATACAATAAAATTGAATAAATTCGATTTGGTTGTAAGCTCTATGAGAGCATAAACTTATTCTTTACTTTGGCGATTGGATGACATTTATTCATTTATTCCATTATTTATACATGATAGCATGTTATGTTCTGAGATGTGTGCATTTATTTTTAATGTATTTTCTTCCTCATTACATTAATTAGATGTCATATTTTAGAACGCGTGTGGCGCCCGAATGGAGGAAACGTGCCTTGCCGATAGCGCCACCACTCATACCATTTTACGAGAAACTAAGTACTTTGAGTCCATTAAAAAATCTCCGGGAAGTATTATGACAATCGCCGACTGCGGTTCTCACATAGTTGGCTCCGGACGAGCCACTATTATACTCCCCATGGGAACAACTTTGATCATTAATGATGCGTTGTTGTACCCGGAGTCGACTCGTACTCTTTTGAGCTTTAGAGACATCCACGCTAATGGTTTCCATGCTGAGACCGATGATGAAAATGGCAAGGAGTGCCTACTCATCACAAAGCGGGATGCAGGTGGTAAACATGTTATCGAAAGGCTTCCTTCGTTTGACACAGGACTATACTACACTAAGATCGTAGCATCGCCCGTGTACACTACCCTCAAGACCGTTTTTAGAAGCTCTGAACTCTTCTGCCTCTGGCACGATAGGTTAGGCCACCCCGGACTTAGGATGATGAGAAATATAATTAACAACTCACGTGGCCATAATGTTAACGTGAAGAACTTCCCGAATCCCGATGATTTCGTGTGCTCCGCATGCGCTAAGGAGAAGTTAGTCATTAGGCCATCGCCCCTCAAGGTGAGGGATGAAATCCCCGCGTTCTTGGAACGTATCCAAGGGGACATATGCGGTCCAATTCAGCCCCTCACGGGGCCGTTTCGGTACTTCATGGTGCTCATTGATGCTTCCTCTAAATGGTCCAATGTTTGCCTGCTGTCAACAAGGAACCATGCCTTTGCAAAATTGATCTCACAGATCATACAAATGAGGAATAATTTCCCGGATTATCGTATAAAGTCTATTCGAATGGACAACGCCGGAGAATTTACTTCAAAGGCGTTCGATGATTATTGCATGGCAATGGGAATCAAGTTGAGCACTCGGTACCACATGTTCATACACAAAATGGACTTGCCGCGGCATTGATTAAAAGAATTAAATTCATTGCCAGACCGCTCCTTCAGGGTTGTAATTTACCAACTACATGTTGGGGCCACGCGGTGTTACACGCGGCTAATGTCATCAACTTTCGACCGTCGGCCTACAACATCCACTCTCCTGTTCAACTTGCGCAAGGGTCGGCACCGAAAATTTCCCACCTTCGTAGGTTCGGTTGCCAGGTATATGTACCAATACCACCCCCTCAGCGACCGGCCATGGGCCCGCTCCGTAAGTCGGGGATATACGTTGGTTATGAGACTGTGTCCATAATCAGGTATCTGGACCCCATGACAGGTGACTGTCACACGGCTCGTTTTGCTGATTGCATTTTTGACGAGGATCTTTTCCCGACTTTAGGGGGAGAGAATCAACCCTTTGATGCTAAAGTCGAGAAATCACGTGGCAAGCCACGAGGATCCACGCTCATGACCCGCGCACTGCTGAGACTGAGAGAGAAGTCCAAAAGATAATAGATTTGCAGTCTTTAGCAAATCAACTGCCCGACCACTTTAGTGACTTAAAGACTGTGACAAAATCGCATGTGCACGCGCGCAATGCACCGGAAAGGGTTGAAATACCGAAGAAAAATGATGGTATGCCCGCTCCCGTCCAAAGGCCTAAAAGGACGAGAAATCCGGCTTCTCAAATCCCAAGTACTCGGGGACGCCCGACGAAAAAGGATAAGAGAGATTTATCACAGCCTGTCCGCCAAAGTACCCCAAATTGAAAAGGGGAGCCAGTCGAGACCTGGCACAAGTACGGAAAATTTAGTGCACGAAATTCCGGACTTAAACTTTCCCATAGGGGAAACACCCAGCGGAGATGTGAGCGCACACATCGGCGTGGGAAATCTAAAGGACCTTGCTCCCATAATGGGAAATTTGGTAGAGCAAGTGTTTGCGCCGGATGCGCCCCATGACGAAATGGCCATAAATTATATTTATACGGGGGAGTCCCTGAACCGAGCAACGGTGATTGTCGACATCAACTTTGCTACGAAAATTGCCTCAATCATAGATCTTGACCCTGAGCCTAACACGCTCGCTGATTGCAAGAAAAGGTCGGATTGGAAAGATTGGCAGCAGGCAATTACTGCCGAATTATTATCTCTCAACAAAAGGAAGGTGTTCGGACCAGTTTGTCGAACTCCTCCCCACATTCGCCCTGTTGGCCATAGGTGGGTTTTTGTTCGAAAGAGAGACGAAAATAATAAGGTAGTACGGTACAAAGCAAGGCTCGTTGCTCAAGGGTTTACTCAACGACCAGGTGTCGATTTTGAGGAGACTTATTCCCCAGTCATGGATGGAGTTACCTTTAGATACTTAATCTCGATGGCAGTAAACATGGGCTTGAAAATGAAACTAATTGATGTTGTCACTGCTTACCTATACGGTAACTTGGATTCGAACATATACATGAAGGTTCCAGAAGGTATCCCTGTTCCGAACCATGATAGAGCAAATAGGGGTCTATACAGTGTTCAACTTCAAAAGGCACTGTACGGACTCAGACAGTCTGGTAGAATGTGGTACAATCGCTTAAGTGATTTCCTTCATGAGAAGGGCTACACGAGCAATAAAGATTGCCCATGTGTTTTTATACGGCGATCCCAAGATGGATTCTGTATAATCTCGGTGTACGTGGACGATTTAAACATAATCGGTACACCTGAGGATATTGAGGAAGCGAGTTCGTACCTGATGTCGGAATTTGAGATGAAGGATTTGGGTAAAACCAAGTTCTGTCTAGGTCTGCAACTTGAACATTCCCCTGATGGGATTCTAGTGCACCAGTCGGCCTACACCCAGAAGGTGTTGGAAAGATTTGGATTTGATAAGGCATATCCTTCTAAGACCCCGATGGTCGGAAGATCTTTACAGTCAGACAAGGACCCGTTCAGGCCAAAGGAAGAGGGGGAGGAAACTCTGGGACCAGAGGTTCCTTACCTGAGTGCAGTTGGAGCACTCATGTACCTCGCAAATTGTACACGGCCAGACATTGCGTTCGCCGTCAGTTTGCTTGCTCGGTACAGTTCTGAACCTACCAAAAGACATTGGAAAGGTGTCAAGGACGTCTTCCGTTACCTGCAAGGGACCAAAGATCTTGGTCTATTTTATAAGAGGAATCAAGACCTATCTATTATAGGCTATGCCGATGCTGGGTACCTGTCGGACCCGCATGATTGCAAATCGCAGACTGGATATGTTTTCCTTTGTGGTGGAACTGCGTTTTCCTGGAAATCGTCCAAGCAAACACTTGTGTCGACTTCCACGAACCACTCGGAAATCATGGCACTATTCGAAGCGTCAAAAGAGTGTGTATCGCTTCGGCGGATGATCGGCCACATTCAGCAGACATGTGGGCTGAACACCGTACAAACCCCTACCATTATCTATGAAGATAATGCTGCTTGTGTTGCACAAGTCCAGATGGGTTATGTGAAGAGTAACCTCACAAAGCATATTAGTCCCAAGTTCTTCTATGCACATGAGCTGCAACAGTTGAATGAGGTGAGAGTTTTGCATACTAAGTCCTGTGACAATCTTGCTGATATGTTCACTAAATCATTACCGGCATCAACCTTAGAGAGGTGTGTGCGTGGAATCGGTATGATGAGACTTAAAGAGATGCAAGGCTCAGGGGGAGAAACTTCACAAACTCGTCGCTAAAATCTCAATCCTGATGATCGAGTACTCAACTTGATGGTTGAGTGGATTGTACTCTTTTTCCCTTGAGTGAGTTTTCTTGATGTTTCTCACACGAGGTTTTTGACGAGGCAATTCGTGCAATACAACAACGTATACTGTGTGCTCTTTCTCCATATTTTTTCCACTGGGTTTTTCAGAGCTTTGAGGCATGGATATACGGATAATTACCCAAGGGGGAGTGTTGGGAAACCGGGCCACCCGGAGGGGTGGCGGCGGCCGCGTGCAAAGCGCACGGGCTGGCCCCTCCCGTTTCCCCTCTTTTGGTTAAGTGGGTACTTATCCCTTGACCCCTAGTCCCTATATAAAGCAACGAGGAGCCATCATTGTAATCTCTGATCATTGATTAATAAAGCTGGTCTCCTCCATCTCTCTGTGTCATTTACTTTTGCGTGTTTCGACTACTTCGTCTACGACGCTCGCCCTCGCTCCGCAACCTCGGACCGGACTCGCCGCGGAGTTGCGGAACACTTAAAACTCCATCCATCTTACGATGTGCTAACCATAAAAAAACAAATCCTAACTTGGAAAAGAGAAAATGACTTACGTACCATGCTAGCCAGCTAGCTAGGGCGTACACACAAAATGAAATAAAGAATCCTAACAAATTAACTCTAGGACTCTACGTATCACAAGTGTACATTACATGGAGGGGTACGAAAATTAGGCTCCACGGTAGCTAGTGGAGGCTCCTCCTTTGCCTCTTGTATTTTCTTGTGCGCCGGAATAAATTGATGTCATTCTGATTTCCTTTTAGTTTGGAAACTAATATGATCTCTTGACATTTTATGTGTACGTGACTTTTTTTTCTGTCTTTTCTTTGATCAAGCCTGATCGTGCACCTCTAGATTCCATGTGCTTAGGACAATGCACCAATTTGTCAATACCATCTCTTGAATCCGAAGCACGCATCATATAATTGGCCGTTGGTCTGCCAGTTACAAAATTAATTCTCGATCCACAAAGTTGTCGCACACGATCATCGTTTCCTCGGCGAAATCTGGCCGCATGCATGGCATTATTTTCCACAACGTTTTCAAGGCTTGACTCATTAACTGTCTCAGCTTTAATAGAATTATCGGTCAATGGTGCTATGCCCATATCATCCTCCCTCCCTTGAAGAGAAACCGTCTTCGGTTTCGAGTCAAATTTTTGGTCAATATTTCTCTCCGGAATTTGCATCTCTGTTGTGATTGCACTGTGTGTCATTGGTTTCAGCACGCGCTTTCTTCCATCATGCATGAACGTATATGTGTTTGATCTGCCGGCATGCACTGCATCACGATCAAACTGCCATGGTCTTCCCAACAACAACTGACACACGTCCATCGACACGACGTCACAATCCACCTTATCAATATAATCTCCAACTGCAAATGTCACACGTACCTTATGTGTAATCTTTAATTTCCCAGAATTATATAGCCACTCGACATGGTGCGGTTGCGGGTGCCGCCACATAGATAAACCCAATTCTTGCACGAGATCTTTGCTAATGGCATTAGTAAAACTGCCGCCATCAATTATCATCTTACATGCACGGTCCTTGATCATGCACTGTGTTTTAAAAACACTCCATCGCTGCCCTTTAGGATCACCATCCTCCTGCACCTTCTTCACTAAGAGATTTAAACCCTTCATCGGTGCACAACTTCTTCTTTTATTTCTTCTACCGCTTCTCTTCTTTTTCGCAAACGATCTTTCCAATCAGCAGCGAACACATCCGTTGGCATGGGAATAAAACAAATTTGTTTGCCCTTCCGTGATAAAGAATAACTATTTTTCTTGCATCCCGAACAGCCCCAACACGCTTGCACCATGAGTCCCCAAGTAGCAGATGGCATGACACCATGGACACAGGACAAACATGAAAAAATTCCGCACAACAATATTTTCCCAGATCAAAAATTAGCAAAATCTGATGCGTAATTTTGATTTCACCTTTGAACCACTTCAGCGTGTACGGTCTTTCAAGAGGCACCATCTTCAGCCCCAATTTTTCCACCACCTCGATGCTCACCATATTGACTGCGGTACTCTCATCGATTGTCAGATTGACACATTGTTCGTTCACGACGCAACGAGTGTGAAAAAGAGTGACCTCGCCAATGCCTTCCTCCTCCATCAATATGTTCCTGCTCAACATGTTGATGCTTGACTCCGCAGACGATATTACAATCTGAGTCGTCGTGACTAACCTTAGCTCTGAATACCACTTGATGAGGCACGAACTAGCGAGATGCTAATTCGCGCGTGTAGATGGCCCGATCTTTCACGGCGATGCTTGATCAACAGTTTGTCCCCTTGTTCCTCCTCGCAACCTTCAAGATAATTTTCACCTGTGTACCAAAATACACAAACGAAAATAATGACCCCCTCGGATCAGCACGTAGGCGTCGATGTGATGATCAACCCTCCGTCGCTAGTAAATTTCCACGATGAAAAAATCACAGATAATACACAAGATATGGCCGCCTGTAACTCGGACGTTTTTCTGTATATCTCATACTCGAAAATAAAACTCAAAACTGATCTGTTTACACGGCCATAGCCTGGCTTTTATATGCCACACCTACGCAACTCCAAGTCTATCTAGAAACTTAAAACTCCATCCATCTTACGATGTGCTAACCATAAAAAAAACAAATCCTAACTTGGAAAAGAGAAAATGACTTACGTACCATGCTAGCCAGCTAGCTAGGGCGTACACACAAAATGAAATAAAGAATCCTAACAAACGATAATTCATCCTGGAGCCCGGGCTCAGCTGCTCCTGGTTAGTAAAAAATTCAAAACAAATACTAGAAAAATTCAAAAAATTCGAATTTTTTTTGTGTGGTAGATAATTTGATGCATGAGGTCCGCACCAAATTTCAACTCATTTGGATATTTGAGTAGGTCTCGGCAAAAAAGACAAATCGGGTCAAAACAGTTCATGAACAGTAAACTTTTTTACAGACCCCGATTTTGTCTTTTTTGCACAGACTTGCTCAAATGTCCAAACGAGTTGAATTTTTCAGCGAACCTCACGCATCTAATTATCTACCACACAAAAAAAAATTGGAATTTTTTGAATTTTTTGTATTTGTTTTGATTTTTTTCGTTAGCGTGGGTGCAGTGAGCCCGGGTGCAGATTCGCCGCACTCCCTAACAAATTAACTCTAGGACTCTGCGTATCACAAGTTTACATTACATGGAGGGGTACGAAAATTAGGATCCACCGTAGCTAGTGCAGGCTCCTCCTTTGCCTCTTGTATTTTCTTGTGCGCCGGAATAAATTGATGCCGTTCTGATTTCCTTTTAGTTTGGAAACTAATATGATCTCTTGGCATTTTATGTGTACGTGACTTTTTTTTCCTGTCTTTTCTTTGATCAAGCCTGATCGTGCACCTCTAGATTCCATGCGTTTAGGACAATACACCAATTTGTCAATACCATCTCTTGAATCCAAAGCACGCATCATATAATTGGCCGCTGGTCTGCCGGTTACAAAATTAATTCTCGGTCCACAAAGTTGTCGCACACGACCATCGTTTCCTCGGCGAAATCTGGTCGCATGCATGGCATTATTTTCCACAACGTTTTCAAGGCTTGACTCATTAACTGACTCAACTTTAATAGAATTATCGGTCAATGGTGCTATGCCCATATCATCAAAGTAACTCTGTCTTCAATGGACAAGATCCAACCTTACTTCTCTCACTCCTTTGTGAGTAGAGAAATAAGGCCCCACATGATCATTCACTTTGATAGCAACCTTGCCTCCCCTAACACTTTTCGTCACCCAACCACACCAAGTATCACAAAATCCTTTTTCTGTATCATTTGGTAAAGAAACGACCATTTAATCACGGCATAGGCTGTTTCAAAGTCAATTTTCAATAAGAACCCATATTGATTGGTGATGCAACTCATTTATGATCTTATGAAGCACCATCACACCCTCCATGATATATCTGCCTTTTATAAAGACAGTTTGGGTATCACTAACAACACAACTAATAACCAGTCCCAATCTATCAGCTAAAACTTTGGTTATTGTCATGTAGCTGACATTTAACAAACAAATTGGTCTTTTTTTAATCCTATCAGCATCAGGCACCTTTGCAATTACAGTGATAATCCCATGGTTTAATCTCTATATATCAAGCTTTTCAACTTGAAAAGCATCAAACAACTCTTTCAGATAATCCTTCATGGTCTCCCAAAAAACCTGCTAAAATTCTATTGGTAAACCATGAGAGCCAACAACTTTATTATGTTTCGTTTCCCAGAGAGCTGCCTTGATTTCCTCCAAAGTAAAGGGTTCAGTAAGCATCCCTATCTTCCTCACTGAAATGAGAGCAGTGAATTCCATCTAATTTAATAAATGTGACATCAACAGGCCCAAATAGTTGTTTGCAAAAATTCGTAATATGAGGCACTAATCCATGTTCAACATTGATTTGATCTCCATCATTCATCAAAGATGAGATGAGATTCTTCTTCTTCCTACCACTAGCTTCCCACTTGGAAATATCTAGTATTTCCACACACACCCCTCCCTTCAAATCTGTTTCTTTAGATCTTTGCCTTCATTTTAATTCTTCGTCTCTAAGCAATTTATGTAACTCAGACATAAACCATCTTAAGTTGCTGATACGACCGCACATAATTTAAATACCAATATTGTTGTTTCGCCTGAAGTTGGTGTTGTCCGAAAATACACTGCATATACACTGGAGCAACCACGCCTAAGTTCCGGAGATGAACAACCACTTGTAGAAGTTAAGTTAATGCACGATGATGTGTTGCAGTGCGTAGGAAAAGATGAGAGACATGTTTAAATTGAGATGATAATTGCTACTGGGATGGACGTGCATGCATCTGACGGAAATCAGGAAAAAGAATATTCTAATTATTTTGGTAAGCCACGTTTTGAAGGGGGGTTCAAGGAGTCTAGGTTTGATCTTGTGTGTTTGCTTGCCAAGGTTACTTGCTCCGTCAAGATTATTAAAACAAGAAAATTATTGATGTTTCTTTTCCTGCCCAACAAGGAAAAGATCAACGTGAGGATTCTGTTTAGGAAACGATTCAGCTTGAAGGATGTTGGGTGGGGCCCACCAGCACTAGTGCAACGCATGCCTCAAACTAGTAGTTTTTGTTTTCCTATAGATAGATCTAGTCGGTTTATCTTATGCCCAGGTGTTACCTTTTATTTAAAGTACGTACCAAGTGCTTGCTTTCCAAGCTAGTTATGATATGTGGCTATTATAGAAAGCCAATTGAGTCATTTGTAAAGGCAGGTTATTTTTATATGAAATAGACACTAGACACCCGTATCAAGTTTTGGAGGGATCTTTAGAAAACCTCTGTGTTGCGATTTCTCTTCGTGGAAATTGTTTTGCGCGTGAGTACCTTCGTCGAGATTGGTTTTCTCGTGCTGGGCCGCAAGGTTCAAACCCTCTACTTCGTGTACATCGCGTGCGCGGGCGAGATGTTGCTACTGCTGGTGGTGGAGTGTCGTGAAAGGTCGGGCCGCAACAACGGATCGGATCTCGCCATCGAGGTTCGGTTTACATCAGTTGCCCTTTCCATATGGTCAAGGGAGATCTTTGTGTGTGGATGCACAATACTATGCACCATCTTGATATTAATACCCTTTAGTAAGAAGGTCATCTCAATATGTGCCGATGGAACGGCGGGGCAAGCAGTGGGTGCGACAGTCATCGCGTAGGCGTGATGGATAATAAAGATGCAAATCAGTTATTAGATCAAAAAAAATGCAAATCAGTTATATATATACTCAGCCAAGAGGAAAATATATAGGGAAAACATGCGCCGTTGGATTGAACCCGTCGCGATCGACGGTGGGTTCGGATGAATCGTGCAGGCCGCTCGGATTGCCGGAAAAAAAAGCGAGGAAGGAAAAGAGAACGAAAGCGGGTAAATCCTGGCCACAACGGAGAGTCCAGATGTGATCCTCGACGTCCGCAGCCGCAACACGCGGAGCGCAGGCTAGTCAGCAGCCAAAGTGGCAGCGCCGTCTCCGCCACAACCCGGAGACACCTCGCGCTTCCGCCCTCCTCTCCTCTCCCTCCCCTCCCAATCCAATCTGCCGTCTTCTTCTTCTCTTCTTCTCCCACGCCGCGCGCTGCTCCTATATATACCCCCTGGGCCGCCCCACACCTCTCGTCTCTCTCCCTCTCTCGTTCCTTCTCCTGACCTGCCTGCCATCGCACGCTTCCGGTCGAGTACACCTGACCTGCCTGCGTGCCCCCGCGCTGAGTGTCGTCCATATGTGTGAGCAACTAACTATCCAATCTCTGCACACCCTGCGTGGCTGATCGATTTTGTCAATGCTTCGGCCGTAAACTGATTCGCCGGTGCTGCAGGAACTGGTGCGGTTCGGTTCGGCCAGGTTTGCTGATGTTCATCTAACTACCCGGGGAGAATTCAGAGTTGCCCGCGGAGAAAGAAAACCAAGAAGGAGAACCAGGGATCGACCGAGCTTCGAATTCGCCTGCTCCCTTGGCCATTGGTCACGGTTAAGCTTGGGCCAAGGTGAGTTCCTTCTCTGAGTTTGCCTGCGTATAACTCTGCGACATTTTTTTACAGAGTGCGTGTTTCTTTTTACGAATTTTGGCATCGCAAAATGCTTCATTCCACCTCACAAGTGCTGTTTCTCTTGCTTCTCCATAGATCCTTAGATTTCATTATTGTGCACTGTCCGGTGGTCTCCTCATTCAACATGTGAGTTCGTTAGGATATCTACAGAGAAGTGTCCTGTGAAAGTAGATCGGTCCAGTTGCTAGGTGCATGTGTTTGTGTCCAGGTGCGGCTTAGGTGCATGTTGCTTGCTTCTCCAATTATTATTCTTCCTTTTGGTTGGTAGTCGGTACTCCATGCTCCTAACAAGAGAGCCAGATGTTTTTCCTTTCCGGCGAAGTAGGAGTGGGGTGTTCAAACTAGTTTGATGCATACAACTTTGGATGAAAGATTTGATTGATGTATGTGTGCTCATCCCAGTTCATCCTGTACATTCCATGGTTTTCTTTGAGTCGACCTTTCGGTCCTCAAGAAGATTTTCTTTCTCCCTTCCCATCATGGCGAACTTCAACTTTCATTGTACCAACAAACTTATAACACAAGGTAACAACGTAAGGAAAGGCAGCAATTTTGACCTTCGCGGCTCTGCTTCAACAACCGCTGTAAGATTTCGTCCAGAAAACAACCACTGCAAGACAAATTGGACAAGTGAAAGGACTCTGTATTTTACTTTAAGAGTAAAATATAATAAGACTTCTTACAAAGACAAGGTGAAAGAGAAGTTGTTGAAGTACTCTGGGTGCCCCATGACATGATTGATTCCGTATCTCAACAAATGAGCTCCTCTGACCAAGGAGGCCCGTCATTTTTGTCGCCACGACACATGCAGGTTCTGGGTTTTGTTGCTACCTGGCGTATCAACCTTGGAGATTAGTTTTCTCATCCGGCAACCAATCGATGGCTGCCGATGTTGAGGTGTTAATATTATCCCTGGCAGATCCGTCCCAACTTCGGACCATAGATTAATTTTGTCCAATTGCGCTCTGTTAATACTTAATACTGGTTTGATGTAGGTGCAATCAATGATAAGTCATGCGACAGACAGATATTTAGCACGTTTATGACTGAATTCTACAGCAGACTAACATTTACCCCTCCAGTGACTCATCAATCGTTCTCGACACCACAATTAACCTGTGCGATCCTCCTAACATGCAGTACTAGTTTTTTTCTCTAGTTCTTTGTTCTCCTTTTTTTCCGCAAAAGCTTTGTTCTCCTTGAGATCTACTGTTAAAAAGTACTCATTGTGTGCCGTGAATCGACCCTTGCATTGTGAATGGCAAAATTGTCATGGTGAATGATTTAGTATCTCTTATGGAGTGGACGGTTCCCTAAATTTATTTTGTATATACAGGAAACGGGTAGAGTGTAATAAATAATTTCTATCTAGTTTTGGTTTGATTAATGCTGACTGTTTATTGGCTAAATCATAGTATTCCTTATTTAGGGGGCGGCTAATACCTCTTACTTGTACATCACTATCTTTCCCTCTTTCCTACGTTAGACTGCAAGTCAATGATCCATTTGATAGCAACAAGTAAATTAATTTACTAGATATAAAAATAATTTGAAAAATAATTCCCTAAACCTGATTATGTAATACAATTGCTGTCTAATTCATGCTGCATTTGTGATGGTTTTTTTATGTGCCATATCATCTAATTATTTATCCTCTGTTTTAGATTCTGGTACTGAAACAGCAAGATGGTGAACTTTGGGAAGAAGTTGATGGCAGATCAAGTAGAAGAATGGAAAGGGTATGTCTATCTTGAAGTCCTGAAAAGTTTTTTTCCCTTATATGAGAGGAAGAGAAGACTTTTTGCATTTTAATACCAAATTGATTATATTACTCTTTTAAAAAATATTTCTTTCTAGTTTGAGCCATGAGAAAAAAATATTTTTCTTCTGGCCTGCTTTGTTGAGGGTTTCCTCACCACTTTGTCTCGGTTCGGCCGTTTGTGCCTTTATTTATAAAGGGGCCGAAAGCCTGTTTGAGAGATAGTTTGAGCCATGCGTCTGTGACACTTTTAACCATGATTAAATTATTTTGGACACTTTAAACCTTATTTTTGTACTCATAAATCCATGTTCAAGTTTGAACCACATTGTACAAGTTGAGGTGGTCATGATAGGTCGGTCCCACACGTCAGAGTAATGTGACACGCTGATCTGGACATGTCGTTGGGTACAGTGCACAATATTTTTCGAGAAAACGCAAAAGGCCTTTGCGTTTCATTTCATCAATTGCTGTCTAACTATTGTGCAATGTACCCTGTGACCAAGGTACAGTGCACAATAGTTAGACAGAAATTGATGAAGAAATGACTCACAGCCTCTGGTCTCTGGGCCCCGGCCTGTTTTGAATATATAAAGTAGAATGTGATCTACCTTTCATTTAAAAAAAATGACTCACAGGACAAAGGACAATTTTCTTCACAAGTTTAACTAATTTCCTATAGTTACCTTATGAGTCATTTTGTCCTTTTGTTGTTAGGTACTATATTAATTACAAATTGATGAAGAAATTGTTAAAGCAATACGTTCAACAGACCCAAATTGGTGGCAAAGATTGTGAGCAAGTTCTTAAGGAGTTCTCGAGGATTCTTGATGATCAGGTATGCATAGAGTGGTTTCTCTTGAAATGATCATACATACAAATTTTCAAGCTACTTGTCCATTTGGTCAATCGTTCCCTACAGCACGAGCTTAGTATCTTGAAATGGCATATATCGTGATTAGCTAAAGTTCTTTGGTGTTGCCAAATTCAGATTGAAAGGATCGTGCTCTTTCTGCTGCAACAACAAGGCCACCTCTCTAGAAGGATCGAGGAATTGGGAGCACAGCGTGCTGCTATTATGCAACAGGTTGATACATCAAGAGTTTTCCAACTTCGTGAGGATTACAGAGAAGTTGGAAGAGATCTCGTAAAGCTTCTCCGCTTTGTTGACATGAATGCTACCGGTCTAAGGAAGATACTGAAGAAATTTGATAAGCGGTTTGGCTATAAGTTTACAGATTATTATGTCACCACTCGTTCAAACCATCCTTATTCGCAGCTTCAGCAAGTCTTTAAGCAAGTGGTAATTTTCTGGCATCTTAGATTGGCAACAGGTTTTTCTTCTTCTTTTCCAGCAGCTAATCAGCATTTCTGCAACTTATCATGCGCTTCTATTGATACAGGGAATTGTAGCCGTTGCAGGTGCTTTATCACGCAACCTTGCATATCTGGAACATGAGCATCGAGGAAGCTTTTTATCCATATATGATAATCCATCAGTTGTACTGCAGGTAATGTATTTCAACAGTTCCACTCTCTTTTAGTTCTATTTGCTGTACGGTTTTAAAAGTGTGATGCGATTCTTTTCTCCAATATTCAGGACCCTATCATAGACCAGGTAAACCATGCAGTACAGAAACTCACACACGCGACAAGTTTTATGCAATACTTGGGACAACACGCACTTATCGTCCAAGACGACACACCCAGTGGATCGGAGGATAATGTCGATGATGAGAGCTACCATTTCATGTCCCTGATGCTTAACCTAGTGAACACATTTCTTTACATGGTGAACACATATATCATCGTCCCGACCGCAGACGACTACTCAGTGAGCCTTGGAGCTGCCGCCACAGTTTGTGGCATAATCATTGGATCGATGGCGGTCGCTCAGGTGTTCTCTTCAGTTTATTTCAGTGCCTGGTCGAATAGGTCATACTTCAGACCTCTAGTGTTCAGCAGCATTATGCTTTTCTCTGGGAACCTGCTGTATGCATTGGCATATGACCTGAACTCCCTGACAGTTCTCCTGATTGGCCGGATACTATGCGGGTATGCAGATTTTTTTTCTCTCTCTTCGACAAATTTACCGTTATGATTTCGTTTTTAGTTTCTCGATCAGACCACATGTCACTATTCTTTATGATTTGAGATTTTCTGAACTAGCTCCTTTTGTCATACTGACAACAGGTTGGGTTCTGCAAGAGCTGTGAACCGTAGGTATATCAGTGACTGCGTGCCTCTCAAGATCAGGCTCCAAGCCTCTGCGGGGTTCGTCAGTGCTAGTGCTCTTGGAATGGCATGTGGCCCTGGCCTTGCTGGTTTTCTTCAGACAAAATTTACGATATACTCGCTGACTTTTAACCAGAGCACATTGCCTGGATGGGTCATGTCCATTGCTTGGCTTCTTTACTTGGTGTGGCTATGGTTTTCATTCAAAGAGCCGGAACACTTCGCTAAGGCTGCAGCCGAGGCTGCGGCCAGAACATCGCAGCCTTCTGAATCTGGTAAGCTCTCAGCCCACAGTAGTAGTAGCTTTGCTAGTGCAAATGTTATATTTTTTGGAAGAACAAAATGTTCTGTTTGAAAACATAAACTACGCTGGAATTCATCCTTGTACGATAACATTGCCAGAAATTGTTCCAACACGAAGTTTGCTTCTTGTGAAAATAGGTCATCAAGAAAGTGCTAATTTGGAGGAAGGTCTAGCACAACCTCTGCTTCTAGGTTCAGAAGAGAGGTTGGATGATAATTCGGAGGATAATGATGATGAAGATGCTAAAAGTTCCCATGAGCCAGCAACATCCTTTGCTTCAGCATATAAATTGCTGACACCCTCTGTGAAGGTTTGTTTTTCCCCCTAACTACTCTTTTATTTTCCCTGAATTCAAGCATGCCAAAAAGGAAACACATTATCTCTATAGTTCCATTCATACAAAAAATTCTGAACTCCATGACGTGAGGTATGATGTCTTGAATTAACAATAAATTTAAAATAATTTTATTCTAATCACTAGAAGGTACGTTGGCATCGACAAACAATTAAAAAGACACCATACCTCACTACTAAAACTATATGTTCATGTCTAGGTTTACTTTATCTACTGACACTATTGTCTTCTGTTATCTTCCTTGAATAACTTCGCATGAACGGTCATTTCTCAGGTCCAACTATTGATATACTTTATGCTCAAGTATGCGATGGAAATTTTGCTCTCCGAATCAAGTGTTGTCACCACATACTATTTTAACTGGGATACAAGTGCTGTGGCCATCTTTTTAGCGATTCTTGGGTTGACTGTTCTTCCAGTAAATGCCATTGTTGGGAGCTACGTTACGAATTGGTTTGAGGACAGGTAACTTCTCTTAACATAACATCCTTATCGTTTCTAGAAGCATCATACTAATCATATTGCTTTTCTTGCCTTCATTGAACCATGCAATACGATTAGGCTGATGTAATATAGCCTAGTTGTTGAAAGACACAATAGAACACAAATGCAATGTCCTATTGCTCTTACACTGTCATATTGAGATACAATTGGGTGAAGCCACCAGAGCAGACTCGGTGAACCTGGGTACACATGCACCCAGATGAATAGTAAATTGCAAAAAAACGAGAAAAAAATCCAGGAACAATCTGTTTTTTTTTTTGGTAACAAACATAATAAGTGTCTTCTACCCATGTGTGATGTTTCGTGAAGAATTGACATTCCTTGTGTTCTGGACGAAAAAAGACAAAATTGGTGCTCTAAAGAAGGCATTTTTCAAACATTTGGGAGGTCCGATTTTATATTTTCCGCATTACATATGGGTGGAACACACGACTATGTATGTTACAAAAAAATGACTGTGTGCATTGCTCGATGCAGAGACCGGGGATTACCCTCCTTTTTGGAAAACTGTATGTTACAAATAAAATCAGAATTATTTTTAGGCTTCCTTTTACTCCCTCCGTTCCTAAATATTTGTCTTTTTAGGCTACCTTTTACCCATTTTGAAGATTTTAATGATAAAAAGTCCTCTTTCGCAGGCAAATTCTGTTGGCATCTGAAATCATGGTTCTGATTGGCATTATCATGAGCTTCCGTTACACACCTCACTACTCCATTCCACAGTACGTCTCTTCGGCTCTCATCACGTTCGTATTCGCAGAGGTGCTTGAAGGTATGTACACCATAACTAATCGTCTAATCCGAGAATCATTCAGCTCAGCAGCACATGCGATATTATATCTGAAACAACCTCTACATTGCTCACGATCAAATGCAGGAGTAAACCTGTCCCTGCTTTCGCGGGTCATGTCATCGAGGCTGTCGCGAGGGACCTACAACGGCGGCCTCCTCTCAACGGAGGCCGGGACGCTGGCCCGTGTGGTCGCGGACGCGACAATCACCGCAGCGGGCTACCTAGGCACGGACATGCTCCTCAACGTCACCCTGCTGCCGCCTCTCGTGATCACCATCGTCTCCATCGTCGCAACATTCTGCACATACAACACCCTCTACTGAGGAGGCTGATCAGTACAACCTTTTCTACTCTCTGAAGAATGTACAGGCAGTGAAAATGGTTCCTGCCCACATTGGGCTGGGTAGTTCAAGTAGTGGCGATATTTGTTTGTAGACTTCATCAACTTCAATAAACTGTGTAAATGTTGATCTGTTGCACGTCCATGTAAGAAAAAGGCGTCGTAGTGCGGTAGTGCATGCATCGAACAGATGTAAATTAAGTTGCTTTTTTATTTGTATCCCTGAACCTGCGAATTCAGATGCATTTAGTGTGTGTTGGAAATGCAGCATGGATATGATTTCTGGCGCACACTGACAAATTTAAAGTGACAAGGTATTTCTGTACTCCTCTAAGCAATCCTGAGGCTTTAATACTGAGCTCCCAACGCCCGGCTCCCGGGGTAGATGATCTAACTCCACGCGGGGCGCCAAATGCAGGCGCTGGGGCGTGTTAAAGAAACCTCGCTGGGCCGGGCCGTTTCGAGCGCGCCAGATGGGCATGCGTCAACCGTTTAGCTGGGCCATGCCAAATCCTCACCCGCTGACTCGCCCCGGCCCGGCGGTAGGTCGCGACCAAACAGGGAAGAGGGCGCGTCACCTTTGACACGGCCGCTCCGCACGGCCACGGAGATGAGCTCACTGGTTGCTCCGGTGGTTGAGTCCTTTTCCTACCGCTTCTTTACCACGCTCATGGCATGCTCACTGCGGCCTGCTGTACCCTAGCACACGTATGGTCGCATGTGTGCAACAAGTGTGCATGCCGGGTCGTCGGGCGATTTACCGGAGCACGGCGATATAAAGGGCGCATGGTATCCTACGGGTTGGTCACACAAGAACCAAGCTCCACCACAGCACTCTCAGTCCAACCTCGTCACGGTCGGCTTGCATCTTGGCACGTACGTACTCGCCATGGCTTCCGACCAGCCGTTCGCAAGAGCACTGGTGATCATCTGCGCGATCCTGTGCTGCTCGCCACAAGGTGACTGGTTTAGCTCTCCGTGTCCATCTTGCATTATGCCATTGTGTTACCGATTGATGAGCGTGTGCATTGATGTCGTGAAACAAAAACAGCGCGAGCCGTGAACTACACGTTCGCCAGGGACGCGACGCGGGCGCCGGCGGTGTCGTACTACGACTACATCATCGTGGGCGGCGGCACGGCGGGGTGCCCGCTCGCCGCCACGCTGTCGCAGCGCTTCCGCGTGCTCCTACTGGAGCGCGGCGGGTCGCCGTATGGGGACCAGCGGGTGGAGAACATGACCCACTTCACGGCCACGCTCGCCGACACGTCCGCGGGGTCGCCGGCGCAGCGGTTCGTGTCCGAGGACGGCGTCATCAACTCGCGCCCGCGGGTGCTGGGCGGCGGCAGCTGCATCAACGCCGGCTTCTACACGCGCGCCAGCGACGAGTACGTGCTGGACGTCGGGTGGGACCTCGAGGCGGCCAAGGCGGCGTACCGGTGGGTGGAGGACGTGGTGGCGTTCCACCCGGAGCTCGGCCCCTGGCAGGCCGCGCTGCAGAGGGGGCTCATGGAGGTCGGCGTCGCGCCGGACAACGGCTTCACGTTTGACCACATCGACGGCACCAAGGTCGGCGGCTCCATCTTCGACGACAAGGGGCGGCGCCACACGGCCGCCGACCTGCTGCGGTACGCGCGCCCCGAGGGCATCGACCTGCTGCTCCGGGCCAGAGTGGCCAAGATCCTCTTCAATGTCGGAGGTCAGAGCTCTATCAGTCAAAGTTCGTTTTGTGTTTACGGCCAGGCGACATGCATGCACGCGGCATTTTTGCGTGCCGACCGAACTGACATTTCGTCACCCGCGCTTGTTGCGCGCCAGGGCGCCGGGCACGGTCGGTGGCGCACGGCGTGGTGTTCCACGACTCCAGGGGGCGGATGCACAAGGCCTACCTCAACACCGGCCGCCGCAACGAGATCATCCTCTCCGCGGGCGCCATGGGCAGCCCGCAGCTGCTGATGCTCAGCGGCGTCGGCCCCGCGGACCACCTGCGCTCCTTCAACATCACCCTCGTGCTGAACCAGTCGGCGGTCGGCCAGGGCATGGCCGACAACCCCATGAACGCCATCTTCGTGCCGTCGCCTTCCCCCGTCGAGGTCTCCCTCATCCAGGTCGTCGGCATCACCCACTTCGGCAGCTACATCGAGGGCGCCAGCGGCTCCAACTGGGCCAACCCGCGCCACCAGGGCTCCGGCGGCAACCGCCGGCCGCCCCGCAACTTCGGCATGTTCTCTCCACAGGTACGTACGTATACATTGCGAGTGACACTGACAACTTGCCAAACGGTCAGTGGAACAGAACACTGTGATCCCAGCTTGCATGTTGTTCTTTCAGACTGGGCAGCTGGCCACGGTGCCCCCGAAGCAGCGCACGCCGGAGGCCATCGCGCGCGCGACGGAGGCGATGAGCCAGCTCGACGACTCGGTGTTCCGCGGCGGCTTCATCCTGGAGAAGGTCCTTGGGCCGGCGTCCACGGGCCACCTCGAGCTGCGGAACCTCAACCCAGACGACAACCCGGCGGTGACGTTCAACTACTTCTCGCACCCGGAGGACCTCCGGCGCTGCGTGGAGGGGTTGACGCTCATCGAGCGCGTCATCCAGTCCAAATCCTTCCAGAACTTCACGTACCCCTACTTCTCCTTGGAGGAGCTGCTCAACATCACGGCGGAGTTCCCCGTCAACCTGCTGCCTCGGCACGACAACGACTCCAAGTCTCTGGAGCAGTTCTGCAAGGACACCGTCATGACCATCTGGCACTACCACGGCGGCTGCCAGGTCGGCAGGGTCGTCGACGCCGAGTACCGGGTGCTCGGCGTCGACGCGCTGCGCGTCATCGACGGCTCCACGTTCAACGCCTCGCCGGGAACCAACCCGCAGGCCACCGTGATGATGCTCGGCAGGTAATCGCCCATTTTTGCTCCTTTGGGGTACATGTCATTTTGGGTGACCATCCCTAAATGTTTAGCACTTTTTAGCCAAGGTCCTAGGCTCCTAGTGGGTACTGATTCGGTCTCAATGGTTGCATTTTTAGGTCGGATCCTATCAATCTCCCTTTCTCTCTTAATAAAAAATAATGATCATGTCTTTAACTTGACAGGTATATGGGGGTTAAGATGCGAGACGAGAGGGTGCGTGCTGAAGGATTAAGGAGGAGAAAACTGTAATCCACTCGATGAAGATTGGCAGGCACATTATGCATTTGTTATTGCAGTATGTGAACTATTGTCACGGACTAGAATTCAATTGGAATGAGTTGCGCGTCATTATTGGAAGTGCGTGTTCGTTTGTACCGTAATCAACACAAAATCTGTATTGTCCGAAGAAAAATTAAATTTGTGTTTGAGAAGAAATCTTGTGCAGAAGTGTTTGCTACTGACTTACTTTTGGTCAAATCTCGTTCAGAAACGTCATCTACTCACCCATCTCTTCTCAGTTTTCTGACCAAAGAAAAACAGCAAAGTGTCAACTCCAACCCCCCAAAGATGGGTCTCGAAAATGAAAGAAGAATCCCGTAGTGGGGACTGAGCTTTTTAGAGGGCACAACCAAGAACGTAAAAGGGAAAGGGAGATGTTGGATGCCAAGAGGATATCCATGGTTTAAAACCCTTTGAAAATCTAGCACGTATATGCCTCCCCAGCTGGATTTCTGCCCCCTATAAATCCCGTGATGCGGCAGAGAGGGAGAGCAGCAAGGTCAAGGCAAGGAGGAAGAAGAAGAAGAAGAAGAAGAAGAAGAAGAAGAAGAAGAAGAAGAAGAAGGCCCGAAGCTCTCTGAACAATCAAGATTCAGTAGTGAGATGTCTAACTAAGCAGTCCAGTTTCAGGGCTCCTCTTTATTGGCAGGGAGCGTGTGAGGCCATGTAGCTCCATTCAGCGCTCTGCCAAAGGAGAGTTGCCCTGTAACTGGAAATAGCTTAAGGTTCAGGGATTGTGTGCATCGGCGTTGACAGCTTCGGGCCTTCAGCTACACTGCTTTCAGCCTCTCACTGACTGCAGTGTGGCACCGGTGAGTGGTGCAATGGTCTTTGATCTCTGTAAATTGATTGGACTGCTTGCTTGCTTGTGTTCCCGCATGTGAAAGGTAATGGTATCTTACTGAATGTCTGCATATTTGTTGCTCACTGCTACTCTTCTGTAAGAAAAAGGGAAGAACACGGAGCATCAGCCGGGAGGTGCAGAAGAAAACAGCACGCCGAAATGCTGAAAGAAACAGATATTGCAGCTTCTTTGTGACGACAAGAACCTTTTCGTGGTTCCCAATAGTGGAGACAATGTTCGAGGGAAGGAAATAGTGGAGATAAGAGAAGCTATAGCTAGTTGGATTGGTGTCGTGTCCTTTTAAAAAAACGAGAACTGTTTTTTTTTTTACGATAAGCACGGTACACATGTAATTTTACACCAAGGCCGTTGAACATGAAAAAAAAACACTACCCTTAACTCCAATGAACTGCCGTCGATGAGAACCACCCGCACCAGAAAGATTTTCGCTGCAGCAAGAAATCATCAAAGCGAACAGGAGGACTCCAGCTATGGAATCCCCTTCAGGAATTTGAAGCCACCAAGGCCGTCTCCAGGAATTTGGAACTCTGGGGCTAAATGCAAAATGTGTCCTACAATATAAGAAATTGATATAACTTGAAAGATGTGTTATTCCATACAATACTTTAAGATATATCAAATATTAATGCTAAAAGAGTAAAGGTAGTACTAAATCAAGAAACTGATACAGTTAGAAAAATCAATAATCTGACCTCATGTCCTACAGACGAACGTCGGAATGGATGAACGGAGCAGGGCAATCAGCGGGGGATTGGCTAATCGATTAATCAGTTAGGGTGTCGGTGACAGTGTAGGCGATTGGGGGAAAATGCTGGTAGGCGGTCACTGGTCAGGCGTGGTCATGTGCGCGATCGTGGATACACGCATGTGATAACTAACAGGAACTAACCGCGGCAATTGAGAGCCTGTTCGGGAGCACTCCAGCTCTCGGCTCCGCCAACTCCATCGGCAGAGCCGGGCCGAACGGCCTAACTCCGTAGAGTTGAGAATGAGAAGTTGGCGGTGGTCATAATGCAAATTTGAGGAGTCGAAGGATTTGGTGATTCCAGGATCTCAAAAATCGAAGGAGATGGAGTTGACCAAAATTACGGGCAAATGTCACTGCGAAGTGGATGTAATAGTTCAAATATTTGATCCCTATGCAATGGAGTCCTAACTGCCATAACGGGCACCCGAAGATAGGCATTGTTGTGACCCGCACCACCTCCCTCGCACTCGCCATCTCCCACTACCCGCACCCATTGCTGCCCTCGCTGCCAAAGACTCCCCTTGCACCCGTCGCTGCCCTCGCTCTCCGTCGTTGCCCTCTCCGAGAACCGCATCTGCTTCCCCAAGGACTACCCCGACCACCTCCTCCCAGCACCTCACTGGGCACCATCTGCGAGATCCTCCTCTGCCTCCCCGGCCATCTCTGCCCGAGAACCTCATTTGCCTCCCCGAAGGTGAGCATGTATTGTGGATGTGGTTGTTAACTTGTTGATGTGTATGTATCTGTTGTGTGTCGTGGACGTGTGCGTTGTGTGTCATGGATGTGGGGATATTTATGCTAGTACATGTTCTATCCTACCATGTGTATATGACAACAAGAACTGGTACATATATTGCTATGCATACGACAACAACGTGGCAAATATACTTCTATGTATATGACAACAACAACACATCAAATGTACTTCTATGTATATGACAACAACAACGTAGCAAATGTACTTCTATGTGTTGGGGATCGTAGCAGAATTTTAAAATTTCCTACGCATCACCAAGATCCATCTATGGAGTATACTAGCAACGAGGGGAAAGGAGTGCATCTACATACCCTTGTAGATCGCGAGCGGAAGCGTTCAAGTGAACGGGGATGATGGAGTCGTACTCGCCGTGATCCAAATCACCGATGACCTTCTTGATCCAGCAAGGGGAAAGGAGAGGTTGATGGAGATCCAGCAGCACGACGACGTGGTGGTGGAAGTAGCGGGGATCCCGGCAGGGCTTCGCCAAGCGCAAGCGGGGAGGAGAGGTGTTGCAGGGGGAGAGGGAGGCGCCAGGGTCTGTGGTGCTGCTGCCCTCCCTCCCCCCCACTATATATAGGCCCCCTGGAGGGGGGGCGCCGGCCCTGGATCCCATCTACAAGGGGGGGCGGCGGCCAGGGGGGAAACTTCCCCCCCAAGTCAAGTGGGGCGCCCCCCACCCCCAGGGTTTCCAACCCTAGGCGCAGGGGGAGGCCCATGGGGGGGCGCCCCAGCCCACTAAGGGCTGGTTCCCTTCCCACTTCAGCCCATGGGGCCCTCCGAGATAGGTGGCCCCACCCGGTGGACCCCCGGGACCCTTCCGGTGGTCCCGGTACAATACCGATAACCCCCGAAACTTTCCCGGTGGCCGAAACTGGACTTCCTATATATAATTCTTCACCTCCGGACCATTCCGGAACTCCTCGTGACGTCCGGGATCTCATCCGGGACTCCGAACAACTTTCGGGTTTCCGCATACTAATATCTCTACAACCCTAGCGTCACCGAACCTTAAGTGTGTAGACCCTACGGGTTCGGGAGACATGCAGACATGACCGAGACGCCTCTCCGGTCAATAACCAACAGCGGGATCTGGATACTCATGTTGGCTCCCACATGTTCCACGATGACCTCATCGGATGAACCACGATGTCGAGGATTCAATCAATCCCGTATACAATTCCCTTTGTCAATCGGTACGTTACTTGCCCGAGATTCGATCGTCGGTATCCCAATACCTTGTTCAATCTCGTTACCGGCAAGTCACTTTACTCGTACCGTAATGCATGATCCCGTGGCTAACTCCTTAGTCACATTGAGCTCATTATGATGATGCATTACCGAGTGGGCCCAGAGATACCTCTCCGTCATACGGAGTGACAAATCCCAGTCTCGATCCGTGCCAACCCAACAGACACTTTCGGAGATACCCGTAGTGCACCTTTATAGTCACCCAGTTACGTTGTGACGTTTGGCACACCCAAAGCACTCCTACGGTATCCGGGAGTTGCACGATCTCATGGTCTAAGGAAATGATACTTGACATTGGAAAAGCTCTAGCAAACGAACTACACGATCTTTTGTGCTATGCTTAGGATTGGGTCTTGTCCATCACATCATTCTCCTAATGATGTGATCCCGTTATCAATGACATCCAATGTCCATAGTCAGGAAACCATGACTATCTGTTGATCAACGAGCTAGTCAACTAGAGGCTTACTAGGGACACGTTGTGGTCTATGTATTCACACATGTATTACGATTTCCGGATAACACAATTATAGCATGAACAATAGACAATTATCATGAACAAAGAAATATAATAATAACCATTTATTATTGCCTCTAGGGCATATTTCCAACAGTCTCCCACTTGCACTAGAGTCAATAATCTAGTTACATTGTGATGAATCGAACACCCATAGCGTTCTGGTGTTGATCATGTTTTGCTCTAGGGGGAGGTTTAGTCAACGGATCTGCTACATTCAGGTCCGTATGTACTTTACAAATATCTATGTCTCCATTTTGAACACTTTCACGAATGGAGTTGAAGCGACGCTTGATATGCCTGGTCTTCCTGTGAAACCTGGGCTCCTTGGCAAGGGCAATAGCTCCAGTGTTGTCACAGAAGAGAGTCATCGGGCCCGACGCATTGGGAATCACCCCTAGGTCGGTAATGAACTCCTTTATCCAGACTGCTTCCTGTGCTGCCTCTGAGGCCGCCATGTACTCCGCTTCACATGTAGATCCCGCCACGACGCTTTGCTTGCAACTGCACCAGCTTACTGCTCCTCCATTCAAAATATACACGTATCCGGTTTGTGACTTCGAGTCATCCAGATCTGTGTCGAAGCTAGAGTCATCCAGATCTGTGTCGAGCTCTTCGTCACCTCCATAAACGAGAAACATATCCTTAGTCCTCTTCAGGTACTTCAGGATATTCTTGACCGATGTCCAGTGTTCCTTGCCGGGATTACTTTGGTACCTTCCTACCAAACTTACAGCAAGGTTTACATCAGGTCTGGTACACAGCATGGCATACATAATAGACCCTATGGCCGAGGCATAGGGGATGACACTCATCTTTTCTCTATCTTCTGCCGTGGTCGGGCATTGAGCCGTGCTTAATTGCACACCTTGCAATACAGGCAAGAACCCCTTCTTGGACTGATCCATATTGAACTTCTTCAATATCTTGTCAAGGTACGTACTCTGTGAAAGACCAATGAGGCGTCTTGATCTATCTCTATAGATCTTGATGCCTAATATATAAGCAGCTTCTCCAAGGTCCTTCATTGAAAAACACTTATTCAAATAGGCCTTTATACTTTCCAAGAATTCTATATCATTTCCCATCAATAGTATGTCATCCACATATAATATGAGAAATGCTACAGAGCTCCCACTCACTTTCTTGTAAACACAGGCTTCTCCATAAGTCTGTGTAAACCCAAACGCTTTGATCATCTCATCAAAGCGAATGTTCCAACTCCGAGATGCTTGCACCAGCCCATAGATGGAGCGCTGGAGCTTGCATACCTTGTTAGCATTCTTAGGATCGACAAAACCTTCCGGCTGCATCATATACAATTCTTCCTTAAGAAAGCCATTAAGGAATGCCGTTTTGACGTCCATCTGCCATATCTCATAATCGTAGAATGCGGCAATTGCTAACATGATTCGGACGGACTTCAGCTTCGCTACGGGTGAGAAAGTCTCATCGTAGTCAACCCCTTGAACTTGTCGATAACCCTTAGCGACAAGTCGAGCCTTATAGATGGTCACATTACCATCCGTGTCTGTCTTCTTCTTAAAGATCCATTTATTTTCTATGGCTCGCCGATCATCGGGCAAGTCAGTCAAAGTCCATACTTCGTTTTCATACATGGATCCTATCTCGGATTTCATGGCTTCTAGCCATTTGTCGGAATCCGGGCCCGCCATCGCTTCTTCATAGTTTGAAGGTTCACCGTTGTCTAACAACATGATTTCCAGGACAGGGTTGCCGTACCACTCTGGTGCGGAACGTGTCCTTGTGGACCTACGAAGTTCAGCAGTAACTTGATCTGAAGCTTCATGATCATCATCATTAACTTCCTCCCCAGTCGGTGTAGGCACCACAGGAACATCTTCCCGCGCTGCGCTACTTTCCGGTTCGGAAGGGGTGACTATCACCTCATCAAGTTCCACTTTCCTCCCACTCAATTCTTTCGAGAGAAACTCTTTCTCCAGAAAGGACCCATTCTTGGCAACAAAGATCTTGCCTTCGGATCTGAGGTAGAAGGTATACCCAATAGTTTCCTTAGGGTATCCTATGAAGACGCATTTTTCTGACTTGGGTTCGAGCTTTTCAGGTTGAAGTTTCTTGACATAAGCATCGCATCCCCAAACTATTAGAAACGACAGCTTAGGTTTCTTCCCAAACCATAATTCATACGGTGTCGTCTCAACGGATTTCGACGGAGCCCAATTTAAAGTGAATGCGGCAGTCTCTAAAGCATAGCCCCAAAATGAGAGCGGTAGATCGGTAAGAGACATCATAGATCGCACCATATCCAATAGAGTGCGATTACGACGTTCGGACACACCATTTCGCTGAGGTGTTCCAGGCGGCGTGAGTTGTGAAACGATTCCACATTTCCTTAAGTGCGTACCAAATTCGTGACTTAAATATTCTCCAGCACGATCTGATCGTAAGAACTTTATTTTCCTGTCACGTTGATTCTCAACCTCACTCTGAAATTCCTTGAACTTTTCAAAGGTTTCAGACTTGTGTTTCATTAGGTAGACATACCCATATCTACTTAAGTCATTAGTGAGAGTGAGAACATAACGATATCCTCTGCGAGCCTGAACACTCATTGGACCGCACACATCGGTATGTATGATTTCCAATAAGTTGGTTGCTCGCTCCATTGTTCCGGAGAACGGAGTCTTGGTCATCTTACCCATGAGGCATGGTTCGCACGTGTCAAATGATTCGTAATCAAGAGACTCCAAAATTCCATCTGCATGGAGCTTCTTCATGCGCTTGACACCAATGTGACCAAGGCGGCAGTGCCACAAGTATGTGGGACTATCGTTATCAACTTTACATCTTTTGGTATTCACACTATGAATATGTGTAACATCACGTTCGAGATTCATCAAGAATAAACCATTGACCAGTGGGGCATGACCATAAAACATATCTCCCATATAAATAGAACAACCATTATTCTCGGATTTAAATGAGTAGCCATCTCGAATTAAACGAGATCCAGATACAATGTTCATGCTCAAAGCTGGCACTAAATAACAATTATTGAGGTTTAAAACTAATCCCGTAGGTAAATGTAGAGGCAGCGTGCCGACGGCGATCACATCGACCTTGGAACCATTCCCGACGCGCATCGTCACCTCGTCCTTTGCCAGTCTCCGCTTATTCCGCAGTTCCTGTTTTGAGTTACAAATATGAGCAACCGCACCGGTATCAAATACCCAGGAGCTACTACGAGTACTGGTAAGGTACACATCAGTTACATGTATATCACATATACCTTTGGTGTTGCCGGCCTTCTTGTCCGCTAAGTATTTGGGGCAGTTCCGTTTCCAGTGACCACTTCCCTTGCAATAAAAGCACTCAGTCTCAGGCTTGGGTCCATTCTTTGACTTCTTCCCGGCAACTGGCTTACCGGGCGCGGCAACTCCCTTGCCGTCCTTCTTGAAGTTCTTCTTACCCTTGCCTTTCTTGAACTTAGTGGTTTTATTCACCATCAACACTTGATGTTCCTTTTTGATCTCCACCTCCGCTGATTTCAGCATTGAATATACCTCAGGAATGGTCTTTTCCATCCCCTGCATATTGAAGTTCATCACAAAGCTCTTGTAGCTTGGTGGAAGCGACTGGAGGATTCTGTCAATGACCGCGTCATCCGGGAGATTGACTCCCAGCTGAGACAAGCGGTTGTGTAACCCAGACATTCTGAGTATGTGCTCACTAACAGAACTATTTTCCTCCATTTTACAGCTGAAGAACTTGTCGGAGACTTCATATCTCTCGACCCGGGCATGAGCTTGGAAAACCATTTTCAGCTCTTCGAACATCTCATATGCTCCATGTTTCTCAAAACGCTTTTGGAGCCCCGGTTCTAAGCTGTAAAGCATGCCGCACTGAACGAGGGAGTAATCATCAGCACGTGATTGCCAAGCGTTCATAACGTCTTGGTTCTCTGGGATGGGTGCTTCACCTAGCAGTGCTTCTAAGACATAATCTTTCTTGGCAGCTATGAGGATGATCCTCAAGTTCCGGACCCAGTCCGTATAGTTGCTGCCATCATCTTTCAGCTTGGTTTTCTCTAGGAACGCGTTGAAGTTGAGGACAACGTGGGCCATTTGATCAACAAGACATATTGTAAAGATTTTAGACTAAGTTCATGATAATTAAGTTCATATAATCAAATTATTCAATGAACTCCCACTCAGATAGACATCCCTCTAGTCATCTAAGTGAAACATGATCCGAGTTAACTAGGCCGTGTCCGATCATCACGTGAGACGGACTAGTCAAGATCGGTGAACATCACCATGTTGATCGTATCTTCTATACGACTCATGCTCGACCTTTCGGTCCTCCGTGTTCCGAGGCCATGTCTGTACATGCTAGGCTCGTCAAGTCAACCTAAGTGTATTGCGTGTGTTCCGAGGCCATGTTTGTACATGCTAGGCTCGTCAACACCCGTTGTATGCGAATGTTAGAATCTATCACACCTGATCATCACGTGGTGCTTCGAAACAACGAACCTTCGCAACGGTGCACAGTTAGGGGGAACACTTTCTTGAAATTATTATAAGGGATCATCTTACTTACTACCGTCGTTCTAAGCAAATAAGATGCAAAACATGGTAAACATCACATGCAATCAAATAGTGACATGATATGGCCATTATCATTTTTGCTCCTTTGATCTCCATCTTCGGGGCACCATGATCATCTTCGTCATCGGCATGACACCATGATCTCCATCATTGTGTCTTCATGAAGTTGTCACGCCAACGATTACTTCTACTTCTATGGCTAACGCGTTTAGCAATAAAGTATAGTAATTTACATGGCGTTATTCAATGACACGCAGGTCATGCAAAAAATAAAGACAACTCCTATGGCTCCTGCCGGTTGTCATACTCATCGACATGCAAGTCGTGATTCCTATTACAAGAATATGATCAATCTCATACATCACATATATCATTCATCACATCTTCTGGCCATATCACATCACAAGGCACATGCTGCAAAAACAAGTTAGACGTCCTCTAATTGTTGTTGCAAGTTTTTACGTGGCTTCTATAGGTTTCTAGCAAGAACGTTTCTTACCTACGTAAAACCACAACGTGATATGCCAATTTCTATTTACCCTTCATAAGGACCCTTTTCATCGAATCCGTTCCGACTAAAGTGGGAGAGACAGACACCCGCTAGCCACCTTATGCAACTAGTGCATGTCAGTCGGTGGAACCTGTCTCACGTAAGCGTACGTGTAAGGTCAGTCCGGGCCGCTTCATCCCACAATACCGCCAAAACAAGATAAGACTAGTAGCGGCAAGAAGAATTGGCAACATCTACGCCCACAACTGCTTTGTGTTCTACTCGTGCATAGTAACTACGCATAAACCTGGCTCATGATGCCACTGTTGGGGATCGTAGCAGAATTTTAAAATTTCCTACGCATCACCAAGATCCATCTATGGAGTATACTAGCAACGAGGGGAAAGGAGTGCATCTACATACCCTTGTAGATCACGAGCGGAAGCGTTCAAGTGAACGGGGATGATGCAGTCGTACTCGCCGTGATCCAAATCACCGATGACCGAGTGCCGAACGGACGGCACCTCCGCGTTCAACACACGTACGGAGCAGCGACGTCTCCTCCTTCTTGATCCAGCAAGGGGAAAGGAGAGGTTGATGGAGATCCAGCAGCACGACGGCGTGGTGGTGGAAGTAGCGGGGATCCCGGCAGGGCTTCGCCAAGCGCAAGCGGGGAGGAGAGGTGTTGCAGGGGGAGAGGGAGGCGCCAGGGGCTGTGGTACTGCTGCCCTCCCTCCCCCCACTATATATAGGCCCCCTGGAGGGGGGCGCCGGCCCTGGATCCCATCTACAAGGGGGGCGGCGGCCAGGGGGGAACTTCCCCCCCAAGTCAAGTGGGGCGCCCCCACCCCCAGGGTTTCCAACCCTAGGCGCAGGGGGAGGCCCATGGGGGGGCGCCCCAGCCCACTAAGGGCTGGTTCCCTTCCCACTTCAGCCCATGGGGCCCTCCGGGATAGGTGGCCCCACCCGGTGGACCCCCGGGACCCTTCCGGTGGTCCCGGTACAATACCGATAACCCCCGAAACTTTCCCGGTGGCCGAAACTGGACTTCCTATATATAATTCTTCACCTCCGGACCATTCCGGAACTCCTCGTGACGTCCGGGATCTCATCCGGGACTCCGAACAACTTTCGGGTTTCCGCATACTAATATCTCTACAACCCTAGCGTCACCGAACCTTAAGTGTGTAGACCCTACGGGTTCGGGAGACATGCAGACATGACCGAGACGCCTCTCCGGTCAATAATCAACAGCGGGATCTGGATACCCATGTTGGCTCCCACATGTTCCACGATGACCTCATCGGATGAACCACGATGTCGAGGATTCAATCAATCCCGTATACAATTCCCTTTGTCAATCGGTACGTTACTTGCCCGAGATTCGATCGTCGGTATCCCAATACCTTGTTCAATCTCGTTACCGGCAAGTCACTTTACTCGTACCGTAATGCATGATCCCGTGGCTAACTCCTTAGTCACATTGAGCTCATTATGATGATGCATTACCGAGTGGGCCCAGAGATACCTCTCCGTCATACGGAGTGACAAATCCCAGTCTCGATCCGTGCCAACCCAACAGACACTTTCGGAGATACCCGTAGTGCACCTTTATAGTCACCCAGTTACGTTGTGACGTTTGGCACACCCAAAGCACTCCTACGGTATCCGGGAGTTGCACGATCTCATGGTCTAAGGAAATGATACTTGACATTGGAAAAGCTCTAGCAAACGAACTACACGATCTTTTGTGCTATGCTTAGGATTGGGTCTTGTCCATCACATCATTCTCCTAATGATGTGATCCCGTTATCAATGACATCCAATGTCCATAGTCAGGAAACCATGACTATCTGTTGATCAACGAGCTAGTCAACTAGAGGCTTACTAGGGACACGTTGTGGTCTATGTATTCACACATGTATTACGATTTCCGGATAACACAATTATAGCATGAACAATAGACAATTATCATGAACAAAGAAATATAATAATAACCATTTATTATTGCCTCTAGGGCATATTTCCAACACTATGTATATGACAACAACATAAAACTACTATGTGTTCTATCATATCATGTATAATTTTTTTATGTTCATAAAATTGCTATGTGTGTAGGACATTCCTTCTATTATGCGAGCATTTGTTTAGGTTTGAGATGTGCACATTTCTTTATCATACAAGAACACTTGGATTCTAGTGATATGTATAAGTGGATGCATAATTGACTGATGAGAAAACTGGGAGTCTTACTGATGAGAATACTTGATCGCCAATGAATTTGACAATGTGGCAATTCAATTCAAAGTGAGAACATACCGAAATACAAGCATTTCCAAATCAAAAATAAATGGGACCAGTTGAAATTTTATTACAACATATTTAATAAGCTCAAGTTGAGGGATACCGGATGGGGATGTGGCTTTGAGTTCAACACTGTAAACAAGATCATGAGTAGTGTAAAAATGAGTCCATTGTGAGTTGTCATGTTTATGTTTTGCATATCTTTTGATGAATTCATATCACTTCTATTATTACTAATGTTTTATTTTAATGTATGACATGACTTTAAAGGTTGTGGCTAGTTCAAGAAGTATGGAGTTCACAATGAAGAAAAGTTGCACGTCGTGTTTGGAGACATCATTAGCGGTTGTACATATCACTAGAATCCAGGTTTTGACGTGCCACCACTTCTACTACAGCAATAACAATTGCCTTGGATGTTGATGCCATCCAAAATGTTGAGTTCTTAGAGGATCCTGAAGTGCCACCTTCTCTTTTTACGCCTTGAGTCAATAGGAGCTAAAAATGCACTGATAAGAAGAAGAAGAAAAAAGACCCTAAGACAACACAACTTTCTGGAACACCAGAAAGTATGTTGTGGTGCTAGATATGTTAGTACTGGGATTGCCCCCCCCCCCCGCCCCCGGCCCCTGACATGGAGAGATGCCCTTTGGGCCCACTTAGTATTATGATGTCTAGCATCGCATGACCAGGTATTGTGACTAAGGAGTTAGTCATGGGGATACCGAAATACGATAATGGGAAAAGAGTACAAACAGACGACGAGGATAACTATATATAGTGATTAAAGTGTTGATCACGTAGATAACTGTCAAAGTCTTTCCTCAGGTTATGTAACATATCGCGAAGCAAAAGGAATTGTATGCGATAACACAAGGTTCACCCACTAAAGATCTTCGACAATATGTGGAAATTATTGTGGGTGTCCATGTCTTGCTAATAATTATTGACCGGAAGGTATTCTAGACATGTCCACATATGCCCAAATCTATAGGGTCGCATGCTTAACGTTTTAGCAACATGTCAGAATGCTATGATTTAATGGAGAATGAGTGAGAAGGGTTTCATAAGTGATTTGGAAGGTCTTGGAAGTGTTCCACGAGGTCCTGGAGTGTCCCAATGATATTAGGTTTCGGAGGTATTGGAAGGTTTTGAAAGGGTCTCGAAAGTTTCAAAAGATTCTAGAAGATTTCTATCGCCCCTCGCCCCGATTGCTTGGGGGGCAAGGCAACCCAAGGGGCCCAAGTCGGCGAAGCCCCTCTTGCCTTGAGGGGCAAGCAAACCCTGGGAGTACCAGTAGCACTCCACCTGGGGGTCGGTTGACCCCTTCCTTTTGGCCACCTATATATGGGACTAGGGGCACACCAGGAAAGCACCCAAGCCTTTGGCTGACCCTCTCATATATTGGTTGGATCCTTCCCCCTCTAGTAGGCCACCTCTCCCCTATGTAGATTAGTTCTAGTTCTTCCTTGCTGCTCTTTATGTTGGTCAATAAAGTGTTGTAGTGTTGCTACTTTGATACACGTGAATACCTTAGGCATCATAATCTTTGACGCGTGATTGGGCAGATCGTCACAAGGGGAAACTTTCATGGTTGGGAGGCTTAACTGTCGGTGTCAAAACCGGCGGATCTCGGGTAGGGGGTTCCAAATTGTGCGTCTAGGGGCGATGGTAACAGGAGACGGGGGGCACGATGTTTACCCAGGTTCGGGCCCTCCTGATGGAGGTAATACCCTACTTCCTGCTTGATTGATCTTGATGAATATGAGGATTACAAGAGTTGATCTACCACGAGATCGTAATGGCTAAACCCTAGATGTCTGGCCTGTATGATTGTGATTACCTCTACAGACTAAACCCTCCGGTTTATATAGACACCGGAGGGGCCTAGGGTTGTACAGAGTCGGTTTATAGAGGAAGGAATCTTCATATCCGAACACCAAGCTTGCCATCCACGCAAAGGGGAGTCCCATCCGGACACGGGAAGAAGTCTTCTGTCTTGTATCTTCATAGCCCATTAGTCCGGCCCATGTTACATAGTCTGGACGCCCGAGGACCCCTTAATCCAAGACTCCCTCAGTAGCCCCCGAACCAGGCTTCAATGATGATGTATCTGGCGCGTTGATTGTTTTCGGCATTGCAAGGCGGGTTCCTTCTCCGATTACTTCAAAATACCTGACCCGAAAAGCTGTACTCGGTTTGTGCTTTAATGTCACACCCTTTGACTTCTGCGCCTCCATTCCTTCTGCTTCCACATGTCGAGCAAATATGAGAGGTCAGGGTATTTTTTGCACATAACACCCCGGCCATGTAAGAAAGGCATCTATTTAAAGAGACTGGATCTCAGATCCCATTCCACACCAAGCGGAAAATCCTTAGAGCTTGCTAGGAGAAAAACATTCCAACATGGCTAGCGTTCCTAGTTCTTCCTCCCGCCCCCACGGCTCCGAAAAAGGCGATTGGGAGAGATGTTCCGTATCCCACGATCAACTGATTAAGCTTCAAACGCAGGGATTTCTTCCCCCCGCGGATCTAATCCCTGTTCGGGCAGGATTGACCTCCTTCAATGCCGAAGCCCAGGCGGAGAATTTCCTCAATCCAACCAGGGGGAACGAGTGTGCTTCGTTTCCTACTTGTTAAGAGGCGTCGGATTTCCAATTCACCCTTTCCTCCGAGGCCTCCTGGAGTACTATGGCCTCCAACTGCACAACTTCACTCCGGACTCCATTCTGCATATCGCGGGTTTTGTTGCTCTTTGCGACCTATTCCTAGGCTGCGAGGCCCACTTTGATCTATGGAGGAAACTTTTCTGCCTCGTCCCTCGTACCCAAAAGGGATCCGTATTCAAGGTGGGCGGTGCCGAGATATGGCGCATAGCAGGGACCGGATACCTGTCCGGCACACCGAAGAAGGCGTCTGAGGAGTGGCCTTCGGAGTGGTTTTATATCGAAGATGTCGCTCTCCCCGATCCAATCCGAATGGGCCTCCCCGAATTTTCCAGCGCCCCGTTGAGGAAACGCCACAACTGGCGTCCTCGGAGCCTCGAGGAGGAGGATAGCACAGAAGTCCATCAATTAATGGGCAAGATAAGGACACTCGCTCAGTCCAGATTATCAATAATCGAGGTAATGGCAACTTCCATAGTGCGGGGTGTTCAGCCACTCCAATTCAGAGGACTCCCTATGTGGCACTACAATGGGGAAGACGATGCCTCACGTTGTGGACGGAAAGGTCCGGACACCCCTGCCGCCCTGGCCACAATATTGGCCGATCTGTATAAAGGGAAGAAAGAGGAGTTTACTCGCCTTAAGCACCAAGAGGGATTCTCCATGTACAATCCCCCTAGCTGGGTGAGCTTTAATCCCACATCATTACTCAATCCCTTCCCCGAGTCATGTTTAATTGACATTCACTCGTTCATTTCTAACAGGAATGGCGAAAGGCTATTGCGGGGATCTATAGCCCCGCTCCACAGCCGGAGGACCATAATCAAGACCTCGATCCCGGATTTGAAGAGGATCCGAACATATTTGTAGAACTCCAAGAGGGAGTCTTCTACCAGGCGAGCTATGATGCCACAGAAGTGGCCATCGTGGCCGATTATCCTGGCCTCCTTCCTGCCTCACATGTAAGTAGCCAGGAGACATTTCCTCCGAAAGAGCTTCCTCATTATGCCTCACCCACCGCACTATCTCGTGCTCTGAAGGGGAGGCGCTCGGAGCGTCATGCCGCACCATAGGCGTCTCATAAGAGAGCGGCGCCTACGCCGGGCGGGTCTTTGAAGAGAAAGGCAAAGGACAACGCGTCCGAGCCTTAGTCGAAGCGGTACGACTTTAAATATGCCCCCTGGCAGTCACATCAAATCGTGACATTGTCCATTGTGTTTTATCAGGAAGAGTGTTCGCCAGACTATGTCCGGGGATCCTGCCGGTCGCGCCTCCATCAGTCAGATTCCAGACCCTGCCTCTCGGGAGGGGGCTGACACGGGAGCGACGCCGGATTGTCCTCCTTCAGAGGATTTGGATAATGTATCTGTCACGAACTCTGAAGTGGAGAGCGCCATGAACCATCGGCGCCGGAGGGCCGCGCTCCGCGACCCCGAATTTGCTAAAGAGGCGTTCGACGCCTTCAGCTCGGCTGATGCGTACATCCGAGCTGCTCGGGATGGGCTTACCAGAGCCACTAGCCAGTATTTGAAAGATAAGCGGGTAAGTATGCATTGTAAAGATCTGGTAATCATGTACCAGTAGCCCCCGAGACTTGAAATAGTTGAAACAACTGATTTAAGGATCATTGTATAATCAGGTACTCATAGAGAAGAACAACATGCTGTCTCATGAGCTAGAAACGTGTCGGACTCAGCTAGCTGTTGCTACCGCCGAACTGAAGAAGTCCGAGGAGGCACCGCCTGCTAATGTTCCCCTCCATCCAGAAAAAGTATAATCATGTACCAGTAATGTTAATACTATTGTGTTTCCGATGACAAGGTCAGCAGATCAACTGAAAGAGGAACTGAAAGTCGCGCAGGCGGGTGAACAAGAGGCCAAAAGGCAACTGGCCGCAGGCGAACGTGTGCTAACACGGGTCAGGGATGAAAAGAACAAGCTGCAGGATTCCAATACCCTGCTGGGCAAGAACTAAAAGATGTGCGAGCCCAGCTAACTGACACCGTCAAGGAGAATAGGAGGCTACGAGGCGGCATATTCAGTATGCTTTTGAACTTACCTTCATGTAATTCAACAAAGAAATGATCTAACAGATTTATGTCTGCAGGTATGCTGACTGGTCGTCCCGAAGAGGAAATGTCCGGCTCTCAAGGCGACCTGCTGCAAGAGCTGTCCCAACTGCACGAGTGAGCTCGGCAAGCAATGCGGAGCGTTGCCAAATCTTTGTGGCCATCCGCCTCTCCTCCAGGAAGTATGGAGGAGCTTGTGAAGCTATTCTAAGGAGCTCGGCGGCGCTTCCAATTATGGAAGATATCGGCCTGCCGAGAAGGTGCGCGAGAGGCCTGGGCCATGGTAAAAACACGGTACACCAAGCTTGATCCGAATCATATGGCCCGGGTCGGACCTCGGGGGTCGGATGGAAAAGAAATTCCAGTTAGTCTGGTATATGACCAAGTAAAGATAGCCGCCAAATTTTCCCAACAGGATTGTAAGCTAGACAGCCTGTTAGACGGCATAGAGGAAGACATTTTTGAGTCCAAGTGACTATGTACTTCAATTGACAAATTTTTCCCTAGCCGGATTGTAAAACAATTTTCATGGCAGACCTTTTCTCTTCGACCTCTGGACCCAAAGGTGCGGAGTGTTTCCGAATACTAGAGCGGCAGTACAGACCGGGGTATGCGTGGAAACTAGGCGTAGGGGTCATAGTTGCTTGAACAGACAAGTTGTATCCAACTAGCTATGTTATATTACATGTTGATTGTAAGAAACATCTTCCAGGGAGAATAGTTTCGTTAAGGGTTCCTTTCCCTGGGTGAACATGCGTTGGTATGCATGTCCGAACTGTGATCGAAAAGTCGCAGTATACGTAACATCCGGGGGTTCATAGTGTAATGAGTGTAAAACATATTTAGTCCGCCGACCGAATATTCCCTTAAGAACGCTACTTCCGGCTTCACCCAGTCTGAGGTACACGTCCGGATGACCCGGCTGTAACAATCGCAGAGGTGCTCCCTTTATGCTCTAGCCGAACAAACGGGAACGTAGGGCATAAGCACAGGAGCTAGGCAACCCAGCTTGGCAAAAACTTAAGTCATAACGATGCATATAATGGCGAAGAAAAGGTACATATGAGGAAAGGACACATATGTGTGGAGCTTGATGCTCGGAAAATAATAATAATAAGCTTCTATAAAAGAAGCCCCCAGGCATTATGGGCGTATACATTTAAGGATGTGTACGTCATAGTTGCGCGGTTTAGCCGCACAAGAGCTTAAATCTAGAAAAAAAGTTAAAGAGAGGAAAAAACGGAGACAAAGGGAGAAGAAAATGAACAAAGAGTCCGGCTCTAGGCGTAGTGTCTTCGGAGTCTGGCGGCGTTCCACGGATTCGGCTCTAGGCGATTGTCCGATGCATCACACAGGCGATACACTCCTCCAATGAGAACTTCATCTATGATGAAGGGACCCTCCCACTTGGGCTTGAGTTTGTCCTTTTTCTTTCCTGGCAAGCGTAGAACGAGTTCACCAACATTATAAGTCTTGGCCCGCACCTCTCTGCTTTGATATCTGCGAGCCTGTTGTTGATAGAATGCAGAACGGGCTTTTGCAACGTCACACTCCTCCTCCAAGGCATCTAGACTATCCTGCCGATCCAACTTGGCTTCTCTCTCTTCATACATTCACACTCGAGGTGAGTCATCAATAATGTCGCAGGGCAAAACGGCCTCTGCGCCGTACACCATGAAGAATGGTGTGTATCCGGTAGTGCGATTGGGCGTGGTCCGCAGCCCCCAGAGTACGGAGTCGAGCTCCTCAACCCAGTGCTTGTCTGATTCTTTCAACGGCCGCACTAGTCTAGGCTTAATGCCGCTCATAATAAGACCATTAGCTCGTTCAACTTGGCCGTTTGTTTGTGGGTGATAGATCGAGGCGTAATCGAGCTTAATGCCCAATTTAGCACACCAGGTTTTCACTTCATCGGCTGTGAAATTGGAGCCGTTATCGGTGATGATGCTGTGTGGGACACCATAACGGTGCACGACACCGGATATAAAGTCTATCACCGGTCCGGCTTCAGCCGTTTTCACTGGTTTGGCCTCTATCCATTTGGTGAATTTATCTACCATGACTAGCAGATATTTTTTCTTATGGCTTCCTCCTTTAAGGGGTCCGACCATATCAAGCCCCCAGACCGCAAAAGGCCATGTAATGGGGATTGTTTGTAGAGCAGTAGGCGACATATGGCTTTGATTGGCGAAGAGTTGGCATCCGACACAATGTTGGACCAGGTCCTGTGCATCTGCTCGGGCCGTCGGCCAAAAGAAACCTGTACGAAAGGCCTTACTTACAAGGGCCCGAGCTGCGGCATGGTGACCGCCGAGACCAGCATGGATTTCGGCTAGGAGCTGCCGTCCCTCTTCTTCGGAGATACAACTTTGAAGGACTCCAGTAGCACTTTTCTTGTAGAGATCTCCGTCATGGACCTTGTAGGCTTTCAAGCGCCGAACAATGCAGCGAGCCTCATTCTGGTCCTCAGGGAGCTCTCGCCTATTAAGGTAGGCCAAGAAGGGTTCGGTCCGTGGGGCAATTACTGCCATTATTAGATGGGTCGATGATGTTATCTCGGTGGCTGAGCCCCCGATGATATCGGTATTGTGTTCGGAATCTGGGGGTGTAATCGGGTCTGGACTGGTATTGCTGCTCTCACCCTGCCATACCATGGATGGCTTGAAGAGCCTTTCCAGAAAGATGTTAGGCGGGACAGGGTCATGCTTGGCGCCCATGCGAGCAAGGACATCCGCCGCTTGATTACTTTTTCTCGAGCCACATGATGAAACTCGAGTCCCTCAAACCTAGCTGATATTTTGAGTACGACGTTACGATAGGCCGCCATCTTCGGATCTTTGGCGTCGAAGTCTCCATTTATTTGGGATATTGCGAGATTTGAATCCCCGCACACCTCCAGGCGTTGTATGCCCATGGAGGTAGCCATCCGAAGACCGTGCAATAAGGCCTCGTATTCGGCTGCATTGTTCACTACAAAAAAATACACTTCCGTGATGATACGTGTTTGTCACAGTAGGTCGCGTTTTTTGTCATGCATGTACATCCATGACAAATTTATGACAAAATCAAGATAGTCATACCTGTGCTGTCGTAGAAGTGTTCCATGACATTACCAAAATTATCATCACGGAAGTGTCCACTTCCATGACGATAAATCGCGCGTCACAGAAGTGCTTTCGTCAAGGGTGACCGACACGTGGCATCCACCGTAATGGAACGCCGTTAAGCTATCGGGTTGGGTTTTGGATCCGATAACCCGTTGACAGCCCCGACCAATGGGGATTTTCCACGTGTAAAATCATCATTGGCTAGAGGAAACACGTGTCGGCTCATCGTTGGGACAGATGTCATCCACTCACTGGACAGAAGGCGCCTATGATACGTCGACACGTGGCACGGCCCAACAGTGGCCCATTCCTGTGAAAAGTGTTGGAAATATGCCCTAGAGGCAATAATAAATTGGTTATTATTATATTTCCTTGTTCATGATAAACGTTTATTATCCATGCTAGAATTGTATTGATAGAAACTCAGATACATGTGTGGATACATAGACAACACCATGTCCCTAGTAAGCCTCTAGTTGACTAGCTCGTTGATCAATAGATGGTTACGGTTTCCTGACCATGGACATTGGATCGTTGATAACGGGATCACATCATTAGGAGAATGATGTGATGGACAAGACCCAATCCTAAGCCTAGCACAAGATCGTGTAGTTCGTTTGCTCAGAGCTTTTCTAATGTCAAGTATCATTTCCTTAGACCATGAGATTGTGCAACTCCCGGATACCGTAGGAATGCTTTGGGTGTACCAAACGTCACAACGTAACTGGGTGGCTATAAAGGTGCACTACAGGTATCTCCGAAAGTGTCTGTTGGGTTGGCACGAATCGAGACTGGGATTTGTCACTCCATGTAAACGGAGAGGTATCTCTGGGCCCACTCGGTAGGACATCATCATAATGTGCACAATGTGACCAAGGAGTTGATCACGGGATGATGTGAGTTACGGAACGAGTAAAGAGACTTGCCGGTAACGAGATTGAACAAGGTATAGGGATACCGACGATCGAATCTCGGGCAAGTAACATACCGATAGACAAAGGGAATTGAATACGGGATTGATTGAATCCCCGACATCGTGGTTCATCCGATGAGATCATCGTGGAACATGTGGGAGCCAACATGGGTATCCAGATCCCGCTGTTGGTTATTGACCGGAGAACGTCTCGGTCATGTCTGCATGGTTCCCGAACCCGTAGGGTCTACACACTTAAGGTTCGATGACGCTAGGGTTATAGGGAAAGTATGTACGTGGTTACCGAATGTTGTTTGGAGTCCCGGATGAGATCCCGGACGTCACGAGGAGTTCCGGAATGGTCCGGAGGTAAAGATTTATATATGGGAAGTCCTGTTTTGGTCACCGGAAAAGTTTCGGGTGATATCGGTAATGTACCGGGACCACCGGGAGGTTCCCGGGGGTCCACCAAGTGGGGCCACCAGCCCCAGAGGGCTGCGTGGGCCAAGTGTGGGAGGGGACCAGCCCCAGGTGGGCTGGTGTGCCCCCCCACAAGAGGCCCAGGGCGCAGGAAAGGGGGAAGGGGGGAAACCCTAGGCACAGAAGGGCCTAGGGCCCATCTAGTGGGGCGCCCCCTCTCTCCCCCCTTTGGCCGCCCCCCCAAGCCCCATCTAGGGCTGGCCGCACCCCTTGGGGGGGGGAACCCTAGATGGGGGCGCAGCCCTCCCCCTCCCCTATATATATTGGGGTTTTGGGGCTGCCCAAGACACGAGAACGTCTCTCTTTAGGCGCAGCTCTACCCCTCTCCCTCCTCCTCCTCTCCCGCGGTGCTTGGCGAAGCCCTGTGGGATTGCCACGCTCCTCCACCACCACCACGCTGTCGTGCTGCTGCTGGACGGAGTCTTTCCCAACCTCTCCCTCTCTCCTTGCTGGATCAAGGCGTGGGAGACGTCACCGGGCTGCACGTGTGTTGAACGCGGAGGCATCGTTCTTTGGTGCTTAGATCGGAATCAACCGTGATCTGAATCGCTACGAGTACGACTCCTTCATCTGCGTTCTTGCAACGCTTCCGCATCGCGATCTACAATGGTATGTAGATGCACTCCCCTTCCCCTCGTTGCTAGATTACTCCATAGATTGATCTTGGTGATGCGTAGAAAATTTTGAATTTCTGCGACGTTCCCCAACAGTGGCATCATGAGCTAGGTCTATGCGTAGTTTCTATGCACGACTAGAACACAAAGTAGTTGTGGGCGTAGATGTTGCCAATTCTTCTTGCCGCTACTAGTCTTATCTTGTTTCGGCGGCATTGTGGGATGAAGCGGCCCGGACCGACCTTACACGTACGCTTACGTGAGACAGGTTCCACCGACTGACATGCACCAGTTGCATAAGGTGGCTAGCGGGTGTCTGTCTCTCCCACTTTAGTCGGAACGGATTCGATGAAAAGGGTCCTTATGAAGGGTAAATAGAAATTGTCATATCACGTTGTGGTTTTACGTAGGTAAGAAACGTTCTTGCTAGAAACCTATACAAGCCACGTAAAAAACTTGCAACAACAATTAGAGGACGTCTAACTTGTTTTTGCAGCATGTGCTATGTGATGTGATATGGCCAGAAGATGTGATGAATGATATATGTGATGTATGAGATTGATCATATTCTTGTAATAGGAATCACGACTTGCATGTCGATGAGTATGACAACCGGCAGGAGCCATAGGAGTTGTCTTTATTTTTTGTATGACCTGCGTGTCATTGAATAACGCCATGTAAATTACTTTACTTTATTGCTAAGCGCGTTAGCCATAGAAGTAGAAGTAATCATTGGCGTGACAACTTCATAAAGACACAATGATGGAGATCATGGTGTCATGCCGGTGACGAAGATGATCATGGTGCCCCGAAGATGGAGATCAAAGGAGCAAAATGATATTGGCCATATCATGTCACTATTTGATTGCATGTGATGTTTATCATGTTATGCATCTTATTTGCTTAGAACGACGGTAGCATAAATAAGATGATCCCTCACTAAAATTTCAAGAGAAGTGTTCCCCCTAACTGTGCACCGTTGCGAAGGTTCGTTGTTTCGAAGCACCACGTGATGATCGGGTGTGATAGATTCTAACATTCGAATACAACGGGTGTTGACGAGCCTAGCATGTATAGACATGGCCTCGGAACACCTTCAAAACACTTAGGTTGACTTGACGAGCCTAGCATGTACAGACATGGCCTCGGAGCACAAGAGATCGAAAGGTCGAACATGAGTCGTATAGTAGATGCGATCAACATGGAGATGTTCACCGATGATGACTAGTCCGTCTCACGTGATGATCGGACACGGCCTAGTTTGACTCGGATCATGTATCACTTAGATGACTAGAGGGATGTCTATCTGACTGGGAATTCATAATCAGATGAGCTTCATTATCATGAACATAGTCAAAAGGTCTTTACAAATTATTTCATTGCGCTTTAGTTCTACTGGTTAAGATATGTTCCTAGAGAAAATTTAGTTGAAAGTTGGTAGTAGCAATTATGCGGACTGGGTCCGTAAATTAAGGATTGTCCTCATTGCTGCACAGAAGGCTTATGTCCTTAATGCACCGCTCGGTGTGCTGAACCTCAGCGTCGTCTGTAGATGTTACGGAACATCTGACATACACGTTTTGATGACTACGTGATAGTTCAGTGCGTAATGCTAACGGTTTAGAATTGTGGCACCAAAGACGGTTTTGAAACGTCGCTGAACATATGAGATGTTCCGAAGACTGAAATTGGGATTTCAGACTAGTGCCCACGTCAAGAGGTATGAGACCTCTGACAAGTTTCTTAAACCTGCAAACTAAGGGAGAAAAGCTCAATCATTGAGCATGTGCTCAGATTGTCTGAGTACCACAATCGCTTGAATCGAGTGGGAGTTAGTCTCCCAGATGAGATAGTGATGGTTCTCCATAGTCACTGCCACCAAGCTAGTAGAGCTTCGTGATGAACTATAACATATCAGGGATAGTTATGATGATCCTTGAGCTATTCGCGATGTTTGACACCGCGAAAGTAGAAATCAAGAAGGAGCATCAATTGTTGATGGTTAGTAAAACCACTAGTTTAAGAAGGGCAAGGGCAAAAGGGATACTTCATGAAACAACAAGTCATTTGCTGCTCTAGTGAAGAATCCCAAGGTTGAACCCAAACCCGAGACTAAGTGCTTCTGTAATGAGGGGAACGGTCACTGAAGCAGTACTACCCTAGATACTTGGTAGATGAGAAGGCAGGCAAGGTCGACAGAAGTATATTGGATATACGTTACATGAATGTGTACTTTACTAGTACTCCTAGCAGCACCAGGGTATTAGATACCGGTTCGGTTGCTAAGTGTTAGTAACTCGAAATAAAAGCTGCGGAATAAATGGAGACTGGATAAAGGTGAGATGACGATGTGCGTTGGAAGTGTTTCCAAGGTTGATGTGATCAAGCATCGCATGCTCCCTCTACTATCGACATTTGGTGTTTGCGTTGAACATGATTGGATTATGTTTATCGCAATACGGTTATTCATTTAAGGAGAATAATGGTTACTCTGTTTATTTGAATAATACCTTCATGGTCTTGCACCTAAAATGAATCTCGATCGCAGTGATACACATGTTCATGCCAAAAGATATAAGATAGTAATGATAGTACCACATACTTGTGGCACTGCCACTTGAGTCATATTGGTATAGAACGCATGAAGAAGCTCCATGTAGATGGATCTTTGGACTCAGTCGTTTTTGAAAAGATTGAGACATGCGTACCATGTCTATTGGTATATATGCATGAAGAAACTCCATGCAGATGGATCGTTTGGACTCACTTGATTTTGAATCACTTGAGACATGCAAATCATACCACATGGGCAAGATGACTGAAAGGCCTCGTTTTCAGTAAGATGGAACAAGAGAGCAACTTATTGGAAGTAATACATTTTGATGTATGCAGTCCAATGAGTGCTGAGGCATGCAGTGGATATCATTATGTTCTTACTTCACAAATGATTTGAGTAGATGCAGAGTGTATTTACTTGATGAAACACAAGTCTGAATTATTGAAAGGTTCAAGTAATTTCAGAGTGAAGTTGAAGATCGTCGTGACAAGAGGATAAAATGTCTGTGATATGATCATAGAGATGAGTATCTGAGTTACGAGTTTGGCACACAATTAAGACATTTTGGAAAGTGTTTCACAATTAATACCGCCTGGAACATCACAGTGTGATGGTGTGTCCGAACATCATAACTGCACCCTATAGGATATGGTGCATACCATGATGTCTCTTATTACCACTATCGTTTATGGGTTAGGCATTAGAGACAACCGCATTCACTTTAAAAGGGGCACCACGCAATTCCATTGAGACGACACCGTTTAGAGAAACCTAAGTTGTCGTTTCTTAAAAGTTTGGGGCTGCGAAGCTTATGTGGAAAAGTTTCAGGCTGATAAGCTCGAACCCAAAGCGGATAAATGCATCTTCATAGAAAACCCAAAACAGTTGGGTATACCTCCTATTTCAGATCTGGAAGCAAAAGTAATTGCTTCTAGAAACGAGTCCTTTCTCGAGGAAAAGTTTCTCTCGAAAAAATTGAGTGGGAGGATGGTGGAGACTTGATAAGGTTATTGAACCGTCACTTCAACTAGTGTGTAGCAGGGCACAGGAAGTTGTTCCTGTGGCACCTATACCAATTGAAGTGGAAGCTTATGATAGTGATCATGAAACTTTGGATCAAGTCAACACCAAACCTCGTAGGACGACGAGGATGCGTGCTACTTCAGAGTGGTACGTGATCCTGTCTGGGATATCATGTTGTTGGACAATACTGAACCTACGAGCTATGGAGAAGCGATGGTGGGCCCATATTCCGACAAATGGTTAGAAGCCATGAAATCCGAGATAAATGGATCTTTAAGAAGAAGACGGACGTGGACGGTAATGTTACCGTCTATGAAGCTCGACTTGTGGCTAAGAGTATTTCCACAAGTTCAAGGAGTTGACTACGATGAGATTTTCTCATCCGTAGCGATGCTTAAGTCCGTCGGAATCATGTTAGCATTAGCTGCATTTATGAAATCTGGCAGATGGATGTCAAAAACAAGTTTCCTTACCAGTTTTCGTAAGGAAAGGTTGTATGTGATACAATCAGAAAGGTTTTGTCGATCCTAAGGATGCTAAAAGGTATGCTAGCTCCAGCGATCCTTCCATGGATTAGAGCAAGCATCTCGGAGTCAGATATACGCTTTGATGGAGTGATCAAAGTTTTTGGGTTTATACAAAGTTTGTTAGAAACTTGTATTTACAATAAAGTGAGTGGGAGCGCTACAACATTTCTGATAAGTATATGTGAATGACATATTGTTGATCCGAAATGATGTGAAATTTCTGGAAAGCATAAAGGGTTGTTTGAAAGGAGTTTTTCAAAGGAAGACCTGGATAAAAGCTGCTTATATATTGGGCATCAAGATCTATAGAGATAGATCAAGACGCCCGATGATACTTTCAAAGAACGCACACCTTGACATGATTTTGAAAGAGTTCAAAATAGATCAGCAAAGAAGGAGTTCTTGGCTGTGTTACAAGGTGTGAGTATTGAGTAAGACTCAAGACCTGACCACAACAGAAGAGAGAGAAAGGACGAAGGTCGTCCCCTATGCTTTAGACGTAGGCTCTACAGTATGCTATGCTGTGTACCGCACATGTAGTGTGCCTTGCCATGAGTTGGTCAAGGGGTACAATAGTGATCCGGGAATGGATCACATGACAGCGGTCAAACTTATCCTTAGTATCTAGTGGACTAAGGAATTTTCTCGATTATGGAGGTGAAAAGGAGTTCGTCGTAAAGGGTTACGTCGATGCGAACTTTGACACTAATCCGGATGACTCTGAGTAGTAAACCGGATTTGTATAGTAGAGCAGTTATTTGAAATGGCTCCAAGTAGCGCGTGGTAGCATCCACAAGATGACATAAATATTCGTAAAGCACGCACGGATCTGAAAGGTTCAGACCCGTTGACTAATAACCTCTCTCACTAGCATAACATGATCAAACCAGAACTCATTGAGTGTTAATCACATAGAGATGTGAACTAGATTGTTGACTCTAGTAAACTCTTGGGTGTTGGTCGCATGGTGATGTGACCTGTGAGTGTTAATCACATGGTGATGTGAACTAGATTATTGACTCTAGTGCAAGTGGGAGACTGTTGGAAATATGCCCTAGAGGCAATAATAAATTGGTTACTATTATATTTCCTTGTTCATGATAAACGTTTTATTATCCATGCTAGAATTGTATTGATAGGAAACTCAGATACATGTGTGGATACATAGACAACACCATGTCCCTAGTAAGCCTCTAGTTGACTAGCTCGTTGATCAATAGATGGTTACGGTTTCCTGACCATGGACATTGGATGTCGTTGATAACGGGATCACATCATTAGGAGAATGATGTGATGGACAAGACCCAATCCTAAGCCTAGCACAAGATCGTGTAGTTCGTTTGCTCAGAGCTTTTCTAATGTCAAGTATCATTTCCTTAGACCATGAGATTGTGCAACTCCCGGATACCGTAGGAATGCTTTGGGTGTACCAAACGTCACAACGTAACTGGGTGGCTATAAAGGTGCACTACAGGTATCTCCGAAAGTGTCTGTTGGGTTGGCACGAATCGAGACTGGGATTTGTCACTCCGTGTAAACGGAGAGGTATCTCTGGGCCCACTCGGTAGGACATCATCATAATGTGCACAATGTGACCAAGGAGTTGATCACGGGATGATGTGAGTTACGGAACGAGTAAAGAGACTTGCCGGTAACGAGATTGAACAAGGTATAGGGATACCAACGATCGAATCTCGGGCAAGTAACATACCGATAGACAAAGGGAATTGAATACGGGATTGATTGAATCCCCGACATCGTGGTTCATCCGATGAGATCATCGTGGAACATGTGGGAGCCAACATGGGTATCCAGATCCCGCTGTTGGTTATTGACCGGAGAACGTCTCGATCATGTCTGCATGGTTCCCGAACCCGTAGGGTCTACACACTTAAGGTTCGATGACGCTAGGGTTATAGGGAAAGTATGTACGTGGTTACCGAATGTTGTTCGGAGTCCCGGATGAGATCCCGGACGTCACGAGGAGTTCCGGAATGGTCCAGAGGTAAAGATTTATATATGGGAAGTCCTGTTTGGTCACCGGAAAAGTTTCGGGTGATATCGGTAATGTACCGGGACCACCGGGAGGTTCCCAGGGGTCCACCAAGTGGGGCCACCAGCCCCAGAGGGCTGCGTGGGCCAAGTGTGGGAGGGGACCAGCCCCAGGTGGGCTGGTGTGCCCCCCCCACAAGAGGCCCAGGGCGCAGGAAAGGGGGAAGGGGGGAAACCCTAGGCACAGATGGGCCTAGGGCCCATCTAGTGGGGCGCCCCCCTCTCTCCCCCCCTTTGGCCGCCCCCCCAAGCCCCATCTAGGGCTGGCCGCACCCCTTGGGGAGGGGGAACCCTAGATGGGGGCGCAGCCCTCCCCCTCCCCTATATATATTGGGGTTTTGGGGCTGCCCAAGACACGAGAACGTCTCTCTTTCGGCGCAGCTCTACCCCTCTCCCTCCTCCTCCTCTCCCGCGGTGCTTGGCGAAGCCCTGCGGGATTGCCACGCTCCTCCACCACCACCACACCGTCGTGCTGCTGCTGGACGGAGTCTTCCCCAACCTCTCCCTCTCTCCTTGCTGGATCAAGGCGTGGGAGACGTCACCGGGCTGCACGTGTGTTGAACGCGGAGGCACCGTTCTTCGGTGCTTAGATCGGAATCAACCGCGATCTGAATCGCTACGAGTACGACTCCTTCATCCGCGTTCTTGCAACGCTTCCGCATCGCGATCTACAATGGTATGTAGATGCACTCCCCTTCCCCTCGTTGCTAGATTACTCCATAGATTGATCTTGGTGATGCGTAGAAAATTTTGAATTTCTGCTACGTTCCCCAACAAAAAGGCCGGCCTGTTTGACTTGGTCAAAAGCTGGCGGGTCGGCCCATGGAAAGCCTATTAATGGCCTGTTCGCATATAGCCCATTTACAGCCCGCTAACCCAAGGCCCGTTACGCCCTATCCGAATTAGGCCCAGTAGCGTCATCTGGGCCATCCAATATGATTCCAGCCCGTTTTCACTTCTGGCCCATGTATAGCCCATGACGTCTTTCAGCCCATATGAGGCCCTTTGTAACTCTTGGCCCATTAGCGGCCCGTGCTGAAACTGGCCCGTAATGAACAGTGTATTACTTTACACCCATTAACGGCCCGTGGTGAAACTGGCCCGTAATGAACAGTGTATCACTTTATACCCATTAACGGCCCGTTATTCCGTTGGGCCGTTTCCAGCCCAAGTTAACTTTCGGCCTTCTGAGGGCCATTTATTCTTGGGCTCATTTGCAGCATTCGGTTACTTATGGCCCGTTACTGTCATTTTCTGCTTGTGGGCCAAATTCAGCCCGTCGTTACAGTCGTCCCGTTTGTGGACCGTTAGTCTGTTGGGCCATTTTCATAGCATCACCAAATACAGCCTATTAACGATGGCCCGTTATGGTCGGCCCATGAACGGACGATTCCAACTCTAGCCCGTTTACGGCCATAATGCGGTCTGTTTGGCCCATGTTTGGCCAATCGATCATACGGCCCGTATAAGGCCCATTGATGATATGGCCCGCAGAAGGCCCATTGTTTCTACGGCCCGTAGAAGGCCCATTGTTTCTACGGCCCGTAGAAGGCCCACTGTTTCTACGGCCAGTAGGAGGCCCAGTGTCACTACAGTAAATATTAGCCCATGGTTATTGTGGCCTAGTTTTAAAAAATAGGTTATTGCAGCCACTAGCTAACCGCGGAAAAAGAACTACAATGACTACAAGCAAACAAATAAACAAGACAACAAGGAAATAAATAAGCAAGCAACTAACGCTTGGCTATCACGGCTATTACAAATATTACATCCACTGGGCATCAAAGTTGGCGACCAGCGCAAATAAACGCCGCAGCAAAACAAATCCAGAACTGAAACCACTTCAGAAGATCTCAAGAAACAATATCCTGGGTACCCATAATGCTGGCAAGATGCTTAGCAAGCTTATTAACTTTCTCTTGTTTGGCGCTTAAATCCTCCAGCGCTTGCTGTTGCACCAGAAAATATGCATCTGAATTCTGCAGGGACTTCCTCAGTCCTTCAGCTTCCTGTCGCGGCACATCTGATCGATGTCTTTCAACTTGAAGTTGAGACTCAAGAAGACGAAATGATTCAGGCAACGAGTTCGAAGAGCTTGTGCCAGCAGTAGTGGCCAGTAACTCGAACACTATATCAAGACAGGACTTTTGGGTTCCCTCACTGTCGTCAAGATAGTTTTTATCAGCTTTCTTGGAGACCAACAGGGATGTCTCACTATCTTGAACCTTATCTGCATTACTTCCTTTACCATTGGATAACGCGGTACTGTTCTCCAATATTTTGTCCGCATTCTAAAAGAGAAACAAGCAGACACATCACATGTTTACCATGTTGTATCTGAAACTCATTTTGGTAAATGAGTTCAGTAGTAAAGTGGACAGGATAACATCATGAAACAAACATATATCTATGTACCATGGTCACTTTATGGTCTATATCATTCTAGTTTTGTTGCCAAATCAAGATAGAGACACAGTTCAAATAATATTTGTTCAAGACAAAGCAGAATAGACAGAATATAAGTGTGGGTAACTATAGAGCAATAACAACACTTGTAATGTGCATGACATGAGAACATAATTGTTTATTCAATTGAAACTGAAATCAACATAGAGCAGGTTACAACAGCAAACCAGTTAAAGAAACAGGTTTAAAACATACCTGTTGCGCCATTAGAGTTTCAATTCCATCCTTCAAATTTGAAAATAGTTGGTATGAGTAAATACAGTAATGCAAGAGCAAAGGAGTATGAACCATAGCTACAGAACCTGACCTGAGAACAAATCTTCTTCTCCTTTAAGCGTTGATTTGGGATTCGGAGTGGTGGTCCTCGTGCTTTGGGCACTGCAGTTCCCTTACTAACTGCTCGTGTTTGGGTGCTTTGTGGTGGAGACGGTGCTGTGTCAACTGGAACTGGGTTACTATCTACCGGGGTTGGGGTTAGAAGGGGTGTAGCTGGTTCTCTGTCCAACTGGGTAGGGGTACAATCTGCGAGAGTCTAGGTTATGTGTGGTGGATCTGGTCCTTGGGCAAGTACAACCGTGGTTCTATCTGCATCAACTGGTAGCACTATCTTTTCTGAAGACCGTGTTGTTACTCCCTTAGATACTGCCATCACGCTCTCCAATTCAAATGGCTGATAAACAAGAAAAGTAATTGAAGTATAGACATTGTATGATAGACAGGTGCAATGGATAGTGGGGAATAAAAGAGGGCATGAAATAATTCATATTTATGTTGTCTAACCGAACAGGATAGCATGACACAATTTCACATATATGATGGCTAACTAAACAGGATAGCATGACACAATTTCACATTATGATGGCTAACTAAAAAGTTGGAAAGACATAGTTCAAAATATGAGACTATGTAAACATGATGACATGACATAACTATATAATGTGTTTATTAAATAGGTTGGCATGCCATAATTCACATACATTCATGGATAGAATGCCATAATTCAAAATATGATGACTGTAAACACTAAACAGGATGAGATGATATAACTATATGATGTCTTTATTAAATGGGTTGCCATGCCATAATTCAGATAGATGATGTGTATGTACTATGTAAACATGATGGCATGATATAATTCAAATATATGATTTATATAGTAAGCTAGTAAGCAGATGGCAATCCATATATGATGTAAAAACTAAGCAATGCAAGACAACATGCATGACATGGGTAATATAACCCTGCCAAGTTTGAGCATAGACCTCAGGGGGGAAATAGGACTGGTCATCAGTCTCTGAATCCTCCTCTGAGGAGCTCTCATTAACCAGCAAGATGTCTGCTTCAGCGGGTAGCATTGTCTGCTTTGAATACCTTGTTTTCACTCCAGATACTTCCATCACCGCTTCAAATGGCTGATGCACAGGAAGAGTAGTTGAATATACAAACGTTGTCGACAAATGGAACACGTAATACAAAAAAATGATAGCATGATATAATTCACATACATGGTGATTGGCTAAACAGCATGGCATTGCATAATTCACATATATGATGCCTTTGCAACAAGATAGCACTGTATAATTCACATATATAATGTCTTGCAACAAGACGGCAATGCATAATTCACATATATGGTAATTAGACACTGAACAGGTGGCATTCACACAAAGCATGTCTAAACTAATCAAATGACATAGCAATGCGAGACACCATACGCACGATATGAGCAACATAACCCTGCCAAGTTAGAGCATACACCTCGGGGGGGGGGGGGAATAGGACTGGTCATCTGTCTCTGAATCCTCCTCTGAGGAGCTATCCGTAACCAGCGAGATATGCGCTTCGTCAGATAGCATAGTCTGCTCTGAAGACCTTGTTTTCACTCCACAATTTGCCATCACCGTTTCAAATGGGTGATGCACACGAAGAGCAGTTGAATGTACTAACATTGTTGACAAATGTAATATGTAACGGAAAAAAGGATGGCCTGATATAATTTACATATAAGAAGACTGGCTAAGCAGGATGGCATTGCAAAATTCACATATATGATGCCTGGCTAAACAAGATGGCGTTGCATAATTCACATAAACGATGAATAAACTAAACAGATGGCATTCACACAAAGGATGTCTAAACTAAGCAGATGACATATTTGATGTATAAAGTAAGCAATGCAAGACACCATATGCATGATATAACCAACATCAGCATGCCAAGTTAGAGCGAAGACCTCAGCAGGTAAATAGGAGTTGTCTTCTCCTTCTGAATCCCCCTCAGAACAGATATCTTCCTCTCGATTACAATCCAAAATGCGTGGAGGGGGGCTGCCTTTGCGCCTACCATGGAGCGACGTCTGCATGAAATTTTATTGCCACGCAAGGCTCGTCTCTTTTGCTCTACATGTTCAGTTCCATTGTTTACAATAACTGTCATGCATAGGAATAAAACATAGTGAGATTATGTAAGGAGTGCATGCAGAAATCCAGAGTGATGGTAGCAACCTGTGGATAGACCCAAAACCAATAATAGCAGGTAGATAATGGCTTACGTTAAAAAATATAGATAATGGCTTCTTTACTGTTTGTTTCCCACCCAACATGAAACTCATAGTAGACACCGGAGATTAACCAGATAGTAGATAGATACTATTGATAGCGGCCCCGATATGTACCCCACAACCATTTAAAAACTCAAGTTTGACCATTAGTTTGGAGCTGACTCAGAGTCTAATCGGTGAACAGGACGATAAAGTAGCATGTAATATTAAGCGATGCATAACATAAGCAGACACGAAAGTGTGCGACCTCTCTTGCGGACCCGTGTAGTCCTCGAGGTCATGTGCTCGGTTGATGATGGTAATGCAGTTTTCATGGCTGCCAGCGGCGGGGAAGAAGATCTGAGGCGGCGAAAGACAGTCTGGAGGCCGGATCCCTGCTGTGCTGGACCCTTCTGTCATTGGAGCAGCTGAGCTGGGGTGGACGACGGCGCAGCAGGAGCGGGACAAACCACGCAAGGTTTTCTTTGACAACTATCTGTAAGAGAAGTAATTCTATAAGGGCTCGTTTGAATTGGAGGATTCCAACAATGCAGGGATAGGAAATAGACAGGAATAGGATAGGAATGCACGTGCAAAACAGAGAATTTAAAAACACAGGATTTCTGCCAATCTGGGTGTTTGATTCACAACAATTGGAAGATCACAGGATGCAAAGAAGCATGGTGAGATTAAGTCAAACCACAAGAAAATGTATGGTTATAATGCTAATATGCTACTATCTCTTAGTCTTGTGCTTCATGAATAGGAATTTGAAAAGGAGGACAAGTGAAAATTAAAATTCCTACGTTTTTTCTTTCAAGGAGACACTAAAGGAACAAATCTGTGTGCTCAGTGGACAATATATATAACATGTATAGTAAAAAAGAGATGCAACAAGTGTACAACCTCTTTGGCGAAGCCATGTTGATCTCAACGTGATTGGGTTGGCCGGTGAGCTCCGGCTGACTTTGCTGTCGGAGGAGGGGAAGAAGATCTTAGGCGTCTGGAGATGGGGCCCGAGGTACTGCTCCGCTGTGATGGAGGGTTTCGTCGTTGGAGGAGCTCCGGTGAGTTGTACGACGCCGAGGCAGAAGCAAGACAAGAGAGACAATGAACAACGTTAACCTGAGTGGAATTCTAATAGCATCTCCAATACATGACGTAAAATACATAACCACAAAGTGCTAGATGTAAAATACATCAGCCGCTCATCTCTGAACTTAACTGTCGAAACTGAACTTAACTGTCGAAACTGAACTTAACTGTCGAAACTGAACTTAACTGTCGAAACTGAATTTTGCTGTCGAAACTGAATTTTGCTGTCGAAACTGAACGCACTAGCAAGGTGAGGCTACACGTCGGTCGACTGACTTTTTCATCTCTGGTCAATCGATTTTGCAGCCGTTGGATACGAAATCAAGGGCCTGTGGTTCATCTTCAACCTCCACCCCCCTGAGCCGCCAGCCACCACCGGCCAAACAGCAGCCCCCCGCCACCCGCGGCCGGTGGTGCGCCGCCCCGCCCGCCCCGAAAACACTCCCCACCGCCGGTCCGCCGCCGCCCCGGCCATCCCTCTAGGCCCCCCGTGCCGAGCTTTTTCTCCGGCGATCCCCACGCCACCGCCCCGCCAACGCCCCACCACCGCCGGCGACCACCGCCCCCATCCTGAACCCTAAGATAGATAGTGGGGTACCTCTCCGGCGAGCCCCCCTCCCCGCTGCGGCTGGTTCTTCCTTCACCCCGGCGAGCCCCCCCCCCACCCCCTGAAAATCGACTGACCCAAAAGTCGATTCAGTCGACTGAAGTGTAGCTAAATCCGAGCAGCATCGCAAGCAAGAGCAAGAGCGAGAGCAGCAGCGCGAGCAAGAGCAATAGCAAGAGCAGACCAGGCAGGGGACCGAGAGCAAGAGCAGAGCAGCTGCGCGAGCGAGAGCTAAAGCAGCAGCAACTCCTACTGATGTGGACGTCGCCGCCGAGGGAGCAACGCCGCGGAGGAAGTGGCCGGCGACGCCGCCGTGGATGGAGCTGCGCCGTGTCGGCTCGGGACCGAGCGTCGGCAGCACCGTGAGATCGAATCAAGAAGAAAATGCGGCGATTAGTGTACAACCTCTTTGGTGGCGCCGATTAGGCCGCAGCTTCATCCGAGGAAACGGCGATGATGATGCTCTTCCGGTGGTGCAGGTGAAGACGGCGGTGTGGGAATGGAGGTGGCGCGAAAGACGAGGGGAATGTCGGGGCAGCTCCTTGGAGGTGGAGGACGGGGTGGCTGAACCGGCGGGACAATGAGATCGACGACGGATCCTCATCCGGTACGGTGGATGAGGGACATCGAGGTGTTGCTGTGGACGACGTCGTCGGGGAAGAGGCTCCGGCTGGGTGGCGGACGGAGCAGGGTGTGGGGTTTCGTCGCAGGTTTTCGCGGCCTCGGTGTACGAATGGGTGGGCGGATGGGATGGCAGTGGGGAACCATGGCTTAGAGACGCGCTTGTCCAAAATGTGGGGTAAGTTATGAAAGTACCCCCCACCGATTTGAGGCGGTTCTTTCGGTTCAGGGGTACCACGGGCATTTCACGTGTCGGGATTTCACAAGAGGTGGGAGTTTTCGCGCGCGTTGTAATTTCGGAATAGCAAGGCGCGGGTTGAGATGGAGGGAGTTGTCGGAGCACAACGAGACAAAGATATATCTTAAATATTTCGGGCTAACAAGGCGCGGGTTGAAATTTCCGGACAAGCCTAACGTGTACCGTACCAAATCAATGCGCACTACAAATGTCATTCAAAACTTTGAATTCATGTTATGTTCAATTAAAATATTTCGCTACGTGTATAATGCATGCAACCTACTACTCAAATGAACGTTTTAGTGCATTCCAAACGTATATACTACTGCTTCAATATGAACTAAATTTGAATTCGTTTCTCTATTTGAATAAGATCTACAGTAATGATTGTTGTGAAGTCAAAGCATTTGAATTCGTTTCTCTGTTTTAATAAGATCTACAATCATCATTATTGTCAAGTTAAACCATCGTTTGTGTATTATCTTCACAGCAGACCACATGATTAGTCTCGAGTTACATATGAACTATGTGTACTATATGAACTCGAACTAGATTTTTTGAATCCACTTTATTTTGATTTCAAATCACATTACATTTCTAGCTCTAGCTAGATCTTCATAATCTAAACCATGTCTCATATGTATAATGTGTTTATCACATTATGTATGGTGCCCCGCCCCCTACGCCTACAAGTATTTAGATGTGAGTTGCAAACACCACACATTACCACAAATTCAAATAAAATGTGAGAATGTTCGATATATAGTATTGTTTAGATTGTTCGATATTTAGTTATAAGCTGCAAACACCACACATTATCACAAATTCAAATAAAATGTGAGATTGTTTGATGTATAGTATGGTTTAGATTGTTCGGCATTTAGCTATGAGTTTCAAACGCCATGCATTATCACATTATGGTATAACATGTGCACAGCACGTGTATCACCGCTATATTCATGCATGCAATGTTTAAAACACTATGATCTCCTATTCATATATATGAATCCGCTTTCATATCAAATTATGATCTTTGTTAGTCTCTTACACCCACACAATCATCTAACCTTTGTAGCTACCACTAACTTCCTCTCGTGCATGCACACGCCCTCCTTGCCCTCCCCCTCCCTCGGCATTCTATCCACCAGGCACATTCATTTTTTTTCTTTAGGTCGTTCTCCCAGAGTCTCCACAACTCCTTTCCGACACACACCGATCGATAAACCTCTCCAGCGATGCCTGCCTACAACATACACACACATCTTCAATCTCCTCCTTTATGTGTCCTTGCCTCGTGTCTCTCATACGGTCTGACACACGTGTAAACTCTCGCCCCTCTTTTCATCGATCTCACAACCGCACACTCCTCCCCTTATCTAGCTAGTAGTTGGGCCTCTCGCACCACCTCCTAGCTCCATTCTCTCTGTCTATCCGTCTCGCTGGGCCTTATTTGCCTCTAACAAATGGACGTACACCGACCGATCTCTCGCTATACATATAGCTAGCTAGGTCCTTATAACTCGTTTTACCCACACGTCAATCGATCTACCTCATTAGTTGTGTCTCTCCCTTCCTCCGACAAACAACAATTGATCTACCGATCTAGTTAGGTTTGCTTACCAAACACATGGTTCCCCTTCATCATCCATGGATGCGTCCCGACAGATCTATCACGCACAGGCACACACAGAAACACATCCCCACTCTTATTGATAACATTGCAGTTCCACCCTCAGTTTGTCTAGTAGGCCTCTCCCACCATCTTCGAGAAGCAACTCCATCACCCATCCAGCACTCTACCCCTCTCCCTCCCTCTCCCTCCCTCTCTCTCTCCTCTCTCTCTCTCTCTGTCCCATCATATTTCCCGTCCTTCAGTTATGTATGGATGTCGACCGATCTCCCTCAAGACATAGCTGGGTCTCTCCTTCTCAACACATATACGAGTCGTTCTACCTCTATAGTTAGGCCTCTGCCTACCCCTCCCCCCACCCCCCTCCCCCCCACACACACTGATAGATCGAGCGCTCTAGTCATGTCTCCCTGCCACACACAAACTTGACATGTGCCCTCTAACGTTCCGGTAGGCCGGTCGCCCTATATCTTTGACTTGCACACACACACAATTTCGATGGCTCTCTTCATCGATCTCGCACCCACCCACTTGATCCTCTCTTCGACTCTATCGATAGCTATGACCGCTCCCTCTCTTCTCGTGGATTGCCCGACCCTCTATGTATGATATGGATAGGCCTCCATTTCACACACATTGCATGCAAAATTTTGTTTGAGATGTCATCGACACATATTCCCACAAATAATTCACGAAATCAACCCCCCACCCCACCCCCACTCCAAAACAAAAAACACTCACGAACGCGGTTTGTATCTCTCACACACACACCCACGTAGGTGGGGGACGTGCACGAAGAGAAGAGGTGCATGCACGACGCACGTACTCCCGTCTCTTTCCCAACCACACCCACGCGGGTACACGGTGGAGCTCATTTCTGTACGAAAAAGGCAGCCCACGTGGTAGTTTGGCACGTGTACTGGTTGTCCACTTGGTGGAGGGAGGATCGTCTACCACGGGTGAACAAACAAATTGCGACTTGACGTGTTATGTTAAAAAAAGAGGCAAACCATGTGGGGCCTACCTTAGAGGCAAGGCTCTATACACTGGAGTACTTTTGATGTGTCCCGTCAACTCGCAGAACGAGGAGAAGCTTGCTTAGTACGCCGTCTCCCCCGCCCACGGGCACGGTGGCTCGCAGGATGAGGTGAAGCTTGCTCCGCCTTACGCCCGCTCCCTCGCCCATGCGCGCGGTGGCTCGCAGGACAAGGAGAAAAATTTACGACTCCCTCCGTTTACTCCTCGTCCCTACTACCTTGGTTATAGAGATTATATCATATTGTTTGGAATATATATGTCCTTTAGTAGATTTCAATATGAACTACTAGTACATACTCCAAACACTGATGTATATAGACGTATTTTAGAGTGTAGATTCACTCATTTTGCTCCGTATGTAGCACTCTCCCTCGCCCCTCGACCCTCGCCCACGTGGTGGACGTGCAGCAATTCATTCGGTCTCATATAGCCAGAACGATATATACTGCACTACCATTATTGCTCGACTTCCCGAAGAGGCGAAGAGCCAATTGCAAGGTTAATATTTTGGAGATGCCAAGCGCAAGGTTATAGGAGAACGAGTAGTAGGTGCCCGTCATTTATAAATAAAGTTTGTTTCTTCAATGGCACGTACGCAATATGATAGGTTCATATGGAGAGAAAAGGAAACCGCTCCACTATATACATAGTCAGGACGGGCCAGCCTACACAGTTGCTTGCTGGGGTTGCTCTCTTCACACTCTCTCGCACAAAACGACTGTGGCCACATCTCTAACATCCCGGCGGATCACGTCCGCTTGGGGAAGGGGTGGATGCTTAGTGTAGATGTGGTGGCCGTCGCCGACGGCGAAAACCCACTGTCGACACGTCCCGATCAGGGGTCCCCGCCGTTCTCTCTCACAAAGCCGGTGAGGTTGCCTTCGCCCCTTGCACACTGCCGCGACGTGGGCAATTGCCGCCTCCCGCCGCCCTCCTCAAGGTTGAGCTACGTCCCTCAGGTACAACTCCCTTTACAGCCGGCTTGCACCACTGCTCCAGCTGCCCACATCACTCCCTGTGGATATTTCTCTACTTCTTTGCCCCGCACATACCTCTACTGGCTTCTACGTACTATATTTGTGATGATTTTATGTCTCATCAACTAGTCCCAGTAATCTTATTCTAATCACGCTTCTTCAATTTCTTTGCCACAGGGATGCTCATCTCGATTTTGGTGAAACTGCACAAAATGATCCGATGGTCAAAAGGTTGCAAACTTCATTTATTAGGAAGCTCGAACGTTGCCAGCAAATTGAAGCCTGGTCAGGGTTCAAGGTTCAAGGGCTAGGGACTGCATGGATTGTTTTTTTCTTTAGCTGCCTCTGTTCCAAAATAAGTGTCAACTTTAGTAGTAGTACAACTTTGTACTAAAGTTTGCACAAAGTGTAGACACTTATTTTGGAACGGAGGGAGTACATATTTGCTATGATCTGTCAATCATTGAGATGCAATAGCATGCATGTTAGTCTCCTTTGTATTTGATGAAATGTTGCAACGGGCAACCATGGACGCAAGATACATGTAACAGAAGCTGGAAGCTTCATAGCATTGTACAAATTTATCTCGCTGATAAATTACAGTACATACTATACTAGTACTTCCTCCGTCCCTAAATATAAGTCTTTGTAGAGATTTCACCATGAACCACATGCGGATGTATATAGATGCATTTTAAGTGTAGATTCATTCATTTTGTTCCGTATGTAGTGGAATCTCTACAAAGACTTATCTACTAGTAATAGCTAGCCCCCACTACTAGGAATTCTCTATCCTCTCCTTGAGCCACATCATCAAAATTGATGTAGCCGTTAGATGAAGTAAATCAGTCCATAATAGCCGTCTGATCTAGACGTTGAGAGGCTCCGCACTAAGCCACATGCAAGCATGCAGAAATACCGTGGCACATGCATGTGAGTGGGTTTTAAATCACATCAACATGTCTGCATGCAAGCATGCACCGGTAGCATGCATGTAAGTGAGCTTTTAAGTCCCATTAACATGTCAAAAAGAAAAATATAATCCCATTATGCAGCAGGAGTTGGCTGATCTTTTTTCCTTACGTGGGATGATCTAAATGATGATGGGAGTTTATTTAGTTTGGTTGCCACATTTGTCATGCGGTTATAGAGTTTTTTTTGTTCTATGAAATCGATAATTTTGCGCAGAGAGATATACCGCTGTTCCGCGGCAACGCGCGGGGACTCATCTAGTAATATTTAGGAACGGAGGGAGTACTATGTAAAGAGTTAGGTGTCGCACGGTGATAGTGTGAGGTGGGCCATGTAATCACTGAGCCTGCGTGTTTTCACTGCTCTTGCATGCCTTCGCTGTAAGAATGGAGAAAATTGTAATCTAGTAGTAGTACCTCCTTTCGCCGAAAGCAGCGTGGGACATCCAGCAGTCCTACCACCTCAGTAATAAAGACCAATGAGCCGTCAAATCACATAGACCCAGCAGTAAGTTGGACGGACGAAGCAACCATCACTCTTGCGCCAGTGAGAGGTCGCGTCCGCTCTGCCCGGGCATGAATGCGGCACCGATTCTTTGGAGCGGCACTGACCGTTTCGGGCGGGAAGCGCGCGCGGGCGATGGAGGGGCTTTGGGTGGGCCAGGCTGGTCAGGAGCGGGCGTGGCAGATGTCCGCATGTCCCTACCGGACACACCCGGAAACGAGAGGATGCACCGACTCTCGCGGCTAAAATCGTACACTACACAAGATCTCTCTGTAGGAGTAGGTCGATCTGTCGCTCTCTCTAACACACACATGCTGTTAAACACACACACACACACACACGCACACGCACGCACCTTGGTCCCATTGCACCTTCTAACATGACTTATTACACCTAGACGGAGGGAGTAGTAAGTATACGAGATACGGTGGCACACTGACTTAAGTCGAATACAAGTGCCCAAAATTTGTGTGCGTGTTATAATAAGGATTGACTTAAAATAGTACGTGAGCAAACAGAGGGATCAATTGGATAGTGTTCCCGAGCAGTAGCGAGATGTGTGAGGTAAGATACACCGCTTGCGCTTTTAATTTTTCTTATTAATTTGTTTGTTTCACCCTCTGACTGGTGGGACCCAACATACAACGTGGAGAGAGGTAAGGTGACTAAGGCTGCATTATTTCTGCACCACTGTGGATAGTCTTACCACCAAAGCCATATGTCACGATTATGATTGAAATCCCAATGACTCCCACACACACACACAAAAAACACGGCATGCTTGTCACACGAATGCAGGAATGTATAAAAGGTTATTTCCCTCTCGTTGAACATAACGGGAGGGTTGTGTAGCTGGTTAGCCTGTTCGCTCATCAAACTTTAGGTCTCAGGTTCGATAACTACACTTGAGCATAATTTGTGCCAGGAGGATTCTTTGACTGGTCAAAATGTTTTCTAGGGTTTGCACGCTTCACACTCTCTCTCCAGTATATATATACACGCTGGAGCCTCAGCGCTTGTAGTTGCTCTCTTCACACTCTCTCGCCCTCTCCCGCTGGAGCCTCAACGCTTGTAGTTGCTCTCTTCACACTCTCTCGCCCTCTCCAGATCTAAACAAGACTTCGTTGGCCTCTCTCTCCCCTCACTGCTGCTCAAAGAGCCGGCAGGATCCGTCCGCCGGGAAGGGAAGGAGGCTTAACGCTGTCGCCGTCGACAAGGGACTACCAGCGCAGTTGTTCACTTTCCACCCAGCGGCGGCGCGGGAGGGCCTCCGACCCCTTCTTCTTCGCCGCCGTCCCGTCGCCAACGAACCACGCCCCAAGAACCTTAAGGTATAATTTACTTACTCCACATGCATTGCTTTAGCTGCATGTATACCATGAATCTAGGACGTGGTTCAAAGAGGAAAGGAGTGGGGGAAAGTAGTGGGAAAAGTTGTACATAACATGAATCTAGGACGTGGTTCAAAGAGGAAATGAAGGGGGAAAGTTGTATAGCATGAATCTAGGACGTGGTTCAAAGAGGAAAGGAATGGGGGAAAGTAGTGGGGAAAGTTGTATCGCATAAATCTAGGACGTGGTTCAAAGAGGAAAGGAAGGGGCGAAAGTACTAGTTCAAAAAGGAAAGGAAGGGACAAGGCTGTAGAGTTTGAGCAGGACTAGATTTGCTACGCTCACATAGGGAAAGGTGTCTAAAGATAACAAAACTGGGACCAACACAAATATGCTCCTTGGTTGTTTGTTCTTTGTTGCAACAGACTGCGCATGACCATAGTACATCGGTAGATGCACATGGTGCTGGTGCGTCCACTGTCACGTGCAACTCATTAGCTGTTGTTAATCTAAGGCCCTGTTTGGTTAAAAACTCCCTAGTCCCTACCTGCTTGGTTCCAGGGACTAAACATGGACTAGAGGTTATTAAATGACATGCTAAAAGACCATGTTACCCCTAGTAATGAACTAATAGAGACAAGGTGCGATGCATGGCAGGGGCAACTGTTGGAAAAAGTCCCAAAAAGACTCCCTCGGGGTCTTCTTTCTTTAGTCCCAAATGCCCACTTTTAGTCCCTAAAAGTCCCTCCTGTTTGGTTTAGATGGGACTGACACGGAGTTTTTTTAGTCCCTACACCAAAATGTCCCTGTAAACAAACACCCTCTAATAATGCCGCTGGAAAATTGATGCAATGCCACAGTTAAAAGCAAATTACATGTTTAACGAATTTTATTGTTAATATAATCTCTATGTTAATATTAATCAATGCCACCGTTTGAGAAATGCTACTGTCTTGCTTTCTTTCCCATTTAGATAAGGTAGATGCTTCTTTTTGTTGGCTTCTGTGTCATCCACCGTTATTGACCACTAATTGTTTCCTTTGCACCTCTGTGTAAATAGGGTTATCTACTTCACCTCGTTGCCATTGTGACCTTTTGTTGCACTGCACAAAACACTTTTGTTTTAAGAGTGTTTTGTGCAGTTCAACCAAAATGTCACACCGACAACGTTGCTTGATTGCTTGATCTTAGTGGAACTGCACAAGAGGAGATCTTACTTCCTATCCGTTAAGGCGAATTTGGTTCAGATCTTCTTCTTGTGAGTTGTTTGAATTCTGCATCATGAGAGGTCAGTACTAGCTTTCTTTCACATGATTCTGCAGTGTGCTTTCATATGTTGTGCTACTTGTACGATAATGTTGCTTGATTTTAGTGAACTGCACAAATGGAGACAAGACTTCCAATCTGTATGTGCACCGTAATATCCCATTGAGGTAAGATAAGGATATTTCACAAGTGCTGGCCTGTATTTTGCCACTTTCATCAGAAAATTAAGTTTAGTACTATACTTGTGCTCCCTAATTGACATGCCAAATCTTACAATGAAGGCGAAGCTTGTCTGTTATTGAACCAAGTGATGAACGGGGAGAACAAGCCGAAGAAAAACAAAAATCAACTCCCGGTGCTGTAATGAAGCACTGGAACTGTGATGACACAAGTAATGATATAGTTTTGCATCTTAATTTATTACTATGGCTGGAACGAGCAATTGTTTTACCACTGATTTGATGCCACTCTTAATGTAATATGTAATTATCTCTACTTGTGAAAACAGGGATCTTCTTTGAAGATACCATATATTTTAGTGGAACTGCACAAGAAGATGTTGGAAACATTAAACTAATCGAGGAGTATATAGTAAGCATGGCCACCACCGTAGATAGAAACAGATGGTTCCGGAGAAGTGCTTCATCTGTATGCTCTACACAATAAGCCTCCTGAGAAAGGTTGGTACTCGCCCACTGATTTCATCCATATGATTGAGCTTTGTCATCTCTATTGGTGTTGTGCTACTGTTTAGTTACTGTCGTGAAAAAGTGGTATTGTCCTTGAGAAGTGCTTCATCTGTGTTGTTTTAAATATTTCCTTTCCTTTTTTCGAGCAAACAGGGATGCTAGCATTTAGTAGTCCTCTTGTCTTTGCACAACAGGATCATCTTCCTCTGAAGAAGAATATGGAGTACGTGAAGTGACTAGTTCCGATTATGCCAGGATGAAGAAGCCATGTCTGTCTTCTCATCAAAAGGAGCAGTTGAAGGATGGTTACATTACTCCCCACAAGACCAAACTAACTTCAGCTCAGAAGGACTGAAAAATCTCCATTTTTTTTGCCGTGATGCGCGAGTACAATGTTGTTCTAGGATTCTTTCTGGCGAGTTCCATTTTTCCAAAAGTGTGCTCTACATGGACCATGTATGTGCCTGTTGAAACTGTCAATTCATAGTACAGTTTGCTTTATACTAATCACTTTTTTGTATTTGTGCAAACAAGGGTGCTCAGCTTGATTTCAATGGGAACTGCACAAAATGTTCATGAATACATCGAATCATTCATTTGCACCACAAGAAAGGAGGTGCCGATAAGTTCAAGGCGTTGCAACATATAAGGGCGAAATCATACAAGCTACGCGTGAATTTGGTTGATTTTGGTGGAACTGCACAAAAAGAACAGCTGGTTTATTTAGCACGAGGTGCCATGTCAATGTCCGAACTGATGGCAAACCCTGCCCATTCCACAATTGTAGGCATTTGATATTTTGGAATGGGACAACCTTGTCAAATTTTGCTCATTGATTTTAGCAAGACATGCGTTTGATATTTTCGAATGGGACGCCCTTTGCTGTCAGCAGCCTCGATCAATTTTTTCTTTATTCTTTAGTTGTGAAGTAAATATTGCCTCTGACATGTGAGTCGCTGAGATGCATAATCATCGATTGTTTTGAATGTTCTCTATGAATTGCCAGGCCTGTGTGTTTGATTGCAATGTACAGAAACGCTAAAAAGCTGCTCAAACTCTTTGTACTCCTTCTGTTCCTTTTTACTTCGCACATTGTGAAAGTGCATACTTTTTTGTATAATATTGGTCAAAGTAGAGATACTTTGACTGCAGACAAAACTTGTATGCACGACTAGAAAGGACCGGAGGGAGTACATGTGAAACTGCTGCAAACGAGGTGATCACCCTGGGAATAATGCTAGTACGTATTGTTTTGCATGTTCATCCAATGCCAGTGATACAGGAATTCGAACTAATCGAAATAAATTCATTCATACACGGTCGGATTTCATATAAACATGCCGGATTTCATTACATTTCATACATTCTTCAACTAAAAAGGGGTGCGCTGGAGGTATAATTAATTAACCGAAGCTACCCACCTATGTCCCGCTGAGCCGAACAGAAGCTTCAGTGACTTAACTGCAGGTGCAGTTGCGTAACTGACATGTGGCCTGTTGGGCCCACGTGTCAGTCAGCCAACTGCACCAGCAGTTAAGTAGAAGCAGCGTTCTTCTCCAGCGCAGCTCTCCGACTCCACGTTGCCGCCAAGGAGCTAACCGGCCGTCAATGGTCAACCCGCCTAGCTTGGCTTCAACCGGAGGGTAGCAGCGGTGGCCTTACTTGGACCCGAGCGGTGGCGACCTACCGTGTTCTACTCTTCCTCGTTTTCTGTGTGGCGCGGCCTCGTTGGCAGCGGGGCGGGGCCTCGGCGGAGCCGGCGATGTCCTCTATCTCGTTGCCGGCGGGCGATGCCTCAGCGGAGTGGTGGAAATCCTCCCCCACGTTGCTGGCAGGGTGGGGCCTCGGCTGAGCCGGCGATGTCCTCTGCCTCGTTGTTGGCGGGGCAGGGCCTCGGCGGAGCCGGCGGTGTCCTCTGCCTCGTTGTTGGTGCCGCGGGGCCTCGGCGGAGCAGGGCCTCGTCGACGCCAGCGGAGCGGGGACTCGTCGGAGCCGGCATTGTCCTCTGCCTCGTCCTCGGTCTCGCCAAACAGCGCCTCGCCCGCTTCATCGCCCTCTTTGCTAGCCTCTTTGTAGGCGGCCGCAGCCTCCGCCACCCGCATGCGGTACCGCCAGCGCTCGAGGCGGCCCTTGCGGGCGGAGCGGTACGAGTTGAGCAGCGCCTCCTGCTCCGCCCGCTCCGCGGTGATCTGCTCCTCCGCCTGCAGGTGCTCCTGGAGGAGATGGTGGTTGTAGGCGGCGTCGGCCTGCGCCTCCCGGAATTGCTCCTCACTCATCTGCCTCACCCTGTCCATATATTGGGCATGGGCCTCGCCGATGGTCATGGTGCAATGCACCGGTGAGGATGGCGCGGAGGAGGGGGTTGGCGCCGGATCGTCGACTACCATGTTCTCCATTGGGACGTCGTCGTCCTCCGGCTGCCTGCCGGCCAGCCGGTCGGCAGCAATGGCTGCCATCTCCTTGTGGTCCGTCGTCCGCCCGTCCCGAAGAGCGCTAGAGCGCGAGGAAGCCATGGTGGGCAGTAGTGGTGTGGACAGGAGAAAGGGAACGGATGCGGATGACTGCGGCTATGGCCGGCGCAGCAGTTTATATAGCAATGGTGGGCGGGCGGAGGGACGGATGTGTGGCGCCGGAGTAGCCGCCTCGGCAACTGCGTATCATTAATGTTGGTGGCAGATGGACGGACGGACGGCACTTGTGTTGTTTGAAGGCGGAGCAATCGCCTGCACCGGGAAGCGGGGCAGGCGGCGCTGACTGTTTCGGGCGGAAAGCGCGCGCGGGCGAGGAGATGACTTTACTTAGAGAGGATGACAATGGGGACCCACCAGGTCCATAGCCTCACGTACGCAAGTGCCTCCTTATTATATATATAACTATAATTTATTTTGCTTCCTCCTGGTTTCCTGACATCACGGTCCCACACCATTGACAACCTATGTAGTAGTCAATAAACAAGAGAATTGCACAAGAAGCGGCCGACAGCTGGGACCAAGTAGCTTGAGCAGTATTTGTGTTTTTGAGGTGTGAGCACTGCAGAGTTTTTTTATGTTTAGCCCAGATATTAAATTTTCTCCTCTGAACAACAACGAAAACATCGCTGCAGGTATTAACTGGGCGGGCTGTGGCCCGTCTAGCCCAGGCCAGATATCCAGCCCAGATATTAATTTTTTTCAAGCTGAAAATGGCTAGCCCAGCTATACTTTTTTTAGGAATACCCATGCAAGGTCAAGTTGTTATTCTCCGCCCCGCTGGGCTGCAAATCTTTTCTAGGAGGGATGCATTAGGCTTAACAAGAAAATGGGCTTTAAGAAATAATAAATGGGATGTAATTATAAAAACTGGGCTGTAACTATAAAAAAATGCACCAAACACGTGATTACTTTATAAAATATTATTTTTGGATATTGAAAATTTTAATTTCATTAATTGTTGCGAGCGCAATGTTTCGTTGGATTTTTACGTAATATAAATTTATATTGAAATTGTATTTAATCTGACTAGAAATTTCGGGATAAAAATATTTTGGATCCCATCAAAATGTGGGAAATTTTATTGAATTCTGTTTTGAACGGTTGGTTGAAATGGGCTGTACTTTTAACAAACTGTAAATGGGCTGTAGTAAATTTCATTAGAATTCAAAAATGGGCTACACATTCTTACAAATCTCAAATGGGCTATAAGTTCTCTGCCACACACTTCTGGCCTTACTAAGTTGATGCGTCCCCTAAAAAAACAGAGTTGACGCGTATGCAAGGCTTTGTCAACTTATAGTCAACACACGGTTCTAGCAGCAGTGGCCGTTGGATGTCCATCCAACGGATGCCGTGCTTCTTCTTCAATCTCGGATATTCTAGCTTCACCCGCCCAAAAAATGATTCCTCCCCCTGACATCTGGGGCGCACCGTTTCGGAAGCTGACCTGTGGGCCTACTAAGTTGACGTACCAAGGGCTTTGTCAACTTAGTCAATATAAACGATTCTAGCTGCAGTGACCGTACGATGTCCATCCAACGGCCGTCGTGCTTCTTCAACCTCTGGTCTTCTTGCTCCAGCCGCCCAAAGCAGCGCTGGTCGTGCTGCCTGCTCCTGCCTCCCGTGGCCGGCTGTGCTGCCGCAGAGGCCTCACCGCCCCCTACTACTCCCACCGCTGGCCAGGCCATCCCTCCACTCACCCACACCCCCTGTTATTCTGCGGCGACGGCAGCGCAGCCGAACCAGTGAACCCTCGTACTCCTCTCCGCGTGTGCATCCACTGCCGCGTCTTCCCCGGCTCCGCGTCGTCCCCTTCCTAGGCCTCGCCGTCGTCCACCGCCCTGGTGCTCTCGGCGCGGCGTGGTCAACGTGGTCAAGGAACGACTTCCATCGGACGTGGACTGTACGTGGAGAGGCTGACAGCTGGGTCCACGGCAGCCGCAAGGAAGTGCCTCCTTATTACGCGCAAAATAATTATTCCTCCACCTGACAGCGGGGACCCACCGGACGGGCCACCGTATTTCGCGAAAAAAATGATTCGCCCCCTGACTGCTGGGACCCACGAGCTACATCTTCGCACGCAAGGAAGTGCGTCTGAAAAAAAACGATTCGCCCCCTGACTGCTGGGACCCACCAGCTACATCTTTGCACGCAAGGAAGTGCGTCCGAAAAAAACGATTCACCCCCCGACTGCTGGGACCCACCAGCTACACCTTCGCACGCAAGGAAGTGCGTCCGGGCAAAAAAAAAACGATTCGCCCCCCTGACTGCTGGGACCCAGCAGCTACACCTTCGCACGCAAGGAAGTGCGTCCGGGCAAAAAAACAAAACAAAACGATTCGCCCCCCTGACTGCTGGGACCCACCAGCTACATCTTCGCAGGCAAGGAAGTGCCTGATAGTCGGGACCCACCTGGTCGAAGCGTACGTAGCGTTGTCATTCTGGTCGCGAACGTGTACGTACATACTGGTCGATGCAGAGGCGCGCACGTGTCGTAGTAGAGGCGCGCACGTAGCATGTACACGTACGTACAGCGGCCAGGGTGCAAGAAAGAAAATACGGCCACGTATGTGTACATACGGGCAAGGTCTCGAACACCTACTCGCGCATACGTACGGCCAGGGCTCGTGTACATGGCTGGGTCGGAACGGAGAAACAGCGTCATCATTGTGTTCATGGGGAGGCAACGGAATGCGTCGTGTTCATGGGGAGGCAACGGAATGCGTCGTGTTCATGGGAAGGCAACGGAATGCGTCGTGTTCATCGGGAGGCAACGGAATGCGTCGTGTTCATCGGGAGGCAACGGAACGCGTGGGAGCCAACCGGCTGGGTCGGAACGGAAGGCGTGGTCGTGTTCATCGGGAGGGCTTGGACAGAACAGGCGATGGAAACGAGGCCTGGCGTACCGCAGAACGGAGGAAACGGACCTCCTACGTTCGGAACGGGGTCCTGTTGATCGGGAGGGGTGTGGCGTACCGCAAAACGGAGGAAACGGACCTCCTACGGTCGAAATGGGGGTCCTGTTGATCGGGAGGGGTGTGGCATACCGCAAAATGGACCTCCTACGGTCGAAACGGGGGTCCTGTTGATCGGGAGGGGTGTGGCGTACCGCAAAACGGACGAAACGGACCTCCTACGGTCGAAACGGGGGTCCTGTTCATCGGGAGGGGTGTGGCGTACCGCAAAACGGACGAAACGGACCTCCTACGGTCGAAACGGGGGTCCTGTTCATCGGGAGGGGTGTGGCGTACCGCAAAACGGGACTCCACGGGATACCGTTCATCTCCACCGTCGACCTCCTCCAGCCTCCATGGGCTACCGTCGACCTCCTCCAGCCTCCACGGGCTCCTGTTCATCCAGCCTCCACCGCGCGCTACTCCACCGGCTACTGTTCAACCACCCCTCCACGGGCACCCCTCCACCGTCTACTGTTCATCCAGCCCTCCAATCCACGGGGTCCTGTTCAACCACCCCTCCACGGGCACCCCTCCATCGTCTACTGTTCATCCAGCCCTCCACCACACCACGGGGTCCTGTTCATCCAGAGGCAACGCCACCGCTCACTGTTCATCCAACCCCCCCCCCCCCCCGCAACGCTCACTGTTCATCCAATCGATCGGCTTCAGTTAGCAGCAGTAGCGAAGGAATCGCTCGATCGGGTTCAGTTAACAGCCATCGATCGATCGCTCGCGTTCAGTAACGCGTAGCCTGCAGTGCAATCGCTCGGGTTCAGTTAGAGCCCAACGCCTCGCTCGGGTTCAGTTAGAGCCAACGCCTCGCACACACGCGCGTATGTGTATGAGAGAAACGCGCATCGCTCGGCCCCTGACCTCCCACCGTAACCGGGAATTCCCCGAAATTTTCCTCCCCCTCGCTTCTACCACGGTTTTTTCCGTCATGGACGGCCCAAAGAATGTCATGCAGCTGCGTCTCCGGCCCGCCCAGGATGAAAAGCCCATTTTCTGTCATGATTTTTTGTCATAGAAGTAGGAGCCCACCACATCTATGATGATACCGGGTTTTGTCACAATTATCGTCATAGAAGTGTCATATGTATGACAGAAAAAAAATTCGTTCGGCCCAAAATGTCACGGATGTGTCTTTTTTTGTAGTGGTTGGAGTCTGTGTATAATATTTGGAGTACGTACTGGACTATGTCTCCGGTGGGAGACGTTAAAATGGCACCAGCTCCTAAACCGGCCAGCATTTTAGAGCCATCGAAGTACATGACCCAGTTGGAATATGTGTCGTACTCTTTAGGGAGTTCGGCCTCTGTCTATTCGGCGACGAAGTCGGCCAATACTTGGTATTTAATGGCTTGGCGCGGTTTGTATGTTATGTCGAATGGCGGGAGCTCAATGGCCCACTTAGCAATCCGGCCCGTAGCGTCGCGGTTGTTTATTATGTCATTGAGTGGTACTTCGGAAGCCACCGTGATAGAGCACTCTTGGAAGTAGTGTCGTAGCTTCCGGGATGCCATGAAGACCGCATATGCTATCTTTTGGTAATGAGGGTACCGGGATTTGCATGGTGTGAGGACATTGGATACGTAGTATACCGGTTTCTGGAGTGGGAATTTGTGTCCGTCCGCCTCTCGCTCAACGACGAGCACCGCGCTCACCACCTGGTGTGTTGCAGAGATGTATAATAACATTGGTTCGCCGATGTTCGGAGCGGCCAGGATTGGGTTGCTCGCTAAAAGAGCCTTTATTTCTTCCAGTCCAGCCGTTGCCGCATCCGTCCACTCGAAGTGGTTAGTGCGTCGAAGATGGTGATAAAGTGGCAATGCTTTTTCTCCTAATCTGGAGATAAAGCGGCTTAAAGCTGCCACACATACGACTAGTTTTTGGACCTGTTTAAGGTCTGTTGGTATAGCCAATTGTGACAAAGCCCGGATTTTGGCTGGATTTGCCTCAATTCCTCTATTGGAAAAGATGAAGCCCAGCAGTTTTCCAGCGGGAACGCCGAAAACACACTTTTCCGGATTGAGCTTGATGTCATATGTGCGGAGGTTGTCGAATGTGAGACGCAGGTCGTCTATTAATGACTCGACATGCCTAGTCTTGATGACAACGTCATCCACATATGCTTCAACTGTCTTGATAATTTGTTTCTTCAGGCATGTTTGAATCATACGTTGGTAGGTAGCGTCGGCGTTTTTGAGCCCGAAGGGCATAGTGTTGAAGCAGAAAGGCCCGTATGGGGTAATGAATGCCGTTGTGGTTTGATCGGACTCCTTCATTTGATTTGATGGTATCCGGAGTATGCGTCGAGAAAACACAATGAATCATGTCCTGCACTAGCATCAGTAATCTGATCGATGCGGGGGAGGGGGAAGGGATCCTTAGGGCAGGCCTTGTTGAGGTCTTTGAAATCGACACACAGGCGCCAGGATTTGTCCTTCTTTGGCACCATCACTAGCCAGTCCGGGTGTTTTATTTCTCTAATGAATCCGGCCTCGATTAACTTCGCTAGCTCCTCCCCCATAGCTTGTCTTTTGGGTTCGGAAAAGCGCCGCAGTGTTTGCTTGACCGGCTTATATCCCTTCAATATAGTGAGGTTGTGTTCGGCCAACCTGCGTGGGACTCCTGGCATATCAGAAGGGTGCCAGGCGAATATGTCCTAGTTTTCCCGTAGGAACGCTCGTAGTGCGGCGTCAACCGTTGGGTCCAGCTGTGCCCCGATGGAAGCTGTCTTCTTGGGGTCCGTCGGGTGGACTTAAAATTTGACTATTTCGTCTACTGGTTTGAAGGAGGTGGATTTGGGCTGCTTATCAAGAATTACATCATCCCTATCCACCGTGGAGCGTAGTGCGGTTAACTCTTCGGCCGCGAGGGCCTCGGACAGTGCCTCGAGGGCCAGGGATGCAGTTTTATTTTCGGCACGGAGTGCTATGTCTGGATTGCTGGTGAGAGTGATAATACCGTTGGCTCGAGCATTTTGAGCTTCATATACCCGTAATGGGGTATGGCTTGAAAGCGTGTGAATGCGTCTCGCCCCAATAGGGCGTAATATCCACTGTTGAAAGGGGCCACTTGGGAGGTTATCTCTTCGGACCGATAGTTCTCCGACATGTCGAATACCACGTCGAGTGTGATTTTCCCCGCGCATCGCGCCTCCCGGCTGGGAATAATCCCTCGGAATGTCATATTACTTTGCTCGATGCGGCTCTTGTCTATTTCCATTTTGTTGAGTGTATCCTCGTAGATGAGGTTTAGTCCGTTGTCGCCGTCCATGAGCACTTTAGTGAGCCGAAAGCCGTCCACAATTGGATTGAGGACCAGGGCGGCTGGTGCCCGGACTGATCGGAATTTTGGTTCGTCACTGGCATTGAAAGTTATGGCCGTGTCGTTCTAGGGGTCTATTGCTGTGACTTGGCAGACTTCGGCGAGGTCGCGGAGTGCCCTCTTGCACCGATTGTTTGAGGCGAAAGTCTCGAAGACCGTCAATACTCTGAGGTCGTCATCCAGGGGACGTTGCTCTGAGGTGTTTTTGGTGAGGATATCCTCGCCGCTCTTGGCCACTTGCCGGAGTATCCAACATGCTCTAAGGCTGTGGGTTGGTTCGGTGTCCGGTGTCGTGTGTATTTTGCATGGCTTATCGAGTCATCCCTCTAGAACGGTTCCGCGTCCCGTAATGAGCTTAGTTTTCTTCAATATGGGGCCGGGTGCCGCGCGAGGGTGCGCCCTTTCGCCTGCCCGGGGGGTTGAGCGGAAACCGGGGGTTCCCAGCGAGCTGTCTGAGTTTTCCAGGCGCTTTCCATTGCGCAGTACTTTTGTACTATAGTTGCCAAGTCAGGGAAGTGTAATACGCGATGACGGTTGATGGAGTTGAGGATTCCTTCGTCCGTGCAATTATTGCAGAATACTGAAATCGCGTCCTCGTCGTGGCAATCTTTAATCTTGTCTTTGACAAGGAGGAACCTGGCCCAAAAGTGATGGACTGTTTCCTGAGACTGTCGCCGTATGTACATGAGGTTGCATATATCCGGAGGGTCGGAATTGCTTGGTGAATATTACTTGTGGTGGGTGGGTGGCTTTAAATCCGAACCCTGGCCCAATTTGGGGTCCGGAGTTTGAAAAACTTCCGAGCTTAATAGTTCGGGCTCCGGGATGTCAACTGATTTTTCAGGCCCAACGTCCGACTCTAGGTTCGGAGGACTGGGAGTGTCGTTCCGTAGACAGTTATCCGGCTCATCGAGCTCGGAAATCCGAACATAGTTCGTCTTCAACATAGAGGAAGGGTTGTTGTTTTGCTCCTCTACGACCGCTATCTCATGGGTGATCGGCGGAGATTTGATTTCTCTCTGATCGGGTTTAAGCCCAATCCGATCGTAGTCTGTAGCGACCCCCATGGCGGCGATGCGATCCAGGAGTTTGTTTAAAGACGACAACTCCGCCGGATCCATCCATTTGGAATATTCGAAGTCGATACGGAGACGATTTTCGATGATCTGAGTGGTCATCGTCGCCTTGATGGCCGCACGGGCGGTCATGTTAAAGCCGCCCAGCCGGAGGGTTTGGTGCTACCTCTTGAGCATGCGTTGGTTTTCCCTTGAAGAGGAAAGGGTGATGGAGCAAAGTAGCGTAAATATTTCCCTCGGTTTTTGAGTACCAAGGTATCAATCCAGTAGGAGACTACACGCAAGTCCCTAGTACCTGCACAAACAAATAAGAACCTTGCAACCAACGCGATAAAGGGGTTGTCAATCCCTTAACGGCCACTTGCAAAAGTGAGATCTGATAAAGATAATAAGATAAATATTTTTGGTATTTTTGTTGTATAGATTGAAAAGTAAAGATTGCAAAAATAAACGGCGACAGAAATAGCTAGTTGACGGAAGATTAATATGATGGAAAATAGACCCGGGGGCCATAGGTTTTCACTAGTGGCTTCTCTCAAGATAGCATGTATTACGGTGGGTGAACAAATTACTGCCGAGCAATTGATAGAATAGTGCATAGTTATGATGATATCTAAGGCAATGATCATGAATATAGGCATCACGTCCGTGACAAGTAGACCGAAACAATTCTGCATCTACTACTATTACTCCACACATCGACCGCTATCCAGCATGCATCTAGAGTATTAAGTTCATAAGAACAGAGTAACGCATTAGGCAAGATGACATGATGTAGAGGGATAAACTCAAGCAATATGATATAAACCCCATCTTTTTATCCTCGATGGCAACAATACAATACGTGCCTTGCTGCCCCTGCTGTCACTGGGAAAGGACACCGCAAGATTGAACCCAAAGCTAAGCACTTCTCCCATTGCAAGAAAGATCAATCTAGTAGGCCAAACTAAACCAATAATTCGAAGAGACTTGCAAAGATATCAAATCATGCATATAAGAATTCAGAGAAGAATCAAATAATATTCATAGATAATCAAGTTCATAAACCCACAATTCATCGAATCTCGGCAAACACACCGCAAAAAGAGTTACATCGAATAGATCTCCAAGAGAATCGAGGAGAACTTTGTATTGAGATCCAAAGAGAGAGAAGAAGCCATCTAGCTAATAACTATGGACCCGAAGGTCTGTGGTAAACTACTCACGCATCATCGGAGAGGCCATGGTGTTGATGTAGAAGCCCTCCGTGATCGATTCCCCCTCCGGCAGATCGCCGGAAAAGGCCCCAAGATGGATCTCACGGGTACAGAAGGTTGCGGCGGTGGAAAAGGTGTTTCGTGGCTCTCCCCGAAGGTTTCAGGGTATAAGAGTATATATAGGCAAAAGAAGTAGGTCGGTGGAGCTACGAGAGGCCCACGAGGGTGGGGGGCGCGCCCACCCCCCCTGGGGCGCGCCCTCCTGCCTCGTGGCCGCCTCGTGGCTTTCTTGACCTCCACTCCAAGTCTCCTGGATTGCGTTTGTTCCAAAAACGATCCTCGCAAAGGTTTCATTCCGTTTGGATTCCGTTTGACATTCCTTTTCTGCGAAACACTGAAATAGGCAAAAAAACAACAAATTGCACTAGGCTTTCGGTTAATAGGTTAGTTCCGAAAATAATATAAAAAGGTATATTAAAGCCCATTAAACATCCAAAAAAGATAATATAATAGCATGGAACAATCAAAATTTATAGATACGTTGGAGACGTATCAAGCATCCCCAAGCTTAATTCCTGCTCGTCCTCGAGTAGGTAAATGATAAAAACAGAATTTGTGATGTGGAATGCTACCTAACATAATTTTTCAATGTAATTCTCTTTATTATGGCATGAATGTTCAGATCCAAAAGATTCAAGATAAAAGTTTAATATCGACATAAAAATAGTAATACTTCAAGCATACTAACCAAGCAATTATGTCTTATCAAAATAACATAGCCAAAGAATGCTCATCCCTACAAAATCATATAGTTTGGCCATGCTTCATTTTTGTCACACAAAATGCTCCCATCATGCATAACCCCGATGACAAGCCGAGCAATTGGTTCATACTTTTTAATGCGCTTCAGCCTTTTCAACCCTTACGCAATACATGAGTGCAAGCCATGGATATAGCACTATAGGTGGAATAGCATATGATGATGGGGGTTATGTGAGAAGACAAAAAGGGAGAAAGTCTCACATTGACGCGGCTAATCAACGGGCTATGGAGATGCCCATCAATTGATGGCAATGCGAGGAGTAGGGATTGCCATGCAGCGGATGCACTAGAGCTATAAGTGTATGAAAGCTCATCGAAAGAAACTAAGTGGGTGTGCATCCAACTTGCTTGCTCACGAAGACCTAGGGCATTTTGAGGAAGCCCATCATTGGAATATACAAGCCAAGTTCCATAATGAAAAATTCCCACTAGTATATGAAAGTGACAAAATAAGAAACTCTCTATCATGAAGATCTTGGTGCTATTTTGAAGCACAAGTGTGGAAAAAGGATAGTAACATTGTCCCTTCTCTCTTTTTCTCTCATTTTTTTGTTTGGGCTTCTTTGGCCTCTTTTTTTATTTGGGCTTCTTTGGCCTCTTTTTTCATAGTCTTTCCTCTCATGGGACAATGCTCTAATAATGATGATCATCACACTTTTATTTACTCATAACTCAATGTTACAACTCAATACTAGAACAAAAATATGACTCTATGTGAATGCCTCCGGCGGTGTACCAGGATATGCGATGAATCAAGAGCGACATGTATGAAAGAACTATGAAAGTGGCTTTACCACAAATACGATGTCAACTACATGATCATGCAAAGCAATATGACAATGATGGAGCGTGTCATAATAAACGGAACGGTGGAAAGTTGCATGACAATATATCTTGGAATGGCTATAGAAATGCCATAATAGGTAGGTATGGTGGCTGTTTTGAGGAAGATATAAGGAGGCTTATGTGTGATAGAGCGTATCGTATCATGGGATTTGGATGCACCGGCGAAGTTTGCACCAACTCTCAAGGTGAGAAAGGGCAATGCACGGTAGAGGCTAGCAAATTGCGGAAAGGTAAGAGTGCGTATGATCCATGGACTCACATTAGTCATAAAGAACTCATATACTTATTGCAAAAGTTTATTAGCCCTCGAAGCAAAGTACTACTACGCATGCCCTTAGAGGGTAGATTGGTAGGAAAAGACCATCGCTCGTCCCCGACCGCCACTCGTAAGGAAAGCACTCAAAGAACACCCCATGCTTCAAATTTGTCACACAACGTTTACCATACGTGCATGCTACGGGACTTGCCAACTTTAACACAAGTATTTCTCAATTTCACAATTACCCAACTAGCATGACTCTAACATTACCACCTTTATATCTCAAAACTTCTATCAAGTATCATATTTATCATAGTATTTAATGCACTCTATATGAAAGTTTTTATTATACCCATCTTGGATGCCTATCATATTAGGACTAATTTTATAGCCAAAGCAAATTACCATGCTGTTCTAAAAGACTCTCAAAATAATATAAGTGAAGCATGAGATATGAATAATTTCTACAAAATAAAACCACCACCGTGCTCTAAAAGATATAGGTGAAGCACTAGAGCAAACTTATCTAGCTCAAAAGATATAAGTGAAGCACATAGAGTATTCTAATAAATTTCGATTCATGTGTGTCTCTCCAAAAAGGTGTGTACAGCAAGGATGATTGTGGTAAACTAAAAATCAAAGACTCAAATCATACAAGACGCTCCAAGCAAAACACATATCATGTGGTGAATAAAAATATAGCCTCAAGTAAAGTTACCGATAGACGAAGACGAAAGAGGGGATGCCTTCCGGGGCATCCCGAAGCTTAGGATTTTGGTTGTCCTTGAATTTTACCTTGGGGTGCCTTGGGAATCCCCAAGCTTAGGCTCTTGCCACTCCTTATTCCATAATCCATCAAATCTTTACCCAAAAACTTGAAAACTTCACAACACAAAACTCAACAGAAAATCTCATGAGCTCCGTTAGTATAAGAAAACAAACCACCACCTTAAGGTACTGTAATGAACTCATTCTTTATTTATATTGGTGTTAAAACTACTGTATTCCAACTTATCTATGGTTCATACCCCCCGATACTAGCCATAGATTCATCAAAATAAGCAAACAACACACGAAAAACAAAATCTGTCAAAAACAGAACAGTCTGTAGCAATCTGATTTGTTCGAATACTTCTGGAACTCCACAAATTCTGAAAAACTAGGACAACCTGGATAATGTGTATATTGATATACTGCAAAAAGTATTGGTATTTTATCACGTTCTGGTTAATTTTAACAATTATTTTCGTGAGCGTAAAATTTCTGTCTTTTTCAGCAAGATCAAACAACTATCACCCAAGAAGATCCTATTGGTTCTACTTGGCACAAACACTAATTAAAACATAAAAACACATCTAAACAGAGGCTAGATGAATTATTTATTACTAAATAGAAACAAAAAGCAAGAAAATAAAATTGGGTTGCCTCCCAACAAGCGCTATCGTTTAGCGCCTCTAGCTAGGCATAAAAATAAGAATAGATCTAGGTATTGCCATCTTTGGTGTTTATCATTTTAATGGAGTTATGTTCGGATCCGGGAGGTTCCTGTTTCCCTTCATGCTCGGAGATCTTTAGATCTAAAGCATCCAACCGCTTATTGTAGAGTGTAATCAACATATTCATGCGGTTAATATTTCCACCAACATTTTTAAGAGGTTCAATAAATTTTTTTCAATTCGCATAATTTCTCTAAGATTTGGGTTCCTTCTTGCGTAAGGTGAAGTCCCTTTTGTGGGGGAAGTACTCCTACTATCCCCTCTATAATTTCATAAGCAATATTAGGGTCAACTTCAATAAAGTTCCCTTTGGCAGAAAAATCAAGGAGTTGTCTATGGGGTAAGGTAAGCCCAACATAAAAATTGCGAAGTAAAATCTTGAAATCTCCCTCTATGGTGCAACCACGATAAGATTCTACCATCCTATACCAAGCATCTTTGAAGTTTTCTCCTTGTCTTTGTTTGAAGTGGAGAACTTCAAAATCAGGAGTACTAACAGTGATAGAAGGACTAGCCATAACGGCAAAATAAACGATCTAACACACGGACACACAAGAAGCAAGCAAAAAGCGACGAACGAAAAAGGGCGAATAAAATGGCAAAGGTGAAGTGGGGGAGAGGAAAACAAGAGGCAAATGACAAATAATGTAATGCGAGGGATAAGAGTTTGTGATGGGTACTTGGTATGTCTTGACTTGTGCGTAGATCTCCCCGGCAACGGCGCCAGAAATCCTTCTTGCTACCTCTTGAACATGCGTTGGTTTCCCTTGAAGAGGAAAGGGTGATGCAGCAAAGTAGCGTATGTATTTCCCTTAGTTTTTGAGAACCAAGGTGTCAATCCAGTAGGAGACTACACGCAAGTCCCTAGTACCTGCACAAACAAATAAGAACCTTGCAACCAATGCGATAAAGGGTTATCAATCCCTTCACAGTCACTCGCAAAAGTGAGATCTGATAAAGATAATAGGATAAATATTTTTGGTATTTTTGTTGTATAGATTGAAAAGTAAAGATTGCAAACTAAACGGCGACAGAAATAGCTAGTTGACAGAAGATTAATATGATGGAAAATAGACCCGGGGGCCATAGGTTTCACTAGTGGCTTCTCTCAAGATAGCATGTATTACGGTGGGTAACAAATTACTGCCGAGCAATTGATAGAATAATGCATAATTATGATGATATCTAACGCAATGATCATGAATATAGGCATCACGTCCGTGACAAGTAGACCGAAATGATTCAGCATCTACTACTATTACTCCACACATCGACCGCTATCCAGCATGCATCTAGAGTATTAAGTTCATAAGAACAGAGTAACGCATTAGGCAAGATGACATGATGTAGAGGGATAAACTCAAGCAATATGATATAAACCCCATCTTTTTATCCTCAATGGCAACAATACAATACGTGCCTTGCTGCCCCTGCTGTCACTGGGAAAGGACACCGCAAGATTGAACCCAAAGCTAAGCACTTCTCCCATTGCAAGAAAGATCAATCTAGTAGGCCAAACTAAACCGATAATTCGAAGAGACTTGCAAAGATATCAAATCATGCATATAAGAATTCAGAGAAGAATCAAATAATATTCATAGATAATCAAGTTCATAAACCCACAATTCATCGGATCTCGGCAAACACACCGCAAAAAGCGTTAAATCAAATAGATCTCCAAGAGAATCGAGGAGAACTTTGTATTGAGATCCAAAGAAAGAGAAGAAGCCATCTAGCTAATAACTATGGACCCAAAGGTCTGTGGTAAACTACTCACGCATCATCGGAGAGGCCATGGTGTTGATGTAGAAGCCCTCCGTGATCGATTCCCCCTCCGGCAGATCGCCGGAAAAGGCCCCAAGATGGATCTCACGGGTACAGAAGGTTGCGGCGGTGGAAAAGGTGTTTCGTGGCTCTCCCCGAAGGTTTCAGGGTATAAGAGTATATATAGGCAAAAGAAGTAGGTCGGTGGAGCTACGAGAGGCCCACGAGGGTGGGGGGCGCGCCCTCCTGCCTCGTGGCCGCCTCATGGCTTTCTTGACCTCCACTCCGAGTCTCCTGGATTGCGTTTGTTCCATAAACGATCCTCGCGAAGGTTTTATTCCATTTGGATTCCGTTTGATATTCCTTTTTTGCGAAACACTGAAATTGGCAAAAAAACAACAAATTGCACTGGGCCTTCGATGAATAGGTTAGTCCCAAAAATAATATAAAAATGTATATTAAAGCCCATTAAACATCCAAAACAGATAATATAATAGCATGGAACAATAAAAAAAATATAGATACGTTGGAGACGTATAATTTGGCCTGGGGCCAGGGCTCCTCCGGAGGCGATACCTTCCTTGATAACAAGGCGAACCATCAATCCTGTCTTTGACGTTGATACGTCCATTTTGCATCATCTTTTATATCGATGTTTATTGCATTATGGGCTGTTATTACACATTATGTCACAATACTTATGCCTATTCTCTCTTATTTTACAAGGTTTACATAAGGAGGGAGAATGCCGGCAGCTGGAATTCTGGGCTGGAAAAGGAGCAAATATTAGAGACCTATTCTGCACAACTCCAAAAGTCCTGAAACTCCACAAAAGTTATTTTTGGAAATAATAAAAAATATTGAGCGAAAGAAGTACGTCAGAGGGGGCCCCACCTGGCCACGAGGGTGGGGGGCGCGCCCTACCCCCCTGGGTGCGCCCCCTGCCTCATGGGCCCCCTATTGGCCCTCTGGTGCCCATCTTCTGGTATATGAGGTCTTTCGTCTGAAGAAAAATCATAAGCAAGCTTTCGGGACGAGACTCCGCCGCCACGAGGCGGAACCTTGGCGGAACCAATCTAGGGCTCCGGCAGAGCTGTTCTGCCGGGGACACTTCCTTCCGGGAGGGGGAAATCATCGCCATCGTCATCACCAACGCTCCTCTCATCGGGAGAGGGCAATCTCCATCAACATCTTCACCAGCACCATCTCCTCTCAAACCCTAGTTCATCTCTTGTATCCAATTCTTGTCTCCAAGTCCGGGATTGGTACCTGTAGGTTGCTAGTAGTGTTGATTACTCCTTGTAGTTGATGCTAGTTGGTTTATTTGGTGGAAGATCATATGTTCAGATCCTATATGCATATTAATACCCCTCTGATTATGAACATGAATATGCTTTGTGAGTAGTTACGTTTGTTTCTGAGGACATGGGAGAAGTCTTGCTATTAGTAGTCATGTGAATTTGGTATTCGTTCGATATTTTGATGAGATGTATGTTGTCTATCCTCTAGTGGTGTTATGTGAACGTCGACTACATAACACTTCACCATTATTTGTGCCTAGAGGAAGGCATTGGGAAGTAATAAGTAGATGATGGGGTTGCTAGAGTGACAGAAGCTTAAACCCTAGTTTATGCGTTGCTTCGTAAGGGGCTGATTTGGATCCATATGTTTCATGCTATGGTTAGGTTTACCTTAATACTTTTGTTGTAGTTGCGGATGCTTGCAATAGAGGTTAATCATAAGTGGGATGCTTGTTCAAGTAAGGACAGCACCCAAGCACCGGTCCACCCACATATCAAATTATCAAAGTACCGAACGCGAATCATATGAACGTGATGAAAACTAGCTTGATGATAATTCCCATGTGTCCTCGGGAGCGCTTGTCTCTATATAAGAGTTTGTCCAGGCTTGTCCTTTGGTACAAAAAGGATTGGGCCACCTTGCTGCACTTTATTTACTTTTGTTACTTGTTGCTCATTACAAATTATCTTATCACAAAACTATCTGTTACCTATTATTTCAGTGCTTGCAGAGAATACCTTGCTGAAAACCGCTTATCATTTCCTTCTGCTCCTCGTTGGGTTCGACACTCTTACTTATCGAAAGGACTACGATAGATCCCCTATACTTGTGGGTCATCAAGACTCTTTTCTGGCGCCGTTGCCGGGGAGTGAAGAGCCTTTGGTAGGTGGAATTTGGTAAGGAATGATTTATATAGTGTGCTGAAATTTACTGTCACTTGTTACTATGGAAAGTAATCCTCTGAGGGGCTTGTTCGGGGTATCTTCACCCCGACCAGTAGAGCAAAGAGTTGCTCCTCAACCTACTGAACCTACTGAAGATGAAAATGTCTACTTTGAGATTCCTTCGGGTATGTTAGAAAAACTGCTAGCTAATCCTTTTGCAGGAGATGGAACAAAGCATCCTGATGAGCACCTAATATATGTGGATGAAGTTTGTGGATTATTTAAGCTTGTAGGTATACCCGGTGATGTTATTAAGAAGAAGGTCTTCCCTTTATCTTTGAAGGAAGATGCATTGACATGGTATAGGCTATGTGATGATACGGGATCATGGAACTACAAACGATTGAAATTGGAATTTCATCAGAAATTTTATCCTATGCATCTTGTTCATCATGATCGCAATTATATATATAATTTTTGGCCTCGCGAAGGAGAAGCATCGCTCAAGCTTGGGGGAGGCTTAAATCAATGTTATATTCATGCCCCAATCATGAGCTGCCAAGAGAAATAATTATTCAAAGTTTTTATGCTCGGCTTTCTGATAACAATCGCACCATGCTCGATACTTCTTGTACTGGCTCTTTTATGATGAAGACTATTGAATTCAAATGGGATTTATTGGATAGAATTAAACGCAACTTTGAAGATTGGGATCTCGACGAAGGTAAGGAGTCAGGTATGACACCTAAGTATGATTGTGTTAAATCTTTTATGGATACCGATGTTTTCCGTAAGTTTAGCACTAAATATGGACTTGACTCTGAGATAGTAGCTTCTTTCTGTGAATCTTTTGCTGCTCATATTGATCTCCCTAAGGAGAAGTGGTTTAAATATCATCCCCCCATAGAAGTAAAAGTAGCTGCACCTATTAAAGTTGAAGAAAGGACTATCACTTACGATGATCCTATTGTTCCTACTTCTTATGTTGAGAAACCACCCTTCCCTGTTAGGATAAAGGATCATGCTAAAGCTTCAACTGTGGTTCGTAAAAGCAATATTAGAACTTATACACCTCCTGAGCAAATTAAAGTTGAACCTAATCTTGATATTGTTAAAGCTTTGGTCATCGTTGCAATTAATAGGAAGTAATAAAGAAAGAGGGGTTTCACATATAAATATACTATCTTGGACATCTTTTATGATTGGGAGCACTCATTAAAATATGACATGCTAAAGAGTTGATGTTGGACAAGGAAGACAACGTAATGGGTTATGTTTTCTTATATCTGAGATAAAGTATATTGTCATGGATCATCCAACATGTTGAGCTTGCCTTTCCCCCTCATGCTAGCCAAATTCTTTGCACCAAGTAGAGATACTACTTGTGTTTCCAAAAACCCTTAAACCAGTTTTGCCATGAGAGTCCACCATATCTACCTATGGATTGAGTAAGATCCTTCAAGTAAGTTGTCATCGGTGCAAGCAATAAAAATTGCTCTTTAAATATGTATGATTGATTGGTGTGGAGGAAATAAGCTTTATACGATCTTGTGATGTGGAAGAAATAAAAGCGACGGACTGCATAATAAAGGTTCATATCACAAGGGGCAATATAAAGTGACGTTCTTTCGCATTAAGATTTTGTGCATCCAACCCTGAAAGCGCATGGCAACCTCTGCTTCCCTCTGCGAAGGGCATATCTTTTACTATTATCTTCTACCTTATGCAAGAGTCATGGTGATCTTCACCTTTCCTTTTTTACATTTTATCCTTTTGCAAGCACAGTGTGTTGGAAAGATCCTGATATATATATATCTAATTGGATGTGGGTTAGCATGAACTATTATTGTTGACATTACCCTTGAGGTAAAAGGTTGGGAGGCGAAACTATAAGCCCCTATCTTTCTCTGTGTCCGATTAAAATTCTGTAACCACAAGTATTGCGTGAGTGTTAGCAATTATGAAAGACTAAATGATAGTTGAGTATGTGGACTTGCTAGAAAGCTCTGACATAGACTCTTTCTGATGTTACGATAAATTGCGATTGCCGGCTGAGATTATAGTTTGTTAATTCTCAATGAAGTTTCTGATTCATACTTTGCATTGTGAATAGATTATTACTTGAGCATAAGAAATCATATGACAATATTCATATATGTTGCTGTTATGAGAATAATCATGATGCCCTCATGTCCGTATTTTATTTATCGACACCTCTACCTCTAAACATGTGGACATATTTATCGTTATCGGCTTTCGCTTGAGGACAAGCGAGGTCTAAGCTTGGGGGAGTTGATACGTCCATTTTGCATCATGCTTTTATATCGATGTTTATTGCATTATGGGCTGTTATTACACATTATGTCACAATACTTATGCCTATTCTCTCTTATTTTACAAGGTTTACATAAGGAGGGAGAATGCCGGCAGCTGGAATTCTGGGCTGGAAAAGGAGCAAATATTAGAGACCTATTTTGCACAACTCCAAAAGTCCTGAAACTCCACGAAAGTTATTTTTGGAAATAATAAAAAATATTGAGCGGAAGAAGTACGTCAGAGGGGGCCCCACATGGCCACGAGGGTGGGGGGCGCGCCCTACCCCCTGGGCGCGCCCCCCTGCCTCGTGAGCCCCCTGTTGGCCCTCCGGTGCCCATCTTCTGGTATATGAGGTCTTTCGTCTGAAGAAAAATAATAAGCAAGCTTTCGGGACGAGACTCCGCCGCCACGAGGCGGAACCTTGGCGGAACCAATCTAGGGCTCCGGTAGAGCTGTTCTGCCGGGGACACTTCCCTCCGGGAGGGGGAAATCATCGCCATCATCATCAACAACGCTCCTCTCATCGGGAGAGGGCAATCTCCATCAACATCTTCACCAGCACCATCTCCTCTCAAACCCTAGTTCATCTCTTGTATCCAATTCTTGTCTCCAAGTCCGGGATTGGTACCTGTAGGTTGCTAGTAGTGTTGATTACTCCTTGTAGTTCATGCTAGTTGGTTTATTTGGTGGAAGATCATATGTTCAGATCCTATATGCATATTAATACCCCTCTGATTATGAACATGAATATGCTTTGTGAGTAGTTACGTTTGTTCCTGAGGACATGGGAGAAGTCTTGCTATTAGTAGTCATGTGAATTTGGTATTCGTTCGATATTTTGATGAGATGTATGTTGTCTATCCTCTAGTGGTGTTATGTGAACGTCGACTAAATAACACTTCACCATTATTTGGGCCTAGAGGAAGGCATTGGGAAGTAATAAGTAGATGATGGGTTGCTAGAGTGACAGAAGCTTAAACCCTAGTTTATGCGTTGCTTCGTAAGGGGCTGATTTGGATCCATATGTTTCATGCTATGGTTAGGTTTACCTTAATACTTTTGTTGTAGTTGCGGATGCTTGCAATAGAGGTTAATCATAAGTGGGATGCTTGTTCAAGTAAGGACAGCACCCAAGCACCGGTCCACCCACATATCAAATTATCAAAGTACCGAATGCGAATCATATGAACGTGATGAAAACTAGCTTGACGATAATTCCCATGTGTCCTCGGGAGCGCTTTTCTCTATATAAGAGTTTGTCCAGGCTTGTCCTTTGCTACAAAAAGGATTGGGCCACCTTGCTGCACTTTATTTACTTTTGTTACTTGTTGCTCGTTACAAATTATCTTATCACAAAACTATCTGTTACCTATTATTTCAGTGCTTGCAGAGAATACCTTGCTGAAAACCGCTTATCATTTCCTTCTGCTCCTCGTTGGGTTTGACACTCTTACTTATCGAAAGGACTACGATAGATCCCCTATACTTGTGGGTCATCAGACGTCACATCGAAACTCTAAATGAAAGCACCAATGTCGGTGTCAAAACCGGCGGATCTCGGGTAGGGGGTCCCGAACTGTGCGTCTACGGTCGATGGTAACAGGAGACGGGGGGCACGATGTTTACCCAGGTTCGGGCCCTCTTGATGGAGGTAATACCCTACTTCCTGCTTGATTGATCTTGATGAATATGAGGATTACAAGAGTTGATCTACCACGAGATCGTAATGGCTAAACCCTAGATGTCTAGCCTGTATGATTGTGATTACCTCTACGGACTAAACCCTCTGGTTTATATAGACACCGGAGGGGCCTAGGGTTGTACAGAGTCGGTTTACAGAGGAAGGAATCTTCATATCCAAACGCCAAGCTTGCCATCCACGCAAAGGAGAGTCCCATCCGGACACGGGAAAAAGTCTTCTGTCTTGTATCTTCATAGCCCATTAGTCCGGCCCATATTACATAGTCTGGACGCCCGAGGACCCCTTAATCCAGGACTCCCTCAATAACCTTGCTATGAGAGTCAGAGAATCACATCGACATCGTCAACATCTCCACTGGGCTGACAGGTCATCGAGGGTACGGACTCGTTACCTGCACCTCGATAGTGATCTTGGTTGGATCTTGTGCTGGTATTTTTTTACATAGCATGTTACCCTAATATTTGAAAGGGGGAAGAACACTCTTCGCGGTACACAAAAACACATCACACATATCAAAACAAAGATCCAGTCGGTGAAGACCCTCCTCCACTTACTCCCTGCCGATGGCAAAACAACTCACTGCCGAAAAAAGGACGAAGTCGGGAGGACTTATTCAACGGAGGGTCACCGCCGCAATCCTAACCCCTTCCTTTACGCACCAAAACCTACTATTTTACACCACCTAATCCCATATCGGTGCTCCCTCACATCCACACGGTATCCTGAGGGCGTTGAAGTCGGGCGAGGGGGGGGGGGGGGGTTGCCAATCCCGATGACGGGAGCAGAGGAAATGAAAGCCTTGCCTTCGCCTCTCAACCGCCTTTATCACCCTGAAATCCTAACATATATGCTCGAGTTTTGGTCTTTACATGTTTGGTTGGATGTAATTAGAGGAAGGGAATGCAAACTTAGGGATTACATGACATAGAGTCACCTGTGGTTTTAGATAGTTTGGAAACTTACAAGTGATAACGGGTGGGAGTTTAGAGTCGAACTTCCACCATTTCATTAGCAGTGAAGTGGTGGGAACTCGAAGGGAATCGATTCACATGGAACTTCTTACTAACCAAACAAGAGAATAAATGTCTCCTCAGATGGTCAAACCTAATATCATTCAATACCAAACAAAGGATTGTGAAAAAAAAGAGATCTATCCACTTCTAATCTCACCATAATTCTCTCCTAACTCTTATTCATCTTCCCAAAAGTTGTCAAACTCGTGTCATTGTCGTGTCCTTATACAACTATACAAGGCGTAATTAGGCCGAAATTAGGCCTATCATTGACCTTTTTTGCTGTAGCTCTGATGAGCTTGTATTTTCTTCTGGTACACTTTGGCTTTAAACCTGAGGGCTTTACATCTCTTAATGATTTTTTTGAGAAATCTTAATGATTCCTTAATGAAATTGAGGAGGAATCATTTCCTTACAAAACCAACTGATTTTAAAGCCCAAGCTAGCCCAACTAAACCATATTCAAGACGGGCCATGCTGAAGCAGTGGGTTGCGGATTTCAGTCCCCGCCCAGCCCAGCCCAGCCCGGGAAGTTTCCCGAGGCCGCTGGAGCCTGGAGCGAGCAAAACCGAACGCAACCTGCGGTTCTGAATTCTACTGGAACAGCCGTCAAGTTCAGAAAAACTTGCAAAAGGAAAGAAGGTTCTCAATCCAAACCGGAGCTGTGGAAGCGAAGACTTGAGAGTACAAAAGGCAGAGGCACAAATGGTGGGCTTCCTCCGGGCCTTCACCGCCGCATCCGCCGTGCCAGCAGCAGCCGTCGCCGCGGCCGCCCTCTGCTCCTCCTCCTCCCCCTCCCGCTCCCCCTCCTCCAGGCTCCGCTTCCCCCTGCCCTCCCTCTCCGCGTTCGCCGCCTCCTCGTCCTCCTCTTCCCCCGTGCGCGCGCCGACCGCCGCCCCTCCGATGGCCGCCGCCGCCACAGCCGATCTCTCTGCCCCCGACAAGGTTGGGCCGCGTCCTTATTCGATTTCCCTATGTGCTTGCCTCGCCTAGGGTCTTGAGCCTTTTGGTCTTATGCCTGCTTCCTCGTGTTTTGCAGGGCACCGCGCTTCCGGAGCTCACGGTAAGCTCCCCAAACAACTCAGGACATCATTTTGTTTTCCTTATTAGTATGTCTGTGATTCTACTAGAGCAGGAAGATGATTGGGAGGGCCTTACTAGTTATTGAGAGATTACGTAACTGACTCAACTCAATTGGTGCTTGAGATGTGGGCAATTTAGTTAAAAGAACATTGCTCTAGGTTTAAATTAGTTGGCCTACGGTGTTTCTAACGGTGCCCAATTAGGTTTGGTACGATGGCTGCTGTTAGCTTTTATTGCCTGGGTATATCGTTTTCTGTCATTGGTTGGTGCTTTGCAGTTCTCCATGGGGCTGCTTATACATGGCTAAATTGGGAGTTACAGCGATCACGCATTGATTTAGCTATTAGTGTGTTTGCATCAAAACATATCTTATTAGCATGTTGAATGTAATGGTTTTCCTTGCGGCGGAGGTTTGATGTATTAGGTTATCAAAAGGACTGCTGTGTTCACTTCTGTTTCATTGTTCACAACTTGCTCCAAATGATCTGCCAAAGCTTAGATAATCCATAGATATCGAAGGACCAGGAGAAGAGCCCAAATGCCCAATTGAGCTATTCTCTCTCATACCAACTATCTGTTTTTCAGGCTAATACTTTGAGAAAGACTTATCAGTTTGGCTTTACGCCATTACTTGATGAAAATTTTCAGTACAGAAAGTTGGGTAAAGTGGTGGGGCACTTTAAATGGATAAATATTCCCTTAACTGTACATGACTTGTGAAGATTGGATATAATAAATTTTGACCCACTTATCAAAATGCAGCAAATGCTGATATGATGATTCTCAAACTGGACATACAAACTATCCAGAACCCCATCCCCAAGGTTTCCTTTTTGAATTTATTGAAATGAGGTGCTATACTGCTACACCATATTTGTGAAGATCAATGTTTTTAGGAAGATTCCGTAATTCAGGAAATAAGGTGCATTGTCTGAAAAATTGCTGTTACATGGGGTTGTGTTTCCTCACATAAGTGGGGTTGTTTTGTTTTAATAAGACTCATGTGTTTGAGGTTAGACTTAGGAAATTAGTTGTACTGTTCAAAAACTGACTCTAGATAAAACTACAGAAGTTATCCTTTTGGAACTAATACTAAAATGGTCTCCCTAAAACTATACTTCACTTTAGCAACATGCTTCCTTATACATTACCAAGGGAAAATTAAGGAGGGCTGCACATTTCTTTGAGATGTCGCTTGATTTCTCAGTGCAAACAATTATTTAACAGTACCTTTTTGTATGTCTGAAGACCGAATTCATGGTGGACATGAAATGTGAGGGCTGTGTCACAGCAGTGAAAAACAGGCTTCAAACACTTGAAGGTACAAATTTTTTAGTGCTCTATGTTGTATATAATCGTTTGTGTGTGCCTTTTCTTTCAACTATTTCCTGTTGGTTTTAAAGACTGCATCTTACTACAGGAATACAAAACATCGAAGTGGATTTGAATAACCAAGTAGTTAGAGTTCGTGGGTCTCTCCCAGTGAAGATAATGTTGGATGCTCTGCATCAAACAGGACGAGATGCACGTCTGATTGGGCAAGGGAACCCAGATGGTTTGTGTTAATTTCTTTATTATTAGCATGATTTCCCCTCTAAAGTCTTTCATATCAGCCTACTAACACAGATGTTAGTGTAAAATCTCTAATGCTCTGTCGTGGAGTGTAGAAATCAGTGCTTTTTGAATTTTCATACTAGACTTTCATTCCTACAACTGTGTAGCCATTTGTAGCTTTGGTCCTTAAATAGCTTCTATGCTTTTAAGCTGCAACATGCCCCTTCTGAACTCATTCTGTTATCTGGCAAAGCATTAATTCAACTTTTGTGTTGGCAAATGCTATCATAGATCTATCCTCTGATTGCTGCCATGTTTAGTTTGTGTTCTGCACATCTGCTCTATATGAGAACTAATTGTTTGCCTTAACATTTGCAGATTTCCTAGTTTCTGCTGCCGTGGCTGAGTTCAAAGGGCCAGTTATATTTGGTGTTGTTCGTCTAGCCCAAGTTAACATGGAATTGGCTAGAATTGAGGCTACTTTTAGTGGTCTATCACCTGGTAAACATGGATGGTCAATAAATGAATTTGGGGATTTGACAAAAGGTGCAGAAAGTACTGGCAAAGTATACAATCCACAGGATTATCTATCTGATAAGGTAATATTCCAACGCTTAGTCACTGCAGCGGTTGATAAATTATGTATACCTATGATAACATGGGATAAATGGATATGCCTTGGGGTCCTCACCTGTTATTTTAACTTCCAAAGTAAAAGATTATAACAGAAAGCTAACCCTTGGGGTCGATTCTTTATGATATTGTCGTATTACAATTTAGAAAGTCATGCTTTCTCAGAGAAGATAGTGATGTCTATAGCTTCTTACATCCACATTACGTCTTCTCTGACAGTTCTATCCCATATCTCATGCAATCGCTTTCAACAAAATAAAATCTTGTAGGTCATAGTTCGGCACAGTTGTATACTGTAATTTTTCACACTGCGCTGTCTATCTCTGTTTCCTAAATGGTCCCTGGTGTCTATTATTCAAAATGTTTATTAATATGCCAGACAATTGAACAAACTGATTTTGTTTCTCATTGTAAGGCATATTGTTTTGCAGTTGCAATGCAGTTCTTCATATTTGGTCAGTTTGTATACCATCCTGCTATAGTAATGCAGTATGAGTCTGGAAATAATTTATTGAAAAATCTTTTCAACTTTGGGTTGCACAAGCAACATAAATGTGCTGATCTAAAACAGCAAGCAGCAGCAACACTATCCAGCTCCACTTTTTGTTTTGTGCAACTCACAAATGAAAGCACTTTCCCATGAAAATCTGCAGATTCGTAGTGTATTCCACATGATTTTTTGTTTGGTTGCGATTCTTTTGAACCTGTATCATTTTTGTTTACTACAGTAATAAAGAGATAACTTGGGCTCTGGAGCAAAAATCACCTATCGCTAGACTAGATCTGTTATTATTATGTTTCCTTTTACAGGTCCACTTGGGCTCCAGAGCCAAAATCACCTATTGCTAGACTAGATCTGTTATGTTTCCTTTTACAGGTCCTTTTGATCTAGTATGCAGAAAGCATTCATTGCATCTTCAATACAATGACCAGATTCACCAAACTACATAGCTGCAAATATTGACACACTGGCGTTCCTGCCTTCTTCTGTATATATGCTGTAGCGCATGTGCTGTCAGAACATAACAGATCAGAATTGAACAACTGTAGCTCACCTCACTTCTTTCGTTAGATCTGTTGTATGATTTTACAGTGCATATATATCTGGTGAAAATGACAGTTGATTGCAAAGTGAAGGCCAGGGTAACCATCCTGTTTTTGGCTGAGTGTTCGATCCTTTAAATTGTTCTCTAAAATCGTTGAACTATAGAGGTTCAGCAGCAAGTTAAGATGACATGCACTTTTTTTGAAACAGCCCCTTGGTGACCTGGGAACACTAGAAGCTGGAGAAAACGGAGAAGCCCAGTTTTCAGGATCAAAAGAGAAACTGAAAGTTGTCGACTTGATCGGTCGCTCTATTGCGCTGTATGCAACCGAGGACAGATCAGACCCAGGCATTGCAGCTGCCGTGGTCGCGAGAAGTGCGGGCGTTGGGGAGAACTACAAGAAACTCTGCACATGCGATGGTGTCACAATTTGGGAATCGAGCTAAATTCGCCCTGATGGAGTTCTCCACACCGCTGGGTCACACCCAATATGTTGTACACACACAAGTTATGTAGAAACAATCAACCATTTACTGAACATTTGGAATAAGCGTGAATACATTTGTGGAATAAAAGCTTGTTTTGAGTTGGAGCTTCACAACATCTTTCTTCCGGCAAGTGCTAGTCCTGTGCAGCTGGCTGCTGCTACGCAACTGATTCATCAACCTCGCTTACCAAGAGGCCGGGGCACAGCTGCTTCTGCTCCCAGGCCCTCGACTAAGGCAGAACAACGATACAGTACTAGGAGAAAAGCTCACATCGGCGGCAGCCATGTGAGGACCAGGGGGCTCCGGACTACGTGAACGCCGTCGCTCCATGACAGGGCACCGTACTCGGGTGTCTTCTGAGCGGCCTTGGTCCTCAGTGTAACCTTGTAGGCGAGCTTCTGGTTTGCGCTGCTGAAGTGCAGGGTGCTCGGCTCGACGACGACGTCCGCGCCTTTGAACTTTGTGACCTTGACATGGTACGTCGACGACGGAGGACCGACGTTCGTCACGGTGCGGCGCACCATCAGCGGGGTGGCCGGCTGATCGCTGAAGACGGCGGAGATGGCCGGGTAGTTGAGGTCGCCGGGCGAGCTGAAGCTGCCCTTGCATGTCATGTTGGAGTTCTTGGTGAAGCCCTTGAGCTGCGTCCGCGTCAGGTTCTGCGTGCAGAGGAACTCTAGGTACTCGTTCTGCCCAATGTCGTAGACCAGGCCCGGGTTGAGCGCTCGCACCGGGTGTATGTGGCCGGCCCCGTGCTCGAACGGCGTGGACGCGTCGCCGGTCGCCGCGTCCTTGAGCACGTGGTAGGTGTTGTCGTGGACGTAGGCGGTGGTCATCAGCGCCGACTTGATCTGCGCTGGGCTCCAGTCCGGGTGGCTTGCCTTGAGCAGCGCGGCCACGCCGGCGACGTGCGGGCACGACATGGACGTCCCCGACAGGATGTTGAACCCGACGCGGCGGCGGTCGCTGGCCAGGCTCGACGGGCTGGCGTCGCCGCTCCATGCGGCCAGGATGTTCACGCCGGGCGCGATGAGGTCCGGCTTGAGGATCTCCAGAGTCAGGTAGTTTGGCCCCCGGGAAGAGAACGCGGCGACCACCGGCGACGGCCGGATGCCGAGCTTGGTTCCGGCGAAGCTGAGTGTCCCCGTCGGCTTTGGGGCCGTCCTGGTGTACTTCTTTGCCGCGACGCCTTCGGATTCCCCAACGGCCACGGCTGGCAGGAGGTGGCTGTCGGCGACGAGCTCCTCGCCGTTCGCTGCGGTGTTGGCGAGGATCATGCCGATGCCTCCTGCTTCCTTGACAACCTGACCCTTCTGCACCCGAGGACTGATGCCGCGGTCGCATATCACGATCTTTCCGGCGACGGCGTTGGGCTCCAGTGTCCCCTCGAGGCACATGGACCTGGGGTTCGGGATGCTCGAGTTGCCGCCCATGTAGACCACCGGATACTGCTGCCGAGGCGAAAGGTTCTTCCTGCCCTTGTAAAGCGAGACGCCGGTGATGTTGGCGCCGTTGCCAAACGTCACTGTTGCCGGGAAGTCACGGTCCATGGTGCTCGCGCCCACCGTGGTGATCCACGGCGACAGGTTCGTGAGGCTTATCGGGTCCGGGCCGGCGTTGCCGGCCGAGCAGGCGATGAACACGCCCATCTGCATGGCCCCAAACGACGCGATTGACAGGCTGTCGCGGTAGTAAGGGGAGGCGCCGCCGCCGAGGGAGATGGAGAGCACGTCGACGCCGTCCGACACGGCGCGGTCGACGGCCGCGAGGATGTCGGAGCTGAAGCAGCCGCCGGTCCAGCACACCTTGTACGCGGCGACGCGGGCGCGGGGCGCCATGCCGCGGGCGACGCCGCGCGCGTAGCCGAAGAGGCCGGCGTCCGGCACGGGCGAGCCCGCGGCGGTGGCGGCGGTGTGCGTGCCGTGGCCGTCCTGGTCGCGCGGGGACTTGAGCTCGGTGGTCTCGTTGATGGGGCCCGAGGAGGCCTCGTAGCCGCTGTAGAAGATGCGCGCGCCGATGATCTTGCGGTTGCAGTCGGCCGTGGTGAAGCCGCGGCCGGTCTGGCACAGGCCTTTCCACTTGGACGGCACGGGGCCGAGCCCCTTGTCGCTGAAGCTGGGGCTCTCGGGCCATATGCCGGTGTCGAGCACGCCGACGACGACGTCGTGGTCGGCGAGGCCGGAGGCCCAGATTCTGTTGCTGACCTCCGGGCCAATGCCCAGGAAGTCGGGGCTCCTGGTGGTGTGCAGCTGCAGGACCGTCTCCGGGAGCACGGCCAGCACGCCGGCCGCCTCGGCCATCCGCTCAGCCTCGTCCTCGTCGAGGCGAGCCGCGAAGCCATGGATGGCCGTCTCGTAGTTGTAGACGATCCTCGCGTAAGCATCCTCCTCCTCCTCAGCTTCAATCTGCGCAGAGCTCACGGACTTGACCGTGGAGGCGTACCACTCGTGGTGAAAATCGAACGAGCTGGGCTTCTCCGACGCGGCCATGTGGACGATGTAAGTCTTCGGGGCTCCCGCGCAGGCAGAAATGCTCGCTTGGAGAAGCACGAGCACCAGGCACAGCGACGGAGCCGTCCATCTCTCGCCGCGAAGATCCATGGCGAAGAGGCGAGGCCGAGAGTGAGAGGAGAGCGAGTATGGAGAGCTCTGCTTGCTGCTTATGAACGCTCCAGCAGCCCACGGGGTGGTGAGCTGTGGGGGAGTTGAAGAGGAGCAGGGGGCTGAACCGCTGAACAGTGAGACTGAAGAGCGGTAATAAAATGCGGTGGCTGCTTCTGGCCGCATTGAAGCGAATTCATTTGGCTGCGCGGTGACCCTGCGAGGATAGCTGTTGGAGTAGGTTTGCTTTGCTTGTCACACATTCTTCTTTCACTTCTCGGAGATATTTCAGGAGGGGCCCCTTGACGCCCGTGTCTTCTTCCTCTGCTCCAGCTGCAAGGCGTCTCTCTGTTCCTCAAAGGAGGACATTAACGCGGCGGATCTACTACCTGCCAGCGGCAACGGGCAGTAGGGTTAGCGCATTGATTCGTCTCAGCGGACGGTTGCTCGGGCTCCTCACGGGAGCGATTCATATGCCACGTCTTTATGGCGCCACTGCTAACGGCAGGCAGTGGCACTGTGTGCTTTGTGCTGAGGGGAAAATTTGGTAATGGCAAATTGACAACAATGACACCGCCTCCTTCAAGGAAAGGGATGCGAGGCTGTACCGTACGATTTTAGATGGAATGGAAATGGATTGTACGATGATTAGGGTAATCTGGGACGGGTACGTGAGAGCTGCGCTGCTATCACAAGAAAGGAGACAACTCCTGGCCTCGCCCAGCTGTATCATTATGAGGGAGGAGGGCTCCATGGCTCATGTATGTAGAAAGTTTCATCGGGAGCGTCGGATGAAGTGCTGCTGACTTGACGGTACGGGCGATAAATTATTGGACGATGGACACTGGATCGTAGTGTCACATGAAAATCTGGCAGAAGTACACAGCAGGATTGAGGTGTGCCTTAGATTGCACACGTCACAGAATGTTTACAATCTTCTCGAAACACAAAGTAAAGAAGCTAGGAATAAAGTTAATCCACATGCATCTTCTCTTAGTAAGACTAGCTTGGCGGGCACAAAGATGTGCCAGTTGATTTGCTTCGCGCCCTACATGAACCAAATCAAAACTCTGACAACCACCAGAGATAGCTTCAATTTCCATCAGGATGGAGACAATTTCAGATCTTCCTTCACCCCTGTTTTTCTGTTGAGAAATGCAATGCATACATGGAAAGCTCTAGAAATATGAAGAACACTTCAAGAAGCTTCTAGAATATTATGGAGTATTTCATGAGAAAGGAGAAATATTTTGAAGAAGGTTCTAGAAGCTACATGAGTAACCATGGTGGGGATATTTAGAGAAAACTCTAGAATTATGGAAAGTTCTAGAGTGAGGTATTTTGGTGTAGTATGAAATATCTAGAAACTAGATTCTTGCCATGAACACTCTAGAAGAAACATTGGACATGGTTTATGGCAAACACTAGATAAATCTAGAAATAAGTTATTTGTATGGATTCTCTAGAATTGTGTTGTAGAGCTTGGATGGATGCCACTTTGGCAAACATCCAACGGTTTTGTAATCCTATAAATAGGGGTGTCACCCCTCCCATGTGTGTAAGCAAGAAAGCAAGCAAGCTATGAAGTAAGAGCTATCAAGTGAGAGATGTAGCCACAACTAAAGAGTCTTATCAAGTTTATAGTCGTGAATAATAAAGGGCTGAGTTACTCTATCACAAGAGTGGGATATCCCAGGTCTGTGAAGGTCCCCAAGAGTGCGGGTATTAGAGCCACCACACGACGGGTTCTTACAGTTCATCTCGGACCTGAGGTAGCCCTCAATTTTTCAACAATTGGTATTAGAGCAGGCCGTAATGGATCAACGAGAGGAGTAAGAGGTGAGTGATGGGCACTTACATTGGTCGGTGAAGTCTCCGGCAAGGAGCTGGTGCTTACATTGATTGGAGTCACTAAGAGGCGCTGAGGGGAGACTCTGTCAGAGCACAGTCTGGGACTGTGAAGATCGCTAGTCTAGGACTAAGCGAAGGGCGCAGGGTGTCAGTTGAGATGGCAGATCTCATGAGCGCAAGAAGTGGTTTGAAGAGACTCAATAACCACAACTATGGCTATTGACAGACCTGCATGGGTTCCTATCTACAGGGCCATGAACTATGGGAGGTCGTTGCAGGCACCAAGACTACTCCTCTAGAGAGTGCAGAAGCCTTGCGGAAGTGGCGCATCAAAGCAGGCAAGGCTATGTTCGGATTAAAGACCACCATTCAGGACCTAGTGGAGCATATTCGAGATGCGGAGACACTGAAGGTGGCTTGGGATACTTTGGCAAAGTTGTTCTCAAGAAAGAATGAGGCGCGACTCCAGCTCTTAGAAAATGAGCTCACTGGTATCTCACAAGGCACTCTAAGCATCAGCCAGTACTTTACAGAAGTAAAGAATATTTGTCGTGAGATATCCCAGCTTGACCCCGAAGAGAAGATAAGTGAGGCAAGGATGAGAAGGATCATTATCCATGGCCTACTACCAGAGTACAATGGTTTTATGGCCGCAGTGAGAGGATAGCCTACACAACCATCTTTGGTTGAGTTGGAGAATTTGTTGGCTAATCAGGAGGTGCTAGCTAAGGAGATGGGTGGGATCACCTTGAAAGAGACAGACGAGGAGGAGGCGCTCTTTGTCAAAAGAAAGAAGAGTCCACTAAGAGGTCGAGAAGATGTGAAGGGGAAGTGGACAATAAGTGAAAGGTGGTGCCCAAAGGAGAGCAACTACTCAGGGGGAGCTCAGAGAAGAAGATGAACATGACCTAATAGAAGAAAGAAGAAAATGAGGCGAGTGCTTCAATTGTGGAAAGAAAGGCCATCTTGCTAGGGATTGTTTGAGTCCAAAGAAGCTCAGAAGAAAGTGTGGCTACTACCATGAATGTTGTCGTGGCGGAATGTCCATGTGAGGAAGAGTGGGATGCTGAGGTAGCAATCTGCATCGAGGATGACGAAGTTACTTCATGTAATACCTCACATCGTGTGGGCATCCATTAACTGGTGACTGCTACTTATGAGCTGCGTTGGGATTTCCTCGAAGAGGAGAGCATGATGTTGTATAATAGAGATAAGTATTTCCCTCAGTTAAGAACCAAGATTATCAATCCAGTAGGAGAATCACGCAAGACCTTGTGAACAACACCTACACACAAAAGAATAAATACTTGCATCCAACGCGATCAAGGGGGTTGTCAATCCCCTTGGCTATTAATTGCCAGGATCAAGTCTGATAATGGTAGATAGATAAAAAACATAAATAAAATAACGGTAAATAAATTGCAGCAGGGTATTTTTGGATTTTAATATATGATAAAGATAGACTCGGGGGCCATAGTTTTCACTAGAGGCTTCTCTCTTGAACATAGCATATGGTGGGTAAACAAATTACTGTTGCGCAATTGATAGAAAAGTGCATAGTTATGACAATATTCAAGGCAATGTTCATGTATATAGGCATCATGTCTGAGACAGGTAGACCGACTCCTGCGTGCATCTACTACTATTACTCCACCCATCGACTGTTATCCAGCATGCATCTAGAGTATTAAGTTCATAAATAACGGAGTAACGCCTTAAGCAAGATGTCTTGATGTAGAAAAAGTAAACCCAAGTAATATGAATAAACCCCATCTTTTTATCCTTAATGGTAACGATACAAATACATGTCATGTCCTTTTCTGTCACTGGGATTGAGCATCGCAAGATCGAACCCATCACAAAGCACCTCTCTCATTGCAAAATAAATCAATCTAGTTGGCCAAACCAAACGGATAAATCGGAGAGAAATACAAAGCTATAACAATCATGCATATAAGAATTCAGAAAAGACTCAAATAATATTCATGAATAATCTGATCATAAACCTACAATTCATTGGATCCCAACAAACACACCGGAAAAAATGATTACATCGAATAAATCTCCAAGAACATCGAGGAGAATATTGTATTGAAGATCAAAGCGAGAGAAGAAGCCATCTAGCTACTAGCTATGGACCCGTAGGTCTGTGGTGAACTACTCACGCATCATCGGAAGGGCAGCAAGGATGATGTAGAAGCCCTTCGTGATTGATCCCCCCTCCGATAGAGTACCGGAGAAGGCCTCCATATGGGATCTCGTAAGAACAGAAACTTGCGACGGTGGACAAAATACTTTGGGTGGCTCTCTGATGTATTAAGAATATTTGGGAATTTATAGAGCTGAAATTAGGTCAAGAAGTGCCAGGAGGCGTCCACAAGCCTGGGGGACGCCCCCGGGGCTCGCTTGGCAGGCTTGTCGCTCCCTCGTGACTCTTTAGGTCTTCTCCCGAAGCTTCTAGGGTCCCTTCTGGTCCAGAAAGAATCATCAAAAAGTTTCGTAGCGTTTGGAATCCGTTTGGTTCTGATTTCCTGACAAGACAAAAATGAGCAAAAAACTAACAACCGGCACTGGGCACTAGGTTAATAGGTAATCCCAAAAAGATATATAATTGCATAATAAACATCCAAGATTGATACTGTAATAGCATGGAACAATAAAAAATTATAGATACGTTGGAGACGTATCAGTGACGTTCCCCATGAAGAAACCAAAGAAGAAGAAGAAGAAGAGTGGGATGCAGAAGGTGGCTTCTCCACAGAGGCGAGCAATCAAGAACTCATTAGTGAATCTATGGTATTTGGTCATGATAGTGAAGAATGCCTAGAAGTTCTCGCCAATGCGGAAGAGGATACCAAGTTAAAGGAGATAGAGCATGTACCCTCTCACGGTGACAAGTCACAAGAGGTAAAGCACAACAGACATATAGATGGAGCACTAATTTATCAAAGAGATGTTGGATAACGCAGTATTTCAAATTTTTTACCTACGATCACGCAAGATCTATCTAGGAGATTGCTACCTCTTGAGCACTGCGTTGGTTTTCCCTTGAAGAGGAAAGGGTGATGCAACAAAGTAGCGTAAGTATTTCCCTCAGTTTTTGAGAACCAAGGTATCAATCCAGTAGGAGGCTACGGGCGAGTCCTTCGCACCTACACAAAACAAATAAATCCTCGCAACCAACGCGATAAGGGGTTGTCAATCCCTACACGGTCACTTACGAGAGTGAGATCTGATAGATATGATAGGATAATATTTTTGGTATTTTTGTGATAAAGATGCAAAGTAAAATAAAAGCAAAGTAAAAAGCAACGGAAATAACTAAGTGTTGGAAGATCAATATGATGAAGATAGACCCGGGGGCCATAGGTTTCACTAGTGGCTTCTCTCAAGAGCATAAGTATTTTACGGTGGGTGAACAAATTACTGTTGAGCAATTGACAGAATTGAGCATAGTTATGAGAATATCTAGGTATGATCATGTATATAGGCATCACGTCCGAGACAAGTAGACCGACTCCTGCCTGCATCTACTACTATTACTCCACACATCGACCGCTATCCAGCATGCATCTAGAGTATTAAGTTCATAAGAAAAGAGTAACACCTTAAGCAAGATGACATGATGTAGAGGGATAAATTCATGCAATATGATAAAAAACCCCATCTTGTTATCCTCGATGGCAACAATACTATACGTGCCTTGCTGCCCCTACTGTCACTGGGAAAGGACACCGCAAGATTGAACCCGAAGCTAAGCACTTCTCCCATTGCAAGAAAGATCAATCTAGTAGGCCAAACCAAACTGATAATTCGAAGAGACTTGCAAAGATAACCAATCATACATAAAAGAATTCAGAAGATTCAAATATTGTTCATAGATAAACTTGATCATAAACCCACAATTCATCGGTCTCAACAAACACACCGCAAAAGAAGATTACATCGAATAGATCTCCACGAGAGAGGGGGAGAACATTGTATTGAGATCCAAAAAGAGAGATGAAGCCATCTAGCTAATAACTATGGACCCGAAGGTCTGAGGTAAACTACTCACACTTCATCGGAGAGGCTGTGGTGTTGATGTAGAAGCCCTCCGTGATGGGTGCCCCCTCCGGCGGAGCTCCGGAACAGGCCCCAAGATGGGATCTCGTGGGTACAGAAGGTTGCGTCGGTGGAATTAGGTTTTTGGCTCCGTATCTGATCATTTGGGGGTACGTAGGTATATATAGGAGGAAGGAGTACGTCGGTGGAGCAACAGGGGGGCCACGAGGGTGGAGGGTGCGCCTTAGGGGGGTAGGCGCGCCCCCTACCTCGTGGCTTCCTCTTTTGTTTCTTGACATAGGGTCCAAGTCTCCTGGATCATGTTCGTTCCGAAAATCACGTTCCCGAAGGTTTCATTCCGTTTGGACTCCGTTTGATATTCTTTTTCTGCGAAACTCTGAAATAGGCAAAAAACAGCAATTCTGGGCTGGGCCTCCGGTTAATAGGTTAGTCCCAAAAATAATATAAAAGTGAATAATAAAGCCCAATGATGTCCAAAACAGAAGATAATATAGCATGGAGCAATCAAAAATTATAGATACGTTGGAGACGTATCAAGCATCCCCAAGCTTAATTCCTGCTCGTCCTCGAGTAGGTAAATGATAAAAACAGAATTTTTACGGAGTGCTACTAGGCATAATTTCAATGCAATTCTTCTTAATTGTGGTACGAATATTCAGATCCGAAAGATTCAAGATAAAATTTCATATTGACATAAAAATAATAATACTTCAAGCATACTAACTAAGCAATTATGTCCTCTCAAAATAACATGGCCAAAGAAAGTTCATCCCTACAAAATCATATAGTTTAGTCATGCTCCATTTTCGTCACACAAGAATGCTCTCATCATGCACAACCCCGATGACAAGCCAAGCAATTGTTTCATACTTTAGTAATCTCAAACTTTATAAACCTTCATGCAATAGATGAGCGCGAGCCATGGACATAGCACTATGGGTGGAATAGAATATGATGATGGGGGTTATGTGGAGAAGACAAAAAAGGAGAAAGTCTCACATCAACGAGGCTAATCAATGAGCTATGGAGATGCCCATCGATTGATGTTAATGCAAGGAGTAGGGATTGCCATGCAACAGATGCACTAGAGCTATAAATATATGAAAGCTCAACAAAAGAAACTAAGTGGGTGTGCATCCAACTTGCTTGCTCACGAAGACCTAGGGCACTTGAGGAGGCCCATTGTTGGAATATACAAGCCAAGTTCTATAATGAAAAATTCCCACTAGTATATGAAAGTGACAAAACAAGAGACTCTCATGAAGATTATGGTGCTACTTTGAAGCACAAGTGTGGTAAAAGGATAGTAACATTGTCCCTTCTCTCTTTTTCTCTCATTTTTTTGGGCCTTCTCTTTTTTATGGCCTTTTTTTTATTCCTCACTTGGGACAATGCTCTAGAAAATGATGATCATCACACTTCTATTTATTTACAACTCAATGATTACAACTCGATACTAGAACAAAGTATGACTCTATATGAATGCCTCCGGCGGTGTACCGGGATATGCAATGAACCAAGAGTGACATGTATGAATGAATTATGAACGGTGGCTTTGCCACAAATACTATGTCAACTACATGATCATGCAAAGCAATATGACAATGATGAACGTGTCATGATAAACGGAATGGTGGAAAGTTGCATGACAATATATCTCAGAATGGCTATGGAAATGCCATAATAGGTAGGTATGGTGGTTGTTTTGAGGAAGATATACGGAGGTTTATGTGTGAAAGAGCGTATCATATCACGGGGTTTGGATGCACCGGCGAAGTTTGTACCAACTCTCAATGTGAGAAAGGGCAATGCACGGTACCGAAGAGGCTAGCAATGGTGGAAAGGTGAGAGTGCATATAATCCATGGACTCAACATTAGTCATAAAGAACTCATATACTTATTGCAAAAATCTACAAGTCATCAAAAACCAAGCACTACGCGCATGCTCCTAGGGGGATAGATTGGTAGGAAAAGACCATCGCTCGTCCCCGACCGCCACTCATAAGGAGGACAATCAAAGAACACCTCATGTTTCAAATTTGTTACATAACGTTTACCATACGTGCATGCTACAGGACTTGCAAACTTCAACACAAGTATTTCTCAAATTCACAACTACTCAACTAGCACGACTTTAATATCACTACCTCTATATCTCAAAACAATCATCAAGCATCAAACTTCTCTTAGTATTCAACACACACATAAGAAAGTTTTTACTAATCTTGAATACCTAGCATATTAGGATTTTTTAAGCAAATTACCATGCTATTTAAGACTCTCAAAATAATCTAAGTGAAGCATGAGAGATCAATAGTTTCTATAAAACAAATCCACCACCGTGCTCTAAAAGATATAAGTGAAGTACTAGAGCAAAAACTATATTACTCAAAAGATATAAGTGAAGCACATAGAGTATTCTAATAATTTCCGAATCATGTGTGACTCTCTTAAAAGGTGTGTACAGCAAGGATGATTGTGGTAAACTAAAAAGCAAAGACTCAAATCATACAATACGCTCCAAGCAAAACACATATCATGTGGTGAATAAAAATATAGCTCCAAGTAAAGTTACCGATGGAAGTAGACGAAAGAGGGATGCCTTCCGGGGCATCCCCAAGCTTTGGCTTTTTGGTGTCCTTATATTATCTTGGGGTTGCCATGGGCATCCCCAAGCTTAGGCTCTTGCCACTCCTTGTTCCATAATCCATCAAATCTTTCACCCAAAACTTGAAAACTTCACAACACAAAACTCGACAGAAAATCTCGTGAGCTCCGTTAGCGATAGAAAACAAAAGACCACTTCAAGGTACTGTAATGAACTCATTCTTTATTTATATTGGTGTTAAACATACTGTATTCCAACTTCTCTATGGTTTATAAACTCTTTTACTAGCCATAGAATCATCAAAATAAGCAAACAACACACGAAAAACAGAATCTGTCAAAAACAGAACTGTCTGTAGTAATCTGTAACTAACGCAAACTTCTGGAACTCCAAAACATCAGACAAAATAGGACGACCTAGACAATTTGTTTATTGATCAGCAGCAATTGGAATCAATATTTTATCACGTTCTGGTGATTTTTAACAATTATTTTCGTGAACATAAAGTTTCTGGAAATTTCTGCAAGATCAAATAACTATCATCCAAGAAGATCCTATAGGTTTAACTTGGCACAAACAGTAATTAAAACATGAAAACACATCTAACCAGAGGCTAGATCAAACATTTATTCCTAAACAAAAGCAAAAAGCAAAAAACTAAAAATAAAATTGGGTTGCCTCCCAACAAGCGCTATCGTTTAACGCCCCTAGCTAGGCATACTAGCAAGGATAGATCTAGGTATTGCCATCTTTGGTAGGCAATCCATAAGTGGCTCTCATAATAGATTCATATGGTAGTTTTATTTTCTTCCTAGGGAAGTGTTCCATGCCTTTCTTTAATGGAAATTGGAATCTAATATTCCCTTCCTTCATATCAATAATTGCACCAATCGTTCTAAGGAAAGGTCTACCAAGAATAATAGGACATGAAGGATTGCAATCTATATCAAGAACAATAAAATCTACGGGCACATAGTTCCTATTTGCAACAATAATAACATCATTAATTCTTCCCATAGGTTTCTTAATGGTGGAATCCGCAAGGTGCAAGTTTAAAGAGCAATCATCAAAATCACGGAAACCTAGCAAATCGCACAAAGCTTTTGGAATCGTGGAAACACTAGCACCCAAATCACACAAAGCATAGCATTCATGATTTTTAATCTTAATTTTAATAGTAGGTTCCCACTCATCATAAAGTTTTCTAGGGATAGAAACTTCCTACTCAAGCTTTTCTTCATAAGATTGCATCAAGGCATCAAAGATATGTTTGGTAAAAGCTTTATTTTGACTATAAGCATGAGGAGAATTTAGCACAGATTGCAACAAGGAAATACAATCTAACAAAGAGCAATTATCATAATTAAATTCCTTGAAATCCAAAATAGTGGGTTTATTAATATCTAGGGTTTTGTTCTCTTCAATCCCACTTTTATCAATTTTAGTATCAAGATCTAAAAACTCCGAATTTTTGGAACGCCTTCTAGGTAAAGGTGGATCATATTCAGTCCCATAATTATCAAGATTCATATTGCAAAACAAGGATTTAATAGGGGACACATCAATAACTTTTAGATCTTCATCTTTATTTTCATAGAAATCCGGTTTAGCGGCCATCTTATTAACTAAGGTAGCCTGCTTATCCGATATTTCAGCTATCAACTTTTCAAGACGAGCAATTTGGGATCTCAAACCATCAAATTCTTTAGACATATCATCGAGCTCTTTATTCATATAACTCATAAAGCTTTTTTGTTCCTTAAGCTCGTTTCTGAAGAAATTATTATGCTCAAATTGCAAAACCATAAAACTCCTGACGTTGCTTTCGATCTCTTCTAACCTTTTAAGGTGAAGATCACCAAATCTAGGTAGAGCCATCGTGACAAACAAGCAATCCAACACACGAGCAAACAAGAAGCAAGCAAAAAGAGGCGAACGGAAAAGAGAGGGCGAATAGAGCGGCAATGGTGAAGTGGAGGAGAGGAAAACGAGAGGCAAATGGCAAATAATGTAATGCGGGAGATAAGGGTTTGTGATGGGTACTTGGTATGTTGACTTTTGCGTAGACCTCCCCGGCAACAGCGCCAGAAATCCTTCTTGTTACCTCTTGAGCACTGCGTTGGTTTTCCCTTGAAGAGGAAAGGGTGATGCAGCAAAGTAGCGTAAGTATTTCCCTCAGTTTTTGAGAACCAAGGTATCAATCCAGTAGGAGGCTACGCGCGAGTCCTTCGCACCTACACAAAACAAATAAATCCTCGCAACCAATGCGATAAGGGGTTGTCAATCCCTACACGGTCACTTACGAGAGTGACATCTGATAGATATGATAGGATAATATTTTTGGTATTTTTGTGATAAAGATGCAAAGTAAAATAAAAGCAAAGTAAAAAGCAACGGAAATAACTAAGTGTTGGAAGATCAATATGATGAAGATAGACCCGGGGGCCATAGGTTTCACTAGTGGCTTCTCTCAAGAGCATAAGTATTTTACGGTGGGTGAACAAATTACTGTTGAGCAATTGACAGAATTGAGCATAGTTATGAGAATATCTAGGTATGATCATGTATATAGGCATCACGTCCGAGACAAGTAGACCGACTCCTGCCTGCATCTACTACTATTACTCCACACATCGACCGCTATCCAGCATGCATCTAGAGTATTAAGTTCATAAGAAAAGAGTAACACCTTAAGCAAGATGACATGATGTAGAGGGATAAATTCATGCAATATGATAAAAACCCCATCTTGTTATCCTCGATGGCAACAATACTATACGTGCCTTGCTGCCCCTACTGTCACTGGGAAAGGACACCGCAAGATTGAACCCGAAGCTAAGCACTTCTCCCATTGCAAGAAAGATCAATCTAGTAGGCCAAACCAAACTGATAATTCGAAGAGACTTGCAAAGATAACCAATCATACATAAAAGAATTCAGAAGATTCAAATATTGTTCATAGATAAACTTGATCATAAACCCACAATTCATCGGTCTCAACAAACACACCGCAAAAGAAGATTACATCGAATAGATCTCCACGAGAGAGGGGGAGAACATTGTATTGAGATCCAAAAAGAGAGATGAAGCCATCTAGCTAATAACTATGGACCCGAAGGTCTGAGGTAAACTACTCACACTTCATCGGAGAGGCTGTGGTGTTGATGTAGAAGCCCTCCGTGATGGGTGCCCCCTCCGGCGGAGCTCCGGAACAGGCCCCAAGATGGGATCTCGTGGGTACAGAAGGTTGCGTCGGTGGAATTAGGTTTTTGGCTCCGTATCTGATCATTTGGGGGTACGTAGGTATATATAGGAGGAAGGAGTACGTCGGTGGAGCAACAGGGGGGCCACGAGGGTGGAGGGTGCGCCTTAGGGGGGTAGGCGCGCCCCCTACCTCGTGGCTTCCTCTTTTGTTTCTTGACATAGGGTCCAAGTCTCTTGGATCATGTTCGTTCCGAAAATCATGTTCCCGAAGGTTTCATTCCGTTTGGACTCCGTTTGATATTCTTTTTCTGCGAAACTCTGAAATAGGCAAAAAACAATAATTCTGGGCTGGGCCTCCGGTTAATAGGTTAGTCCCAAAAATAATAATAATAAGTGAATAATAAAGCCCAATAATGTCCAAAACAGAAGATAATATAGCATGGAGCAATCAAAAATTATAGATACGTTGGAGACATATCAGAGATGCATAGCAACGAGCGGGGAGAGTGTGTCCACGTACCCTCGTAGACCGAAAGCGGAAGCGTTTAGTAACGCGGTTGATGTAGTCGAACGTATTCGCGATCCAACCGATGCAAGCACCGAACGTACGGCACCTTCGCGTTCAGCACACGTTCAGCTCGATGACGTCCCTCGGGCTCTTGATCCAGTTGAGGCCGAGGGAGAGTTCCGTCAGCATGACGGCGTGGCGATGGTGATGATGAAGTTACCGGCGCAGGGCTTCGCCTAAGCACTACGACGATATGACCGAGGTGTGTAACTGTGGAGGGGGCACCGCACACGGTTATGAGAAACTTGTGTCTCTATGGCGTGCCCCCTCCCCCGTATATAAAGGAGGGGAGGAGGAGGCGGCCGGCCTAGGGGGTGCGCCATAGAGGGGAGTCAAACTAGGACTCCCAATCCTAGTTGGACTCCCTTTCCTTTTTCGGAGAAGGGGAAAGAGGGAAGGGAGAGGAGGAGGAGAAAGAAAGGGGGGGGCGCCCCCCTCCCTAGTCCAATTCGGACTCCCTATAGGGAGGGGGCGCGGCTGCCCCCCTCTTCCCTATGGCCCATGTAGGCCCAATCTTCCCCCGGGGGGTTCTGGTAATCTCCCGGTACTCCGGAAAAATGCCCGAATCACTCAGAACCATTCTGATGTCCGAATGCAACCTTCCAATATATTAATCTTTATGTCTCGACCATTTCGAGACTCCTCGTCATGTCTGTGATCTCATTTGGGACTCCGAACAAACTTCGGTCATCAAATCACATAACTCATAGTACAAATCGTCATCGAACGTTAAGCGTGCGGACCCTACGGTTCAAGAACTATGTAGACATGACCGAGACATATCTCCGGTCAATAACCAATAGCAGAACCTGGATGCTCATATTGGCTCCTACATATTCTACGAAGATCTTTATCGGTCAAACCACATAACAACATACGTTGTTCCCTTTGTGATCGGTATGTTACTTGCCCGAGATTTGATCGTTGGTATCATCATACCTAGTTCAATCTTGTTACCGGAAAGTCTCTTTACTCATTCCGTAATGCATCATCCCGCAACTAACTCATTAGTCACATTGCTTGCAAGGCTTATAGTGATGAGCATTACCGAGAGGGCCCAGAGATACCTCTCCGATACACGGAGTGACAAATCCTAATCTCGATCTATGCCAACTCGACAAACACCATCGGAGACACCTGTAGAGCATCTTTATAATCACCCAGTTACGTTGTGACGTTTGATACCACACAAGGTGTTCCTCCGGAATTCGGGAGTTGCATAATCTCATAGTCAGAGGAACATGTATAAGTCATGATGAAAGCAATAGCAATAAAACTTAACGATCATAATGCTAAGCTAACGGATGGGTCTTGTCCATCACATCATTCTCTAATGATGTGATCCCGTTCATCAAATGACAACACATGTCTATGGCTAGGAAACTTAACCATCTTTGATTAACGAGCTAGTCAAGTAGAGGCATACCAGGGACACTCTGTTTGTCTATGTATTCACACATGTACTAAGTTTTCGGTTAATACAATTCTAGCATGAATAATAAACATTTATCATGATATAAGGAAATACAAATAACAACTTTATTATTGCCTCTAGGGCATATTTCCTTCAGTCTCCCACTTGCACTAGAGTCAATAATCTAGATTACATAGTAATGATTCTAACACCCATGGAGTCTTGGTGCTGATCATGTTTTGCTCGTGGAAGAGGCTTTGTCAACGGGTCTGCAACATTCAGATGCGTATGTATTTTGCAAACTTCTATGTCTCCCTCCTTGACTAGATCGCGGATGGAATTGAAGCGTCTCTTGATGTGTTTGGTTCTCTTGTGAAATCTGGATTCCTTCGCCAAGGAAATTGCTCCAGTATTGTCACAAAAGATTTTCATTGGACCCGATGCACTAGGTATTACACCTAGATCGGATATGTACTCCGCTTCACACGTAGATCCCGCCACGACGCTTTGCTTGGAACTGCACCAACTGACAGCTCCACCATTCAATATAAATATGTATCCGGTTTGCGACTTAGAGTCATCCGGATCAGAGTCAAAGCTTGCATTGACGTAACCATTTACGACGAGCTCTTTGTCTCCTCCATAAACGAGAAACATATCCTTAGTCTTTTTCAGGTATTTCAGGATGTTCTTGACCGCTGTCCGGTGATCCACTCCTGGATTACTTTGGTACCTCCCTACTATACTTATAGCAAGGCACACATCAGGTCTGGTACACAGCATTGCATACATGGTAGAACCTATGGCCGAGGCATGGGGAATGACTTTCATTTTCTCTCTATCTTCTGCAGTGGTCGGGCATTGAGTCTCACTCAACTTCACACCTCGTAACACAGGCAAGAACCCTTTCTTTGACTGATCCATTTTGAACTTCTTCAAAAATTTATCAAGGTATGTGCTTTGTGAAAGTCCAATTAAGCATCTTGATCTATCTCTATAGATCTTGATGCCTAATATGTAAGCAGCTTCACCGAGGTCTTTCATCGAAAAATTCTTATTCAAGTATCCTTTTATGCTATTCAGAAATTCTGTATCATTCCCAATCAACAATATCTCATCCACATATAATATTAGAAATGCTACAGAGCTCTCCCACTCACTTTCTTGTAAATACAGGCTTCTCCAAAAGTCTGTATAAAACCATATGCTTTGATCACACTATCAAAGCGTATATTCCAACCTCGAGAGGCATGCACCAGTCCATAAATGGATCGCTGGAGCTTGCACACTTTGTTAGAACCTTTAGGATCGACAAAACCTTCTGGTTGCATCATATACAACTCTTCTTTAAGAAATCCATTAAGGAATGCAGTTTTGACATCCATTTGCCAAATTTCATAATCATAAAATGCGGCAATTGCTAACATCATTCAGACAGACTTAAGCATCGCTACGGGTGAGAAGGTCTCATCGTAGTCAACTTCTTAAACTTGTCGAAAACCTTTCGCAACAAGTCGAGCTTTGTAGACAGTAACATTACCGTCAGCGTCAGTCTTCTTCTTGAAGATCCATTTATTCTCTATGGCTTGTCGATCATCGGGCAAGTCAATAAAAGTCCACACTTTGTTCTCATACATGGATCCCATCTCAGATTTCATGGCCTCAAGCCATATCGCAGAATATGGGCTCATCATCGCTTCCTCATAGTTCGTAGGTTCGTCATGGTCAAGTAACATGACCTCCAGAACAGGATTACCGTACCACTCTGGTGCGGTTCTTACTCTGGTTGACCTATGAGGTTCAGTAGTAACTTGATCTGAAGTTTCATGATCATTATCATTAGCTTCCTCATTGATTGGTGAAGGAATCACTGAAACTAATTTCTGTGATGAACTACTTTCCAATTCGGGAGGAGGTACAATTACCTCATCAAGTTCTACTTTCCTCCCACTCACTTATTTCGAGAGAAACTCCTCTAGAAAGGATCCATTCTCAGCAATGAATATCTTGCCTTCGGATCTGTGATAGAAGGTGTACCCAACAGTCTCCTTTGGGTATCCTATGAAGACACATTTCTCCGATTTGGGTTCGAGCTTATCAGGTTGAAGCTTTTTCACATAAGCATCGTAGCCCCAAACTTTAAGAAATGACAACTTGGGTTTCTTGCCAAACCACAGTTCATAGGGTGTCGTCTCAACGGATTTAGATGGTGCCCTATTTAACGTGAATGCAGCCGTCTCTAAAGCATAACCCCGAAACGATAGCGGTAAATCAGTAAGAGACATCATAGATTGCACCATAACCAATAAAGTATGGTTACCACGTTTGGACACACCATTACGCTGTGGTGTTCCAGGCGGCGTGAGTTGCAAAACTATTCCGCACTGTTTCAAATGAAGACCAAACTCATAACTCAAATATTCACCTCCACGATCAGATCATAGAAACTTTATTTTCTTGTTACGATGATTTTCCACTTCACTCTGAAATTCTTTGAACTTTTCAAATGTTTCAGACTTATGCTTCATCAAGTAGATATACCCATATCTGCTCAAATCATCTGTGAAGGTCAGAAAATAACGATACCCGCCGCGAGCCTCAACCCTCATCGGACCGCATACATCAGTATGTATTATTTCCAACAAGTCTGTTGCTCGCTCCATTATTCCGGAGAACGGAGTCTTAGTCATCTTGCCCATGAGGCATGGTTCACAAGCATCAAGTGATTCATAATCAAATGATTCCAAAAGCCCATCGGTATGGAGTTTCTTCATGCGCTTTACACCAATATGACCTAAGCGGCAGTGCCACACATAAGTTGCATTATCATTATTAAACTTATATCTTTTGGCTTCAATAATATGAATATGTGTATCACTACTATCGAGATTTAACAAAAATAGACCACTCATCAAGGGTGCATGACCATAAAAGATATTACTCATATAAATAGAACACCCATTATTCTCTGATTTAAATGAATAACCGTCTCGCATAAAAAAGATCCAGATATAATGTTCATGCTTAACGCTGGCACCAAATAACAATTATTCAGGTCTAAAACTAACCCCGAAGGTAGATGTAGAGGTAGCGTGCCGACGGCGATCACATCGACTTTGGAACCATTTCCCACGCGCATCGTCACCTCGTCCTTATGAAGGAAATATGCCCTAGAGGCAATAATAAAGTTATTATTTATTTCCTTATATCATGATAAATGTTGATTATTCATGCTAGAATTGTATTAACCGGAAACATAATACTTGTGTGAATACATAGACAAACAGAGTGTCACTAGTATGCCTCTACTTGACTAGCTCGTTGATCAAAGATGGTTATGTTTCCTAGCCATAGACATGAGTTGTCATTTGATTAACGGGATCACATCATTAGGAGAATGATGTGATTGACTTGACCCATTCCGTTAGCTTAGCACTCGATCGTTTAGTATGTTGCTATTGCTTTCTTCATGACTTATACATGTTCCTATGACTATGAGATTATGCAACTCCCGTTTACCGGAGGAATACTTTGTGTGCTACCAAACGTCACAACGTAACTGGGTGATTATAAAGGTGCTCTACAGGTGTTTCCGAAGGTACTTGTTGGGTTGGCGTATTTCGAGATTAGGATTTGTCACTCCGATTATCGGAGAGGTATCTTTGGGCCCACTCGGTAATGCACATCACTATAAGCCTTGCAAGCATTGCAACTAATGAGTTAGTTGCGGGATGATGTATTACAGAACAAGTAAAGAGACTTGCCGGTAACGAGATTGAACTAGGTATTGAGATACCGACGATCGAACCTCGGGCAAGTAACATACCGATGACAAAGGGAACAACGTATGTTGTTATGCGGTCTGACCGATAAAGATCTTCGTAGAATATGTAGGAGCCAATATGGGCATCCAGGTCCCGCTATTGGTTATTAACCAGAGAGGTGTCTCGGTCATGTCTACATAGTTCTCGAACCCGTAGGGTCCGCACGCTTAACGTTCGTTGACGATATAGTACTATGAGTTATGTATGTTGGTGACCGAATGTTGTTCGGAGTTTTGGATGAGATCACGGATATGACGAGGAACTCCGGAATGGTCCGGAAGTAAAGATTGATATGTGGATAGTAGTGTTTGATCTCCGGAAAGGTTCCGGAATCCATCGAAAGGGGTTCCGGATGTTTCCCAAAATGTTTGGGCACAAGAACACTTTATCTGGGCCAAAAGGGAAAGCCCACGAGGTTTTTGGAAAGCGCAAAAGGAAGTTTTGCGGAGTCCAGGGGCCAGACGCCAGGGTCCCTGGCGTCTGGGTCCAGACGCCGGGAACCCTGGCGTCTGGCCCTAGAGTCTGAGAAGGACTCTTGCCTTTCGGGTGAAACCGACTTTGTGGAGGCTTTTACTCCAAGTTTTGACCCCAAGGCTCAACATATAAATAGAGGGGTAGGTCTAGCACCCAAGAGACATCAAGAAACACCAAGCCGTGTGCCGGCAACCCCGTCCCCTCTAGTTTATCCTCCGTCATAGTTTTCGTAGTGCTTAGGCGAAGCCCTGCGGAGATTGTTCTTCACCAACACCGTCACCATGCCGTCGTGTTGCCGGAACTCATCTACTACTTCACCCCTCTTGCTGGATCGAGAAGGCGAGGACGTCATCGAGCTGAACGTGTGCAGAACTCGGAGGTGCCGTGCGTTCGGTACTTGGATCGGTCGGATCGTGAAGACGTACGACTACATCCACCGCGTTGATAAAACGCTTCCGCTTACGGTCTACGAGGGTACGTAGACAACACTCTCCCCTCTCGTTGCTATGCATCACCATGATCTTGCATGTGCGTAGGATTTTTTTGAAATTACTACGTTCCCCAACAGTGGCATCCGAGCCTGGTTTTATGTGTAGATGTCATATGCACGAGTAGAACACAAGTGAGTTGTGGGCGATATAAGTCATACTGCTTACCAGCATGTCATACTTTGGTTCGGCGGTATTGTTGGATGAAGCGGCCTGGACTGACATTACGCGTACGCTTACGCGAGACTGGTTCTACCGACGTGCTTTGCACATAGGTGGCTGGCGGGTGTCAGTTTCTCCAACTTTAGTTGAACCGAGTGTGGCTACGCCCGGTCCTTTTGAAGGTTAAAACATCACCAACTTGACAAACTATCGTTGTGGTTTTGATGCGTAGGTAAGAACGGTTCTTGCTAAGCCCGTAGCAGCCACGTAAAATTTGCAACAACAAAGTAGAGGACGTCTAACTTGTTTTTGCAGGGCATGTTGTGAAGTGATATGGTCAAGGCATGATGCTATATTTTATTGTATGAGATGATCATGTTTTGTAACCGAGTTATCGGCAACTCGGAGGAGCCATATGGTTGTCGCTTTATTGTATGCAATGCAATCGCCCTGTAATGCTTTACTTTATCACTAAGCAGTAGCGATAGTCGTAGAAGCATAAGATTGGTGAGACGACAACGATGCTACGATGGAGATCAAGGTGTCCCGCCGGTGACGATGGTGATCATGACGGTGCTTCGGAGATGGAGATCACAAGCACAAGATGATGATGGCCATATCATATCACTTATATTGATTGCATGTGATGTTTATCTTTTATGCATCTTATCTTGCTTTGATTGACGGTAGCATTATAAGATGATCCCTCACTAAATTATCAAAGTATAAGTGTTCTCCCTGAGTATGCACCGTTGCGAAAGTTCTTCGTGCTGAGGCACCACGTGATGATCGGGTGTGATAGGCTCTACGTTCAAATACAACGGGTGCAAAACAGTTGCACAAGCGGAATACTCAGGTTAAGCTTGACGAGACTAGCATATAACAGATATGGCCTCGGAACACGGAGACCGAAAGGTCGAGCATGAATCATATAGTGGATATGATCAACATAGTGATGTTCACCGTTGAAACTACTCCATCTCACGTGATGATCGGACATGGTTTAGTTGATATGGATCACGTGATCACTTAGAGGATTAGAGGGATGTCTATCTAAGTGGGAGTTCTTAAGTAATATGATTAATTGAACTTAAATTTATCATGAACTTAGTACCTGCTAGTATCTTGCTTGTCTATGTTGATTGTAGATAGTTGGCCCGTGCTGTTGTTCCGTTGAATTTTAATGCGTTCCTTGAGAAAGCAAAGTTGAAAGATGATGGTAGCAATTACACGGACTGGGTCCGTAACTTGAGGATTATCCTCATTGCTGCATAGAAGTATTACGTCCTGGAAGCACCACTGGGTGCCAGACCTGCTGCAGGAGCAACACTAGATGTTATGAACATTTGGCAGAGCAAAGCTGATGACTACTCGATATTTCAGTGTGCCATGCTTTACGGCTTAGAACCGGGACTTCAACGACGTTTTGAACGTCATGGAGCATATGAGATGTTCCAGGAGTTGAAGTTAATATTTCAAGCAAATGCCCGGATTGAGAGATATGAAGTCTCCAATAAGTTCTACAGCTGCAAGATGGAGGAGAATAGTTCTGTCAGTGAGCATATACTCAAGATGTCTGGGTACTGCAATCACTTGATTCAACTGGGAGTTAATCTTCCGGATGATAGAGTCATTGACAGAATTCTCCAATCACTGCCACCAAGCTACAAGAGCTTCGTGATGAACTATAACATGCAAGGGATGGATAAGACGATTCCCGAGCTCTTCGCAATGCTAAAGGCTGCGGAGGTAGAAATCAAAAAGGAGCATCAAGTGTTGATGGTCAATAAGACCACCAGTTTCAAGAAAAAGGGCAAAGGGAAGAAGAAGGGGAACTTTAAGAAGAACAGCAAGCAAGTTGCTGTTCAGGAGAAGAAACCCAAGTCTGGACCTAAGCCTGAGACTGAGTGCTTCTACTGCAAGCAGACTGGTCACTGGAAGCGGAACTGCCCCAAGTATTTGGCGGATAAGAAGGATGGCAAGGTGAACAAAGGTATATGTGATATACATGTTATTGATGTGTACCTTACTAATGCTCGCAGTAGCACCTGGGTATTTGATACTGGTTCTGTTGCTAATATTTGCAACTCGAAGCAGGGGCTACGGATTAAGCGAAGATTGGCTAAGGACGAGGTGACGATGCGCGTGGGAAATGGTTCCAAAGTTGAGGTGATCGCGGTCGGCACGCTACCTCTACATCTACCTTCGGGATTAGTTTTAGACCTAAATAATTGTTATTTGGTGCCAGCGTTAAGCATGAACATTATATCTGGATCTTGTTTGATGCGAGACGGTTATTCATTTAAATCAGAGAATAATGGTTGTTCTATTTATATGAGTAATATCTTTTATGGTCATGCACCCTTGAAGAGTGGTCTATTTTTGTTGAATCTCGATAGTGGTGATACACATATTCATAGTATTGAAGCCAAAAGATGCAGAGTTGATAATGATAGTGCAACTTATTTGTGGCATTGCCGTTTAGGTCATATCGGTGTAAAGCGCATGAAGAAACTCCATACTGATGGACTTTTGGAACCACTTGATTATGAATCACTTGGTACTTGCGAACCGTGCCTCATGGGCAAGATGACTAAAACTCCGTTCTCCGGAACTATGAAGAGAGCAACATATTTGTTGGAAATAATACATACAGATGTATGTGGTCCGATGAATGTTGAGGCTCGTGGTGGATATCGTTATTTTCTCACCTTCACAGATGATTTAAGCAGATATGGGTATATCTACTTAATGAAACATAAGTCTGAAACATTTCAAAAGTTCAAAGAATTTTAGAGTGAAGTTGAAAATCATCGTAACAAGAAAATAAAGTTTCTACGATCTGATCGTGGAGGAGAATATTTGAGTTATGAGTTTGGTCTTCATTTGAAACAATGCGGAATAGTTTTGCAACTCACGCCACCCGGAACACCACAGCGTAATGGTGTGTCCGAACGTCGTAATCGTACTCTACTAGATATGGTGCGATCTATGATGTCTCTTACAGATTTACCGCTATCTTTTTGGGGTTATGCTTTAGAGACGGCCGCATTCACGTTAAATAGGGCACCATCAAAATCCGTTGAGACGACGCCTTATGAACTGTGGTTTGGCAAGAAACCAAAGTTGTCGTTTCTTAAAGTTTGGGGCTGCGATGCTTATGTGAAAAAGCTTCAACCTGATAAGCTCGAACCCAAATCGGAGAAATGTGTCTTCATAGGATACCCAAAGGAGACTGTTGGGTACACCTTCTATCACTGATCCGAAGGCAAGTCTTTTGTTGCTAAATTCGGAATTTTTCTGGAGAAGGAGTTTCTCTCGAAAGAAGTGAGTGGGAGGAAAGTGGAACTAGATGAGGTAACTGTACCTGCTCCCTTATTGGAAAGTAGTTCATCGCAGAAACTAGTTTCTGTGACGCCTATACCAATTAGTGAGGAAGTTAATGATGATGATCATGGAACTTCAGATCAAGTTATTACTGAACCTCGTAGGTCAACCAGAGTAAGATCCGCACCAGAGTGGTACGGTAATCCTGTTCTGGAGGTTATGTTACTAGACCATGACGAACCTACGAACTATGAAGAAGCGATGGTGAGCCCAGATTCCGCAAAATGGCTTGAAGCCATGAAATCTGAGATGGGATCCATGTATGAGAACAAAGTGTGGACTTTGGTTGACTTGCCCGATGATCGGCAAGCAATTGAGAATAAATGGATCTTCAAGAAGAAGACTGACGCTGACGGTAATGTTACTGTCTATAAAGCTCGACTTGTTGCAAAAGGTTTTCGACAAGTTCAAGGGATTGACTATGATGAGACCTTCTCACCCGTAGCGATGCTTAAGTCTGTCCAAATCATGTTAGCAATTGCCGCATTTTATGATTATGAAATTTGGCAAATGGATGTCAAAACTGCATTCCTAAATGGATTTCTGGAAGAAGAGTTGTATATGATGCAACCGGAAAGTTTTGTCGATCCAAAGGGAGCTAACAAAGTGTGCAAGCTCCAGCGATCCATTTATGGACTGGTGCAAGCCTCTCGGAGTTGGAATAAACGCTTTGATAGTGTGATCAAAGCATTTGGTTTTGTACAGACTTTTGGATAAGTCTGTATTTACAAGAAAGTGAGTGGGAGCTCTGTAGCATTTCTAATATTATATGTGGATGACATATTGCTGATTGGAAATGATATAGAATTTCTGAATAGCATAAAGGGATACTTGAATAAGAGTTTTTCAATGAAAGACCTCGGTGAAGCTGCGTATATATTGGGCATCAAGATCTATAGAGATAGATCAAGATGCTTAATTGGACTTTCACAAAGCACATACCTTGACAAAGTTCTGAAGAAGTTCAAAATGGATCAAGCAAAGAAAGGGTTCTTGCCTGTGTTACTAGGTGTGAAGTTGAGTAAGACTCAATGCCTGACCACTGCAAAAGATAGAGAGAAGATGAAAGATGTTCCCTATGCTTCAGCCATAGGCTCTATCATGTATGCAATGCTGTGTACCAGACCTGATGTGTGCCTTGCTATAAGTCTAGCAGGGAGGTACCAAAGTAATCCAGGAGTGGATCACTGGACAGCGGTCAAGAACATCCTGAAATACCTGAAAAGGACGAAGGGTATGTTTCTCATTTATGGAGGTGACAAGAGCTCATCGTAAATGGTTACGTTCATGCAAGCTTTGACACTGATCCGGACGATTCTAAATCGCAAACCGGATACGTGTTTACATTCAACGGTGGAGCTGTCAGTTGGTGCAGTTCTAAACAAAGTGTCGTGGCAGGATCTACTTGTGAAGCGGAGTACATAGCTGCTTCGGAAGCAGCAAATGAAGGAGTCTGGATGAAGGAGTTCATATCCGATCTAGGTGTCATACCTAGTGCATCGGGTGCAATGAAAATCTTTTGTGACAATACTGGTGCAATTGCCTTGGCGAAGGAATCCAGATTTCACAAGAGAACCAAGCACATCAAGAGACGCTTCAATTCCATCCGGGATCTAGTCCAGGTGGGAGACATAGAAATTTGCAAGATACATACGGATCTGAATGTTGCAGACCCGTTGACTAAGCCTCTTCCACGAGCAAAACATGATCAGCACCAAGGCTCCATGGGTGTTAGAATCATTACTGTGTAATCTAGATTATTGACTCTAGTGCAAGTGGGAGACTGAAGGAAATATGCCCTAGAGGAAATAATAAAGTTATTATTTATTTCCTTATATCATGATAAATGTTTATTATTCATGCTAGAATTGTATTAACCGGAAACATAATACTTGTGTGAATACATAGACAAACAGAGTGTCACTAGTATGCCTCTACTTGACTAGCTCGTTGATCAAAGATGGTTATGTTTCCTAGCCATAGACATGAGTTGTCATTTGATTAACGGGATCACATCGTTAGGAGAATGATGTGATTGACTTGACCCATTCCGTTAGCTTAGCACTCGATCGTTTAGTATGTTGCTATTGCTTTCTTCATGACTTATACATGTTCCTATGACTATGAGATTATGCAACTCCCGTTTACCGGAGGAATACTTTGTGTGCTACCAAACGTCACAACCTAACTGGGTGATTATAAAGGTGCTCTACAGGTGTTTCCGAAGGTACTTGTTGGGTTGGCGTATTTCGAGATTAGGATTTGTCACTCCGATTGTCGGAGAGGTATCTCTGGGCCCACTCGGTAATGCACATCACTATAAGCCTTGCAACTAATGAGTTAGTTGCGGGATGATGTATTACAGAACGAGTAAAGAGACTTGCCGGTAACGAGATTGAACTAGGTATTGAGATACCGACGATCGAATCTCGGGCAAGTAACATGCCGATGACAAAGGGAACAACGTATGTTGTTATGCGGTCTGACCGATAAAGATCTTCGTAGAATATGTAGGAGCCAATATGGGCATCCAGGTCCCGCTATTGGTTAATGACCAGAGAGGTGTCTCGGTCATGTCTACATAGTTCTCGAACCCGTAGGGTCCGCACGCTTAACGTTCATTGACGATATAGTACTATGAGTTATGTATGTTGGTGACCGAATGTTTTCGGAGTTTTGGATGAGATCACGGATATGACGAGGAACTCCGGAATGGTCCGGAAGTAAATATTGATATGTGGATAGTAGTGTTTGATCTCCGGAAAGGTTCCGGAATCCATCGGAAGGAGTTCCGGATGTTTCCCAAAATGTTTGGGCACAAGAACACTTTATCTGGGCCAAAGGGGAAAGCCCACGAGGTTTTTGGAAAGCGCAAAAGGAAGTTTTGCGGAGCCCAGGGGCCAGACGCCAGGGTCCCTGGCGTCTGGGTCCAGACGCCGGGAACCCTGGCGTCTGGCCCTGGAGTCCGAGAAGGACTCTTGCCTTTCGGGTGAAACCGACTTTGTGGAGGCTTTTACTCCAAGTTTCGACCCCAAGGCTCAACATATAAATAGAGGGGTAGGGCTAGCACCCAAGAGACATCAAGAAACACCAAGCCGTGTGCCGGCAACCCCGTCCCCTCTAGTTTATCCTCCGTCATAGTTTTTGTAGTGCTTAGGCGAAGCCCTGCGGAGATTGTTCTTCACCAACACCGTCACCACGCCGTCGTGCTGCCGGAACTCATCTACTACTTCGCCCCTCTTGCTGGATCGAGAAGGCGAGGACGTCATCGAGCTGAACATGTGCAGAACTCGGAGCTGCCGTGCGTTCGGTACTTGGATCTGTCAGATCATGAAGACGTACGACTACATCAACCGCGTTGATAAAACGCTTCCGCTTACGGTCTACGAGGGTACGTAGAAAACACTCTCCCCTCTCGTTGCTATGCATCACCATGATCTTGCGTGTGCGTAGGAATTTTTTTGAAACTACTACGTTCCCCAAAACCTTAGCCAATCTTCGCTTAATCCGTAGCCCCTGTTTCGAGTTGCAAATATGAGCAAAAGAACCAGTATCAAATACCCAGGTGCTACTACGAGCATTAGTAAGGTACACATCAATAACATGTATATCAAATATACCTTTCACTTTGCCATCCTTCTTATCCACCAAATACTTGGGGCAGTTCCGCTTCCAGTGAACAGTCCCTTTGTAGTAGAAGCACTCAGTCTAAGGCTTAGGTCCAGACTTGGGCTTCTTCACGTGAGCAGCAACTTGCTTGCCGTTCTTCTTGAAGTTCCCCTTCTTCCCTTCGCCCTTTTTCTTGAAACTAGTGGTCTTGTTAACCATCAACACTTGATGCTCCTTCTTGATTTCTACCTCCGCAGCCTTTGGCATTGCGAAGAGCTCGGGAATTGTCTTAGCCATCCCTTGCATATTATAGTTCATCACGAAGCTTTTGTAGCTTGGCGGCAGTGATTGAAGAACTCTGTCAAAGACACTATCAACAGGAAGATTAACTCCCAGTTGAGTCAAGTGGTTGTGGGTAGCCAGACATTCTGAGTATATGTTCACTGACAGAACTATTCTCCTCCATCTTGCAGCTATAGAACTTACTGGAGACTTCATATCTCTCAATCCGGGCATTTGCTTGAAATATTAACTTCAACTCCTGGAACATCTCATATGCTCCATGACGTTCAAAACGTCGTTGAAGTCCCAGTTCTAAGCCGTAAAGCATGGCACACTGAACTATCGAGTAGTCATCAGCTTTGCTCTGCCAGACGTTCATAACGTCCGGAGTTGCTCCTGCAGCGTGTCTTGCGCCTAGTGGTGCTTCTAGGACGTAATTCTTCTGTGCAGCAATGAGGATAATCCTCAAGTTACAGACCCAGTTCGTGTAGTTGCTACCCTGATCTTTCAACTTAGCTTTCTCTAGGAACGCATTAAAATTCAAGGGAACGGTTGCACAGGCCATTGATCTACAACAACATAGACATGCAAAGTACTATCAGGTACTAAGTTCATGATAAATTAAAGTTCAATTAATCATATTACTTAAGAACTCCCACTTAGATAGACATCCCTCTAGTCATCTAAATGATCACGTGATCCAAATCAACTAAACCATGTCCGATCATCACGTGAGATGGAGTAGATTTCAATAGTGAACATCACTATGTTGATCATATCTACTATATGATTCATGCTCGACCTTTCGGTCTCAGTGTTCCGAGGCCATATCTGCATATGCTAGGCTCGTCAAGTTTAACCCGAGTATTCTGCGTGTGCAAAACTGGCTTGCACCTGTTGTATGTGAACGTAGAGCTTATCACACCCGATCATCATGTGGTGCCTCGGCACGACGAACTGTAGCAACGGTGCATACTCAGGGAGAACACTTATACCTTGAAATTTAGTGAGAGATCATCTTATAATGCTACCGCCGTACTAAGCAAAATAAGATGCATAAAGGATAAACATCACATGCAAGCAAAATAAGTGATATGATATGGCCATCATCATCTTGTGCCTTTGATCTCCATCTCCAAAGCACCGTCATGATCACCATCATCACCGGCTTGACACCTTGATCTCCATCGAAGCATCGTTGTCATCTCGCCAACTATTGCTTCTACGACTATCGCTAACGCTTAGTGATAAAGTAAAGCAATTACATGGTGATTGCATTTCATACAATAAAGCGACAACCATATGGCTCCTGCCAGTTGCCGATAACTGTTACAAAACATGATCATCTCATACAACAATTTATATCTCATCATGTCTTGACCATATCACATCACAACAAGCCTTGCAAAAACAAGTTAGACGTCCTCTACTTTGTTGTTGCAAGTTTTTCGTGGCTGCTACAGGCTTCTAGCAAGAACCGTTCTTACCTACGCATCAAAACCACAACGATTTTTTGTCAAGTGTGCTGTTTTAACCTTCAATAAGGACCGGGCATAGTCATACTCGATTCAACTAAAGTTGGAGAAACAGACACCCGCTAGCCACCTGTGTGCGAAGCACGTCGGTAGAACCAGTCTCATGAACGCGTTCATGTAATGTCGGTTCGGGCCGCTTCATCCAACAATACCGCCGAATCAAAGTAAGACGTTGCTGGTAAGCAGTATGACTATTATCGCCCACAACTCTTTCTGTTCTACTCGTGCATATAACATCTACGCATAGACCTGGCTCGGATGCCACTGTTGGAGAACGCAGTATTTCAAAAAATTATCTACGATCACGCAAGATCTATCTAGGATATGCATAGCAACGAGTAGGGAGAGTGTGTCCATGTACCCTCGTAAACCGAAAGCGGAAGCGTTTAGTAACGCGGTTGATGTAGTCGAACGTCTTCGCGATCTAACCGATCCAAGCACCGAACGTACGACACCTCCGCGTTTAGCACACGTTCAGCTCGATGACGTCCCTCGGGATCTTGATCCAGTTGAGGCCGAGGGAGAGTTCCGTCAGCACAATGGCGTGGCGACGGTGATGATGAAGTTACCGGCGCAGGGCTTCGCCTAAGCACTACGACGATATGACCGACGCAGGGCTTCATCAACCATAGCTTCCCCAAGCTTGTGGCGTTGCATATCATTAGCATCATGTGTATTCAAGGAATTCATACTAAAAACATTGCAATCATGCTCATCATTCAAAAATTTAGTGCCAAACATTTTAATGCATTCTTCCTCTAGCAATTGAGCACAATTATCGGAATCCTTATTTTCACGGAAGACATTAAAAAGATGAAGCATATGAGGCACCCTCAATCCCATTTTTTTGTAGTTTTCTTTTATAAACTAACTAGTGATAAAACAAGAAACTAAAAGATTCGATTGCAAGATCTAAAGATATACCTTCAAGCACTCACCTCCCCGTCAACGACGCCAGAAAAGAGCTTGATGTCTACTACACAACCTTCTTCTTGTAGACGTTGTTGGGCCTCCAAGTGCAGAGGTTTGTAGGACAGTAGCAAATTTCCCTCAAGTGGATGACCTAAGGTTTATCAATCCATGGGAGGCGTCGGATGAAGATGGTCTCTCTCAAGCAACCCTGCAACCAAATAACAAAGAGTCTCTTGTGTTCCCAACACACCCAATACAATGGTAAATTGTATAGGCGCACTAGTTTGGTGAAGAGATGGTGATACAAGTGCAATATGGATGGTAGATATAGGTTTTTGTAATTTGAAAATATAAAAACAGCAAGGTAGCAAGTGATAAAAGTGAGCGTAAACGGTATTGCAATGCTAGGAAACAAGGCCTAGGGTTCATACTTTCACTACTGCAAGTTCTCTCAACAATAATAACATAACTGGATCATATAACTATCCCTCAACATGCAACAAAGAGTCACTCCAAAGTCACTAATATCGGGAAAAAAACGATGAGATCATTGTAGGGTACGAAACCACATCAAAGTTATCATTTCTAATCGATCTATTCAAGAGTCCGTAGTAAAATAACATGAAGCTATTCTTTCCGTTCGATCTATCATAGAGTTCATACTAGAATAAGACCTTAAGATACAAATCAACCAAAACCCTAATGTCACCTAGATACTCCAATGTCACCTCAAGTATCCGCGGGCATGATTATACGATATGCATCACACAATCTCAAATTCATCTATTCAAACCAACACAAAGAACTTGAAAGAGTGCCCCAAAGTTTCTACCGGAGAGTCAAGACGAAAACGTGTGCCAACCCCTATGCATAAGTTCACAAGGTCACTGAACCCGCAAGTTGATCACCAAAACATACATCAAGTAGATCACGTGATATCCCATTGTCACCACAGATAAGCACATGCAAGACATACATCAAGTGTTCTCAAATCCTTAAAGACTCAATCCGATAAGATAACTTCAAAGGGAAAACTCAATCCATTACAAGAGAGTAGAGGGGGAGAAACATCATAAAATCCAAGTATAATAGCAAAGCTCGCGATACATCAAGATCGTACCACCTCAAGAACACGAGAGAGAGAGAGATCAAACACATAGCTACTGGTACATACCCTCAGCCCCGAGGGTGAACTACTCCCTCCTCGTCATGGAGAGCACCGAGATGATGAAGATGGCCACCGGTGAGGGTTCCCCCTCCGGCAGGGTGCCGGAACAGGATCCCGATTGGTTTTTGGTGGCTAGAGAGGCTTGCGGTGGCGGTACTCCTGATCTATTCTGCTCCCCGATGTTTTTAGGGTATATAGATATATATATATATATATAGGCGAAAGAAGTCGGTCAGGGGAGCCACGAGGGGCCCACGAGGGTGGGGGTGTGCCTAGGGGGGTAGGGCGCGCCTCCCTGCCTCGTGGCTTCCTCGAAGCTTCCCTCACGTCTACTCCAAGTCTCCTGGATTGCTTCCGTTCCAAAAATAACTCTCCCTCTAACATCCCAAATTTTTAATTTGGAATGTTATACATAGGTCATTCATGCATATCATATTTTATTGCATTTCGTTTCACGATCCTCGAAATTCTAAGCAACTCAAGGACCCTCGGAGAGAGTTGGGAATTTCACGTTTTTCATATTTGACTTTTATCAAATATTGAAACAAGGATTACTTTGGTTTTAATTTATTTTCTCTCCGAAAATATTTCATATTAAAATATCTGAGAGGAGATAATATGACTTCTCCCAAAATAAATGAAATATTGGAGCAAATATATTAAAACCAAAGATTTGATTTTATTCAGATTTTATTATAATTTTATTTGAATTAGGAAAATACGCGTTTTTCTAAATTGCATATTAGGCCCAAATAAATGTTCACCTTGTCCGGCGTATTTTTAGAGGACGGGGAAAATTTATTTCGGGATTTTTGGAGTCCGTTTAGTATTCTTTTTCTTCCTTTTTCTGTGCGTCGGAATTATTAAAAAAATTAAAAAAATAACCGACCTACGGGCCGTATCTGGCCCGGACTCCCCAGGCCAGGCCGCCTTTATAAGCCGCCCGAGCCGCCCCCGCAGCCCACCCCACCGCAAGCCCGCCCGCGCCTCCCAAACCCTAGCCGCCGCCTCGAGCCGCGCGCCGCGCCTCCCAAACCCTAGCCGCCGTCGGCTTCGCCGGAGTTAGCCGCCACCGCCATTTTTTTCCGTCGGTTTATTTCGGTAAACCCTAGATCTAGATCCCTTTTTTTTTAATTTCCGATTTATTTCATTAGATCGGTTTTTCCGTCGGTTTATTTATTTTGCGGACGTTTGTCCGTTCGTTCGTTTAAACGAACACCGTTCACCCGTTAGTCACAGACAGAGAACGTTCGTTCTTTAGCCTGTTCGTCAGTTTTCCTTTTTTCTGGGTTTTTCGTGATTATTTTCGATCGCGATTTCTGACTCGATTTTCGTTTTAGTTTATCTTTTCGCTCGTTTATCGTAATCAGGCGATTCAAGCACCTAGATCTTCGTCTCGAAGCCCTCTTTCTGTTTAACCAACTTGAACAAGATTTTGGTACTGTAAAATTTGACTTTAGTCCAGATTAGTAATCGGATCTTGTTTCTTTCGCAGTTTGAGTTTCGTTGCTCCGTTTGATTTGATTCTTTTTGCAAACCGGAGTTCTTAAGTTGAACTTTCTTGTTAGATCTTCTTATTTGAGCTTTACCTGTGCATCTTTGCTCGATTTCTTATGTATGCTATTGTTTGTTTGCGATAGAATTCCCGGAGTGCAAAGCGTGCTACTATGAGTCACTAGGTTTTGCGGATCGTCAGCAAGGCAAGTAACACATTGATCATACCCCTTTATTACCTAGTTTTTATGCATTAGATACAATCCTCACACATTGCGTGAGTAGGATCTCTTAACATGAGGGTTTTGGGAAGTAGATGTTGAGGTAGAACCTATTGCCCTGATTTATTATCAAACCCTGGGAGTTACTTCTACGTTATGCTTATTGCCATGCTATGCTCGTAGACGTGGATTGGGTTGAGTGTGTCCATGACAGATGTGAGATTGTTAATTAATGGTTCAACTTAAGGTGGCAACTTTAATACAATCTGGGTGGATTGCTTGTATGGGCACCTGGAGAATCCAGTGTTATCCTAGGATATCCCGGAGTACCCGTGTGATTATCCTACAGTCCACCACCTAGGCTCAAAGGGATCATAAGATTATTCATGATAGAAACTTCCGTGTGCAGCCACAAGCTATTATGGGCTCTAGCATAGTTGAGTATGTTGCATGAACTCTTTCAGTGGTGGGCTAGCAGATGTAGAGGGAAAGTAGGTGTAACTGTCCATCCAGAGTAAAGAGTTAATGTTTCTGAAAGACTGTGTCTCGGTCATCCGTTTCTCAAACACCATGTAGTGCGAGAAATCCAATGGAGGCGATCGAGTCTTGTGGGGAAAAGTGCGCAAACCTCGGCAGAGTGTACAAACTAATCATGGTTAGCCGTGTCCCCGGTTATGGACATCTTGAGTATCTAGTACTTGGATTATCCTATTGTATCTCAACACTCTAATTTAATTTGTTGGGTTGATAATTACCTTTAATTGGGATTGAGTTGGAGGAACCTTCTCAATGGTGTTTCAACTACCATGATAGTTAAATAAAATTTATTCCTTTGTTGTAGGGAAAAAATTGGCTTTTCGCAAAATCATATAACCATAGAGCCTCCACCAGCCATATATGCTTATAGTGATAGTATTTATCTGTTCATTGCTCTACTGTGTTATATTGCTAGCATATTCCATGTGCTGACCCGTTCTCGGGCTGCAACGTATTATGTTGCAGACTTTTCAGACGAAGAGTAAGGTTCGCTAGGCCGTTGTCATGCACTCAGCTATGCCGTTGGAGTTGATGGACTCACTTTATCTTCCAAGCCTTCCGCTATTATCATGTTAGATGGCCTTAAGCCATATTTATTGTAATAAGTTCTCTTTGGAGACATTCGATGTAATAAGTGTGTGATTGCTACTCTGTTATAAATCCTTCGAGTATTGTGTGTGTCAGCAATACCGATCCAGGGATGACACTGAAGCACAGAGACTTGACCGTTTGAGGTCGGGTCGCTACAAGATGGTATCAGAGCCAGGTTGAATGTAGGACATGACCACTAAGAAATCCATAGGTCACTCTTCTCTACTCATTTCTGACTCCTCTCCATTTTCTACTCTTTAGGATGGCGGACTCGAGGAACAAGTTTGCACAACCGGATGAAGGCATCCCCTTTGGACAATACTTGAAGGAAGTCACTAGATACCTGAACATTGGAATACCAAGCTTCACCGGGACCTACAACGCTACATTACCAGAAGAGGAGCGCTGGATGATTCAAGTTCAATTTCCAGGAAGGACATTCACGCCAGTCACTGAGCCTATAGAGTTTTCCTTTGATGCACCAACCTGGAGTCTGGGAAAGAGCATGGCAGCCCACCTCGCCATGGGACGCACTGGCGAAGTTTACCACAAGGATCTCAAGGATACTATCTACCAGATATGCGGGCGCCGAGATGAGCAATGGGAGATAGTCGGCACCAGGAAGGACAGGTCCATTGCAGCATTCATCCAGGAGTTAAACCAACACATTTGACGCCAGGAGAACCAGATGTGCGCAAGCATGATAGATTTAAAGAAGGCGATGACAAGGATCACCGAGTTAGAAGAGGAACTCAAGTCTACACGCGATGGATATGGGGAGGAAATCGCAACACTATTGGAGAAGAACGACGACCTGATAAAGAAGATCGGAGTATTCATGGGAGACCCCGCGCCAGGAGGAGAAGACGGCGATTCCACTTGTCCGGAGAACTACATCATCATCGACGACACCGACTCCGACCCCGATGATAGTGGTGATGATTAAGAAGACGAAGCTGGAGCGGATATCATGGAGTCTTCCACCGATCAAAATTTCTAGTAGACCACCATATGATCAGTAGTATTTTCCCCATGTAAATAGTATAGTCCGAGCACTGTAACGATAGTTAGATTGATTGTATGCCCTTGTTTGATTGATTGAGTGATATGATTGTGTTTGTCTCATGTGTATATGGGTAGTGTTTTCTCACTAGACCTAAATTCTATTCTAATCTCTTCCCTCTAAACCCATCAGATGCCTCCGAGACGTGACACCGGATTTGTCTTCCCACCGGAGATCACCCAGTTGATCCAGCAGCAGAATGCCTTGATGTAGGTATTAGTCCAGAACCAAGGCAACAACAACAACAATCCTCCTCTAGTTGACAACTTAGCCCGTTTTCTGAGGTTACAGCCGCCGGTGTTTTCCAGTAGCGCCGAGCCGATAGTTGCGGATGACTGGCTACGCAGGATTGGAAGGGAGTTGACCACTGCCGGTTGCACAGATGCTGAGAAGGTGCGTTTTGCCGCACATCAATTGGATGGACCAGCAGCGTCATGGTGGGAGAATTACACAGCCACTTTTCCCATATCCAACGTCACTTGGGATCAGTTTCAGCAAGCATTCCGCACATCCCATGTCTCAACTGGAGCTATGAGCATGAAGAAGCGTGAGTTTCGCAACCTACGCCAGGGAAATCGTACTGTGGCTCAGTACATAGATGAGTTTAGTAAGCTATCTCGTTATGCCCCTGATGATGTGGCCATAGATGCCGCGAAGCAGGAGAAGTTTATGGAAGGGCTAAATGATGAGATGAGCATGCAGTTGATGGTGGCATCATTCAACAACTACCAGGAGTTGGTAGACAAGGCTCTTATGATTGAAGGGAAGCAACAGCAGATTGAGAGCCGCAAGAGGAAGTATGGACAAGGAAAGTACAACTCGGGAGCTCAGCAGAAGCCTCGTTTCACCCCGAACTCGGGAGGACTTGTCCATAACCATGGAGGCCACACCCACAATGGAGGGAGTTCTCACAAGCACAATGGCTCCAAGAATGGAAACGAGAACGGAGCTGGCAGCAATCAGAACCGCTCTAACCCAGCCACACCCGCCAAGAAGGACCTAAGTCACATTACTTGTTTCAAGTGCGGGAAGACTGGACACTACGCCACTGAGTGCCCTGAAGCAAAGAATGGTAATGGCAATGGAAGCGCTGGGAAGAAGCCCAACCCTTTCAATAGGGGACAAGTGAACCATGTGAACGTGGAAGAAGTTGAGGAGCAGCCTGATGCAGTTATCGGTATGTTTTTGGTTAAGTCTTTCACTGCAATTGTTCTTTTCGATACTGGTGCATCGCATTCATACATATCAAGGGGATCGTGGATAAGTATAAGTTGCCCACTAAGGTACTTAGGACACCTATGTTAGTAAGTTCGCCAAGAGCGGAATATATGGCAAGACACGGATATTTTCAGATGCCATTGACCATTGGAAGCCATGTTTTCCCCTCAGACCTGATAATTTTGGAATCACAAGGTTTGGATGTGATACTAGGAATCGATTGGCTATCGATGTATGGAGGAAACATCGATTGCGCGAGTAAGTCAATTTTACTCACCACCCCGGAGGGAAAAATGATCAAGTATGTTTCCAGGCATGCGCCAAGGAGGACCCAAGTAAATTCTCTCACGGGAGTTGTTCAGGAGGAAGTGCCGGTAGTGAAGGATTACTTGGATGTATTTCCGGAGGAGTTACCAGGCATGCCACCAGATCGAGATATCGAGTTTTTGATAGAGCTGTTGCCAGGCACCGGACCAATATCTAAGAGACCATACCGGATGCTCGCAAACGATCTGGAGGAGATTAAGAAGCAGATTAAGGAGTTATTGGAGAAAGGTTACATTCGAAGAAGTTCATCACCATGGGGAGCCCCAGTGCTCTTGGTTGAGAAGAAGGATGGATCGTTAAGGATGGTTGTTGATTATCGTGTGTTGAATGAAGTAACAATCAAGAATAAGTATCCACTGTCGATGATCAATGCTTTGTTTGACCGGTTGCAAGGAGCTAAGGTGTTTTCGAAGATTGATCTGCGATCAGGATATCACCAGCTGAAGATTAGGGAAAAGGATATACCTAAGACAGCTTTCCCCACAAGGTACGGGCTATATGAGTATACGGTTATGTCCTTTGGACTAACTAACGCCCCTGCCTATTTCATGAGTATGATGAACAAGGTGTTCATGGAGTTCTTGGATAAATTTGTCGTGGTGTTCATTGATGATATCTTGGTATACTCGAAGAATGAAGAGGAACACAAGGAGCATTTGCGTTTAGTTCTCGAGAAGCTCAGGGAACACCAGTTATATACAAAGTTCACCAAATGTGAGTTTTGGTTGAAGGAAGTTGGATTTCTTGGACATGTTATATCAGGAGAAGGTATAGCAGTGGATCCCACCAAGGTTTAGTCAGTCACTGAGTGGTTGGCACCCACCTCAGTTGGAGAGATCCGTAGTTTTCTTGGACTCGCGGGATACTATCGGAGATTCATTGAGAATTTTTCTAAGATTGCGAAGCCTATGATGACATTGTTGAAGAAGGACACTAAGTTCCATTGGACTGATGAATGTGAAGCAAGTTTCCACGAGTTGAAGAAACGGTTGACTACAGCCCCAGTGCTGATTCTGCTGGATATACACAAGGATTTCCAAGTGTATTGCGACGCCTCTCGCTTAGGACTTGGAGGAGTACTTATGCAAGACGGGAGAGTTGTTTCGTATGCCTCACGACAACTGAAACCGCACGAATTGAATTATGCCACGCATGATTTGGAGTTAGCAGCTGTGGTGCATGCGCTCAAGACCTGGAGACATTTTCTCATTGGAAACCGTTGCGATGTATATACGGATCACAAGAGCTTGAAGTATATCTTTACTCAGAAGGAGCTGAACCTCAGGCAGAGGAGATGGTTAGAACTCATAAAGGATTATGACATGAAGCTGCATTATCATCCAGGAAAGGCCAATGTCGTAGCAGACGCTTTGAGCCGTAAGAGTTATGTTAACACCCTCGTAAGTGGAGGGATGCCAAAGGAGTTAGCCGAGGATCTCAGGGAACTTCGTTTGGAGATTGTTCCTAGAGGTTATGTTGCAGCAATGGAAGTTCAGTTTACATTGTTGGGAAGGATTCGAGAAGCTCAGATGGATGAAAAGGAGATTGCCGAGATAAAGGAGAAGATGAGTGAAGGGAAAGCCAAAGGTTTTCGTGAGGATGAGCACGACACCTTATGGTTTGAGGACCGTATATATGTGCCCAATAATACAGAGATCAGGAAGTTGATACTACAGGAAGCTCATGACTCGCCATACTCGATACACCCCAGAAACACTAAGATGTATTTGGATTGGGACAATTCCATTTCTGTCCCTAACTGGAACCCACTACTCAAATTTGCCCCTAATTTCAATGTGTGCTCAAATTTGCCCTTCTACCATTAGTTGCCCTTATAGAAATGCCCTTCTGCGCCGTTACCGTCCGGTCAAACAGCTTTGACCATCTCGAAAAATAGCAAAAAAAGTAAAAAAAAATCTGAAATTTTGTGGGATCGAAGGTACTCAGGTTCGCAAGGTGCATGCAAATTTTCGTGCTATTTAGACATATCACGAGCTCGTGGCAAAGGAAAACAATAAATCTGTACATCTTTGAATAGTAAATTAAAAAAATAGCAAGAAAATTTAAAAACATATTAAATTTTTTGGCATCCACGATGCTCGGGTGCACAAGGTGTGTACAAACTTTTGTTATATAATGACATGCGAGGAGTTCTCGCAAAAAAACCAAAATAGTGTATTTTTTACAAGTTATTTTCTGAGAAACATTTTGTTTTTTTCTCCACGAGCTCCTACAATGTCCAAACACAACAAAATTTTGCACACACCTTCTGCACCTGAGCATCTTGGATGCCAAAAAAATTCATATTTTTTTGAATTTAGGGTTCACACGCGTACATATTTACTGTTTTTCCTTCGCCACGAGCTCCTAGAATGCCCAAATAACATGAAAATTTGCACGCACCTTGCGAACCTGAGTACCTTCGATCCCACAAAATTTCAGATTTTTTTGACTTTTTTGCTATTTTTTCGAGATGGTCAAAGCTGTTTGACCGGACGGTAACGGCACAGAAGGGCATTTCTATAAGGGCAAGTAACGGTAGAGGGGCAAATTTGAGCACACATTGAAATTAGGGGCAAATTTGAGTAGTGGGTTCTCGTTAGGGGCAGAAATGGAATTGTCCCATTTGGATTTGAAGGAGCGTTTCTGGTGGACTGGTATGAAGAAGGATATTGCCGAGTATGTAGCCGTATGTGATGTATGTCAGAGAGTGAAGGCAGAACATCAGAAGCCAGAAGGATTACTGCAGCCTATGCCGATACCCGAATGGAAGTGGGATAAGCTTGGCATGGATTTTATCACCAAATTGCCTAGGACCCGATCGGGATATGATTCTATCTGGGTAGTAGTGGATCGCTTGACCAAAGTAGCCCACTTTATCCCAGTGAAAACCACTTATACAAGTGCGAAGTTGGCCAATATATACATGACCAGGATCGTATGTCTGCACGGAGTTCCGAGGACCATCGTATCAGATAGAGGAACATCGTTTACTTAAAAGTTTTGGCACCAGCTGCACCAGACTTTGGGAACCAGGCTAGAGTTCAGTACAGCTTTTCACCCGCAGACAGATGGACAGACTGAGAGAGTCAATCAGATTCCGGAGGACATGTTGAGAGCTTGTGCGCTAGATTACGGATCTAGTTGGGATGACAACTTGCCCTACGCGGAGTTCTCTTACAATAACAGCTACCAGGCCAGTTTGAAGATGGCACCGTTCGAAGCCTTGTACGGAAGAAGATGCCGAACACCGTTGATGTGGGATGAAGTTGGAGACCGCCAGTTGTTTGGACCAGATTTGATTAAGGAATCTGAAGAGAAGGTTAAGCTGATTCGGGATAGACTGAAGGTAGCTCAGTCCCGACAGAAGAGTTATGCAGATTCAAAATGCAAGGAGATAGTCTATGAAATCGGAGACCGAGCATATCTGCGAGTGTCACCTCTTCGAGGAGTTAAGCGTTTTGGAGATAAGGGAAAGTTAGCCCCGAGATTTGTAGGACCGTACCGTGTTTTGGAACGTATGGAAGAGGTTGCCTACAAGTTGGAGTTACCCGAAGGACTGTCAGGAGTACATGATGTGTTTCACGTTTCCAAGTTGAAGAAGTGCCATGCAGAGATGGCCGATATTCCTCTGAGAGATACAATGCCCCTGGAAGCAATTCAGTTGGACAGTGATTTGACATATGAGGAGAAACCTGTCAAGGTTCTAGAGTTTGCCAGCCGGGTTACTCGCAGCAAGGTTATCAAGTTTTGCAAAGTTCAGTGGAGCCACCATACCGAGGATGAAGCCACCTGGGAACAAGAGCATGATCTACGCAAAGACCACCCGCACCTATTTTCTAGCCAACCCGAATCTCGAGGGCGAGATTCATCTTAAGGGGGTAGGTTTGTAACATCCCAAATTTTCAATTTGGAATGTTATACACAGGTCATTCATGCATATCATATTTTATTGCATTTCGTTTCGCGATCCTCGAAATTCTAAGCAACTCAACGACCCTCGGAGAGAGTTGGGGATTCCACGTTTTTCATATTTGACTTTTATCAAATATTGAAACAAGGATCACTTTGGTTTTAATTTATTTTCTCTCCGAAAATATTTCATATTAAAATATGTGAGAGGAGATAATATGACTTCTCCCAAAATAAATGAAATATTGGAGGAAATATATTAAAATCAAATATTTGATTTTATTCGGATTTTATTGCAATTTTATTTGAATTAGGAAAAATACGCGTTTTTCAAAATTGCATTTTAGGCCCAAATAAATGTTCACCCTGTCCGTCGTATTTTTAAAGGACGGGGAAAATTTATTTTGGGATTTTTGGAGTCCCTTTAGTATTCTTTTTCTTACTTTTTCTATGCGTCAGAATTATTTAAAAAAATAACCGACCTACGGGCCGTATCTGGCCCGGACTCCACAGGCCAGGCCGCCTTTATAAGCCGCCCGAGCTGCCCCCGCAGCCCACCCCACCGCCAGCCCGCCCGCGGCTCCCAAACCCTAGCCGCCGCCTCGAGCCGCGCGCCGCGCCGCGCCGCTGCCGCCAGCCGCCACCGCCGCCGCCTTCGCCGGAGTTAGCCGCCGCCGTTTTTTTTGTCGGTTTATTTTGGTAAACCCTAGATCTAGATCCGGTTTTTTTAATTTCCGGTTTATTTCATTAGATCGGTTTTTCCGTCGGTTTATTTATTTTGCGGACGTTCGTCCGTTCGTTTGTTTTAACGAACGACGTTCACCCGTTAGTCACAGACAGCGAACGTTCGTTCGTTAGCCTGTTCGTCAGTTTTCCTTTTTTCAGGGTTTTTCGCGATTATTTCCGATCGTGATTTCTGACTCGATTTTTGTTTTAGTTTATCCTTTTGCTCGTTTATCGGAATCAGGCGATTTCGTCTCGAAGCCCTCTTACTGTTTAACCAACTTGAACAAGATTTTGGTATTGTAAAATTTGACTTTAGTCCAGATTAGTAATCGGATCTTGTTTCTTTCGCAGTTTGAGTTTCGTTGCTCCATTTGATTTGATTCTTTTTGCAAACCGCAGTTCTTAAGTTGAACTTTCTGGTTAGATCTTCTTATTTGAGTTTTACTCGTGCATCTTTGCTCGATTTCTTATGTATGCTATTGTTTGTTTGTGATAGAATTCCCGGAGTGCGAAGCGTGCTACTATGAGTCACTAGGTTTTGCGGATCGTCAGCAAGGCAAGTAACACATTGATCATACCCCTTTATTACCCAGTTTTTATGCATTAGATACAATCCTCACACATTGCATGAGTAGGATCTCTTCACTTGAGGGTTTTGGGAAGTAGATGTTGAGGTAGAACCTATTGCCCTGATTTATTATCAAACCCTGGGAGTTACTTCTACGTTATGCTTATTGCCATGCTATGCTCGTAGACGTGGATTGGGTTGAGTGTGTCCATGACAGATGTGAGATTGTTAATTAATGGTTCAACTTAAGGTGGCAACTTTAATACACATCTGGGTGGCGGATTGCTTGTTTGGGCACCTGGAGAATCCAGTGTTGTCCTAGGACATCCCGGAGTACCCTTGTGATTATCCTATGGTCCGCCACCCAGGCTCAAAGGGATCATAAGATTATTCATGCTAGAAACTTCAGTGTGCAGCCACAAGCTATTATGGGCTCTAGCATAGTTGAGTATGTTGCATGACCTCTTTCAGTGGTGGGCTAGCAAATGTAGAGGGAAAGTAGGTGTAACTGTCCATCCAGAGTAAAGAGTTAATGTTTCTGAAAGACTGTGTCTCGGTCATCCCTTTCTCAAACACCATGTAGTGCGAGAAATCCAACGGAGGCGATCGAGTCTTGTGGGGAAAAGTGCGCAAACCTCTGCAGAGTGTACAAACTAATCATGGTTAGCCGTGTCCCCGGTTATGGACATCTTGAGTATCTAGTACTTGGATTATCCTATTGTATCTGAACACTCTAATTTAATTTGTTGGGTTGATAATTACCTTTAATTGGGATTGAGTTGGGGGAACCTTCTCAATGGTGTTTCAACTACCATGATAGTTAAATAAAATTTATTCCTTTGTTGTAGGAAAAAAATTGGCTTTTCGCAAAATCATATAACCATAGAGCCTCCACCAGCCATATATGCATATAGTGATAGTATTTATCTGTTCATTGCTCTACTGTGTTATATTGCCAGCATATTCCATGTGCTGACCCGTTCTCGGGCTGCAACGTATTATGTTGTAGACTTTTCAGACGAAGAGTAAGGTTCGCTAGGCCGTTGTCATGCACTCAGCTATGCCGTTGGAGTTGATGGACTCACTTTATCTTCCTAGCCTTCCGCTGTTATCGTGTTAGATGGCCTTAAGCCATATTTATTGTAATAAGTTCTCTTTGGAGACATTCGATGTAATAAGTGTGTGATTGCTACTCTGTTATAATTCCTTCGAGTATTGTGTGTGTCAGCATTACCGATCCAGGGATGACATTAAAGCACAGAGACTTGACCGTTTGAGGTCAGGTCGCTACAAGATGGTATCAGAGCCAGGTTGAATGTAGGACACGGCCACTAAGAAAGCCACAGGTCACTCTTCTCTACTCATTTCTGACTCCTCTCCATTTTCTACTCTTTAGGATGGCGGACTCGAGGAACAGGTTTGCACAACTGGATGAAGACACCCCCTTTGGACGACACTTGAAGGAAGTCACTAGATACCTGAACATTGGAATACGAAGCTTCACCGGGACCTACAATGCCACATTACCAGAAGAGGAGCGCTGGATGATTCAAGTTCAAGTTCCAGGAAGGACATTCACGCCAGTCACTGAGCCCATAGAGTTTTCCTTTGATGCACCAACCTGGAGTTTGGGAAAGAGCATGGCAGCCCACATCGCCATGGGACGCATTGGCAAAGTTTACCACAAGGATCTCAAGGATACTATCTACCAGATATGCGGGCGCCGAGATGAGCAATGGGAGATAGTCAACACCAGGAAGGACAGGTCCATTGCAGCATTCATCCAGGAGTTAAACCAACACATTTGACGCCAGGAGAACCAGATGTGCGCAAGCATGTTAGATTTAAAGAAGGTGATGACAAGGATCACCGAGTTAGAAGAGGAACTCAAGTCTACACGCGATGGACATGAGGAGGAAATTGCGACACTATTGGAGAAGAACGACGACCTGATAAAGAAGATTGGAGTATTCATGGGAGACCCCGCGCCAGGAGGAGAAGACGACGATTCCACTTGTCCGGAGAACTACATCATCATCGACGACACTGACTCCGACCCCGATGATAGTGATGATGATTATGAAGACGAAGCTGGAGCGGATATCATGGAGTCTTCCACTGATCAAAACTTCTAGTAGACCACCATATGATCAGTAGTATTTTCCCCATGTAAATAGTATAGTCCGAGCACTGTAACGATAGTTAGATCCATTGTATGCCCTTGTTTGATTGATTGAGTGATATGATTGTGTTTGTCTCATGTGTATATGGGTAGTGTTTTCTCACTAGACCTAAATTATATTCTAATCTCTTGCCTCTAAACCCATCAGATGCCTCCGAGACGTGACACCGGATTTGTCTTCCCACCGGAGATGACCCAGTTGATCCAGCAGCAGAATGCCTTGATGTAGATATTAGTCCAGAACGTATTATGTTGCAGACTTTTCAGACGAAGAGTAAGGTTCGCTAGGCCGTTGTCATGCACTCAGATATGCCGTTGGAGTTGATGGACTCACTTTATCTTCCAAGCCTTCCACTGTTATCGTGTTAGATGGCCTTAAGCCATATTTATTGTAATAAGTTCTCTTTGGAGACATTCGATGTAATAAGTGTGTGATTGCTAGTTTGTTATAAATCCTTCGAGTACTGTGTGTGTCAGCATTACCGATCCAGGGATGACACTAAAGCACAGAGACTTGACCGTTTGAGGTCGGGTCACTACACTCCCGAAGGTTTCATTCCGTTTGGACTCCGTTTGATATTCCTTTTCTTCGAAACACTGAAATAGGCAAGAAAACAGCAATTTGGGCTGGGCCTCCGGTTAATAGGTTAGTCCCAAAAATAATATAAAAGTGTATAATAAAGCCCATTAAACATCCAAAACAGAATATATAATAGCATGAATACTTCATAAATTATAGATACGTTGGAGATGTATCAGCATCCCCAAGCTTAATTCCTGCTCGTCCTCGAGTAGGTAAATGATAAAAGAAATAATTTATGAAGTGTGAATGCTAGCAGGTGCACAAGCTTGATCAACGATAATTTCAATCACCTTTTCTAGCATCAGTATATATCATAACAGTAGCTCAACTCATAGAACTTCTCATGATCAAGTAACAAGCTATTCACATGTTAAAGTATAGATCATAAACTTTCTTGAAAGCTAACAAACAGTGCCCTTAGTCATCAAACAATTGCAATTCATCTTATTTTCAGGAAGGGTCTATGTCAGAGCTTTGATTTAGCAAACTCCACATACTCAACTATCATTTAATCTTTCATAATTGCTAACACTCACGTGATATTTATGGGTTCAAAGCTTTAATCGGACACAGAGAAAGATAGGGGCTTATAGTTTTGCCTCCCAACCTTTTACCTCAAGGGTAATGTCAACAATAATAGTTCATGATAACTTACATCCAATTGGATATATATATATATATATATATATATATATATATCAAGATCTTTCCAACACAATGTGCTTGCCAAAGGATAAAATGTAAAAAGGAAAGGTGAAGATCACCATGACTCTTACATAAGGTATAAGACAAGAATAAAATATAGGCCCTTCGCAGAGGGAAGTAGAGGTTGTCATGCGCTTTTATAGTTGGATGCACAAAATCTTAATGCGAAAGAACGTCACTTTATATTGCCACTTGCAATAGGGACCTTTATTATGCAGTCCGTCGCTTTTATTGCTTCCACATCACAAGATCGTATAAAGCTTATTTTCTCCACACTAATAGATCATACATATTTAGAGAGCAATTTTTATTGCATGCACAGATGACAACTTACTTGAAGGATCTTACTCAATCCATAGGTAGGTATGGTGGACTCTCATGGCAATACTGATTTAAGGGATGTTTGGAAGCACAAGTAGTATCTCTACTTGGTGCAAAGAATTTGGCTAGCATGAGGGGGAAAGGCAAGCTCAGCATGTTGGATGATCCATGACAATATACTTTATTTCGGATATAAGAAGACATAACCCATTACGTTGTCTTCCTTGTCCAACGTCAACCTTTTAGCATATCATATTTTAATGAGTGCTCACAATTACAAAAGATGTCCAAGATAGTATATTTATATGTGGAATCTCTCTTCCCTCAATATTCTTTCATGAATTGTTCAAGTGACCAATACAATGTTTGCTAACTTTCAATAAATTTACCACCTCTACTTCTTATATGTGAAGTCATTACTCCCCATGGGATAAGCATATGAAACATATATAATTTCAGATTTCTTATATTCAAATCATTCAACCATTTACTCATAGGATATAAGTGAATCACACGAGTAAATGACAAACTACTCCAAAAAGATATAAGTGAAGATCAATGAGTAGTTAAATAATTATGTAGCTATGTGAAGACTCTCTCTCATTTAAGAATTTCAGATCCGGGGATATTATTCAAACAGCAAGCAAAACAAAATGAAGCGACATTTCAAGGATAGCACTCATCATGTGAAGAAGCAAAAACTTAGGCTCAACCGATACTAACCGATAATTGTTGAAGAAGAAAGGTGGGATTCCTACCGGGGCATCCCCAAGCTTAGATGCTTGAGACTTCTGGAAATATTATCTTGGGGTGCCTTGGGCATACCCAAGCTTGAACTTTTGCATCTCCTTAATTCCTTTATATCACGGTTTCCTAAATCTCGAAAGCTTCATCCACACCAAACTCAACAAGAACTCGTGAGATAAGTAAGTATAAACCAATGCAAAAACCTTATCATTCTCTACTGTAGCAAATCACAAAAATTATTATTCAACATTGCATACTAAATTTCTATGAATATTTAATACTCCTATCCTCAAATAGAATCATTAAACAAGCAAACATATGCAAACAATGCAAACATAACAGCAATCTGCCAAAACAGTATAGTCTGTAAAGAATGCAAGATTCATCATACTTCCCTAACTCCAAACATTATGAAATTCTACCACACTGTAGAAAATTTATCAGAGCTTATTATGCAAAATGTTTCAATATTTTATCACATTCTGACTTTTCTAGGGAATTTTTGCAACAGCGGTAAACTTTCTGTTTTGAAACAGCAACATGTATACTTGCAAAATAAGCATAGTAAAAGCTATCCTTGAAGTTTTTATTGAAAATAGAGATGCAAAACATTATTATAAATAAAAGAAAGCAAATACTAACAAAATAAAATGACGCTCCAAGCAAAACACATATCATGTGGTGAATAAAAATATAGCTCCAAGTAAAGTTACCGATGAACGAAGACGAAAGAGGGGATGCCATCCGGGGCATCCCCAAGCTTAGGCTCTTGGCTGTCCTTGAATATTACCTTGGGGTGCCTTGGGCATCCCCAAGCTTAGGCTCTTGCCACTCCTTATTCCATAGTCCATCGAATCTTTACCCAAAACTTGAAAACTTTACAACACAAAACTCAACAGAAGACTTGTAAGCTCTGTTAGTATAAGAAAATAAATCACCACTTAGGTACTGTTGTGAACTCATTCTAAATTCATATTGGTGTAATATATACTGTACTACAACTTCTCTATGGTTTATACCCTCCGATACTACTCATAGATTCATCAAAATAAGCAAACAACAGATAGAAAACAGAATCTGTCAAAAACAGAATAGTCTGTAGTAATTTGTATCAAACGTATACTTCTGGAACTCAAACAATTCTGAAATAAATTGGTGGACCTGGGGAAATTTTCTATTAATATTCTGCAAGTAGAATCAACTTAAAATCACTCTTCTGTAAAAAATGACAGCTAAACTCGTGAGCGCAAAGTTTCTCTTTTTTACAGCAAGATCACATTAACTTCCACCCAAGTCTTCCCAAAGGTTCTACTTGGCACTTCATTGAAACAAAAGCTACAAAACATGATTAATACAGTAGCTTAATCATGTGAACACACAAAAACAGTAGGGGTAAATATTGGGTTGTCTCCCAACAAGCGCTTTTCTTTAATGCCTTTTTAGCTAGGCATGATGATGACAATGATGCTCACATAAAAGATAAGAATTGAAACATAGAGGGAGCATCATGAAGAATGTGACTAGCACATTTAAGTCTAACTCACTTCCTATGCATAGGGATTTTGTGAGCAAACAAATTATGGGAACAATAATCAACTAGCATAGGAAGGCAAAACAAGCATAACTTTAAAACTTTAAGCACATAGAGAGGAAACTTGATATTATTGCAACTCCTACAAGCATAGATTCATCCCTCATAATAATTTTCAGTAGCATCATGAATGAATTCAACCATATAACTAGAACATAAAGCATTCATTTCATGATCTACTTGCATAGAAATTTTACTACTCTCCACATAAGCAAATTTATTCTCATCAATAGTAGTGGGAGCAAACTCAACAAAATAACTATCATGTGAAGCATAATCCAGTTGAAAATTAAAATCATGATGACAAGTTTCATGGTTATCTTTATTCTTTAAAGCATATGTGTCATCACAATAATCATCATAAATAGGAGCATGCTTTTATCATAATAAATTTGCTCATCAAAACTTGGGGGACAAAAAATATCATCTTCATCAAACATAGCTTCCCCAAGCTTGTGGCTTTGCATATCATTAGCATCATGTGTATTCAAGGAATTCATACTAACAACATTGCAATCATGCTCATCATTCAAAAATTTAGTGCCAAACATTTTAATGCATTCTTCCTCTAGCAATTGAGCACAATTATCGGAATCCTTATTTTCACGGAAGACATTAAAAAGATGAAGCATATGAGGCACCCTCAATTCCATTTTTTTGTAGTTTTCTTTTATAAACTAACTAGTGATAAAACAAGAAACTAAAAGATTCGATTGCAAGATCTAAAGATATACCTTCAAGCACTCACCTCCCTGTCAACGGCGCCAGAAAAGAGCTTGATGTCTACTACACAACCTTCTTCTTGTAGACGTTGTTGGGCCTCCAAGTGCAGAGGTTTGTAGGACAGTAGCAAATTTCCGTCAAGTGGATGACCTAAGGTTTATCAATCCGTGGGAGGCGTAGGATGAAGATGGTCTCTCTCAAGCAACCCTGCAACCAAATAACAAAGAGTCTCTTGTGTCCCCAACACACCCAATACAATGGTAAATTGTATAGGCGCACTAGTTCGGCGAAGAGATGGTGATACAAGTGCAATATGGATGGTAGATATAGGTTTTTGTAATCTGAAAATATAAAAACAGCAAGGTGGCAAGTGATAAAAGTGAGCGTAAATGGTATTGCAATGCTAGGAAACAAGGCCTAGGGTTCATACTTTCACTACTGCAAGTTCTCTCAACAATAATAACATAACTGGATCATATAACTATCCCTCAACATGCAACAAAGAGTCACTCCAAAGTCACTAATAGCGGAGAACAAACGAAGAGATTATTGTAGGGTACGAAACCACCTCAAAGTTATCCTTTCTAGTCGATCTATTCAAGAGTCCGTAGTAAAATAACATGAAGCTATTCTTTTCGTTCGATCTATCATAGAGTTCATACTAGAATAAGACCTTAAGATGCAAATCAACCAAAACCCTAATGTCACCTAGATACTCCAATGTCACCTCAAGTATCCGCGGGCATGATTATACGATATGCATCCCACAATCTCAGATTCATCTGTTCAAACCAGCACAAAGAACTTCAAAGAGTGCCCCAAAGTTTCTACCGGAGATACAGACGAAAACGTGTGCCAACCCCTATGCATAAGTTCACAAGGTCACTAAACCAGCAAGTTGATCACCAAAACATACATCAAGTAGATCACGTGATATCCCATTGTCACCACAGATAAGCTCATGCAAGACATACATCAAGTGCGCTCAAATCCTTAAAGACTCAATCCGATAAGATAACTTCAAAGGGAAAACTCAATCCATTACTAGAGAGTAGAGGTGGAGAAACATCATAAGATCCAACTATAATAGCAAAGCTCGCGATACATCAAGATCGTACCACCTTAAGAACACGAGAAAGAGAGATCAAACACATAGCTACTGGTACATACCCTCAGCTCCGAGGGTGAACTACTCCCTCCTTGTCATGGAGAGCGCCAAGATGATGAAGATGGCCACCGGTGAGGGTTCCCCCTCCGGCAGGGTGCCGGAACAGGGTCCCGATTGTTTTTTGGTGGCTACAGAGGCTTGCGGCGGCGGAACTCCCGATCTATTCTGCTCCCCGATGTTTTTAGGGTATATGGATATATATAGGCGAAAGAAGTCGGTCAAGGGAGCCACGAGGGGCCCACGAGGGTGGGGGTCGCACCCAGGGGGTAGGGAGCGCCTCTCTGCCTCGTGGCTTCCTCGAAGCTTCCCTGACGTCTACTCCAAGTCTCTTGGATTGCTTCCGTTCCAAAAATAACTCTCCCGAAGGTTTCATTCCATTTGGACTCCGTTTGATCTTCCTTTTCTTCGAAACACTGAAATAGGCAAGAAAACAACAATTTGGGCTGGGCCTTCGGTTAATAGGTTAGTCCCAAAAATAATATAAAAGTGTATAATAAAGCCCATTAAACATCCAAAACAGAATATATAATAGCATGAATACTTTATAAATTATAGATATGTTGGAGACGTATCAATAACCATGGTGGAGATATTTAGAGAAAACTCTAGAATTATGAAAAGTTCTAGAGTAAGATATTTTGGTGTAGTAGGAAATATCTAGAAACTAGATACTTGCCATGAACACTCTAGAATAAACATTGGACATGGTTCATGGAAAATAGTAGAGAAATCTAGAAATAAAATATTTGTATGGAGTTCCCTAGAATTTTTGTGTAGGGCTTGGATGGATGCCACTTGGCAAACATCCAACGGTGTTGTAATCCAATAAATGTGGGTGCCACCGCTCCCATCCGTGTAAGTAAGAAAGCAAGCAACCTATGAAGTAAGAGAGGTAGAGATGTGACAGTAGGTAGAGGTAGCCACAACTAAAGAGTTGTACCAAGTTTATAGTTGTGAATGATAAAAGGTTGAGTTACCCCGTCACAGAGTGTGATATCCCATGTTTATGAAGGTCCTCAAGAGTGTGGGTACTAGAGCCACCACACGACGGGTTCCTATAGTTCATCTCGGAGCTGAGGCAGCCCTCAGATTGCAACATTTTCCATAGGTCCATAACACCTTTAGCATCCATTTCAATCACCACATTCTGAATCCTCATATCACAAGCTAGCCTTACTCCATCTCTCACTACATAGGCCTCCGGCGTCAGTGCGTTTGGTGTTTGCTGAACCCAAAGATCTTGGGCACGGACCAAGGCTCCATCATGCCCACGAACACCAGCCGCTCTACCAGCAGTATGTTCTGTTTCAAGGAACCTTGCATCAACATTAACCATCATCATATTCAGTAACAGCAGCCGCAACGTTGCTTCAATTCCACGCTGGATTTAATGCTCCCATCAATTCATTTAAGAACCAGCAGTGGAATGAGAAAATGGCAGCCTATAACTGCCACAATGAGTTGATTTGTTTCCACGAGTGGGACCAGATGGAGTAGACGAAGAGTATTGTGGACGCCCAGAAAGAAAGATGTTAGGAATAAATGGTTGGAACTGCTGACATGTCGTGCTAAAGTTATCGATGGGAGGGAGGTTGTTCAGGTGCACGGATGGAAACAGAATCATTAATGGGGACAAAGCAGCTATTTTGTAAGATGCTGATGTGGCAATGAGTGCTGAGATGCAATAGTTGCATGTTGAGGTGAGGTGAATAGCTTGCATGTCAAGAGAAATAGGATAGTGGGGATGAACTATTTAGGTATTATAGATTTGTTCCCTAATGAAACTTCTCTTCTCCACATCTCCCAAGCCCCTACTATCCCATACAAGACCCTCAACATTTTTACACAGATAAAAATGAAACAAAACTCCACCACTCAAGCTACCCTCTTCTTCCTCCTCTTCCTCAAGATTGTTTTTACAGGGGTTCTGAATGCAACAGCCTCAAAAACAGGTCTGCTAGCCAATCCAAAAGCCCCCCTAAAATCAGTCATATAAATATTTGGCATTTCCTGTGTTTAACCTTCTGCTCTTCCTCATCACTCCTATTCATCATTTCCAGCAAAATAGAGTCCAAATCCTCAGGATTTAGGATCTCTAGTTCAACCTTTTTATTAATTTTTCCCTTTTACTAGCAAAAAATAATTCCAGCCTAGCTTCCTCACTACTTTGTATTAAACCTAGACTGTGATCAATCAAGTCCAAAGAAATACCCAAGTCCACACCAAAAAACCTTGTCATTTCAAGTAAACCAGCATTGTCAGTGTTAAGAACAGAAACTGAAACATTTGTATCCATACCTTCAAGTCCACGCAGATTTTTAGTTCTGGACAATGCCATAGCCCTGTCCAGCATTGCTATATCATCATAGTGTTTTGATGCAATTCTCTCATTGTATCTTTGCCCATCCACCTCATCTTCTTTACTCTTTTCAGCTCCTCGAGCAACCTGACTCTCCTGCTCATTATCCAAAGTAATTCTCAGTTTCTGCCCCAAGCTGATGGATTGGGTGTTGGGTAACGTTGCATGGAAAACAAAAATTTTTATGCACACGCAATGATCTATCCATGGAGATGCATAGCAACGAGGGGGAGAGTGTGTCTACGTACCCTCGTAGACCGTAAGAAGCGTTTATTCAACGCGGTTGATGTAGTCGTACACCTTCGCGATCCGCCCGATCAAGTACTGAATGCACGGCACCTCCGCGTTCTGCACACGTTCATCTTGGTGTCGTCCTCGCCATCTTGATCCAGCAAGCGGGGCGAGGTAGTAGATGAGTTCTGTCAGCATAATGGCGTGGTGATGGTGGTGGGGTAGCAATCTGATATCTGCTAGAACTATGTCGGTATTTCCCCAAAGAGGAAGGGATGATGCAGCACAATGACGGTAGGTATTTCCCTCAGTGATGAGACCAAGGTTATCGAACCAGTAGGAGAACCAAGCAACACTATGTAAACAACACCTGCACACAAATAACAAATACTCGCAACCTGACGTGTTAAAGGGGTTGTCAACCCCTTTCGGGTAACGGCGCCAAAAATTGGCAAACGGACGTGAGAGAGTTGTAAATATTGATAGATCGAACGCCAAATAAAATAAAGTGCAGCAAGGTATTTTTGTATTTTTGGATTAATAGATCAGAAAATAAAATCAAGGGAAAATAGATCGCAAAGGCAGATATAATAAAGATAAATAGATCAAGTTGGCCAAACAAAACCCAAATATCAGAGAAGAAATACGAGGCTATAAGCAATCATGCATATAAGGGATCAAAGAAGACTCAAATAACTTTCATGGATAAAAAGATAGATCTGATCATAAACTCAAAGTTCATCCGATCCCAACAAACACACCGCAAAAAGAGTTACATCATATGGATCTCCAAGAGAACATTGTATTGAGAATCAAACGAGAGAGAGGAAGCCATCTAGCTACTAACTACGGACCCGTAGGTCTACAAAGAACTACTCACGCATCATCGGAGAGGCACCAATGGACATGATGAACCCCTCCGTGATGGTGTCTAGATTGGATCTGGTGGTTCTGGAACTTGCGGTGCCTGGAATTGATTTTCGTCGACTCCCCTAGAGTTTTTGGAATATTGGGGTATTTATAGAGCAAAGAGGCGGTTCAGGGGGCACCCGAGGTGGGCACAACACACCTGGGCACGCCTGGAAGCCAGGCGCGCCTTGGTGGGTTCTGCTCCCCTCGAAGCACCCCCCAGGTGCTTCTCTGGCCCACTGGATGTCTTCTGGTCCAAACAAATCCACAAAAAGTTTCGCAGCGTTTGGACTCCATTTGGCAATGATTTCCTGCGATGTAAAAAACATGCAGAAAACAACAACTGGCACTTGGCACTATGTCAATAGGTTAGTACCAAAAAATGATATAAAATGATTATAAAACATCCAAGAATCATAATATAACAACATGGAACAATAAAAAATTATAGATACGTTGGAGACGTATCAACATCCCCAAGCTTACTTCTTGCTCGTCCTCGAGTAGGTAAATGATAAAAACAGAATTTTTGATGTGGAATGCTGCCTAACATGTCATCTCATATTCTTTTCTTTATAGCATGTACATTTGGACTTTTATATGGTTCAAAGCAATAGTCTAGTTTTGACATGATAATTTAAATACTCAAGCATATCAACAAGCAACCATGTGTTTCAAAATATCAACGCTAAAATAAGTTATCCCTAGCCCATCATGCTCAATCATTGATCCATTCATGAAACACACTCGCATATTAGCTACACCCAATGCTCAAGTACAATCATAATGCCCCCTAGTTGGTGCTTTATAAGAGAAGATGGAGACTCAAATTTAAAAATAGAAATGGCATAAAGTAAAAGGAAGGCCCTTCGCGGAGGGAAGTAGGGATTTGTAGAGGTGCCAGAGCTCAAAGCGAAAAACAACGAGATAAAAACATTTTGGGAGGTATGCTTTTCCCACCAACAAAAACGACTTAGAGTTCCCAACACTTTCCATGCTAGATATATCATAGGCGGTTCCCAAACAGAAAATAAAGTTTATTCCTTTTTCCACCATACTTTCACTATCCATGGCTAACCGTATCCACGGGTGCCCTTGTGGCACCCCGGCTCAGAGCGACCGGTTTACCCTGCATTGCCATCCCAGAGACCATGTCTTCTGGCAACATACAACATCTTGGTACAGAAAACAACCGCTTTATTGATGCTAGCGGATCAGAGTTTATATTACAACAGATGTCGAGGCCAAGCGGCACGCACACGGTGCGGCTGAACAATATGTACATTATTTAGTGAACATAAAGGGGGCCTCGATCATGACAACTACGCGGCAGCGGAACAACGTCGTAGCGGAAGCTCCATAGCACAGGGTCACCGATGTGGACACGATCTAGACCCGGACAACACTCCTTTCCAACGAAACTTTCCTGAAATCTGGCATGATATGCCAGGTCAGTACATTGAATGTACTTGCAAGCTCACAACAGACATAATCATAATGACAAACAATATCATGATAATTAACCAATTAATAATAATGCAACACCATATGTCCAACATGTTGTGATCATGCTCGAACGTCCTTCGGGACGGACTTACCAACCGTGATCATTTACGGATCACAAACAAATCACCATCGTGGTCTTGACAAGAGTAACTCGTGATCCTTACGGTGATCACAACCACGACCAACATTTGGTCTCGAACATCTCGATGGCCTTTCCGCCATCATCAATAGTGCAAAGTTCAAAACTTAGTGTGAAAATTTATTAAATGTTGACTCATGGTGGGACCTACTACGAGGCGTCCGTGACCGTGGACTCGGCTATCGATAGATTATACACTCTGCAGAGGTAGCACACTATACCCACACCACGGAACCCATGGCCTCGCACTCCCATTCGGGTGGACCAACGACATTCCGACGAAACCCCTCCATTGCCATGACACTCTCCCGGCCACTCTGACCCAATCCCCAATGGGCTAGTCCTGGGTCGCCCCGTGTCTACCAAAGACACAACGACCACCGTCGTGGCCAAAACGATCCCACTCGGGGACCCGGTACCATAATCTCAACAATGGGCACACAAGATTAGGCCTGCTTACCGGGCCAGGGTAAGCATGCCCATAACCTTCCCTAGTTGGAGGCACCGACCAGAGGCATGTCAATGGACCGAATCAAGGCCTTCCCACAAAGGCAAATGTGGTTGCACTGGGAAAAACTCGATTCAGCGGCACCATGACCTAGTCAATGATATATTCAAGTTGAGTTATATTCAGGTTCAACTTAAAATGAAAATGACCGGTGTCATAGCATGCCATGAAATGCAATACTACACATGCATCACATATTAACGAAAATGACTGATGTCAACCATATTCACACTAAGCATAAACATCAACAACTTATATTACTTTCCTGGTCAGGGTAACTCTCACTTTAACAAGATATTTTGTAGCAAGTTTTATTATTTTTCTCATGCAAGAAAATAACTTTCGATTAATTTCTCATATGCATAGCAAAAATGATACTATCATCACCACAAGCAAATCCTAATTTCTTTACCAACCAAGTTAGGTTCAAACATTCTATAAATCAAGCAAAATGGCTAAACAAGCACTTAACAGAATATTTTCTAGCAAATTTTACTATTTTATTTGTGCAAGAAAATAACTTTAAGTAATTACTCATATGCATAACAAATCATTTTATCATAACCACAAGTAGATCTTAGCTTCTTTACCAACTAAGCTAGTTTCAAACATTCTGTAAATCAAGCATAATAACTAACAAACACTTAACAGAATATAACTAACATAATAGTTATTTAAATGCATGGATTAATCATTTCATTCAAGTAAGAAAATCATAAATATTGAAATGACACCATGAAAATGTTGCTGTGGCTTGCCTTAGTGCAGATGAGGTTCACAAGCCTTCTGGTGATCCTCAAGACAAGCCTCACCCTCTGAAAATAATTTTAAATACAAGAAGAAGATATCAAGAACACTTCTGAAAATCACCAGAAAATCTAGGCAGCACAGAAAAATCTCATTTTTGGTGAGCTGCTAGATTTCTTTGCAAAGAACACAATGCAAAAAAGAATCAATTCATTTGGACTTATGGTTGAAGAGTTATGGCTGTTTGAAGCTTTCTGTAAATTCAAATGAATTTGAATAAAAATAAAACAAACTGGGGGGTGACGTCGAAGGCATAAAGCCCAGGGGCGCCACCACTCGTACCGCTTCGCGCGCGTACAGAGTGGCTGACTAGCGGGCCCTGCTAGTCAGGTGAGGAGGAGGAGGAGAAGGAGACAGAGGGGGTCGCGGCTTTGCCGGAGCTGTCGCCGGCGACGAGGGCTCCTTGGCCAAAATGAGAGGGAGGGATTGAGAGAGGGGACGGAGGCGTACCTGCCCGTACCCGTAGCGTAGCTAGGGGTGGTCGGACGGCGTCGGAATCAACGTCGCAAGCGGAGGAAGAACGCGGTGGTCGCCGGAGATGAGGAAGATGGCGAGCAGAGGCAACTCCAGGGGCTTCAAGTGGTCGGAACAGCTTCACCGACGAGAGGCGGAGGCTCTGGAAGGGTCGCCCTATCCTGAGAGGGGCTGGAGCTACCGCGACAACCAGAGGGGATCGCCGGCGAGCTCGAGCTCGGGGACGGCGGCCCGCGGCCTGCCCGGCCAGGCTACGGTTGCCTACGTGCTAGAGGAGTGGGTGGGAGTGGTGGATGGTGCTCGAGGAGGCTGGAGGCGGCTCCATTTATAGGCGAGCGGAGAGGGGGGGGGGGGTTCGGGCTCCGCTGGTGGACACCTGTCCACGGCGCCCGGCGACGAGTTGCGTCAGTGAGAGGGGGAGAAGGCGACGCAGCTCACGCGGCGACTGTTGGCGAATGGGGACGAGCACAGGAGCGAGGAGAAGGCGACGAGCACAGTGCGCACCGCACTGTTGTGTTGGCTGGACCGTGCCCGTGCTCGCTGCGGCGAGCTCCGGCGTCGGCGAGTGCCAGGGGGAGTTAATGGCGTTGAGACAAGGATGGTGGCGAAGTTTGGCATGCTCGGGTAGACGGGGGAAGCGAGCACGCGCGAACAGAGCGCTCGGCGGCACTCAGAGCGCGTCGACACGCAGGCATGGCATGGTGGACACGCGTGGTCACCGCGCGAACTCTTCCCTCAGGCCAGCCTACGTCCAAAAATCATGTCTGGCTTGTTGTTCGCGGTGGGTTTGAAGTTTACCGCGCTTTGGTTTGGATTCAGGTGCAGTAGAGGAGTTTTTACAAGCCAAGTAAGTTTCTGATCAGTAACTTTGAGAGGTTACCGAGGTCAAATGGCTGGGAGTTGGGGGCTGTGCTTTGGAGGTTAGCCATGATCTACTAAGGTGAAGATGCACAAGAAAATCCAGGCACAATGGAGCAAGTAAAATGGTAGTTGCTGTAGAAACCACCATTTCTGTCCAGAACAGAAAATATTTTCTGTAGCAAAAATATTCCAAAAATTGATGAAATATTTTTGCTCAGGAAGGTGTCCTAGGGTTCAAAGAATATTTGTGAATTATCTCAGATTTTTCTGGGCCATAAAAATTGGGGTTGCTTTGGAGCATATTGAACTAGCTAGGGTTTTTGAGAGGAAAATGAATATTTTTCATTTAAGAAAAATATTCCAAAGATTATTTTGGGTGGATCGGAAGGGAAATGATGATTAGGGTGGGAAATGAAGCACTTGGGTGAAAGCCAAGGATACCCAAGTGTTTAAGTCCATATGAAAAGATTCAAAAATTCCAAATTTCAGAATAACTCCAAATGAAAATCAGGCAAATAAGAGGGGGCAAAAACCAGGCTGTCACAGCCCTCCATGCCAACACTTTCCAAGGAATTTATTATTTGAAAACATAAAGTAAATTCATTTTTCATTTCGGGACTGGGCATCCCTAATACCTTTGCCTTACTCTCGTGCAATGACAAGTGAATAAACACTCATCGTGAGAATAACACATCTAGCATGGAAAATATTAGCCACCCCTCACCGCCTCGCGAGCGGTACGAGCACACAAAAGAGAAGTTTATTTTGAAAATTAGAGATGGCACATACAAATTTGCTTAGAACAGCAAAAGAATACCGCATATAGGTAGGTATACTGGACTCATATGGCAAAACTGGTTTAAAGGGTTTTGGATGCACAAGTAGAGATCATAGTTAGTGCAAAATGAAGGCTAGCAAAAGATTAAGAAGCGACCGACCAAGAAACGAATAAGCTCATAAGCAAGCATTAAGCATAATTAACACCAAAAAATGCACCAAAAGTAGGATATAATTTCATTGCATAACTAGTGACTTTCGTGCTTGCATAGGGAATCACAAACCTTAACACCAATATTCTTACTAAAGCATAATTACTCATCAACATAACTCACATATCACATCATCATGTCTCAAAACTATTACAAGGAATCAAGTTTATTTTGTCCAATGATCTTCATGAAAGTTTTTATTATATCCTTCTTGGATATCTATCACTTTGGGACAAGTTTTTATGTGTTGTTTTTGATATGCTCAAACAAATATAAGTGAAGATCATGAGCATAATATTTCTTTCTCTCAAATTAATTTAAGTGAAGCAAGAGAGAATTTCTTCAAAAAAATTACTAACTCCCAAATAAGTCTAAGTGAAGCATGAGAGCATTTCTTCAAAAATACTAAAGCACACCGTGCTAAAAAAGATATAAGTGAAGCACTAGAGCAATTCCATAGCTCATAAAGATTTAAGTGAAGCATAGAGAGCAATTCTAACAAGTGATGGCATAATTTTGGCTCTCTCAAATAGGTGTGTCCAGCAAGGATTCATGACTCAAAACAAAAAGCAAAACAAGCAAAGACTCATATCATACAAGACGTTCCAAGCAAAACTCATAGTATGTGACGAATAAAAATATAGCTTCGAGTAAAATACCTGTTGGGTAACGTAGTATTTTCAAAAAAATTGCTACGATCACACAAGATCTATCTAGGTGATGCATAGCAACGAGAGGGGAGAGTGTTGTCCACGTACCCTCGTAGACTGAAAGCGGAAGCGTTATGACACCGCGGTTGATGTAGTCATACATCTTGACGATCCGACCGATCCTAGCACCGAAGGTACGGCACCTCCGCGATCTGCACACGTTCAGCTCGGTGACGTCCCACGAACTCTAGATCCAGCTGAGGTCGAGGGAGAGTTTCGTCCATACGACGGCGTGGTGACAGTGATGATGAAGCTACCGGTGCAGGGCTTCGCCTAAGCACTGCAACGATATGACCGAGGTGGAAACCTGTGGAGGGGGGCACCGCACACGACTAAACAATCAACTTGTGTGTCTATGGGGTGCCCCCCTCCCCCGTATATAAAGGAGTGGAGGAGGGGAGGGACGACCCTCTCTATGGCGCGCCCAAGGGGGAGTCCTACTCCCAATGGGAGTAGGTTTCCCCCCTTTCCCTAGTTGGAGTAGGAGAAAAAGGAAGAGGGAGAAGGAGAGAAGGAAAGGGGGAGGGGCGGCCCCCCACCCAGTTCTGATTGGGCTTGGGGGCGCGCTCCACCGGGCCGCCTCCTCCTCTCTCCCACTAAGGCCCAATAAGGCCCATTGACTCCCCGGTGGGTTCCAGTAACCCCCTGGTACTCCGGTGAATGCCCGAACTCACCCGGAACCATTCCGATGCCCAAACATAGCCTTTCAATATATCGATCTTTATGTCTCGACCATTTTGAGACTCCTCGTCATGTCCGTGATCACATCCGGGACTCCGAACAACCTTCAGTACATCAAAACACATAAACTCATAATACCGATTGTCATCGAACGTTAAGCGTGCGGACCCTATGGGTTCGAGAACTATGTAGACATGACCGAGACTCATCTCCGGTAAATAACCAATAGCGGAACCTGGATGCTCATATTGGTTCCGACATATTCTACGAAGATCTTTATCGGTCAAACCGCATAACAACATACGTTGTCCCCTTTGTCGTCGGTATGTTACTTGCCCGAGATTCGATCGTCGGTATCTCAATACCTAGTTCAATCTCGGTACCAGCAAGTCTCTTTGCTCGTTCCGTAAGGCATCATCCCGTAACTAACTCATTAGTCACATTGCTTGCAAGGCTTATAGTGATGTGCATTACCGAGAGGGCCCAGAGATACCTCTCCGATACACGGAGTGACAAATCCTAATCTCGATCTATGCCAACCCAACAAACACCTTCGGAGACACCTGTAGAGCATCTTTATAATCACCCAGTTACGTTGTGATGTTTGATAGCACACAAGGTGTTCCTTCGGTATTCAGGAGTTGCATAATCTCATAGTCAGAGGAACATGTATAAGTCATGAAGAAAGAAATAGCAATAAAACTCAACGATCATAATGCTAAGCTAATGGATGGGTCTTGTCCATCACATCATTCTCTAATGATGTGATCCCGTTCATCAAATGACAACACATCTCTATGGTCAGGAAACATAACCATCTTTGGTTAACGAGCTAGTCAAGTAGAGGCATACTAGGGACACTCTGTTTTGTCTATGTATTCACACATGTACTAAGTTTGCGGTTAATACAATTCTAGCATGAATAATAAACATTTATCATGATATAAGGAAATATAAATAGCAACTTTATTATTGCCTCTAGGGCATATTTCCTTCAGTCTCCCACTTGCACTAGAGTCAATAATCTAGTTCACATTTCCATGTGATTTGACACCAATAGTTCACATTACCATGTGATTAGTTCACATCGCCATGTGACTAACAACCAAAGGGTTCTAAGGTGTGATCATGTTTTGCTTGTGAGAGAAGTTTAGTCAACGGGTCTGCCACATTCAGATCCGTATGTATTTTGCAAATTTCTATGTCTACAATGCTCTGCATGGAGCTACTCTAGCTAATTGCTCCCACTTTCAATATGTATCTATATTGAGACTCAAAGTCATCCAGATCGGTGTCAAAGCTTGCATCGACGTAGCTCTTTACGACGAACTCTTTATCACCTATGTAACCGAGAAACATATCCTTATTCCACTAAGGATAATTTTGACCGTTGTCCAGTGATCCACTCCTGGATCACTATTGTACCCTCTTGCCAAACTTATGGCGAGGTACACAATAGGTCTGGTATACAGCATAGCATACTTTATAGAACCTATGACTGAGGCATAGGTAATGACTTTCATTCTCTTTCTATTTTATGCCGTGGTCGGGTTTTGAGTCTGACTCAACTTCAGACCTTGCAACACATGCATGAAGTTCTTCTTTGACTGTTCCATTTTGAACTACTTCAAAATCTTGTCAAGGTATGTATTCATTGAAAAAACTTATCAAGCGTCTTGATCTATCTCTATAGATCTTGATGCTCAATATGTAAGCAGCTTCACCGAGGTCTTTCTTTGAAAACTCCTTTCAAACACTCCTTTATGTTTTCTAGAAAATTCTACATCATTTCCGATCAACAATATGTCATTCACATATACTTATCAGAAAGGCTGTAGTGCTCCTACTCACTTTCTTGTAAATACAGGCTTCACCACAAGTCTGTATAAAACCATATGCTTTGATCAACTCATCAAAGCGTATATTCCAACTCCGAGATGCTTGCACCAATCCATAGATGGATCGCTAGAGCTTGCACACTTTGTTAGCACCTTTAGGATTGACAAAACCTTCTTGTTGCATCATATACAACTCTTCTTTAAGAGATCCAGTAATGACTATAGTTTTGACATCCATTTCCCAGTTTTCATAAAATGTGGCAATTGCTAACATGATTCGGACAGACTTAAGCATCACTACGAGTGAGAAAATCTCATCGTAGTCAACACCTTGAACTTGTCGAAAACCTTTTTGCAACAATTCAAGCTTTGTAGATAGTAACACTACCATCAGCGTCCGTCTTCCTCTTGAAGATCCATTTATTCTCAATGGCTTGCCGATCACCGGCAAGTCAATCAAAGTCCATAGTTTGTTCTCATACATGGATCCCATCTTAGATTTCATGGCCTTCAAGCCATTTTGCGGAATCTGGGCTCATCATCGCTTCCTCATAGTTCATAGGTTCATCATGGTCTAGTAACATGACTTCCAGAATAGGATTACCGTACCACTCTGGTGCGGATCTTACACTAGTTGACCTATGAGGTTCGGTAGTAACTCGATCAGAAGCTTCATGATCATTATCATTAGCTTCCTCACTAATTGGTGTAGGAATCACTGGAACTGATTTATGTGATGAACTACTTTCCAATAAGGGAGCAGGTACAATTACCTCATCAAGTTATACTTTCCTCCCACTCACTTCTTGAGAGAGAAACTCCTTCTCTAGAAAGGATCCATTCTTAGCAACGAATATCTTGCCTTTGGACATGTGATAGAAGGTGTACCCAACATTCTCCTTTGGGTATCCTATGAAGACACATTTCTCCCATTTGGGTTCGAGCTTATCAGGTTGAAGCTTTTTCACATAAGCATCGCAGCCCCAAACTTTAAGAAACGACAGCTTAGGTTTCTTGCCAAACCACAGTTCAGATGGTGTCATCTCCACGGATTTAGATGGTGCCCTATTTAACGTGAATGCAACTGTCTCTAATGCATAACCCCAAAACGATAGTGTAAATCGGTAAGAGACATCATAGATCGCACCATATCTAATAAAGTACGGTTATGACGTTCGGACACACCATTACGCTGTGGTGTTCCAGGTGGCGTGAGTTGCAAAACTATTCCACATCATTTCAAATGAATACCAAACTCGTAACTCAAATATTCGTCTCCGCGATCAAATCGTAGAAACTTTATTTTCTTGTTACGATGATTTTCCACTTCACTCTGAAATTCTCTGAACTTTTCAAATGTTTCAGTGTTATGTTTCATCAAGTAGATATACCCATATCTGCTCAAATCATCTGTGAAGGTCAGAAAATAATGATACCCGCCGCGAGCCTCAACACTCATCGGATCGCATACATCAGTATGTATTATTTCCAATAAGTCAGTTGCTCGCTCCATTGTTCCGGAGAACGGAGTTTAGTCATCTTGCCCATGACGCATGGTTCGCAAGCATCAAGTGATTCATAATCAAGTGATTCCAAAAGCCCATCAGCATGGAGTTTCTTCATGCGCTTTACACCAATATGACCTAAACGGCAGTGCCACAAATATGTTGCACTGCCATTATCAACTTTGCATCTTTTGGCATCAATATTATGAATATGTGTATCACTACGATCGAGATTCAGTAAACCATTCACCTTGGGTGTATGACCACAGAAGGTTTTATTCATGTAAACATAATAACAATTATTCTTTGACTTAAATGAATAACCGTATTGCAAAAAACATGATCCAATCATATTATGCTCAACGCAAACACCAAATAACATTTATTTTAGGTTCAACACTAATCCCGAAGGTAAAGGGAGTATGCGATGGTGATCTTATCAACCTTGGACTCACTTCCAACACACATCGTCACCTTGCCCTCAACTAGTCTCTGTTCATTTTGTAACTCCTGTTTCATGTTCCTGATAATAGCAACTGAACCAGTATCAAATACCCAGGGGCTACTATGAATACTAGTAAGGTACACATCAATACCATGTATATCATATATACATTTGTTCACTTTGCCATCCTTCTTATCCGCCAAGTATTTGGGGCAGTTCCGCTTCCAGTGACCATTTCCTTTGCAGTAGAAGCACTCATTTTCAGGCTTGGTGTCGGTGTCAAAACCGGCAGATCTCGGGTAGGGGGTCCCGAACTGTGCGTCTGAGGATTGAAGGTAACAGGAGACAGGCACATGATGTTTACCCAGGTTCGGGCCCTCTTGATGGAGGTAATACCCTACTTCCTGCTTGATTATCTTGGATGAATATGGGGTTTACAAGAGTTGATCTACATCGACATCGTAATGGCTAAACCCTAGATGTCTAGCCTGTATGATTATGATTCTGATTGCCTCTATGGACTAAAACCTCCGGTTTATATAGACATCGGAGGGACCTAGGGTTGTACAGAGTCGGTTTATGGAGAAAGGAATCTTCATATCCGAATGCCAAGCTTGCCTTCCACGCAAAGGAGAGTCCCATCCGGACACAGGAGGAAGTCTTATGTCTCGTATCTTCATGGCCCATTAGTCCGGCCTACGTCACATAGCCCGGACGCCCGAGGACCCCGTAATCCAGGACTCCCTCAGTAGCCCCTGAACCAGGCTTCAATAGCGATGTGTCCGGCGCGCAGATTGTCTTCGCATTGCAAGGCGGGTTCCTCCTCCGAATACTTCAAAGCAGTCCCCAAACACAGAAGACGTGTCCAGCTCTGCAAAACAGGCAACACACACAGCCGCAGAGAGTATAATATTTCACAAGTCCCATCTCCTGACAACTTTCGTAGTGAGACGTTACGTCCCTACCCGGTCATTATTTCGAACCATTTTTAGCCTCCCGCTCCATGTTTCAGGATGCGGTTTTCATTGGCACTTCTTGTCGAAGCAAAGACCATGTCCCCTTATCACGGGATTCTCATTAATACGGGCGTGGGTAATCCAACCGCGCCATCTGCACGACCCTTGGGGAATAGACGAGTTTTAAGGCGAGTGCGGAGGCGTTTGATATTCGTTGCCTTTATAAGAGGATAAGGATTCACTCTTTCACCCACGCCTTCTTCCTTTCTGCCCGTCCGTTATCGAGCTCCAGCGCCCAAGCTTCCATCCTTCTGCCCCCAAAAAGCACTCCGACCATGTCTGGATCTGGAGCACAAGGCAAGTGGGTGGCCTCCTCCGCCACGGAGGAGAGCATCACGGAGCTCCGGGAAGCGGGGTACTTGGGCCAGGAAATCCCCACCTCGGAGCCCAACGAGAGGGTGGTATTCATCCCCCACTTCATCCGCGGGTTAGGATTTCCCCTCCACCCCTTCGTCCGCGAACTCATGTTCTACTACGGGCTAGACTTCCATGATCTAGCCCCAAATTCTTTCCTCAACATCTCGGCATTCATTGTCGTGTGCGAGGCCTTCCTCCGCATCCCACGCCACTTCGGATTATGGCTAGAGATCTTCAATGTGAAGCCGAAAGTGGTGGATGGTCAACATGCAGAATGCGGAGGTGCCATGATGAGCAAACTGTCCAACGTTACATGGCCCACATGCACCTTTGTGGAGACCGTCAAAGTGTGGCAACAACAGTGGTCCTACGCCACAGAGCCTCGTGACACCACCTGGGCCGCGGCTCCCGAGTTCAAGTCCGGGCCCCCAATGCGGCTTACCTACTGGCTAAAAAAGGGCCTGGACTGGGCGTCGTCAGACGAGGTGTCAGTGCTGCAGACGCGCATCAAGAGCATGGTGGACAAGAACATCAAGCTCGTCTATGTTATCCAGGTGATGCTTTTTCGCCGGATCCTTCCTTGCCAAAGCCGGACTTGCCACTTGTGGGAGTTCGACCCGGCCAAGCACCAGACCTTGAAACAGTTCTTCAGCGCCACACACGAAGGTATCTGGAAGGTGCTTTTCAAGGCCAATCAGACTTGGCCGAATATGACCGAGGACCGTGGCTATAACATGACTCATCCCGCCAGTTCGGTAAGTTCCTCACATTTCAAGGTGCATCCTCTACCTATGCATTCAAGGAAGATGTCTAAGCTTCCCCATTTGTCTTTTCAGGGCTGGATAAAGAAGGCAGAGCGGATCCAGTGTCCAGCTCCATTACCCGAAAACACAGCTATCCCACTTCTGACGAAGATGCTGGTTCCGGCGCCATACTAGGCGCCGGAGAAGAAGGCCAAGAAGAAGGGCCAGGAGGCAAGAAGCGGTCTCCGCCGTAAAGGCGCTTCGGACGCAACGTTCGAAGATGCCAAAACCCACTCCTCCCCCGCCAAGAACGACAAGGAGGAGGAAAGCAATTATCCCCCCGAGGGGGAAGGAAGAAAAAGAGCGGCCTCAGCGGATTTGGAGGCAGAGGCGTCCAAGAAAGGGAGGGTCTCCCTTGCGGACAATCCTGAATCGGACTCCGATAGCAGCTCTGAGTGGCGTCCCAGGGAGAAGCCCCCGGCTGGATCGGAAGTACTCAAAAGGCACTTATGCACATATATATCCAGCTCCTTTTCGCTTCGTGGTTTTAATATGTTGAATCATATACTGTAGTCCGGCCCACGTCCACCTCCAGCAATCCTCATCTTCGGGGAATTCGCTGGACCCAAAGGTGATGGATAACTAGTTGCCTCCTCCAGCCTCCTCCCCCAAGGCTACGGACGCCATCGAGGCGTTGTCCCGAAGGACCCTCCCAGGCCAGGGAGAGGTACAGGAGGCCATCGAGGCGGTGCCAGAGGGTGATACCTCGGCCGCCGGACTCATGGGGGAGCAGACCCCCATGGAAACTGGCGATGGGGGCCATACCCAATTCGGCCCCCAGCCGAATACTATTCTGGAGGCCCATATGGCTAAAGAATCAGGTAAGCAGCCTCCTTCGAAAGAAGGAGGTGTACTTATTCTGCTGGTGACCTCTGTCCATCTAGAGGCATCGGATACTCTACTGGAAGCGCTTTGAGGTGCTTCCATTGTAGAGGAACACCGTATGCTTATGGGTACGGTGGTTTAGAGGGTTCAGTCTGCTAAGAGCGGACTGACCGAAGCCTGCACCAGCCTTCTAACAGGCTTTGAGGTATGCGACGTAATTATGGAAAAAAAGAATGCCATGGTACAGACAGTAGCCCCTGAGTCTCTGTCCGGCGTTCGAAAAGAAAGGCCGGACAGAGGATCGAATAAATAGCGCAGGAGACTAATCATATATGTCTATGTGAATAAGCAAGCGTCGATGTTGGTCGCGACCTCCCATTCTGCCGAGGTCTCCAAACTGAAGCAGAGTCTGGAGGTGGCCGATGAAGAGCTTGGCCGTGTCAGAAAACAACTAGAGGACAAGAAGGGTATGCAATGGCCTATTCAAATCTAAAATGATATGAATTGTTTGTGCTGATCATGTTATTATGATGTTTCGTAGGAGCTGCGGCCGAGGTGGAGTCCCTCAAGAATGCGCTAGCCGAGGCCCAGAAGAAAGCGGAGAAGGAACAAGCTGCCCGCAAAAAACACGAGTCAAGGGTCGGGGAGGTTCAGGATGAGCTCAAGGACGCCATAAAAAAGTGTGAGTCCTTGCAGCGCAAGGTCGCGGACCAAGAGTGTGAACTTGCTAAGGCCCGCCAAAGTGCACAAGATGCCCGGGTTGAACCCCAGGGCGCCCTCCGGGAAATCCAGGAGGCCAAGCAGATTGCGGCGGGTAAGGCCTTTATTATGCAGAGCAAATTTGCGAAGAAAAGGTACCTCTTACTGACCCGGATTTGGAGTTCTCCAGGAGCGTTTGCGGATTTGCCTCGCAGTGTTGCTGAGGCTGCGGAGTTCTTCCGAGCCGAAGAGGGGAGCTCAATGGAGAAGCTGTTCTAGTCGCAATACCTTGCGCCAGAGCATCTGGTGCCCCTTAGCGATCAGCTGAAATAGCTGGCCGAACTGCATAGGGTGGCCGGATTGGCCATGAAGGATTTGATAATCCGTCTATGGCCTGCCGAAGCCATGCCCAGCAGCCACTTCGGACTCGTGAAGCGGCTGGTCGAAGCCTGCCCTCGGCTTGATGCCATAAAGCGGTCGGCCTGCATTGAAGGTGCGCGGATGGCCTTCGCCTGTGTCAAAGTACAGTGGGCGAAGATGGACGCCGTCAAGCTTGTGACCGAGGGACCGCCTGCCGGCAAGGAGCACGACACGCCCGAGCAGTATTTTGATGATGTCTTGAAAGGATCCCGCATTGTAGAGGGCCAGTGTGCGAAGGACACTATCTTTGAATGAATGTATTCGTGTTATCCGGTCCCGTATTATGGAACAAAGCCTATATGTAATGTATTGCTTTTGGAAAATATTTCCTCCTGTGCGGTCGTTTATTATTAAATCTGAGAGTTGGCCAGTCGTCGGCTTCAGCCCCCATGTAGGTAGTACGGGGGTGTTCGGGTTGGAACTAAACACACTTGACCCAAGAGTTTGGTCCTTGAAGGAGGTGTTTAGTACATCGAACCAGGAAATTGGACTATGTGGTTTTATCACCCTCACTTAGCCATAGGAGTTTGACAATAGGAGTGTAGGCGCAGCCCCTATAGTATTTCTTTATCCGGACTAGGGCGCTGTAGACACCTGATCGGGTGGAGGCCGATCCATCGCATAATGCGGAAAAATCGCAAGAGATTTATATTTAGCCACCGAATAGCGGGCCAGCTCTCGCCACATCATGACAGTCAGTTTTCGGCTTTCTCTACTGAGGTGTTTATCCGGATAAACCAGAAACACAATCACTGTAGTTCTCCCTTTACTACCATAGCCGATAAGACGGAACGTAAGGTAGCAAGCATAGGAGCCAGACAACCCAACTATTGACCAAAGACATGATTCGGAGCCGATGCATATAATGCTATATTCGGGGCGCCGAACTATACTGTAAAAAGTGTTTGGACTTGTTGCAAACGTATGGAGCGCAATGGAGCCCCTGGCAATTTAAGTCGGACCAATGTGTACGAGTGCAATCGATAAAAATAGTGAAATGTAATGAAGGAGTAAGCCAGTGCCACATATGTTGGGCTGCAAAGTGTTTCCATTATAATCTGGTTGATACGTCAAAGCGTTTTTGTACAAATAGTGTGTCACAGCCCCAGATCAGCCCTTGTTTGACTTTGCTTGTTCCTCATGTCATCATGTTTAATTTTCAAAGAAACTTGAAATGGGGATGTTGAAACCCTAGCACCAAATGCATTCAACTAGGTTCAAATAAACAATATTTTCAATTAACCCAAAATGCCTTTGAAAATGTTCATGATTTTTGATAAAGGTGAAAACCTCTGCCAAAAATGATGCCAATATTTCTAGGTCATTTTTGGATTTTTGAATTAACTCATATTGTATTTGAATTGGGGAATTTAAATCCTATAAATATTTTAAATGCTCTAATAATTCTGAAACTAGTTGAGGGCTGTTGGAAATATTTTCAAAAGTGCCCACAATTATTTTCAGGATTTTACAGAATGAATTAGTATTTTTACTAATCCAAAACAAAGAAAGAAAATAGAAGACAGAAACTAAAGACAGAAATAAAAGAGAGAGAGAACCTTACCTGGGCCTTACCTGCAGCCCAAGTGGCTAGGCCATCCCACCTCCCGGGCTCCTGTCGCCTTCCTCCTCCTGCCAGTAGGAGCAGGGGCGCGTGGTCGCCGCGCGCGCGCCAGCTCCTGCTTCCACCGCGACGCCCGGCTCTTCTGAGGGCGCCACGGAGACGCCCAGAGACCCCTCTCTCCTCTCCCTCACTCGCTGCTCTCTCTCCCGACCTCTTCCCCCTCCTCTGCTCCCTCTTCCTCTCTGCCCGAGCGGAGCTCGTCGCCGCCAATCGCCGTACCCATAGCCAGAGCCACCCCCTCGCCTCTCCGATGCATCCCCGAGCTCCGCGACGTCGTCCTCGACCCCCTCACCGAGCCACGCCCCGCCAGAAGCCCCGCAGCGCCGTCCCCGAGCTCATCTTCAATATTCGGCCGCCGGCAACATCATCGTCGATTCGCCGCCGTCTGTGCTTCCCCGACCTAGCTAGCTTGCTCGTCGGAACCGCGGTGAGCTCTACCACCGTTTCCCCCTGACCCCGTGGTCTATCCCTCACCGTAGACGTCGTCCCCATGAGCTCCGAAGCTCGCCGGTGCCGTGCTTCATCGCCGTCATGGCTACCGACGCCGTAGCCTGCGCCTGGGCGCGTCATCGCGCTCGGATTGCTCCTAGGAGACGATCCCGACCACCAGCTGGTCCTGCCGCGCCTCGGAACATCAAACCCGTGCGTGCCCGAACTCCGGCCGCCGCTGTCAAGCTCGCCGGCGTCGTTTCCGGCCTCCCCGCACCCAACCGCCTGCACCACTGGATGCGGCGCACTTCCAGCTCGCAGTAGGACCAAGCCGCAGGCTCAGCCGACAACCGCAGCGCGATTCCGGCGCGCCTCCGCCGTGTTGGATGGTCGTCGCCGGTCAAACTCCGGCGAGGCGACGTGGACGTCATTAGTGCTAACCGCTACAAGCTAAGCACCCCTAATAGGCACTGACAGTGGGCCCAACCACTGGTCAAACCCCAGTCAATGATGGGTTTGACCGGGATTAGCCCTGTGTCACTGACATGCGGACCCCACTGGTCAGGTTTGACCTGGACCGTCTCCGTTGACCTGCTGACATCAGCATGATGTCATGCTGATGCAGTATTGGTTTTCTGGATTTAAAATAATTCAGGAAATTCCAGAAAATAGTATAAACTTCTAAAAATCATATAAAATCAACCGTAGCTCAGAATGAAATAATTTATATATGAAAAATTATCAGAAAAATGCAATCTATCCATCTGTATCATTTTCATGCATGTCAAACTAAGTTATACCTGCTGTATAGGTGAAAACATGATAATGACATTATAAATGCTAAATATGGAGTTTGCACATGAACCCTTAGTTCATATGGACCTCATTTAAACTGTCGCTAGATGCATTAGTGTAAATCATAACATTCTTGACATGTCATGACCATGCATCATATTGTCGCATTGCATTGATTGTGTCCTTCTCTGTTTGCCGGTAACCGTCCCCTCTCAGTAGCCGATGCTCCGATGACGTGATCGATGACACCGATGAAGAACTATAATATCTTCAGGAGTGCCAGGCAAGCAAAACCCCCTTGTCCATTCCGATACAAACCCACTCTCTCGCTCTTGCTCTCTTTTACTACATTAGGACAACAACGATTCAACTGTTACATGCTGCGGTAGTTGAACCCCTTATCCTCTGCATGACCTGTCATTGCCACAGTAAATAGATGAAACCCACTAGCATGAGTAGGAGTTGTTTGAGCCCTGATGTGCCTACTCATTCATGATTGTTTGTCATGCCTGCTATGCTTAAAGTTGTGTCAGGTCTGATTCATTGGGGATGAATTGGAATGGTGATGAACATGTCCTACTGTGTGTGAGCTAAGTGTGTGAACACGATTTGGTAAAGGTAGCGGTGAGAGGCCATGTAGGAGTACATGGTGGGTTGTCTCGTTGAAGCCGTCCTCAGGAACTGTGTTCTGTGTTTGTGATCCATGATACAGTTACTACCACACATTGGGCCCGAAACCAATGGACCCTCTCGGCTTCTTAATCACCCTTGTCCTCTGTCCAGGAGTTGCAAGTAGTTTCTGGTGTTTGTAGTATGCTGGAGGCCGTGGGCAGCGCTGAGCGGAGGGGTGGGCTGTGATGCGGTAGGCACATGGCACGGTGTACCGGGCGCCTGTTTGGTGTCTCGGGAACCCTGCACACATCGTTCGGGGCCGTATGTGGAAACCTCGGCCGGACTCCCTGCGGATGGAACCTGAATAGGCGATAAACCTGGACTAGAGACTTGAGTGTTTAGGTAGGCTGTGGCCGACACCCACGTTGGGCTTCCGCTTGAAGGTTGCCGAGTACATGTCGTGTAAACGACGGTAAGTGGTGAGAGCGTGTGTGACGAAGTACACCCCTGCAGGGTTAATATGATCTATTCGAATAGCCGTGTCCGCGGTAAAGGACTTCTGGGTTGCCTATAACAGTTCATAGACAAGTGAAAGTGGATACTCTAAAATGCGCAAGATAAGCGTGAGTGCTATGGATGGCGTTCTCGTAGGGAGACGGGAGCGGATCCATAGTGGAGTATTGATATGGTGAATATGTGGACTCATGTGCGCCACCTCAAAAGAGTTACTTGCAGTCGTAGTTAGGATAGTCACCGAGTCAAAGCTGGCTTGCTGCAGCTAAACTCCACCACCCCCTTTGTTGATACCGATGCATATGTAGATAGTTCTGATGTAAGTCTTGCTGGTTACATTTGTACTCACGTTTGCTTATTTTATGTTTTGCAGAGAGACGTCAGTCTCGCTAGTAGTTCCGTGTGGACTTCGACGTTTAGCTTGATACCTCAGCTACGATCTTGTGCCCTCGGCAGGATCTAGTAAATAGTCAGGCTTCTCAGCCTTTTTCATTTGTAGATGTTTGTACTCAGACGTGTTAAGCTTCCGCATGTGTTTGACTTGTATGCTCTGAATGCTGGGTCGAGAGACCCATGTTTGTAATATCTGGCTCTTCGGAGCCTAATGAATAAATACTTGAGTCGTAGAGTCTTGTTGTGATGCCATGTTGTATTTGCACATATCGAGCATATTGTGTGTATGATTGAAATGCTTGGTATGTGTGGGATCCGACAACCTAGTTGTTTATCCTTGGTAACCTCTCTTATGGGGAGATGTAGTCTTGTGCTTCCATGAGCCATAGTAGTCCGCTACAGCCCGGTTCACCAGAGTCCTGCTAGCCCAGCACTACTGCTCCGGACACCTGACTGGCCGGCATGTGTTTCACTTCGTTCCTGTGTCTGTCCCTTCGGGGAAATGTCACGCGGTGACATCCGGAGTCCTGCCTAGCCTGCTACAGCCCGGGTTCCCGGAGTCCTGTTAGCCCAGTGCTACAGCCCGGATTCGCACGCTGCTGACCGACATGCTCGATGTTGATTCATGTATGCCTGTCCCCGTAAGTTAGTGCCACTTTGGGTTCACGACTAGTCATGTCGGCCCAGGTTCTCTGTCATATGGATGCTAGCAACATTATCATATACGTGAGCCAAAAGGCGCAAACGGTCCCGGGCCATGGTAAGGCGACACCCGTGGGAATACCGTGCGTGAGGCCGCAAAGCGATATGAGGTGTTACAGGCTAGATCGGTGTGACTTAGAATCGGGGTCCTGACATAGTGCGATAAGCAACAGGGCTATTTAACATGCCGAGACCAAGGAGAAGCTGCGTGCGGGTCCTGAAAATAGGCAAAGTGATCGTCAAGAAGATCATCTAGGTATTCTGCCACACGTCTATGCTGCTTGCCGCCTTGGTATGTTTATCCTTCGAAAGGATCGATGATCAGGCCGTTGTGAAGGGCCTGTAGAAAGGAAACCTGAAAAGGGTAGAGAGAAAAGGAAAAGTATTTTTAGTGCGTAGTTATGTGGACCATGATCGAGTTATGCCTCCGTCTTTGCCCATGGTATTTTTAGTGCGTAGTTATGTACGCGCGGTACGTACGCCGCAATTTGGTCAAGACTGATACGGAGGCCGAATTGCTAGTCGAACTCCTGACGAGCTGGACTGTCATGCAGCGGGGTAGTCCCGACTCGTTTAATATTGTTCGGGGGTTTGGCCGCAGAATTGATGTTCTGCTTGATGAGGCCACCCTGTACTTCCGCTGCCAGGGCCGCGGTGTGCTCCTCAGTACGAAGGGAGCGTTCCATGTTTCCGTTGACTGTTATGACACTGCGTGGTCCGGGAATCTTAAGTTTGAGATAGGCATAGTGTGGCACCGCATTTAAGGAGCAAATGCAGTTCGTCCAAGCAGTGCGTGATAACCACTTCGGAAGGGGACGATGTCGAAGATCAAGTCTTCGATTCGGAAGTTGTCCGACGATCCAAAGACGACCTCGAATGTGATTGAGCCCGTGCAACGGGCCTCTACACCTGGTATTACTCCTTCAAAGGTAGTTTTTGTCGGCTTGATCCTTGACGGATCGATGCCCATCTTGCGGACTGTGTCCTGATAGAGCAGGTTAAGGCTGCTGCCACCGTCCATGAGGACTCGCGTGAGGTGGAATCCGTCAATGATTGGGTCGAGGACCAGTGCGGCTGAGCCGCCGTGATGGATACTGGTCGGATGGTCCCTGCGATCGAAAGTGATCGGGCAAGATGACCATGGATTGAATTTTGGGGCGACTGGCTCTATCGCGTAGACGTCCCTAAGCGCGCGTTTGTGCTCCCTCTTGGGGATATGAGTAACGTATATCATGTTCACCGTTTTGACTTGGGGGGGGGGGATTTCTTCTGTCCCCCTGTGTTCGGTGGATGGGGCTCTTCCTCATCATCCTCACTTGGCGACCCCTTCTCCTTGTTCTCGGTATTTAACTTACCGGCCTGTTTAAAGACCCAACAACTTCTGTTGGTATGATTGGCTGGTTTATCGGGGGTGCCCTGGATCTGACATGGACGATCGAGGATTCGGTCCAAGCTGGATGAGCTCGGATTGCTTTTTTAAATGGCTTTTTCCGCTGAGTGGACTTGGAGCCACTGAATCCGGCGTTGACCGCCGTGTCGTCGGTATTGTCACTGTTGTTTCGACGCTTGTTCCTGTTGCATCGGGGCTTGTCGTTGCTATTTCTCGCTTCAAAGGTGCCAGGTTCGCTTGCAGTGTTGCTACTACGGGCCAGGCACTATCTTCGCCAGCGCAAAAGCGGGTCATAAGTGTCGTGCGGGCTGCCATGGACTTCGGCTTTTCTTGGCCAAGGTGCCGGGCGAGCCATTCATCGCGAATGCTATGCTTAAATGCCTCTAGGGCTCCGGCATCCGGGCAGTCGACGATTTGGTTCTTTTTAGTTAGGAACCTAGTCCAGAATTTTCTGGCCGACTCTCCGGGCTGTTGAACGATGTGACTTAGGTCATCGGCATCCGGAGGTCGGACGTATGTACCCTAGAAGTTGTCGGGGAAGGCGTCTTCCAAGTCCTCCCAGCTGCCAACGGAGTTTTCTGGCAGGCTGTTTAACCAGTGCCGAGCTAGTCCTTTGAGCTTTAGCGGGAGGTATTTGATGGCATGAAGATCATCACCGTGAGCCATATGAATGTGGAGAAGAAAGTCTTCAAATCATACTGCGGGATCTGTTGTTCCATCATATGATTCTATATTCACGGGCTTAAACCCTTGTGGGAATTCATGTTCCATTACTTCGTCGGTGAAGTAGAGGGGGTGTGCGGCGCCTCTATATCGGGCCAAGTCGCGACGCAGTTCGGATGGAGTCCGTCTGCGGTTTTCGGCCCGAACATGGTGATGCTTGTCGCACCGAGCTAGATAGCCGTCCTCGCGCGTCGGGGCACGCCCCCGCGATCCGTAGATCGATCTGGTCTGACCTGCTCGATTCTCCAAGTCCTGTCATAGGTCGTACGTATATCCCCGAGCTGTTGTGTCTCTGCTTTTACGACGAGGTAGTATGGGCTGGTGTTCGGCTTGATTTGTCGTGTTGTCACGGCCACGTGGTGGCCGGTCGGCCGCGTTACATGCTGATGGTACGGGCTCCAGCGCCTCATCATTGAATTGAGGTAGCAGCTTACGCTTCAGGTAGCTCTTGGTTGGGCGCCTGAGGCCGTATTCCTCGGCTGCCAGGACATTAGTCCACCTGTCATAGAGCAGATCTTGGTCAGCTTGAAGCTACTGCTGCTTCTTTTTCAGGCTCCTTGCAGTGGCTATTAGCCGGCGCTTAAAGCGCTCCTGCTCAAGGGGTTCCTCAGGCATGATAAAGTCTTCGTCGTCGAGGCTCACCTCATCTTCGGAGAGTGGAAGATAATTACTATCCTCCGAGTCTTCGTTTGTGGCCTGTTCATCAGGGCCAATTTGCCCATCTTCCCGATGGTCCTGTTCGGAGGTTGGCTCGACGGGGTCTTCTTGGTCTTCGGCGTCGTCCGGAGTATTGTTATCTCCGGTGCCGGTATTGCTGTCTCTTCCACGGCGTGATTTGGAACGGCGCCGCTGACGTCGGCGCTTTGGTTGTATCTCAGGAGGTTTATCCCCAACTTGATCTTTCTCGTTATCGCCGTTACCCCCTTTGGGTGTGTCCACCATGTACACGTCATATGATGAGGTGGTCGTCCAGCGTCCGGTAAACGGCGGGTTTTCAGCCTGCTCTTCTCTGGCATCGTCATCCATACCGTCAATGTCTTCGGAGCCGTAATCGAGCATGTCGGTTAAGTCTTCGACAGTGGATATGAAGTGGGTGGTGGGTGGGACGTAAAATTCCCCGCTCTCAGCCCCTAGTCTGGGCTGGGCGTAGTTCGGACATTGCCCCTCTGTAATGACGAGGGATCGCTGTCGGCGTTCTGGGAACGGGGGTCCCCAGACATGCCTACCTGCGGCCCACGGCGTGGCTAAGCCAGCAGGCCGTATGGCCCATCTTCATCAACAAGGCATCCAAGACCCTCACGAGGGGCCAAGCCTCGCGAGGCAGACGACTCAAGACCTCCTCAGGAGTGGCCTAGCCAGGCAGGCTCACGAGGAGCGGAGATATCAAGGCAGGTCAACCCTCACAAGGCTCTCATGACGTGAGCCATGACGATCGGCGCCAGGCGGGCGCCAGCGCACGCAGCGTCCTTGTTTCATCTTTGGTGCTAAGCAAGCAGGCGCAGGCGAGGAGTACTGAGGCATCAGGCAAAGGCTGCTATCGGTGCAACGAGACCAAGACCAGGAGGACGGCAAGCCGGAGGTCATCATGGAGCCCAAGATGGCGTCACCACCAGAGCCTTTTGTAGGCGAAGACCACTTTTGTCAGGATAGCTTGTACTAGCTATCCCCCTTCAAATTTGCCCGCTGTCGGAGTAAATGGCCACGGGTAGCTTAACCAACTCCCCCTGGCTCTTCGAAAAATTATCAGGCCAATCGAGCCTTCAAGCATCCAGAGCATGGGGCCGCCTTCCTCCGGCCGGCTATCCCCAGGGCCGACTACCAGAAGGCGACCCGGCCTCAAAAACCTTCCCGAAGAAAGCTACGAGATGGCCGACTCCAGGAAGCCGGCCCCAAGAGGACTGACTCCCAGAAGCCGGCCATGAAGAGAGTCGACTCCTAGAAGCCCGCCAAGACTGCACCCACCAAGACTGCGTCCACATAACGGTGATAAGACGGGGCGTGGCCGCAGTACAGCCCACTACCCCCGAATCCCGGAACAGGCATGGCCACAGGGCGCCGTACGGGTCAGCCATCTCCTGTCCGGCGCGGCACTGTAGCCATGTTGACCTCGATGTCACCCACGACACGCCAGTACGTCCCGCGGGCGGCGGGCCCCTTTAGCCAGAGAGACGCTCAAAGGCGGCCCGGCCTCCCCTAGTCGGCCTGGGGCGTAGCCGGCTCCCAATAGCCGGCTGCCTCCCTCCCTCGAAACATGTGCCTCATTAAGGAGTCAAGACGAGGTGAGGCTACAGTGAGAGCCCACAAGGTGGCGGCACTGTAGCCACGCTTACCTCGACAAAGCCCTCGTCATCAGGGGCGAGGCAATAGTAACCAGCCGCCGACAAGGCCCCCAAGCGGTGGGGCTAGCCTATCGGCCAAGAGGCCGGCAGCCGGCGGGACCCACCAGTCGGCGGGCCCCAATGGCCGGCGGAGAATCCGGCGAGCACAGACACTGACGGCTGGGACCCGCGCCCAGCCGGATTACCATTGTACCCCTGGGGGGTAGGCCTATATAAACCCCCCGGGACACCCATGCAAAGTGTTGAGCTCACATAGTTTCACACACCACATAGAGAGGAAAGGAGAGCTAGCCTTGCCCTTCTCTTCCCCTAGCCAAACAGCTCGAGGAGCACTTGTAGCTACTTGTATTTGATCTAGTGATCATGCGGAGACCCCGCAGAGCAGGACTAGGGGTGTTATCTCCACGGAGAGCCCCGAACCTGGGTAAGATTCACCGGCGTGCATGTCTTCGCCTTATCCCGTTTCCAGGCACCGGCGATGTCTTACTGGCTCCCACAATGATAAGCCACCCGTTGGCATATGTCGCACCTAAACCCGACATTTGGCGCCCACCGTGGGGCCAGGTGCACCGTCGTCCGGAGACCTGTTCTGGACGGGAACCCTCCCCCCCCCCCCCCCGCGAGCGTAGCCAGCCCGCTACGCCCGATGGCGCTTGCCCGGACGCGCTGCAAGGCGTCAACGACGCCTACGCGGCGAGCTACCTCGCCGACCTTCTTGGCGAGACTCGCATCTCCGACGAGCCCGCGTCCGACGCGGGCACAGACTACCCCGAGAGCCGCCTCGTTAGCCTCCTCGACCAGCTTCACGTCTCCAGCGAGCTTGCTGTGGACTTGGAGTCGGTCGGCTCCACCGACCCGATGCTTGTCGACTCCGACACGGCATCGCTTGACGCTTTCCCCACCGACGTGGTGATCTTTGACGACCCTCTTCCTCGAGCCGACAGTGGCAGCAGCGCTGTCACTGAGGTGCTGGTCATCAGCCACGGCACCGTCTCGGGCGAGAACGCCCACGACGCCCTACAAGCGGCGCTGCACGACTTGTCCGTCCCCATCCCGGCCGACGCCGACGCCGAGACTTTGGAGGCACGCCGCCTCGCCCTCATCGCGGAGGGCCAGAAGATAGCCTCCATGAGACGCCTCACTGAGGCTCACCAGCGCGAAGTCGACCGCGCCGCCTTTGGTACGCCGCCTCATGGCGGGCCGAGCCGAGCCGGCCTCGTCAAGAAGCGCGGCGCGGCCATCGCCAACATGCTGGGGGCAGACCTCCGAGTCTACGCCACGCCGCTCGAGAACCTGCGTGCCGCTCAGGCGGCCGCAGAAGAGCTGAACGGGCTGGGGGCTGATGAGCTCCCGTACATGACAAGGCGCATCCAGCAGCTGATCGACGCGGTCGCAGAGCGGCATGAAGCCGGCGCCCGCGCTGAGAGTCCTCCCCCACGCCGAGAACACGCCATGACATCCCGGTCGCCGACTGCGAGTGGCGCCCGCACGAGGAAAGACAAGGAGCCGGCTGCTAGCCGCAGCCGGACTCGAATCACCATTGAGCGCGACGCAGAAGGCCGCCCCCGAGCGATGGAACGCCAAGGCAATCCGCCTCCCCCCCGCCTCGTGGGGAGAGATATCCCACCCCGCCGCCTGTCACGCATCCGACTCTCAGTGGCCGACTAGGCCACCGCGAAGGAGTCGGCAAGAATGATGCCCGCCACCGGATTGACCGCCTAGCGCGATCCCTGGCGTTAGAAGAAGAAGATGATGTCGGCCCGCCTTGCTTTGGCCCCCGCATCCGCGACGAGCCCTTCCCCAAAGGATTCTCACTCCCCAGAGACACGCCAAAGTACAATGGCTCCGTGAAGCCGGAAGATTGGCTGATCGACTACTCTACCGTTGTCAGCATAGCGAACGGCAACATGCGCGTTGCCGTGAAGTACGTTCCTCTCATGCTTCAAGGCACAGCACGCACCTGGCTGAACAGCCTCAAGCCCTACAGCGTCAACAGCTGGCTGGACTTCACGGAAGTATTTGTCCGCAACTTCACCAGCACATACAAGCGGCCTCCCAAGCCCCGCCAGCTCTCCTTATGCGTCCAAGGGCCCAGCGAATCGACTCGTGACTACCTCACGCGGTGGGCCGAGCTCCGCAACTCCTGCGAGGGGGTGCACGAGGTTCAAGCCATATAATACTTCACCGCCGGGTGCCGAGAGGGCACCCTCCTCAAGCACCGACTCCTCTGCGACGAGCTGACTACCCTCGACGAGCTGCTGGTCATAGCAGACAAGTACGCCACGGCCGACTCCTCGATGAAGACCGAGCTCCGAGTGGACGCCTCTGGAAAGGTGCTTGCTCCAACTCCCAAGACGCCGGCTGGTGACTCCAACCGACGCCCCTACCAGAACGACCACAAGCGCAAGGCCCCTATGCCGCCTTCCACCAGTCGGCAGGTGGCCACCGTCAAAGACGAGCAGCCTGAAGAGCGGCCTGCTCCCAAGAAGAAGGGCGGCAGGCCGGCTTGGCAGTCGGCCTTCTCCTACGAGCAAACTCTCGATGCCCCGTGCAAGTTCCACAGCGGCGCGAAGCCGTCCAACCACACGACCCGGAAGTGCCATTGGCTCACGCGGATCTCCAAGGACGAGGGGCTGGTGCCGCCTCCGCCTCCCGGCCCGCCGCCTCCAGCCCCTCAGCAGCCGGCTGCTCGACCAGCAGTCGGAGCCATTCAGGATGAGTTCCCAGATGAGCACGCCGCCTACGTCGTCTTCACGAGCCAGATTGAAGACAAGCGCAGTCGGCGCCAACAACACCAAGAAGTCAACGCGGTCGCCTCCAGCAACCCCGAGTTCATTCATTGGTCTGAAAGGCCTATCAGCTGGAGCCGGGCCGATCACCCAGAGGTGATGCCGTCTCCCGGCTCCTACGCATTGGTGTTGGACGTCACCCTCGCGACGGAAAGGCGAGCTGCCCGTTTCTCCCGCGTGCTGATTGATGGCGGAAGCAGTATCAAGATACTGTACCGCGACACCATGGAGAAGTTGAACCTCAAGGCGAAGCAGCTCATGCCAAGCCGGACTGTGTTCCACGGCATCGTACCCGGCCTGTCTTTTTCCCCAATCGGCAAGATCAAGATGGATGTTCTCTTCGGAGACAAGGATCACTTTCGCCGAGAAGCGATCTGGTTCGAAGTAGTGGACCTAGAGAGCCCTTACCACACCTTGCTTGGCCGACCTGCCCTGGCCAAGTTCATGGTTGTGCCCCACTACGCCTACCTCAAGATGAAGATGCCGAGTTCAAAGGGGATCATCACTGTAGCCGGAGACTACAAGAAGTCCATCGAGTGCGCTGCAGCCAGCAGCCGACTGGCCGAGTCCCTCGTGGTTGCTGAAGAGAAGAAGATGTTGGACCGAGTTGTGGCCATGGCCGGAAGCAGCCGGCCCTGTCCCCCAACCCCAAGGAATAGGATGCTCAGGGCTCCTTCCAGCCGGCCAAGGAGATGAAGAAGATACCTCTGGACCCGGAGAACCCGGAGAGGTTTGCTGTCATTGGTGCAAACCTGGACAGTAAATAGGAAGGCGAGCTCGTCGACTTCCTCCGTGAGAATTGAGACATCTTTGCATGGTCCCCAAAGGACATGCTGGGTGTTCCGAAGGATTTCGCCGAGCACAAGCTACACGTCCGAGCGGACGCGAAACCGGTCAAGCAGCCTCTCCGCCGACTGTCGGAGGAGAACAGAAGGATCGTAGGAGAAGAGATAGCCCGGCTCCTGGCCGCCGGCTTCATCATGGAGGTGTTTTTCCCAGAGTGGCTTGCCAACCCGGTCTTGGTGTTGAAGAAGAACAACAAATGGTGTATGTGTATATATTACACCAGCCTCAACAAAGCCTGCCCCAAAGACCTGTTTGCTTTACCACAGATTGATCAAGTGATAGACTCCACAACCGGATGCGAGCTGTTGAGTTTCTTGGATGCATACTCGGGATACCACCAGATCAAGTTGGACCCAGCCGACCGCCTGAAAATCGCCTTCATCACACCATTCGGAGCTTTCTGCTACCTGACTATGACATTCGGCTTGAGAAATGCCGGTGCCACTTTTCAGCGTTGCATGCATAAATGCCTCCTCAAGCAACTCGGCAGAAATGCCCACGTCTATGTGGACGATATTGTGGTGAAGACGGAGAAGCGCGGCACCCTGCTGGAAGACCTCAAAGAAACATTTGCCAACTTGCGCCGATTCCAGATCAAGCTCAACCCCGAGAAATGCATGTTCGGAGTACCAGCCGGCCAGCTTCTAGGCTTTTTGGTCTTCGAACACGGCATTGAGTGCAACCTTGTGAAGATCAAGGCCATTGAGAGAATGGAGATTCCCACCAAGTTGCGAGACGTTCAGAAGTTCACCGGGTGCTTGGCCTCCCTAAACCGCTTTATCAGCCGGCTAGGGAGAAGGCTCTCCCCCTGTACCGACTCATGAAGAAATCCACCCACTTCGAGTGGAACGACCAAGCAGACCAAGCTTTCCACGAGTTGAAGCTAACCACTCCACCTGTCCGGGTAGCGCCGACTGAGAAGAAGCCCATGCTCCTCTACATTGCTGCAACTAGCCGAGTGGTCAGTACAGTCATCGTGGTCCAGCGCCCAGAAGAAGGCCGAGCTCAGTTAGTCCAGAGGCCGGTATATTATTTAAGCGAAGTACTGTCCACCTCGAAGCAAAACTACCCGCATTACCAGAAGATGTGCTACGGAGTGTACTTCGCCGCCAAGAAGCTGAAGCCCTACTTTCAAGAGCATCCCATCACGGTCGTATGCACCACCCCGCTTGCCGAGATCATAGGCAGCCGGGATGCATCCGGCCGGGTAGCTAAGTGGGCCATTGCGCTGGCTCCTTACAAGATCTTCTACCAGCCCCGCACTGCCATCAAGTCCCAAGCATTGGCCGACTTCCTTGTTGACTGGGCCGAGACCCAGTACCTACCGCCGGCTCCCGACTCCACTCATTGGCGGATGCACTTCGACGGGTCCAAGATGCGCACCGGTTTGGGAGCCGGCATCGTCCTCACCTCTCCCAAAGGCGGAAAGCTTAGATACACATTGAAAATCCATTTTACCGCCTCCAACAATGTGGCTGAGTACGAGGCACTCATACACGGGCTCCGGCTAGCCAAAGAGCTCGGCATACACCGGATCCTGTGTTATCGTGACTCGGACTTCGTGGTCCAGCAGTCATCTGGCGACTGGGACGCCAAGGACGCAAACATGGCGAGCTATCGATTCCTCGTCCAGCAGATCAGTGGATACTTTGAAGGGTGCGAGTTCCTCCACGTGCCACGGGCCGACAACGACCAAGCAGATGCCCTGGCATGGGTCGGCTCCACCCGACAAGCTATACCAACCGGTGTCTCTCTCCAGCGCCTCCTCAAACCGTCTATCAAGCCGTCTCCAGAATCAGACTCTATCTTCGTACCGCCTGCCCCTGATGCAGTCGGATCCGACTGGGGGAACCCAGCAGGCGGCTTGGGGACTTCGACAAGCGGCCCGGGGACTGCCGTAGTCGCACCCGACTCGGGGACTTTAGAACCCGGCCCAGGGACTGCAGCAGTCGGCCCGGGGACTGCAGCGACACAAGAGGCGGTGGCCGACTCCAACTCTCCACCACCCAACCCACCCACCCGGGTCACAATGGCCGTACTGACAATAGAAGAAGTCACAACTCTATCATGGGCCCAGCCCATCCTCAACTTCCTAGTAAACAGAGAGCTGCCGACTGATGAGATCGCGGCAAGACTAGTTCAACACCGAGCTGGAGCATATGCAATAATAAACAGAGAACTTGTTAAGCGTAGCGTCACTGGAGTCTTCCAGCGCTGCGTCGAGCCAGAGAAGGGCATAGCAATCCTCAAGGATATCCACCAAGGCGAATGCGGCCACCACGCGGCCTCAAGATCACTTGTCGCCAAAGCTTTCTGCCATGGTTTCTTCTGGCCGACTGCTTTGGAAGACGCCAAGGAATTAGTCAAATGCTGCAGAGGATGCCAAGTCTTCAGCTCCAAGCAACACCTGCCGGCTTCTGCACTCAAGACCATCCCCCTCACCTGGCCCTTTGCCGTTTGGGGGCTGGACATGGTGGGCCCATTCAAGACAGCTCACGGCGGCATGACACATCTGCTTGTCGCTGTGGACAAATTTACCAAGTGGATTGAAGCGTAGCCAATCAAGAAGTTGAACGGGCCGACTGCCGTGACATTCATCGCAGACATCACTACTCGGTATGGTGTACCACACAACATCATCACCGACAACGGCACGAATTTTGCCAAGGGAGCACTGGCACGTTTCTGCGCGACACAGGGCATCCGACTGGACTTAGCGTCCGTTGCCCACCCGCAGTCAAACGGCCAGGTCGAGCGAGCAAACGGCCTCATCCTCTCCGGCATCGAGCCCCGACTGGTCGTACCACTGGAGCGTTCGGCCGGCTGCTGGCTCGATGAGTTGCCGGCTGTGCTCTGGAGTCTGCGTACTACCCCGAACAAGTCAACCGGCTTAACTCCTTTCTTCCTTGTATATGGTGCCGAGGCTGTCATCCCAACTGACATTGAGTTCGACTCGCCTCGGGTCACCATGTACACGGAGGCGGAGGCCAAGGAAGCACGAGAAGACGGCGTTGACCTGCTGGAAGAAGGCCGGCTGTTAGCACTCAGCCGGTCCGCCATCTACCAGCAGGGTTTGCGCCGTTACCACAACCGGAAGGTCAAGCCAAGATCCTTCCAAGAGGGCGATCTTGTGCTCCGGCTGATCCAGCGAACAGCTGGCCAGCACAAGCTCTCGGCCCCTTGGGAAGGCCCTTTCGTCGTCAGCAAGGCCCTAGGCAACGACACCTACTACCTGATCGACGCACAGAAGCCGAGGGCACGCAAGAGGGATGATTCCGGCAAGGAGTCGGAACGACCATGGAACGCCAATCTCCTGAGAAGATTTTACAGTTAAAAGCAGTATGTATCATGCTACCTTTTTGTATTAAGTACGAGACAACGGGCCCCCCGAGGCACACTCGGGGACTGCCCTCCTTTATCTATGAATGACGAGTGTCATACCCATGAATGTATTATTACATTTGATTCTCTATCTGGCACCGGGTTCGACTAGTCGGCCCGGGGACTGGCCTCCTTGAGTTATATTAGAAGTTCTACCTAAAGTCAAACAAGTAGTGTGCCAGCACCCGAGCCCTCTCTTGTTGTAAGTCGCAGCTCGAAGAACCGACTGTCCGACTGGCAAGAGCCAAAGGCAGGAAAGGATGCCCACACGAAAAACGGCTAAGGACTAAACGAACTTATATAACACAAGCCGGCCTCCAACCACGCCTACCGGCTGTCAAAACAGCCGGCTGGCCGTCTTCCCAGTCACTTCGCTACAATCCAAGAAAGCTAAAGTACTTGCCCTCCCAACCGGCCAAGCACTTCTCCAGCCACAGACTGTAGAGCAGCTGTCCGGCTGGGAAGGCGGAAACCAAGGGAGGGCGGCAAAGGAAACAGCAAAAGGATGAAAAGGAAGAACAATGGAAAGCCAAACACATGCATGATTATATTTACACATAAGGCCTTCAACAGGTCGGGAGTCAATATAGTTCAAATACACCCCCAGTGGGTGGAACTGTGCAAACTTAACAAAATATTGTTCAAAGAGTAATAAAACAGGAAAGTAGAGGCAGCAGATTAGGCTAAGGGCGCAGCGGGGGAGCTGGGCTGGTCGGTGGAGATGGCAGCGCCGGCTGGAGGAGTGGCCGGCTGGCGAGTCTCGGCTTGATCATCGCCGGCTGCAGGTGGTGCGCTCGCACGCGCCTTGTTGCTGGAGGCACGGTCAAGCTGAGGCTAGCCGGCTGCTCCACCATCTGGCACGACGTCTTCACCCTCCTCCTCCTCCTCCTTGCCCTCGTCGCTGGAGTTGATCTCCTCCGCCGAGTCCCCGCCATCTGCTGGGTTCAGCCCGAACCACTCCTCCGGCTGGGCAACGCCGTTGTCATCCACCTCAGGAGCAAAGGCGCTGGTGTCGGTGTAGTCGGCGATCGCCGAGGCACGCTGGATGATAGCCGGCCGCACCGGCTCCAGCTCCATGTCGGCCTCCAACCGCCAGGTGGCCAGCTGGTCCAAGCTTAGCTCAGGATACCAGGCCTTGACGAACTCCAGCGCCCGCCTGGCGCCTGACCGAGCCGCAGAAGCCTTCCAGGCCTCGAAGCGGCCGGCCGCTACCTCCAGCCAGTCGGCAGTCCGAATGGGGGTGCGGGGAATCACCTCGCCGGGCCAGAGAGCGGCCAGCACCTGCGCCCCAACACGCTGAAGCCGGCAGAGCATGCGGTGAGCCGGCTGGAGGCGGGCCTGAATCGCCAGGAGCTGTTCCTCAAGTGACCGGCGAGCGTTCAACGTGATCTTGGCACCAGCCTGCCTTTGCGCCTCGCGGTGGGCCTCGACGACCTGGTTGGCGGCAGTAGAGTAGCCAGGGAAGTACTCTACACAAGAAAGAAAGAGAAAGAAGAGAAAAATACCAAGTTAGAAAGTGAACCAAACGGCAAGCGGCAAGCAAGGAACGAAGAGGAGGGCGGCCTACCGTCAACCAAGTCTTCGATCTGGCCGTAGCCGTCGATCAACGACTGCCTCGCCTCGGCCCAGCTCGCCGCCTCGGTCTCATATTCGGCTTGGAGGGCGGCCTCGCTGTCCTGCACCGCCTTCAGGGCCGCCTTGTGGCTCTCCTCCTGGTCGGCCAGCTTCTTGACCAGGCGGTCACGCTCCTGAGCCAAGGCGTCGAACTTGGCTTCCTTAGCGCGAAGGGCGGCCTGAGTCCCACCCAGCTGCTCCCTCAATTTGTGTTGGCCGCTGCAGATATGGCAGAGAAGAAAAAAGCAATAAGAAAGAAGTCGTCAAGAAAGATCCGACCCGACTGCTCAGCAGTCGGCCCGAATCTCGGGGACTACACCCAGTGGGTGCGCTGACGCGCCCCCACGTGAGATAAAAGATGAAGCACTTACCCCGGCTCTCAGATAGATCGGCATTCTTCTGGGTCAGCTCCCAAGCCTGGGAGTGTAAGGCAGCCCGCACGGAGGTTGTGGTAGTCCTGCAAGTCAGACAGAGAAGCGAATGAGAACAAGATAGCAAACAAAGTCCACTAAGAAGTTCCAAGCCGCCTGCTCAGCAGCCGACTCGGAACTCGGGGACTACACCCAGTGGGTGCGCTGACGCGCCCCCACGGAAGAAACCAAGATCAAAAAGCAAAAACGGGAAGACTTACCCGAATGGCCGCCCGCGTCGCGAGGAACTCGTCATTGTATTGCCTCAGCACTGCGGCCTGGGACTGAAGCTGGTTCCGGACTTCTTGCGCTGCCACATTCACCACGGCCGTCCCACCACCTGGCATCCACTCCGAGCTGGCGCTGGCCGCCCCCACGTCCTGGGCCGACGAGCTGGAGCCCGCGGCCTTCTGCGGGTCCGGAGCCGAGGTTGCCTTCCCCGCGCGCTGGCGCGATGGCGACTGGACCACCATTTCCGTCCTCACGGCCGGCTCGCCCCCAGCCGATTGCGTAGGCGGCACGTTAGGCTGGCTGCCTTGGGCCGCCCCAGTCGGCGAGGGCGGTGCCGCCTCCCTCTCCTGAAAGATGACGTCGTCCTCCTTCTCCAACCCCGGCAGGTCGCCGCCTGCTCCCTCCGGCGGGGGCTCTGGGATCTCGGGCGCCGCGACACGCAGGGGGTGACAAGCAAGGCCCCCTCCGCTGTCGCCGCGGCTGCAGCCTCCGCCTGGGCCTTGGCCGCCGCGTCGGCACGCGCCTTCGCCGACTCCTCCTCCTCCTGCCGCCTTGGCGGCAGCCGCCCTCAACTCTTCCGCCTCCCGCTCCTCCCATGCCTCCCGCGCATTTCGCTCCGTCGCCGCTTGAAGCTCGGCGCGGGGGTCCACACGGCGGGTGCTCCCGGATCCCCCCGGCGATCCAACCACGGAGGCGGCAGCAACCCGCTCAAGAGAAAGCGGAGCCCTGATTTTTGAGACAAGACAAGGATTCAGAAATCGACAAGAAAAGAAGAAATAGTATGCAAGAGAGTCTACACTTACGCCGACACCGTCTGCGGCTGCTTCACCACCTTGCGGAAGCGGGCCGCCTTCGCGGCCGCCTCATCCCGTCTGGTCGCCGCCGCCCCGCCCTTGGGCTTCTTCGGCCGACTTCCAAACAAGCCCGACGCGGCCCGGCGCTTCTGCGCGCCGCCCCGAGCAGGCGGCGCGGCGGAGGAACCCGCGCCATGGCCGGACGCCGGCGCGGGACGACTTCCGCCTCATCGTCATCCGGCCAGTCGTCGAAGCTGGCTCCAAGCCCGGAGCCGCCTGCTTCACCGCCTCCCGCCTCGGTGTTGTCGTCCATGGCGGCCGCCCCCAAGTCGTGGTCCTCCAAGTCATGCTCCGCCCAGTCGGGGAGAAATCGGCGATCCACCCCCGACCCGGCCGCAGGTCGAAGGAGAGGGCTCTGCCAAGACGTGCCGACTGGTCAGAGTCGGCCAAGAAAAACTTGGCGACAAAACTAAGAGAAGAAAGGATAAAGAAAGCATACCATAGGCGGGGGATGAGCACGAGAGTACGGCTCCTTGCCAAACCGCCACTCTGCGGAGAGCTTGCAGTTTGCAAGATAATTCACCATATGAGCCACCTCGTCGTGAGGCATATCCTTGGTGCACATCCGACTCGGATCGAGTTGGCCGCTCATCTGACAGATCAGATGAGGGCGGCTTTGAAGCGGAAGCACCCGGCGCGCGACGAAGGCGGCCGGCAGGTCGGACCCAGTCAGGCCCTCCGACTGGATCATTACCCGGAGTCGGGCGACGGCCGCGGCTCCAGCTGGCGACAGCGTCACGGCCCGATAGGACCACTGGGGCCGCCTCCCAGCCGGCGGGCCAGCTACGTAAGCCGGCAGGTTGACGTAGTCGCCTTGCGGGTCGACGTTCTTCACGTAGAAGTACGACTTCTGCCAGCGCTTCACCGATTGGATCGGCGTGATGACGGGGAAGGGGTTGTCGGCTACTGGCCTCCGCATCGCGATGAAGGCGCCGCTCTGAGCCGGCACGCCCTGCATGCGGGTGCCGAGCTTGGTTTGGAAGAATTCCCCCCAGAGCTCGAGGGTGGGGAGAACGCCAAGAAAGCCTTCGCACAGAGTGACGAAGGCGGATAGCAGCACCACCGTGTTCAGAGTGAGGTGGTGCGGCTGGAGTTGATAAAACTCGAGGAAGGAGCGGAAGACGGCACTCACGGGCAGACCGAGGCCGCGCAGGAAGTGCGAGCGAAAGATTACCCGCTCGCCTACCTCCGGCGCCGGCGTGATCTCCTTCTCCGGCGCGAGACGGACCCGCACCTGGTCCTTGCCGGGCAACCGCCGCATCTTGCGGAGGAAGTCGATGTGGTCCATATGGACGTTGGAGCCGTCCCAGTCTCCGCCGTACAGCATGGTGGCGAGAAAGGATGCGACGGCGGAGGAAGCATGGCCCCGCGGCAGCAAAGCTGCGGGGTGGTGCGAAGATTGGTGGGACGGCGTGGCGGCAAGATGCTGCTGCAATGGAAAGAAGGAGGAAGAAGATGGCGGAGAGAGGAGGAGCGTGCGAGCGTCTGCCGCTTCCCCTCCTCCCCCTACTTATAGCCTCTTGCGGCAAAGCCGAGGAGGCGAGGCGTGGGGGGAACGTGGGATTAACTGCGCCCACTCCCCCATGTCCCGCGATTATTGCACCCTAACGGCATGCAGAAACCGCCGCCGGAAGGCGTGCGGCCAGCTTTGGGCCACAGAGAATCCGCGCCTAGGCCTAGGCGTAGGAGTGGTGGGCCCCCGGCCTGCGGCGACGTCCTGTCGCGCGCGTGGGTTGGTAGGCTTTTTTCAGCCGGAGGATGCCACGTGGTTCGCGGGCGGCGAGCGGCCGGCCCGCAGCCCGACGCGTGCACCAACTGACTCCCGCCTTCAGACTTTAGAAATTTCGCCAAGACGGCGCGCCCAACCGAAGCCGGCTCCCAGCTGCTGGCTCGTCAAGATAAGAAGCTGACCGAGCTTCTCGACCTCCTCTCAGCCTCGAAGCCCAACCAGCTTCAGGGACTACTGTCGGAGTAAAAGGCCACGGGTAGCCTAACCGACTCCCCCTGGCTCTTCGAAAAATTATCAGGCCAATTGAGCCTTCAAGCATCCCGAGCATGGGGCCGCCTTCCTCCGGCCGGCTATCCCCGGGGCCGACTACCAGAAGGCAACCCGGCCTCAAAAACCTTCCCGAAGAAAGCTACAAGATGGCCGACTCCAGGAAGCCGGCCCCCCAAGAGGACCGACTCCCAGAAGCCGGCCATGAAGAGAGCCGACTCCCAGAAGCCGGCCAAGACTGCACCCACCAAGACAGCGTCCACATAACGGTGATAAGATGGGGCGTGGCCGCAGTACAGTCCACTACCCCCGAATCCCGGAACAGGCATGGCCATAGGGTGCCGTACGGGTCAGCCATCTCCCGTGCGGCGCGGCACTGTAGCCATGTTGACCTCGATGTCACCCATGACAGGCGCCAGTACGGCCCGCGGGCGGCTGGCCCCTTTAGCCAGAGAGACGCTCGAAGGCGGCCCGGCCTCCCCTAGTCGGCCCGGGGCGTAGCCGGCTCCCAATAGCCGGCTGCCTCCCTCCCTCGAAACATGTGCCTCATTAAGGAGACAAGACGAGGTGAGGCTACAGTGAGAGCCCGCAAGGTGGCGGCACTGTAGCCACGCTTACCTCGACAAAGCCCTCATCATCAGGGGCGAGGCAACAGTAACCAGCCGCCAACAAGGCCCCCAAGCGGTGGGGCCGGCCTGTCGGCCAAGAGGCCGGCAGCCGGCGGGACCCACGAGTCGGCAGGCCCCAATGGCTGGTGGAGAAGCCGGCGAGCACAGACACTGACGGCTGGGATCCACGCCCAGCCGGATTACCATTGTACCCATGGGGGGTAGGCCTATATAAACCCCCCGGGACACCCATGCAAAGGGTTGAGCTCACATAGTTTTTCACACCACATAGAGAGGAAAGGAGAGCTAGCCTTGCCCTTCTTCTTCCCCTAGCCAAACAGCTCGAGGAGCACTTGTAGCTACTTGTATTTGATCTAGTGATCATGCGGAGACCCTGCAGAGGAGGACTAGGGGTGTTATCTCCACGGAGAGCCCCGAACCTGGGTAAGATTCGCCGGCGTGCATGTCTTCGCCTTATCCCGTTTCCACGCACCGGCAAAGTCTTACTGGCTCCCACAATGATAAGCCACCCATTGGCATATGTCGCACCTAGCACCCGACACCCGCCGTTGTTGGCTCCCTTCCCTCTCAATATTTGGGAAGAGGACCAGGGCCTATATAAGTAGAGCTAGCCACCACAGTAGAGGGAGGATCTTAGCTTGATCCGATCTGATCGAGAGCCTACCCTAGCCACAAGAACACCTCAACCTCAGGAGGCTGTTCTCCCCTCTGTACTGTTCATCATCAGCCCAAGAGGCAATCCACCGCCACCAAACTGGAGTAGGGTATTACACCACAACGGTGGCCCGAACTAGCATAAATCTTGTGTCTTTCTGTGTTGTGAGTTCGTCGAGTTTGTCCGCGAGATCTCAGTGAGTTAGGGCATAGATCAGTAGGAGGGAAAGACTTCGCGCGCACCCGAGTGTTCGAACCGTGAGGGTTTGCCGGAACCCCACATCCGACATTTGGCGCGCCAGGTAGGGGTGCGCCGTAGCCTCCCTCTCGTCGATCAGTCGATCTGTCGCTCCGTCGACTCCATGGCGGACGCTCGCCGTGCTCGAGCTGAGCGTCGGGCTGCCCTCACCGCCCGCGTTGCTCAGACGGCTCCCGTCGGTGGGCCACATCGTCGTTCTCCGTCTCCCGCCGCCAACGTTGCCACCGCCCCGGCAGGGAACGAGCAGCAGGCGTCCTCGCTGCATCCTTCGGTACGGCAGGACGACCGCACCGCCACTCCATCGCTGACCCCGGCCGATTCTTCGTCTCACGCACGCCGCGCTCCCATGGAGGCGCGGGCTGCACTCCTCGCCGCAAACGAACTCCTGCACTACCGCCCAGTCGACGACCTCTACGAGGAGTGGCTCGACCGCGTCGCCGAGCTCGTCTGCGCCGCAGGGGGCTCCCTGGCGCCGTCCCTCTCTCTACCTCACCCTCAGCCAGCCACGGGCGACGAGGCTCATGGCGCGCCTCCAGCACCCCTGCCCCAAGACAGTGCCTTGGCACTGAGGCGCGTGGTTCCGTGGCATGATCCACCATGCCCGGTGCCCGCGCGCGAAGAGAGAAGCTGCCAAGAAGTCCCACGGCCGCGAGAAGCTGCACCCGCACTCCCCGCGACACCTCGTCAAGACCGTGCACCTCCCGCGGCGGCGCCGCGCGGACCTCATCAGGACCAAGCTCCAACTCCGAAGCGAGCCCCAACAACCACGGCTGGTTGCCGCGCCTTCACCCCAGAGCTGCGCAGCGTCGCCTGGCCAGGCAAGTTCAAGCCGGATCTGCCTCCTCGCTACGAAGGCACCGCCGACCCCGCGGAGTTCCTGCAGCTCTACGAGCTGAGCATCGAAGCAGCCAACGGCGATGACAAAGTCATGGCGAACTGGTTTCCCATGGCTCTCAAGGATGGAGCCCGCTCCTGGCTCCTGAACCTGCAGGACGGCTCGATTTCCTCCTGGAACGAGATGCGCGACCGCTTCGTCGCCAATTTCCAGGGCACTCGCGACCGTCCACCGGCCGCGGGAGACCCGCGTCGCATCAAGCAACAACCAGGAGAGACCCTCCAGAAGTACATCCAGCGCTTCAACAACACTCGCCTCAAGATCCCCAAGGTCACGGATGAGGCCATCATCTCCGCGTTCTCTGACGGCGTCCACGACGTCAAGATGAACTAAGAGCTCGCTATCCATGAGGAGCTGTGCACATCTCAGGAGCTGTTCAACCTGGTGACCAAGTGTGCAAGAGCTGAGGAGGGGCGCCTCTCCCTCCTCGAGCTGCCAGCTGCGGGCACAGAGGAGAAGAAGGCCAAGGCCAAGGACGTGAAGCGCAAGGAAGCACCAGTGCTAGCAGCGGAGCCCGACACCAAGCGGGGCAGAGATCAGCCCGAGTCATCCAAGAACAGCCGACCGTTCTACGCCTTCCACAACCTGAACACCCACAACACCAGTGAATGTCAAGAGCTCAGAGCCATACGAGAAGGACGCTTCGATCGACGCCCCGAGCGCAGCGACCGGGGCTACGGCCGTGGAGGAGGACGTGGAGGCGGACGCTGGGACGACCGTGGCTCGTGCCAGGAATGGCGCAACAGGCCTCGTGAGGACCGCTGGCAGGACCATCCTCGCGAGGGGGCCTGGAGGGACCAGCCTTGTGAGGATCGCCCCCAAAGAAACGCCGGTCTTCCCCCACTGCCGCCACCAAGAAGGAACGACGACCACCATCAGGACGAGGGGCTGGGGGCTTCTAGGAGCCGCGTGCAATCGCCTGCATCTTGGGCGGCGCCCAGGCCCCAGCGTCTCAGCGCATCTTCAAACAGTTCGCTCGCGAGGTGAACACAGTGCTCCCCAAGCTCGAGGCCACGCGCCCGCTCAAGTGGTCCCAATGCATCATCACTTTCAACTCGACAGATCAGCTCAAGTGTTCGGCCACCGCTGGCGCCCTCCCGAGGCTGTGCTCTCCAGTAATCAGCAATGTGCAGGTTACCAAGACCCTCATCGACGGCGGTGCAGGGCTCAACGTCCTGTCCGTCGACACGTTCGACAACCTCCAAGTGCCATATGAGCAGGTCCAGCCTACCAAGCCTTTCTCAGGAGTGACCGACGGTTCCACCACACTGATAGGGCAGGTCCGCCTGCCTGTCACCTTTGGAGAGCGCAAGAACTACCGCACCGAGCTCATCGACTTCGACGTCGCGCACATCCGCCTGCCGTACAATGCCATCCTTGGGTATCCGGCCCTGGCCAAGTTCATGGCAGTCACCCATTACGGGTACAATGTCCTCAAGATGCTAGGAAGCGGAGGAATCATCACGGTCCCATGTGAAGAAAGAGATGTGGTGTGCTCCCTTGAGCGTGATTTCCAAGCTGCAGCAATCAACGACCCCGACAGCAGAAGTGGGGGCCCTCCGGAGGCCATCCCCAAGAAGAAGCAGCCGCGCCGTGCAGGACCTCAGGAGGATGGCGTCGCGGTAGGAGCCGCATCAGGATCAGCGTCCGTCCCAGGGGCGCCTCCCTCCATCGCATAGGAAGGCGCGCCCGGCGCCCTCCTCGGGCAAGGCTCGGGGGCTCTCTTCTGGAGGGCCTCAGACCTTGCCAACCTCACGAGGGAGGCGCTTGGGCACCACTTGGAGGCGTGTTTCGCGGCACGTTTCCCTCAGGAGAACACAGGGCAAGGAGCGCCCACCACTCAGGAGTTCATCGCCAAGACCACTCAGGAACTGCAAGACGCAAGAGCCATGCACGGCGACAGCCTCTCACAAGGCGCAGCGCCCCATCCAGGTGAGGATGTCGGGCTGCGAGTTTGCGTCGATGTCCCAGGGCTCAATAGGGACGCATCTCAGGAGCGTTTCTGGCCTTCGCGTGTGGGCCGTTGCGAGGGCCTGCCACACATCTACGTTCGCATGCCCTTCGGCTTGCCGAGCATGGCGTCAGCCTATCAGCGCAACATGCGGCATATCCTGGCGGCTCAGGAGGCCAGGTACCATGCCGTCCTGGAAGAAATGGAGACGGTCTTCAGGGAACCTCCCGAGCCCCCAGAGCCTCCCGAGGCTCAGGGCTCTGGTGGTTCGTGAGGAGCCACTCCTTCGACGCACGCCTTCAGCTGCACCAACTCTACTTCATCTACAGAACCAGGTGACATCATCCAAGCTTGTTTAGCTGGGAGCGCCCCAGGGGCTGCATTATTCCCAGGCCGCATGGGTCCGTCCTTGTGGCATGTATCCCTTTTGCTTTTGTCTTTAGCTTACCTTGCTAGGGGCGCCCCTCGGGCTGCATTATCCCCAAGCCGCTCGGGCCGGACTCAGCGGCATGTATCTTCCTGCATTTACCCAAGCTGATCTGATTTCCATGCTTAACCTGCCTACGGCTATCGCCTGCTCGATCGCCACCCGCCACGGGGACATCCATCCTGTGCAATTCACTTGCGCGTTAAAAGGGGGGCTCCTGAGCATCGCGACTCAGGAGCTCTTACTAGCTCTTCAGCCCTCACCCCTGGCCTTGACCACGACATCACGACCTGGCATACCAGTGGCAGCTGAGCTCGCTCGAGGGCCGGGACCTGAGGACGTAGAGTGCTTGCACCTAACCGCCTTGCAGGAACACACAGTCACCAAGACCCAAGACCAGGCGCAACCCGCCTTGAGGTAGGGCCTCGTGAGTCCCGCGCTGGCTCACGGGTGCCCAGATACACCTCGGAGCCCTGCCGTGCAAGCCACGTGTCAGGGCGGGGCTGTACACACCCCGGGGGCTCCTCCTGGAGGGGCCCCCCCATCCCACTGACAAGTGGAAGCACCATGCTCCGCGCTGGCCGTTGACACTGCCGAGGAGCGGCTATGCCCGTGCACAAGCGAAAGCACTATGCCCCGCTCTGGTGATAAACAACTGAGGGCGACCCCATGGTCGTACCAACCTCAGGGAGCCCAGAGCTCAGCGTCCAGCCTCACCGCAACGCCTCCCCTCGAGAGAGCCACGCAAGGGGGCTGGGCACGGGGGCTGCGCTCGGGCCACACCCAAGCGCATGCCAGGTCTCCCGGACCTGGGCGTCGTGAGCCCCTCCCGAGGCCTCGGCGAGGGCAGGTATGGAAATTTTTGCACGTCAAGGGAGACTCCTGAGCATCGCGACTCAGGAGCCTAACAGGTCACGTAGCCCCTCACTCCTTGGTCCGTCCTGGTCTCCGGTCGGCCCAACGGCGGTTGAGGTATGCGCGCGGCCGGGCTCTACCGACGTAGAACATTAATCTATCCTCGCGTAATCTCCCTATAAGCTGTTTGCGCGTCAAGGGGGGCTCCTGAGCATCGCGACTCAGGAGCCTAACTGGTCACGTAGCCCCTCACTCCTTGGTCCGTCCTGGTCTCCGGCCGGCCCAATCGCGGTTGAGGTATGCGCAGGGCCGGGCTCTGCCGACGTAGAACACAAAGCAAATAGGAAGGAAATCGCAAAATCTCGAAGCAAATATTACAAACACATTGTCCTCACAATATGAAATGAGAAGTCTAAACGCCTCCACGAGGCCTGATGCATGTTGCAGGAACGAAATGGGAAACTAGCTGCAGGTCACCCCTGGGCACCGCCGTCGCCTGTAGAAGGTGCTCCATCCCGGGTAGCGACGCCTTCGCCTGCACCACCAGCCGCAGGATCGGCGGCATCGCCAGACAAGGGTGAGGAGGCAAAGCCACGGAACTTCCCCAGCAGGGCCTCCACCTGACCTTGCACAGCTGCGGCGGCGGCCTCACAGTCATCCTCAGCCACGGGCTCTAGCAGCTCCTCAAGGCGAGCATTGGGGTCGTGAAGGTGCAAGTGGCTGAAAACGCGAGTCAACGCGGTTGAAGATAAGATGCGAGCCTCTGCCTAAGCCATAGGACCGACGCCGTCAACGACTTCCTCGAGCGCCTTCACCAAGAGAGGAAGCAGCCGGGCAGGGCCGTCCTCATCGGTGGCCAGCGACTTCTCCAGGCCGTGCTCGTAGAGCGTCTTCAGCGCCTTGCAAGATCTCTTCTCGAGATCGGCAAAGGCCACGCGGTCTTCGGCCAGGACTCGCGCCTTGGCATCAAGATCGGCCCACCTTGCCTCCATCTTCCGCTCCAATTCTTCCAACCGGTTGCGCTCAGCGGCCTGCGTCTGCCCAACTCCGCCAGCTCAGCATCACGGTTCCTGACGGCGTCCTCCTGGGCCTTCACCTCCTCCTCCTTCGCTTCGCGGCAGCGTGCTTCTTCGGCGTGCTTGTCGCGCAGGCTCTGCAACTCATCCTCCAGCACTTGGCAGCGGTCACGGGCGGCCTTGGCGTCCTTCAGCGCCATCTCACGATCGGCTGCGGCACTGGCGGCACTTTGCTTCTCCTTCTCGGAAGCCGCAGCCGGCTGGCCCAGCGCCGTGCGGACCGCCAGGTGAGAGTGAAGCCAGCCAGAGGCCAGCTCCAGGCGCCCGGCCACCTGGCGTGGGTCCGCGCCCAGGAGATCTGCCTGCAACTGGGTCATATCCGAAAGAGCACGTTCCAGAACAGCAGCAGGAGCGGAAGAACCAAGGAGTGGAGGTGCAGCAGTGGTAGGAGGCGACACCGTCACCAGGGCCTGGGAGATCGCGGGTTCCGGAGCAGCTGGGACCTCATCAGCCGCGCCAGGCGCCGGCACCTCCGGAGCCAGCGGGGCCATGGGGGCTGTTTCCGCGCGGCGATGCTTCTCTTGGCCCCGCAAGGACGATCGGGCTGGGGAGATGCGGGCGTTGCTACCTCCTTTCCTTGCGGAGGGAGGCACGGCCTCCGCATCCTCCTTCCTCTTCTTCGCCGAAGACGTCGGCCTGATCAACCAAGGGCGAGCGTCAGGAAATGACGAGCACAAACAGGGGAGCAAAGGCGCTTGGTGGGTACTCCTGGTTGTCCCCAACTGTGAGGCGCAGGACAGCGACCAATTCATCGCCAGGTAGGGCCCCCGGCCTCAGGCAGTTCTTGTTTCCCTCTTCTTCAAGCTCCCACAGGGGGCGCGCGCGCGCCTGGAGCGGGCCAACTCGCAGCGTCAAAAACTCCCTCAGGAGCATGACCCCCGTCACCTTGGCCGCCCTCGCGTTGCCCGGCTTCAAGTCGGTCATCATCTGCCCCAACACTAACGATGCCCGCTCACCGGCAAGCTCCGCCTTGGGCCACCCCCCGTTGGAAGAGGGCACCGCCGTTGGCAACACCAGACGCGGATCGGCACGCTTGGCGTCCATCATGACCCATTTGGATCGAATGTTGTCAGCCCTCTTCCCGGTGCTCGAGATCGAGTTGGGCTTGCCACATGCGACGAAATTAGCGCATCCGGAGACGTGCACCTCGCTGACACGGAGGAAGAAGAAATGGCGCAGGAGCGCCACAGATGGCATCACACCCAGGTACGCCTCACAGTAATAGGCAAAGATGGACAGGAAGAGGACAGAGTTGGGATGGAGATGCAACGCCTGCAGCCCGTAGTGGTCAAGGACTTCGTAAAAGAAATCAGAGAAGGGGAAGAAGGTGCTTTCCTTGGGCTCCGACACGTCAGAGGCAAGCCGGAGCTCGGTCTCCCCCCACTCATTGCTCTCACCTGCCGTCAGCAGGCGCACAGAGGCGAGGCTCTTCTCCGTGACGGTGGGCGCCTCAGGGGCTGGCTCATACCAAGCCGGTGCTGAGGAAGTCTTGACCTTGCGCGGCGCCATGGATCGCAGATGCAGGATGAGATTGGAGCGGATCTGGAGGTAGCGGTGGCGAGGAGCAAGAAAGGGGATTTGAAGCGAGGTGAGGAAGAAGCAATGAAGGCCAGTACTCCCTGCGCCAACCTTTTGTCAGGTTAGGCAGTTGCCGATGCAGCGTGGGGAAGCGGAGACGCCCACGTCCAATCAACCGCCATGCGTCAACCGAGGCCGCAGGATTTTGGGGCCCGCGGTGCTCTGTACTTGACCCTTGGCTTCGCTGCGAAGCCAAGCCCGAGCGCACCTTGGGCCCGGGGGCTACTGTCGGCGTTCTGGGAACGGGGGTCCCCAGACTTGCCTACCTGCGGCCCACGGTGTGGCTAAGCCAGAAGGCCGTACGACCCATCTTCATCAACAAGGCATCCAAGACCCTCGCGAGGCAGACGACACAAGACCTTCTCAGGAGTGGCCTAGCCAGGCAGGCTCACGAGGAGCGGAGATATCAAGGCAGGTCAAACCTCACGAGGCTCTCGTGACGTGAGCCATGACGATAGGCGCCAGGCGGGCGCCAGCGCGCGCAGCGTCCTTGTTTCCTCTTTGGTGCTAAGGAAGCAGGCGCGGGTAAGGAGTACCGAGGCATCAGGCAAAGGTTGCTATATCGGTGCAATGAGACCAAGACCAGGAGGACGGCAAGACGGAGGTCATCGTGGAGCCCAAGACGGCGTCACCACCAGAGCCTTTTGCAGGCGAAGACCACTTTTGTCAGGATAGCTTGTACTAGATGTCCCCCTTCAAATTTGCCCGCCGTTGTTGGCTCCCTTCCCGCTCAATATTTGGGAAGAGGACCAGGGCCTATATAAGTAGAGCTAGCCACCACAGTAGAGGGAGGATCTTAGCTTGATCCGATCTGATCGAGAGCCTACCCTAGCCACAAGAACACCTCAACCTCAGGAGGCTGTTCTCCCCTCTGTACTGTTCATCATCAGCCCAAGAGGCAATCCACCGCCACCAAACTGGAGTAGGGTATTACACCACAATGGTGGCCCGAACCAGTATAAATCTCGTGTCTTTCTGTGTTGTGAGTTCGTCGAGTTCGTCCGCGAGATCTCAGCGAGTTAGGGCGTAGATCGGTAGGAGGGAAAGACTTCGCGCGCACCCGAGTGTTCGAACCTTGAGGGTTTGCCGGAACCCCACATCCGACAATCGCATCAAGTCCAGAGCCTCGCTTAAAGGCGAGGTTTGGTCCGGGAGAAAAGAGCCCGTGGAGTACGGCGGGAAGAAAACTCCTCGGCCGAGCTCACACGATGCTGACTCCGAGGGTTTGGAGTCAGTGTTCAGAGAAGTGTCTAGCTTTATGACGATTGACGGTGGCGCTGCTTGCTCCGGCTCTCCCGTACTAGGCTCGATAGCCGCAGAGAGTCCGGTGGGCTCGAGAATCCCGTCTTCGGACCTGGTGATGTGCTCCGGATCTAAGGCTAGAGCGGAGGTTGGGGTCGCGAACCCTTGGAAGATCAAGTCTCCTCGGATATCAGCGACATAATCCAGATTTCCAAAACTGATCTAGTGACCTGGGGCGTAGCTGTCGATCTGCTCTAGATGGCCAAGCGAGTTGGCTCGCAGTGCGAAGCCGCCGAACACAAAGATCTGGCTGGGGAGAAAGATCTCCCTCAGGGCAGCATTGTTGTAGATGACTGATGGAGCCATCGAACCTTCTGGCGATGACATAGCGGAACTCTCAATGAAAGCACCAATGTCGGTGTCAAAACCGGCAGATCTCGGGTAGGGGGTCCCGAACTGTGCGTCTGAGGATCGAAGGTAACAGGAGACAGGGACACGATGTTTACCCAGGTTCGGGCCCTCTTGACGGAGGTAATACCCTACTTCCTGCTTGATTATCTTGGATGAATATGGGGTTTACAAGAGTTGATCTAACTCGAGATCGTAATGGCTAAACCCTAGATGTCTTGCGTGTATGATTATGATTCTGATTGCCTCTACGGACTAAACCCTCCGGTTTATATAGACACCGGAGGGAACTAGGGTTGTACAGAGTCGGCTTACGAAGAAAGGAATCTTCATATCCGAACGCCAAGATTGCCTTCCATGCAAAGGAGAGTCCCATCCGGACACGGGAGGAAGTCTTCTGTCTTTTATCTGCATGGCTCATTAGTCCGGCCTACGTCACATAGCCCGGACGCCCGAGGACCCCGTAATCCAGGACTCCCTCACTTGGGTCTAGCTTTGGGCTTCTTCATGGGAGTGGCAACTTGCTTGTCATTCTTCTTGAAGTTCCCTTTTTCACTTTCCCTTTTACTTGAAACTAGTGGTCTTGTCAACCATCAACACTTGATGCTTTCCTTGACTTCGACCTTCGCCGATTTCAGCATTGCGAAGAGCTCGGGAACCAATTTCGTCACCCCTTGCATATTATAGTTCATCACGAAGTTCCAGTAACTTGGTGATAGTGACTAGAGAACCCTGTCAATTACTATCTTATCTGGAAGATTAACTCCCACTTGATTCAAGCAATTGTAGTACTCAGACAATCTTAGCACATGCTCACTGGTTGAGCTATTCTCCTCCATCTTATAGGCAAAGTACTATCTGAGGTCTTATACCTCTCGACACGGGCATGAGTCTGAAATACAAATTTCATCTCTTGGAACATCTTATATGCTCCGTGGCATTCAAAACGTTTTTGAAGTCCCAGTTCTAAGCCGTAAAGCATGGTGCACTAAACTATCAACTAGTAATCATACCGAGCTTGCCAAATGTTCATAGCGTCTGCATATGCTCCTGCAATAGGTCCGTCACCTAGCGGTGCATCAAGGACATAATTCTTCTATGCAGCAATGAGGATAGTCCTCAGATTACGGACCCAGTCCGCATCATTGCTACTATCATCTTTCAACATAGTTTTTCTCGAGGAAAATATCAAAAATAAACGGGGAGCTACATCGCGAGCTATTGATCTACAACATAGTTATGCAAATACTATCAGGACTAAGTTCATGATAAATTAAAGTTCAATTAATCATATTACTTAAGAACTCCCACTTAGATAGACATCCCGCTAGTCATCTAAATGATCACATGATCCATATCAACTAAACCATGTCCGATCATCACATGAGATGGAGTAGTTTTCAATGGTGAATATCACTATGTTGATCATATCTACTATATGATTCATGCTCGACCTTTCGGTCTCAGTGTTCCGAGGCCATATCTGCATATGCTAGGCTCGTCAAGTTTAACCCGAGTATTCTGCGTGTGCAAAACTGGCTTGCACCCGTTGTATGTGAACGTAGAGCTTATCACACCCGATCATCACGTGGTGTCTTAGCACGACGAACTGTCGCAACGGTGTATACTCAGGGAGAACACTTGTACCTTGAAATTTAGTGAGGGATCATCTTATAATGCTACCGCCGTACTAAGCAAAATAAGATGCATAAAGGATAAACATCACATGCAATCGATATAAGTGATATGATATGGCCATCATCATCTTGTGCCTTTGATCTCCATCTCCAAAGCACCGTCATGATCACCATCGTCACCGGCTTGACACCTTGATCTCCATCGAAGCATCGTTGTCGTCTCACCAACTATTGCTTCTATGAGTATCGCTACCGCTTAGTGATAAAGTAAAGCAATTACATGGCGATTGCATTTCATACAATAGAGCGACAACCATATGGCTCCTGCCAGTTGCCGATAACTGTTACAAAACATGATCATCTCATAGAACAAATTATATATCATCACGTCTTGACCATATCACATCACAGCAAGTCCTGCAAAAACAAGTTAGACGTCCTCAACGTTGTTGTTGCAACTTTTACGTGGCTGCTACGGGCTTAGCAAGAACCGTTCTTACCTACGCATCAAAACCACAACGATTTTTCGTCCAGTTTGCTGTTTTAACCTTCAACAAGGACCGGGCGTAGTCACACTCGATTCAACTAAAGTTGGACAAACAGACACCCACTAGCCACCTGTGTGCGAAGCATGTCGGTAGAACCAGTCTCACGTAAGCGTGCGCGTAATGTCGGTCTGGGCTGCTTCATCCAACAATACCGCCGAATCAAAGTATGACATGCTGGTAAGCAGCATGACTATTATCGCCCACAACTCTTTGTGTTCTACTCGTGCATATAGCATCTACGCATAGACCAGGCTCGGATGCCACTTTTGGGTAACGTAGTATTTAAAAAAAATCCTACGATCACACAAGATCTATCTAGGTGATGCATAGCAACGAGAGGGGAGAGTGTTTTCCACGTACCCTCGTAGACCGAAAGCGGAAGCGTTATGACAACGCGGTTGATGTAGTCGTACGTCTTCACGATCTGACCGATCCTAGCACCAAAGATATGGCACCTCCGTGAACTACACACGTTCAGCTCGGTGACGTCCCACGAACTCTAGATCCAGCTGAGGTCGAGGGAGAGTTTCGTCAGCACGACGGCATGGTGACAGTGATGATGGAGCTACCGGCGCAGGGTTTCTCCTAAGCACTGCAATGATATGACCGAGGTGGAAATCTGTGGAGGGGGGCAACACACACGGCTAAACAATCAACTTGTGTGTCTATGGGGTGCCCCCCTCCCCCGTATGTAAAGGAGTGGAGGGCCGACCCTCTCTATGGCGCGCCCAAGGGGGAGTCCTACTCCCAGTGGGAGTAGGTTTCCCCCCTCTCCCTAGTTGGAGTAGGAGAAGAAGGAAGAGGGAGAAGGAGAGAAGGAAGGGGGGCCGGCCCCCACCCAATTCGGATAGGGCTTGGGGGGCGCGCCCTCCACCTGGCCGCCTCCTCCTCTCTCCCATTAAGGCCCAATAAGACCCATTGACTCCCCGGGGGGTTCCGGTAACCCCCTGGTCTCCGGTAAATGCCCGAACTCACCCGGAACCATTCCGATGTCCAAAAATAGCCTTCCAATATATCGATCTTTATGTATCAACCAATTCGAGACTCCTCGTCATGTCTGTGATCACATCCGGGACTCCGAACAACCTTCGGTACATCAAAACACATAAACTCATAATACCGGTCGTCATCGAATGTTAAGCATGCGGACCCTATGGGTTCGAGAACTATGTAGATATGACCGAGACTCATCTCCAGTCAATAACCAATAGCGGAAACTGGATGCTCATATTGGTTCTCACATATTCTACGAAGATCTTTATCGGCCAAACCGCATAACAACATACGTTGTTCCCTTTGTCATCGGTATGTTACTTGCCCGAGATTCGATCGTCTGTATCTCAATAGCTAGTTCAATCTCGTTACCTGCAAGTCTCTTTACTCGTTCCGTAATGCATCATCCCATAAATAACTCATTAGTCACATTGCTTGCAAGGCTTATAGTGATGTGCATTACCGAGAGGGCCCAGAGATACCTCTCCGATACACGGAGTGACAAATCCTAATCTCGATCTAACAAACACCTTCGGAGACATCTGTAGAGGATCTTTATAATCACCCAGTTACGTTGTGACGTTTGATAGCACACAAGGTGTTCCTCTGGTATTCGGGAGTTGCATAATCTCATAGTCAGAGGAACATGTATAAGTCATGAAGAAAGCAATAGCAATAAAAATTAACGATCATAATGCGAAGCTAACGGATGGGCCTTGTCCATCACATCATTCTCTAATTATGTGATCCCGTTCATCAAATGACAACACATGTCTATGGTCAGGAAACATAACCATCTCTGATTAACGAGCTAGTCAAGTAGAGGCATACTAGGGACACTCTGTTTTGTCTATGTATTCACACATGTACTAAGTTTACTGTTAATACAATTCTAGCATGAATAATAAACATTTATCGTGATATAAGGAAATATAAATAACAACTTTATTATTGCCTCTAGGGCATATTTCCTTCAATACCGATGGTCGTTAGAAGAAAGAGGGGATGCCACTCGGGGCATCCCCAAGGTTGCTTGCTTCTCTTTGTATAATCGCTTGGGATGCCATGGGCATTGTGACGCCCCCGATTCGACCGTACACTAATCATACACGCAAACGTGTATGATCAAGATCAGGGACTCACGGGAAGATATCACAACACAACTCTAAACACAAATAAAAGATACAAGCTTCATATTACAAGCCAGGGCCTCGAGGACTCGAATACAAAAGCTTGAGACAGAAGCGTCAGCGGAAGCAACAATATCCGAGTACAGACATAAGTTAAACAAGTTTTTCCTTAAGAAGGCTAGCACAAACATCAACGATTGAAGAGGCAAGGCCTCCTGCCTGGGACCTCCTAACTACTCCTAGTCGGCGGCGGACTCCACGTAGTAGTAGGCACCCTCGGGGTAGTAGTAGTCGTCGGGGGTGGCATCTGGCTCTTGGGATCCATCATCTGGTTGCAACAATCAGAAAGAAGAAAGAAGGGGGGAAAGGGGGAGCAAAGCAACCGTGAGTACTCATCCAAAGTGTCACATCCCTAGCTTCTGGCAATGCACTAGGCTAGCTTCATGTGTGCATCATGTTTAATATTTGAAAGAAACTTGAAATGGGGATGTTCAAACCCTAGCATTAAATCAACTCAACTAGGATGGATTAAAATCTTTTCAATAAACCCAAAATGTCCCTAAGAAAAGTTCATGATTTCTGGTTAAGGTGGAAACCTCTGCCAAGAATGATGAATATATTCTTAGATCATTTTTGGATTTTTTAATTAAATCATATTTTATTTGACTTTGGGCATTTAAATACTATAAATATTTAAGTGCTCAGATGATTCTCAAACTAAAGTGGGTCACTGGAATAATCCAAAGAGAGTCCACAAATTATTTCAGGAGTTTCCAAAATGGGTTGGTATTGTTACTAATTCAAAACAGAGGAAAGAAATAGAAAACAGAAGAAATGAAAGAGAGAGAGGAACCTCACCTGGGCTTACCTGGCGGCCCAGCAGAGGCCCAGCCCACGCAGCCATCTGCCAGTCGTCCTCCTCCTCTTGACAGAAGGACGCGAGGGCGTGTGCCCACCGCGCGCCGGCACGCGCCGGCCACCTCCTGCTTACCTGCTCGCCACTGGAGGCGCCCGAGGGCGCCACGCACTCCCCTCGACACCCCTGCTTCTTCCCCCCCTCTCTAGTTCCTCCCTCTCCCCCCCAGCGCTGGCGCCCGCAGCCACCCGAGCGCGTCCGTCACCACCGTCCAAAGCCACCGCGGCCACAGCCACCTCCTCGCCTCACCGAGCTGTCCACGAGGTCCGCCGCGACGCCCTCTTCCTCATCGCCGACTCAGGCGACGCCGGAAGCCCCGCATCATTGCCCTCGACCTCGCCTTGGAGCTTCGGCCGCCGGAGATCGTCGTTGTCGATTCGCCGCCCCGAGCGCATCCCCGAGCCCACTGACCACACTACCGACATCACCGTGAGCCCCTGAGCTTTTCCCCTCACCTTCCCCTCTCGCTAGCTGTAACACCCCGCATGCAACTTGCCATATTTGTAACTCCGACTCTTGCCATTTCTGGCTATGTGATATGTTTTTCCCTCCGTTGTCGGGTTTTGTCTTTCGTTTTGTATTTTGTCATGTCATGCATTTTCATATCATGTCATCATACGCATTACATTTGCATATGTGTTCGTCTCATGCATCCGAGCATTTTCCCCGTTGTCCGTTTTCCAATCCGGCGCTCCTATCTCCTCCGGTGCACCCCTCTTGTTTTCCTTCGTGTGCGTGTGTCAAACTTTCTCGGAATAGACCGAGGCTTGTCAAGTGGTCTTAATATACCACCCGGAGACTACCGGTCAAGTTTCGTTCCATTCGGAGGTCGTTTGGTACTCCAACGGTTAACCGGGCCTCCGCAAGTCCATTTGAGTGTCCAGCAAAAACCCCCTCCAAAACCAGCCCAAAACCCACCAAACTCTCTTCCATGCTCTAGGTCGTTCGATCACGATCGTGTGGGCGAAAACCGCACCTCATTTGGAGTCTCCTAGCTCCCCTACCTATTTATAAGTGGGCATCCCGAAAAACGAAATCTCAGACGAACCCTAACCCTCTCCTCGCGCCGCGCCGGACACGTCCGCCGCCGGCCGGACGCACCGGCCGCAGCCAATCGGCGCGCGCCACCTCACCCGCCTCTCTCTCCTCCGCGCCGCCGGCCCGCAGGCCCATCGCCGTCCCTCCGGCCCGCCTCCTCCCGCCGCCGCCGCCGCCAACTCCGCCGGCCGCCGCCGCGCCATCACTGCTGGCCGCCTTCGCCACCTGGCCCCGCCGCCGCGCCTCACCGCCGGTGGTCGCCGCCCCCGCTGGCGGCCCCCTCCTCCGGCGCCGCCGCCTCGCCTCCAGCCTCCGGCCCCCTCGCCCGCCGGCCCCCTCTCCTCCTCCGGCCCGAGCCGGCGAGCTCGAGCTCCCGTTGACCGCGATCCAGATCTGGTCAAAGGTTGACCCGAAACCCCCCTCCGTTTTGCTAAGTCTGAGAATTCTATTCGCAAGTGCTTCTGTTCCCGATGCGATAACTTTGTGCATGTAGCTCCGATTCGCGCGTATATTATGTCAAATTGTTCGCCTCGTGATGCTCTTCATTTTGTTCAATTGCACCCTTTTCATTAGAGGTCATCTTGATGCCCAAATCTTCGTTGGAAGAGGGCTAGTTGCTGTTAATCTCTGGTTCTTATCAGAACTTGGAGATTTGTCATTTTTGTATCATTTATTATGTGCATCTTTTGAGCATGAGCTCTACATGTGTTTTGAAGTATGCCATGCCATATTTCCAGTGGTATAGTCCATGTATTTTTGTGATCTCTGTGGTGACTATCACAAGCATGCAAAGTAGGTCCCGTAATAATTCTGATTTCAGGGACTTGGTGATTTCTCTAAGTCTGTCTGTTGTAATTTTGTTGCCATGTAAACTTGATGCTACAGAGAGATCCATGCATATTTTGGAGATGTTCAGTAAGGATGTTTTGTAGATATAGTTGTAATTCATCCATTCCTGCAATTGTTTGAAATTATGGAGTGCCATAGCATGACTCAATCTTGCTCTACTTTTGCTATAAAATATTTCTGGCAGATTCTTAACATGACATGCATTTTTGCCAAGCTTATTGTAGTTGATCCATACATGCTATGCAATTGTTCTTGCCATGGATAGCTTCATAAACATGCCATATTGCTGTAGGTATGCTTGGTTTGTCATGCATTGCTCTGTAGTGAGTGCATCAAGCTCACAAAGAGGCCTACATATTAATATTTCTGCCATGCTCTGTTTTCTGCTAAGTCTGAAACCTGATAACGAAACTTGCTATGTTTACATGCTTGCCATCATATCTTCTGGTCCTTTTTGGCTTATGGTCAGTAAGGGACTTTTGTCATGTGCTTTTAGTAGAACACTACCATGCCTTGTTTTGCTATGTTATGTTTCTGTAGCATATTGATTTCGTGCTCTGAACATTGCTACCTGATGCTGATTTCTGCCATGTCCAGTTTTTCACTAAGTCTGTGAACCTGTAATCTTTTGCACTTTTGCCATGCTTGTTTGAGCTTGATATGTTGTGAACTAGCCGTAGCTCAGTGTTCATCTTTTGTCAAGCATCTCTTGTAGATTACTGCCATGTGCTTTGTTGCTATGTTGGGGTGCTGTAGCATTGTTACTTGTTGTATTTTAAGTGCTATCTTGCTGTTTATCGCAGATTAGTGTCATTCTTGTTTTGCTTGCCATTTGCAAACCGTGCATCCGATTCCGGTGATCTTTATATCGATTTCGCCCGAAATCACCTCATCTTTTCAGTGGCATGCTTGGTTTGCCAAGTTACTGCCATGTTCATCTTTTCCCTTCCGGAGCACGCATATGCATCGCATATCATATCTCGCATATCATACATGTTTTGCATCATGTTGCTTGCGCATTTCTCGTTGTTGATTGTGATTCCGTTTGTTTGTGTTCTTGTCTTGGGTAGAGCCGGGAGAGGAGTTCGTGAACGAGGAACCTGTCGAGTACGCTTACGAGGTTCAAGCTTTCGACAACTCTGAGAATCTTGCAGGCAAGATGACCACCCCTCGAAATCACTTCTATCTTTGCTATGCTAGTTGTTCGCTCTATTGCCATGCTCGCTACCTATCACTTGCTATATCATGCCTCCTATTTTAGCCATGTCAGCCCTAACCATCCTTTCCTAGCAAACCGTTGATTGGCTATGTTACCGCTTTTGCTCAGGCCCTCTTATAGCGTTGCTAGTTGCAGGTGAAGTTGAAGTTGTTCCATGTCGGAACATGGTTATGTTGGGATATCACAATATCTCTTATTTAATTAATGCATCTATATATATTTGGTAAAGGGTGGAAGGCTCGGCCTTATGCCTGGTGTTTTGTTCCACTCTTGCCGCCCTAGTTACTGTTATACCGGGATTATGTTCCTTGAGTTTGCGTTCCTTACGCGGTCGGGTGATTTATGGGACCCCCTTGACAGTTCGCCTTGAATAAAACTCCTCCAGCAAGGTCCAACTTTGGTTTTACTATTTGCCGCCTAAGCCTTTTCCCCCGGGTTTTCGCGAGCCCGAGGGTCATCTTATTTTACCCCCCCCCGGGCCAGGGCTCCTTCGAGTGTTGGTCCGAACCGAGCAGCCTGCGGGGCCACCTCGGGGAAACTCGAGGTCTGGTTTTACTCGTAGCTTGACTTATCCGGTGTGCCCTGAGAACGAGATATGTGCAGCTCCTATCGGGATTTGTCGGCACATTCGGGCGGCTTTGCTGGTCTTGTTTTACCATTGTCGAGATGTCTTGTAAACCGGGATTCCGAGACTGATCGGGTCTTTCCGGGAGAAGGTTTATCCTTCGTTGACCGTGAGAGCTTATGATGGGCTAAGTTGGGACACCCCTGCAGGGTATTATCTTTCGAAAGCCGTGCCCGCGGTTATGAGGTAGATGGGAATTTGTTAATGTCCGGTTGTAGATAACTTGTCACTTGACCCAATTAAAATACACCAAGTGCGTGTGTAGCCGTGATGGTCTCTTCTCGGCGGAGTCCGGGAAGTGAACACGGTCTGTGTTATGTATGACGTAAGTAGGTGTTCAGGACCTCTTCTTGGTCTTTGCTAGATGACGTCCGTTCCTTTGCTTCTCTTCTCGCTCTCATTTGCGCAATATAGCCACCATACATGCTTTTGCCGCTGCAGCTCCACCTCTTTGCACCTCCTTGCATATAAGCTTAAATAGTCTTGATCTCGCGGGTGTGAGATTGCTGAGTCCCCGTGGCTCACAGATACTTCCAACACCAGTTGCAGGTGCCGACGATGCCGGTGTAGACGATGGCGTCGATCTCAAGTGGGAGTTCGACGAGGAACGTGGTCGTTACTATGTGTCTTTTCCTGATGATCAGTAGTGGAGCCCAGTTGGGACGATCGGGGATCTAGCATTTGGGGTTGTCTTATTGGCATCTGGATTTTGGCCGTAGCCGGTCTATATGATTGTATTTTGGATGATGTATGATGATATTTATTATGTATTGTGTGAAGTGGCGATTGTAAGCCAACTCTTTATCCCATTCTTGTTCATTACATGGGATTGTGTGAAGATGACCCTTCTTGCGACAAAACCACTATGCGGTTATGCCTCTAAGTCGTGCCCCGACACGTGGGAGATATAGCCGCATCGTGGGCGTTACAAGTTGGTAATCAGAGCCATCCCCGACTTAGGAGCCCCCTGCTTGATCGAATCGCTGGCGTTGTTGAGTCTAGAACAAAAAGATGTTTTGAGTCTTAGGATTATATATATCGGAGAGTAGGATTCTTTTTACTCCTCAGTCCCTTCGTCACTCTGGTGAGGTCTCCTGACGTAGAAGTTTTGACTACTCTCTCCTCAAATTTCACTAAAAAAAATTTTAGGATCACGCGGGTATCTTGGAATCGTTCCGATCGATTTGTGACGAGAACATTGTTCTTGGTGCCTCCTGTCATTTAGGGGTTGTGGCAGTGTCCCGGGGAGTTGAGCTCCGAGGTGTTGTCGTCACAATTTTATCATTGCAGTTCTGGAATACCTGAGTTTCACCGACATCGAAATCTCTTTTATGCAGTTGTTGGTGAGATCACCTCGACGCCACCCAGTACTGGGGCGGGAGTTCGGGAGTATTGCCATAACTTGTATAACGAATCTTTTTCGAAGGTTGAGGTAAACGATTTCCGAAGGTTTCTTGGTTATGTGTTGACGGATGGATACAGCTGGATCTAGGGATTGCTAGTTTGGGTGATATATATTTGTGTCCCCTGTATCCCCTACACCAGATTGCATAACCAGAAAGTTTCGGGAGTTTATAAGTGGGAATTCAAGTAGCCTTAGGATTTCTTTCCGACAGATGCATGATATGAGATTGGGGTTCGACGTCTAGTGGTCCGCCTGTATACGGTTGATTTTACAGTGGTCTCGTTGTGTCTTAAAGAGTCCATGGCTTTGCCGACTCGGGGACGCTTCGTATGTCATGTGCACAGCCTTGTACATGATGGTGCTGTACGATTGAGCCCGTGTGGGCCCCACCACGAAAACTTCGGACAAAATATCTATCATATGTTTGTTCCGGCTTATTCTGCAAGCCAATACTTTGTTTTATTTTGTATTGTGGTATTCGAGTTACTTCGAATTCATATGTTCATTCCATATCTTTTTCAAGTGGCTTCTCAACTTATGGAAGTGTGATGGTTTACTACGGAATTCATTCGTTCATCTTCGTTCGAATGTTTATTGTGAAGACTGTATGTTGCAATTTCTGTCCGTTGATTCTACTTATCTTTTGTCTATCGAGATGCTAACGGATGTCACCCTCTTCAGGATGGCTCCGCCAACGCGTCAGAATCCGGATCGCAATGAAGGGAGTCAAGCGAACCCTCCGCCACCACCTCCACCTCCGGAGGCATGGCAAGCAATCATGGCAGCCACCAACGCCAACGCTCAGATGATTCTGCAACTCTTGCAAGAACGTACTCAAGGGCAAGGTAATCAAGGCAATCAAGGTCAAGGCAACAATCAGTTTCACTTTGCCACTCTCAACCAGTTTCTCGCAAATCAGCCCAAGTCTTTCAGCTACTGTGCCGAGGCCACGGATGCCGATGATTGGCTCGTGGACATCAACAAGCATTTTGAATGTAGCAATGTCAGGCCTGAGGACTTTGTCAAGTTCGCTTCTTTCCAGCTCAAGGACCAAGCTGCTGATTGGTTTCAACAATACAAAGATTCCAGAGGAGGTCGTGTGATTACTTGGACTGACTTCTGTCGGGATTTCAAAGCGCACCACATTCCACAAAGTGTTGTTGAGAGCAAGCGTGAGGAGTTCCGCAATCTCAAGCAAGGAAACATGTCTGTGTATCAATACAACATTCAGTTTCAAAAACTTGCTCGCTTCGCTAAACAAGACGTTCCTGATGCGAAGAGCATGATCTATCACTTCAGAGGTGGCCTTAAAGAGGATCTGCAGTTAGCTCTCGTTCTTGTTGAGCCTACTCAGTTTGATCAATTCTACAATATGGCACTGAAGCAAGAGGCTGCTCAGCTCAAGTGTGAGGCTTCTAAGAAAAGAGTCAGGGACGCAGTTCAGTCTTCTTCTTCCTCACTTGTGACAGCTAAGCAACAGAAGTTCTGGTTGCCTCCTCCTCCTCCTCCTCCATTTCGTCAGCCTTACCAGCAGAAGAACAAAGGTGGCCATGGTTCTTCAAATTCTTCCAACTCTGGTTATCAGAACAAGTCTCAGAATCAAGCTCCAAAGTCCAATGCTCCTTATCACCGTCCACTCTCAGAGGTGACTTGCAACAAATGTCAGCAGAAAGGTCACTATGCTAACAAGTGCTTCAACCAGAGGCGTCTTCCTCCTCCTCCTCCTGTCAGATCTTCCAGCAATGCAGTGGTCAAGCATAACCCAAAGTCTGCCAAGGTGAACATGATGAATGCAGCTCAAGCGGAGGAATCTACTGATGTGATAATGGGTAATCTCTCAGTTAATGATATTCCTGCAAAAGTTCTTTTTGATACTGGTGCATCGCTTTGTTTCATGTCAAGACCGTTTTTTGCCAAGCATGAATTCACTTGTTCTCATCTGAGTAAACCCATGGATGTCGTTTCTCCGGGTAAACGTTTGAGTTCTAGTATGATGGTTCCGGATGTTTCCATCAAGATGGGCGACTATAGATTCCAGTCTTCTCCAATTGTTCTTGGTGACTCGGATATTGATCTTATTCTCGGGATGGACTGGCTTTCTAAGCACAAGGCTCAACTTGATTGTGCCGCCAGGGAAATTCAATTGACACACTCGTCTGAGGATGTGATTATTTTTGCCGCTCGTGATGAAACCATTCGGTTTTTCTCTCTTAATGAGAAGGGCGAATTGGATGCCATCTCTCAAATTCCAGTCGTTTGCGAGTATCAAGATGTTTTTCCAGAAGAGCTTCCGGGTATGCCTCCGCATCGACCAGTTGAGTTCGTTATCGAACTAGAGCCTGGTACTGTACCCGTTTGCAAGCGTCCATACAAGCTTGGACCAAACGAGCTGAAGGAATTGAAGAAGCAGCTCGATGAACAAGAACGTCTGGGTTTGATCAGACCGAGTTCTTCTCCATGGGGTTGTGGTGTTCTTTTTGTCAAGAAGAAGGATGGCACGGACCGACTTTGTGTCGACTACCGTCCATTGAACAAGAAGACAATCAAGAACAAGTATCCACTTCCCAACATCAATGAGCTATTTGAGCAACTCAAAGGCGCTAAAGTATTCTCGAAGCTTGACCTTCGTATGGGTTATCATCAGATTCGCATTCGTGAAGAAGATATTCCCAAGACAGCTTTCAGAACAAGCTTTGGTTCTTATGAATATACTGTCGTGTCTTTCGGCCTTGTCAATGCTCCTCCGGTGTTCTCTCGGATGATGAATTTCATCTTCAACCCCTATACCAATGAATTCGTTCAGGTGTATCTCGATGATATCTTGGTCTTCTCCAAGAATAAGCAGGATCATGCCAAAAATTTGCGATTGGTGCTCGACAAGCTCAGAGAGTATCAATTCTATGCGAAGTTCTCCAAACGTGAGTTTTGGCTCGATGAAGTTCTCTTCCTTGGTCACATCATCTCTGCCAAAGGCATCACTGTTAACCCCGAGAAGGTGTCCGCAGTTCTGGATTGGGAACCACCTCAAAATGTCAAGCAGCTCCGCAGTTTCCTGGGTCTTGCAAGCTATTGCCGAAGATTCGTTGAGAATTTCTCCAAGATTGCAAAGCCTCTTTCCAACCTCCTACAGAAGCATGTGAAGTATGTCTGGTCTCCTGAGTGTGACGTTGCTTTCAACACTCTCAAACAGAAACTAGTCACAGCTCCTGTCTTGACTCCTCCTGATGAATCCAAGCCGTATGAAGTTTTCTGTGATGCTTCTCTCCAAGGTCTCGGTGCTGTGTTAATGCAAGAGAAGAAAGTTGTGGCGTATACCTCTCGGCAGTTGAAGCCCAACGAGAAGAACTACCCCACTCACGATCTTGAGTTGGCGGCAGTTGTCCATGCTTTGGTTACGTGGAGACATCTCTTGTTGGGGAGACAAGTGGACATTTTCACTGATCACAAGAGTCTCAAGTGTATCTTCACTCAGCCCAACCTCAACCTCAGGCAGACTCGATGGGTCGAAATGATTCAAGAGTACAATCCGAGTATCGAATATACTCCAGGCAAAGCAAATTTCATTGCAGATGCTTTAAGCAGGAAAGCTTATTGCAACAGCTTAATTCTCAAGCCTTTCCAACCGGATCTTTGTGAAGCTTTCCGCAAGCTGAATCTCCAAGTTGTTCCTCAAGGCGTTCTTGCCAACCTCATAGTATCTCCTACTTTGGAAGATCAAATTCGTGAGGCACAACTCCTTGATGCCATGGTGAAGAAGGTGAAACGTGGTATCGACAAGGGTCTTTCCAAATTCAAGTGCTATCGGATTGATGACAGAGACACTTTGTTCTTCAAGGACCGGATTGTGGTTCCGAAAGGTGATCTAAGGAAAATCATAATGAACGAGGCGCACAATTCTCTCCTTTCCATTCATCCTGGAAGTACGAAGATGTATCATGATCTCAAGCAGTCGTATTGGTGGACTCGAATGAAGCGAGAAATTGCTCAATTCGTGAATGAATGTGATGTCTGCCGAAGAGTGAAAGCAGAACACCAACGACCAGCGGGTCTCCTCCAACCTCTTGCTATTCCAGAATGGAAGTTTGATCATATCGAAATGGACTTCGTGACTGGATTTCCCAAGTCCAAGCGCGGAAATGACGCTATCTTCGTTGTCATCGACAAGCTCTCTAAAGTGGCTCATTTCCTTCCTATCAAAGAATCCATCACAGCAGCTCAGCTGGCAGAGCTCTACACCTCCAGAATTGTCTCCTTGCACGGCATTCCACAATTGATTTCTTCTGATCGTGGAAGCATCTTCACCTCTAAGTTCTGGGAGTCCTTCCAGAAGGCCATGGGCACAACCATTCGCTTCAGCACAGCTTTCCATCCTCAAACTAGTGGCCAAGTCGAGCGAGTCAATCAAATTCTTGAAGATATGCTCAGGGCTTGTGTCATTTCCTTTGGCATGAAATGGGAAGATTGTCTTCCTTATGCTGAATTCTCCTACAACAACAGCTTCCAAGCGAGTTCGGGCAAGGCCCCATTCGAGATTCTATATGGCAGAGAGTGCCGTACTCCTCTCAATTGGTCAGAGACTGGTGAACGCCAACTTCTTGGCAATGACTTAATCACTGAAGCTGAAGAAATGTGTAAAGTCATCCGTGATAATCTCAAAGCCGCGCAATCGCGCCAGAAGAGCTACTATGATAGTAAGCATCGTGATTTGGCTTTCGAGATCGGAGACCATGTCTACCTCCGCGTCTCTCCAATGAAAGGCACTCGTCGCTTCGGTATCAAAGGGAAGCTTGCCCCTAGATACGTGGGTCCTTTCAAGATCATTGGCAAAAGAGGCGACCTCGCCTATCAACTTGAGCTTCCTTCCAACTTCGCGAACGTGCACGATGTGTTCCACGTGTCACAGCTCCGCAAGTGCTTCAAGACGCCTGAGCGCACTATCGACTTCGAAGAGATTGACGTCCAAGAAGATTTGTCTTATCATGAGCACCCAGTTGCTATTCTTGAAGAAACTGAGCGCAAGACTCGCAACAAGTCTATCAAATTCCTGGAAGTGAAGTGGTCGCACCATTCCGACCGGGAAGCCACCTGGGAACGCGAGGACCATCTCCGTTCCGAATATCCGGAGTTCTTTCAGTCCTAGATCTCGGGACGAGATCCTCTCGTAGTGGTGGAGTGTTGTAACACCCCGCATGCAACTTGCCATATTTGTAACTCCGACTCTTGCCATTTCCGGCTATGTGATATGTTTTTCCCTCCGTTGTCGGGTTTTGTCTTTCGTTTTGTATTTTGTCATGTCATGCATTTTCATATCATGTCATCATACGCATTACATTTGCATATGTGTTCGTCTCATGCATCCGAGCATTTTCCCCGTTGTCCGTTTTCCAATCCGGCGCTCCTATCTCCTCCGGTGCACCCCTCTTGTTTTCCTTCGTGTGCGTGTGTCAAACTTTCTCGGAATAGACCGAGGCTTGTCAAGTGGTCTTAATATACCACCCGGAGACTACCGGTCAAGTTTCGTTCCATTCGGAGGTCGTTTGGTACTCCAACGGTTAACCGGGCCTCCGCAAGTCCATTTGAGTGTCCAGCAAAAACCCCCTCCAAAACCAGCCCAAAACCCACCAAACTCTCTTCCATGCTCTAGGTCGTTCGATCACGATCGTGTGGGCGAAAACCGCACCTCATTTGGAGTCTCCTAGCTCCCCCTACCTATTTATAAGTGGGCATCCCGAAAAACGAAATCTCAGACGAACCCTAACCCTCTCCTCGCGCCGCGCCGGACACGTCCGCCGCCGGCCGGACGCACCGGCCGCAGCCAATCGGCGCGCGCCACCTCACCCGCCTCTCTCTCCTCCGCGCCGCCGGCCCGCAGGCCCATCGCCGTCCCTCCGGCCCGCCTCCTCCCGCCGCCGCCGCCGCCAACTCCGCCGGCCGCCGCCGCGCCATCACTGCTGGCCGCCTTCGCCACCTGGCCCCGCCGCCGCGCCTCACCGCCGGTGGTCGCCGCCCCCGCTGGCGGCCCCCTCCTCCGGCGCCGCCGCCTCGCCTCCAGCCTCCGGCCCCCTCGCCCGCCGGCCCCCTCTCCTCCTCCGGCCCGAGCCGGCGAGCTCGAGCTCCCGTTGACCGCGATCCAGATCTGGTCAAAGGTTGACCCGAAACCCCCCTCCGTTTTGCTAAGTCTGAGAATTCTATTCGCAAGTGCTTCTGTTCCCGATGCGATAACTTTGTGCATGTAGCTCCGATTCGCGCGTATATTATGTCAAATTGTTCGCCTCGTGATGCTCTTCATTTTGTTCAATTGCACCATTTTCATTAGAGGTCATCTTGATGCCCAAATCTTCGTTAGAAGAGGGCTAGTTGCTGTTAATCTCTGGTTCTTATCAGAACTTGGAGATTTGTCATTTTTGTATCATTTATTATGTGCATCTTTTGAGCATGAGCTCTACATGTGTTTTGAAGTATGCCATGCCATATTTCCAGTGGTATAGTCCATGTATTTTTGTGATCTCTGTGGTGACTATCACAAGCATGCAAAGTAGGTCCCGTAATAATTCTGATTTCAGGGACTTGGTGATTTCTCTAAGTCTGTCTGTTGTAATTTTGTTGCCATGTAAACTTGATGCTACAGAGAGATCCATGCATATTTTGGAGATGTTCAGTAAGGATGTTTTGTAGATATAGTTGTAATTCATCCATTCCTGCAATTGTTTGAAATTATGGAGTGCCATAGCATGACTCAATCTTGCTCTACTTTTGCTATAAAATATTTCTGGCAGATTCTTAACATGACATGCATTTTTGCCAAGCTTATTGTAGTTGATCCATACATGCTATGCAATTGTTCTTGCCATGGATAGCTTCATAAACATGCCATATTGCTGTAGGTATGCTTGGTTTGTCATGCATTGCTCTGTAGTGAGTGCATCAAGCTCACAAAGAGGCCTACATATTAATATTTCTGCCATGCTCTGTTTTCTGCTAAGTCTGAAACCTGATAACGAAACTTGCTATGTTTACATGCTTGCCATCATATCTTCTGGTCCTTTTTGGCTTATGGTCAGTAAGGGACTTTTGTCATGTGCTTTTAGTAGAACACTACCATGCCTTGTTTTGCTATGTTATGTTTCTGTAGCATATTGATTTCGTGCTCTGAACATTGCTACCTGATGCTGATTTCTGCCATGTCCAGTTTTTCACTAAGTCTGTGAACCTGTAATCTTTTGCACTTTTGCCATGCTTGTTTGAGCTTGATATGTTGTGAACTAGCCGTAGCTCAGTGTTCATCTTTTGTCAAGCATCTCTTGTAGATTACTGCCATGTGCTTTGTTGCTATGTTGGTGTGATGTAGCATTGTTACTTGTTGTATTTTAAGTGCTATCTTGCTGTTTATCGCAGATTAGTGTCATTCTTGTTTTGCTTGCCATTTGCATTGTTGGGGTGCTGTAGCCGGTCTATATGATTGTATTTTGGATGATGTATGATGATATTTATTATGTATTGTGTGAAGTGGCGATTGTAAGCCAACTCTTTATCCCATTCTTGTTCATTACATGGGATTGTGTGAAGATGACCCTTCTTGCGACAAACCACTATGCGGTTATGCCTCTAAGTCGTGCCCCGACACGTGGGAGATATAGCCGCATCGTGGGCGTTACAAGTTGGTAATCAGAGCCATCCCCGACTTAGGAGCCCCCTGCTTGATCGAATCGCTGGCGTTGTTGAGTCTAGAACAAAAAGATGTTTTGAGTCTTAGGATTATATATATCGGAGAGTAGGATTCTTTTTACTCCTCAGTCCCTTCGTCACTCTGGTGAGGTCTCCTGACGTAGAAGTTTTGACTACTCTCTCCTCAAATTTCACTAAAAAAAATTTTAGGATCACGCGGGTATCTTGGAATCGTTCCGATCGATTTGTGACGAGAACATTGTTCTTGGTGCCTCCTGTCATTTAGGGGTTGTGGCAGTGTCCCGGGGAGTTGAGCTCCGAGGTGTTGTCGTCACAATTTTATCATTGCAGTTCTGGAATACCTGAGTTTCGCCGACATCGAAATCTCTTTTATGCAGTTGTTGGTGAGATCACCTCGACGCCACCCAGTACTGGGGCGGGAGTTCGGGAGTATTGCCATAACTTGTATAACGGATGTTTTTCGAAGGTTGAGGTAAACGATTTCCGAAGGTTTCTTGGTTATGTGTTGACGGATGGATACAGCTGGATCTAGGGATTGCTAGTTTGGGTGATATATATTTGTGTCCCCTGCATGACCTGTCATTGCCACAGTAGATAGATGAAACCCACTAGCATGAGTCGGAGTTGTTTGAGCCCTGATGTGCCTACTCATTCAAGTTTGTTTGTCATGCCTGCTATTGCTTAGAGTTGTGTCAGGTCTGATTCATCGGGAATGAATTGGAAAGTTGTGAACATGTCCTACTGTGTGAGAGCTAAGTGTGTGAACACGTTTTGGTAAAGGTAGCGGTGAGAGGCCATGTAGGAGTACATGGTGGGTTGTCTCACTGAAACCGTTCTCAGGAACTGAGTTCTGTGTTTGTGATCCATGAACAGTTACTACCACACATTGGGCTCCGGGCGCTCCAAGCCCTCTCGACTTATTAATCAACTTGTTCTCTGTCCAGGAGTTGCAACTAGTTTCTGGTGTTTGTAGGTAGTGTTAGTAGTCTACCAAGTGGTACCCGGTACAGGTGGGCTTGGGACAGACTAGGCACCGTGGCACGGTGTACCAAGCGTAGATCCATCCGTCGAGGTGGGCTTGGGAACCCTGCACACATCGTTTGGGGCCGTGAGCGACACCCCGGCCGGATCTCCTTGCGGATGGAACCTGAATAGGCGATAAACCTGGACGAGAGACTTTTGTGGTTAGTCAGGTCGTGGCCGACTCCCTCGCCAGGCTTCCGCTTGAAGGTTGCCGAGGTACACGACGTGTACATGGTGGTAAGTGGCGAGAGCGTGTGTGATGAAGTACACCCCTGCAGGGTTAACATCATCTATTCGAATAGCCGTGTCCGCGGTAAAGGACTTCTGGGTTGCCTATAACAGTTCATAGACAAGTGAAAGTGGATACTCTAAAATGCGCAAGATAAGCGTGAGTGCTATGGATGGCGTTCTCGTAGGGAGACGGGAGCGGATCCATAGTGGTGTATTGATATGGTGAATATGTGGACTCATGTGCGCCACCTCAAAAGAGTTGCTTGCAGTCGTAGTTCAGGATAGCCACTGAGTCAAAGCTGGCTTGCTGCAGTTAAACTCCACCACCCCTTTTGTTGATACCGATGCATATGTAGATAGTTCTGATGTAAGTCTTGCTGGGTACATTTGTACTCACGTTTGCCTATTTTATGTTTTGCAGAGAGACGTCAGTCTCGCTAGTAGTGCTGTGTGGACTTCGACGTTTAGCTTGTTACCTCAGCTACGATCTTGTGCCCTCGGCAGGATCTGGTAGATAGTCAGGCTTCTCAGCCTTTTTCATTTATAGTTGTCTGTACTCAGACAAGTTAAGCTTCCGCATGTGCTTGTTGCTTGTATGCTCTGTATGTTTGGGTCATGAGACCCATGTTTGTAATATCTCGCTCTTCGGAGCCTAATGAATAAATACTCTGAGTCGTAGAGTCTTGTTGTGATGCCATGTTGTATTTGCACATATCGAGCATATTGTGTGTATGATTGAAATGCTTGGTATGTGTGGGATCCGACAACCTAGTTGTTTATCCTTGGTAGCCTCTCTTATGGGGAAATGTAGTCTTGTGCTTCCATGAGCCATAGTAGTCCGCTACAGCCCGGTTCACCGGAGTCCTGCTAGCCCAGCACTACTCCTTCGGAACACTTGACTGGCCGGCATGTGATTCACTTCGTTCCTGTGTCTGTCCCTTCGGGGAAATGTCACGCGGTGACATCCGGAGTCCTGCCTAGCCTTCTACAGCCCGGTTCACCGGAGTCCTGTTAGCCCAGTGCTACAGCCCGGATTCGCATGCTGCTGACCGACATGCTCGATGTTGATTCATGTATGCCTGTCCCCGTAAGTTAGTGCCACTTTAGGTTCACGACTAGTCATGTCGGCCCGGGTTCTCTGTCATATGGATGCTAGCGACACTATCATATACGTGAGCCAAAAGACGCAAACGGTCCCGGGCCATGGTAAGGCGACACCCGTGGGAATACCGTGCATGAGGCCGCAAAGTGATATGAGGTGTTACCGGCTACATCGATGTGACTTGGAATCGGGGTCCTGACACAAAGTACTCGCAAGCATCAGACCTAAACTAAGTATGCATTGGTATCAAATGGAAGGGTTGTGTCTGTGGACTGAACTGCAGAATGCCAGAATAGGGGGGAAGGCCTAGCCTATCGAAGACTAGCATCTTCAAGCAGCTCCAAGCATCTTGCAACATGTAAAAGAGTAAAGAATAGCAGTTTATAATTAACAAGCATGTTTTAGAATTAATGCCCAGAGATCCTTCCTCGACTCCCTGCGAGAAAGCAATCCCGGAGCCACATATCCATCACAAGTATCAAGTATCCATTTCTAGTTATATAAGATCAGGATACAAGTCTGAACTTCCGTTATCGTGGACACGGTATTCGAATAGATAACTTCCCTGCAAGGGTGCACCACGTTACCCAACACGCTCGATCACTCTGGCCGGACACACTTTCCTGGGTCATGCCCCGCCTCGGAAGATCAACACGTCGCAGCCCTACCTAGGCTCAGCAGAGAGGTCCCCGCCGGTCTACATCCTAAGCACTCCGGGGTCTTGTTCCCATCGCCCGTTGCACTCTGGGTCGTTGCGCGCAGGGTGGATACCAGCACCGCCTCGGATGGCCAGCACGATCCGACCGTGCCGCCATGCTGAACTGGACGTCTGACAAAGCTTCGGCTGATACTACGACGTCGAGGCCCATAACTATTCTCGCATGGTGGTTAGTGCGTAAAGGCCAGAGGCCAACTCAGAACAAATACCCAAACCTGTTAGTGCATTATTAAAAGAAGGGACGATTGTCGGGACAAGTCCGGAGCTATCACCCCTCCTGGGTGATACCGCTAAACAGCCAGCCGCCACCGTAACTCCTCGGGTGCTCTCCGTGCCCGCCCGACTTTCACCAATGTCTCAAGTAAATTCAAGGTAACCATATGTCCAAACATCAAGGGGAAAACCCAAGGAATCACCCTTGGTGGATTCCACTCGATGTAATCATCAAGGTGAACGTAAGAGGAACCACCCTCAAGGTTCACACTTGAGGTGTTGCACGATAGAGCCGTATCGGGAATGGTGAAGGAGGAACCACCCTCGATGACCACGACCAAATAGCTACATTATAGAGATCTCATCAGGAGTGATGTATGAGGTACCACCCTCAGCACTCGATGGTAACTCTGCAGAATCGAGCAACAAAAGGCGTGATGTGATGTGAGGTGTGGGCTCTGGTCATCGATCACGTTGATCGAGTCATCGATGATGATGCAGGGGCAACAAGGACAAGGTGGGGGTCACTGATGGATCACTATCCAACCTATACTAAGCAGTTTAGGATAAGTAGGTAGGTAACAACAACAGGTACAAAAGCAGGCTATGCATCAGAATAGGAGCAATCAATTACAGTAGCAAAATCTAATGCAACCATGAGAGAATGGAATGGGCGATATCGGGATGATCAAAGGGGGGGCTTGCCTGGAATCTCCGCTGAAAGGGAAGAAGGGTCATCGTCGACGTAGTCGATCACAGGGACATCAACAACGGTCTCGGGTCTAGCAGAGAGAGGAGAGGGAAGAAACAGTAAATACAAGCAAACATAAGCATGACATGACGAACGCACCGCTAGAGGTGTTCTAACGCAGTGCTACAGAATACTGGCGAATGGGGAAAACATCCGGGAATGCTTTCCCAAAGTTAGGCATTTCCGGACAAATGAAATAGAGGGGAAAGGTTGTATGTTCTCTATGCTAGGGACGTGTGGCAGACGAACGGGCTACATATGCAGATTCGTCTCGTCGTTCTGAGAAACTTTCATGTATAAATTTTTTTCATCCGAGCTACGGTTTAATTTCTATGAATTTTCAAAGTATTAACAATATTGTGGAATTATCTTTAACTAAAAAAAGGAATTATGACGTCAGCCTGACATCGTCATGACGTTAGCAGTCAACAGAGCGTTGACTGGTCAAACTGACGGCTGGGACCCGTGTGTCAGCGACCGAACTAATTTAACAGGGTTAAATTAACTAATTTAGTTAATTAGGCTAACTAAGAAAAGTTAATTAGGTTAATCAATTACCTATTTAATTATTTTTATTTTAAAATCTCTCTTTTTTTAATTTTGTTTTTGGGGTGGGCCCCTCTATCATAGGGCCAAGTGGCCTAGTGGGGGCAGGTTATCGGGCGTGTCGGTGCGGGTGCCCGACGGGGCGGACCCGGGGGCAGCGTAGCCCGCCCGGGCGTGGGGGCGAGGCCGCCGGGCGTGGCGAGGCGCCGACAGCCGCCAGCAGCAGCGAGCATCGACCCTAGGCGGTGGCGGGCAGCGCGCACGGCGGTCAGGGGTGGGGCGGAGCGGCGTGCAGCAGCAGTAGGGGCGGCGTGCGGCGGCCTTCGTCGACGCGCGAGAGCGCAGCAGGCCTGGCGGCAACTACGGGTGGGAGCAGCGCTAGGCGGCGGGGCGGTGAGCAGCCGAGGCGGGCGAGCTGCAGCAGTGCAGCGGTGCAGCGAGCGGGGCAAAGAGAGGGGCGGCCGGGAGCACCAAGGGCGGGGCGACGACGCGGGTAGCGACGGCGAGCATGCGGCCATGCGCGCGAGAGGAGGAAGCAGCAGAAGAAGTGGGCAGAGCAGCGAGGCAGTAGTGCAGGGAGTGGGGCAGGGCCTGGTGCGGACGGCGAGCGTCGGGTCGCGACCGGGCGAGCAAGACGGGGGGGCGCATCTGGAGGCAGCAGCAGGCAAAGCAGTAGCGCAGCGGCCTAAGCAGTAATACGCATACGCGGGAGTTCGGGCACGACGTTGACGGCAGCCTACGGCTTCCAAACGAAGGGGGGGATAGAGTGGTTGGATGGGCGGCTCACCGGGATCCCGTAGGGGTGCAAAGGCGGGCTCGGGGAGGATCGACGGCGCCGGAGTCGGTGGTGAACGACGACGGGTTCGAGTTGAAGGCGAGGTCGATGGCGGAGCTCGGGGCCGGTCTAGCTTGATCCCGTGCATGAGGAGAAGGAAGCAGATGACGGCGGATCCGCGGGACCTCCCGGCTCGGCTTGGGAGCGACGGTGGCCGTGAGGTCGACGGCAACAACGGCGACAGAGGCGTTCGGGAGTGGACGGATCTAGGGAGGGGAATGAGCGCGTGGGCGAGAGAGAGAGCGAGGAGAGTGGAGTGAATGAGAGCGGACGAGGGTATCGAGGGGGCGAGGGGGTCCTTATCCCCTCCCGGCGTCGGCGCCAGCGAGGTGGTTGGGGCGAGACGAGCCCCTGTAGTGACACGGTCGGGGGAACAGGTCGATCAACCGGGTGGGGGGTTGGGCTGGCTAGCGGTCCAGCGGGGCCGAGGCCCAGTGAGGGGGGAGTCCTGTTGTTTTCTTCTTTTTCTTTTATCCTGCTTTTAACTTTTCTGTTTTATTTATATTATTTTAATTTTCACATTATCCTAGTTTAAAATTTTAGGAGGCCAACACCTAAATTAATGTTTTAGTTTAACCCTCTCCCACGAAAGGTTCTACTCCCAAATAAAATAGTTTGCTATTTTATAATTTAGAAAAGGCATTTTATTTATTGTTAAAGCCACTGTTTAATTAATCTTGTGTATTAAACCACTTTATAAAAATGTTGGTTCACCACCATAATTAGTTATGGAATATTTCCCACACTTTGAACATTTTATTTTGCATGTTTGACAAATTTGAGTTTTGGACTTTAATTTGAATTTGAATTGTGATTTGGATAAAGTGAGGATTAGCAACAGTAACAGTGATGATGTGGAATCATTAGAAAGGGATTACTGTAGCTTGATTATCCGGGCGTCACAGGCATCCCCAAGCTTAGGCTCTTCTTACTCCTTATTCCTTCATCCATCGTAACATCACCCAAAACTTGAAAACTTCAATCACACAAGACTCAACAAAACCTTCGTGAGATCCGTTAGTATAAGAAAGCAAATCACTATTATAAGTACTGTAGCAAACCAATTCATATTTTATTCTTGCATTATATCTACTGTATTCCAACTTTTCTATGGCAAAAACGCATCAAAGAAAACCATAGAATCATCGAAGCAAGCACACAACGCAAAGAAACACTACAAAAAAATACACTTCCGTGATGATACGTGTTTGTCACAGTAGGTCACGTTTTTTGTCATGCATGTACATCCATGATGATTTTATGATAGAATCAAGATATTCATACCTGTGCTGTCGTAGGAGTGTTCCATGACATTACCAAAATTATCATCACGGAAGTGTCCACTTCCATGACGATAAATCGCGCGTCACAGAAGTGCTTTCGTCAAGGGTGACCGACACGTGGCATCCACCGTAACGGGTCACCGTTAAGCTATGGGGTCCAGTTTTGGATCCGATAACCCGTTAATAGCCCGGACCAATGGGAATTTTCCACGTGTAAAATTCTGATTGGCCGGAGGAAACACGTGTCAGCTCGTCAGTGGGTCAGATAGGCGCCTATGATATGTCGACACATGCAACGGCCCACCACTGGCCCATTTAGCTTACAAAGGCAGGCCCATTTGACTTGGTCAAAAGTTAGCGGGCTGGCCCATGAAAAGCTTGTTAACGGTCTCTTTGCAAATAGCCCATTTTACGGCCCGGTAACTCACGGCCCGTTAGGGCCTACCCGAAATCGGCCCAACAACATCATGTGGGCCGTCGAATATAACACCAGCCCATTTCACTTTCGGCCCATGTATGGCCCACGACGTCTTTCGGCCCATATGAGGCCTTTCGTATCTTTAGGCCCTTTAGAGGCCCACGGTGACTCTAGTCCATAATGAACAGTAAATTTCTTTGTACCCATTAACGGCCCATGATTCACATGGGCCGTTTCCAGCCCGTGTTAGCTTTCGGCCTACTAACGGCCCATACGTTCTTGGGCTCCTTTCCGGCCCTCGATTACTTGCAGCCCGTTACTGGCCTGTTCCCCTAATGGGCCAAATTCGGCCCGTGGCAAGAGTCGACCCGTTTGTAGTCTGTTAACCCGTTGTGCCATTTCCAGCCCGTCCTATATTCTGGCCCATTAACGACCCGTTATGTCTATGACAGAATTAAGCCTTTGATGTCCTCCGGCCTGTTAACGACCCGTTATCGTGCTGGGCCGTCCAATTACGCCCGTTTACAGCCCACGTAGACCCATTTATCCGACGGCCTGAGGCCCACCGATTCTACGGCCCTGTTGGAGGCCCATTTATCGACGGCCCATAGGAGGCCCATGGATCCTATGGCCTGTAGCAGGGTCAAGGTTACCATGGTCCGTATATGGCCCATGGTTGTTGCGGCCACTAGCAAACCAGGGAAAAAGAAGACTAGGAAATAAATAAGCCCGAAACTAACGCTAGGCTATTATGGCGATTGCACAGATTACATCCACTGGGCATCAAAGATCACCACCAGTGCAAATATAGGGAACACCCTACACTATACAAAAATGGCTTACTGTTTTCTTCAGCCGGTGGCTGCACGTTAAGAACAAATTTTGTATCGTAACAAAACAAATTAAAACTATAAAACAAAAGGAAGGTTGGCATAAAAGTTAACAGTCTGGCGGATAAATACACCACCAGAAGTTCAGAAGCTCAGTTCATTTGACCTGAGTGTTACGTTTTCATTCTGTATTGTCCGATGGAGCACCATAACCTTCGCCTTCATTTCTCCTAGGCTCTTGAACAACATAGCAAATGTCGGATAGTCTGGTTTCAAAACCATGCATATCTTGATGACATCGAACAATGTCTGTCCTTGTTTCACAAAGGGTCTCTGTTAGGGAATGGACTTGTGTCTGGAGCGCAGATATAACATTGTTTTGAGCTTGCATATCTTGATCATGAGGTAGTTTGGACGAGATTGCCTTAACAACCAACCCAGTATTACACAGGGACGTGCTTTTGGCACTGTTAGTGGACAGGTACTGACCCATTGCAGCAAGAGCTGACATTGCGGTTATACTTGCCTCGCCACCTTCAGAAGGTGGCGGTTCCACCATTTTTTCCATAGCTTGCTGAAAACTTGAGTTTTTACATTAGTAGTACCAGAACAGAAGATATTAAGGAGGCAGTAAAACCAAACAAAATAGCTTTGGTCTATATACAGAACTTATTCTGGTGAACCCATGTAAAATATTAGTTGTATTTTACTGCAAAGTACATAATAAACCTGGTTCCAAACATATGATCAAGTATCATGGCTAACGTATTGTCTATTTCTTCACACTGTATTGACAGCTAAGGATAAAGAGACAAAGTTTATAATACGGTAAGCATAGTATGACATCATTCATATCACAAAACAACTGAGAACAGATAAACAGGCAATTGTAACGTTGTGTGGGCAAGTCCAGCACGAAACTAGATTACAGATCAAGATCAAAGGAACATCACTCCTCTCTTTTAAACCGTGTAAGGTGCAATGAAACGCTAAGACAATTCTGTATAAAATTGAAAAGAGTAATAGACATTGGCTGCAAACCATGCAGTTCAAGGCACAAGTCAGAGTAAGTAGTAGTTAAAAGGCATGAGGATTAAGGACTTACAATAGCGGCTTTGACTGGTGTAGTCATGCCCTTCGTCTTGCTGGTGTGATAGTCCTTGAAGATTTCTACAACATTTGGTTCAGGTACTTTTTGGTCCTTGCGGGCTTTCCTCTTCATTTGGAACAAGTCAATATAGATATGATAATATGGTACATCGAAAAGAGTGAAACAACAGCTAATTACAAGAGCCTCGCAGTGTGCAGAATAGCTACGAGATCCTGTCGTCTGTTGGAATTTCACTTTCGTATGTTTGGCCTTGTTCTTTGAACAGTCACCTACAACAAGATAGATTTGTGAGGCACATGGATAAATAGGACTTCAACATGTGATCTGATCACATATATATAATGCACCTGATACTTTGGATCAGATCAGTGTTTAACGAGGCCTCTCTAGTCTTCATCCGATATATTTTCCACTTGAGATGTTTGGGCAAGTTCACTGTTATCCTTGCCTTCAAAGTGAGTTTTCCTCAAGTTATACCGATACTGTCGCAGAGCAGACTTGAAAACATTGGTGCAATCTTGTCTGGTTGCATCATCTTGGCTATCCAACTTGAACCTCATCTATTGAAAATTATGGGAGTCTCATTATCAGCAACCTAGAAAGTATGGGACAGAGCAAGACGATATTACTAGTTTCCATACATAACCATACTTATAGATAAATGGTCAAGGAAGGTGTTGAACTGGGTTTCGTCTTTGTCATTCCTGTACTGAATCCATGTTCGGAGGATACATACAAGACACCTAACGGCAACCGATGCCTCTGATACTAACTTGGCTGACTCTGTAGCACCACGTGGCCTTTTTAAACCTGCCTCAAAACGGATCTCCATTCTTCCTCCTCTACATTTAGTTAACTTATCGAGCATTATCCCTGATGTTTGTTTCCTCTTGCGCCTAGGTGCTAGTCCAACAACGAACATAGGAAGTGTTAGTGTATATCAAACTGTGAGACTACATATAAAGAAGCATGCAACTGTAACTTGACTCCAGCAACTACCTTCTTGCTGTTGAAGCCCACAAAGTTCATCTGATCTTGCCAACTCATCTTGTGTCAAGAGTGCTTCAGAAATAGTGTCAGGTGGCAAGGGAGCTTGGGAACGTGCGGCTAGCTGAGTTGACAAACGAGTAACTCATGCAGCGGGTGGTACTATGGAAGGTGTTGCAACAACTAGGGCTGTCTCTGCTTGTTTGGTGGTAGCTATTGGTTTCTGTTTGGCTTGTTCTGCAGCTCGTGTAGCACGGGATACCCCGTTTGTACAATTTTCCGCTGGACTTTGACCTTCTATTGCACCATCAGTACCAGCAGAATCTGCAGGATTACTCCGTTTCCGTTTCCATGTGTCCTTAGTACTAACACCATCCCCTATTATTTTGTGTTCCTTCCTCTTTCTCTGTTCCATGTTCAGTCAAGCCAACAAGAAAAAGGAATAACAATTTAGTTCTTTAGAACAAATTGATGTGTGATACAGACAAACTGAACTTTGATGTTAGACAACCACATGATAGGAGGATGTAATATTTACGAAAAACAGGACGGCGTGAGATAATCAGAACTATGATGTGTAAACTAAGCAGAAGACATTTCACTAAATTAGAAGCAATGCAATGGAAGGTAGACACCATATGAAAGACGCTACAAATATCGCTCTGCCAAGTTAACAGTGTCTCGTCATAACTGGCGTGTAACAAATGTGAAGCAGTAGAAGAAATAAATCAAATGCAAGATGCAAACAACATCACACTACCAAGTTAAAGGTCTCTCATCATTAGTGCCATTGCAAATTCACAGCATTGCATATTCACAGCTTATGATGTGTAAACTAAGGAGAAGGCATTTCAACAAATTAGAAGCAATGAAAGCTAGACACCATATGAAAGATGCAACGAATATCACTCTACCAAGTTAAAATTGTGTCGTCATAAGTGCCATTTCAACAAATTAGAAGTAGTACAAGCTAGAAACGAATGCGAGATGTAACCTATATCACACTCCCAAGTCAAACGTGTCTTATGATAAGTGATTGTTGCAAGTTACACAACAGTGGTACTTTGATGTAAGAACATGGTGTGATAGACAGATATTGTATGTTCTAGAAACAGGAACACGTGTCTTATTCATAATTATAATGTGTAAAGTAAGGAGATGGAATTCAACAAAAATTAGAAGGAATACAAGCTAGACATCATACATAACATGCAACCACATATAACAGTGCCAAGTTAGAGGGAGCACCTATGATGGTGCACTAGGGGAGACGTGCTCATCATCAACACGGCTACGTTGAGTGTCTATGCATGTGTTGTCTTGCAAATCATCTTGGGGGGTTGGAGGAGTAGAATCTGTAGAGGCCCTCCGTTTGGAAGGAGCACCTTTATCCGCTGCCTTGCTAACTTCCTTCTGCTTTATTGATTTTGAATTGTCAAGTAAAACCGACAAGAAAAAGCAATAAAATGCAGTCATCAGAACTCATTCGTGCATGATACTGACAATCACTACTTTGATGTAAGGCAAACACATGATACCAGGATGGAATATGTACGAAAAACAAGACGACATGGCATATTCACAATTGTTTGTGTAAACTAAGCAGAAGCCATTTCAACAAATAAGAAGCAATGCAAGCTAGACACCACATGAAAGATGCAACCAATATGACTCTGACAAGTTAAAAGCGTCCCATCATAAATGGCATTTCAACAAATTAGAAGTAGCGCATGCTATAAATCATATGAAAGATGCAACTAATATCGCACTGCATATACTAAAGGTGTCTCGTCATATTGATTGATGTGGGATACAAAAAAACAATAGTTTTATGTAAGGACATGCTTAATAGACAGATGTACTATGTACTAAAAACAGGAAGGCATGTCACATTAACAGGTATAATGTATAAACTAAGTAGAATAGCACATTCAATTTAACTAGATTGAAAGAATTACAATCTAGACAAAATATGCAACATGCAACCACATATCACGCTGCCAAGTTAGAGCAAGCACCTACGATGCTAGTGTAGGGGAAATGCGGTAATCAACTATAGAGCTACATTCACTATCTTCATCTAGCCTTACCGTTTCTTGAGAATCATGTGGGAAGGCTGACGCTGCATTCTTTAAATGAGGATCTTTTCTCACAGTAGTCCACTGGCCTGACTGCCTCATCATAAGTGATTGATGAGGGATACACAAGAACATAGTTTGATGTAAGAACATGGTTAATAGACAGATGTACTAGTATGTACCAAAACAGGAAGGCATGTCATATTCAAAGGTATAATGTGTAAGCTAAGCAGATGCAATTTAACCAAATTGGAAGCAATACAAGCTAGACATCCGGCTGGAGTGGTGAGCATGATCATCTAGGACCTGAGAGCCTGGTGGGGGGCGGGCTGCTTCGCCACCACAGTGGCTTTTTAGTTGGCTTCCAGGTGATGCCTATCTGTGCTGGGCTTGTCACTGGCTCAACCAGTGCCCTGACTAGCTATTTGTCTTCTGGTGCTCCCGGGATGGTGGTTCATGTAAAAAATATCTTTCCTTATCTTAATAAAGACCGACTTCGGCCTTTCGAATACAAGCTAGACACCATATGCAACATGCAACCACATATGACACCGTGAAGTTAAAGCAACCACCTGGGATGGTGGTTCACGACGAGCGAGATCTTCAACTCCAGAGCTACGTTTACCGTCTCCATCTATTGAACATCCAACCTTTAAAGCGAAAACACGTGTCTTGCTTGCCCGCGAAGCAAGCAGGAGCGACTTCTCTCTTTTCTTTTCTGCTTCTGTCAAGGCAGCAGAGTCTGAAATACCCTTGCATAAAAACACAATAGTGAGAGTATGGGTGAAGTGTGTGCAGAACTATTGCACTATAAAAGTAGCAGATAGCAGGTGGCTAAAAAATAAATGACAGCAGCCATATGATAGTGCTACAACATTGAATGGCAAACAAAATTAGATTCTACTCAGTATCATTTTGTAATATATGAGCAAAGGGATGGCTGGGAAATGCAGGTACTCCTCCAGCACACCACCACATGTGGTCCTATCAAAATAACAGTAGACTAAAAATAAATAGGTCAGTCGATTTTTAATGAATCGTCTGATCTATAAGGAACGGGCAGATGGCCTTCGGCTACCTCCCGCCAGTCGCTATTGACGATCTTTCTCAAACCGCCAATGACCACCAGCCCAGACCCTTACCTCCGCCGCCCCGCCCCCCTTGACCTCACACCACAGCCGTGCTTGGCAGTGCCCCCTGGCCATCCCGTTAATCCCGGTCGACCTCCAGATCGGGCACCAGCAGCTCTAGGCCCCACACACCCCTAAGATAAACACCGAGGCGGTGCTTCCCCGGCGTAATAGGCGGACTAGCGCCTGTTACGCCGGGGAATGATTCCTTTAATTGGGAATATATTGACCAGGAATTGAAATCCAAGGGGCGACGGACCTCTAGCAAGGTGAAATAGTATATGAGGAGAAACCTTGTGCGTTGCGAGTTACTAGGAACATCTAGTATCAAGAAGAAGCGGTCAACTAGTGTCTTCTGTGGGATGAATACTGTGCAAGCAGACACGTAAGATTTGCACGAATAAGGGAAGAGGAGTACCATTTCCGGTTGCCAGTGTTGTGTCCTCCATATGTCGCGGCGATTTTCTTCTTTTTACCGAGGGAACCGATGTTTTGGAGGAGGGTGCAGCCTTGGACGAACCCATGGCCAAATTGTTGACTGTGTTGCCGTGGCCTTATGTCAGTGGAGGGGAAGCAGATCCGAGGCAGCGAAGGACGGCATAGCAGGAACAACTCTGGTGTTGTGGACGGTGGTGAAGTTGGAGCGGCAGCGGTGAGGCGCAGGGCAGCATGGTTGAACTGGGTCGGGTACGGACAACTCGGCTTCAACTACTAGCCATGGAAGGCGTTGCGGTTGAGGTTGTGGTGGACGACGACGTCGGGGTATCGGCTACGGCGTGATGGAGGAGGGCGGCGGTTGATGGGTGGGATGGGCTGGCGGATGGAGGATGTCGGGGTTTCGCGGCTGGTGGAGAGGTAGTTTTGGCGCCCACAGAGTACGAATGGGGAATCGTACCAGGGGGGGAGCTAAGGTAGAACCATGTTTTGGTCTGGGACGCGCTTGTTTTTGGCTCTTTTGAAAAGATGGGACGCGCTTGTTTGAAATTTGAGGAAAGTACATACTTTGCCCCCCTCTTAAATTTCGGACCTACTGCGGGTCGGGGGTATGATGGTAATCCCAGGTGTCCCAAATAGTGGGCGGGAGAGATTTCGGCCGCGCGCATGTGTGCTTAGGCGGCCATTGTGTATGAATGTTTTTTGGAGGCGGTTGCGTGGCGTCTAGATGAAGCTACAAACCTACACCGGTTTAGACCTTTGGACGTCGTGCCGGTAGGTTTCATGGGTCGGAGATAGAAAAGTAATTTCCTTCTACTACCAAACATTGGTCTCACGCGGTTTCGGGCGAGTAGAGGCTCTTTGGGCGCTTTGTTCGAAATTTTGAAACAGAAGCATTCACGTTTAGAGTACTCTTGAACTTTGAGGATTGACCTAAATAGACAACGTTAAATTTGACCTTGTATGTTTGAAAACCTCATTAAATTATCCGCTTCTTTTTGAAATTTTGACACTTGAAAATCCTATAACTATGATTATTTTGGAATGGAGGAGCTAAATTTGAATCTATTTTGTACACGCCTATATATGCTATTATGTACAAAAGCAGAGCAAAGATTGGTGCCCCCATAATTGAGGTCTGATTTGCAAATGCCATGATATGGAATTCAAATAATTGAATGGACTTCATGTTGAATTCAAAAATTTTAAACCACCTTAAGTTGAATTCAAATGTATGCTAGTTCATAGCTAGCTATTTATAATGTTAATTGTGTAACTTCCGTATGTATAATGTGGTTTACACACACAACATGAAATATACTCACGTTTATATTCGATTGCTAAAGCGATGCATTGTCTGGAGTTCAAAATACTAACTATGTGGATCAATTATGTCGAATAATAACATAGACATGCTCAAATTCGATAGAATCTAGATGTCTGGTGGATCAATGACCGTTCCTTACGCGAATTGCAAATATCATGATCCCATCCTAATATTTGGATAAAATTTATATCTTTAATCAATGTGTACATCAGTCTTTTACATGTAGTTTCACTCTCCATCGGTGGTCTCTCACACATGCTCACACACTCTCTCTCCCGAGGTGTCTTTCTCGCAGACATGCTCTCGATATAACCCTCCCTCCCTCTCGTAACCATGTACGACTGTTTTCACTAACCTTTATCACAAGAACTCTTTCTCTCACAAGCATACACACACACAATCCCCATCGACCCTTTCTATATACATAGACCTGCCTACGTGTCTCCTGTACGCACATTATCTTTAGGTCTGTCTCTCACGCATTGTCTCACACCTCTCTTCCTAATCGACTAGTATGATTCTAGCAGAGCACTCTGTAGGATGCCCCTTAAAGTTAGGTTGGATGAATAGTAATATCAGAGATAAGGGGTTACCTTAGTCCGAGGACATAGGGTTACAAATCCCAGACGGCTTTGTTAGTGGACACAGAGTCCTTCATGTTTCTGTCTTTCTCTTGTACGACTAGTCATCCATGGGTCTCCCTAAATGCGTCACGAGCCGACCAATGTGGCGCAGGACGGAACCGAACCAAGGGCCTCACCTCGGCCCACTGGACCTCAGGCGGTGACACACCCTCTGCCCCCAGGTCTCGTTATCCTCTCACACCCACACATACCAACACAGACACCACACAAAAAAATTCTCCTCGTGCCTCTATCCCCTCCCCCCTTGCATATACACACTCAAGGCAATCTCTCGTCGTGACATCATATTCGTCTCTCTCTCTAGACCTCTCTCATTTCTCGTGCTATCTCTCCCATGCCCCCTCCCCCTGCCGGCCCCTCTATCCATGCCTCTCTCGAATACGTAATACACACACATACCTCTCTAGGCCCTGCCAAATACATCAACTACATATTCACACATGTTACATCACGTACGCCATTGATCTAAAAATCCCTCTCTTCACGTTTATTTCGCATACAACATTCCTTTTGAATAAACTGTGGCCAAAAAAATATTTTAGAATTTCTACATATATACAACATTACAAAGTTATATGGAGGAGTATGAACGTTAATTTGCATTGCATGGTGCCCACAATGATATTTATTCCGCAATGTGAATTTTTATATTTGTATACTATATATAAAGTTAGTCATAATAAAGAGCAACGAAGAGCAGTTCTCTCTCCATCGCATACAACCCCTCTACGCCCGTTTCACGTACGCACACAAACTATCTCCAGGTCCTCTAAAAGTACGCCCCCGGCACATTCACGCATGTTTCATCTTTCTCTCGCGATATATACAATGACGATCATTGTATTTGAAGCGAAAGCACGATACGTACATTGGACTTCAGAATCCACTCATTACGGTCACCATTTATGTTTTGTGGTTATTATACAGTCACAGGGCTCACCGTACAACTCTGTATTTGCTCAAGACACGACTAGTTGACCAGTTAAACGCTCCACGTGGCACCTCTAGTGTTGCATCACATTATCTCACTACCATTGGGCCCACCTGTCGGCCTGTATCTACTCTACACTCTTATAAAAAATAGAGTTGGTGATAATGGTGTGCCTGCCATCCTGTAATATAGGCCGTCCGATTTATATCTGATGGATAGGAAGGTAACTATGGCAATTTTGCAAAAAGGTACCCACACACCTCTTCACACTTGCAAATAAGGCCTTCCCTCGTTCATCCTCTTCTCTCATGAGATAAACTAGCAATACAAATGCATCTTGATGTTACGTGCAACGCACGGGCATCTTGCTAGTAAGAATGAAAACAAACGACAAAAAAATATTGGACGGTGGTTCGAAGTCATGACGGCGGGCATAGCGGACAAGGTGGCCTTGTATTGGTATGCTGAGCCATCTGTTTTAACGCACAGGAGATGGTGTGGCTATTATACACACACGCACGCATGCACACGAACTGCATGCACGCAACACTCACACAAACACATGCAGCCACGCACGCATGCAACACTCACACGTACACACGCAGCCACGCATGCACGCAACACTCACACGCACACACGCACGCATGCATGCACACACCACACGACCAACACACACTCTCACGCTCAAGTGCTCAACCTACACGTGCATGCGCACACATCAGGCCCTGACAGACACATACACAACCAGGTGGTTCCCGCGCACGGGTTGGAGTCTTGTCGCGCCTGCGTAAATTTGTGTTTATCTGACCTTTTTCCTATGCGAACTGACAGGTGGGACCCACAAGGAACATGGTCAATTTAACTAGTCAACATGGTGCCACACAGACTATTTGGCCAGTCAACAGAGTGCAATCCGATGCTGAACGGTGAGCAAGTGACCGTATATAGTGACCGTAATGAGCGTATTCTGAAGTCCGGTGACCATATTACGCTTTTCTCTCCGTAGGCCCTCCAAAACTACATCTCTACACGTTCTCGCATGTTACATCTAACAACTATGCAATACAGCACTACTACTACACTCTAACACAATAAATCATATGTGTTTTTAGTTTTACTAGATATCATATTGTTACTTAATTATTCAGTTTGCATACATTAAACTGCCTTTGAAATGTATGGCCAGTATCATCTACCGCGCGGGAAAAATCCCGCCCTTTCCTGTTTAATCAGGTTTGTATCGATGGATCATGCGAAACAGCAAAACTATAGTACTATAGTACTATACAATACAAGTAACAGTTCACTGGGCCACCATGTCGTGTACTCCTCTGTCGTAAGAGTGGAGCGCTCGCTTTCATAAATATTCTAGTCCCTTTCGCCGACATGTGGGACATCAAGCTACCGGGTCCACGTGCCATACCGAAATACAGTGCAGAGCAGCAGGGGTGAAGCACCCCAGTCATGGCGCCGACGTAGTAATGAGCAATGAGGCGTCAAATCACAAAGCTCCACCTTGCCCGCAGTTAATTTGGAGGGACGAAGTAATAATGAAAAAAAGTTGGAGGGATGAAGCAACCATCATTTCACTCGTTGCTAAATCCGCTTATCCCTCATCTTCTTCAATTTAACCACGTGTTGCTTCTGCCGTTGTTCTACCTCATGTGGGACGTGGATCGGCTTGGTAAAGCACTGACACGTGTGTCGGTGTGAAAACTGGCCGATCTCGGGTAGGGGGTCCCGAACTATGCGTCTGAGGATCGAAGGTAACAGGAGACAAGGGACACGATGTTTACCCAGGTTCGGGCCCTCTTAATGGAGGTAATACCCTACTTCCTGCTTGATTGGCTCTGATGAGTATAGGGGTTACAAGAGTTGATCTACCTCGAGATCGTAATGGCTAAACCCTAGACGTCTAGTCTGTATGATTATGATTGCCTCTATGGACTAAACCCTCCAGTTTATAGACACCGGAGGGGCCTAGGGTTGTACAGGGTCGGTTTACAAAGAAAGGAAACTACACATTCGGACGCCAAGCTTGCCATCCACGCAAAGGAGAGTCCCATCCGGACACGGGGGAAGGCTTTCTATCTTGTATCTTCACGGCCCATCAGTCCGGCTCATATCACACAGCCCGGATGCCTAGGGACCCCATAATCCAGGACTCCCTCAGTAGCCCCTGAACCAGGCTTAAATGACGATGTGTCCGGCGCGCAGATTGTCTTCGGCATTGCAAGGCGGGTTCCTCCTCCAAATACTCCAAAGCAGTTTTATGAACAACGGAACTGTATCTGGCTCTGTATAATAGTTACAACCCCCAACCACAAGGGCAAAACACTTAAACAAAATAAGTTATGTCCACTGACAGCTTTTTCGGCGAGACGTTACGTCTGGCCTTATCACTATTTTGAACCGTTTTTTGGCCTCCCGCTTCGCGTTTTGAGGCGCGACCTCCTTTGGCACGTCTTGTTAAAGCAGAGATCGTGTCCCCTTATTGCGGGATTCTTATCAATACGGATTTGGGTAATCCAACCGTGCCGTTCGCACGAACCCTTGGGAATAGGCGAGTTTTAAGGCTTGTGAGGGGGCGCTTGATATTCACTGCCTTTATAAGAGGATAAGGACCCATATTTTTACCCCACGCCTTCTTCTTCCTCGGCCTTCCCATCCTCGAGCTCCAGTGCCCAATTTTTGATCTTTTCCATTGCCACCAAACACTCGAGCCATGTCCGGTTCCGGATCTCAAGGCAAGTGGGTGGCCTCCTCCGTGACGGAGAAGGACATCAAAGAGCTCCGGGAGGCGGGGTACCTGAGTGCGGACATCGCGCACAGGATCTCTACCAAGAAGCAGGTCATCCCCATCCCGGAGCCCGACGAAAGGGTGGTATTTATCCCCCACTTCCTCCGCGGACTAGGATTTCCACTTCACCCTTTCGTCCGCGGCCTTATGTTCTACTACGGGCTAGATTTCCACGATCTAGCTCCAAACTCCTTCCTCCATATCTCGGAGTTTATCGTCATGTGCGAGGTGCTCCTCCGCATTCCCACCACTTCGGCTTATGGCTCAAGGTCTTCAACGTGAAGCCGAAGGTGGTTGACGGGCAGCACGCAGACTGCGGAGGCGCCAAAGTAAGCAAGCTCGCCAACGTCACCTGGCCCAAGGGGGCCTTCGTGGAAACCGTCAAGATATGGCAACAGGAGTGGTTCTATATCACCGAACCCCGCGGCGCCAACTGGGCGGCCACTCCTGAGTTTAGATCCGGACCCCCGACGCGGCTCGTGTCGTGGATCAACAAGGGTCTGGACTGGGGGTCGTCCGACGAGGTGTTGATGCTGCAGAAGCGCATCAAAAACATGATAGAAAAGAACACCAGCCTCACTGACATGATCCAAGTGATGCTATTCCGTCGGACCCTTCCCTGCCAACGCCGGGCTCTCCACATGTGGGAGTTCAATCCGGAAGGGCCGCGGACCCTGCAGCGATTCTTCGGCACGACGCACGAAGCAATTTGGAAGCTACTTTTCAAGGCCCAGAAGTCGTGGCCAGAGACGACCGACAACATCGGCCTCGACTGCACTCACCCGGCCACCCCGGTAAGTACTTTGATATCCGAACATAACTTAGTTCGCAACTCAAAGCGGCATGCTGAGAATTCCATTCTTTGATCAGGGCTGGACAAAGAAGGCGGAGTGGATCAAGTGTCCGGCTCCGCTACCCGAAAACCCAGTTGATCCTCTGCTAACGAGGATGCTGGTCCCGGCGCCATACCAGGTGCCGAAGAAAAAGGTCAAGAAGAAGGGCAAGGAGGCCAAAAGTGGCCTCCGCCGTAAAGGTACTTCGGACGTTGTGTCCAGAGATACCGAAGCTCCCTCCTCCCATGAGGGAGATGAAGACGAAGACGAGGAGGAGGAAGAGAGCAATTATCCCCTCAAGGAGAAGAAGAAAAGAGGGCGGCCTCCACTGACCTAGAGGCGGAGGCGTCCAAAAGGGGGAACATATCCCTCTCGGATGGCTTGGACTCGGATGCCGAAGCCATCCTCCAGTGGCGCCCCAGGGCGAAGCCCCTGGCCGAATCGCAAGTATTCAAAGATACTATACATATATCCGGCCTTTTACAAATTGCAGGATAACATATCATTTATGTATTTCAGTCCGGCCCGTGATCTCCCCCAACAATCATTGTCTTTGGGAACTCTTTGGTGCCGGAGATGATGGAGAGCGAAACGCCACCGCGAGCCTCTCCGCCACATGCCGCGGATGACACCGAGGTGTTATCCCAAAGGACCTATCCGGGCTAGGGAGAGGTGCGGAAGGCCGCCGAAACGGCGCCAGAGGGTAATGCCTCGGCTGCCGAGAACATGGGGGGCACAACCCCCATGGAAACTGATGACGGGGGCCTGGGCTAGTCCGACCCCCAGCCGAATACCACTCCAGCGACCCATATGGACCCGAAATCGAGTGAGCAGCCCCCCTTGAAGGAGGGGGGAGTGCCAACTCCACCGGCGACCTCCATCAATCCGGAGGCGCTGGACACTTTGAGGGAAGCACTTCGACGTGCTTCCGTCGTGGAGGAGCACCGTACCCTGATGGGTACGGTGGTTGAGAAGGTTCAGTCCACCAAAAGCGGGTTGAACAAAGCTTTCACCAGCCTGTTAACAGGCTTTGAGGTATGCGATGTAATATTCTTAGCCGCTTTTGCATGTGCAAAAAATATATCTGTGTATAGATAGTAGCCCCAGAGACTCTGTTCGGTTCTTAAAAAAGGGGCCGGACAGAGGATCAAATATTCGCTGGAGATAACATACTTGTATATTTTGATAAACAGGCTTCACTGTTAGCGGCTTCCGCCCAGGCCCCTGAAGTTTCCGAACTCAAGCGGAAGCTGAAGCTGGCTGATGATGAGATCAACCGCATTAACAAGCGGTTCGATGAGGCACAAGGTATGCTTTTAAAATATCCCTTACAAGCCTGAATTGTAATGCAAACTCAGAGTTTAAGCTCATGTGCTACTATGTGTATGATTGTGGGCAGCGCGACCGAGGTCGAGACCCTCAAGAGTGCCCTTACCGAAGCCAAGGAGGAGGCGAAGGCGAGCAAAGTGACCGCAGACAAACCGGGTGCGGATTTAAAGGCCAAACAGGCCGCCCGCCGCCAGTATGAGGAGAGGTTGACCGAGGTGGAGCAAGAGCTCAAGGACGCCGTCGGCAAGTGCGAGTCCTTGGAGGAGCAGAATAAGGCCCAGGCAGCCGAAATCGCCAAGGCCCTGCAAGAGGCCAAGGAGGCGCGGACCGAATCCCGGGCGGCTCACGAGGAGATCAAGCAAGCCGAACAAATAGCGGCTGGTAAGCCTTTTCTGTTACAGAGTATATTTGGCGGTCAGAGATATGCTTTGCTAAATCGACTATGGAGTGCTCCAGACGCCTTTGCGGATCTACCAAGGAGTGCTGCCGACGCCACCAGCATTTCTGGGCCGAAGAAGGGAACACGACAGAGAAGCTCTTCTGGTTGTAGTACCTGGCGCCGGAGTGGCCAGCGCTGCTAAACAACCAGATGATGCAGCTAGCGGAGCTGCATAGGATGTCTGGTTTGGCCATGAAGGACATCATAGTTCGGCTTTGGCCAGCCGGACCCATTCCTAGCAGCTACTTCGCCCTGGTCAAGCGGCTTGGCGACGCCTTGCCGCGAGTTGAGGCTGTGAAGTGCTCGACGTGCATAGAGGGTGCGCGGATGGCCTTTGCCCGTGTCAAGATGCACTGGGCAACAATGAAGGCCGCCGTTGTAGCACTTGAGGGCCCGCACGGAGGCAAGGACCACCGCAAGCCAGAGTACTATGTTGAAGACGTCCTAGAGGGTGCACGTTTGATAGAGGGTCAATGCTCGAAGGATATTATGTTCAAGTGAATGTTTCCGAACTGCCCAGACCTTGTATTATAAACCAAGGCTTTGTAATATATTTATGCTTGTATCCGAACTACATACCTCCTATGGGGCCGTATTTTATTATTTTGAAATTTTGCCAGTCATCGGCTTCAGCCCCCACGTAGATGCTACGGGGGTGTTCGTGTAATCACTCTTGACCCAACGTCTTGGTCCGTAAAGGAGGTGACTTACGTAGCGAACCAGGCAATCAGACTATGCGGCTTTAGCACTTTCACTTAGCCATAGGAGTTTGACGGTGGGGCTAAGAACTAGCCCCTGGTGTGCATGCGGCTATCCGAACTGGTATGCCTTAAGCGCGTGACCGAACCGAAGCCAGTCCTTCGTACAATACGTAAAAAATCACAAGAGATTTTTATTAAGTCGCCGAATACCCGACCAGCTCTCGCCATACCATGACAATCAGTTTTTGGTTTTCTCTACTGATGTGCTTGACCGGATGAACCAGAAACACAATCGCATTAGTTCTCCCTTTACTACCTTAGCCGAACAAGTGGAACGTAAGGTGGTAACCACAGGAGCCGAGCAACCCAACTATTGACCAAAGACATGATTCGGAGCCGATGCATATAATGCCATATTCGAGACGCCGAAGTATACTATAAAAGTGTCCGGACTTTTTTTGAAAAATATGTGTGGCTGGATAGAGCCCCTGGTGATTTAAATCATGCCGAGGTGTATACGACAATCTGACGTAAAGAGGGAATACAGATTAGGAAATAAGCCAATACCGAATAGGGTTGGGCGAAACTGTTTCCATTATAGTCTGATTGATACGTCAAAACATATTTTTACAGAGGATGCCATAAGCATCGAGGATATTTTACATGCCAAGAATTTGAGAACAAGGGAAAGCTGTATACAGGTCCTAAAAAGGAAAAGGTGATCTTGAAGATCCTTTGGACACTCTGCCGCACATCTGCGCTGCTTTTCGCCTTGGTGTATGATCCTTTGAGAGGATTAACGATTGAGTATACATAAGGGCCCGTAAAAGGCCCTTGGTACCATCGAAAAGTGATGTGGGTTGTAAAGAACCTGAAAAATAAAAATAAGAAGAAAAAAGGAAGGATATGAGGGTCCGGGTAGGGTCGAGCCGTACTGTGGACTTTGTTTTTAGTGTGCCTCCGTCCTTGCCCATGGTATTTTTAGTGCGTAGTTATGTACGCGCGGTACGTATGCCGCAATCAGGTTGGGGCTTTGACAGAGGCCGAATTGCTAATCTAGCTCTGGACGAGCCGGACTATCATTCTGCAGGGTAGACCGGACTCGTTTGACAGTGTCCGGGGGCTTGACTGCCAATGTAGTATTCGGCTTGATAAGGCCACCTGTACTTCGGCTGCGAGGGCTGCGGTATGCTCCTCAGTACGGAGGGAGCGCTCCATGTTTCCATTGACTGTTATAACGCCGCGTGGTCCGGGCATCTTGAGCTTTAGATATGCGTAGTGCGGGACTACATTAAAACGGGTGAAGGCGGTTCGTTCAAGCAGCGCATGGTAACCACTGCAGAAGGGGACGATGTCGAAGATTAAATCTTCACTTCGGAAGTTATCCGGTGAGCCGAAGACTACCTCCAGCGTTATTGACCCTGTGCAGCAGGCCTCTACGCCGGGTATGACTCCTTTGAAGGTAGTTTTAGTGGGCTTGACTCTTGACGGATCAATACCCATTTTACGGACAGTGTCCTGATAAAGCAGGTTAAGACTATTGCCGCCGTCCATAAGGACTCGCGTGAGATGGAATCCGTCGATAATTGGATCGAGGACCAATGTTGCCGAACCTCCATGACGGGTACTGGTCGGATGGTCTCTATGATCAAAAGTGATCGGACAGGCTGACCATGGGTTAAATTTTGGGGCGACTAGCTCTATGGCATAGACGTCCCTTAGTGCATGCTTGCGCTCCCTCTTGGGGATATTCACCATTTTTACCTCGGGGGGAAATTTCTTCTGTCCCCCTGTGTTCGGTGGGCGAGGCTCTTCATCGTTGTCCTTGTTGGGCGGCCCTTTCCCCTTACGTTCGGTGTTTAGCTTACCGGCCTGTTTAAAGACCCAACAATTTCTGTTGGTATGATTGGCAGGCTTGTCAGGGGTGCCGTGAATCTGGCATGGCCGATCGAGTATGCTGTCCAAACTGGATGGACCATCTTTGTTTCCTTTGAATGGCTTCTTCCGCTGAACAGGTTTAGAGCCACTGAATCGGGCGTTGACCATCGTATCTTCAGTATCTTCATTGTTGCTTCGACGCTTGTGTTTTTTGCGTCATGGCCTATCGTTGTCGTCTCTGGCTTCGGAGGTGCCGGGGTCGCTGGTGTTGTTGCTTCTATGAGCTAACCAGCTATCTTCCCCCACGCAAAAGCGGGTCATGAGTGCGGTAAGGGCTGCCATGGACTTCGGTTTTTCTTGGCCGAGGTGTCGGGCGAGCCACTTGTCCCGGACGCTATGTTTAAAGGCCGCGAGGGCTTCGGCGTCCGGACAATCGACAATTTGGTTATTTTTAATTAAGAACCTGGTCCAGAGTTTCCGGGCTGACTTTCCGGGTTGCTGGACTATGTGACTAAGCTCATCGGCGTCTGCAGGCCGGACATATGTGCCTTGGAAGTTGTATCTAAAGGCATCTTCCAAATCTTCCCAGCTACCAATAGAGTTTTCTGGGAGGCTGTTTAACCAGTGACATGCTGGTCCCTTGAGTTTTAGGGGGAGGTACTTGATGGCATGGAGATCATCACCGCGAGCCATGTGGATGTGTAGAAGAAAGTCTTCAATCCATACTATGGGATCCGTCGTTCAATCATATGATTCAATGTTCACGGGTTTAAACCCTTCTGGGAACTGGTGCTCCATTACCTCATGAGTGAAGCATAAGGGGTGTCCGACGCCTCTGTATCGGGCGACGTCATGACGCAGTTCGGATGAAGTCCGTATGCGGTTTTCGGCCCGGGTGAGGTTGTGCCTGTCGCGCCAGGCCTGATGGTCGTCTTCTCGCATTGGGGCACGTACCCTTGATCCATAGATTGATCTGGCTTGGCCTGCTCTATTGTCTAGGTCCTGACATGGGTCGTAGGTGTATCCTGGAGCCGCTGTCTCTCTGCCTCTACGGCGAGGTGGTGCGGGTTGGTGTTCGGCGTAGGTGGCCACTTTATCTCGCCCGCGTGGCGTCTGGTCTGGTTCATCAGTACGGTCATGTCTTGACCGTATGGACTCGAGGGCCTCGTCGTCAAATTGTGGTAGTAGCCAGCGCTTCGGATAACTCTTTGCTGGGCGTTGAAAGCCATATTCTTCGGCGGCTAGGACCTGGGTCCATCTGTCGTTGAGTGTATCCTGTTCGGCTTGCAGCTGTTGCTGCTTCTGTTTTAGGCTTCTCGCAGTAGCGATTAGCTGGCGCTTAAAGCGCTCCTGGTCAAGTGGTTCCTCTGGCCCGATGAAGTATTCGTCGCCGAGGCCCACATCATCCTCGGAGATCGGTAGATAGTTACTATCCTCCGAGTCCTTGTTCCTAACCAGATCACCAGGGTTAACTTGCCCTTCCTCCCAATCATCCTGTTCGGATGTTGGCTCGACGGGGTCTTCGGGGTCTTCGGCGTTCTCCGGAGTGTTATTGTCTCCAGTGCTAGTATTGTTGTCTTTCTCGTCACACGATTTTGAGCGCTGCTGCTGACGTCGACGCTTTGCTGGTGCCTCAGCAGGCTTGTCCTCAACTGGATCCTTCCTGCCGTCATCGTCATCCTCTTTGGGTGTGTCCACCATATACACGTCATATGTGGAGGTGGCCGCCCAACGTCCGGTAAACAGCGGGTCTTGGCCTTGTTCATCTCCGGCATCGTCGTTCATGCTGTCGATGTCTTCGGAGGCGTAGTCCAGCATGTCGGTTAAGTCCTCGACAGTGGCTATGAAGTGGGTGGTGGGTGGGACGTAAAATTCCCCGCTCTCAGCCCCTACTCCAGGCTGGGCGTAGTTCAGAAGTGATTCCTCTGTAATGGCGAGGGATCACATTAAGTCCAGAGCCTCGTTAAGAGCGAGGTTTGGACGGGGAAGCGAGAGTCCGAGGAGCTAGGCAGGGCAGGAGCCTCCTGGCCATGCTCACGTGACGTGGATCTCGAGATTTCGGAACTGGTATCCGGGGGCGAGTCCGGCTTTTCAATGATAGGGGGAGCCCGGTTCAACTCCGGGCTTGCCGATGACGCAGTCCCCTCCGGATCTCCGGTAGCGAGTTTCATAATTGCAGAGAGTCCGGTGGGCTCCAAACTCCCATCTTCGGACCCGGTAGTTTGCTCCGGATCTAAGGCCAGTGCGGTGGTCGGGGCCGCAATCCCTTCGAAGATCAAGTCTCCTCGGATATCAGTGACATAATTCAGATTCCCAAAACTGATCTGATGACCAGGGGTGTAGCTGTCGATCTGTCCAAGGTGGCGTATCGAGTTGGCACGCAGTGCAAGCCGCCGAATACGAAAATTTGATCGGGGAGAAAAGTATCCCCTGAAACAACATCGTTGTAGATGATCGATCGAGCCACTGAACCTTCTGTCGACGGCACAGTGGAACTCTCAATGAAAGCACCAATGTTGGTGTCAAAATCGGCCGATCTCGGGTAGGGGGTTCCGAACTGTGCGTCTGAGGATCAAAGGTAACAGGAGACAAGGGACACGATGTTTACCCAGGTTCGGGCCCTCTTAATGGAGGTAATACCCTACTTCATGCTTGATTGACTTTGATGAGTATAGGGGTTACAAGAGGTTATCTACCTCGAGATCGTAATGGCTAAACCCTAGACGTCTAGTCTGTATGATTATGATTGCCTCCACGGACTGAACCCTCCGGTTTATATAGACACCGGAGGGGCCTAGGGTTGTACAGGGTCGATTTACAAAGAAAGCAAACTACACATCCGGATGCCAAGCTTGCCATCCACGCAAAGGAGAGGCCCATCCGGACACGGGGGAAGGCTTTCTATCTTGTATCTTCACGACCCATCAGTCCGGCCCATATCACACAGCCCTGATGCCCGGGGACCCCATGATCTAGGACTCCCTCAACATGGGACCACATGTTAGCACACCGCCAGGCCAACGTCCTCTAAAAATAAGAAACCTCCCCCGCCATCCGCGCGGCAAAATCACCTCATTTTTACTAATCTTAATTCTATAATTTTTTAGATCAATATAATTGAGATTTGTATAGATAGCACACAGGAGCAAAACCAAGTCAATGTGTAGCCAAATGTGAAAATAGCTTTTGGCATCGATGGGAACCATTGTGGACGGTGCTGCCAAAGCCAAAAATATGGAACCATCTCCCTGATTGATTGATTGAAGGAATACAAAAATGCAGCATCTCTCCTCTTTCCCATGCTTGGACGCATGTACAGTATAGAGCACAGAGTCTACTCCCCTGTCCCTTCTATCACAAATCACAAATCAGTGAGGCGTCAAATCACAAAGCACGGATGAAGCAACCATCATTTTAACTCTTCGCTGACTCCGCTTCTCCATCGTCTTCTTCGAGAAACCACCTCACCACACTAACTGGATGGACGATGCTATTGTATACTAGTAGTACTAGTACATTTACCCGTCCTTTGGTTTAATGGACTCCCTGGATGCAAATAAGGCGGTTGTCTCGGCTTGCAAGCGGCACTTGCGAACGACTTACCATGGTCTCCCTCAATGGTGTTCTCCGTCGAACGCACTTCGCCAAACCACAACGTCCGAGATATCGTCGATTTCATCGCAATGGGGAAGGAAGTCAAATAGTTACTACCTCCATTTTTTGTACACAAGGCCAGTATATCAAAATTACAATTTGTAAAAGGACACTAACACTAATCGAGGCAAAATTGATGGGGTTTGCCTCATACTAGCAACCAAGGACATTAATATACCCTTGCATGCATGCGGAAGTGAGAAGGTTGGCTTGCATGGTGCTGCATTAATCAAGCGATGAGGAGTGAGATGGTTAGCTCTTTGGGCTTTGGAGAAAAAATATGCATTAATTGACACGTCAAATGAGGATTTGTATCGATTAATCCTGCGAAGGAAAACCCCGCCTTTCTTTTTTAACACTAGTACTCCTAGTACGGACGTACTTGTATCCTGTTTGAGTCTAGGTCTTGCATTGCCATACTTCCCCACACATTTTTTCCAAGCTTGCCTAAAGTTTTCAAAATGAAAAGGAGGTACACTTGTGCACGGCTATCGCGGTCGCACCGCACCCTCACCCAGTCGCTCCTGCACGCCGCGGTCGCACCGCAACCTCACACAGTCGCTCCTACACGCAGCAAACCCAACCAAGGGAACACACCCTCATTGACACGTGTTAACGCATGTGAACAAACCAAACTCAACCATCCTACCGCTGACACATAATTTTCGTTCATACAGTATGCTTATCCAACCGCGTGTTGGGGGGATCCGTACGGCCCGTGTGGTGGTCTGTTGGGGAAGAAGAAGAGGTGAGGAAGAAGGGTTAGGAGGCGTAGGATATTCATCCAACCGCTTGAAATGGTAGACTGATCCAAATGATGAAAGTCAGGCGACTTGCATAACAATATATGTTTTTACACAGCAAAAGATCCCTGAAAACAACAACATAAAGAAAAACTACCACTGCTCGTGGAACGAGACGGCCTCGTCGTCTTTGGCTGCCAGCGTGAACCAGCCGTAGCTGCTGACGTGTGTCTCCGCACCGTGGTTGTCCTCGGTCTCCAGCTACTCGTTCACGCGGAGCGTGCGGGCGCTCTGCATGGGCGAGAGCACCGCCCGGTTCAAGTCCAGGACGTCGGGTTCCGCCTGCAGGAGGGCCTCGATGGCAGCGGCATCCGCGCGCTCCGCGTCGAGTTGAGCCTCCGCTGCCCGGTTCAAGTCCAAGACGTCCGGTTCCGGCTGCAGGAGGGCCTCGATGGCAGCGGCATCCGCGCGCTCCACGTCGAGTTGAGCCTCCGCCGCCCGGTTCAAGTCCAGGACGTCCGGTTCTGCCTGTAGGAGGGCCTCGATGGCAGCGGCATCCGCGTGGTCCCCGTCAAGTTGAGCCTCCGTCGCCCGGTTCACATCCACGACATCCGGTTCCGCCTGCAGGAGAGCCTCGATGGTAGCGGCATGCGTGCGCTCTATGTTTAGTTGAGCTTCTGCCTCCCGGTCCTCCTTTAGTATCGCCAGGTTGAACCGCTGGTCCGCCTGCACGAAGTCGACGTCCATCTTGTCATACCCATCGGGGGCCTCCTGCGCTGTGACCTCTGCGATGAACATTGGATCGGCTTCCTCCTCCTCGTAGCTTGGCTCCAGAGAACTCGGGGATTGGCCCGCCGCAAAGCGAGCTTGGCAACGGAGGTATGTGGCGCCGACCGCCGCCATGATTTCTGCGCGGCGCTCCGGCGTCAGCATCTTGTAGTACGTGATCTTGCGGCGCACCATGGCTTTCTGGCGAACTAGGGGACGCTTGATGCGGGCTAGGGGATCAAAAGGTGGGGGAATGGGCTGGAGAGGAGGTGTGGCTTTGGGGCAGTGGCTGGCGTAGGCCGAGCAGCGAAGGTTCTGGTGTGAATAGTGGTTCCGGTGACGACCAGTCAATCAGTTTTGACTGTACATCGCTCTTGTCGCGTTCACGTTGCACCCCGGTACGCTGGACCCTCCACGTCGCTCACCGAATGGAACGCACTTCGTCTTGCGTTTTCGCTCGCTTGTAGGACCGCAGTTGAGAGCAAACCGACGTCCCTCCCCCTCCCCCGCCCGTGTCATTTATACTACCACTCCCTCCGTTTTATGCGGAGTAAATAAAAACAGAGGGAGTATACTACGGATGAGGATCCCCTAACGTGGCCAAACACATTGAGTAACTGACATGCGGGGCCTAGCAAGAATGGGGTCCGCCAATAAGTGACCGAAAGCTAGGGTAAGGCAGTGATACCTACGTCAGAGGATCCACTTCCACTACTACTCCCCCAGTCCATCTACTATACAGGGCCTAATGCGTTTTTTGAGGCTAACTTTGACCAAATGTTAGAGTAATAATATATGGCATGCAACTTACACAAAGCATATGGTCAAATTCGTATGTGAAAGGAGCTTCCAATGATATAATTTCCACATTATACATCTCATGTACAATTAATCTTGTCAATAGTCAAAGGCGGTTTTGAAAAATGCATTAGAGCATGGTTAATAATATAGCCAGCCGATGGCTATAAGGAACTGCCATGTCATCTATAGCCATCATCTATATGCACTCATACAATAGTGTGGGCTATAAGGTTGGCTGTTTCCCGCAAAAAAAATATAAGGTTGGCTATTGTATTAGTACTTTTTTCCATCTCCATATTTATTGTATTTACCTAGGAAAGCATATATAGCTAGGCTCTTGCATGAGAGCTCACTCCCCTTACTTTTTCACATCTCTCTCCTCCACATAGGCAAAAGTGCCATGTAAGTGGGCTATAAGCCCACTATTGTACTTTCTCTTAGGCCCTATATAAATGGAAGGAGGGAGTACTATGAGCACTACATACTCTACTACAGATGTTGTCAGTACTCCACTAGTACTATTGGACAGGGAGCTTAAAAAAGTTACTATTGGACTGGCTATACGTGGCGAAATCCTAGTAGGAAGAGCATGCACGAGAACAAGCACATTCACGTGGTTGAAAAAATTTGGAAACTATCTGTTTGAATACAAATCTAGGAGTACATACGAATCTAACAATATTGATTGGGCGTTGTTGAATGTTGATACTTTTTTCTGTAAGTTTGATCAAAGTAGAGATACTTTGACTACACATAAAACTTATATGTAAACTAGAAAGGATCGGAGGGAGTATATTGTGCGTTCAAAAGCAAAACGAACATTGAATACCATTTATATATGATTTGCGGATGCTATGATCACCGGTTCAAAATTTGGAATCCGCCTTAGGTATCACACATGCACCCACTCGTTCTCTCTTGATTTCATCTCGGGGTCCGCAGATCGATTGAAAGAGGACTAGGGTGGGTACAATACGTTTGTTCCACTTATGAACGTACAATATACTCCCTCTGATCCCCACAGACCCCCCCCCCCCCCCCGCGGGTCATTTCTATCATAGAAACAGACCAAACCTTTATCTCCTTGCACGACACGCAATTGATCTCTCAACATCAATTGATCTCGTCAAGATGTGTCGGGGCATGAACCGAATGGGATGTCAAAACTAAGACGGGAAGCGAAACGTAGTGGAGGGAAAGTGAAACTTTAAACGAACGGTTTGTTTGTATGCATGTCGGACAAATTACAACATTGGAAATACAAGCATGGTCTAGGCCCACATGCGAATGATACTTGACGGAATGTTCAAATGAGGCATGCGGGAGGATGGACACGACCGGAGGGCGGCATGATCGATGGAGAAGAGGGTTGGAGAGGAATGAGAAATAAGCAACGCCACATGATTATACTTGAACGGCTCAAATAAACAATAAGTTGTCTCGTTTTCCCTTCTGTCTTGGTCATGGAGTAAGATACTCCCTCTGTTTTTATTTACTCTGCATATTAGGTTTGACTGAAGTCAAACTTCGTAGAATTTGACCAAATTTATAGAAAACTAGCAAGATGCCCGTGCGTTGAACGGAACATCAAGATCTTGTGGGAGAAAAGGATGAACGAGGGAAGGCCTTATCTGCAAATGTGGAGAGGAGTGCGGGTAAATTGTCATAGTTTCCTTCCTATCCGTTCGATATAGATCGGAGGGCCTATATTGCAGGATGGCAGGCACACCATCATCACTAACTCTGCTTTTTATCTACACTAGCAAGATGCTCGTGCATTGCATGGAACATCAAGATGCATTTTTATGAGTAGCTTATCTTGTGGGAGAAAACGATGAATGAGGGAAGGCCTTATTTGCAAATGTGGAGAGGGGTGTGGGTATCTTTTTGAAAATTTGCCATAGTTTCCTTCCTATCCGTCAGATATAAATCGGACGGACTCTTATAAAAAATAGAGTTGGTGATGATGGTGTGCCTGCCATCCTACAATATAGGCCGTCCGATTTATATTTGACGGATAGGAAGGAAACTATGGCAATTTTGCAAAAAGGTACCCACACACCTCTCCACATTTGCAAATAAGGCCTTCCCTTGTTCATCCTTTTCTCTCACAAGATAAACTAGTCATACAAATGCATCTTGATGTTACGTGCAACGCATGGGCATCTTGCTAGTAAGAGTAGAAATATGAACATTTACAATAGCAAATCTATATGATGTGAAAGTATATTCAATAATGAATCTAATGGCATTGATTTGTTATTGTACATGTTATTATTTCTGTCTATAAACTTTGTCAAAGTTTACAAAGTTTGACTTTGAGCAAAGCTAAAATGCGATGTAAATAAAAACAGAGGGAGTACGCAGGGACTAGTATAGTTACTACTGCCGAACATGGTAAGTCGGACCCCTAAATGAGAGCACGGACCGGGCACACCTCAATTATTCTTTCAAACAGTCGGACACCTACATTTAGCACACCATCCGGCTACTTAATCAAGTGTTACGCTTCACTACTTGAAAAGGAAAAGGGTGGCACCGTACCCAAAACCACCACACTTGGGGCTAGGGTAACAACTTGGTACTGTACCACATTTGAACCAGGGCACAAAAACCACCTGTTCTGCGCCTAATGCGCAACTCGGAGCACTGACACTCGAATATGGCCGGGAAAACAGGGAAACCGACATGTGGGGCACACCTGTCGGGACGACGTGGCGCAGACTAGTCCAATGGAGGAGCTGGGTCACGACCTCCTCGCCACCAGCAACCGTTCATGTAGGTCGTGGGGGCCAGCAACATGGTGCAGCTCCAGCACCGCCTCTGGACACGGTGACCGCGGTGAGCGACACGCTCATCGTCGCTAGACACGGTCGGTTTCAGTGTGCCGAGGGTGGCATTAGCGCTGTGGCACGACCAGCAGATCAACACCTGGCTCGTCGAGGATGCATGGGGCGCCGAAGTGTGCGCGCACCGCGACACGTCCGCGAAGTGGTGTAGCGCGGCCAACTGCATCCCCAGGACCTGAGACCATGCCGGGTTGTCTTGATTTTTCAATGACATGTGGGGATCACATGTGAGCAAAGGGCATCTCCAACGTTGCCACGACCGCAGCTGACTACCCTGGCACACCAAAAACCATCGTCCCTCGCGCCGTCGCGCGGTGCGTTCCCAGCCGGCGCCAGCTGCCCGCATTCATGCCGTCCGTCCATATGCCGTCGTTAAGAGGCTCGGTGCCCGAGGAACCAACTCCGGTGACTTAGTGAGGCACCCGGACGCTTGGCCTCACCCGGAAGCGCTACTTAAAGCGGCAAGCCCAGCTAACCTCCACACCATAGCGCATTGTCCTGCTACCTGGCACCACATCTGCCATGACCACGAGCGCGAACGCTCTGCGGAGATCTTGTCTTCGTGGATGAAGCTCGAGGTCTCCGCCCTCGCTCAAGTCACCGCTCGCGACGCAATAGCGGCGTAGCCGGATGCGGACGCGATCGCACAAGCGGTGGCCATGCTAGCGGCCGACAACGGGAGCACCGTCAGCCACGCGTCCTACTTGCCGCCGTCCAATGTCCGGCACCGCCGAGCTTGGGGACTCCTCCGAAGATGAGTAGGGCATGGGAGGCAGCAGGTCATGGTGTGCCAACTGGCCGGTCCGTCTCCCGTGTTCTACTCTTCCTCGCCGGAGACCGCACCTTCACTTCACGGGTCTTGAACCCCGCCCCCGTACATGGAGATCACAGATGGAGGATGTCGGTCGCCGCCATAGAATAGGTTTAGGGTCGGGTTTCTTTTATTTTTCTGTCCTATAAAAGTTCGAAATGTAATGAAAATCTGCCGTGTTTGCATTAATCTCGGTCGGTGTATATGAAATTTCACAATAATATTGTATATTGTAGGAGTACTAGCAAGATGCCCGTGCGTTGCATGGAACATCAAGATCTTGTGGGAGAAAAGGGTGAACGAGGGAAGGCCTTATCTACAAATGTGGAGAGGAGTGCGGGTAAATTGTCATAGTTTCCTTCCTATCCGTTAGATATAGATCGGACGGCCTATATTGCAAGATGGCAGGCACACCATCATCACCAACTCTGCTTTTTATTGAACCGAGACAAAGCTAACACGCGAAGTAAATAAACACATAGGGTCTACATACACAATTTATCTTAGGCACTCCAATAGTACGTCCACTACACATTCGCGCATTTCACATCTTTCTACATCTACGGGAACCTACGAAAGGGTTAACATAAATTGCCTCTCTCTCTCCTCCCTGATTTTCATGGTGGTGGGCCCCTTCCTCCCCCCAATCTACAATCAACAGCTCACAAGTTTCACATTACGTTAATTACGTAACTGGGATTACGTAGGTGTAGCATTACTCGTCCTAAAAAACCCAACTGAGCCAACCTCCCAGCATATCACGCGGGAAAATACCCGGCCACACCGTTTTAGTCGGGATTACCGGATTACTAGTAGTAGTATCGATGGATAGCGCAAAGCACCAAGTTTTTTTGAGGGCCGAAGCACCTAGTTTAAAAGGAAAAATGCGGTACACTCACAGCACCCCTGTCGCGGTCGCATTGCACCCCCCACACGTTCGGTCCTGCACACGGCTCACGCAAACGGAATGCGCTTCGGCTTGCCTCTTCACTGACACGTGGGACTGCACTTGGAGAAACCGACCATGCGCCAAACTCCCCCCGCTCACCGCACGAACCCCCCCCCCCCCCGCCCCAAATTCCCCCCAAATCCCATATTCAATCACCCTTCGGCCAACTAGCCAATAAGATTCCCCAAACCCCCTCCCCTCGTCCCCCTCCACTCCATTCGCTCTGCCAAAGCCGCCCTCCCCGCTGCACTGATATGTCGGCGCCGCGGTTCGTCGAGGGGATGCACGGCGATCCTCTCGCTCCCACAATACGCTCTCGTAGACTGCCGTCCTCTAGCCGCGCCGCCACCGCTGGCGACGTTCTTGTGGAGGCGCACGGTGGTCAACACCGCCACCGCTGGCGACGTTCGTGTGGAGATGCACGGCAGTCAGCTTCTCCCACGGTACGCGCATTCTAGACTGAGGCCTCGTGCATGTTGGTGTAGCGCTGAATGTGAGTTGATAGACGTTGTTAATCTCACTGTTTGCCAAAGTAGTTTATAGTCAATATGCTCTGCTTAAGAAGCTTCCTTGCCCCGTTCTGCACTCAATATGCTTAGCTGAGATGGCATGCCAAGCCCGATTAGTTGCTAAAATATCCTGCCATATATTTATTGTGACGTAGATTGCCATGGTCTAGTAGCCAATCTGTTAGGTGAAATAGCTCTACATAGTTTTATACTCGATCTTTGTTGCTGCGATGGCCTTCGATAGTTCGATGGTTGTGTGCTCGGCCTCATTGACTGCTGAAACAGCCTGCCATAATTTAGCACTCAAATCTGTTTGCTGAATTAGCTTTACATATATTTCATCACTTAGATCTGCTCGTCCAAATATCTTGCCATAGCTTTAGACATCGACCTAGGTATTTTTTTCTGGACTTCATAAAAAAGCATATATGTTTTTCCTGTAATATCTAGTAGAAGAACTAATTTGTATGTCTAACAGATGGACGGGACTTGGATAACTTCTGCTCGAAGATTCTCCGCTGCATATGTGGGGGGGGGGTTGAAAACTTCATGAACTTTATCAGAGCTGAGTACAGTGGTCTGAAATCATATGTGCTCTGCCCGTGTAGCAGCCGTATGAATTCAGTAACAAGACCCTAGTCAACTGTGCAAAATCATCTACACTTGTATGGGATGTCGGTCACGTATACTAGGTGGGTTCATCATGGTGAAGCTGTGAACGTCAATGTTACTCACTACGTGGAAGCAGCAGATCACCATCTTGATCTGCCTGATGCTCAAGTGGAACAGGAGGAGGAGGTGGTGGTGGCAGAGCTAGTGAGTTTGACCAACATTGAAACAATGCTATGAAATGCTCGTGCATTTCATGAACTTTCACCTGCAGAAGAAAAATGGTGGGCCCGCATGTTGGAACAATGCAACGTGGCTGTCACCCCAGGAAATAAGCTGTCAATATTCTCAGCTATGGTCACCTTTCTTCAGGTGAAGACATCTGAGCGGAAGACAAACAAATCATTCGATGTGATGTTGGTTGCTTTCCGCAAATCTTTCCGAGATGCGTCTGAGCTGCCACACACCTACAGTAAAATGAAGAATACCCTTCGTGCAGTTGGAATTGGATATGATATGGTCCATGTTTGTAAGAATAATTGTGTTCTGTTCCGGAAGGATCATGCCAACTTAAGTTAATGCCCAAAATGCAAATCATCAAGATGGAAAGATGGTGATGCTGTGAAGAGGATTCCTCATAATGTTTTGAGACATCTTCCAATTATACCAAGATTGCATAGGTTGTTTCATGATGCTAAAACAAGAGAGGATGTACTGTGGCATTCTAGGAACCAGGAGTACAGAGACCAGAATGTACTGAGCCATCCATCTCATGGTAGTGAGTGGAAAAGCTTCAATCAGAAACACAAAATGTTTGCTGCTGACCCGAGAAACATTAGACTTGGCTTAGCTTCAGATGGATTTAACCTATTTGGCCACCAGAGCGCCACATATAGCATGTGGACAGTGCTTGTTATCCCTTACAACATGCCTCCAAATGTCTGCACCAAAGAATCAAACTACATGATGGCCTTGCTCACCCCAGGTCCAAAAATTCCTGGAAAGGATTTTGATTTATTCACGGAGCCTCTTGTGGAGGAACTTCAACATCTATGGGGGGTGTTCTCACTCGAGACCTATATAGAAGCCCACCAGCTAATTTCTTTCTGCATGTTGTAATAATTTGGTGCATCCATGATTATCCGGCTTTGGGCACTATGTCAGGGCGAACGACACGTGGTTACAATGCATGTGTTCGCTGTGACAGGAATCCGCTGTCATACGCAATACTTAGCAAGATCTGTTACATTGGACATCGCCGTTTCCTTGCGAAAGACAAGCCGCGTCCTACAAAATACCGAAGACATGTGTTCAATGCAAAGGATGAAAACCGTGATGCACCAAAGAGGCTCACCGCCGATGAGTTGCAAGTGGAATTAGAGAAGGTTAGGCATATTACACCAGGAAACCATCCTAGTAATGGTAGCAGGAAAAGGAAGCGTGGCAGGGTAGAAGAGAGATTATTGTTTACCCGCAGGTCCACTTTGTGGTACTTGGAGTATTGGAAAGATTTTGATCTGCGGCATAATATTGATGTGATGCACATCAAGAAAAATATATGTGACAGCATTATCAGCACACTTCTTAATATTGAAGGCAAGACGACAGATACCTTAAAATCTAGGATTGATTTGACACACCTGGGTATCAGAAAGGATTTGCAGGTGGAAGATGAAGGTAAACCACGGGATATGGCACCAGCTGTGTACGTCTTGGACAAGGTAAAAAGAAAAGAATTCTGCGAGGTCTTGTTACGTGTGAGATTCCCACATTGATTTGCTTCCAACCCTGGAAGGAGAGTCAGTGCAGATGGAAACAAGGTACGAGGGTTGAAAACTCATGAATGCCACATCCTACTTCAAAGGGTTTTACCTGTTATCCTTAGAGGACTGGGCCGCTCTGACTTATACAGAGCAGTTGCAGAGTTGGGATAATTCTTCAGGGAACTCTCCAGTAGAAATATCAGGATAGATGCTTTGGAGCATTTTAGAGACAAGATACCAACTATCCTATGCGACGTTGAGAAGATATATCCTCCAGCCATCTTTGATGTGATGGTGCATTTGGCTCTTCATCTACCTGATGAGGCACTACTTAGAGGTACAGTACAGTATGGCTGGATGTACACTATTGAAAGGCGGTTAGGCACTTTCAAGGGCTATATTAGGAACAGAGCTAGACCCGAGGGTTCCATTGCAGAGGCCTATATTGCTACAGAGGTGTTGACATTCTGCTCAAAATACATTGAAACAGCTAATCAGCTTAGCAAAGAGGTGGGTGAAGACAATACCGGGCTCAATGTTTTTGATTATTCTGTTCGAGTTACAGGGAAGAGTCGACAAGAGGACAAACCTAAAGATTTGGACAAAATGGCTTGGTATGTGTTGAATAAATGTCCTAAGATACTACCTTATATCAAGTAAGTGTTAAGTACTGCAGCTTATACATCGTAATCTACTAAACTTGCTGCACATTCTTATATATTTAGATGTTTGACGCGATCACTATGTTGTGCAGCATCTACAAAAAGGAGTTACTGCCGCAAAATCCAAGAAACATTGAGAAACTGGTTATGGCAGGATTTGTGAAATGGTTCAAGAGCCATGTAAGCTTTTGAATTGCACTGTTAGTTTTTTTAATATATTGAGTACATAAGATGATCAGCTTGTCTGTTTTCTAACCATAGGTTAAGAAGATGCGGGAGGATGGGCAGGCAATTGATGATGCCATTTACGCACTAGCAATGGGTCCTAATACTCGGGTAAGACATTATGAATCTTGCGTTGTTGGAGATGTGCGCTACAACACCCTTGCACGCGACGAAGGCAGGAAGACACAAAATAGTGCCATCATGAGCATGAATACGTACGACGGAGAGACAACTGAAATGTAAGCTAACATATCAGACATTGTTCAGTTGTAGTATATCTCCAGTTTCGAGGATCATCGGTGTGTGGTTCTGTTGTGCTGTCGTTCGTATAACATGTTTCCAGGGTCGCAAAACCTAGAGCTGATGATTATTTCAAATCCATCAATGTCAAGGTGACGTACCAGACCAACGAGCCTTTTATTTTGGCAAATCAAGCAACACAGATATTTTTCTTGGAAGACACATTTGCACGTAGCGATGACTGGAGAGTATTGCAAAGGTTTGAGCAAAGGAATTCATTTAAAGAAGTTGCACAACAACATGATGCTTACACTGCTCCTGATGTACAAGATTTCACAGATGTTCCTAATATCTTTGAGAACCATCACGTCAATGACGCTGGCGAAAAGATTGCCTATCGTGCTGTGGACATACAAGAGTTGATCAAGAAGAAGCCAACGTTCGAGGACATTGAGGATGAAGAAGAAGACGACACTGTGGGGAATTAGGATTCATACTGATACACATGGCGAAGATGTTGACGTTGCTGCTGCGGATGATGGTTAGATTGCTTTTGTCGTATTTGCCTGTCAGAAGACGTTTTTTATCTACTGTAACACCCCAAATTTTCAATTTGGAATGTTATGCATAGGTCATTCATGCATATCATATTTTATCGCATTTCGTTTTGCGATCCTCGAAATTCTAAGCAACTCAAGGACCCACGGAGAGAGTTGGGGATTTCGTTATTTTCATATTTGAGTTTTCTCAAATTTTGAAAAGAGGATCATTTGGTTTTAATTATTTTTCCTCTTCAAAAATATTTCATATTAAAATATAAGAGAGGAGATAATATGACTTCTCCAAAATAAAGGGAATATTGGAGGAAAAATATTCAAATCAAATAAATAATTCTTTTGGACTTTTATTGCTATTTTATTTGAATTACAAAAAATATGCATTTTTCAAAATTGCATTAGAGTCCCAAATAAATGTTCACTTTGTCCGCAATATTATTAGAGGACCGTGAAAATTTATTTCAGGATTGTTGGACTCCGTTTAGTATTTGTTTTATTTGTTTTTCCGCGTCAGGATTTAAAAAAAAAGGTGCACCGACCTAACGGGCCGTAACCGACCCGAACTCCAGCCGGGGGCAGGCTTTATAAGCCGGCCACCCCGAGGCCCCAGCCCACCAAGCCGCCAGCCTGCGCCCCCGAACCCTAACCCTAGCCGTCGCGCCGACGCCGTCCGCCGCCGCACCGCCACCCGACGTTGCCGCCTCCACGTCGCGCCGCCGCCGCCGACCGCCCGCCCGCCGGAGCCGCCGCCCGACGCCGATCCCACTGCCGTCGCCCCTCGCCGTCGCCGGAGCCCCTCGACACCGCCCCGCCCCGCCGGAGCGTCGCCGGAGGTAGCCGCCGCCGTTCGTCGTTTTTTTCGGTTAACCGTTTGGTTTTTTTAGAAACCCTAAATCTATTTTTTTAAATAGATCGGTTCGGTTTTTTTCAGTTTAGTTATTTAGCGGACGTTCGTTCGTACATTCATTTTAACCAACGCTGTTCGTCAGTTAGCTGCAGACAGCGAACGTTCATTCGTTAGCCTGTTCGTCTCGTTTTACTTTCCAGGATTTTTCCGCGATTATTTTCGATCATGATTTCTGCCCTAATCTTCGTTTTAGTTTATCTTTTCGCTCGTTTATCCAAATCAGGTGAAACAAGCGCCTAGGTCTTCATCTCGAAGCCCTCTTTCTATTTAACCGACTTGAACAAGATTTTAGTACAGTAAAAATTGACTTTAGTCCAGATTAGTAAACGGATCTTGTTTCTTTCGTAGTTTGAGTTTCGTTGCTCCGTTTGATTTGATTCTTTTTGCAAACCGGAGTTCTTCAGTTGAACTTTCTGGTTAGATCTTCTTATTTGAGTTTTACCCATGCATCTTTGTTTGGGTGCTTATGTATGCTATTGTTTGTTTGCGATAGAATTCCCGGAGTGCGAAGCGTGCTTCTACGAGTCTCTAGGTTTTGCGGATCGTCAGGAAGGCAAGTAACACATTGACCATACCCCTTTATTACCCAGTTTTTATGCATTAGTTTCAACCCTCACACATTGCATGAGTAGGACCTCTTAACATGTGGGTCTGGCAAGTAGATGATGAGGTAGAACCTATTGCCCTTTTATTATCAAACCCTGGGAGTTACCTCTACGTTATGCTTATATTGCCATGCTATGCTCGTAGACGTGGTTTGGGTTTGAGAGTATCCATGACAGATGTGAGTTTGTTAATTAATGGTTCAACCTAAGGTGACAACTTTAATACACATCTGGGTGGATTGCTTGTGGGCACCTGGAGAATCCAGTGTTGTCCTAGGATATCCCGGAGTACCCGTGTGATCATCCTACGGTCCGCCACCCAGGCTCAAAGGGATCATAAGATTATTCATGCTAGAAACTTCCGTGTGAAGCCACAAGCCATTATGGGCTCTGGCATAGTTGAGTATGTTGCGTGACCTCTTTCAGTGGTAGGCTAGCAGATGTAGAGGGAAAGTAGGTGTAACTGTCTACCCAGAGTAAAGAGTTAATGCTTCTGAAAGACTGTGTCTCGGTCATCCGTTTCTCAAACACCATGTAGTGCGAGAAATCAAACGGAGGAGATCGACTCTTGTGGGGAAAAGTGCGCAAACCTCTGCAGAATGTATAAACTAATCATGGTTAGATGTGTCCCCGGTTATGGACATCTTGAGTATCTGGTTCTTGGATTATCATATGGATCTCATCACTCTAAATTAATTTGTTGGGATGTTAATGACTACTTTAATTGAGATTGAGTCGGAGGAACCTTATCAATGATGTTTCAACCACCATGATAGTTAAATAAAAATATATTCCTTTGTTGTAGGAAAAAATTAGCTTTTCGCAAAAACATTATAACCATAGAGCCTCCACCAGCCATATATGTGTGTACTGATAGCATTTATCTGTGCATTGCTCTATTGTGTCATTTTGCCTGCATATTCCATGTGCTGACCCATTTTCGGGCTGCAACATATCATGTTGCAAACTTTTCAGACGATGAGTAAGGTGCCATCGGTCGTTTTTCATGCACTCAGCTATGCCGTTGGAGTTGATGGACTCACTTTATCTTCCAAGCCTTCCGCTGTTATCTTATTTAGATGGCCTTAAGCCATATTTATTGTAATAAGTTCTCTTTTGAGACATTCGATGTAATAAGTGTGTGATTGCTACTCTGTTATAAATCCTTCGAGTACTATGTGTGTCAGCATTACCGATCCAGGGATGACACTGAACATAGAGATTTGACCGTCCGATGTCGGATCGCTACATCTACTATGTGAAATTGTGTTTGCTATGACAACTGAAACCTGATGAACATATTGTTTAGTATTTTGCTGTGAGAACATCACTTGTAATGTATGTTGATTTGTTTTTGGTGATTGTATGACGACTAAAACATGATGATATTGTTGTTTAGTTGTACACGCTAAATGTAGGACACGACCACTAAGATGAGCCATAGGCCACTCTTCTCTACTCATTTCTGACTCCTCTCCATTTTCTAATATCTAGGATGGCGGACTCAAGGAACAAGTTTGCACAACCGGATGAAGACACACCATTTGGACGACACTTGAAGGAAGTCACTAGGTACTTGAACAGCGGAATACCAACCTTCACCGGAACATACACCGCCAATTTATCAGAAGAGGAGTGTTGGATGATCCGAGTTCAAGTTCCAGGAAGGACATTCACGCTAGTCACTGAGCCCATTGAGTTTTCCTTTGATGCACCCACCTGGAGTCTAGGCAAGAGCATGGTAGCCCACATTGCTATGGGATGAATTGGAGAAGTCTACAAACAGGAGCTGAAGGACACTATCTATCAGATATGTGGGCACCGATATGAGCAATGGGAGATAGTCAGCACCAGGAGGGACAGGTCCATTGCAGCATTCATCCAGGAGCTCAACCAGCACATTCGTCGGCAGGAGAACCAGATGTGCACAGGCATGATAGATTTGAAGAAGGCGATGACCAGGATCATAGAGCTAGAAGAGTAACTCAACTCTACATGCGATGGATATGAGGAGGAAATGACGATACTCGAGGAGAAGAATGAAGACCTGACAAGGAAGCTAGGAGTTTTTATGGGAGACCCCGCACCAGCAGGAGAAGACGACGAACCCAAGGAAATTCGTTCTAAAGACTACATCATCATCGACGACACCGACTCCGACCCCGACGATAGTGACGATGATTATGAAGACGAAGCTGGAGTGGACATCATGGAGCCTTCCACAAATCAATATTTCTAGATGACCACCATATGATTAGTAGCATTCCCCCTGTATATAGTAGTAGGCCGGTCACTTTTGTAACGATAGTTCTAGAACGATTGTGTGCCCTTGCTTGATTGATTGAGTGATATGATATGATTGTGTTTGTCTCATGTGCATATGGGTAGTGCTTTCTCACAAGACCTCATTCTATTCTAATCTCTCCCCTCTAAAACCCATCAGATGCCTCCGAGACGTGATACCGGATTTGTCTTCCCACCGTAGATCACCCAGTTGATCCAGCAGCAGAATGCCTTGATGCAGATATTAGTCCAGAACCAAGGCAACAACAACAACCCGCCTCCACCACCTCCAGTTGACAACTTAGCTCGTTTTCTAAGGTTGCAGCCACCGGTGTTCTCCAGTAGCACCAAGCCAATAGTAGCTGATGACTGGCTACGCATGATTGGAAGGGAGTTAACCACCGCAGGTTGCACAGATGCGGAGAAAGTGCGTTTTGCCGCACACCAACTGGATGGACCAGCAGCTTCATGGCGGGAGAATTACACGACCACTTTCCCTATAGCCAATATCACTTGGGATCAGTTTCAGCAAGCATTCCGCATAGCCCATGTCTCAACTGGAGCTATGAGCATGAAGAAGCGCGAGTTTCGCAACTTGCGCCAGGGAAATCGTACTGTGGCTCAGTACATAGATGGGTTTCGTAAGCTATCTCGTTATGCCCCTTATGATGTGGCCACAGTTGCCGCGAAGCAGGAGAAGTTTATCGAAGGGCTGAATGATGAGATGAGCATGTAGTTGATGGTGGCAACATTTAACAACTACCGGGAGTCGGTAGACAAGGCTCTTATGAATGAAGGGAAGCAACAGCAGATTGAGAGCCGTAAGAGGAAGTATGGACAAGGGAAGTACAATTCTGGAGCTCAGCAGAAACCCCGTTTCACCCCAAACTCGGGAGGAATTACCCATAACCATGGAGGTCACACCCATAACGGAGGGAGTTCTCATAACCACAATGGCCCCAAGAATGGGAATGGAGCAAGCAGTAATCAGAACCGCTCCAATCCAGCCACACCCGCCAAGAAGGATCTAAGTCACATTACTTGTTTCAAGTGTGGGAAGACTGGACACTATGCCACTGAGTGCCCTGCAGCGAAGAATGGGAACGACAATGGAAGCTCTGGGAAGAAGCCCAACCCTTTCAACAGGGGACAAGTGAACCACGTGAACGTGGAGGAGGTTGAAGAGCAGCCTGATGCAGTTATCGGTAAGTTTTTGGTTAAGTCATTTACTGCAATTGTTCTTTTTGATACTGGTGCATCGCATTCATACATTTCAAGGGGATTCATGGATAAATATAAGTTGCCCACTAAAGTACTTAGGACACCCATGTTAGTGAGCTCACCAGGAGCGGAGTATATGGCAAGTCAAGGATGTTTTTAGATGCCATTGGCCAGTGGAAGCCATGTTTTCCCCTCAGATCTGATAATATTGGAGTCGCAAGGATTGGATGTGATACTGGCATGGATTGGCTATCGATGTATGGGGGAAACATCGATTGCGTGAGTAAGTCGATTTTTCTCACCACCCTGGAGGGAAAAAGGATCAAGTATGTATCTAGGAATGCGCCTAGGAGGACTCAAGTAAATTCTCTCACGGGAGTTGTTCAGGAGGAAGTGCATGTAGTGAAGGATTACCCAGATGTATTTCCAGAGGAGCTACCAGGCATGCCGCCAGATCGAGATATTGAATTTTTGATAGAGTTACTGCCAGGCACCAGACCAATATCGAAGAGACCATACCGGATGCCCGCCAACGATCTGGAGGAGATTAAGAAGCAGATTAAGGAGTTATTGGAGAAAGGTTACATTCGACGAAGTTCATCACCATGGGGAGCCCCAGTGCTCTTGGTTGAGAAGAAGGATGGATCGTTAAGAATGGTTGTTGATTATCATGCGTTGAATGAAGTGACGATGAAGAACAAGTACCCACTGCCGATGATCAATGATTTTTTTGACCAGTTGCAAGGAGCTAAAGTGTTTTTGAAGATCGATCTGCGATCAGGATACCACCAGCTGAAGATTCGAGAAAAGGATAACCTAAGATAGCTTTCACCACAAGGTATGGGCTATATGAGTATACGGTTATGTCATTTGGATTGACTAACGCTCCTGCCTATTTTATGAGCATGATGAACAAGGTGTTCATGGAATTCTTGGATAAGTTTGTTGTGGTGTTCATTGATGATATTTTGGTATACTCGAAGAATGAAGAGGAACACAAGGAGCATTTGCATTTGGTTCTTGAGAAGCTCAGGGAACATCAGTTATATGCCAAGTTTAGCAAATGTGAGTTTTCGTTGAAGGAAGTTGGATTTCTTGGACATGTTATATCAGGAGAAGCTATAGCAGTGGATCCTACCAAGGTTCAGTCCGTCACTGAGTGGTTGGCACCCACCTCAGTTGGAGAGATCCGCAGTTTTCTTGGACTCGCGGGATACTATTGGAGATTCATTGAGAATTTTTCCAAGATTACGAAGCCCATGACGACATTGTTGAAGAAGGACACCAAGTTCCATTGGACTGAAGAATGTGAAGCAAGTTTCCAAGAGTTGAAGAAATCTCTAACTACAGCCCCAGTGCTGATTCTACCGGAAATACGCAAGGATTTCCAAGTGTATTGCGACGCCTCTCGCTTAGGACTTGGAGGAGTACTTATGCAAGACGAAAGAATTGTTTCGTATGCCTCACGTCAACTTCGACCGCATGAGTTGAATTATGCCACCCATGATTTGGAGTTAGCAGCTGTAGTGCATGCGCTCAAGACCTGGAGACATTTTCTTATTGGAAACCGTTGTGATGTGTACACGGATCATAAGATTTTGAAGTACATTTTTACTCAGAAGGAGTTGAACCTCAGGAAGAGGAGATGGTTGGAGCTAATAAAGGATTATGATATGAAGTTGCACTATCATCTAGGAAAGGCCAATGTCGTGGCAGACGCTTTGAGCCGGAAGAGTTATGTCAATACCCTCGTAAGCGGAGGATTGCCAAAGGAGTTAGCAGAAGATCTCAGGGAGCTTCGTTTAGAGATCGTCCCTAGAGGTTTTGTTGCAGCATTGGAGGTTCAATCAACGTTATTGGGAAAGATTCGAGAAGCTCAGAAGGACGACAAAGAAATTGCCGAGATAAAGGAGAGAATGAGCAAAGGAAAAGCCAAGGGTTTTCATGAGGATGAGCATGACACCTTGTGGTTCGAGGACCGTGTATATGTTCCCAATAATACCGAGATCAGGAAGTTGATACTTCAGGAAGCTCATGACTCGCCATACTCGATACACCCCGGAAACACCAAGATGTATTTGGATTTGAAGGAGCATTTCTGGTGGACTGGAATGAAGAAGGATATTGCCGAGTATGTAGCCGTATGTGATGTATGTTAGATAGTGAAGGCAGAACAACAGAAGCCAGCAGGATTACTGCAACCTATGCCGATACCCGAATGGAAGTGGGACAAGCTTGGCATGGATTTCATCACCGGATTGCCCAGGACCCGATCAGGATATGATTCTATTTGGGTAGTTGTGGATCGTTTAACCAAAGTTGCTCACTTTATCCCAGTGAAGACCACCTATACCAGTGCAAAGTTGGCCAAGATATATATGACCAGGATCGTATGTCAGCACGGAGTTCCGAGGACCATCGTATCAGATAGAGGAACACAGTTTACTTCAAAGTTTTGGCACCAACTGCACTAGACTTTGGGAACCAGGCTAGAGTTCAGTACAGCCTTTCATCCGCAGACGGATGACAGACCGAGAGAGTCAACCAGATTCTTGAAGACATGCTGAGAGCTTGTGCGCTATATTATGGATCTAGTTGGGATGACAACTTGCCCTACGCGGAGTTCTCATACAACAACAGCTACCAGGCCAGTTTGAAGATGGCACCGTTCGAAGCCCTGTATGGAAGAAGATGCCGAACACCGTTGATGTGGGATGAGGTTGGAGACCGCCAATTGTTTGGACCGGATTTGATTAATGAGTCCGAAGAGAAGGTTAAGCTGATTCAAGATAGACTGAAGGTAGCTCAATCTAGACAGAAGAGCTATGCAGACTCAAAACACAAGGAGGTAGTCTATGAAATTGGAGACAGAGCATATCTCCGTGTGTCACCACTGCGAGGAGTTAAATGTTTTGGAGTTAAGGGAAAGTTAGCGCCGAGATTTGTAGGACCATGCCTAGTTTTGGAACGCATGGGAGAGGTTGCCTACAAGTTGGAGTTACCCGAAGGACGGTCAGGAGTTCATGATGTGTTTCACGTTTCCCAGTTGAAGAAGTGTCATGCAGAGATGGCCGATATTCCTCTGAGAGATATAGTGCCCCTGGAAGCAATTCAGTTGGATAGTGATTTGACCTATGAGGAGAAACCAGTCAAGATTCTCGAGTTTGCCAGCCGAGTTACACGCAGCAAGGTTATCAAGTTCTGCAAAGTTCAGTGGTGCCACCATACTGAGGATGAAGCCACCTGGGAACGAGAGGATGATCTACGCAGAGACCACCCACACCTATTTTCTAGCCAACCCGAATCTCGAGGACGAGATTCATCTTAAGGGGGGTAGGTTTGTAACATCCCAAATTTTCAATTTGGAATGTTATACATAGGTCATTCATGCATATCATATTTTATCGCATTTCGTTTTGCGATCCTCAAAATTCTAAGCAACTCAAGGACCCACGGAGAGAGTTGGGGATTTTGTTATTTTCATATTTGAGTTTTCTTAAATTTTGAAAAGAGGATCATTTGGTTTTAATTATTTTTCCTCTTCGAAAATATTTCATATTAAAATATAAGAGAGGAGATAATATGACTTCTCCAAAATAAAGGGAATATTGGAGGAAAATTATTAAAATCAAATAAATAATTCTTTTGGACTTTTATTGCTATTTTATTTGAATTAGGAAAATATGCATTTTCCAAAATTACATTAGAGGCCCAAATAAATGTTCACTTTGTCCGCAATATTATTAGAGGACCGTGAAAATTTATTTCAGGATTTTCGGACTTCGTTTAGTATTTCTTTTATTTCTTTTTCCGCGTCAGGATTTAAAAAAAAAGGTGCACCGACCTAACGGGCCGTAACCGACCCGGACTCCAGCCGGGGGCAGGCTTTATAAGCCGGACACCCCGAGGCCCCAGCCCACCAAGCCGCCAGCCCGCGCCCCCGAACACTAACCCTAGCCGTCGCGCCGAAGCCATCCGCCGCCGCCCGACTTCGCTGTCTCCCCGTCGCCCCTCGCCGCCGCCGTCGCCCCTCACCGCCACCGGAGCCCCTCGACGCCGTGCGGCCCCGCCGGAGCCTCGCCGGAGGTAGCCGCCGCCGACGTTCGTCATTTTTTCGGTTAACCGTTTGGTTTTTTAGAAACCCTAGATTTTTTTAAATAGATCGGTTCAGTTTTTTTTGGTTTAGTTATTTATCGGACGTTCGTCCGTACGTTCGTTTTAACGAAAGCTGTTCGTCAGTTAGCCGCAGACAGTGAACGTTCGTTCGTTAGCCTGTTCGTCTCGTTTTATTTTCCAGGGTTTTTTTGCGATTATTTTCGATCGTGATTTCTGCCCTAATCTTCGTTTTAGTTTATCTTTTCGCTCGTTTATCCAAATCAGGTGAAACAAGCGCCTAGGTCTTCGTCTCGAAGCCCTCTTTCTGTTTAACCAACTTGAACAAGATTTTGGTACTGTAAAATTTGATTTTAGTCCAGATTAGTAAACGGATCTTGTTTCTTTCGTAGTTTGAGTTTCGTTGCTCCGTTTGATTTGATTCTTTTTGCAAACCGGAGCTCTTCAGTTGGACTTTCTGGTTAGATCTTCTTATTTGAGTTTTACCCGTGCATCTTTGTTTGAGTGCTTATGTATGCTATTGTTTGTTTGCGATAGAATTCCCGGAGTGCGAAGTGTGCTTCTACGAGTCTCTAGGTTTTGCGGATCGTCAGCAAGGCAAGTAACACATTGATCATACCCCTTTATTACCCAGTTTTTATGCATTAGTTTCAACCCTCACAGATTGCATGAGTAGGATCTCTTAACATGTGGGTCTGGGAAGTAGATGATGAGGTAGAACCTATTTCCCTTTTATTATCAAACCCTGGGAGTTACCTCTACGTTATGCTGATATTGCCATGCTTTGCTCGTAGACGTGGTTTGGGTTTGAGAGTATCCATGATAGATGTGAGTTTGTTAATTAATGGTTCAACCTAAGGTGGCAACTTTAATACACATCTGGGTGGATTGCTTGTGGGCACCTGGAGAATCCAGTGTTTTCCTAGGATATCTCAGAGTACCCGTGTGATCATCCTACGGTCCGCCACCCAGGCTCAAAGGGATCATAAGATTATTCATGCTAGAAACTTCCGTGTGCAGCCACAAGCCATTATGGGCTCTGGCATAGTTGAGTATGTTGCGGGACCTGTTTCAGTTGTAGGCTAGCAGATGTAGAGGGAAAGTAGGTGTAACTGTCTTCCCAGAGTAAAGACTTAATGCTTATGAAAGAATGTGTCTCGGTCATCCGTTTCTCAAACACCATGTAGTGTGAGAAATCAAACGGAGGAGATCGAGTCTTGTGGGGAAAAGTGCGCAAACCTCTGCAGAATGTATAAACTAATCATGGTTAGCTGTGTCCCCAGTTATGGACATCTTGAGTATCTGGTTCTTGGATTATCATATGGATCTCATCACTCTAAATTAATTTGTTGGGATGTTAATGACTACTTTAATTGAGATTGAGTTGGAGGAACCTTATCAATGATGTTTCAACCACCATGATAATTAACTAAAAATATATTCCTTTGTTGTAGGAAAAAATTGGCTTTTCGCAAAAACATTATAACCATAGAGCCTCCACCAGCCATATATGAATGTAGTGATAGCATTTATCTGTGCATAGCTCTATTGTGTTATTTTGCCAGCATATTCCATGTGCTGACCCGTTTTCGGGCTGCAACATATCATGTTGCAGACTTTTCAGACGACGAGTAAGGTGCCATTGGTCGTTTGTCATGCACTCAGCTATGCCGTTGGAGTTGATGGACTCACTTTATCTTCCAAGCCTTCCGTTGTTATCTTATTTAGATGGCCTTAAGCCGTATTTATTGTAATAAGTTCTCTTTTGAGACATTTGATGTAATAAGTGTGTGATTGCTACTCTGTTATAAATCCTTCGAGTACTGTGTGTGTCAGCATAACCGATCCAGGGATGACACTGAACACAGAGATTTGACCGTCTGAGGTCAGATCGCTACATCTACTATGTGAAATTGTGTTTGCTATGACAACTGAAACCTGATGAACATGTTTTTTAGTATTTTGTTGTGAGAACATCGCTTGTTATGTATGTTGATTTGTTTTTGGTGATTGTATGACGACTAAAACATAATGACATTGTTGTTTAGTTGTACTCATATTTGGCTGTAAAACTTGAACTTGATGACATAGTTTGTTGTTGGACTGCAATTTGCTTGACGTCTTCGAATGGGAACAAAGCTGACCCGACAGGGCCTCTGCTAATTTATTTATTTATTACCAAAAGGGCCTCTGCTATTTATTTATTTATGAGCAAAAGGGGATACCCCCCCCCCCGATTTCCGTTAATAGAAATCATTAGATGTTCACAACACTACGCCCGGCCTGCTACACAGGTTTCATTCATTACTAGTTTCAGCAAAGTGCTCATGTCATAGCCACTGAATACATCACGAGTGCTACATACACTGGAAATAAAGAGACAATCATCCTACAGAGCACATCAATTTTGCCCATTATCTTCACAAGCTCTTTCATCTCCTCATTGTTGTCAAGGCCGTTCAGCAGCTGTTGCTTGGCCATGATCAGAGGAACTGCATCTCTAACCTTCTGCTCTGCATCTTCCTCTTCGGCCGTTCCTTCAGTTACTTGTCCAACACCCCAACCTGCTGGTATTGGGATTCCTCAGCTAACCAAATAATCAACATAGTTGCATTCCCCCACACTAGCAACATCCCATAAATACAAATCACACGAATCTTCCCTTTTCTGCACGCATCAAATTGGAAGATCATCAACCAAATTATTAAAAACATCAGCAACTGAAAGCAGCAGAACAACACTTAAACATATTATTACCCCATGATTCGGCCATTTGTAGAAGACTCGGCCAGGGTTGAGGATTGTGGTTGAGACGCGACGGATGACTCTGCGTGATTTGCAGCAGTGGCACCACAGCAACGGCAATGGGTTGCGATGAGCAACCGGCTATGGTGTGTGTGCCGGCGGGGGTGTGATGAGACCCACAGGCGATGGTACGGGTGGCGACTTGGCGCATATCTGGTTGTTGCTTGCTGAAGAACAGGTGGACGAGCAGCCAGCGGACATGGTTGCTGCGGCCAGAGCTTCTGATGCTAGGCAGAGTAAGTAGAGAAGAGGAGAAGCGAACGTTGGATATGTCAGTTTCATTACTTGCAGAGTAGCATAGCACCATATATAGTCATAGTCTAGGTTTGAATTCGAACCAGCTACAGGAGCACGTCTCTCTTTTTTCTGAAACTCAGCAACGTCTCTTTACTGGTACACTAGCTTGTTCTGTACGCCTTCTCAAGTCTTTGATTTTCTTTCTTTTTTTAGGAGGAAGGAAGGAGGACAAAATTGAGAGCTCCTGGGACTCGAAGCCAAGACCTCTCGGTTGAAAACCAAGGGTGCTAGTCACTTATGTGGCGAACGTTCCATAGGAGGAGGAGGGCAAACGAACGCATTTTCCTCGCAGTTTTAGTTGCGACGCAAGATCGAACGGTCGCAGTTTCGGGAATGTTGTCAGGCGAACGAGCCCAGTTTTTCTTTTCTTCATATATATAAAAAAAGTATGCTACTTGGTGTCGGCTTAGTCAACAAACGATTGTGCCATCCTTGACCGTTGGATTGACATTCAACGTCTATCGTGTTTCTTCAGTCTCTTCTTCCTCCAGCCGCCAACGCCAAACCAGCGCCAGCGGGACCGCCTGCTCCCGCCTCCCACGGCTGGCTGTGCTGCCAGACACGCATCATGGCCACATCGCACACTAAAACTCTGCGCATCTTCCCCGGCTCCTATTCTTTCCCGTTCGAGGCCTCACCATCATCCTCCGCCTTGGTTCGCTTGCCGCGGCGCCGCCCTCCAGTGTTGTCAACATGGTCAACAACCGAGAGGAATAAGGAGATGACTGTACATGGTGAGGATGACAGTAGGGACCCAGCAGCGCGCGCAGTAATTTTGTTTTTTTCTGGATGGAGAAGGGTATCAACTGGGTTGTTCGGGAGATGTGGCCCGTCTAGCCCAGGCTTTTATGTCATATGTTTAGCACATGACCAGCCTAGTTTGTTTTTTTCCTTTCCGAAAATGGCTAGCCCAGTTATTTTGTTTTTTTTGCAGAATAACCAACGTAGGCCTACTTGCTTTTCTACGCCCTGCTGGGCCGGAAATCTTTCAAGACGAGGAGGGATGCATTTTGCCCAGAAAATGGGCTATAAGTAATAAGAAATGGGCTATAAGTAATAATAAATAGGCTGTAAAATGAAAAAATACAGCAAACAGGCAATTAGTTCCAAAATACTATTTCCTTTTGGATTTTGATATTTTAAAATTTATTGTTTTTCTGCGGGTAAAATTTCATTGGATTTAAATTAAGATATGTTTAGTTTTTAAATTAATTTGAATCTGGCTAGAAATCTCGGGCTCTATGTTGTTTGGGACAGATTTGGAGGCTGACTTGTGGGTCTACTAGGTTGACGTGTACGAAAGGCTTTGTCAACTTAGTCCACAAACGATTCTAGCAGCAGTGACCGTTGGATGTTAATCCAACGGCCGTGCTGCTTCTTTAACATATGAACTTCTTGCTCCAGCCGCCCAAACTAGCACCGGTGGGACTGCCTGCTCCCGCCTCCCGTGGACGGCTGTGCTGCCGCATAGGCCGCACCGCCCCACCCTACTCCATTGCTGGCCAGGCCATTCCTCTACTCACCCACACCTACTGTTATTTTTCGGCGACGACAGCTGGACGAGTGAACCCTCGTACTCCCCACCGCGTGGGCAACCACTGCCGAGTCTTCCCCGGCTCCGTGTCATTCCCTTCCTAGGCCTCACCGTCGTCCACCGCCCTGGTGCTCTCGGCGCGGCGTGGTCAACGTGGTCAACAGACGACATCCATCGGACATGGACTGTACGTGGAGAGGCTGATGTCGGTGTCAAAACCGACGGATCTCGGGTAGGGGGTCCGAACTATGCGTCTAAGGTCGATGGTAACAAGAGACGGGGGACACGATGTTTACCCAGTTTCGGGCCCTCTCTATGGAGGTAATACCCTACTTCCTGCTTGATTGATCTTGATGAATATGAGTATTACAAGAGTAGATCTACCAGGAGATCGTAATGGCTAAAACCCTAAGAGTCTAGCCTGTATGACTATGATTCTTGCCTCTACGGACTAAGCCCTCCGGTTTATATAGACACCGAAGGGGACTAGGGTTATACAAAGTCAGTTACAGAGAAAGGAATCTTCATATCAAGACGCCAAGCTTGCCTTCCACGCCAAGGAGAGTCCTATCCGGACACGGGAGAGAGTCTTCGGTCTTGTATCTTCACAGCCCATCAGTCCGGCCCACGCACTATAGTCCGGACGCCCGAGGACCCCTTAATCCAGGACTCCCTCAGTAGCCCCTCAACCAGGCTTCAATGACGACGTGTCCGGCGTGCAGATTATCTTCGGCATTGCGAGGCGGGTTCCTTCTCCGAATACTCCAACACAGTCTTCGGACACAACGACCATGTCTGGCTCTGCAAAATGAGCACCAAGCATTACCGCAGAGTGTATAATATTTCACGAGTCCAATCCGCTGACAACTTTTTGTAACATGATACCACGTCATCACCCAGTTATTATTTCAAACCGTTTTTTGGCCTGCCGCTTCGAGATGCGGTCTCACTGGCATGTCTTGTCAAAGCAGAGATCATGTCCCCTTATTGCGGGATTCTCATCAATACGGGCGTGGGTAATCCAACTGTGCCGTCTGCATGACCCTTGGGAACAGGCGAGTTTTAAGGCGAGTGGGAGGCGCTTGATATTCACTGCCTTTATAAGGAGATAGGCGATTCCTCTCTTTCACGCACGCCTCTCTCCCTGCCCTTCCATTCTCGAGCCATAGCGCTCAAGTCCTCATCTTTTCCACCTTGAGAAAACAGTCGACCATGTTCGGCTCTGGAGCGCAAGGCAAGTGGATGGCCTCCTCCGTCAAGGAGAAGGACATCACCAATCGTCGGGAGGCCGGGTACCTAGCGAAAGAAATCACCCATCGGCTTCCGGCCAAGGGGCAAATCGTCCCCACACCGTCACCCAATGAAAGGGTGGTGTTCATCCCCCACTTCATCCGCGGGTTAGGGTTTCCTCTCCACCTTTCTTCTGTGGACTCATGTTCTATTACGGGCTAGATTTCCATGATCTAGCCCCAAACTCCTTCCTCAACATCTCGGCATTCATTGTCGTGTGCGAGGCCTTCCTCCGCATTCCACCCCACTTCGGACTGTGGCTTAAGATCTTCAACATGAAGCCAAAGGTGGTGGATGGCCAACACGCGGAGTGCGGAGGTGCCATGGTGAGCAAGATGCCCAATGTCACATGGCCCAAAGGTACTTTTGTGCAGACCATCAAAGAGTGGAAGAAACTGTGGTTCTATATCACAGAGCCCCGCGACGCCACCTGGGCCGCGGCTCCCGAATTCAAGTCTGGAGCTCCAATGCGGCTAACCTCCTGGATAGAGAAGGGCCCGAATTGGTCTTCGCCGGACGAGCTGATAGTGCTACAAACGCGCATCCCAAGCATGGTGGACAAAAACATCAAGCTCGTCAACGTGATCCAGGTGATGCTAGTTCACCGGATCCTTCCATGCCAGAGCCGGGCTTGCCCTTTATGGGAATTCGATCCGGAGGAGCACCAGACCTTGGGGAGGATCTTCAGAACCACGCATGAAGATATCTGGAAGTTGCTCTTCAAGGGCAACAAGATGCCGCCGGAGACAACCGAGGACCGTGGGCACGCCCTGGCCCATCCCGCCAGTGCGGTAAGTATTTCACGTTTCAGGGCGCATACTTTACTTGCTTAGTCGTGGAGGATATCTAAACCTCACTATTTATTTTTCCAGGGCTGGACAAAGAAGGCGGAGCGAATTCGGTGTCCGGCTCCGCTGCTCGAGGAACTAGCAATTCCGCTTCTGATGAAGATGCTAGTTCCGGCGCCCTACCAGGCACGGGAGAAGAAGGCCAAGGGGGTCCGGAGTGGCCCCCACCACAAAGGAGCTTCGGACATGACATCCGAAGACAACGGGACTCACTCCTCCGCCGCCGAAGACGACGACAAGGAGGAGGAGGAAAGCAGCTCTCCCCCTGAGGGGGGAAGGAAGAAGAGGGCGGCCTCCACAAATCTGGAGGCGGAGGCATCCAAGAGGGGGAAGAGCTCCCTCGCGGATTACTCCGCGTGGGACGTTGACAGCAGCCCAGAGCCGCGCCCCCAAACCATGCCCCTGGCCGCATCGTGAGTACTAAGAAACCCTGATGCGTCCATATATCCGACCTCTCTACTTCATAGTTCTAACATGTTGAATTATGCAATTGCATTCCAGCCCACGACAGCTCCCTGCGGTCCTCATCGGGGGATTCGCTGGATTCCAAGGCGATGGCCAGCGAGTCACCACTGACGGCTCACTCTCCCCAGGCCAAGGGCGACGCCAAGGTGCTGTCCCGAAGGATCTTCCCCGGCCAGGGAGAGGTTCAGGCGGCCGTCAGGGTGGCTCCAGAGGATGACTCCTCGGCCGCCGGACACATGGGGGAGAAAGCCCCCATGGAGACTGGCGATGGGGGCCATATCCAATTTGGCCCCCAGCCAGATACCATCCCGGAGACCTACACGGCTCCGGAGTCAAGCGAGCAGCCTCCTCCGAAGGGAGGAGATGTGCCTATACCGCCGGTGACCTCTGTCCATCCAGAGGCATCGGGTAATCTGCTGGAAGCGCTACGAGGCGCTTCCATTGTGGAGGAACACCGTATACTTATGGGTACGGTGGTTGAGAGGCTTCACTCCGTCAAGAGCGGACTGACCGAAGCCTGCACCAGCCTGCTAACAGGCTTTGAGGTAAGCGACACAAAAGAGAAAGCCATAGTATAGACAGTAGCCCCTGAGACACTATCCGGTGTTCGGAAAGAAAAGCCGGACAGAGGATCAAGTAATTTTCACAGGAAACTAACTAAATATGTCTTATGTGAAGAAGCAGGCGTCGTTGCTGGCCGCAACCTCTCATGCTGCTGAGGTCTCCGGACTGAAGCAGAGTCTGAAGCGGGCCGAATAAGAGCTCGGCCTTGTAAAAAGCCAGCTGGAGGACAAGCAAGGTATGTGGTGACTTGCTGTATATTCGGAAAGAATAAATGATGTGTGCTGACCATAGTGCTATGATATTTGTACGAGCGGCTACTGAGGTTGAAACCCTCAAGAAAGCGCTGGCCGAGGCCGAGGAGAGGGCGGCGAAGGTACAAGCCGCCCGGAAAAAGCATGAGGCCAGGGTTAGGGAGGTCCAGCAGGAGCTCCAGGACGCCTTGAAGAAATACGAGTCCTTGGAGCGCCAGCATGCGGACCAAGAGTCCGAACTCGTGAAGGCCCGCCAAAGCGCACAAGAGGCCCGGGCCGAAGCCCAAGGCGCCCTCCAGTAAATCCAAGAGGCCAAGAAGATCGCGGCGGGTAAGGCTTTTATTATGCAAAGTAAGTATGTGAAGAAGAGGTATCTCTTACTAACCCGGATTTGGAGTTCTCCAGGGGCGTTTGCGGATCTGCCGCGCAGCATTTCTGACGCTACTGAATTCTTTCGAGCCGGAGAGGGGAGCTCAACGGAGAAGCTGTTCTGGTCGCAATACCTTGCGCCAGAACATCTGGTGCCCTTTAGCGATCAGCTAAAACAGCTGGTCGAGCTGCATAGGGTGGCCGAACTGGCCATGAAGGACTTAATAATCTGGATGTGGCCTGCCGAAGCCATACCCAGCAGCTACTTTGGTCTCGTGAAGCGGCTAGTCGATGCCTACCCTCGGCTTGACGCCATCAAGTGGTCGGTCTGCATTGAGGTGCGCGGATGGCCTTCGCCCATGTCAAGATGCAGTGGGCGAAGACGAATGCCGTCACGGTCATGACTGAGGGACCGCCCGCGGGCAAGGAGCACCGCACGCCCGAGCGATATTTTAGAGATGTCCTGGAGGGATCCTGCATTGTGGTGGAGCAATGTACGAAGGATGTAATCTTTGAATGAATACATTCATATTGTCTCGCCCTGTATTATGAAACGAGTTCTGCTATGTAATATAATGTTTTTATTAATATTTTACCTCCTGTGCGGCCGTCTTTATGAAATTTTGAGAGTTGGCCAGTCATCGGCTTCGGCCCCCACGTAGGTAGTACGGGGGTGTTCGGGATGGAATCTTGATCCAATTGTTCGGTCCTTGAAGGAGGTGTTTAGCGCAACAATCCAGGCAATCGGACTATGTGGCATTTTCACCCTCACTTAGCCATAGGAATTTGACAATGAAAATTTAGGCGCAGCCCCCAGTATCCAAACTAGGGTACTGTAAACACCTGATCGGGTAAGAGTCGATTCATCGCGTAATGCGGAAAAAATTGCTAAAGATTTGGAACCTCCGAAGAGCTGACCGGCTCTCGCCGCATCATGACAGTCAGTTTCGGCTTTCTCTACTGAGGTGCTCATCCGGATAAACCAGGACACAATCGTAGTAGTTCTCCATTTACTACCCTAGCTGATATAGCGGAACGTAAGGTAGTAAGCACAGGAGTCGGGCAACCCAACTATTAACCAAAGACATGATTCAGAGCCAAAGCATATAATGCTAAATTCGGGGTGCCGAACTGTACTGTAAAGAGTGTTAGGACTTTGTTGCCGTATTATGGGTCGCAATGAAGCCCCTGGCAGATTAAAGCGTACCAAAGTGTACGGGTGCAACTTGAGAAGATTATTAGAAAAGGAAAAAGGAGGTAGTAAGGTAATGCCGCAGAAGTTGGGCCGCTAACTGTTTCCATTATAGTTTGATTAATACGTGAAAGTGTATTTGTACAAGTGGTGCAATAAGCAACGGGCTATTTAACATGCCACAATCAAGGGAGAGCTGCGTGCGGGTCCTGAAAACAGGTAGAGTGATCGTTAAATAGACCACCTAGAAATTCCCTTGTACGTCAGTGCTTCTTGCCGTCTTGGTGTATCCATCCTGTCGAGAGGATCGATGATCAGGTCGTCCGAAGAAGCCTGCGGGAAAGAAACCTGAAAAGGATAAAAGGGAAAGATTGAAAGTATGTGTGTCCAGGAGCGATCGAGCCGTATTATGGATCACAAGCTAGTTATGCCTCCGTCTATGCCCATGGTATTTTTGTTGGGGAACGTAGTAATTTCAAAAAAAATCCTATACGCACACGCAAGATCATGGTGATGCATAGCAACGAGAGGGGAGAGTGTTGTCCACGTACCCTCGTAGACCGACAGCGGAAGCGTTATCACAACACGGTTGATGTAGTCGTACGTCTTCACGATCCGACCGATCAAGTACCGAACGCACGGCACCTTCGAGTTCTACACACGTTCAGCTCGATGACGTCCCTCGAACTCCGATCCAGCCGAGTGTTGAGGGAGAGTTTCGTCAGCATGACGGCGTGGTGATGATGATGATGTTCCACCGACGCAGGGCTTCGCCTAAGCTCCGCAACGGTATTATCGAGGTCTGATATGGTGGAGGGGGGCTCCGCACACGGCTAAAATATCGTATATCAAGTGTGTTCTTGGGGTGCCCCCCTACCCCCGTATATAAAGGAGCAAGGAGGAGAGGGCCGGCCAAGGGGAGGTGGCGCGCCCAAGGGTGGAGTCCTACTCCCACCGAGAGTAGGACTCCTCCTTTCCTTGTGGGAGTAGGAGAAGGGAAGGGGGAAGGAGAAAGAAGGAAGGGGGCGCCCCCCTTCCCTAGTCCAATTCGGACCAGATCATGGGGAGGGGCGCGGCCACCTTTTGAGGCCTTTCTCTCCTTTCTCGTATGGCCCATTAAGGCCCAATACGAATTCCCGTAACTCTTCGGTACTCCGAAAAATACCCGAATCACTCGGAACCTTTCCGAAGTCCGAATATAGTCGTCCAATATATCGATTTTCACGTCTCGCCCATTTCGAGACTCCTCCTCATGTCTCCGATCTCATTCGGGACACCGAACTCCTTCGGTACATCAAAACTCAATAAAACTGTCATCGTAACGTTAAGCGTGCGGACCCTACGGGTTCGAGAACTATGTAGACATGACCGAGACACCTCTCCAGTCAATAACCAATAGCGGGACCTGGATGCCCATATTGGCTCCCACATATTCTACGAAGATCTTTATCGGTCAGACCGCATAACAACATACGTTGTTCCCTTTGTCATCGGTATGTTACTTGCCCGAGATTCGATCGTCGGTATCTCGATACCTAGTTCAATCTCGTTACCGGCAAGTCTCTTTACTCGTTCCGTAATACATCATCCCGCAACTAACTCATTAGTCACAATGCTTGCAAGGCTTATAGTGATGTGCATTACCGAGTGGGCCCAGAGATACCTCTCCGACAATCGGAGTGACAAATCCTAATCTCGAAATACGCCAACCCAACAAGTACCTTTGGAGACACCTGTAGAGCACCTTTATAATCGCCCAGTTACGTTGTGACGTTTGGTAGCACACAAAGTGTTCCTCCGGTAAACGGGAGTTGCATAATCTCATAGTGATAGGAACATGTATAAGTCATGAAGAAAGCAATAGCAACATACTAAACGATCGAGTGCTAAGCTAACGGAATGGGTCATGTCAATCACGTCATTCTCCTAATGAGGTGATCCCGTTAATCAAATGACAACTCATGTCTATGGCTAGGAAACATAACCATCTTTGATTAACGAGCTAGTCAAGTAGAGGCATACTAGTGACACTCTGTTTGTCTATGTATTCACACATGTATTATGTTTCCGGTTAATACAATTCTAGCATGAATAATAAACATTTATCATGATATAAGGAAATAAATAATACTTTATTATTGCCTCTAGGGCATATTTCCTTCAGTCTCCCACTTGAACTAGAGTCAATAATCTATTTCACATCGCCATGTGATTTAACATCAATAGTTCACATCACCATGTGATTAACACCCATAGTTCACATCATCATGTGACCAACACCCAAAGGGTTTACTAGAGTCAGTAATCTAGTTCACATCACTATGTGATTAACACCCAAAGAGTACTAAGGTGTGATCATGTTTTGATTGTGAGATAATTTTAGTCAACGGGTCTGTCACATTCAGATCCGTAAGTATTTTGCAAATTTCTATGTCTACAATGCTCTGCATGGAGCTACTCTAGTTAATTGCTCCCACTTTCAATATGTATCTAGACCGAGACTTAGATTCATCTAGATTTAGTGTCAAAACTTGCATCGACGTAACCCTTTAAGACGAACCTTTTGTCACTTCCATAATCGAGAAACATATCCTTATTCCACTAAGGATAATTTTTGACCGCTGTCCAGTGATCTACTCCTAGATCACTATTGTACTCCCTTGCCAAAATCAGTGTAGGGTATACAATAGATCTGGTACACAGCATGGCATACTTTATAGAACCTATGGCCAAGGCATAGGGAATGACTTTCATTCTCTTTCTATCTTCTGCCGTGGTCGGGCTTTGAGTCTTACTCAATTTCACACCTTGTAACACAGGCAAGAACTCTTTCTTTGACTGTTCTATTTTGAACTACTTCAAAATCTTGTTAAGGTATGTACTCATTGAAAAAACTTATCAAGTGTCTTGATCTATCTCTATAGATCTCGATGCTCAATATGTAAGCAGCTTCACCGAGGTCTTTCTTTTGAAATACTCCTTTCAAACACTCCTTTATGCTTTGCAGAATAATTCTACATTATTTCCGATCAACAATATGTCAATCACATATACTTATCAGAGATGCTATAGTGCTCCCACTCACTTTCTTGTAAATACAGGCTTCACCACAAGTCTGTATAAAACTATATCCTTTGATCAACTTATCAAAGCGTATATTCCAACTCCGAGATGCTTGCACCAGTCCATAGATGGATCGCTGGAGCTTGCATATTTTGTTAGCACTTTTAGGATTGACAAAACCTCCTGGTTGCATCATATACAACTCTTCTTTAATAAATCCATTAAGGAATGTAGTTTTGTTTATCCATTTGCCATATTTCATAAAATGCGGCAATTGCTAACATGATTCAGACAGACTTTAAGCATAGATACGAGTGAGAAACTCTCTCATCGTAGTCAACACCTTGAACTTGTCGAAAACCTTTTGCGACAATTCTAGCTTTGTAGATAGTAACACTACTATCAGCGTCCGTCTTCCTCTTGAAGATCCATTTAATCTCAATGGCTCGCCGATCATTGGGCAAGTCAATCAAAGTCCATACTTTGTTCTCATACATGGATCTCATCTCAGATTTCATGGCCTCAAGCCATTTTGCGGAATCTGGGCTCATCATCGCTTCCTCATAGTTCGTAGGTTCGTCATGGTCTAGTAACATAACCTCCAGAACAGGATTACCGTACCACTCTGGTGCGGATCTCACTCTGGTTTACCTACGAGGTTTGGTAGTAACTTGATCTGAAGTTTACATGATCATCATCATTAATTTCCTCACTAATTGGTGTAGCAGTCACAGGAACAGATTTCTGTGATGAACTACTTTCCAATAAGGGAACAGGTATAGTTACCTCATCAAGTTCTACTTTCCTCCCACTCACTTCTTTCGAGAGAAACTCCTTCTCTAGAAAGGATCCATACTTAGCAACGAATGTCTTGCCTTCGGATCTGTGATAGAAGGTGTACCCAACTGTCTCCTTTGGGTATCCTATGAAGACACATTTCTCCGATTTGGGTTTGAGCTTATCAGGATGAAAATTTTTCACATAAGCATCGCAACCTCAAACTTTAAGAAACGACAACTTTGGTTTCTTGCCAAACCACAGTTCATAAGGCGTCGTCTCAACGGATTTTGATGGTGCCCTATTTAACGTGAATGTAGCTGTCTCTAATGCATAACCCCAAAACGATAGTGGTAAATTGGTAAGAGACATCATAGATTGCACTATATCCAATAAAGTACGGTTATGACGTTCGGACACACCATTATGCTGTGGTGTTCCAGGTGGCATGAATTTGTGAAACTATTCCACATTGTTTTAATTGAAGACCAAACTCGTAACTCAAATATTTGTCTCCGCGATCAGATCGTAGAAACTTTATTTTCTTGTTACGATGATTTTCTACTTCACTCTGAAATTATATGAACTTTTCAAATGTTTCAGACTTCTGTTTCATTAAGTAGATATACCCATATCTGCTCAAATCATCTGTGAAGGCCAGAAAATAATGATAGCTGCTATGAGCCTCAATATTCATCGGGCCACATACATCTGTATGTATGATTTCCAACAAATCTGTTGCTCTCTCCATAGTTCCGGAGAACGGCGTTTTAGTCATCTTGCCCATGGGGCACGGATTGCAAGCATCAAGTGATTCATAATCAAGTGATTCCAAAATCCCATCAGTATGGAGTTTCTTCATGCGGTTTACACCAATATGACCTAAACGGCAATGCCACAAATAAGTTGCACTATCATTATTAACTTTGCATCTTTTGGCTTCAATATTATGATTATGTGTATCACTACGATCGAGATCCAACAAACCATTTTCGTTGGTATGTATGACCATAGAAGGTTTTTATTCATGTAAACAGAACAACAATTGTTCTCTAACTTAAATGAATAACCGTATTGCAAAAAAACATGATCAAATCATATTCATGTTCAACGCAAACACCAAATAACACTTATTTAGTTTTAACACTAATCCCGAAAGTACAGGGAGTGTGCGATGATGATCATATCAATCTTGGAACTATTTCCAACACACATCGTCACCTCGCCTTTTACTAGTCTCTGTTTATTCTGCAACTCCCGTTTCGAGTTACTACTCTTAGCAACTGAACCAGTATCAAAATACCGAAGGGTTGCTATAAACACTAGTAAAGTACACATCAATAACATGTATATCCAATATACCTTTGTTCACTTTGCCATCTTTCTTATCCACCAAATAATTGGGGTAGTTCCGCTTCGAGTGACCAGTCCCTTTGCAGTAGAAGCACATAGTCTCAGGCTTAGGACCAGACTTAGGCTTCTTCACTTGAGCAGCAACTTGCTTGCCGTTCTTCTTGAAGTTCCCCTTCTATCCCTTTGCCCTTTTCTTGAAACTAGTGGTCTTGTTAACCATCAACACTTGATGCTCTTCTTGATTTCTACCTTCGTCGATTTCAGCATCACGAAGAGCTCGGGAATTACTTTCATCATCCCTTGCATACTATAGTTCATCACGAAGTTCTACTAACTTGGTGATGGTGACTAGAGAATTCTGTCAATCACTATTTTATCTGGAATATTAACTCCCACTTGATTCAAGCGATTGTAGTACCCAGACAATCTGAGCACATGCTCACTAGTTGAGCGATTCTCCTCCATCTTTTAGCTATAGAACTTGTTGGAGACTTCATATCTCTCAACTCGGGTATTTGCTTGAAATATTAACTTCAACTCCTGGAACATCTTATATGGTCCATGACGTTCAAAACGTCTTTGAAGTCCCGATTCTAAGCCGTTAAGCATAGTGCACTAAACTATCAAGTAGTCATCATATTGAGCCAGCCAAACGTTCATAACGTCTGCATCTGCTCCTGTAATAGGTCTGTCACCTAGCGGTGCGTCAAGGACATAATTTTTCTGTGCAGCAATGAGGATAATCCTCAGATCACGGATCCAATCCGCATCTTTGCTACTAACATCTTTCAACATAATTTTTCTCTAGGAACATATCAAAAATAAACACAGGGAAGCAACAACGCGAGCTATTGATCTATAACATAATTTGCAAAATACTATCAGGACTAAGTTCATGATAAATTTAAGTTCAATTAATCATATTACTTAAGAACTCCCACTTAGATAGATATCCCTCTAATCATCTAAGTGATTACATGATCCAAAGCAACTAAACCATGTCCGATTAACACGTGAGATGGAGTAGTTTCAATGGTGAACATCACTATGTTGATCATATCTTCTATATGATTCACGCTCGACCGTTCGGTCTCTGTGTTCCGAGGCCATATCTGTATATGCTAGGCTCGTCAAGTTTAACCTGAGTATTCCGCGTGTGCAACTGTTTTGCACCCGTTGTATTTGAATGTAGAGCCTATCACACCCGATTATCACGTGGTGTCTCAGCACGAAGAACTTTCGCAACGGTGCATACTCAGGGAGAACACTTTTATCTTGAAATTTTAGTGAGAGATCATCTTATAATGCTACTGTCAATCAAAGCAAGATAAGATGCATAAAGGATTAACATCACATGCAATCAATATAAGTGATATGATATGGCCATCATCATCTTGTGCTTGTGATCTCCATCTCCGAAGCACCGTGCTTGTGATCTCCATCTCCGAAGCACTGTCATGATCACCATCGTCACCGGCGCAACACCTTGATCTCCATCGTAGTATCGTTGTCGTCTCGCCAACTAATTGCTTTTACGACTATCGTTACCGCTTAGTGATAAAGTAAAACTATTACATGGTGATTGCATCTCATACAATAAAGCGACAACCATATGGCTCCTGCCAGTTGCCGATAACTCGGTTACAAAACATGATCATCTCATACAACAAATTATATCACATCATGTCTTGACCATATCACATCACAACATGCCCTGCAAAAACAAGTTAGACGTCCTCTACTTTGTTGTTGCAAGTTTTACGTGGCTGCTACAGGCTGAGCAAGAACCGTTCTTACCTACGCATCCAAACCACAACGATAGTTTGTCAAGTTGGTGCTGTTTTAACCTTCGCAAGGACCGGGCGTAGCCACACTCGGTTCAACTAAAGTGAGAGAGACAGACACCCGCCAGTCACCTTTAAGCAACGAGTGCTCCGAACGGTGAAACCAGTCTCGCGTAAGCGTACGCGTAATGTCGATCCGGGCCGCTTCATCTCACAATACCGCTGAACCAAAGTATGACATGCTGGTAAGCAGTATGACTTATATCTCCCACAACTCACTTGTGTTCTACTCGTGCATAGCATCAACGCATAAAACCTGGCTCTGATACCACTGTTGGGGAACGTAGTAATTTCAAAAAAATTCCTACGCACACGCAAGATCATGGTGATGCATAGCAACGAGAGGGGAGAGTGTTGTCCACGTACCCTCGTAGACCGACAGCGGAAGCGTTATCACAACGCGGTTGATGTAGTCGTACGCCTTCACGATCCGACCGATCAAGTACCAAACGCACGGCACCTCCGAGTTCTACACACGTTCAGCTCGATGACGTCCCTCGAACTCCGATCCAGCCGAGTGTTGAGGGAGAGTTTCATCAGCACGACGGCGTGGTGACGATGGTGATGTTCCACCGACGCAGGGCTTCGCCTAAGCTCCGCAACGGTATTATCGAGGTGTAATATGGTGGAGGGGGCACCGCACACGGCTAAAATATCGTATATCAAGTGTGTTCTTGGGGTGCCCCCCTGCCCCCGTATATAAAGGAGCAAGGAGGAGAGGGTCGGCCAAGGGGAGGTGGCGCGCCCAAGGGGGGAGTCCTACTCCCACCGGGAGTAGGACTCCTCCTTTCCTTGTGGGAGTAGGAGAAGGGAAGGGGGAAGGAGAAAGAAGGAAGGGGGCGCCCCCCTTCCCTAGTCCAATTCGGACCAGATCATGGGGAGGGGCGCGGCCACCTTTTGAGGCCTTTCTCTCCTTTCCTGTATGGCCCATTAAGGCCCAATACGAATTCCCGTAACTCTCCGGTACTCCGAAAAATACCCGAATCACTCGGAACCTTTCCGAAGTCCGAATATAGTCATCCAATATATCGATTTTTCCGTCTCGGCCATTTCGAGACTCCTCGTCATGTCCCCGATCTCATTCGGGACTCCGAACTCCTTCGGTACATCAAAACTCAATAAAACTGTCATCGTAACGTTAAGCGTGCGGACCCTACGGGTTCGAGAACTATGTAGACATGACCGAGACACCTCTCCGGTCAATAACCAATAGCGGGACCTGGATGCCCATATTGGCTCCCACATATTCTACGAAGATCTTTATCGGTCAGACCGCATAACAACATACGTTGTTCCCTTTGTCATCGGTATGTTACTTGCCCGAGATTCGATCATCGGTATCTCGATACCTAGTTCAATCTCATTACCGGCAAGTCTCTTTACTCGTTCCGTAATACATCATCCCGCAACTAACTCATTAGTCACAATGCTTGCAAGGCTTATAGTGATGTGCATTACCGAGTGGGCCCAGAGATACCTCTCCGACAATCGGAGTGACAAATCCTAATCTCGAAATACGCCAACCCAACAAGTACCTTTGGAGACACCTGTAGAGCACCTTTATAATCACCCAGTTACATTGTGACGTTTGGTAGCACACAAAGTGTTCCTCCGGTGAATGGGAGTTGCATAATCTCATAGTCATAGGAACATGTATAAGTCATGAAGAAAGCAATAGCAACATACTAAACGATCGAGTGCTAAGCTAACGGAATGGGTCATGTCAATCACGTCATTCTCCTAATGAGGTGATCCCGTTAATCAAATGACAACTCATGTCTATGGCTAGGAAACATAACCATCTTTGATTAACGAGCTAGTCAAGTAGAGGCATACTAGTGACACTCTGTTTGTCTATGTATTCACACATGTATTATGTTTCCGGTTAATACAATTCTAGCACGAATAATAAACATTTATCATGATATAAGGAAATAAATAATACTTTATTATTGCCTCTAGGGCATATTTCCTTCAATTTTGAGTGCGTAGTTATGTATGCGCGGTACGAATGCCGCCACTTGGCTGGGATTGGGACGGAAGCCAAATTGCTAGTCTAGCTCTTGACGAGCTGGGCTGTCCTGCTGTAGAGTAGTCCGGACTCGTTTGACAGTGTCCGGGAGCTCGGCCGACGAATTAAGGTTCTGCTTGAGAAGGCCGCTCTGTACTTCTGCTGCTAACGCAGCGGTGTGCTCCTCGGTACGGAGGGAGCATTCCGTGTTTCCATTGACTGTTATGACACCGCATGGTAAGTGTAGTGTGGCACCGTGTTAAATCGAGCAAATGCGGTTCGTCCAAGCAGTGCGTGATAGCCACTGCGAAAGGGGACGATATTGAAGATCAACTCTTTGCTTCGGAAGTTGTCCGGGGATCCGAAGACAACCTCTAGTGTGATTGAGCCCGTGCAACGGGCCTCTACACCTGGTATGACTCCTTTAAAGGTAGTCTTGGTGGGCTTAATTCTTGAGGGATTAATGCCCATTTTGCGCGATGTATCCTGATAGAGCAGGTTCAGGCTGCTACCACCGTCCATTAGGACTCGCGTGAGGTGGAATCCATCGATGATTGGGTCGAGGACCAGTGCGGCTGAACCACAGTGACGGATACTGGTCAGATGGTCCCTGCGATTGAAAGTGATTGGACAGGAAGACCATGGGTTGTGTCAGGACCCCGATTCTAAGTCACACCGATCTAGCCTGTAACACCTCATATCGCTTACCGGCCTCACGCACGGTACTCCCACGGGTGTCGCCTTACCATGGCCCGGGACCGTTTGCGCCTTTTGGCTCACGTATATGACAGTGTCGCTAGCATCCATATGACAGAGAACCCGGGCCGACATGGCTAGTCGTGAACCCAAAGCAGCACTAACGTATGGGGACAGCCATACATGAATCAACATCGAACGTGTCGGTCAGCAGCGTGTGAATCCGGGCTGTAGCACTGGGCTAACAGGACTCCGGGAACCCGGGCTGTAGCAGGCTAGGCAGGACTCCGGATGTCACCGCGTGACATTTCCCCGAAGGGACAGACACAGGAACAAAGTGAAACACATGCCGGCCAGTCAAGTGTCCGGAGCAGTAGTGCTGGGCTAGAAGGACTCCGGTGAACCGGGCTGTAGCGGACTACTATGGCTCATGGAAGCACTAGACTACATTTCCCCATAAGAGAGGCTGCCAAGGATAAACAACTAGATTATCGGATCCCACACATACCAAGCATTTCAATCATACACACAATATGCTCGATATGTGCAGATACAACATGGCATCACAACAAGACTCTACGACTCAGAGTATTTATTCATTAGGCTCCGAAGAGCCAGATATTACAAACATGGGTCTCTCGACCCAGCATTCAGAGCATACAAGTCAAACACATGTGGAAGCTTAACATGTCTGAGTACAGACATCTATAAATGAAAAAGGCTGAGAAGCCTGACTATCTACCAGATCCTGCCGAGGGCACAAGATCGTAGCTGAGGTATCAAGCTAAACGTCGAAGTCCACACGGAACTACTAGCGAGACTGACGTCTCTCTGCAAAACATAAAATAAGCAAACGTGAGTACAAATGTACCCAGCAAGACTTACATCAGAACTATCTACATATGCATCGGTATCAACAAAGGGGGTGGTGGAGTTTAACTGCAGCAAGCCAGCTTTGACTCGGTGGCTATCCTAACTACGACTGCAAGTAACTCTTTTGAGGTGGCGCACACGAGTCCACATATTCACCATATCAATACTCCACTATGGATCCGCTCCCGTCTCCCTACGAGAACGCCATCCATAGCACTCACGCTTATCTTGCGCATTTTAGAGTATCCACTTTCACTTGTCTATGAACTGTTATAGGCAACCCAGAAGTCCTTTACCGCGGACACGGCTATTCGAATAGATCATATTAACCCTGCACGGGTGTACTTCGTCACACACGCTCTCACCACTTACCGCCGTTTGCACAGCATGTACTCGGCAACCTTCAAGCAGAAGCCCAGCGAGGGTGTCGGCCACAGCCTACCTAAACACTCAAGTCTCTAGTCCAGGTTTATCGCCTATTCAGGTTCCATCCGCAGGGAGTCCGGCCGAGGTTTCCACATACGGCCCCGAACGATGTGTACAGGGTTCTGCGACACCAAATGGGCGCCCGGCATACCCGGCCACGTGCCTACCGCATCACAGCCCACCCCTCGGGTCAGCGCTGCCCACGGCCTCCAGCATACTACAAACACCAGAAACTACTTGCAACTCCTAGACAGAGGACAAGGGTGATTAAGAAGCCGAGAGGGTCCATTGGTTTCGGGCCCAATGCGTGGTAGTAACTGTTTCATGGATCACAAACACAGAACTCAGTTCCTGAGGACGGTTTCAAGGAGACAACCCACCATGTACTCCTACATGGCCTCTCACCGCTACCTTTACCAAATCATGTTCACACACTTAGCTCTCAACAGTAGGACATGTTCACACACCTCCGATTCATCCCCGATGAATCAGACCTGACTCAACTCTAAGCAGTAGCAGGCATGACAAACAAGCATGAATGAGTAGGCACATCAGGGCTCAAACAACTCCTACTCATGCTAGTGGGTTTCATCTATTTACTGTGGCAATGACAGGTCATGCAGAGGATAAGGGGTTCAACTACCGCAACAAGTAACAGATGAATCGATGTTGTCCTAATGCAGTAAAAGAGAGCAGGAGCGAGAGAGTGGGATTGTATCGGAATGAACAAGGGGGTTTTTGCTTGCCTGGCACTTCTGAAGATATTATAGTTCTTCATCGGTGTCATCGACCACGTCGTCGGAGCATCGTCTACTGAGAGGGGGCGGTTACCGGCAAACAGAGAAGGACACAATCAATGCAATGCAACAATATGACGCATGATCATGACATGGCAATATGTTGTGGTTTGAGCTAATGCAGCTAGCAACGATTTAAATGGAGTTGGTTTGAACACTAGATTCAAATTTGAACTCCACATGAGATATTTCAAATACCATTGATTCAAATTGTCATATACAGTGGTTGTAAGTTGTTCAAACATGCATGACAATGCCATAAACAGATTCTTCATATTTTTCTGATAATTTTTCATATATAATTTATTTCATTTGGAGTTACGGTTGATTTTCTATGATTTTTAGAAGTTTAGGCAATTTTCTGGATTTTCTAAATATTTAGAATTAAACTAATTCCGGAAAATGCATTACTGCGTCAGCACTACGTCAGCATGACGTGAGCGAGTCAACGGGGCAGCCCAGGTCAAACTGACCAGTGGGGCCCGCGTGTCAGTGGCTAACTGAACTAACCTAGTTAGATTAGCACTAACCTAGGTTAAACTAATTAAGTTTAACCTAAACTAGATTAACTAGCCGGGTGGGGCCCGCATGTCATAGACTCAAGGGAGGTCAAATCCCCTGGTCAACCGGGGCTAACCCACCGGCGGTCAAAGCGGTCAACCCGCCGGCGTTTAGCCGCCGGCGAGGCCGAACGCGGCGGAGGGCATCGGGAATCACCCACAGGCAACCATTTGCATGACGGAGAGGCTCTACGTGACGAGGAGACTCGTCTGCGTCCAGTGGTGCTCACAGCAGCAGCTCTAGTGGCCTAAAACGATGGCGGCGGCGACTTGTGCGGCGGCCGGAGTTCGGGCGTCAAGCGGATCGGCGTTGCATGGAACGGCAGGAGCCGCGGGTGGTCGCAGTCGACTCCTGGGAACGTGCTGAGCACGGTGGCGCGCTCGGTTGTGAGCTTGCGCGGCTGTGGCCACGGCTACGCCATAGCCGGCGGCGAGATGCTTCGATCACGGTTGGGGATCGGGGCTAGAGGACGAACGCGTCGACGGGGAGAGGGGCGACGGGCGTAGGAGCTCACAGCGGTTCCGCAGGGTTGGTCAGTGGGCTCGGGGAGAGGCCAGAGCAAGCGGGGCGGCGATGAAGATCTCCGGCATTGCACAGCTCGACGAGGAGGAAGAGGGGTACTAGGCGGAGCTCTTCGGCATCTCAGAGCGTCGCCGGGATGGCGGTGTCCGCGGTGGTGGCAAGCGGCGGCGACGAACCCATTCGGGTGGGTGAGAGAGAGAGGTCCAGGGGAGGGAATGAACACGGGGGAGAGCGGGAGGGGTCGAGGGGAGCGCGTGGCGTCTTCGAGGACGTCCAGGGAGAAGCGGCAAGCACGAGGTGGCCGGGGCGCGTGGGCGTGCATGACGGCCACACGCCTCTCGTCCTACTGGCGAGAGGTGGGAGATGACTAGCAGCGGCGCTGGGCTGGGCCGGCCAGCTGGGCTGGCCAGCTGGGCTGCGACGGGTGAGGCCAGGTAGGTTTCCTTTCTCTCTCTTTTTTTATTTGTTTCTGTTTTCTAATATTCTGTAGTCTTTAGGGCTTTATTAAAAATACTTAGACACTTCCAAAAATCATGAAACTACTCATGATCACTGTTGGGAATATATCCTACAGTAAACATTTTAGTTTATGATTATTTGAGCATTTAAAATATTTAATAGCATTTAAATGCCCAAATGCAAATAGAGTATGATTTAATCCAGAGCCCAAATATGTCATGGAAAAATGTGCATCACCTCGGGTTACTGTTTCCAGCATTTTCCAAGAATGATGAACATTTTTGAAAGCCATTTGGATTTACTGGAAATATTTTGGTTGAACCTAGTGAATTCCTTTAATGCTAGGGTTTAGGCAATCCCCATTTCAAGTTTCTGGAAAAAAAGAAACATGATGCAACACTCTAATGCATGAACTAGCTAGGATGTGACAGGTTGAATTTTGGGGTGGCTGGCTCCATTGCGTAGACGTCCCTGAGTGCACGCTTGCGCTCCCTCTTGGGGATTTGGGTGGCGTATATCATGTTCACCGTTTTGACCTGAGGGGGAAACTTCTTCTGTCCCCCTGTGTTCAGTGGACGGGGCTCCTCATCATCGTCCTTGCTTTGTGATCCCTTCTCCCTGTTTTCGGCATTTAACTTGCCGGCCTATTTAAAAACCCAACAGCCTCTGTTGGTATGATTGGCTGGCTTGTCGGGGGTGCCGCGTATCTGGCATGGGCGATCGAGTATTCGGTCCAAACTGGATGAGCCCGAATTGTTCTTTTTGAATGGCTTCTTCCGCTGGCCGGACTTGGAGCCATTGAATCTGGCGTTGACCGCCGTGTCGTCGGTATTATCACCGTTGTTTCAATGCTTGGGTCTGTTGTGTCGGGGCTTGCCATTGCTATTCCTCGCTTCCACAGTGCCAGGTTCGCTCACATTGTTGTTGCTACGGGCTAGCCAGCTATCTTCGCCCACGCAAAAGCGGGTCATAAGTGCCGTAAGGGCTGCCATGGACTTCGGCTTTTCTTGGCCGAGGTGTCGGGTTAGCCATTCGTCTTGGATGTTGTGTTTAAAGGCCGCCAGGGCTTCGGCATCCGGACAGTCGATGATCTGGTTCTTTTTGGTTAAGAACCTACTCCAGAGTTTCCTGGCTGACTCTCCGGGCTGTTGAATTATGTGACTTAAGTCATCGGCATCCGGAGGTCGAACATATGTACCTTGGAAGTTGTCAAGGAAGGCCTCTTCCAAGTCCTCCCAGCTGCCGATGGAGTTTTCGGGCAGACTGTTCAACCAGTACCAGGCTGTTCCTTTGAGTTTTAGTGGGAGGTATTTGATGGCATGGAGGTCATAGCCGCGGGCCATATGAATGTGAATAAGAAAATCCTCGATCCATACCGCGGGGTCTGTTGTCCCATCGTATGATTTGATGTTTACGAGTTTGAACCCTTCTGGGAATTCGTGATCCATTACCTCGTCAGTGAAGCAAAGGGGGTGTGTGGCGCCTCTGTATCGGGCCACGTCGCGATGTAGCTCGGATGGAGTCCGTCTGCGGTTCTCGGCCCGGGCGTGAGTATGATTGTTGCGTCCGACTAGATAGCCGTTGTCGCGTGTCGGGGCGCGTCCCCGTGATCCATAGATTGATCTGTTCTGACCTGCTCTACTATCCAAGCCCTGCCACAGGTCGTAGGTATGTCCCCAACCTGTTTTATCTCTGCCTTTACGGTGAGGTGGGGCGGGCTGGTGTTCGGCTTGAGTTGCCGCTTTGTCCCGACCACGTGGTGATCGGTCAGCCGCATGGTGCGATGATGGTACGGGCTCCAACGCCTCATCATCGAACTGAGGTAGCAATTTACGCTTCGGGTAACTTCTGGCTGGGCGCTTGAGGCTGTATTCCTCGGCTGCCAGGACATCAGTCCATCTATCGTTGAGCAGATCTTGATCAGCTTAAAGCGCTCCTACTCGAGAGGTTCCTCAGGCACGATAAAATCCTCGTTACCGAGGCTCACCTCCTCCTCGGAGAGCGGAAGATCATTATTGTCCTCCGAGTCTTTGTGTATGGCCTGTTCATCAGGGCTAACTTGCCCGTCTTCCCGTTCGTCCTGTTCGGAAGTTGCCTCAACGGGGTCTTCATTGTCTTCGGCACCGTCCGGAGTGTTATCTTCTCTTTTGCCGGTATCGCTGTCTTTTGCACGGCATGATTTAGAGTGGCGCCGCTGATGTCGGTGTTTTGGCTGTATCTCGGGAGGTTTATCCTCGACTGGATCCTTCTTGCTGTCACCATTGTTCTCTTTAGGTGTGTCCACCATGTATACGTATACGAGGAAGTGGCCGTCCAACATCCGGTACACGGCGGATTTTGGGCCTCCTCTTCTCCGGCATCGTCGTCCATACCGTCGATGTCTTCGGAGCCGTAATCGAGCATGTCGGTTAAGTCCTCGACAGTGGCTATGAAGTGGGCGGTGGTGGGAAACGAAATTCTCCGTCATCAGCCTCCAGTTTGAACTGGATATAATTCGGCTGAGAGTCCCCCGCTAAGGAGAGTGTTTTTAATGAGTTTAGCACGTTGCCTAAAGGCGAGTGCCGGAAGATGTCCGCAGAGCTGAATTCGATGATCGACACCCAATCAAGCTCGTCGTGCGCGGACGCACATGCTTCGGAACCTGTAGCCGGAAATGTGTCCGAGGTTCCGGTAACACAAATCCCACTTGAGGTTGGGTCTGTGTGCGGCTCCAACGCCGCTGAGTCCGCGGCCTCCGTGGCGGGGTTGAGCCTCCCGTCCTCGGATGGCGTGATCTGCTCCGGATCTGGGGCCAGAGCAGTTGCATGCGCTATCTCCTGGGTATGGTCCGATGACAGATTTAAGTCATGTTCATCGCGCTAACAGGGAGCGGCTGCCGCGGTCTCGAATCCGTCAAAGATCAAGTCTCCGCGGATGTCCGCGACATAGTTCAAGCTTCCGAATCTGACTTGATGACCAGGGGCATAGCTGTCGATCTACTCCAGATGGCCAAGCGAGTTGGCCCGCAGTGCGAAGCTGCCGAATACGAAGATCTGTCCGGGGAGGAAGACTTCTCCCTGAACAGCATTGTTGTAGATGATTGACGGGGCCATCGAACCTCTTGACGATGACACAACGGTACTCTCAATGAAACCACCAATGTCAAAACCGGCGGATCTCGGGTAGGGGGTCCCGAACTGTGTGTCTAAGGTCGATGGTAACAGGAGACGGGGGACACGATGTTTACCCAGGTTCGGGCCCTCTCTATGGAGGTAATACCCTACTTCCTGCTTGAGTAATCTTGATGAATATGAGTATTACAAGAGTAGATCTACCATGAGATCATAATGGCTAAAACCCTAAGAGTCTAGCCTGTATGACTATGATTCTTGCCTCTACGGACTAAGCCCTCCGGTTTATATAGACACCTGAGGGGACTAGGGTTTTACAAAGTCGGTTACAGAGAAAGGAATCTTCATATCAAGACGCCAAGCTTGCCTTCCACGCCAAGGAGAGTCCTATCCGGACACAGGAGAGAGTCTTCGGTCTTGTATCTTCACAGCCCATCAGTCCGGCCCACGTACTATAGTCCGGACGCCCGAGGGCCCCTTAATCCAGGACTCCCTCAGCTAACAGCTGGGTCCACGGCCGCACACAAGGAAATGCCTCCTTATTACGCGCAAAATAATGATTCCTCCACCTGACATCTACGACCCACCAGAAGGGCCTCTGTATTTCACGAAAAAAATGTTCCCCCCGCTGACAGGTCAGACCCACCAGCTATATCTTCGCACGCAAGGAAGTGCCTCCTTATTACGCACAACAAAATGAATACTCCCCCTGCTAGCTAGGACCCAGCATAGTGGGAGGCTGACTTGTGGGCCTACTAAGTTGACGGGGATGGAGGGCTTTGTCAACTTAGTCAATATGAATGATTCTAGCTCCAGTGACCGTACGATGTCCATCCAACGGCCGTAGAGCTTTTTCAACCTCTGGTCTTCTTGCTCCAGCTGCCTAAAGCAGCGCTGGTCGTGCCGTAAGCTCCTGCCTCCAGTGGCAAGCTGTGATGCTGCGGAGGCCTCACCGCCCCCTACTATTCCCACCGCTGGCCAGGCCCTGCGGCGACGGCGGCCTCACACCACAGCCGAACCAGTGAACCCTCATACTCCTCTCCGCGTGGGCATCCATTGCCGCGTCTTCCCCGGCTCCGCGTCGTCCCCTTCCTAGGCCTCGCCGCCATCCACCGCCCTGGTGCTCTCGGCGCGGCGTGGTCAACGTGGTCAAGGAACGACTTCCATCGGAAGAGTACTATACGTGGAGAGGCTGACAGCTGGGTCCACGATCGCAGCAAGGAAGTGCCTCCTTATTACGCGGAAAAAATGATTTCTCCACCTGACAGCAGGGACCCACCGGATGGGCCACCGTATTTCGCGAAAAAAAACATTTCCTCCCTGACTGCTGGGACCCACCAGCTACATCTTCGCACGTAAGGAAGTGCGTCCATATTACGGGAAAAAAGATTTGCCCTTGACTACTGGGACCCACCAGCTACATCTTCGCACGCAACGAAGTGCCTGACAGTCAGGACCCACCTGGTAGAAGCATACGTAGCATTGTCATTCTGGTCGCGAACGTGTACGTACATACTGGTCGACCGGTCTGTCTTCAGGCTGCAGCGATGAACCGTGGCCGTGTAAGGAAGGGCACGTGTCGTAGTAGAGGCGCGCATGTAGCATGTCACGCAGTCCCGTTAATATCATGTACACGTACGTACAGCGGCCAAGGTGTAAGAAACTAAATACGGCCACGTACGTACATACGGGTGGGGTCTCGAACGCCTACTCGCACATACGTACGGCCAGGGCTCGTGTACATGGCTGGGTTGGAACGGAAAAACTGCGTCATCGTGTTCATGGTGAGGCAACGGAATGCGTCGTGTTCATCGGGAGGCAACGAAATACGTCGTGTTCATCGGGATCCAACTGGCTTGGATGGAACAACCGGTCGAAACGAGGCCTGGCATACGCAGAACGGAGGAAACGGCCTTATGTTCGACCGGCCATGGTCGAAACGGGATCCTGTTCATCTGGAGGGGTCTGGCATACCGCAAAGCGGAGGAAACGGACTTCTCTTGGACCTCCTACAGTCGAAACGGGGTCCTGTTGATCGGGAGGGGTGTGGCGTACCGCAAAACGGAGGAAACTGACTTGTGTTGGAGCGCTACGGTCGAAACGGGGGTCCTGTTCATCGGGAGGGGTGTGGCGTACCGCAAAACGGGACTCCACGGGATACTGTTCATCTCCACCGTCGACCTCCTCCAGCCTCCACGGGCTACTGTTCATCCACCGTCGACCTCCTCCAACCTCCACCTGCAACTGTTCATCCACGGGCTCCTGTTCATCCAGCCTCCACCGCTCCTCCACCGACTACTGTTCAACCAGCCCTCTCCACGGGGTCCTGTTCAACCGCCCCTCCACGGGCTACTGTTCATCCAGCCCTCCACCGGCTACTGTTCAACCAGCCCTCCACGGGATCGTCTTGTTCATCCAGCCCTCCACCGGCTACTGTTCAACCAGCCCTCCACGGGATCGTCTTGTTCATCCAGCCCTCCACGGGGTCCTGTTCGTCCACCCCCAACCGACTCGATAGATCGGGGTCCTGTTCATCCAGCAGCAACGGCCTCTACTACCACGGGGTCCTGTTCATCCACCCCCACCGGGAACTATTCATCAAATCCCCCCCAACAACGCTCACTGTTCATCCATAGGCAGCATCGATCGGCTTCAGTTAGCAGCAGTAGCGAAGGAATCGTTCGATTGGGTTCAGTTAACAGCCATCGATCGATCGCTCGATTTCAGTAACGCGTAGCCTGCAGTGCAATCGGTCGGGTTCAGTAGGCGAACGCCTCGCTCGGGTTCAGTTAGAGCCCAATGCCTTGCACCCATGCGCGTACGTGTACGAGAGAAACACGCAAACCTCCGTGCATCGCTCAGCCCCGACCACCCACCGTAACTGGGAACTCCCGATATTTTCCTCGCCCTCGCTTCTACCATGGTTTTTTTCGTCATGGACGCCCCAAAGAATGTCATGCAGTTGCGTCTCCGGCCCGCCCAGGACAAAAAGCCCATTTTCTGTCATGATTTTTTGTCATAGAAGTAGGAGCCCACCACATCTATGATGATACTGGGTTTTTTCACAATTATCATCATAGAAGTGTCATAAGCATGACAGGGAAAAAATTCGTTCGGCCCAAAATGTCACGGATGTGTCTTTTTTTGTATTGAAAACAGAATCTGTCAAAAACAGAACAGTCTGTAGCAATCTGGATATTTTGGATACTTCTATAACTCCAAAATTCTAAAATAGGACCATGTGAACAATTTGTATATTAATCTTCTGCAAAAAGAATCAACTCAAAAGCACTCTTCTGATAAAAATGAGAACTATTTTCGTGAGCGCAAAAGTTTCTGTTTTTCAGCAAGATCAAATTAACTATCACCCAACATGATCCTAAAGGCTAATTAAAACACAATCATAATAGTAACATAATTGTGCAAACACTCAAGAACATGAAGCAAAAAGAAAAATAATTTTTATTCATTGGGTTGCCTCCCAACAACCGTTATCGTTTTACGCCCCTAGCTAGGCATAAGATTTTATTGATGCTCACATGAAAGATAATAATTGAAGCACAAAGAGAGCATCATAAAACATGTGACAAACACACTTAAGTCTAACATACTTCCTATGCATAGCCATTTTATAGGAAAATAAATTATCAAGACAAGCAATTTCTAGCATATGCAAAGAAAAAGAAACAAACAATAGCAATCTCAACATAACGAGAGGAAATTTAGCAACATGAAAATTTCTACAACCATATTTTCCTCTCTCATAATAATTACATGAAGGATCATAAACAAATTCAACAATATAATTTTCACATAAAATATTCTTTTCATGATCCACATGCATGCAAAGTTGACACTCTTCCAAAATAGTGGGATTATCATCAAATAAAGTCATGACCTCTCCAAACCCAATTTTATCAAAAATTTCATAAGATTGAACACTCTCCAAATATGTGGGATTATTTTTAGCTAAAGTTGACACTCTTCCAAACCCGCTTTTAATATTATCGTAAGCATATTCATCATGAAGCTTAAATAAATTTTCAAGATCATAGGAATCATTATCACCCCAATCATGATCATTGCGATAAGTAGTGGACATAACATAACAAGAATCCCCAAGCTTGGGGCTTTGCATAACAATAACACAATTTTCATTAATAGAATTTATAATAACATTATTCAATCATGCTTTTTATCCAAGGATCTATCATGAATCACTTTATAAATTCCTTCTTTTAACACTTCATCACAATTTTCAGATTCATGAATCTCAAGCAAAACTTCATAAAGATAATCTAGTGAACTTAATTCACTAGCAATTGTTTCATCATAATTGGATATTTCAAAAAGATTAGCAAGTGGATGAGGATCCATATCAATAGGCAAACGGAAAGAAGGAAAATAAACGACAAATTTTGGTGAAGTGGGGGAAAGAAAATGAGAGGCAAATGGCAAATAATGTAATTGCGAGGAGATGAGTGCTACCTCTTGAGCACTGTGTTGGTTTTCCCTTGAAGAGGAAAGGGTGATGCAGCAAAGTAGCGTAAGTATTTCCCTCAGTTTTTGAGAACCAAGGTATCAATCCAGTAGGAGGTCACGCACGAGTCCCTCGCACCTACACAAACAAATAAATCCTCGCAACCAACGCGATAAGGGGTTGTCAACCCCTACACGGTCACTTACGAGAGTGAGATCTGATAGAAATGATAAGATAATATTTTTGGTATTTTTATGATAAAGATGCAAAGTAAAGAAAGCAAAATAAAAACGGCGCCAGAAATAGCTTGTTGTCGGGAGATTAATATGATGGAAAATAGACCCGGGGGCCATAGGTTTCACTAGTGGCTTCTCTCAAGAGCATAAGTATTACGGTGGGTGAACAAATTACTGTTGAGCAATTGACAGAATTGAGCATAGTTATGAGAATATCTAGGTATGATCATGTATATAAGCATCACGTCTGAGACAAGTAGACCGACTCCTGCCTGCATCTACTACTATTACTCCACACATCGACCGCTATCCAGCATGCATCTAGAGTATTAAGTTCATAAGGATAGAGTAACGCTTTAAGCAAGATGACATGATGTAGAGGGATAAACTCATGCAATCTGATATAAACCCCATCTTGTTATCCTCGATGGCAACAATACAATACGTGCCTTGCTGCCCCTACTGTCACTGGGAAAGGACACCGCAAGATTGAACCCAAAGCTAAGCACTTCTCCCAGTGCAAGAAAGATCAATCTAGTAGGCCAAACCAAACTGATAATTCGAAGAGACTTGCAAAGATAACCAATCATACATAAAAGAATTCAGAGAAGATTCAAATATTGTTCATAGATAAACTTGATCATAAACCCACAATTCATCGGTCTCAACAAACACACCGCAAAAGAAGATTACATCGAATAGATCTCCACGAGAGAGGGGGAGAACATTGTATTGAGATCCAAAAAGAGAGAAGAAGCCATCTAGCTAATAACTATGGACCCGAAGGTCTGAGGTAAACTACTCACACATCATCGGAGAGGCTATGTTGTTGATGTAGAAGCCCTCCGTGATCGATGCCCCCTCCGACGGAGCTCCGGAATAGGCCCCAAGATGGGATCTCACGGGTACAGAAGGTTCCGGCGGTGGAATTAGGTTTTTGGCTCCGTATCTGGTAGTTTGGGGTACATTGGTATATATAGGAGGAAGGAGTACGTCGGTGGAGCAACAGGGGGCCCACGAGGGTGGAGGGCGCGCCCGGGGGGGTAGGTGCGCCCCCCTACCTCGTGCCTTCCTGGTTTGATGTCTTGGCATAGGGTCCAAGTCCTCTGGATCACGTTCGTTCCGAAAATCACGTTCCCGAAGGTTTCATTCCGTTTGTACTCCGTTTGATATTCTTTTTCTGCGAAACTCTGAAATAGCCAAAAAAACAGCAATTCGGGGCTGGGCCTCCAGTTAATTGGTTAGTCCCAAAAAATAATATAAAAGTGTATAATAAAGCCCAATAATGTCCGAAAACATAATATATATAGCATGGAACAATAAAAATTATAGATACGTTGGAGACGTATCAAGCATCCCCAAGCTTAATTCCTGCTCGTCCTTGAGTAGGTAAATGATAAAAACAGAATTTTTGATGTGGAATGCTACTTGGCATAATTTCAATGTAATTCTTCTTAATTGTGGTATGAATATCCAGATCCGAAAGATTCAAGACAAAAGTTTAATATTGACATAAAAATAATAATACTTCAAGCATACTAACTAAGCAATCATGTCTTCTCAAAATAACATGGCCAAAGAAAGTTATCCCTACAAAATCATATAGTCTCGCTATGCTCTATCTTCACCACACAAAATATTTAAATCATGCACAACCCCGATGACAAGCCAAGCAAATGTTTCATACTTTTGACATTCTCAAACTTTTTCAATCTTCACGCAATACATGAGCGTGAGCCATGGACATAGCACTATATGTGGAATAGAATGGTGGTTGTGGAGAAGACAAAAATGGAGAAGATAGTCTCACATCAACTAGGCGTATCAACAGGCTATGGAGATGCCCATTAATAGATATCAATGTGAGTGAGTAGGGATTTCCATGCAACGGATGCACTAGAGCTATAAGTATATGAAAGCTCAACAAAAGAAACTAAGTGGGTGTGCATCCAACTCGCTTGCTCACGAAGACCTAGGGCATTTTGAGGAAGCCCATCATTGGAATATACAAGCCAAGTTCTATAATGAAAAATTCCCACTAGTATATGAAAGTGATATCATAGGAGACTCTTTATCATGAAGATCATGGTGCTACTTTGAAGCACAAGTGTGGTAAAAGGATAGTAACATTGTCCCTTCTCTCTTTTTCTCTCATTTTTTTGGGCCTTTTCTTTTTTTATGGCCTCTCTTTTTTTTCGTCCGGAGTCTCATCCCGACTTGTGGGGGAATCATAGTCTCCATCATCCTTTCCTCACTTGGGACAATGCTCTAAAAATGATGATCATCACACTTTTATTTTCTTACAAGTCCACAATTACAACTCAATACTTAGAACAAAATATGACTCTATGTGACTGCCTCCGGCGGTGTACCGGGATATGCAATGAATCAAGAGTGACATGTATGAAAGAATTATGAATGGTGGCTTTGCCACAAATACAATGTCAACTACATGATCATGCAAAGCAATATGACAATGATGGAGTGTGTCATAGTAAATGGAACGGTGGTAAGTTGCATGGAAATATATCTCGGAATGGCTATGGAAATGCCATGATAGGTAGGTATGGTGACTGTTTTGAGGAAGGTATATGGTGGGTGTATGATACCGGCGAAAAGTGTGCGGTATTAGAGAGGCTAGCAATGGTGGAAGGAAGAAAGTGCGTATAATCCATGGACTCAACATTAGTCATAAAGAACTCGTATACTTATTGCAAAAATCTACAAGTTATCAAAGCAAAGTATTACGCGCATGCTCCTAGGGGGATAGATTGGTAGGAAAAGACCATCGCTCGTCCCCGACCGCCACTCATAAGGAAGACAATCAATAAATAAATCATGCTCCGACTTCATCACATAACGGTTCACCATACGTGCATGCTACGGGAATCACAAACTTTAACACAAGTATTTCTCAAATTCACAACTACTCAACTAGCATGACTCTAATATCATCATCTCCATATCTCAAAACAATTATCAAGCATCTAACTTCTCTTGGTATTCAACACACTCATAAGAAAGTTTTTACTATTCTTGAATACCTAGCATATTAGGATTATTTAAGCAAATTACCATGCTGTTTTGTAGGACTCTCAAAATAATATAAGTGAAGCATGAGAGAACAATAGTTTCTATAAAACAAAACCACCACCGTGCTCTAAAAGATATAAGTGAAGCACTAGAGCAAAAACTATATAACTCAAAAGATATAAGTGAAGCACATAGAGTATTCTAATAATTTCCGAATCATGTGTGTATCTCTCAAAAGGTGTGTACAGAAAGGATGATTGTGGTAAACTAACAAATAAAGACTCAAATAATACACGACGCTCCAAGCAAAACACATATCATGTGGTGAATAAAAATATAGCTCCAAGTAAAGTTACCGATGGAAGTAGACGAAAGGGGGGATGCCTTCCGGGGCATCCCCAAGGTTTGGATTTTAGGTGTCCTTATATTATCTTGGGGTGCCATGGACATCCCCAAGCTTAGGATCTTTCCACTCCTTGTTCCATAATCCATCAAATCTTTCACCCAAAACTTGAAAACTTCACAACACAAAACTTAACAGAAAATCTCGTAAGCTCCGTTAGCGAAAGAAAACAAAAGACCACTTCAAGGTACTGTAATGAACTCATTCTTTATTTATATAAGTGTTAAACCTACTGTATTCCAACTTCTATATGGTTTATAAACTATTTTACTAGCCATAGATTCATCAAAATAAGCAAACAACACACGAAAAACAGAATCTGTCAGAAACAGAACAGTCTGTAGTAATCTGTAACTAACGCAAACTTCTGGAACTCCATTCAGCCAAAATAGGACGACCTAGAAAATTTGTTTATTGATCAGCAGCAATTGGAATCAATATTTTATCACGTTCTGGTGATTGTTAACAATTATTTTCATGAACAGAAAGTTTCTGGAATTTACAGCAAGATCAAATAACTATCATCCAAGAAGATCCTATAGGTTAAACTTGGCACAAACACTAATTAAAACATAAAAACACATCTAACCAGAGGCTAGATCAAATATTTATTCCTAAACAGAAGCGAAAAGCAAAAAACTAAAAATAAAATTGGGTTGCCTCCCAACAAGCGCTATCGTTTAACGCCCCTAGCTAGGCATAAAAGCAAGGATAGATCTAGGTATTGCCATCTTTGGTAGGAAATTCATAAGTGGCTCTCATAATAGATTCATAAGGTAATTTTCTTTTATTTCTAGGGAAGTGTTACATGCCTTTCCTTAACGGAAATTGGAATCTAATATTCCCTTCCTTCATATCAATAATTGCACCAATCGTTCTAAGGAAAGGTCTACAGAGAATAATAGGACATGAAGGATTGCAATCTATGTCAAGAACAATAAAGTCTACGGGCACATACTTCCTATTTTCAACAATAAGAACATCATTAATTCTTCCCGTAGGTTTCTTAATAGTGGAATCCGCAAGGTGCAAGTTTAAAGAGCAATCATCAAAATCACGGAACCTAGCAAATCGCACAAAGTCTTTGGAATCGTGGAAACACTAGCACCCAAATCACACAAAGCATAGCATTCATGATCTCTAATTTTAATTTTAATAGTAAGTTCCCACTCATCATAAAGTTTTCTAGGGATAGAAACTTCCAACTCAAGTTTTTCTTCATAAGATTGCATCAAAGCATCAACGATATGTTTGGTAAAGGCTTTATTTTGATATAAGCATGAGGAGAATTTAGCACAGATTGCAACAAGGAAATACAATCTATCAGAGAGCAATTATGATAATTAAATTCCTTGAAATCCACAATAGTGGGTTCATTAATATCTAATGTTTTGATCTCTTCAATCCCACTTTTATCAATTTTAGCATCAAGATCTAAAAACTCCGAATTTCTGGAACGCCTTCTAGGTAAAGGTGGATCATATTCAGTCCCTTCATTATCAAGATTCATATTGCAAAAAAAGATTTAAGAGGGGACACATCAATAACTTTTAGATCTTCATCTTTACTTTCATAGAAATTTGAAGAACACGCTTTCAAAAAGCAATCTTTCTTAGCACGCATCCTAGCGGTTCTTTCTTTGCACTCATCAATGGAAATTCTCATGGCTTTGAGAGACTCATTGATATCATGCTTAGGTGGAATAGATCTAAGTTTCAAAGAATCAACATCAAGAGAAATTCTATCAACGTTCCTAGCCAATTCATCAACTTTAAGCAATTTTTCTTCAAGCAAAGCATTGCAATTCTTTTGCGAATTCATAAATTCCTTAACACTAGTCTCAAATTCAGAAGGCATCTTATTAAAGTTTCCATAAGAATTGTTGTAGTAATTACCATAATTATTAGAGGAATTACTAGGATAAGGCCTAGGATTAAAGTTTCCTCTATACGCGTTGTTACCAAAATTATTCCTACCAACAAAATTCACATCCATAGGTTCATTATTATTCTCAATCAAAGTAGACAAAGGCATATCATTAGGATCAGAAGAAACACTCTTAGTAGCAAATAATTTCATAAGTTCATCCATCTTTCCACTCAAAACATTAATTTCTTCTATCGCATGTACTTTTTTATTAGTAGATCTTTCAGTGTGCCATTGAGAATAATTAACCATAATATTATCTAGGAGTTTAGTAGATTCTCCTAAAGTGATTTCCATAAAAATGTCTCCCTCGGCCGAATCTAAAAGATTTCTAGAAGCAAAATTCAATCCGGCATAAAAAATTTGTATAATCATCCACAAATTCAAACCATGCGTAGGGCAATTACGTATCATTAATTTCATCCTCTCCCAAGCTTGTGCAACATGTTCATGATCAAGTTGCTTAAAATTCATAATATCGTTTCTAAGAGAGATGATCTTAGCGGGAGGAAAATATTTAGAGATAAAAGCATCTTTGCACTTATTCCAAGAATCAATACTATTTTTAGGCAAAGATGAAAACCAAGCTTTAGCACGATCTCTAAGCGAAAAGGGAAATAGCTTCAATTTAACAATATCATTGTCCACATATTTCTTCTTTTGCATATCACACAAATCAACGAAGCTATTTAGATGGGTAGCGGCATCTTCACTAGGAAGGCCGGCGAATTGATGTTTCATGGCAAGATTCAACAAAGCGGTATTCATTTCACAAGATTCAGTATCGGTAAGAGGAGCAATCGGAGTGCTAAGGAAATCATTATTGTTGGTATTGGTAAAGTCACACAATTTAGTATTATCTTGAGCCATCGTGACAAGCAAGCAATCCAACACACTAGCAAACAAGAAGCGAGCGAAAAAAGGCAAGTGGAAAAGAGAGAGGGCGAATAAAACGGCAAGGGTGAAGTGGGGGAGAGGAAAACGAGAGGCAAATGGCAAATAATGTAATGTGGGAGATAAGGGTTTGTGATGGATACTTGGTATGTTGACTTTTGCGTAGACTCCCCGGCAACGGCGCCAGAAATCCTTCTTGCTACCTCTTGAGCACTGTGTTGGTTTTCCCTTGAAGAGGAAAGGGTGATGCAGCAAAGTAGCGTATTTCCCTCAGTTTTTGAGAACCAAGGTATCAATCCAGTAGGAGGCCACGCACGAGTCCCTTACACCTACACAAACAAATAAATCCTCGCAACCAACGTGATAAGGGGTTGTCAATCCCTACACGGTCACTTACGAGAGTGAGATCTGATAGAAACGATAAGATAATATTTTTGGTATTTTTATGATAAAGATGCAAAGTAAAGAAAGCAAAAAAAGCGGCGCCAGAAATAGCTTGTTGTCGGGAGATTAATATGATGGAAAATAGACCCGGGGGCCATAGGTTTCACTAGTGGCTTCTCTCAAGAGCATAAGTATTACGGTGGGTGAACAAATTACTGTTGAGCAATTGACAGAATTGAGCATAGTTATGAGAATATCTAGGTATGATCATGTATATAGGCATCACGTCCGAGACAAGTAGACCGACTCCTGCCTGCATCTACTACTATTACTCCACACATCGACCGAGACAAGTAGACTGACTCCTGCCTGCATCTACTACTATTACTCCACACATCGACCGCTATCCAGCATGCATCTAGAGTATTAAGTTCATAAGAACATAGTAACGCTTTAAGAAAGATGACATGATGTAGAGGGATAAACTCATGCAATCTGATATAAACCCCATCTTGTTATCCTCGATGGCAACAATACAATACGTGCCTTGTTGCCCCTACTGTCACTGGGAAAGGACACCGCAAGATTGAACCCAAAGCTAAGCACTTCTCCCATTGCAAGAAAGATCAATCTAGTAGGCCAAACCAAACTGATAATTCGAAGAGACTTGCAAAGATAACCAATCATACATAAAAGAATTCAGAGAAGATTCAAATATTGTTCATAGATAAACTTGATCATAAACCCACAATTCATCGGTCTCAACAAACACACCGCAAAAGAAGATTACATCGAATAGATCTCCACGAGAGAGGGGAGAACATTGTATTGAGATCCAAAAAGAGAGAAGAAGCCATCTAGCTAATAACTATGGACCCGAAGGTCTGAGGTAAACTACTCACACATCATCGGAGAGGCTATGGTGTTGATGTAGAAGCCCTCCGTGATCGATGCCCCCTCCGGCGGAGCTCCGGAACAGGCCCCAAGATGGGATCTTACGGGTACAGAAGGTTGCGGCGGTGGAATTAGGTTTTTGGCTCCGTATCTAGTAGTTTGGGGGTACGTAGGTATATATAGGAGGAAGGAGTACGTCGGTGGAGCAACAGGGGGCCCACGAGGGTGGAGGGCGCGCCCAGGGGGTAAGTGCGCCCCCCTACCTCGTGCCCTCCTGGTTGATGTCTTGACGTAGGGTCCAGGTCCTCTGGATCACGTCCGTTCCGAAAATCACGTTCCCGAAGGTATCATTCCGTTTGGACTCCGTTTGATATTCTTTTTCTGCGAAACTCTGAAATAGGCAAAAACAACAATTCTGGGTTGGGCCTCCGGTTAATAGGTTAGTCCCAAAAAATAATATAAAAGTGTATAATAAAGCCCAATAATGTCCAAAACAGAATATAATATAGCATGGAACAATCAAAAATTATAGGTACGTTGGAGCCGTATCAATGAGATTTGTGATTAGGAACCTGGTAGATGTTGATGATGTCTCCCCAGCAACGGTGCCAGAAATTGGCGAGTTGTTGGGAGACTATCTTGACTTGATCCCCCCCGGCAACGGCGCCAGAAATTCCTTTTGATGTCTGCTAGAACTACGTCAGTATTTCCCCAAAGAGGAAGGGATAATACAGCACAGCGACGGTAGGTATTTCCCTCAGTAATGAGACCAAGGTTATCGAACCAGTAGCAGAACCAAGCAACACTACGTAAACAGCACCTGCACACAAATAACAAATACTCGCAACCCGACGTGTTAAAGGGGTTGTCAATCGCTTTCGGGTAACGGCGCCAGAAATTGCAAACGGGCGTGAGAGAGTTGTAAATATTGATAGATCGAGTGTTAAATAAAATAAGGTGCAGCAAGGTATTTTTGTATTTTTGGATTAATAGATCTGAAAATAAAAGCAAGGGAAATTAGATCGCAAAGGCAAATATAATAAGGAAGAGACTCGGGGCCGTAGGTTTCACTAGTGGCTTCTCTCGAGAAAAATAGCAAACGGTGGGTGAACAAATTACTGTTGGGCAATTGATAGAACTTCAAATAATCATGACGATATCCAGGAAATGATGATTATATAGGCATCACGTCCAAGATTAGTAGACCGACTCCTGCCTGCATCTACTACTATTACTCCACACATCGACCGCTATCCAGCATGCATCTAGTGTATTAAGTTCATGGAGAAACGGAGTAATGCAATAAGAACGATGACATGATGTAGACAAGATCTATTTATGTAGCAATAGACCCTGTCTTGTTACCCTTAATAGCAACGATACATACGTGTCAGTTCCCTTTCTGTCACTGGGATCAAGCACCGTAAGATCCAACCCATTACAAAGCACCTCTTCCCATTGCAAGATAAATAGATCAAGTTGGCCAAACAAAACCCAAATATCGGAGAGGAAATACGAGGCTATAAGCAATCTTGCATATAAGAGATCAAAGAAGACACAAATAACTTTCATGGATAATAAGATAGATCTGATCATAAACTCAAAGTTCATCCGATCCCAACAAACACCCCGCGAAAAGAGTTACATCATATGGATCTCCAAGAGACCATTGTATTGAGAATCAAACAAGAGAGAGGAAGCCATCTAGCTACTAACTACGGACTCATAGGTCTACAAAGAACTACTCACGCATCATCAGAGAGGCACCAATGGACATGATGAACCCCTCCGTGATGGTGTGTAGATTGGATCTGGTGGTTCTGGAACTTGCGTCGGCTGGAATTGATTTTCATCGACTCCCCTAGGGTTTTTTGAATATTAGGGTATTTATAGAGCAAAGAGGCGGTTCACGGGCACCCGAGGTGGGCACAACCCACCTGGGCGCGCCTAAGCCTCCAGGCGCACCCTGGTGGGTTGTGCTCCCCTTGGAGCACCCCCTAGGTGCTTCTTCGGCCCACCGGATGTCTTCCGGTCCAAAAAAATCCACAAAAAAATTTGTTGCATTTGGACTCCGTTTGGTAATGATTTCCTACGATGTAAAAAACATGCAGAAAACAGCAACTGGCACTTGGCACTATGTCAATAGGTTAGTACCAAAAAATGATATAAAATGAATGTAAAACATCCAAGAATGATAATATAAATGCATGGAACTGATACGTCTTCGTCGTATCTATAATTTTTGATTGTTCCATGCCAATATTCTACAACTTTTACATACTTTTGGCAACTTTTTATACTATTTTTGGGACTAACATATTGATCCAGTGCCCAGTGCCAGTTCCTGTTTGTTGCATGTTTTTTGTTTCGCGGAAAATCCATATCAAACGGAGTCCAAATGGAATAAAAACTGATGGAGATATTTTTGGAATATATCTGATTTTGGGAAGTGGAATCATTGCGAGACGATGCCCGAGGGGGCCACGAGGCAGGGGCGCACCCCAGGGGGGGCAGGCGCGCCCTTGATCCTCGTGGACACCCCGTAAGGTGGTTGGAGCCCTTCGTTCGCCGCAAGAAAGCTAATATCCAGATAAAAATCGTGTTCAAATTTCAATCCAATCGGAGTTACAGATCTCCGGTTATAAAAGAAACGGTGAAAGGCCAGATCTGAGAGTGTAGAAACAGAGAGAGACAGAGAGACAGATCCAATCTCGGAGGGGCTCTCGCCCCTCCCACGCCATGGAGACCAAGGACCAGAGGGAGAACCCTTCTCCCACCTAGGGAGAAGTCCAAGGAAGAAGGAGAAGGAGGGGGGCTCTCTCCCCCTCGCTTCTGGTGGTGCCAGAACGCCGCCGGGGCCATCATCATCACCGCGATCTACACCAACACCTCCGTCATCTTCACCAACATCTCCATCAACTTCCCCCATCTATCTACAGCGGTCCACTCTCCCGCAACCCGCTGTACCCTCTACTTGAACATGGTGCTTTATGCTTCATATTATTATCCAATGATGTGTTGCCATCCTATGATGTCTGAGTAGATTTTTGTTGTCCTATCGATAATTGGTGAATTGCTATTATTGGTTTAAATTGCTTGTGGTTATGTTGTTGTCCTTTGGTGCCCATCATATGAGCGCGCGCGTGGATCACACCATAGGGTTAGTTGTATGTTGATAGGACTATGTATTGGAGGGCAAGAGTGACAGAAGCTTCAAGCTAGCATAAAAATTGATGCATACGGGATTGAAGGGGGACCAACATATCTTAATGCTATGGTCGGGTTTTACCTTAATGAACGTTAGTAGTTGCGGATGCTTGCTAATAGTTCCAATCATAAGTGCATAGAATTCCAAGTCAGGGATGACATGCTAGCAGTGGCCTCTCCCACATAAAACTTGCTATCAGTCTAGTAAAGTAGTCAATTGCTTAGGGATAATTTCGCAACTCCTACCACCACTTTTCCACACTCGCTATATTAACTTTATTGTGTCTTTATCTAAACAGCCCCTAGTTTTTATTTACGTGCTCTTTATATTCTTGCAAACCTATCCAACAACACCTACAAAGTACTTCTAGTTTCATACTTGTTTTAGGTAAAGCGAACGTTAAGCGTGCGTAGAGCTGTATCGGTGGTCGATAGAACTTGAGGGAATATTTGTTCTACCTTTAGCTCCTTGTTGGGTTCGACACCCTTACTTATCAAAAGAGGCTACAATTGATCCCCTATACTTGTGGGTTATCAAGACCTTTTTCTGGCGCCGTTGCCGGGGAGTTATAGCGTGGGGTGAATATTCTCGTGTGTGCTTGTTTGCTTTATCACTAAGTAGTTTTTATTTGCTTTTCTAAGTTGTTCTCTATCATTAGTTATGGATATGGAACATGAAATACCAAAAAAATTAGGTGTACTTGCTACTCATGGAGATGGGGAACCTCCTAAAACCCTCGATGATGGTTATGTGAAAAATATTATGTACTACTTTGATAATCCTGAGAAAACCCCATTCAATTATGTAATGGGAGACACGTTGGATCAACATGAATACTTTAGGGATTATCGCTTAACTCAAAAAGGGAAACTATTATGGGATCAAATTCATATGTTGCATTGGTATGCTCGGGACTATGCTTGAGATATGATTATACTTGTTGCTCTAGGATGAAGGCTCCACACCTTCCCTTTTCATGCAAATTTAATGATGGTAAAACCTTGGCTTCTTACGCTAATGGTATATATGATTACTATGATGTGGAACAAATAGAAGAATTCGTTGCATTTATGGGTGCTTATGAAATTGAATCTTTATTTAAAGAGTGTGAAAATCTTGATGATGCTGTTTACAGACCTGAAAATTTTGCCATACTTAAATATTGCTATGAGAATTATGAATTCAATTCCGATATTGATGATTTTATTGAGAAAGTCTCCGCTGTCCAAGAAGAGACTAATATTTTGCAAGAGCCTATGGAAGAAGAAATTGATGACATTGTGAGCTCATTGGATGAAAAAGATGAGGAGGAGAGCGAAGAACAAACGGAGGAAGAGCGGATTGATCACCCGTGCCCACCTTCTAATGAGAGTAACTCTTCAACTCATACATTGTTTAATTTCCCTTCGTGCTTACTGAAGGATGAATGCCATGATAATTTTTATGATCCTGTTGATTCTTTTGAAATATCCCTTTTTGATGATGCTTGCTATGCTTGTGGCCAAGATGCCAATATGAATTATGCTTATGGAGACGAACTTGCTATAGTTCCTTATGTTAAACATGAAATTGTTGCTATTGCACCCACACATGATAGTCCTATTATATTTTTGAATTCTCCCGACTACACTACATCGGAGAAGTTTGCCCTTATTAAGGATTATATTGATGGGTTGCCTTTTACCGTTGCACATGATGATTTTGATGGATAAAATATGCATGTGCTTGCTGCTCCTACTTGCAATTATTATGAGAGAGGAACTATATCTCCACCTCTCTATGTTTCCCACATGATAAAATTGCAAGAAACTGTTTATACTATGCATTGGCCTTTACTATGTGTACATGAATTCTTCTTTTATAACATGCCGATGCATAGGAAGAGAGTTAGACTTCGTCATTGCTTGATATATGTTGCTTTGTGCTCACTACTAAATTACAAGTCATTGTTAATTAAAATTGGCTTTGATATACCTTGGGATCCGGGTGGATCCATTACTTGAGCACTATATGCCTAGCTTAATGCCTTTAAAGAAAGCGCTGCCAGGGAGACAACCTGGAAGTTTTAGAGAGTCATTTATTTATGTTGTGTGCTTTTATAAAGTTTAAAAATAAAAATAATGTGCCAAGGTTTGCCTTTAGGATGTTTTAGATTACTTGTTCGTTTGTGCGGTGCAGAATAGAAACTTTGTCGGTAGTGCGTGATTTTACATTTCTTACTCGAACGTCAAACGGTTCCGAAACTTTATGCAATGTCTTTCTATACAAATTTTTTATTTTTCAAAATTTTGGCAGAATTTTTGGAGTACCACAGGTATGGTGAATGTTCAGATTACTACAGACTGTCCTGTTTAAGACAGATTCTGTTTTTGATGCATAGTTTGCTTGTTTTGATGAAACTATCAATTTCTATCAGTGGATTAAGCCATGGAAAAGTTATATTACAGTAGCTACAATGAAAAAACAAAATATGAATTGGTTTGCAACAGTACTTAGAGTAGTGATTTGCTTTATTATACTAACGGATCTTACCGAGCTTCTGTTGAGTTTTGTGTGGATGAAGTGTTCGAAGATCGAGGAGGTCTAGATGTGAGGAGAAGGAAGAGAGGCAAGAGCTCAAGCTTGGGGATGCCCAAGGCACCCCAAGTAAATATTCAAGGAGACTCAAGCGTCTAAGCTCACTACAAAAAAAAGACACAACCGTGACATTTTGGGCCGAACGAAATTTTTTTCTGTCATACGTATGACACTTCTATGACGATAATTGTGATAAAACCCGGTATCATCATAGATGTGGTGGGCTCCTACTTCTATGACAAAAAATCATGACGGAAAATGGGCTTTTCGTCCTGGGCGGGCCGGAGACGCAGTTGCATGACATTCTTTGGGCCGTCCATGACGGAAAAAACCGTGGTAGAAGCGAGGGCGAGGAAAATATCGGGGTGTTCCCGGTTACGGTGGGTGGTCGGGGCCGAGCGATGCGCGTTTCTCTCGTACACGCACGCGCGTGGGTGCGAGGCGTTGGGCTCTAACTGAACCCGAGTGATTGCACTGCAGGCTACGCGTTACTGAACCCGAGCGATCGATCGATGGCTGTTAACTGAACCCGATCGAGCGATTCCTTCGCTACTGCTGCTAACTGAACCCGATCGATGCTGCCTTTGGATGAACAGTGAGCGTTGCTGGGGGGTTTGGATGAACAGTTCCCGGTGGGGGTGGATGAACAGGACCCCGTGGTGTTGCCTCTGGATGAACAGGACCCCGATCGATCGAGCCGGTTCGGGCTGGATGAACAGGACCCCGTGGAGGGCTGGATGAACAGGACCACCCCGTGGAGGGCTGGATGAACAGTAGACGGTGGAGGGCTGGATGAACAATAGCCCGAGGAGGGGTGGTTGAACAGGAGCCCGTGGAGAGGGCTGGTTGAACAGTAGCCAGTGGAGTAGCGCGTGGTGGAGGCTGGATGAACAGGAGCCCGTGGATGAACAGTCGCAGGTGGAGGCTGGAGGAGGTCGACGGTGGATGAACAGTAGCCCGTAGAGGCTGGAGGGGGTCGACGGTGGAGATGAACAGTATCTCGTGGAGTCCCGTTTTGCGGTACGCCACACCCCTCCCGATGAACAGGACCCCCGTTTCAACCGTAGCGCTCCAACACAAGTCTGTTTCCTCTGTTTTGCGGTACGCCACACCCCTCCCGATGAACAGGACCCCCCTTTCGACCGTAGGAGGTCCATTTCCTCCGTTTTGCGGTACGCCAGACCCCTCCCGATGAACAGGATCCCGTTTCGACCGTGGCCGGTCGAACACAAGGTCGTTTCCTCCGTTCTGCGGTACGCCAGGCCTCGTTTCCATCGGTTGTTCCATCCAAGCCCTCCCGATGAACACGACGATGCATTCTGTTCCGACCCAGCCGGTAGGCTCCCCATGAACACGACGACGACGTAGTTTTTCCGTTCCGACCCAGCTATGTACACGAGCCCTGGCCGTACGTATGCGCGAGTAGGCGTTCGAGACCCCGCCCGTATGTATGTACGTGGTCGTATTTTCTTTCTAGCACACTGGCCGTTGTACATATGTGTACATGCTACGTGCGCGCCTCTACTACGACACGTGCGTGCCTCTACATCGACCAGTATGTACGTACACGTTCGCGACCAGAATGACAATGCTACGTACGCTTCGACCAGGTGTGTCCCGACTGTCAGGCACTTCCTTGCGTGCGAAGATGTAGCTGGTGGGTCCCAACAGTCAGGGGGGCGAATCATTTTTTTTGCCCGGACGCACTTCCTTGCATGCAAAGATGTAGCTGGTAGGTCCCAGCAGTCAGGGGGGAAACGTTTTTTTCGTGAAATACAGTTGCCCGTCCGGTGGGTCCCTGCTGTCAGGTGGAGGAATCATTATTTTCCGCGTAATAAGGAGGCACTTCCTTGCTGCGGCCATGGACCCAGCTGTCAGCCTCTCCACGTATAGTCCACGTCCGATGGAAGCCATTGCTTGACCATGTTGACCATGCCGCGCCAAGAGCACCAGGGTGGTGGACGACGGCAAGGCCTAGGAAGGGGACGACGTGGAGCCGGGGAAGACAGGCAGTGGATGCCCACGCGTAGAGGAGTATGAGGGTTCACTGGTTCACTGCGGTGTGAGGCTGTCGTCGCCGCAGAATAACAGGGGGTGTGGGTGAGTAGAGGGATGGCCTGGCCGCGGTGGGAGTAGTAGGGGGCGGTGAGGCCTCCGCGGCATGACAGCCGGCCACGGGAGGCAGGAGCACGAGGCACGACCAGCGCTGGTTTGGGCGGCTGGAGCAAGAAGACCAGAGGTTGAAGAAGCACTACGGCCGTTGGATGGACATCGTACGGTCACTGGAGCTAGAATCGTTCATATTGACTAAGTTGACAAAGCCCTCCGTCCCCGTCAACTTAGTTGGCCCACAAGTCAGCCTCCCACTATTGTGGGTCCTAGCTAGCAGGGGGTATTCTTTTTAAGTGCGTAATAAGGAGGCACTTCCTTGTGTGCGAAGATATAGCTGGTGGGTCCGACCTGTCAGCGGTGGGAACATTTTTTTCATGAAATACAGAGGCCCTTCCGGTGGGTCCCAGCTGTCAGGTGGAGGAATCATTATTTTGCGCGTAATAAGGAGGCATTTCCTTGCGTGCGGTCGTGGACCCAGCTGTCAGCCTCTCCACGCACATTCTACTTCTGATGGTGTCGTTCATTGACCATGTTGACCACTCCGCGCCGAGCGCATCCAAGGTGGTGGACGACGGCGAGGCCCTGGACAGCAACGAGCCGGAGATGGGAAGACGCGGGAGTAGAGTCGCAGACGGAGAGGTGTACGAGGGTTAACTGGTTCTGGTGCGGTGTGGTTCGGCAGTTGGTGGAGAAGAACAGGAGGTGTGGAGGGGTGGGGGGATGGCCTGGCCCACGGTGGAGTAGCGCTGCACAGCGAAGCGTGCTAAGCAGAGCTGCTAGCAGCAGGAGGCGGCAGCAGGTGGTCCCGGCGGCGCTGGAGGAAGAAGACGGGAGATTGAAGATGGATGTCTGTCGTTGGATGTAAATCCAACGACTAACGATGTCAGAATCATTTGTTGACTAAGTTGACAACGACTTGCATTGGCTTCGACCTATTGGCCCACATTTCAGCCTCCAAAAATGTGGCACGTATTCAACCCATTTTTTCAGAATTTACAGTCTTTTTTTGCCGGGTAGAATTTATAGTCAATTTGATCTCTTTTTTTTAATTACAGTCCATTAGCTGGGCTGGGTGAACAATAATTTAGCATCCACACGGCCCATTTATGTTTTTCCTAAAAAATTACAGGCCATTTGCACTTTCTCGAAATACACGATTTTGCTGGGCTGATTCTAATTATAATGTTGGGGTGGGCGCAACAATGTTATCAAAAAATAAACAGGGGTTGAGCATTTTGTTATATATATATATATTTATTTATTTATTTATTTATTTATTTAAATAATAAGTGATTATTACATTGGTCCTTAAATCTTACCAAGCTTTTGTACACAATCACCAGGATTTTCGTTGCCAAAAAAATCCAGGATTTTATTGTTAAGAAATTATTTTTATAGGTTAATAAGATGTGGGATATTATTTTCTTACATATGTAAGTATCTGTTAAATATATGATGACAATAACAATAATATATAATAACATATAAAATAATTTAAATATATATAATATAGTTAGAAGGGAAACATAAGTTGGACCAGGCGTTCCTATTCTTATATAGAAAAATAGAACAGACCTCTGTGTTTTCTTCAAAAAAATACATAAATAGGGCTGCCGATGTTTCAGGAAAAATAAAACCTCGGATGGGAGGTCCATAGGCCAGTCGATACATGACGGCCCTCAAGAAAATACAAACAGGCCTATGGACCTCCCATCCGAGGTCGTGGGTTGCGCATGTTAAACAAGCAAGCCTAGATGGGGCAGCCCAAAACCCAGCTGATACTTGCTGCCCCACTGATACTAAATGATACCTGTCAGCTCCCCGGCTTCGTTGTGAATTTATCTCCTATAGTAACTACGTTGAAGCACCTAAAAAAATGTAACTATGTTGACAAACCCGTGGGCCCCAACGTCAGTATAGCATTAGGAGGAAGTATTTTTTCGATGAGGCACTTGCTTGCGTACGGCCATAGACCTGGTGGGTCCCGACTGTCCGCCTCTCCACGTACAGTCCTCTCCAGATTCCTCTCGTTTTTCAGCATGTTCACAACGGCAGACAGCGGCACCGCGGCGAGCGCACAAAGGCCCAGGAGGAGATCCGACCACCTGAGGAAGTGCCTTATTAGTAACAAAACAACTGAACTAGCCTAGTGGCCGAGTAACACTACCCGACAGCTGTTCCGCCCGGGTTCGATTCCACCTGTGCAAAGAAAATATCTCCAAAATTTTTGCCTCTGCCTTTATTGACATGTGGGTCCCAATTTTCATCTACGCACACCACGTCCCACACTTGCCAAAACTTCGTCCCTCGTTTTCTCTATTTTTCGCACACTCGACATTGTGTGGGCATTTTGAAAATAGCATATCTTTTTGACTGTGCATCATATGAAGATGTGCTATGCATGAATGTTGATCAGCATGATGTTAACTGGCTGGTAGTTTCAATTTCGACCATGAATAAAACTTCCAACATGATGTTAACACTGTTTGAAAAGGTCGTGTTAATATAAATGCTCTGCCTCTAAAAGTTGCAGTTTCTTATCTGAAACTGAAACTTGCAATTTCTTCTCTGAGAATCACATTGTCTGCACTTTTATACTCCTATGAAACTACATTTTTTTATATGCTAAAAATAGATCTCTAGAATTCATAAAATACTTCATATGCTCAATACTGCAAATCTGAAATTCAAAAGACATTCATATCTGAAAGTACTCTCAAGATACACAACACAAAACACAATTCACAACCTGCAAATACTAACAACCCTAAGCTCCTTCTGACAATTCACAACCTGCCCGACTATTGGGCTGGGGGGGCAGTCCCTCCTATTCCTTGGCGGCAGACAGCCGCCCCGTGAGACGATGTGAACGGCGAGGGAGAGGATGGCGGGGAAGCGTCGTCAGGCCAACTATTTTTCTCCTCTTGCAGTTGGGTTCGGTCGACGAAGACTCCATCGGCTCGCTCTGGCACGACACCCTCACAAACGGCACCCTGTAGATGCTCGATCCTTCAATCTCTGGTGGATGCTCCATCTGGGATCGATACTCCCACCACCGCTCCCTCGTGATCGGATTCGGTGAATCTGTTTGCTCCATGGCCCAGAGGAGCAGCTCTATGTACTCCCGCGTGACTCCCTCCGGGAGTATCGCCGCCTTTTCGCTCTCTTGCAGATATTTGGCCATGGATGTCGCCGTCGCCGCTAGTTGGTCCTTGTTGTCAAACCAAGACTGTATCTCCAACATCCTAGCTAGCTTCACAGGGTCGCCGTCTGCGATCCTCACGTATCGGTTGTACTCCTCCATCGATCTACTTCTCCACAGCACCTTCACTCGCCGGCGGTGGTTTTTGAATGGAAGAGGAGAGGAGCAGCGCTGGTTTTGGATTAGAACGGGAGAGGAGTGACGCTGGTTTTGGATTGGAACAGGAGAGGAGGGGCGGTGGTTTTGAAATGGAAGAGGAGAGATTGGAACAGGAGAGGAGCGGCGGTGGTTTAAGAGGAGAAAAGCGGAAGAGCGGCGCTGGTCTTGGAAGTATTTTTTTTTGTTTTGCTTATTTTGGGTCAAAGTTTGACCACGTACTGTATTTGACAAGCAAAATGTGAATGTGTGTCACCAAAAATTGTATCGTTTGGTTCGTATCTGAATGTACTTTCAAATTATATTATTTTTGCAACGTATAACATATATTTTATTTACGAAAATCATGGTCAGTTATGACCCAGAATAAAAGGGAGACTAGTTAATGTGGGGTTGCTTTCTTAATTGAAGGGTAAATTGATTTTGATTTTGATCCAGTCACAGCGCGCCGGCCCTCTCGTCCAACCCTAAACCGCTGCTGCACGCTCCTCTCCCTCTTCTCCATTGCAAAACCACCTCCTCTCCTCTCCATCACCTCCATTCAAAAACCACCGTCTCTCCTCTCCCTCTTCTCCATTGCAAAACCACCTCCTCTCCTCTCCGTCATCTCCATTCCAAAACCACCGTGTCGCCTCTCCCTCTTCTCCATTGCAGAACCACCTCCTCTCCTCTCCATCATTTCCATTCCAAAACCACTGTCTCACCTCTCCCTCTTCTCTATTGCAAGACCACCGTATCTCCTCCCATCTTCCAAAGCTAGCACCGGACCACTCAGAAGGACATTTATGGAGAGGATGCAGTAGCGAATCAGGCAGATCGCCGGCGGCGACCAGGCAAAGTTAGCCAGGTTGAAGGAGATCCTTACTTGGTTTGACAATGAGTGGGAGATTTCGAGGACGGTGAGGGCCATGTGGCAATGTATGCGAACGAGCGAGACGGCAGCGATGAGGGCGGCGATGTACATGTACTCCTCGGTAGCAGTCATGCCGCGGTCCTTCGAGTTCATCGAGTATCTCCTCTAGGCGATGGAGCAGACAGATTCGCCCGAGGCAAAAGTCAGGCGGAGGTGGTGGGCATAAAGGTTGAAGGTCGAGCACCCAGAGGATAACGAATCGATTGAGTACGGTGTGCCGTTCGTGAGGGTGCAGAGCCAGCCAGAGCCACAAGAGTATTCGTTCTCCCACCACAAGAGGAGGCCAGATGGCGCGACGTCGCTTCCCCGCCGTTCTCCACGGTTCCCTCGATGCTTGCCTCGTTTCAACGGCAGCGGTAGGGTTTAAGGTAAGCTTCGCACTAACCTAATCTTCCACCTGCTCATGCTTACAATCAATATGACAGCTAATGAAAATCATGCTTACAATCAGTCTCCGAGTACTACGCCAATCACCCTTAAATAGCTCTGGACCTTTGGGTGAAAGTTGTGACACTGTGTACAAATAAAAAAAATAGATTGGTGCTTCTTTCAGAAAAGAGTACTCCCTAGAAAACTGCCAATATAAGCTACTAGTATTTGGTTAGAGGATTTGTTGCCGAGAAAGATCCGTCCACAGAGAGTGCCACACATCCCACTAGTGGTGGTGGATGCCAATGCGTGCATGGAGCATGGTTGGTGTCAGTAATTTTTACTTGGCACACCTCGCACTCTGCATATATGCCGGTTCCATCCGTACATTTGTGCAGTTCCACCAAAAGCTGAATAACCCTGTTTGCACAGATAATGAAAAAGCGTGATTACATTATAGTGGCACTAGTTGATGAAACACGCAAAATAAATAGAAGAAAATATTGCGATAGTATCATACTATGCCATGCTGCGAGGGCGAGATGGGCCCTGCGACGCCTCATACGGTACGCCACGCCTTATACTGGAAATCGTCCCAAGTCTCCCTGATACACCTTCTGCCAGTGATGAACATTAGTGTACAGCGGTAGTACAAGGAGGGGCCTTGAGACATTCAAATCTCTATTTTTGTGCAGATCAACTAAAATTATGCACCCCAGTTTGCAGAAACGCTTAAACATTAACAATGGGACTAGTTGATGAAACATACATTAACAAAGAGAAGCACTTTCTTTATCTACATTGGAAATGAAATGATAGAGAGGACACTCGCTCTATTTTAACTGTATTATTACTTCACTTTATCAGTGACACTAGGGTCGAGCAGGTGGCAAACGAGGTGTACCGTGCGTCGTAAGGATGAAGGCCGGGGGTGCTTAGACTGGGATGCTGAAGCTGGCTCTTTCAGTCCCTATCTTCCCCCTGATGTTTCTGTGGTAGCATTTGGGTTGTAATCCAAACTTGGTCGAGCTGGTGCTGCATCCCCCTAACTGCCTAGCTTATGTGGCGAACTTGTCTCCTGCTAGTACTCAGTCCGTTCTAGTAGTAGTTGCATAACTGCCCGTTTACACTGAGATGTTGTTGGATAATGGTTCTCTATGGTTGGGTTTCTTTAATGAAATCAGAGGGAACCCCCTCTTTCGATATATAAAAAAATAGTGGCACTAGCGGTGCCAAAACATTGCCTCAAATTAATAGTGCCACTAGATTAAGGTGCAAAATAATAACATTACTGCTTTATCATGGCAGTGCCAAAACAGTAGCACAAGAGCAGGATCAACATGCAGGTTCTTTGGCAGACGGTCAGACCAAAAAGGAACATACCTCGTGATGGGAACCATATCTGCAGTCAACGCCATCATAGAAGGGATGACACCAGTCACCAACATGGATGATTCAATTCATGGGACCTTTTTGTGCAATTCACCTAAAATGAAGCAATGTCCCATGAGCTAGCAGCTTCTTCTTCTTCTTCTTTTTAAGAAAAGGGCTCCAGCCCCGGTTCCATTTCCATCAGAAAACGAAACCCACAGAGCTTCTTCTTCATTAGTTGCAATAAAATTGAGCAACATCAAGGTTGGTCGTGAAGCTCCTGTAATGTTCAACTATAATTTGGATATCATTTGTGCAGTTTAACTAAGATCAAGCGTGAAATGTATATCTCTGTTTGCACAAAAAAGGTGGAAAGGAGGGTGACTAACAAGTGATGAAACATGCTTCAAATGAAAAAAAGCATGTTCCTTATCTGAATGGCAATCATACAAGGACAGTAGCAATTTCTAGCAGCATTGCTAGATATTAGTGTGGGCATTAGGATTAACTATGACAACCGTTAAATACGACATTACTTTAATGGTGCCGTTGCTTCATTTTACCAGCAACATTACATTACAGCTGCTACAGAGTCGGTATTTGGGCACGGGAGAGTAGGCGGACCAGGACAGTTGCATCTCTAACGAAAAGAAGCAACTTATCTTAATGGGAAATTTAGCAGGACATGAAAAAAAGTGCCATTGATTCATATTACTGGAGGCATTACATTGAAAATAACATTGGTTTAACATGTCCTTACTTTTAACAGTGCGACTGCTACATTTTACCAGTGGCATTACATAAGAGCGGCTCGGGGCAACAAACATCAGAAGAGGATATCTGGGTTGGTCCCATTTTTGTTCGGTATATAGCCACCTTATACTGTGTGAGGCTAGCAAATCTAGTGCTGGACTTACTCTGTTGACTTGTCCCACAATCCCCACTTTCATTCCTTTTTGAACCAATAGATCGGGTTTATATTGAGTTTGTACTGCGTTCCCTTTATTTCCCTATTAGACCTAGAGACCAGTTGGATAGCCAGTCTCTGCTACTTTTCGCCCCCATTATTTCCTCTTTCGACCAAGTCCTAGATTCAGGTAACAAATCTTCCCCCACCCCCACCCCCTTTCTTCCTTGTTTGAACCAAGTACTACTAGATTCGAGTGCATGAACTAGTTTTACCTCTTAACAGTAAAAAAATTAGGTGGTTTACGAACAGCCGATCGATCCTATCTACGAGGGGGCCTGAGAAATAGTAAAAGATACAAATGCAGCGACGTCAGGAGCTCGGGAAGTAGAGCAAGGCCGGTTTCGAAGGAAGTTATACCTGAAGGTCACCGGATCTGCCCACACTACTGTAGTGAGGAAGAAGGGGTGGGAGGCCCTCCCTCGCCAGCGATGCTTGGGAGAGAACGGCAAGGCACGCTGACTGGGACGCACCGGCAGTGGGTAAGAGCTGTCGCCGAGGACGACCGCGTGAACGTTGCACCTTCTCACCTTCCCCGGCGGAGAGGATCCGGCTGGATCTGTGACCAGCGATGAGTAGAGAGAGAGAGTGTGCCACCGCTGTCGTGCTTAGATCTGGAGAGGACGAGACAGTGTGAAGAGAGCAACACAAGCAAGCAAGCACTGAGGCTCCTACCTATATAGTGGAGTACTAGTTTTCTTTTGTCTATCGGCCGGAGCCGGCTTGACCTCGGCAATGACTGTCGAGAAGTCTTCATGCACGTGCCCCGGAGGCGCAGTTGTCGTCATTTTGATCTGAAGCACCGGATTATAACATATAACATGAAAAAATGCCACATGACAAGAAATCATAACCTCACTGCCCAAAGGAGACAAGATGAATCCCGACGGACAAACTAGACGAGGATCAAAGCTCAAATTAAAGATAAACTCGTAGAAAAGGGGTCCGCCGATAGATGTCCTAATTAACATAACCGACTTGACCTAGATGGCAGCCGAGTAGTCTTCGTGCATGTGCCCCCAATGACTAGCCCAACTCAGTTGTTGTTGTTTAACCCTCACAGTGATCCGAAGCACATGACACCTAATTTTGCGAGATGACAAGAAACTTTTTTTTTAGATTTCTCACCAGAACTACAGCCCTGTACAACACAGCCTGCACGCTATGTAGACGATAGCCAATCCAGGCGTGTCTGCTGGTGTCTGGTCACATGCATGGACGAATTGATCTTCCGTGTCTTGCCGGGGAGTGTGCCTATGGTCGGTTCTCAATTGCGGTCCCACATGTGTGTGCAAACGCAATATGACGCGTGTTCCATTCGGAGAGCAGCGTGCCAGACCGACCGTCTGGGTGCAACGCGAACGCAACGGGCGTGCTGTATACTCCGTACATGTGTACCGCCGTTTCTTGAGGCTTTGCTCCATGGCGCAATCCATGGATACAAAATTAGTATACTGTACTATTTAAAAGTCAAGGGCGGGGCTTTTCCCGCGCGGTAGGCGGGGCAGTTCCACCTAGTCGGTTCGACAGAGACGTGAGAAGATGAGGGAGTAGGCTGCTGTAAACGTAGGGCTGTGTGATTTGACAGTGAGTTACTGCTGGACAGGTGGGGCCCGGTGATTTGACTTGCCATTATCATTTTAACTGCGGCGCTACGACCGGCGTGAGTCTCCTGATTCCTGACCACCTCCATACAGGTGCCTCTCCCGATGCTCCACCATGTAGAGGCTGGCTCTTGCTTGAGAGCCCACTCCTCCACTTTTTCCTTGCCTCTTTCCCCCACATATGCAAAAATGCCATGTAAAGCGGGCTTATAGCCCACTATTGTACTTGATCCTACAGGTGCTAAGCCTGCCACATAGGCATAAAGTCTGATGTGGCAAGTTAATTAAGAAGAGAGAGACTAGTTTGGTGACCCCAGGAAGAAACGGTGATAAGCACGTGTACCTAGATGAAGCAAACTTAGCAACAAAAAACTAAGCACCCTATGCATTGGGGACTTTAGTTGCTAAGCCATTTAATGCCCATAGTACCTCATCTAAGCACCATTTCATTGGAAGAGGTCACTCCTTGGCAATGCAATAAATACTACGAAGAAAGAGATAGAGAGAAGTAAACAAAAAATACTCTTATAGCCAACCTTATAGCTAACCTTGTTGTATGAGTGACTAAGTGATGACTATGTATGACATGCCAACATCAGATAGCCTAACGCACCATGTTAAATCTCCAAGGGCGCGACCGCGCGAGCGAGGCGACGGTCGTGGTAGGCGCGACCATGATACGGGCTGCTGGCAGCCCTTGGATCTGAGATCGAACGGTCGCATGCTAAGTTGCTGAAAATTTGCAGAATAACCCTCCAGGATAGGATATTCACCCATAGGTCTAGAATCACGCCATGCAACCGTTCGATCTCAGATCCAAGGGCTCTCGGAAGCCCGTATCATGGGAGAATGGAAAGCTTCGTATCACCTGTAATTTTCCCGACGCTTGACATGACATCGAAAGCCATTTAATTGGGCGTCGAGTAGACGTGACATCTAATTGGGCCCCCATAGTACTGTGCATGAATCCATTTATCCACCAGGCAAGCCACTACCCTGCCATTCGCACGCGCCCCCCACTCGACATTTTTACAATCGATAAACCGCTCCTAGTCGTCCCGTACTTTCACATTACGGCGGTTCCACTAATCCTAACCCTCCTCCCAAATCCATGGCATCCCAAATCTCCATGATCGGCGGTGAGTACAAAGTTAGAACCATCACCGGCGATGAGTTCGACGTCATCTACACCCGTTCCGCAACGGTGAAAGAATGCCTTGCTCGCTTCAAACACATGTTCGAAACTCAAATGATGAGTGGGTCGCTGGGCTAGATGTTGAGTACACCACAGTCCTGGGAAGCGAGAAGAATCTAAAGGAGGCAGAGAAGAAGAAGCCCGCCATGATCCAGGTTTGCGTGCATGACTTATGCTTGGTCTACCACATATGCCATGCCGACATTGAGTGCGAGGAATTTAAGAAGTTCCTCAAGGGCGGCTGAGTCAAATTCATTACTGTAGACTTTAGGAACGACAAGGAAATCCTGGGTCGGATAGGCCTCGTTGTAGGCGACCCCTTCGACCTCCAGAAGGAAGGGCTGGTGCCCTCCCTTGATCAGCCTTCAATGCTGACCCTGCAGAAGCCATGGTTCATCCTTCATACGGTCAACTGAAGAAACCTCCGCACACGTTTCATCGTGCATGGCAGTGGATTGTACTAGATATAGACCACATCCACTACGCTGCAATGGATGGCTACCTTTGTTTCAATAACTACAAGGGTTGGATGAAGAGCAAGAGCCAAGTGTGCGGTTCAAGCAAAGAAGTATCGCCCAAGAGGAAGAGGGGCAAGGACGAAGTCGAGGACGTGGACGAGGACTCCAAGTAAGGTGGCAGTGTTGTTGCTCATGGTGGTTCTAATGCAGTGTCTACCAGATTAGTTGCTTAGTTTAATTTCTGGTGTGCTTAGTTTTATTTGAGGGGTGTGTTGTGCTGAGCCCCCAGCAGAACTATGTTATGTTTCTTCTCGTTATATTTCATACATTTCATCTTTTAGTTGGTATAGTACTACCACTCGTTTCTTCACATTATATACGTACAATATATATGGCCAACATCATATAGCCAGCAGTTTAGTTGTCAAAGAATTTCAGGGTGCTTAGTTTTGTCAAAGAATTTCAGGGTGCTTAGTTTTATTTGAGGGGTGTGTTGTGCTGGACACCATTAACTTATCATTGTGAGAATCGGCTTATTTTTGTCATGTAACATGGTCAACGGGTTTGACGTGAAAATAACAATGTCTAATGGCATTTCTGAGCAAACATCTAACTTAACGATGGCATTTTTTAGATATCTAATTGCATTTTTGAGCAGGCATCTCACGGATCGATGGCATTTTTTGAGTAGTTGTAACTTTTAATGGCAAAACTGAGTAGTGATACACAACTAGTGGCATAAATAATAAGAACACAAGAATTAAATAGGTATGCTAATTTCGTTATTTCTTTATTTCTTTATACCTTTGTGTGCGAAACAATATACGTTGCCTCCCCCCAGATTTTCTTTACAGAGGCAACATAGAACTATATGAGTGCCCTGTTAAAGTTTGGAATTATTCTGGGTTTGTTTGGCCTTTTTATACATTAATTGAGTTTCTGGTCATTTAATGTGCATAATTCAAATTTGAACTACAAGCACATGCTCCCGTGCACCAAAGTTGATTGAAAAATCACATGTGTGTCCTCGGGTGAATTTCTAGGTCCCATGCAAGAAATGGGAATGAAATTCAAACATCTGGGCATCGTGGTTCGGCTGAGAACATTAAGCTTGGTTTCAAAATTCTTGTAAATCCAAAACATGCCTGAAAATCATGAAACTTGGCATGGTGTCATGTCATGGTACTACCATGCTGTGGTAAAAAAAATTGCAGAATAGGAACAAGTTTTGGTATAAGTTTCTTGCAAACCGGAGCTTCTCTTAAGAAGGCTCGTGGTTCTGAGAGGGAACGTGTCACCTTTGTGTGCATAATTCAAATTTTAAATACAAGCACATGCTCCAGTGCACCAAATCTGGTTGAAAAATCACATGTGTGTCCTTAGGTAAATTTCTAGGTCCCATGCCAGAAATGGGAATGAAATTCAAACATCTGGGCATCATGGCTCGGCTGGAAACATTGAGAAACTTGGTTTTTTAATTCCTGTAAATCCGAAACACGCATGAAAATCATGAAACTTGGCTTGGTGTCATGACATGGCACCAACATGTTGTGGTAATTTTGTTGTCCGATTTGCGAAGGCGCACACATTAACAATCAACAAAGTCATTTTGGAACAATTCTTGTCACGTTACAATCGGAAACAGAAGTATTATTGAAATCGTGGGCGTTCTATTTACCATTTACGTGCCGCCATGCGTCCCCTTTTTTTATTAGCTAGGAGCCGTCGTGCAGGGAAGCTATTTGAGTACGAGAGGCGTGAGATCAGCATGCTTATCGGGAGGAGAGACCTTTGACCTCCATCTGCCGTCCACCTCTCTCCCAAGGTCTCCATTAATTGCGCCCGAGCCTCTGTTTAATGGCGTGGGAATGTCTCACTCGACTGAGATTTAAGAGAGAAAAAAGAAAATTCGGAAAGAAAATTTTGCACAGATCTTTGATGTAAGATCCGACGGACCTATATAGCATCTACTGCGACTTATAGCAAGACTGATGAATATATATAAGGACGACGAGAGTGGATAATAATTGTCTTACATAATTAGGAAGGTAATTAAAAAAGCCACATGCGGCTACGTGCGAAATACACAAGGGCAAAAGAAGAAGGAAGACACATACAATGATCTGGCTCGCTGATCTCTACTTTCTTTATGCGCTGCAGGTCGCGGAGACTAGTTCTCGCAGCGGGCGATGATCTCTTTCATCAGTTTCATGTCCTTAATACGCTGCTTGGCAGCATCCATGGATTCCTCCACCAGCCTGTTGCGCTTGATGCGGAGCATGGCATTCTCGTCCATAAGTTTCTTGATGATGACGCCCGTCGTCTGCAACAAGGTAACGGTCTCCTCCTCCTGCTTCGCCCTTTCAGCGATCTTCGCCCTCAGCAGGTCGTGCTCGCCCCGGAGCTTCACATTGCCCTCCCCTAGTTGCCGGATGACGCCGGTAGCCTCGTCCTGCAACCTCGCCCAGCCGGAGATCTGATCCATCTGGCTATGGACTGTCGCATGCATGCGCCTGTAAGACTCCTCGCCTGCCCGCGAGAAATTTTCCTAGGCCGCCGCCGCGCGGCGGGACCTCCGTGCTACTTCGATGGCGCGGCGGGACATCTCTGCTGCTTCCGCAGCGTGGCCGAACAAGACTGCTACATCGATGGCGCGGCGGGACCTCCATGCTGCTTCGGCGGCGCGGCGGGACCTCTGTACTGCTACTGCTGCGCGGCTGGACATGTCGGCTGCTTTCGCGGCGAGGCGGGACATCTCTCGTGCTTCCTCTTCCATGCTCACCTCTCCCTGGTGGAAATCTCTCGACCCAGAACTCACGCTGGCCATGGCTTGATTGACTTGATTGCTTTTTGTGGATGAGTTGTTGAGGAGGAATGTGCAGTCATCTTAGCATAGTACATAGTATTTATAACCGAGTACTACTAATACGCTCCTAAGTGGGAAACCGTTTAGATTGTGATCGGTGTGAACAGGTTTGCAATTAAATATAGCGTGGTAGTAGTAATTTGGAATGTGACGAGACGCGCTCAAAATTTATTGGCGGTTCTAGTTTCGAAGTGCGACACTATTCCCGGATGGTGTAACATCGGCATGTTTTCTCGGCCGTGGTGTAGCATATGCCATGGTACTAGTTCTTTTTCTACTGCTGTATGCGTGCAAAAGCTGGCACCGTCGGATACATATCTTACGCTTGGCGTTCGACAAGAATAGCCTCGTGGCGAGCTATAGACTAGTCTTTTTTTCAGACGCATTACACCTATCTCTCGGGACTTCTCGCACGCACCATCACTGCTCCCTAGGTCGATGCCACCCACATACACTTGTACTCTGAGAAGAGGTGCACGCACGCACTCGTCCTCTCTCACACACGCATCTATAGCTACAAATTGTAGTGTTCTCAACCATCCGATTTGCTCTATCATAGGTTTCACGTTGCTCCTTGGCCTTGAGATTGAGAAGTAGGGATGAAAATGGAGTGGAAAGTTTCCGCTTTTCCGGAGGAAAAATGGAAACAGAGAGGAAATATGAAATAGAAATGGAAATTTGCAAAACGGAAATGGAAATGAAATTTTTTTATGCGGAAACAGAAACAAAAACGGAATGGTGTTTTCCGATAGAATAGAAGTGGAAATGGAACTTTCTGTTTCCGTAAATATGGAATTTCTGTTTCTACTATAGGCCTATGGCTGCTTTGTAGCCCAACTACCAAATAACACACAATGACACAATGAGTAGAATCAGCAGAATGGATCATTTGAGGGCCAAGTTTTACTACCACACACATACTCAACTAGACCCTATACGGAATTGTCATGTGCTACTATAATACTATCCTATATTGCTAACACAACCATATTATTTTGTAGACATGTTAACAATTCCATAAATTTGTTTGTTTTTTGTCTATATTTCTCTATGATTCAAGGGGGTTTTAAGTTCTTGTCAACAAACCATTTTGTTTCCGTGTCCGCTGTGTATTCGCTCTGTGTCTATTTCTGGTAGTATTTGTTTCCGGTGTTTCTGTATTCGTTTCCGCTTCTGCAAAAAAATATGGAAACAAATATGATAGCACCCAGTTCCGTCCGTTTCTGCGCCGTTTTCATCCCTATTGAGAAGTTTAAAACGCGGAGGCTAAGATGGAGGCGCGAGGTTTTGGTTAATGTGCGGGCCGCACACGGCACCAACACGACAAGAGCTTCGTCTGCCTAGTGCGCATGCAGTCGGGTGACTTGTCCAAGTATAGACACAACCAGGCCCTCGTTGGTATCCACGCCTCGACTTTGGCTGGTCATAGTGGAGAGTAACATAGACTAGTTACTAGTCTATGTTACTAGTACCTTCATAGTGGGTAGTGTCATATACTATATGCATAATTTGGCGACGAGCGCTCTCTATATGTACCACCTTTTTCTTTAATTTCATCTTGTTAGTTTTGCTCCATGGCGCAATCCATCGATACTACTACTGTACAAATGTATACATTTTTTAAAAGGCTAGAGGGTGGGGCAGTCTAGCTTGGTCCTTTTCACGAGAGGTGAGGGCCTTTGTGATTTGACGGCTCATTACTGCTGGAAGGCGGGGCCTTGTGATTTGACTGCTCGTATAAATGTGCCGACGACCTGAGGAGGAGCAAAGAACCATGCGGTATACTCAAGTTTTCCACTGGAGTAGTACTATGACGGAGGAGCACGAAACACGGCAGCCTAGTGCCATATGGCGATAAAAAATGATCTAATTTGCTAGTCATCTCATTGTTAGCATTGTTCTATTCATGCCTCGCAGAGAACGTGACACGTGCGGCGAAACACCTGAAGCAAAAGAAGAAACACAGGAGCAAAAGAAGAAGGAAGATTATCACCCCAAATGATCTAATTCGCCACGGAGTCGTAACTACTTCTTCATTGCCTCCACGACCTCCATCTCCTTGCGCACCTCCTCCGCCATCTTCTTCATTCTGTCCATGACGCGGGATTTCTCGATGCGAGCCTTCCTCATCTGTTCCACGGCCGCATTACGTACCTTGACAGCAGCCGGGTGCTCGATGTGGAGCTTCGCCAACTCCTCCTTCTGTTCCATGACGAGGGCCTGCAGCATCTTCATCGAGGAACTACTACTCTCATGCAGCTTCTTCCAGCCGGCGTTCTTCTCCTTCAGCAAGTTGAGCTCGTGGCAGCGCTTCGCCTTGTCCTCCTGAAGTTGCAGGATTTCGCCGGTCACCTTCTTCTCCGAGGCAATGCTCTTCTTCAGCAGCATCACCAAGCCGGCGGTCAACTCCCCCTGCTTATTGAGCTCAGCGGGCATGTCGTCGAGGCTCTCCTTCAGCAGCTCCACGAAGCTGTGGATGAACTCCTTCTGCTTATTGAGGTGCTTATTGAGCTGATCAGGCATGCCGTCGAGGGATAACGACTCCAGCGCCGCCAGCTCGGCATGTTCTCCTCCGCGGCTAGGGAGCTCCTGGGAGCCATCGCCAGCCCGTGAGAGATCTTTCGAGGTCTCTGTGTGGCAGCGAGCCCTCTTTTTTTCCGCAGCCTTGGTTGCCGCTCCCTTGTTACGAGTAGTTCTCGACCTAGAGCTCTGCGCACCGGACATGGCAAGGACGGACGAAAAAGAAGCACTTATGAGGAGGAAAGGTAGAGTAATTTTCGGTTAGGTAGTTCCCCTTTTTATAACCTAAGTACTAGCACTAGTACTAATACCTGCATAGTGGGAACACGTTCAGGTTTGGTACGTACTAGTAGGTGTGAGCAGGCTTGCACTTAATTGTAGCACTAGTACTTTCGAATGTGATGGGAAAAAGGAAAAGATAAATTGATGGGTTTTGGTTTCGAGGCCTGAAACGGCTCCCGATGAGTTTAGTGGAACATAAATTTCAAGTAGACTACACTGCTCAGATGCGTAAATATTATGTTACTGTCAAAAATTGGCACAAAATACGAAGGAGACCAATGGAAGTACTACTAGCAACCCATGATTTAACTACTCGCATGCGCGCAGTGGAGTAGTAATGTCTTTCATCCGTCCTCACGTCCACTCAATTTGCATGCGCTGTATTAATTGACCATCAATGAAGTGAAGGACTTTACATGCATTAAATTATCACATGGGGTGGATCTTGGTACAAAATTGCGTCCGCCCGTGTACCCGCGTGTGCATGCGAGGGAATGAGTGCGTGTCTGGCGTGCGTGCACATATTCGCTTCGTGCATGTACCGCCAGTGTGGCTCAGGGAGGACGAGTACATTCTTCTGGAACCAGTAGCACGTCACTGTGATCAATCCACACAAGGATGTCGCGACAACGCCTCCACATGTGCCACGTGGCTTCATGAACTGTAAGAGAGACACTATGTAGTGTGCCATTGTGTTTTGCACATACTCGAAGTACTAGTAAGGTACACGTGCATTGCACGCGTCAGATTTTGCAACCAAATTATGAATAAATACCACACTATAGCATGTAAGCTCTGAGTCATATATGCCTGATGTAGACCTTCGTTTAATTCTTATAGTTCATCTCATTCAAAATCAATTAGTTTTTATAAAAAAACCTAGGGCCTCTTTGATTCGTAGGATTTCCAAAACGCGGGAATAGGAAGAACATGGGATTAGAGTGGAATGTCATCTTGAATCCTACAGGATTGTACGAGTGTTTGATTGTGCATAGAAAAAATGCAGAATTCTTTCAAAGAGGTTTGAGTGGATGGGATGTTTCCTATGAAATCTAGTGCAAATGAATCATATGGAAAAATTCCTATGGTTTACAATCCTACGAATCAAACAACCAAGATAGGAAAAATTCCTAAGGATTAGAATCCTCCAAAATTCCTTTGAATCAAAGAAGCCCTTAATCTATTTTATGATTCATGGAATTGTGCGTTGTAAAGCATAAAGTAAAAACAAATAATGGCAATTCAACTAGAAAAAAAGTTTGGGCAGTTATGATACGGAAGATTCTAGAACAAAGGAGAACCACTGTTGTTTTGAGATTTGTGCATTATGCTTAAGTTCAACCATGGAGTCTGCTAGATTGTACATGTGGCAAAATCCGATGGGGGGCTAGAAGACGGTGCGAGGGGCCGAGTGGAGGGAGACTATGAAGGAGTGCACAACTGCGAGATCGATATTTAGAGAGAGGGGGCGAGAACGTGCGCTGTTGCGCGCAGTGGTGGAGCCATGAGAAGTGTCCCATGAGCTAGGGGGCCAAGCATTGCTAATCCTTTACGAGGAGGGCCAATTCATCAACTTAAACCATTTTTACCAGCAATTGTCTAATGATCACATTCATATTAGCCTCGATATATAGTGATGTTGGGGGGGGGGGCAGGGCCCTTGCTGCCCCCTGTCTTCGCCATTGTGCGCGCGTCTGAGAGATGAAACGGAAGTCATGGATGATGAGAGGGGGGCGTTGAATATATAATTAATGTGGGTTTATTAGCTATATATGTAATCCTATATAGAGAGGTATAGATTGATCGATGTGGACATGGGAAAGAGGGTGAGACCTCACTAGATATATAGATTGATCGGTTTATGTGGAAAACTATGAAAGACCTAGCTATATATACACACACATAGAGGAACATCGATCATTGCGCATGCACGTGAGAGATAAAGAATGCCCGATATGATGGAGAGGGGGATGTGTGTGTGTGTGTGTGTGTGCCTTCATGGGAGACCGACCTGAAGAAAAGATTGCATGTGTGCGATGGATAATGCCGACTAGTAGTGTGTGTGCATGCATGCACGAGAGAACGTTAGTGGTACAATTAAAAAGAGAAGACCAATGTGTGGGTGTAAAAGACTATGTGAGGTCATAATCAATGTAAAGTTGAATTCAAATATTTGAATAAGAGATCATGATGTTTGAAACCCATGCATGCATGAATATAACGGAGATCTGCGCGGTGTGGTTTGGAAACAAGCATGTTGTAATGTATACACATTGAACAAGGTCGGACTGGTTTGAATTTGAGATACCGATGGCAGACATCGTTTGGCCACATTGCATCCGTGCATGGACACACTATTCTAATTGGAGATGATGGGTGGCTTTCACATCACATATCTATATCTATACCCCTATATATATTATATTATATATTTTTTATATAGTGTGCAGATAACTTTAACTTTGAAAGATGGTCGTTGGATGAGGCCGATCCGATGGTGCAGAGCAGGCAAATTTGAGCACTACTGGCCATTGGATATCATCTAGATTCCACCAGATTTTGCCACATGTACAATCTAGAAGACTCTATGGTTGAACTTAAGCATAATGCACAAACCTCAAAACACAAGCACTTCTTCTTTGTTCTAGAATCTTCCGTATCAGAATTGCCCAAATGTTTTTCTACATGATTTGTTTTTACTTTATGCCTTACAGCGCACAATTCCATGAATATTAAAATAGATTAGCTTTCTTATAAAAACTAGATGATTTTGAATGAAATGAACTATAAGAATTAACGAACATCTACATCATGCATATATGACTCAAAGCTTACATACTATAATGTGGTATTTATTCATAATTTGGTTGCCAAATCTCATGCGTGCAATGCACGTGTACCTTACTAGTCTAAATGGTGTCTGTGTGTGTGTTGTGCGTGTTAAACACATTGTACGTAGTATATCATGCTAGTCTAAATTGTCTTTTTTTGGTACACGTTAAGCTTGTTCTCCCGAAATTTCAAGCCGCGCCTTGTTATGCCGAAATTTCAAGCTAGCGTCTCTGTCTATCGTGCTGCGAAACTCCCGCCTCTTCAACCCGCGCCTTGTTCCCCCGAAATATTTAAGATAAATCTTTGTCTCGTTGTACTCCGACAACTCCCTCCATCTCAACCCACGCCTTACTATTCCAAAATTACAACGCGCGCGAAAACTCCCACCTCCTGTGAAATCCCGACAGGCGAAATGCCCGTGATACCCCTGAACCGAAAGAACCGCCTCAAATCGGTGGGGGTACTTTGATAACTTACCCCACATTTCGGACAAGCGCGTCCCTAAGCCATGGTTCCCCACTCCCATCCCATCCGCCCACCCATTCGTACACCGAGGCCGGGAAAACCCGCGAAGCCCCACACCCTCCTCCGTCCGCCACCCAGCCGGAGCCTCTTCCCCAACGACGCCATCCACAGCAACACCTCGACGTCCCTCATCCACCGTACCGGATTAGGATCCGTTGTCGATCTGGTCGTCCCGCCGGTTCACCCACCCCGTCCTCCACCTCCAAGGAGCTGCCCCGACGTTCCCCTCGTCATTCGCGCCACCTCCATTCCCACACCGCCGTCTTCACCTGCACCACCGGAAGATCATCATCATCACCGTTTCCTCGGATGAAGTTGCGGCCTAATCGGCACCACCAAAGAGGTTGTACACTAATCGCCGCATTTTCTTCTTGACTCGATCTCACGGTGCTGCCGGCGCTCGGTCCCGAGCCGACACAGTGCGGCTCCATCCACCGTGGCGTCGCCGGCCACTTCCTCCACGGCATCGCTCCCTCGGCGGCGACGTCCACATCAGTAGGAGCTGCTACTGCTTTAGCTCTCACTCGCGCTGCTACTCTACTCTTGCTCTCGGTCCCCTGCCTTGTCTGCTCTTGCTCTTGCTCGCGCTCGCGCTGCTGCTCTCGCTCTTGCTCTTTCTTGCGATGCTGCTCTGATTTAGCTACACTTCAGTTGACTGAATCGACTTTTGGGTCAGTCGATTTTCAGGGGGTGGGGGGGCTCGCCGGAGTTAAGGAAGAACCAGCCGCAGCGGGGAGGGGGGCTCGCCGGAGAGGTACCCCACTATCTATCTTAGGGTTCAGGGTGGGGGCGGTGGTCGCCGGCGGTGGTGAGGCGGTGGCGTGGGGATCGCCGGAGAAAAAGCTCGGAATGGGGGGCCTAGAGGGATGGCCGGGGCGGCGGCGGACCGGCGGTGGGGAGTGTTTTCGGGGCGGGCGGGGCGGCGCACCGCTGGCCGCGGGCGGCTGTTTGGCCGGTGGTGGCTGGCGACTTAGGGGGTGGAGGTTGAAGATGAACTACAGGCCCTTGATTTCGTATCCAACGGCTGCAAAATCGACTAACCAGAGATGAAAAAGTCAGTCGACTGACATGTAGCCTCACCTCTAATGCGTTCAGTTTCGACAGTAAAATTCAGTTTCGATAGCAAAATTCAGTTTCGACGGTCAAGTTCAGTTTCGACAGTTAAATTCAGTTTCGACAGTTAAGTTCAGAGATGAGCGGTTGATGTATTTTACATCTAGCACTTTGTGGTTATGCATTTTACGTCATCTATTGGAGATGCTATTAGAATTCCACTCAGGTTAACGTTCTCTCTCTTGTCCTGCTTCATCCTCGGCGTCGTACAACTCACCGGAGCTGCTCCAACAACGAAACCCTCCATCACAGCGGAGCAGTACCTCGGGCTCCATCTCCAGATGCCTAAGATCTTCTTCCCCTCCTCCGACAGCCAAGTCAGCCAGAGCATCCACACCGGCCAACCCAATCACGCTGAGATCGACATGGCTTCGCCAAAAAGGTTGTACACTTGTTGCATATCTTTTTTACTCTACATCTTATATATATTGTCCACTGAGCACACGGAGTAACGGGAAATATGATTATTTTATCCTACTATATGACAAGCAGTGAGGTACCAGGAAACTTAGCTATCCGTGATGGACTCTCTTGAACGCCATCATTATTTATCTCTGCGCATTTGAGCTGTGCATTTGTCGATGGCCCTGGAGTTGAGCTAGTAGGGCAGTGGCCTGGGTCCAAAGTAATAGATGTAGCACAAAAACATTTTTTTAGTGTAGGCTTTTCCTTGCTCAAGCTTGCGTACTAGAATCGCCAGTGCTTGAAAGGAAAAGTGAATGAAAAACATAGGAATTGGAAAGTTCCCTATGGTACTACTTTTCATGAATTTGGTGCAAAGGAATGGAGCAAAGGAAAACTGTAGGATTTGTTCCTTTAGTGTCCCCTTGAAAGAAAAACCATAGGAATTTTAATTTCCACTTGTCCTCCTTTTCAAATTCCTATTCATGAAGCACAAGACTAAGAGATAGTAGCATAATAGCATTATAACCATACATTTTCTTATGGTCTGACTTAATCTCACCATGCTTCTTTGCATCCTGTGATCTTCCAATTCTTGTGAACCAAACACCCAGATTGGCAGAAATCCTGTGTTTTTAAATTATCTGTTTTGCATGTGCGTTCCTTGTCGACGTTCTGGGAACGGGGGTCCCCAAACTTGCCTGCCTGCGGCCCACGGCGTGGCTCTGCGAGCGGGCCCGTACGGGCCATCTTCACCAACAAGCATTCAAGACCCTCGCGAGGGGCCAAACCTCACGAGGCGGACGACGCAAGACCTCTTCGAGAGCGGCCTCACCAGGTTGGCTCGCGAGGGGCGGAGAGTTCAAGGCAAGGCAAACCTCGCGAGGTTCCCGTGACGTGAGCCATGACGATCGAGACCAGGCAGGCGCCAGCGCGCACAGTGTCCTTGTTACCCCTTTGGTGCAAGGGAGGCAAGCGCAGGCGCGGAGTACTGAGCCTCAGGCAAAGGTTTCCATATCGGTGCAACGAGACCAAGACCAGTAGGACGGCAAGACGGAGGTCACCATGGAGCCCAAGGCGGCGTCACCACCAGAGCCTTTTGCTAGCGAAGACTGCTTTTGTAAGGATAAGCTGTACTAGCTGTCCCCTTTCAAATTGGCCATTGTTGGCTCCCTTCCCACTCAATATTTGGGGAGAGGACCAGGGCCTCTATAAATAGGACTAGCCACCACAGTAGGAGGCATCTGATCTTTAGCCGATCCTTAGCCACACACCAAGCACAAGAACACCTCAACCTCAGGAGGCTATTCTTCCCCTTGTAACTGTTAATCCTTAGCCCTAGAGGCAATCCACCACCATCACACTAGAGTAGGGTATTACACCACAACGGTGGACCGAACCAGTATAAATCTTGTATCCCTTGTGTTGCGAGTTCGTAGAGTTAGTCCTTGAGATCTTAGCGAAGCTAGGACGTGGATCGGTAGGGGATATCTTCGTGCGCACATCATTGTTCGAACCTTGAGGGTTTTGCCGGAACCCGTGATCCGACATTTGGCGCGCCAGGTAGGGGTGCGCCGTAGCTTTCCTTCCGTCGGTCTGTGCTCCTCCACCACCGCGCTCCACCCTCATGGCAGGCGTCCCGCTCCCGGCTCCGACAGCTGACACCGACGACGGGGCCAAGGGGCTCCGAGCCCTGGCCCCCACCTTGCGGCAGGTGCAATGGCCGCCCAAGTTCAAGCCGGAGAGGCCGCCTCGCTACGACGGTGCGGCGGACCCGTCAGCTTTCCTGCTGGCATATGAGGAGGCCGTCCTCGATGCCGGGGGCGACGACAAGGTCATGGCCAACTGGCTTCCCATGGCCCTCACTGGCGCACCGCGCGCCTGGCTGCTCAACCTCCCTGGATCCACGGTGGCATCTTGGGAGGAGCTGCGCGGCCTCTTCACCGTGCGCTACGCGACACCGGCGCACCACGCGGTCGCGGCCCTACTAGGCGGCTCTCAAGCACCGCCTTCAGATCGCCATATCAAGCCATTCCTTCACCAAATCGGCCCCGCTTACATGCACTCGGGGGCTCTACCGGGCTGGGCTGCGCCCGAGGCCGACCTCAGCTTCGACTCAGAAGACCACCCCGTCATCACCGCCGGCTCGGGTATGCTCCCGATGCTTTGCACGCTCACCATTTGCAACGTGGTCGTCACCAAGACTCTCATCGACGGCGGCGCCGGCCTCAACGTGCTCTCCGTGGAGGCCTTCAGCCTTCTTCACGTACCGCTCGAGCGGCTCAGCCTCAGCAAGCCTTTCTCAGCGGTTGGCGGCGGTGCCGCCAACTCCCTGGGGCAGATCCGCCTCCCTGTCACCTTCGGCACGCGCGACAACTACCGCACCGAGCTGGTCGACTTCGACATCGCCCGCATCAGCCTCCCGTACAACGCCATCCTCGGGTACCCAGCTCTGGCCCAATTCATGGTAGCGACCCATCCGGCCTACAACCTCATGAAGATGCCTGGAAGCAAGGGCGTCCTCACCATCAAGGGGGACGCCAAGGAGGCCTTGGCGGTGCTCAAGCTTGCCCTCAAGACCGCCGCGGCGGCACAGCCCGTCGGCGCGGGAGCCTCCGAGGCCAAGGGAGCCGCACTAACCAAGAAGAAGCAGTTGTTCACCCAAGATAAGGCGGAAACCAAGCAGGTGTCGGTCGATGAGGACGGGTCCTCAGGAGCCACCTTTACCATAGGTGCCGGCCTCGACCCAGGCCAAGAGGAAGCGTTGGTGAAGTTCTTGCGCGCAAAAGGAGATATTCATGGGAACCCAAGCAGCTAGTGGGGGTCCCGAGAGAGGTGATTCAGCATCACTTAAGGGTGTGCCCCAATGTACGCCCTGTGAAGCAGCGAGCGAGATGGCAGTCCACAGAAAAGCAGGCCTTCATCATCCAAGAAACCCGCAAGTTAGAGGCGGCGGGTGCCATTCGCGAGGTTCGGTACCCCGAATGGCTGGCAAACCCTATCATTGTGCCAAAGAAAGGCGGGAAGGAGAAAATGTGTGTCGACTTCACCAACCTCAACAAGGCCTGCCCCCAAGACCCGTTCCCGCTTTCATGCATCGACCAGATCATCGACTCCACCGCCGAGTGCGACCTGTTGTGCTTCCTGGATGCGTTCTCAGGGTATCACCAGATCAAGATGGCAGTAGAAGATGTAGAGAAGACAGCCTTCCTGACCCCGTGTGGGGTGTACTGCTACACTTGCATGCCCTTCAGATAGCGTAACGCGGGCGCAACCTTTCAGCGGCTGATGCACATCGCCTTAGGGCGGCAGCTCGGGAGAAACGCGGAGGCCTACGTCGACGACATTGTGGTGAAGTCTCGGGAGGCGAGAACCTTGATCCAAGATCTGGAGGAGACTTTCGCGAGCCTGCGCCAGGTGAACTTGCGACTTAACCCGGAGAAGTGCGTGTTTGGTGTCCCTTCCGGCAAGCTGCTGGGTTTCCTCGTGTCCCACAGAGGGATTGAGGCGAACCCAGAAAAGATCAAGGCCATTGAAGACATGAGCCCACCGCAGACCCTCAAGGAAATGCAGAAGCTGGCTGGTCGGGTGACTGCGTTGGGGTGCTTCATCTCCAAGCTAGGGGAGCGCGCCCTACCCTTCTTCAAGCTTATGAAGAAGAAGGGCCTGTTCGAGTGGACCCCGGAGGCCGACCGAGTTTTTCAAGACCTCAAGAGATACCTGATCAGCCCTCAGGTGATGGTGGCGCCACGGCCCCTCGAGCCCCTAGTGCTTTATCTTGCCGCCACCCCATACTCTGCCAGCGCAGCTTTGGTGGCGGTTTGGGAAAAGCGCCAAGCCAAAGGCGCGTCGCGCCAAGCTACGCCGCCAGCCGAGACGACGCAAGATCATGAAGGCGCCGCAAGAGCCGTAGCAGCATCCACGGAGGACCAAGCTCGGCAGGACGACGCCACCGAGATCCCAACAAGCGATCAAGCGTCGGGAGCTCCACCACCTCAGGAGACGCCCCGACTCCCGCAAGACACGAGCCTCACCAACGCGCCAGCTCTCGTCGAGCACCCGGTGTATTTCGTCAGCACGGTGTTGCGGGACGCAAGGGCATGATATCCCATGCCTCTGAAGCTCTTACTCGCGCTCTTGGTGGCCTCGCCTAAGTTGCGGCATGATGTCTACTACACAACCTTCTTCTTGTAGACGTTGTTGGGCCTCCAAGTGCAGAGGTTTGTAGGACAGTAGCAAATTTCCCTCAAGTGGATGACCTAAGGTTTATCAATCCGTGGGAGGTGTAGGATGAAGATGGTCTCTCTCAAACAACCCTGCAACCAAATAACAAAGAGTCTCTTGTGTCCCCAACACACCCAATACAATGGTAAATTGTATAGGTGCACTAGTTCGGCGAAGAGATGGTGATACAAGTGCAATATGGATGGTGGATATAGGTTTTTGTAATCTGAAAATATAAAAACATCAAGGTAACTAAGGATAAAAGTGAGCGTAAGCGGTATTGCAATGCTAGGAAACAAGACCTAGGGTTCATACTTTCACTAGTGCAAGTTCTCTCAACAATAATAACATAATTGGATCATATAACTATCCCTCAACATGCAACAAACAGTCACTCCAAAGTCACTAATAGCGGAGAACAAACGAAGAGATTATCGTAGGGTACGAAACCACCACAAAGTTATCCTTTCTGATCGATCTATTCAAGAGTCCGTAGTAAAATAACACGAAGCTATTCTTTCAGTTCGATCTATCATAGAGTTCGTACTAGAATAACACCTTAAGACACAAATCAACCAAAACCCTAATGTCACCTAGATACTCCAATGTCACCTCAAGTATCCATGGGTATGATTATACGATATGCATCACACAATCTCAGATTCATCTATTCAAACCAACACAAAGTACTTCAAAGAGTGCCCCAAAGTTTCTACCGGAGAGTCAAGACGAAAACGTGTGCCAACCCCTATGCATAGGTTCATGGGCGGAACCCGCAAGTTGATCACCAAAACATACATCAAGTGAATCAATAGAATACCCCATTGTCACCACGGGTATCCCACGCAAGACATACATCAAGTGTTCTCAAATCCTTAAAGACTCAATTCGATAAGATAACTTCAAAAGGAAAACTCAATCCATTACAAGAGAGTAGAGAGGGAGAAACATCATAAGATCCAACTATAATAACAAAGCTCGCGATACATCAAGATCGTGCCAAATCAAGAACACGAGAGAGAGAGAGAGAGATCAAACACATAGCTACTGGTACATACCCTCAGCCCCGAGGGTGAACTACTCCATCCTCGTCATGGAGAGCGCCGGGATGATGAAGATGGCCACCGGTGAGGGATCCCCCCTCCGGCAGGGTGCCGGAACAGGGTCCCGATTGGTTTTTGGTGGCTACAGAGGCTTGCGGCGGCAGAACTCCCGATCTATTCTGTTCCCCAATGTTTTTAGGGTATACGGATATATATATATAGGCAAAAGAAGTCGGTCAGGGGAGCCACGAGGGGCCCACGAGGGTGGGGGCGCCCCCAGGGGGCAGGCGCCTCCCTGCCTCGTGGCAACCTCGAAGCTTCCCTGACTTCAACTCCAAGTCTCCTGGATCACGTTCGTTCCAAAAATCACGCTCCCGAAGGTTTCATTCCGTTTGGACTCCGTTTGATATTCCTTTTCTGCGAAACACGGAAACAAGGGAAAAACATAAACTAGCACTGGGCTCTGGGTTAATAGGTTAGTCCCAAAAATAATATAAAAGTGCATAGTAAAGCCCATTAAACATCCAAGATGGATAATATAATAGCATGGAACAATCAAAAATTATAGATACGTTGGAGACGTATCAGCATCCCCAAGCTTAATTCCTGCTCGTCCTCGAGTAGGTAAATGATAAAAACAGAATTTTTGAGGTGGAATGCTACCTAACATATTTATCAATGTAATATTCTTTATTGTGGCATGAATATTCAGATCCATAAGATTCAAAACAAAATTTTAATATTGACATGAAAACAATAATACTTCAAGCATACTAACAAAGCAATCATGTCTTCTCAAAATAACATGGCCAAAGCAAGCTATCCCTACAAAATCATATAGTCTGGCTATGCTCTATCTTCATCACACAAAATATTTAAATCATGCACAACCCCGATGACAAGCCAAGCAATTGTTTCATACTTTTGATGTTCTCAAACCTTTTCAATCTTCACACAATACATGAGCGTGAGCCATGGACATAGCACTATAGGTGGAATAGAATGGTGGTTATGGAGAAGACAAAAAGGAGAAGATAGTCTCACATGAACTAGGCGTATCAACGGGCTATGGAGATGCCCATAAATAGATATCAATGTGAGTGAGTAGGGATTGCCATGCAACGGATGCACTAGAGCTATAAGTGTATGAAAGCTCAACAAAACAAACTAAGTGGGTGTGCATCCAACTTGCTTGCTCACGAAGACCTAGGGCATTTTGAGGAAGCCCATCATTGGAATATACAAGCCAAGTTCTATAATGTAAAATTCCCACTAGTATATGAAAGTGACAACATAGGAGACTCTCTATCATGAAGATCATGGTGCTACCTTGAAGCACAAGTGTGGTAGGATAGTAGCATTGTCCCTTCTCTATTTTTCTCTCATTTTTATTTTTTTATTTTTTTTATTTGGGCCTTTCTCCTTTTTTATGGCCTCTTTTTTTCGTCCGGAGTCTCATCCCGACTTGTGGGGGAATCATGGTCTCCATCATCCTTTCCTCACTGGGACAATACTCTAATAATGATGATCATCACAGTTTTATTTACTTACAACTCAAGAATTACAACTCAATACTTAGAACAAGATATGACTCTATATGACTGCCTCCGGCGGTGTACCGGGATGTGCAATGACTCATGATTGACATGTATAAAGATAATGAACGGTGGCTTTGCCACAAATACGATGTCAACTACATGATCATGCAAAGCAATATGACAATGATGGAGCGTGTCATAATAAACGGAACGGTGGAAAGTTGCATGGCAATATATCTTGGAATGGCTATGGAAATGCCATAATAGGTAGGTATGGTGGCTGTTTTGAGGAAGGTATATGGTGGGTGTATGATACCGGCGAAAGGTGTGTGGTATTAGAGAGGCTAGCAATGGTGGAAGGGTGAGAGTGCGTATAATCCATGGACTCAACATTAGTCATAAAGAACTCACATACTTATTGCAAAAATCTATTAGTTATCGAAACAAAGTACTACGCACATGCTCCTAGGGGGATAGATTGGTAGGAAAAGACCATCGCTCGTCCCCTACCGCCACTCATAAGGAAGACAATCAATAAATAAATCATGCTCCGACTTCATCACATAACGGTTCACCATACGTGCATGCTACGGGAATCACAAACTTTAACACAAGTATCTCTCAAATCCACAAATACTCCACTAGCATGACTCTAATATCACCATCTTCATATCTCAAAACAATCATCAAGTATCAAACTTCTCATAGTATTCAATGCACTTTATATGAAAGTTTTTATTATACCCATCTTGGATGCCCATTATATTAGGACTAAATTCATAGCCACAGAAAATTGCCATGCTGTTTAGGACTCTCAAAATAATATAAGTGAAGCATGAGAGTTCATCTATTTCTTCAAAATAAAACCACCGTTGTGCTCTAAAAGGATACAAGTGAAGCACTAGAGCAAATGACAAACTACTCCGAAATATATAAGTGAAGATCAATGAGTAGTTGAATAATTATGTAACTATGTGAAGACTCTCTAACATTTAAGATTTTCAGATCTTACTACTTTATTCAAACAACAAGAAAAACAAAATAAAATAAAATGATGCTCCAAGCAAAACACATATCATGTGGTGAATAAAAATATAGCTCCAAGTAAAGTTACCGATGAACGAAGACGAAAGAGGGGTTGCCATCCGGGGCATCCCCAAGCTTAGGCTCTTGGTTGTCCTTGGATATTACCTTGGGGTTCCTTGGGCATCCCCAATCTTAGGCTCTTGCCACTCCTTATTCCATAGTCCATCGAATCTTTACCCAAAACTTGAAAACTTCACAACACAAAACTTAACAGAAGATCTCGTAAGCTCCGTTAGCGAAAGAAAACAAAACACCACTTCAAGGTACTGTAATGAACTCATTCTTTATTTGTATTGGTGTTAAATCTACTGTATTCCAACTTCTCTATGGTTTATAAACTATTTTAATAGCCATAGATTCATTAAAATAAGCAAACAACACACGAAAAACAGAATCTGTCAAAAACAGAACAGTCTGTAGTAATCTGTATCAAACGCAAACTTATGGAACTCAGAAAAATCTGCCAAAATAGTAAGACCTAGATAATTTGATTGTTGATCTTCTGCAATTGGAATCAGTATTTTCTCACGTTCTGGTGATTTTAAACAATTGTTTTCGTGAACAGAAAGTTTCTGGAATTTTCAGCAAGATCAAATAACTATCATCCAAGAAGATCCTATAAGTCTTACTTGGCACAAACACTAATTAAAACATAAAACCACATCTAACCAGAGGCTAGATCAAAAATTTATTACTAAACAGAACCAAAAAGCAAGAAACTAAAATAAAATTGGGTTGCCTCCCAACAAGCGCTAACGTTTAACGCCCCTAGCTAGGCATGATGATTTCAATGATGCTCGCATAAAAGATAAGAACTGAAAAATAAAGAGAGCATCATGAAGAATATGACTAGCACATTTAAATCTAACCCACTTCCTATGCATAGGGATTTTGTGAGCAAACAACTTATGGGAACAATAATCAACTAGCATAGGAAGGCAAAACAAGCATAACTTCAAGATTTTCAACACATAGAGAGGAAACTTGATATTATTGCAATATGTAGAAGCTTATGATCCTCTCTCATAATAATTTTCAGTAGCATCATGAATGAATTCAACCATATAACCAGCACATAAAGCATTCTTTTCATGATCTACTTGCATAGAAATTTTACTACTCTCCACATAAGCAAATTTAATGTCACCAATAGTAGTGGGAGCAAACTCAACAAAATAACTATCATGTGTTTGAAAATTAAGATCAAGATGACAAGTTTCATGGTTATCATTTTTCTTTAAAGCATACGTGTCATCACAATAATCATCATAGATAGGAGGCATGCTTTCATCATAGTAAATTTTCTCATCAAAGCTTGCGGGACAAAAAATATCATCTTCATCAAACATAGCATCCCCAAGCTTGTGGCTTTGCATATCATTAGCATCATGGGTATTCAAAGAATTCATACTAACAACATTGCAATCATGCTCATCATTCAAATATTTACTGGCAAACATTTTATAGACTTCTTCTTCTAGCACTTGAGCACAATTTTCCTTTCCATCAAACTCACGAAAGATATTAAAAAGATGAAGCGTATGAGGCAAAATCAATTCCATTTTTTTGTAGTTTTCTTTTATAAGCTAAACAAGTGATAAAACAAGAAACTAAAAGATTCGATTGCAAGATCTAAAGATATACCTTCAAGCACTCACCTCCCCGGCAACGGCGCCAGAAAAGAGCTTGATGTCTACTACACAACCTTCTTCTTGTAGACGTTGTTGGGCCTCCAAGTGCAGAGGTTTGTAGGACAGTAGCAAATTTCCCTCAAGTGGATGACCTAAGGTTTATCAATCCGTGGGAGGTGTAGGATGAAGATGGTCTCTCTCAAACAACCCTGCAACCAAATAACAAAGAGTCTCTTGTGTCCCCAACACACCCAATACAATGGTAAATTGTATAGGTGCACTAGTTCGGCGAAGAGATGGTGATACAAGTGCAATATGGATGGTGGATATAGGTTTTTGTAATCTAAAAATATAAAAACAGCAAGGTAACTAAGGATAAAAGTGAGTGTAAACGGTATTGCAATGCTAGGAAACAAGGCCTAGGGTTCATACTTTCACTAGTGCAAGTTCTCTCAACAATAATAACATAATTGGATCATATAACTATCCCTCAACATGCAACAAAGTCACTCCAAAGTCACTAATAGCGGAGAACAAACGAAGAGATTATTGTAGGGTACGAAACCACCTCAAAGTTATCCTTTCTGATCGATCTATTCAAGAGTCCGTAGTAAAATAACACGAAGCTATTCTTTCCATTCGATCTATCATAGAGTTCGTACTAGAATAACACCTTAAGACACAAATCAACCAAAACCCTAATGTCACCTAGATACTCCAATGTCACCTCAAGTATCTGTGGGTATGATTACATGATATGCATCACACAATCTCAGATTCATCTATTCAAACCAACACAAAGTACTTCAAAGAGTGCCCCAAAGTTTCTACCGGAGAGTCAAGAGGAAAATGTGTGCCAACCCCTATGCATAGGTTCATGGGCGGAACCCGCAAGTTGATCACCAAAACATACATCAAGTGAATCAATAGAATACCCCATTGTCACCACGGGTATCCCACGCAAGACATACATCAAGTGTTCTCAAATCCTTAAAGACTCAATCCGATAAGATAACTTCAAAGGGAAAACTCAATCCATTACAAGAGAGTAGAGGGGGAGAAACATCATAAGATCCAACTATAATAGCAAAGCTCGCGTTACATCAAGATCGTGCCAAATCAAGAACACGAGAGAGAGAGAGATCAAACACATAGCTACTGGTACATACCCTCAGCCCCGAGGGTGGACTACTCCCTCCTCGTCATGGAGAGCGCCGGGATGATGAAGATGGCCACCGGTGAGGGATCCCCCCTCCGGCAGGGTGCCGGAACAGGGTCCCGATTGGTTTTTGGTGGCTACAGGGGCTTGCGGCGGCGGAACTCCTGATCTATTCTGTTCCCCGATGTTTTTAGGGTATATGGATATATATAGGCGAAAGAAGTCGGTCAGGGGAGCCACGAGGGGCCCACGAGGGTGGGGGCGCGCCTCCCTGCCTCGTGGCCACCTCGAAGCTTCCCTGACTTCAACTCCAAGTCTCCTGGATCACGTTCGTTCCAAAAATCACGCACCCGAAGGTTTCATTCCGTTTGGACTCCGTTTGATATTCCTTTTCTGCGAAACATTGAAACAAGGGGAAAAACAGAAACTGGCACTGGACTCTGGGTTAATAGGTTAGTCCCAAAAATAATATAAAAGTGCATAGTAAAGCCCATTAAACATCCAAGATGGATAATATAATAGCATGGAACAATCAAAAATTATAGATACGTTGGAGACGTATCACGGCACTACTTCCAGGGTCACCCCATCAAGGTCGTCTCAGCCTACCCATTGGAGAGAGTGCTCAGGAGCCCCAACTCTGTTGGAAGGGTCGCTGAGTGGAACATCGAGTTGCATGCGTTCCAGTTGGAGTTCAGCACTAACAGGGTCATCAAAGGAGCCGCACTCGCTGCTTCGTGGTAGAATGGACGGATGCCCCGACGCTTGAAGTAGGCGAGGACCAGTCCACCTCGCCGGGAAGTGAGGCGCCTGATGGATGGGTCATGTATTTCGATGGCGCCTCCGCGCACCAGGGAGCGGGGGCTGGAGCAGTACTTATCTCGCCCACCAAAGACAAGCTCTACTACGCCGTGCAGCTTTGCTTTCAGCGGGACGAGAAGGTCTCCAACAACATCGCAGAATACGAAGGCCTCATAGAGTGCCTGAAAGTTGCGGCATCTCTGGGGGTGAAGCGCCTCACTATTAGGGGCGACTCGCAGCTCCTCGTCAACTTCGCCAACAAGGTATACGAGCCGAAGGACGAGCACATGGAGGCATACCTCGCGGAGGTGCGCAAGATGGAGAAGCAGTTCCTGGGCCTGGAGTTGCGGCACGTGCCCCGCGGCACCAACAAGGAAGCTGATGACATCGCCAGGAGGGCATCCAAGCGGCAGCCCCAAGAGCCTGGCGTCTTCGAGGAGCGGCTCTTCAAGCCATCGGCGACACCGCCACTTTCAAGGACAGCTCAGCCTTAGGAGGAACTCCCGCAGCCGCCTGCCACAGGAGCCCCAGCCTGTGGCCCGACTTCGGGAGCGCGCCTACTCTTGGCGCTTGAGCCCCAGGAGGGATGCTGGACCAAGGAATTCAAGGAATACCTGATGCAAGGGGCACTGCCAGAGAAGGAGGAGGATGCAGAGCGCGTGGCCCGGTAAGCCACGGCATACTGCATTCGGGATGGTGAGGTTTACAGGAAGCGACCAAATGACGTTTCACTGCGTTGCATCTCCAGGGATCAGGGGAAGGAGTTTCTATCTGACATACACGCTGGGGATTGCGGGCACCACTCGTCATCACGGACCCTCGTCGGCAAGGCATTCCGCAGCGAATTCTACTGGCCCACGGTGCTCAACGATGCAACCGAGCTGGTGAAGTCCTGTGAAGCCTGCTAGTTCCACGCCAAGCAGATCCATCAGCCGGCTCAGGGCCTCCAGACCATCCCACTCACATGGCCGTTCACGGTCTGGGGGCTGGATATCTTGGGCCCGTTCCCTCGAGCGCCTAGGGGCTACCGCTACCTCTACGTCACCATTGACAAGTTCTCCAAGTGGGCGGAGGTGGAAGCCGTCCGCACCATCCCAGCGGGCTCCGCGGTCAAGTTCATCAAGGGTCTCGTGAGCCGTTTCGGGGTCCCCAACCGCATCATCACTGATAACGGCTCACAGTTCACTAGTAATCTCTTCAAGACATACTGTGCTAACCTTGGAACGCAGATCTGCTATGCTTCGGTGGCACACCCCAGGAGCAATGGTCAGGCCGATCGCGCCAACGCAGAGGTCCTGAGGGGCCTCAAGACCAGAGCTCGAGGCCTGCGGTAGGGGCTGGTATGACGAGCTCCAATCCGTGCTGTGGTCCATCCGCACCACCGCCACCAAGCCAACAGGCGAGACCCCGTTTTGTCCTCGTCTATGGAGCAGAAGCGGTCCTCCCTCACGAGGTCAAGCATCGCTCTGCACGGGTCCTGGCGTTTGATGAAGCGCAACTGGACGCCACGCGGGGGATGGACCTCGTGCTGGGGGAGGAACGCCGCCGCGAAGCCGCACTACGGGCGGCAAGGTATCAGCAGGCACTGCGGCAATACCACTGCCGCAACATCCGCTCCAGGACGCTCGAGGCGGGTGACCTCGTCCTGAGGCGGGTCCTCTCCAGGGAAGGGCTGCATAAGCTCTCACCCATGTGGGAGGGCCCGTTCAAGGTCGTCCATGTCTCCAGGCCTGGTGCCGCGTGTCGGTGTCAAAACCGGCGGATCTCGGGTAGGGGGTCCCGAACTGTGCGTCTAAGGCGGATGGTAACAGGAGGCGGGGGACACAATGTTTACCCAGGTCCGGGCCCTCTCGATGGAGGTAATACCCTACTTCCTGCTTGATTGATCTTGATGATATGAGTATTACAAGAGTTGATCTACCACGAGATCGTAGGGGCTAAACCCTAGAAGCTAGCCTATGGTATGATTGTTGTTGTCCTACGGACTAAAACCCTCCGGTTTATATAGACACCGGAGGGGGCTAGGGTTACACAGAGTCGGTTACAAGGGAGGAGATCTACATATCCGTATTGCCAAGCTTGCCTTCCACGCCAAGGAGAGTCCTATCCGGACACGGGACGAAGTCTTCAATCTTGTATCTTCATAGTCCAACAGTCCGGCCAAAGGATATAGTCCGGCTGTCCGAGGACCCCCTAATCCAGGACTCCCTCAGTAGCCCCTGAACGAGGCTTCAATGACGATGAGTCCGGCGCGCAGATTGTCTTCGGCATTGCAAGGCGGGTTCCTCCTCCGAATACTCCACAGAAGTTTTTGAACACAAGGATAGTGTCCGGCTCTGCAAAAAAAATTCCACATACCACCGTAGAGAGAATAATATTTCCACAAATATAATCTGCTGACAGCTTTTCATAACGTGATGTACTGTCGTGGTCTGGTCATGACGAACCGTTTTTCCGAGCCTGCCACTGCATGTGCCGCGAGGCAGTTTTATTGGCACGTCCTGTCAAAGCAGAGATCGTGTCCCTTTTTTCACAGGATTCTCATCAATACGGGCGTGGGTAACCCCATCGTGCCTGCTGGTATGACTCCTCGATTTTAGGCAAGTTCCAAACGGCCACGTGGAGGACGCTCGATATTCACCCTCTTTATAAAGGGGCCAAGGCCTGTCCTTTTCTTCTCGCACTCGATCGAATCCTTCCCCCACCTCGAGTTCCAACACCCAAGGCTCAGGAGGTGCTTCGGACCTTCAGCCATGTCCGAATCCAACCTTCAAGGTCGGTGGTGCCCTCCTCTATCATAGAGGAGGACATCAAGATGCTAAGAGAAGCCAGGTATCTGACCGCCGAGATCTCGCACAGGCTGCCTGCTCGAGGGCAGGTCGTTCCTACTCCCGAGCCCAACGAGAGTGTCGTATTCGTTTCCCACTTCCTCTGAGGGCTAGGTTTTAGTCTAGATCCCTTCGTTAGAGGGCTCTTGTTCTATTACGGGCTCGATTTCCATGATCTGGCCCCGGATTCCATCCTTCACATCTCGTCGTTCATCGCCGTGTGTGAGGCCTTCCTCCACGTCACCCCACACTTCGGCTTGTGGCTCAAGACCTTTAATGTGAAGCCGAAGATGATTAATGGGCGACACGCAGAATGCGGAGGTGCCATAATAAGCAAAGGCGCCGGTGCTCCATGGCCAAAGGGTTCCTTCCCGGAGGTGTCCAGCTTATGGCAACGGGAGTGGTTTTACATCACAGCTCCCCGTGGTACTAAGTGGGTTGCCGCTCCTGCTTTCCGCTCGGCCCCCCCGCCACAACTGGCCATGGGTCAATAAGGGGCTGGACTGGGGGCCAGCAAATGATGTGCCGACGTTGCAGAGCCGCATCCGAGATCTCCTCGAGAGAGATGTCAGCCTTATCAAGGTAATGCAAGTCATGCTAGTTCGTCGAGTCCTGCCTTGCAAACGTCGACCTCTCCGTATGTGGGAGTTCAACCCGGAAGGATCGTGAACTATTTAGCACTTCTTCGGCATGACGCACGAAGAGATGTATGGATTGTTCTTCGGATCACAAATAAAGTGTCTGGACACCACTGAGGATGCGGGTCTGAGCTGCAATCGTCCAGATACCCAAGTAAGTAATTCTTCGGCCGAACATGCTGTCTTTTTATTTATCACAACATCATTCTGAGAAGACGCTCTTTGACCAGGACTGGGTAAAAAAGGTGAAGATGATCAGGTGTTCGGCCCCCCTTCCCGAAGGCCCAACAGATCCAGTACTGGCCAGAATGCTTGAGCTCGCGCCTTATCAAGGGAAGATAAATGGGGGAATAAAGAAGCCGAAAGCGAGCCTCACTCATTATTCATCCAAACCGGGGGAATTAGTGCCTCCGCGAAGGAGGATAACCAAGAAGAAGAATCTAAAATTCCTTCTCCCCAAGGAAGGAAGAGGGCCACCTCTGAAGACTTGGAAACAATGGTTTTCAAACGAGGGAAGAAACCTTCGTCAGGGGGCCCTACCCCGGAGGGCATCCTTACCGCACAGTACCCGCAAGGGGACCAGCCCTCCACCGAGCTGTAAGTAAACAAAAGTACTTCATAGTAAATATACCTTGCTTTATTTCTGAGAACAATAACCGAGGTGTATGTCTTGTAGTCCGGATCGTAGCCCTTCTCGACAGAGTTCGTCTTCGGGGGATCTTCTTCTGGAGATGCTGGAGAGCGAAACGCCTCCCCGTGCCTCCCCGCCTCATGAGGCGGACGACCCTGAGGTGTCGTCACGGAGGATTTCTCCTGATCCGCCCAGGCCAGAGGGTAACCCTTCGGCCACCCGAAGTCCGGAGTATTCGGCTCCTAAGGAGAGCAATAGAAAGAGTCCGGGACTGCCCAGTGCGCGACCAGACACACTGATGAATCTTCTGGAGCAAGCGGCTATTTCAGAAACGCATCGTACGCTAATGGGTACGGTGGTTGAGAGGATTTCATCCGCCGAAAGTGGGTTGCATGAAGCTTTTATGAGCCTGCTGAGAGGCTTTGAGGTACGCAAAGTAATATGTATTTTTTGACGGTACCGCACACGCTAGGTGTGCCCTATGCAGATAGTAGCCCCTGAGACTCTGGTTGCTGTCAAAAAGGACGAAAAATAGAGGATCATAGTCCCAGGTAATAACCATGCTGCTTTCATGTGCAGGCGGCTGAGGGTCCGGTGGCTAGCCGGACTGGTGAGTTTGCCGAACTGAAGCGGCAACTTGATGCGGCAGATGCCGACATCGTGCTTGTAAACAAGCGGTTCAACAAGGCACAGGGTATGTATTCTCCTATGATCAACACATATTAAGAGGAGCATGATGCTAGTATCTGTAATATGCTGTGGCTGCAGATGGAGCTGCCGCCGTGGAGACCCTTCGGGCGGAACTTGCCCGAGCCAAGGAACAAGCCAAGAGGAGTGATGCGGCCGCCCTAAAGGCGGTCGAAGAGCTAAGAGCCGAACAGGCTGCCCATTGCCAGAGCAAAGAGAAAATAGCCAAGATGGCTGTTGAGCTGAAAGATGTCGCCGACCGTTATGAGCTTCTTGAAAAGGAAAACCGAACGAAGACGGCGGACCTGGAGAAAGCCACGGCAGCAGCCAAGGAAACCCGTTCTAAAATCAGAGCGGTGAATGAGGAGCTACGTCAAGCCGGAAATATCACGGCTGGGAAGCCCTTTTTGTTGCGGACAAAGTTCGGAGATCCTAAGTATGCCCTTCTGGATCAATTATGGAGTTCTGCGGACGCGTACCTGGATTTGGCAGCAAATGCTGCTGATGCGACCAAGTTTTTCGAAGATCAAAAAGATCACGAAGTGGAAAAGTTGTTCTGGTCGCAGTTCAATGCTATGGCGCGTCCGCTGCTGTTAAATGAGCAAATGGCCGAGTGGGCCGAGCTCCATAGGTTGTCCGGCTTGCCATGAGGTCTGTTGTGGATCATCTTTGGCCGGAAGGACCAAAGCCGAATAGTTATTTTGGCTTAGTGCAACAATTCCTTGGTGCTGTGCCGCATATCGACGCTGTGAAGAGGTCGGCGTGCATAGAGGGTGCGCGGATGGCTCTTGCCCGTGTCAAGACATACTGGGCGGAGATGGAGGCCACCGCTATTGCATCCTAGAGTTCGGCGGTAGGCCGGGTACCGGCTGAGCACTATTTTGAAGAAGTCTTAGAAGGCGCTCGTTTAATAGAGGCTCGGTGCTCGAAGAGTATCATGTTCTAGTGACATGTATCCCAATTGTAAGAACAATGTTATTTGGATTATAAAGGCTGTGTTTATACTTTTGCCTGAAAGTATTATTATGCCTCCTGTGCGGTCGTTTATGTATGTATATATATATATATACTGAAAGTTTGCAGTCGTCGGCTTCAGCCCCCACGCATATAATGCGGGGTGTTCGCAAAAGCGCGTCTTCACACTTGATCCAACGTCTTGGTCCATGAAGGAGGTGGTAGCGCGGCGAACGAGGCAATCAGACTATATTGGTTTAACACTTTCACTTAACCATAGGAGTTTGATAGTGGGGCTACGATATAGCCCCTGGTATTTCCGCGGCTATCCGAATACGGTGCACGTACGTACATGACCAGGGAAACCGGTCCTTCGTTAATGCGGAGGAATCCCGAAGATTCCGATGAGTCATCGAGTGGTTGACCAATCTCACACTTTATCATGACAGTCAGTTTTCGGCTTTCTCTACTGAGGTGCTCGTCCGGGTGAACCAGGGCACAATCGCAGTAGTTCTCCCGGTGCCACCTTAGCTGATAGAGCGGAACGTAAGGTAGCAAACTGCGGGAGCCGGGCAAACCCAACATTTGACCAAAGACATGATTCGGAGCTGATGCATATAAGGCCAAACTCGCGACGCCGAACACTCCCTAAGGTATTTGGTCTTTACAACATATGCCGGGCTGAGTGACGCCCTTGATAATGAACCCCAAGTGTCCAGGTACATGCATTATTCTGATGTGGCGAAATGCCAATAACGTCAGCATCACTCTCGGTTATACTGAGTATCCGGAGGATGTGAAACAACAAGAGACAGTAAAAAAGGTTTACACAGGGTCTTAATCTAAAAAATAAACCTTTGAGCGGGGCCCTGCTGCACGTCTGCGCCTGTGTCTCCGTTGTGCCGTATCCTGGAAGGGTGCAGCACGATTATCATTGTAGTCCTTTTTACGTGCGGGAAGCCCCTGGTACCGCCTATGGGGGTATATCCATCAAACCAATCTCATGTTTAACTAAGCGGTTACAGCTAGTGATGCGCCGGACTCGTCTAGCCGTGTCCGCGGTCTTGACGACCTATCATTTATTCTGGTTGGAGAGGCCGTTTAGTGTTCAGCTGCTAAAGCCGCCACACGTTCTTCCGCGCGCGCAGAACGCTCAATATTTCCGCTAATTGTGATGATGCCACGTGGACCGGGCATCTTAAGCTTAAGAGAAGCGTAATGCGGTATTGCATTAAAACGAGCGAAAGCTGTTCTTCCGAGTAGTGCTTGATAGCCGCTTCGGAATGGAGCGATGTCGAAGGTTAACTTTTCACTTCGGAAGTTGTCGGGAGAACCGAATACAACCTCTAGTACTAGAGAGCCCGTACATCGGGCCTCTGGGCCTGGTATTACTCCTTTAAAGGTAGTATTACCGTGGCTGATTCTTGTCGGGTCTATCCCCATTTTGCGTACTGTGTCCTGATATATCAGATTAAGACTACTGTCGCCGTGCATGAGGACTTGGGTGAGATGGTATCCGTCGATAATTGGGTCTAGCACCAAGGCAGCCAACCCTCCGTGCCGGATACTTGTCAGATGATCCCTGCGATCAAAAGTGATCGGGCGGGCCGACCAAGGGTTGGACCTAGGGGTGACGGGCTCTACGACACGTATGTCTCGGAGTGCATGTTTGCTTCTCCTCCTCGTCACGTGAATCATGTTCACTGTTTTGACCTCTGCTGGGAATTTTTTCTGTCCCCCAGTGCTTTGCTGGCGAGGCTCGTCCTCGTCTTCACTTGGTGTATCCCTCTCCTTGTGTTCGGCGTTTAACTTGCCGGCCTGCTTGAAGACCTAGCATTCTCTGTGGGTGTGATTTGCAGGTTTATCGGAGGTGCCATGAATCTGACATAATTTGTCTAGAATCTTGTTTAGGCTGGACGGTCCATCTCTATTGCCTTTGAAAGGCTTTTTCCGCTGACCGGGTCGAGAGCCCCTAAATCCGGCGTTTACCGCTGTGTTGTCTGGGCTGTCTTCGTTATTCCGACGCTTGCTTTTATTACGTCGTGGTTTTCCATTACCATCCCTGACTTCAGATGTTCCTGGGTCGCTGGTGCTACTACGGGCCAGCCAGCTATCTTTGCCCGTGCAAAAGCGGGTCATAAGGCTTGTTAGGGCTGCCATTGTCCTTGGTTTTTCTTGGCCGAGGTGTCTGTCGAGCCATTCGTCTCGGACGCTGTGTTTGAAAGCTGCTAAGGCTTCGGCGTCCGGGCAGTCGACGATTTGGTTCTTCTTAGTGAGAAATATGTTCCAAAGCTTTCGAGCTGACTCTCCGGGCTGTTGAATTATATGACTTAAATCGTCTGCATCCGGAGGTCGGACATAGGTCCCTTGAAAGTTAGCCCTAAAAGCATCCTCAAGCTCCTCCCAACTTCCAATTGAATTTTTGGGGAGGCTCTTCAGCCAGTGCCGAGCTGGTCCTTTCAACTTGAGGGGCAAGTATTTGATGGCGTGGAGATCGTCTCCGCGAGCCATATGAATATGGAGGATGAAGTCCTCAATCCAGACCCCAGGGTCTGTTGTTCCGTCGTACGCCACTATGTTCATGGGTTTGAATCCCTTTGGAAATTCGTGATCCAGCACCTCATCGGTGAAACATAGGGGGTGCGCGGCACCCCTGTATTTGGATGTGTCATGCCGTTCTGACGGTTGTAGTGTTCGGTTTTGATTATGCGCTGGAGCGCGCTTCCTAGATCCGTAGATGGATCTGGTCGCGCCAGCCTTTTGATGTGTGTCCTCGCGTGGGTCGTGTTCGGACAGCGGATCCGTACTATGTTCGCCGTTCCCTGGTTCATCCTGCTGTATCGCTGGGTCAATGTGGTCGTCGTTTCCTCTGGAGTCGACTGGGGTGTTATTTTCTCTTGCGTTGTTATCGCTGTTTTTGCCGAGGCGGGATTTGGAGCGACGCCTATGCCTTCGCTTTGGTTGCTTCTCGAGGGAGCTATCCTTCGCTGCATGCTTCCGTTCCTCGTCATTGTTTTCTTTGGGGGTGTCCACCATGTATATGTCATACGATGAGGTGGCAGTCCAGCGCCCTGTGGGCGGTGGTTCTTGTTCGTCTCCTGCATCGTCGTCCATACCGTCGATGTCTTCGGAGCCGAAGTCGAGCATGTCGGTTAAATCGTCGATAGTGGCTACTAAGTGGGTGGTGGGTGGGGCGCGAATTTCTTCGTCATCCGCATCCCATTCTAGCCGGACATAGTTCGGCCAAGGGTCTCCTGACAGGGAGAGAGACTTCAACGAGTTTAGTATGTCGCCAAAAGGCGAGTGCTGAAAGATATCCGCGGAGGTAAACTCCATGATCGGTGCCCAATCGGATTTGATGGGCACGGACGCAGGCGGCTCGGAGTCCGTGGCCGGGGATGAATCCAACGGTTCGGCAACACGGGTCTTGTAGGAGGTGAAGTCAGTATTCGGCTCTATCGCCACTGAGTGTGCGGCCTCCGTGGCGGGGTACATCCACCCGTCCTCAGATGGCGCAATTTGTTCCGGATTGAGGGCCGGAGTGGTTGCAGGTGTGATCTCCCGAACACTGTCCGACGGCACAGCTAAATCATGCTCGTCGTGATTGTGTGGCGCACCTGACATGGGCTCGAATCCGTCAAAGATCAAGTCTCCACGGATGTCGGCAGTGTAGTTCGAGTTTCCAGACCTGACCTGATGGCCAGGGGCGTAGCTCTTGATCTGCTCCAGATGGCCAAGCGAGTTGGCCCACAGTACGAAGCCGCCGAATACGAAGATATGTCCGGGGAGGAAAACCTCACCCTGGATCGCATCGTTGCCGATGATCGAAGGAGCCATCTAGCCTTATGGTGATAGCACAGTGGAACTCTCAATGAAAGCACCAATGTCGGTGTCAAAACCGGCGGATCTCGGGTAGGGGGTCCCGAACTATGCGTCTAAGGCGGATGGTAACAGGAGGCGGGGGACACAATGTTTACCCAGGTTCGGGCCCTCTCGATGGAGGTAATACCCTACTTCTTGCTTGATTGATCTGGATGATATGAGTATTACAAGAGTTGATCTACCACAAGATCGTAGGGGCTAAACCCTAGAAGCTAGCCTATGGTATGATTGTTGTTGTCCTACGGACTAAAACCCTCCGGTTTATATAGACACCAGAGGGGGCTAGGGTTACACAGAGTCGGTTACAAGGGAGGAGATCCACATATCCGTATTGCCAAGCTTGCCTTCCACGCCAAGAAGAGTCCTATCCGGACACGGGACGAAGTCTTCAATCTTGTATCTTCATAGTCCAACAGTCCGGCCAAAGGATATAGTCTGGCTGTCCGAGGACCCCCTAATCCAGGACTCCCTCACCGCGTGCCTGGAGATACAGGACGGGGTACCCATCCAGAACGCCTGGAACATCCAGCACCTCCGGAATTTCTACCCATGAAGAAAGGCCCAATGCCTGTGAAGATCCCCGCCCGTGACAGTCTCACGTAATAACGAGTGGGGATGTACACGCCCCGGAGTCTCAAGAGTGCCGCCCTCGGGCCTCGGGGGCTCCCTCCCACGTCCTAGTGGCAGCACTTAGCTCCGCGTTGGTGAGAAGACTTGAAGACTAGACTAGGTGCCGGACGCGGCTTTTCATTTGCTTTCCGTAGTTGGCTCGTCTCCTTTTTAATTGAAATTTGCTTCTGGTGTTCCTTGCTGATTTGGTTCCGTCGCCTTTTGCCGCTATTTCCGACTCCGGTTTAACCTGTTCTCTCTCTCTCGCATTCCTCGTGAGGGGGCTAGGCAGGTGCCCTCATGAGCGTTTTTCCTTTTCTCTGCCTTCCGTCTGTTTTTTCGCGAGGCACCCTCATTCAAGCCCACAAGTTGGCGCATCTCTCCTAATCCGTGCCCCTCGGGTACCGCGATATGAAGCGCTGGGTCAAGGCTCGGGTGAACGATAAGCCTCCTAGCGAGCTTCCTAACGATTTTTTGGCAGTTCCTAAGTGCCCATTGAGTCAAGGAAGGCCTTGACAGGCACCAGGAAACAAGTGCCTCGTGAAGAGGAGGCTACCCTGAGCGTGCCAAGCTAAATTGTCTCTACACAAAACAACGGCACAACACAGAAACGATAAGCATAACATAGTGATTGAGGAATCATGGTTCGATACACGCCCCTCCGGGGCCCATACTGGTTTCTTTTTTGATACAGGAAGGAAAGGAAGAACAAGATAAAAGCGGCGCCTGCCCCTACAGTGGTTCACGGGGACGGGCTCTTGGCGACGTCCTGAGCTCAGCTGGACCCCTCCTCGTGCTTCACGGAGGCGCGGCGACGAGACGACCCGCTGCCACCTTCGAAGCGGGCGCGACGGTGTGGCGGCTGGTCGTAGCCACCACTGCTGGAGCTGTCGCCAGGGGAAGAGCCACCGTAGCTGGACGAGATGCGGTCGGCACCAAGGGCGGGTTCGCCCTCCTCCTCGTCCCGACCATCGCCAAGGCCGAGCACCTCCTCGCCGTCGTTCACCTCGGGGCAGCACCCGGCGCGGCGACCATCTTCCCCAAACACCCTCACGTAGAGGGTCACATCACCGTAGTACTTAAAATGGAGGGTGCACCGCCTGCCCAGGCCGCGCGCGCGGGCGAACGTCTACCAACCGCGGGCCAGAGCTATGTTGCCCACGACAGAGACCTCGACTGCAACCCAAGAAGCCCTGCTGCAGCAACCGTCCGCCTGCAGCCAGAGCCCACCTGGACCGGAGGCTGGCAGCTCATCGATGAAGAAGCGCGGGAGCTGAAGCCAGTTGCCGGCCGGGTTCTCCGACCAGACGACGAACTCCGGCAGCACCTCCGCCGAGTGGAAGCGCGGCCGGGGAGGCCGTGCAACCATGGCACGTCTCCCTTCGTCGACAGGGCTGCCACGACTGGAACGACCCCTGCCACGCGCAGCGGCGCCACCGCGGGAGCGAGGGGCCGCGGCGGGGGTCGTGGTGTGCTTGCGGGGACGGCCGCGTCCACGCTTGGGCGCCGGGGAGCCGGGCCCCTCGCGAGGGGCCTTCCACTTCTCTGCGGTAGAGAACCTCTTCGACGGCGCCATTGGTGTCGGCGATGGAGCAGAGGAGGAGAAGCAAGCGGAATGGCAAGAGATGGGCGATGGGGGCTCTGCCCCCCTCCCCATTTATAGCAAGAGAAGGCCAACCATCGGCCCCCACGATCACAGGTAATGATGGTTTTTCCTTGCATGTCGCAGGGACTTGTCAAGTCGGGCAGTTGCCGAGGCATCGTGGGGAAGCGGAGACGCCCACGTCCAATCAACTGCCACGCGTCGACCAAGGCCGCAGGCTATTGGGGCCCGCAGCGCTCCGCACTTGACCTTTGGCTTCGCCTCGAAGCCAAGCCCGAGCGCGCCTTGGGCCCGGGGGCTACTGTCAGCGTTCTGGGAACGGGGGTCCCCAAACTTGCCTGCCTGCGGCCCATGGCGTGGCTCTGCAAGCGGGCCTGTACTGCCCATCTTCACCAACAAGCATTCAAGACCCTTGTGAGGGGCCAAGCCTCGCGAGGCGGACGACGCAAGACCTCTTCGGGAGCGGCCTCACCAGGTTGGCTCGCGAGGGGCGGAGAGTTCAAGGCAAGGCAAACCTCGCGAGGTTCTCGTGACGTGAGCCATGACGATCGAGACCAGGCGGGCGTTAGGCGGGCGCCAGCGCCACAGTGTCCTTGTTTCCCCTTTGGTGCAAGGGAGGCAAGCGCAGGCGCGGAGTACCGAGGCGTCAGGCAATGGTTTCCATATCGGTGCAACGAGACCAAGACCAGCAGGACGGCAAGATGGAGGTCACCATGGAACCCAAGGCGGCGTCACCACCAGAGCCTTTTGCAGGCGAAGACTGCTTTTGTCAGGATAAGCTATACTACCTGTCCCCTTTCAAATTGGCCGTTGTTGGCTCCCTTCCTGCTCAATATTTGGGGAGAGGACCAGGGCCTCTATAAATAGGACTAGCCACCACAGTAGGAGGCATCTAATCTTTAGCCGATCCTTAGCCACACACCAAGCACAAGAACACCTCAACCTCAGGAGGTTGTTCTTCCCCTTGTAACTGTTCATCCTTAGCCCTAGAGGCATTCCACCACCACCACACTGGAGTAGGGTATTACACCACAACGGTGGCCCGAACCAGTATAAATCTTGTGTCCCTTGTGTTGCGAGTTCGTAGAGTTAGTCCTTGAGATCTTAGCGAAGCTAGGGCGTGGATCGGTAGGGGGAGATCTTCGTGCGCACCCCAGTGTTCGAACCTTGAGGGTTTTGCCGGAACCCGTGATCCGACATTCCTATCCTATTCCTGTCTATTTCCTATCCCTGCATTGTTAGAATCCTCAAATTCAAACAAGCCCTTACACAATTACTTCTGTTACAGATATGTGTCAAAGAAAACCTTGTGTGGTTTGTCCTGCTCCTGCGGTGTTGTGTTCCACCCCAGCTCAGCTGCTCCAACGATGAAAGGGTTCACCACAGCAGGGATCCACTCTCCAGACCGTCTTTCGCCGCCTCAGATCTTCTTCCCCGCCGCCGGCAGCCACGACAACTGCATTATCATCATCAACTGAGCAGATGACCTTGAGGACTACACGGGTCCGCAAGAGAGGTCGCACTCTTCCGTGTCTGCTTACGTTATGCATCGCTTAATATGATGACATGCTACTTTATCGTCGTGTTCACCTATTAGACTCCGAGTCAGGTCCAAACTTATGCTGAAACTTGAGTTTTTAAATGGTTGTGGGGTACATATTGGGGCAGCAATCAGTACTATCTGTCTACTATCTGGTTAATCTCGGGTTTCTACTATGAGTTTCATGTTGGGTGCAAACAAACATTAAAGGAGACATTATCTGTATTTTTTAACTAAAGCTATTATCTGCCCGCTATCATTGGTTTTGGGTCTATCCACGGTTTGCTACCATCACTCTGGATTTGTGCATGCACTCCTTACATAATCTCACTATGTTTTATTCCTATGCATGTCAGTTATTGTACACAATGGAACTGAACATGTAGAGCAAAAGAGACGAGCCTTGCGTGGCAATAAAATTTCATGCAGACGTCGCTCCATGGTGGGCGCAAAGGCAGCCCCCCTCCACCCATTTCGGATCATAATCAAGAGGAAGATAACTGTTCAAAGGGAGATTCAGAAGCAGAAGACCACTCCTGTTTACCCCATGAGGTCTTCGCTCTAACTTGGCATGCTGATGTTGGTAATATCATGCATATGGTGCCTTGCATTGCTTACTGTATACATCAAAGATGTCATCTGCTTAGTTTAGACATGCTTTGTGTCAATGCCATCTGTTTAGTTCTTTATCGTATATGTGAATCATGCATGCCATCTTGTTTAGCCAGGCATCATATATGTGAATTTTGCAATGCCACCCTGGTTAGCCAGTCATCTTATATGTGAATTATATCATGACATCATTTTTTATTACGTGTTAAATTTTTCAACAATTTTAGTACATTCAATTACTCTTCCTGTGCATCAGCCATTCGGCACGGTCATGGAAAAATATAGAGTGGAAACAAGGTCTTCAGAGCAGACAATGCTATCTGACGAAGCGCATGTCTTGCTGGTTATAGATAGCTCCTCAGAGGAGGATTCAGAGACAGATGACCAGTCCTATTTCCCCCCCGAGGTGCGTGCTCTAACTTGGCAGGGTTATGTTGCTCATATCGTGCATATGGTATCTTGCATTGCTATGTCATTTGCTTAGTTTAGACATGCTTTGTGTGAATGCCACCTGTTTAGTGTCTAATTACCATATATGTGAATTATGCAATGCCATCTTGTTGCAAGACATTATATATGTGAATTATGCAATGCTATCTTGTTGCAAGGCATTATATATGTGAATTATGCAATGCCATGCTGTTTAGCCAAGCGTCATATATGTGAATTATATCATGCCGTCCTTTTTTTGTATTTCTCATTGCTTTTGTCAACAATGTTTGTATATTCAACTGCTCTTCCTGTGCGTCAGCCATTTGAATTGGTGATGGAGAAATCTGGAGTGAAAACAAGGTCTTCAGAGCAGACAATGCTACCTGCTGAAGCAGATATTTTGCTGGTTACAGATAGCTCTTCAGAGGAGGATTCAGCGGCAGATGACCAGTCCTATTATCCTCCTGAGGTGTATGCTCAAACTTGGCAGGGTTATATTACTCATATCATGCATATGTTGTATTGCAATGCTTAGTTTTTACATCATATACATGATATTGAATGCCATCTCCTTAGTTGACACATCATATATGCGATTGCCCTCTGCTCACTTCCTTAGTATATAAATCATATATTTGAATTATATCATGCCATGATGTTTACATAGACAGCATGTATCTGAATTATGGCATGCCAACCCATTTTCTAAAGACATAATATAGTTATATCATCTCATCATGTTCACATAGTCATCATATTTTGAATTATGTCATTCTATCCGTGAATTATATCATGCCATCATGTTTCCATCGACGGCATGTTTGTGATTTATGGCATGCCAACCACTTTAATAGACACATCGTATAGTTATATCATGTCATCCTGTTTACATAGTCATCATATTTTGAAGTATGTCATTCTATCATGTTTAGTTAGCCATCATACATATGAAATTGTGTCATGCTATCCTATTTAATTAGCCATCATATATGTGAAATTATGTCCTGCTATTCTGTTTGGTTAGACAACATAAGTGTGAATTATTTCATGCCCTGTTTTCTTCCCTACTATCCATTGCACCTGTCTATCTTACAATGTCTGTACATTCAATTACTTTTGTTGTTTATCAGCCATTTTAATTGGAGGGGGTGATGGCAGTATCTGTGGGAGTAAAAACACGGTCTTCAGAAAAGATCGTGCTACCTGTCGATGGAGATAGAACCACGGTTGTACTTGCCCAAGAACCAGCCCCACCACACATAACCCAGACTCACGCAGATTGTACCCCTACCCAGTTGGATAGAGAACCATCTACACCCCTTCTAACCCCAACCCCAGCAGATAGTAACCCAGTTCCCGTTGACACAGCACCGTCTCCACCACAGAGCACCCAAACATGAGCAGTTAGTAAGGCAACTGCAGTGCCCAAAGCACGAGGACCACCACTCCGAACCCCAAGTCAACGCTTAAAGCAGAAGAAGAATTGTTCTCAGGTCAGGTTCCGTAGCTATGGTTCATACTACTTTGCTCTTGCATCACTGTATTTACTCATACCAACTAATTTCAAATTTGAAGGATGCAATTGAAACTCCAATGGCGCAACAGGCATGTTTTAAACCTGTTTCTTTAACGTGTTTGCTGTTGTAACTTGCTCTATGTTGATTTCAGTTTCAATTGAATAAACAGTTATGTTCTCATCCATGCACATTACAAGTGTTGTTATTGATGTGTAGTTTCCCACACTTATATTCTGTCTATGCTTCTTTGTCTTAAATAGATATGATTCGAACTGTATCTATCTTGATTTGGCAACATAAACTAGAATGATATAGACCATACAGTGAACATACTACATAGATGTATGTTTGTTTCATGTTGTTATCCTGTCCACCTTACTACTGAACTGGTTTACCAAAATGAGTTTCATATACTACATTGTAAACCTGTGATGTGTTTGTTTGTTTCTCTTTTAGAACGCGGATAAAATATTGGAGAAGAGTACCCCGTTATGCAATGGTAAAGGAAGTAATGCAGATAAGGTTCAAGATAGTGAGACATCCCTGTTGGTCTCCAAGAAAGCTGATAAAAACTATATTAAAGACACTGAGACAACCCCAAAGTTCGAGTTACTGGCTACTACTGCTGGCACCAGCTCTTCGAACTCGCTGCCTGAATCAGTTCGGCTTCTTGAGTCTCAACTTCAAGTTGAAAGACATCGATCAGATGTTATGCGACAGGAAGCCGAAGGACTGAGGAAGTCCCTACAGAATTCAGATGCATACTTTCTGGTGCAACAGCAAGTGCTGGAGGATTTAAGCGCCAAACAAGAGAAAGTTCATAAGCTTGCTAAGCATCTTGCCAGCATTATGGGTACCCAGGATATTGTTTCTTGAGCTCTTCTGAAGTGGTTTCAGTTCTGGACTTGTTTTGCTGCTGCGTTTATATGCTGCTTTGTTCCCTACATTTGCACTGGTGGCGAACTTTGATGCCCAGTGGATGTAATATGTGTAATAGCCGTGATAGCCTAGCGTAAGTTGCTTGCTTATTTATTTCCTTATTGTCTTGTTTATTTGTTTTCTTGTAGTCAGTGCAGTTCTTTTTCCGCGGTTTGCTCGTGGCCGCAATAACCTATTTTTTAAAACTAGGCCACATTAACCATGGGCTACATATTTACTGTAGTTAACATGGGCCTCCTACGGGCCGTAGAAACAATGGGCCTTCTAAGGGCCGTAGAAACAGTGGGCCTTCTACGGGGCATAGAAACAATGGGCCTTATACGGGCCGTAGACACAATGGGCCTTCTACGGGCCGTATCATCAATGGGCCTTCTACGGGCCGTATGATCGGTTGGCCAAACATGGGCCAATAACAGACCACATTATGGCCGTAAATGGGCTAGAGTTGAAATCGTCCGTTCATGGGCCGACCACAATGGGCCATCGTTAATCGGCCGTATTTGATGACGCTATGAAAACGGCCCAACGTATTAACGGGCCACAAACGGGCTGACTGTAACCACGGGCTAAATTTGGCCCACAAGCAGAAAATGACAGTAACTGGCCGAAAGTAAACGAATGCTGGAAATGAGCCCAAGAATAAATGGGCCTTGAGAAGGCCGAAAGATAACATGGGCTGGAAACGGCCCAACGGAATAATGGGCCGTTAATGGGTATAAAGTGATACACTGTTCATTACGGGCCAGTTTTACCACGGGCCGTTAATGAGCCGAGGGTTACTAAGGGCCTCATATGGGCCGAAATACGTCATGGGCCATACATGGGCCGAAAGTTAAAACGGGCTGGAATTATATTGGACGACCCAGATGACGCTACTGGACCTAATTCGGATAGGCCGTAAACGGGCCCTGGGTTAGCGGGCTGTAAATGGCTATATGCGGACAGGCCGTTAACAAGCTTGCCGTGGGCCGGCCCGCCACCTTTTGACCAAGTCAAACGGGCTGGCCTTTTCACAGGAATGGGCCTCTGTTGGGCCGTGCCACGTGTCGACGTATCATAGGCGCCTCCTGTCCAATGAGTGGATGACATCTGTCCCAACGGTGAGCCGACACGTGTTTCCTCCAGCCAATGATGATTTTACACGTGGAAAATCCCCATTGGTCGTGGCTGTTAACGGGTTATCGGATCCAAAACCGGACCCGATAGCTTAACGGAGTTCCATTACAGTGGATGCCATGTGTCGGTCACCCTTGACGAAAGCACTTCTGTGATGCGCGATTTATCGTCATGGAAGTGGACACTTCCGTGATGATAATTTTGGTAATGTCATGGAATACTTCTACGACAGCACAGGTATGACTATCTTGATTCTGTCATAAAATTGTCATGGATGTACATGCATGACAGAAAACGTGACCTACTGTGACAAACGCGTATCATCACGGAAGTGTATTTTTTTGTAGTGGCTTGGGGATGCCCCGGAAGGCATCACATCTTTCTTCAACAAGTATCGGTATGTTTTCGGATTCGTTTCGTTCATGCGATATGTGCAAATCTTGCAGCGTCTTTTGCATTTAGTTTTCACTTTTCTTTCATGCACCATGCTGGTATGAGATAGTCCTTGGTTGATTTATAGAATGCTCATTGCACTTCACTTATATCTTTTGAGTATGGCTTTATAGAATGCTTCATGTGCTTCACTTATATCATTTGAAGTTTGGATTGCCTGTTTCTCTTCACATAGAAAACCGCCATTTGTAGAATCCTCTTTTGCTTCACTTATATTTGTTAGAGCGTGGGCATATCTTTTGTAGAAATAATTAAACTCTCTTGCTTCACTTATATCTAATTAGAGAGATGACAGGAATTGGTCATTCACATAGTTAGTCATAAAATCCTACATAAAACTTGTAGATCACTGAATATGATATGTTTGATTCCTTGCAATAGTTTTGCGATATAAAGATGGTGATATTAGAGTCATGCTAGTGGGTAGTTGTGGATTGTAGAAATACTTGTGTTGAAGTTTGTGATTCCTGTAGCATGCACGTATGGTGAACCGTTATGTAACGAAGTCGGAGCATGATTTATTTATTGATTGTCTTCCTTATGAGTGGCGGTCGGGGACGAGCGATGGTCTTTTCCTACCAATCTATCCCCCTAGGAGCATGTGCGTAGTACTTGTTTTGATGACTAATAGATTTTTGCAATAAGTAGTGAGTTCTTTATGACTAATGTTGAGTCCATGGATTATACGCACTCTCACCCTTCCATCATTGCTAGCCTCTTCGGTACCATGCATTGCCCTTTCTCACCTCGAGAGTTGGTGCAAACTTCGTCGGTGCATCCAAACCCCGTGATACGATATGCTCTATCACACATAAGCCTCCTTATATCTTCCTCAAAAAAGCCACCATACCTACCTATCATGGCATTTCCATAGCCATTCCGAGATATATTGCCATGCAACTTCCATCATCATCATATACATGACTTGAGCATTCATTGTCATATTGCTTTGCATGATCGTAAGATAGCTAGCATGATATTTTCATGGCTTGTCCGTTTTTTTATATCTTTGCTACGCTGGATCATTGCACATCCCGGTACACCGCCGGAGGCATTCATAAAGAGTCAATATTTTGTTCTAGTATCGAGTTGTAATCATTGAGTTGTAAATAAATAAAAGTGTGATGATCATCATTATTAGAACATTGTCCCATGTGAGGTTATCAAAATAAAAGTGGACAAAGAAGCCCCCCAAAAAAGGAGGGAGGCCAAAGAAGCCTACAAAAAAAAGAAAAAAAGGAAAAAAGAAGAAGAAGAAAAAACAACAAAAAAGAGAGAAAAAGAGAGAAGGGACAATGTTACTATCCTTTTACCACACTTGTGCTTCAGAGTAGCACCATGTTCTTCATATAGAGAGTCTCTTGAGTTATCACTTTCATATACTAGTGGGAATTTTCATTATAGAACTTGGCTTGTATATTCCGATGATGGGCTTCCTCAAATGCCCGAGGTCTTCTTGAGCAAGCAAGTTGGATGCACACCCACTTAGTTTCAGTTTGAGATTTCATACACTTATAGCTCTAGTGCATCCGTTGCATGGCAATCCCTACTCCTCGCATTGACATCAATTGATGGGCACCTCCATAGCCCGTTGATTAGCCGCGTCGATGTGAGACTTTCCTCCTTTTTGTCTTCTCCACACAACCTCCATCAGCATATTCTATTCCACCTATAGTGCTATGTCCATGGCTCACGCTCATGTATTGCGTTAAAGTTGAAAAGGTTTGAGAACGTCAAAAGTATGAAACAATTGCTTGGCTTGTCATCGGGGTTGTGCATGATGTGAATATTTTGTGTGGTGAAGATGGAGCATAGCCAGACTATATGATTTTGTAGGGATAACTTTCTTTGGCCATGTTATTTTGAAAAGACATGATTGCTTTATTAGTATGCTTGAAGTATTGTTGTCTTAATGTCAAAAGATAGACTATTGCTTTGAATCACTTGTGTCTTAATATTCATGCCATGATTAGATTACATGACCAAGATTATGCTAGGTAGCATTCCACATCAAAAATTATCATTTTTATCATTTACCTACTCGAGGACGAGCAGGAATTAAGCTTGGGGATGCTGATACGTCTCCGTCGTATCTATAATTTTTTATTGTTCCATGCCAATATTCTACAACTTTTACATACTTTTGGCAACTTTTTATACTATTTTTGGGACTAACATATTGATCCAGTGCCCAGTGCCAGTTCTTGTTTGTTGCATGTTTTTTGTTTCGCAGCAAATCCAGCTAATTTTTTTTAAATAATACATTTTTTAAAAAAATTTACAGAAATAATACGCAAAAAAAAGATTTTTCAAAAATAATACACCATCGGCCTACTGCAGGCCGACAGAGCCCAGTCGGCCCACAGCAGGCCGACTGGAGGCCCATCAGTTTGCTGCTGGCCGATTGGGCTGTCGGCCAGCAGATTCAAGCCCAGTCGGCCTCCAGTTGGCCGACAGGGTCCAGTCGGCCTGCAGTTGGCCGATAGGCCTGCAGTGGGCCGACTAGGCTCAGTTGGCCTGCAAGTCCTGCCATGGAACTTGTTCCTCAGGGCCTGGGTTTGTCAGTGTCCTTATCACACTGAGTATACCTGCATGCCTGTCATGAAGGATGCACACATTCGGCTTCTCCTTGACAACTGATATTTTCAACTACCTGAAGAACCATGTCCAACTTTCAATGTTCTCACTCTCCACAAAAGCAAATGCCAGTGGGACGACTTGATTTTGGTCGTCTTGACCTATGGCTGTCAGTATCTGACCCTTGTACTTGCATGTGAGAAAAGTACCGTCAACACATATCACCGGTCGGCAATGCCTGAAAGCTTCGATGCATACACCGAAAGAGAAGAAGAGACGATGCAAAACCCTCACAGTTGGGAACTCTGGCATGAACATGTCTTGGATATCGATATAGGTGCCTGGATTCCGCTGCTTCAGGGTGTGGAGGAGGTGGACAACAGAGTCATATGCATCAAAATAAGAACCAAATCTCCTCTCAAGCGTTGCATGCTTAGCCCTCCAAGCCTTGCCATAAGAAATTCTGTACTTCAACCTGGCAAACACTTTTGTCTGCACTGCCTTCACTTCCATAGCTTTGCCTTGCACTATCTCATCGTAAAACAGTCGAGCAATAAGCGTGGATGAAAGGTTGGCATGATCTTGAGGGATGCAGGGAATAAGACAAGTGTGATTAACTAAGTCACTTATCACCCAACTTGTGCCATACTTAGGGAGAAAGCCGTGCACCCTTGCGGGACAACCTGCATTCTTGCATACCATTGTGAGGAATTTCTGACTGGACACCTCAGCTTTGAAAACCCTTTGCGTGGACATTGCCCAATTAATTATTGCATCCTTCAGGGCTTGCTTGTTCGGATACATAGCACTCGTCGCAATATTGTTCTGGTGATATTGCCAGGCTGAATCATGTCCATCATTCACGGTCATTGCAGATGATAAGTCATGATTCCACCATGCAGGATTCGGGACCTCCTCTGCATTTTCTTCTTCATCTGACTCGTCAGAATCATCGGCATGACCCCTTTCAACATCGGTGTCTTCTTCTTCCATCTGGTTCTGCATGTGCCCATCTACCTCGTCAGCGTCCACCTCGCCATTGTAATCACCATCGGCATTTCCTCCTTCTACCCGACTACTCTACCCTGGTTCATAACCATAAGCATTTCCTCCTTCTACCTGACTGCTCTGTCCTTGGTCGTAACCATAAGCATTTCCTCCTTCTACATGACTGCTCTGTCCTTCGTAGCCACCCTCCCCTTCATGTGCAGTGACCTCCTGCACGACAGGAAGCACTAAAGCAACAGGATTGCATCCCCTTCGTTCACAACCTTGTAACCACCGCACCCAATCGGAGTCTCCCTCTATTGGCCTCAAATAAAAGTAAAATTTTGAACTTGACCGTGTCCACAATGCATGAACACCGACGGTGTTTGTTTCAGTATCAAGACCTAAACTTGCCGCAATCCATTCTTTCAACTGACTAACAGACCATGTTTGTGGTGCGCTGATTGCAACCTCTATGTGAGTAAATTCACTCAGATCTGCTCCCAACTCATTTGTTTGGACAGTACCAGGACCATAGTAAAATCTCAACTTCACTACATCGGACATCTCGACTCACCTATTTTTTTTCAACATCGAAATACAAGTATTAGACATGTCTATATATATATTACCAGGACCATAGTAAATAATATAATAAATAGGCCCATGTTTACTAATAATAAATAGGCCTCAAATAATATTATTCGTTTTGCTATGCACATGCCGCCGACCCCAACTCTTCAAACTCTTTTTTTTAACATCGTTTTTAAAAATTTTATTATGTTTCCAACTCTATTTTTTAACATCGTTTTTTAACATGTAATATTATTCGTTTTGCTATGCACATGCCGACCCCAACTCTTCAAAAAAAACTTGTCTCTTCTTTCCAAGTTTTTATTCATGTTTCCAACTTCTTATCCCGCAACTGTGTACGTGTCAAGTATTAAGCAACAACTTATTATCCCACTAACAACTAATACAATTCACACACCTACAACTATATTACGAATAATCGCACACAAATTTATTTTCACATCAAACGAAGCGTGCGTGCGAACGAATAATATTTACGTATACTACCGGGGCAAATAACAATATTTCCGTATACTACCGGGCCAAAAAACAATAATCGCACACAAATATTTACGTATACTACCGCGGCAAATAACAATATTTACGTATAATCCCGGACCGCCTACGAAAAATAAAATGAGGGCTGAGATATACCCTTGAAGCGTGCGTGCGAACGAAGAACGAAGAACGAAGAACGACGAACGACGAACGACGAACGACGAACGACGAACGACGAACGACGAACGACGAACGACCTCCACCACCACCACCTCCACCACCTCCACCACCTCCACCACCACCACCACCTCACCACCCCAACTGCCCCAACGACGAACACTGCCCCAACTTCACCACCACCACCTCCACCAAAATGCTCACCACGACCACCACGAGCTACCCCGTCAGTAGATCGACACCTCTTTTCGCTGCCCTAAATGAGTTGAACCCATTCACGGTGCCAAAATCGCGAAAATGTAGCTCATTTAGGTGCACAAATGGGTGCCATTTTTCTGTAGAGAGAGGAGAAGGAAGAACACAGAAGAAAGGAGCAACGGGAGAAGAAGAATGGAGGAAGGAGAGGATATGGGCAGGGAAGGAGAAAAACAAAGCAGGAAAGAAAGAGGGAAGGAGAGGATAAGGGCGGGCTGGCCTGCGCGCGTCAGGTCGGCCGCACCCTGTCGGCCACCAGGTGGCCGATCGGCCTGCGGGACACCGACAGGGGCGCACCACGCCGACAGGCCACTGCCTCCCCCCTCGCGACGTGGCACGACCAACCACAGGCCGCCGCGTGGCTGCCCGGCCTGCAGTCGGCCTCCTGATAGCCGATCGGCCTGCTGTGGGCCGACTGGGCTCAGTCGGCCTGCAGTGGGCCGACGGTGTATTATTCTTGTAAATTCTTTATTCTGCGTATTATTTCTGTAATTTTAAACAAAAAATGTATTATTTAAAAAAAATTAGCGCAAATCCATATCAAACGGAGTCCAAACGGAAAAAACTGACGGGGATTTTTTTGGAATATATCTGATTTTGGGAAGTGGAATCATCGCGAGACGATGCCCGAGGGGGCCACGAGGCAGGGGGCGCGCCCCTGACCCTCGTGGATACCCCGTAAGGCGGTTGGAGCTCTTCTTTCGCCACAAGAAAGCTAATATCCAGATAAAAATCGTGTTCAAATTTCAATCCAATCGGAGTTACGGATCTCCGGTTATAAAAGAAACGGTGAAAGGCTAGATCTGAGAGCGCAGAAACAGAGAGAGACAGAGAGACAGATCCAATCTCGGAGGGGCTCTCGCCCCTCCCACGCCATGGAGACCAAGGACCAGAGGGAGAACCCTTCTCCCACCTAGGGAGAAGGCCAAGGAAGAAGGAGAAGGAGGGGGGCTCTCTCCCCCTCGCTTCCGGTGGCGCCGGAACGCCGCCGGGGCCATCATCATCACCGCGATCTACACCAACACCTCCGTCATATTCACCAACATCTCCATCACCTTCCCCCATCTATCTACAACGGTCCACTGTCCCGCAACCCGCTGTACCCTCTACTTGAACATGGTGCTTTATGCTTCATATTATTATCCAATGATGTGTTGCCATCCTATGATGTCTGAGTAGATTTTCGTTGTCCTATCGGTAATTGGTGAATTGCTATGATTGGTTTAAATTGCTTGTGGTTATGTTGTTGTCCTTTGGTGCCCATCATATGAGCGCGCGCGTGGATCACACCATAGGGTTAGTTGTATGTTGATAGGACTATGTATTGGAGGGCAAGAGTGACAGAAGCTTCAACCTAGCATAGAAATTGATGCATACGGGATTGAAGGGGGGCGATATATCTTAATTCTATGGTCGGCTTTTACCTTAATGAACATTAGTAGTTGTGGATGCTTGCTAATAGTTCCAATCATAAGTGCATAGAATTCCAAGTCAGGGATGACATGCTAGCAGTGGCCTCTCCCACATAAAACTTGCTATCGGTCTAGTAAAGTAGTCAATTGCTTAGGGACAATTTCGCAACTCCTACCACCACTTTTCCACACTCGCTATATTAACTTTATTGTGTCTTTATCTAAACAGCCCCTAGTTTTTATTTACATGCTCTTTATATTCTTGCAAACCTATCCAACAACACCTACAAAGTACTTCTAGTTGCATACTTGTTTTAGGTAAAGCGAACGTTAAGCGTGCGTAGAGTTGTATCGGTGGTCGGTAGAACTTGAGGGAATATTTGTTCTACCTTTAGCTCCTCGTTGGGTTCGACACTCTTACTTATCGAAAGAGGCTACAATTGATCCCCTATACTTGTGGGTTATCAGGAACAATAAAAAATTATAGATACATTGGAGACGTATCACAATCCCGCAGGGCTTCGCCTAAGCACTGCGATGATCTAGAACGGAGGAGTAAAGTAGAGGCGGAGGGGTGCCGACACACGGTGTGGAATAAGCTTTGTATTGTGTGGCACCCCTCCCCACATATATATAGGTGTGGGAGGGGAGGAGGCAGACCTAGGGCGCCTCCAACAAGGGCCGGCGGCCACCCTAGGGTTTTCCTAGTTGTGCACCCCCCTTCCATATAATGCAAAAGGGAGAAGGAAAGGGGGGAGGCACCCCTTCTCTTTCCTTTCTCCCTTCCGGAGATATGGTAGGAGGAGGTGGCGCCTCCCCCTTCCATCTAATTGGGCGTGGCTGCCTTAAGGGGGGCGCAACAGCCCATGTGGGCTGGTGTGTTCCCTCTACATGGCCCAAAAGGCCCAATACTCTCTCGGTGCCTCCAGAACCCCTTCCGGTATTTCGATAACTTTCCGGTGCATTCTGAAACCATTCCGGAGACCAAATAGCATCGTCCTATATATCAATCTTTACCTCCGGACCATTCCGGAGCTCCTCGTCATGTCCGTGATCTCATCCGGGACTCCTGACAACATTCGGTCACCAAATCACATAACTCATATAATACTATATCGTCAACGAACGTTAAGCGTGCGGACCCTACGGGTTCGAGAACTATGTAGACATGACCGAGACACCTCTTCGGTCAATAACCAATAGCGGAACCTGGATGCCCATATTGTCTCCTACATATTCTAGGAAGATCTTTATTGGTCGAACCGTTATGACAACATACGTAATTCCCTTTGTCCATCGGTATGCTACTTGCCCGAGATTTGATCGTCGGTATCTTCATACCTAGTTCAATCTCGTTACTGGCAAGTCTCTTTACTCGTTCCATAATACATCATCCTGCAACTAACTCATTAGTCACTTTGTTTGCAAGGCTTCTTATGATGTGTATTACTGAGAGGGCCCAGAGATACCTCCCCGATACTCGGAGTGACAAATCCTAATCTCGATCTATGCCAACTCAACAAACACCTTCGGAGATACCTGTAGAGCATCTTTATAATCACCCAATTACGTTGTGATGTTTAGCACACAAGGCATTCCTCCGGTATCCGGGAGTTGCATAATCTCATAGTCGAAGGAATATGTATTTGACATGAAGAAAACAATAGCAATAAAACTGAACAATCATAATGCTAAGCTAACAGATGGGTCTTGTCCATCACATCATTCTCCTAATGATGTGACCCCGTTATCAAATGACAATTCATGTCCATGGTTAGGAAACCTTAACCATCTTTGATCAACGATCTAGTCTAGTAGAGGCTCACTAGGGACATGGTGTTTGTTTATGTATTCACACATGTATCAAGGTTTCCGGTCAATACAATTCTAGCATGAATAATAAACCTTTTTCATGATTGAGGAAATATAATAATAACCATTTTATTATTGCCTCTATGGCATATTTCCATCATTGGGAACCATCCTCCCCTTTTTCAATCCCATCATCATACAACTGCACTTTCTCTGCATCTACATCCACCATATTTCCCCCAACATTAACTGAGGCAGAGCCTAAAACTACATCTTTTCTTCTAGCACATCCATTACTTTTTGGTATTGAGCAAGATCAACTTCATTTTGAGCTTTGATTTTAGCATCCCTCTATTCAAGAGCCATTTAAGTTCTGGTGCTAGCACAAATCTTGTTCACCCCTGCATCACCATCACTTATCCTAGCTTTTTTTGGGATCTCTAATAGGGTCTTCCTCCTCTTGGAAATCCATCCAGTCCTCAAAACCTTGAGAAAGCTCATTCTCCTCTTTCATCCACCCCTCTTCCACAATTCTTTCCAATTCAAAAAAAATTGTATACCATCAGCTTTGCGGTAGTGAGCTTAGTCCATCTTGGGATTTTATTGTGATCTACTACAACTACTTTTATCCTGACCAGACCAGATTCCTTCAAAGTAACCATATCCACTTCTTCAGTCACCCCAAGCATTGATCACACCTCAGCCCATGGATTTTTTTGAATGTCTTGGTTACACCCTTCGCTTTAACCCCACAGACATTGTCCCCACTGCCAATGAGTCATCATTCCAAAGTTTGACATTGACCATAATTGCTCCTCCCTTCAAAGGCACCCAGTCATATATGGCAACCTCATTTATCTTAGCCACCGAAGGATACTCACCAAAAAGGCTGCCTCGGTCACCTTCTTAGCTTTCCAGTCCCATTTACATGGATATGTTTTGTCCAGACACCTGACTAGCTATTCAACATCCAAGTTTACATGTCCCTAGATCTTTAACATGTTTAGATAGAGAGCAGCCAAGCCCTTCACTTCCAAAACCAACCAAAGTTGCAATTGCCTTTTTCCGATGAAGCCAAGCATGGAAATCTGCAATATGTGAATCCTTTGAACAGATAACACACTTGAATTTCACCTCACATCCTTTTGAGCTATGGCCTTTGACACCACACTTGTGGCAGATACTTTTATCCAAGGGCGCAGCTTTACCAGAAGAGGCATGTGATGTATTTCCATCTCCAGCAACACCCCCACCTGCCAAGTTAGACTTGGTTTGATCTGATGCCTTACCAGTACTCACTCTCCCTTGATCTCTAGTGTTATTTTGATCTGAAGATGCTACCACCACATACTGTTTGGACACCGTAGGGGTGGAGATAGTGGTACCCCCTGCAAAGGCGACTTGCGTTGATACTGATCATTGCCTCCATGGAAACCTCCATCAAACCCTCCATCCTGGTAGCTTTGGTATCTTGGAGAATAGTAGTTGTTCTGGAAATTCTTGTTTTGGAAATTTCGGGGGGGGGGGGGGGGTGGCATTGCTGGTTCTAGTTATACTCATGGTAATTCCTATCGAATCCTCTCCCCCCTCCTCCTGCATCCATCCATTCTCTCCCCACCAAAGTCACAACCAAAAAGACCCCCCATCAGAGTTTATTCATGCACTGGGTTCTCCAAGATGACCAGGCGGGGGTACCAGATGTGGGAGAAGAGAGAGTTCAGGGAAGAACTAGGGTTGGTGGTTGGCTCCGTCCCAATTACCCCACCCCCAGCACTCACGGGCTCTCCCGACCTTTCCCTAGCCCCAAACGGTCCACATTACGGATAGATATGAAATTTTCCCTCTTGGCACCATATCATCCCTTGCATCTCCTATTAGCCTCGTTGGAGAACGAGCGACCAACGACGCCCCGATGAGCCTATAGGTTATCGGGATGTATATTTTTCCATTCCTCCCTCTAGGTAGCCAATTAGGATCATCTGAATCACCTGCATCTATTTTTCCCCTCTAAATTTTGGAAGCCGGTTACTAAAGCTACTAGGTGAATCCTGACAATGAAAATGCGGTGATACACTCCTGCGACTTGCAGGTGAGTGTACATACCTGAATTCTTGTAGAACTGGTGCGTCCCATCTAACTCTGTCGCAGTTACACTTCATATTGCTAGCCAACGAGTCCAATTTTGACTTCCCCGGACTACAGGCACCTTTCTTCTTCGACTTCTTAGCTCGCTGCAAAGCGTCCCCAAAAGTAGCAGGTTGAGGTACGACAGCAGCCAGATCATCCTCTTCTTCAGAATCGGGCTCCCCTTCTCAATGCGCAAAAGCGCCCACCCAGTGTGGAAGGTATAGGATCTGCGGCACCACCCCTCACGGGCGAGGCAACTGACAAATCTCTGCATCCGCCCCCACCATTCAGTGGTGCCTTCAATCCATTGCCAACTCCGACGAGAGAAACGGTAACAAATCCACTGTCTCTGGCGGAGATGGAACTCTGGTGGGCATCAATCCCAGCATGCACTCCCACCTTGCACTGCGCTGTGGATCTCCTGACTTTGCCTCTTGTTTTGCCCAAGTTATAAAGGTCACTAGCGGCGCGGATGGCAACGGCATCCTGGTCCGCGCCAACTTTGTACCCTCATAGTATACCCTCCGAGAAAAATTCGGCAACTCCCAATCTGCCTGTCTCCTGCAGATCTCTACATATATACCTTTCCCATCTGGAATGCGAGATCGGATCCGCCTCCATGTCCTTCTCCTCATCCTTCCACTCCCTCGTGCACTGAGTCCATGACATGGTGTCGTCACGGATACTCTCCACCCTCTGCCTCCATCTCCTCGCCCTTGTGGCCACCAACATCTTCGGCAATGCAGATCCAATCGGGCGCAGCATCTCGAGGAACGCCTGGTATATGAAAGGGAGAGGCATCCGAGGCAGCTCCACGTCCTGTCGCAGCTGCGTCGGCGGCGACGCTTCCGTAGATCCACGCCGGTGGGGCATGGAGGTGGCTGGGTGGTGCGTGGGCGGTGGCGGCTATGGTGTGCGGGCGGGGGAGGTGAGTCACAGGAGAGGACAATATCCCCTCTCCTTGTTGCGATCATTCTCGTTTCCAAGGGTCATTCCATATATTTATATTGTCACCATGACAAGAGTTCTTGTTCCTGTGGCCGTGTGACGTGTGGCAGGGTGATGCCACACTCTTATTGTAACCTAAACACACACCATGGAACGTATCGGTAATGATGGTCCCTAACTCCATAATTTAGTATGGGGTTTGTAATCGAAAGTTTTGTAACGTGTGGCAGAAGGAAGCATTGCCCCGTTGACGACGTCACCAGGGGCACTGCGACTGGATAAGAAGCCAGAAGAGCATCCGATGAAGAACCTTTCTCGAGTACGTGTAGGACTGCGACACACGTACGCCGCTGGTAACGCAACGGGCGCGCAGACAGCCATCGTGGTGTCTCGGAACCCGCGCTTTGGCTCTCCGCCTTGGTGTTTACCGCGCCGTGGAGCTCAGAGTGAGTGGAGGACACGGCAAAAGGTAAATTCGAATTCGAAGGTCGCCTCGCGCAGGCGCAGCACATGAAAAAATCTGGCTGGGTCATGGTTCGGGCCATGTATGCGCGCGTTTCAGCGTGGCAGCGTCCGCTCTGCGCGCTCGTGGGGGTGCGCTCTTCTCCGGCGCAGGCCGCGTCACGGTGTCGCGTTCCGCGTCTCTCACCAGCACCACGTACCCTCCTAGCCCGTAGTACGAACGGCACGTACGATACGAGCGCCTCCTACTATCGGTTTTGGCATTTCACGGTGGTACCACACGTACCCTGGTCCGTAGTACTACGAACGGCACGTACGCGCGCCTATTATCTCGAGAGGAAATGTGAGACAGACGCCAAAGCGGTGCCCAAGTCGACGTGACGGCTATGCGGCTCTGCCCAAACATGCAGCCCCTTCGGGTGCGTTTCTGTCTCGTTAGGAAAGGTCCGGGCCGACTTGACGGAGACTACAGACAACTGGTGGTACTGGCACACTGATGCTGCCCGGTGACCGTTAGGTTTCACTGCGCTGCTGGCGGTCCTAACAGTACTACTACCTCTGTAGCTTTTAGCACTTTTTTTACACCGGCAGCTCACCTCGGCTCTCCGTACGGTTCACCGGACATTTGGAAAGGAAACGTGGGCTTAACTCGGTGCACCAAGTTACGTGCTGGAAGCTTAGTTTAAGCCGTCCTAGTTCAAGGATACGCAAGTTTCAGAACTGAAGCCATTGCTGTCTCTGTTTCTCTTGTTGTACCGCCACACAGCCAGGAGCCAGCCACACTGCCATGCCATAAATCAACAAAACATCACCGCATGGTGGTATTGACTGTGGGGCATCATGCATGGGCTGCGCGTCCTCACGCGCGGGGCGGCCCGGCGCTGGCGGATCTGTACATTGACCACCCCTCAGCGCTGTCTCCTCCGCTTGGCACGGTTGAGACACCCATCCAGCACCCACTCTTCGTTTCAAAACCAGGACTTTTTTTTTTGAGAAATCTTGCCATCTTTATTCATTCAAGACAATCAACATAGGTACAAGGTTTGGGTCATGAGGATTGCCCAACCAAACATGTCTACCTAGGCCTAGATTACAAGCAAACTTGACTAAATTGTGAGCCTCAAAATTATAGTTCATACGCTCATGAATAAAAGAGCAAGAAATAAAACTATTACAATGACTCGATATTTCATGTACCAACGCGGCATTGGGACCTCCTGTCCCCCTGTTGATATCGTTCACTACCTCCTGACAGTCTGAGGCCACACAAATATTCTAAACCGCAAGGTCATCAGCCAGTGCCAAAGCTTCACGACAAGCATAAGTCTCCAAAGTCAAAGGATCATTGATTCCCTGAAAAAACAACCGCCGATGAACCCAGATATAAACCTCCCTGGTCTCGACACACTGCTGCGACGACTCCTCCACGTCGGGATCTCGCAACTATTCCGTCTACGTTAACCTTCACAATGCCACTAGGGTGGTAACCATCGCTCCGGTTGTACAGATGTAGCTGTGCGTGTTATTTGTTGCTCCTTCCTAGCATACACCTGACCAAGCTTGTCGATGTAATTGTTGACAAAAGACGTAGTCTGTTGCGGACTCTGAAAGATTGATTCATATATGGCCTTCCGCCTAGCATACCAAATGGACCATAGAGTAATGACCATTCTCGTGAAACTAGCATGATCCAGCGTCTCGTTCAACTCAAACAGCCAGATCCTCGCATTGGCTTCCAAGTTATCTGACATTTGGGAAAGCCCACACATAGCGGGACATAGTGCACGCCACCAGAGCATGTTGCCATGAATCCTCACAACCACATAACGGACACGCGTCTTGAACTGCCATATTCCGCCTCTTTAAAATAACCGTTGTTGGTAGTGAATGATAGGCAAGTGTCCATAGGAAAATTCTTATCCTCAACGGGATCTTTAGTTTCCACGACGAGCACCATGATTTTTCATCCCTCTCAGAATGAGACGATCCACTTCTTCCTTGCAGCCACTCCTCCCTATGCAGCTTAGTTTTAAGCAGGAATTTATATGCCGAGCTAACACTAAATTTGCCTTTCTTATCCGGGTACCAAGCCCAGAAGTCATCTATATTGCGGGTACAAACAGGAATCTTTAAAATAGCGTTAACATTAATTGGCAGAAAAATTGTCCGGACCAGGGCCTCGTTCCATGAAGCTGTAGCTGGGGATAGCAACTCCGACACGCACCTTGGAGGGTCCGCCACGAGCGACGTAATAATGGGACATGGTGTCATCTCCTTCGGTATCCAATTATCAACCCAAATGTCCGTTGTTTGGCCATTACCAATCCGACGTATGATTCCTTGCTTGACTAAATCCCGCCCATCCAGGATAGCACGCCAAATTTGAGAAGGTCTAGATCCCAACTCAGCGCTAAGTATCGTCCCGTCCAGGTAGTAAGCTGCTTTGGGAATTCTCGCACTCAAAACCAGGACTTCAATGTGAGCATGGTTAATAAGAAAACCCGCTGCTGGCTATATACCATTGCCATGTCACTTAAAGCCTTCCTAAAAGCCCATTAGTATAATAGATTGACTGTAAGCTACTCCCTCCGTTCGGAAATACTTGTCATCAAAATGAATAAAAGGGGATGTATCTAGATGTATTTTAGTTCTAGATACATCTTTTTTTGTCATTTTGATGACAAGTATTTTCGACGGAGGGAGTAGCTATTAGATGGGAGATAGCATTCAATGCTTGCATGTAAAGGAGGCAAGGAAACGCATATGATTGGAAGAGAGGAAGTAGCTGCTGCTTTTTAGCTACCATGCCGCTGCATGCAGCTTACTTTTCCTGGGTTATTGCGCTATAGCCGGGCGACTAGTGAAGCACCCGCTCCCTCCTTTTTCATTCGTTCTCTCTCATCTAGCTGGGATTGTGATGACGTGTATGGCTTATAGCCTGCTGAGTGTGCTCTATTATACTTGCTCTGAATGGGCTTAGCGAGATTAACGATGCCACCAGTCTGTCCACGGTTGGCGGTGTTTTTTTAGGCTGACTACTAAACAGATTCATGTTATAGCGAAACTTGAACTTTATCCCCTACTTTGACATCTTGATGCTAATTACTCCATTTAACAATTTTTCATCTGGATAACTCGATTTAGCACTTCACTGGGATGGAGCCCTGGAGCTCTTCGCATTGGTGGCTGATGAGCTCATTTGGTCGCCTGCCTTTGTCTTCTCCTTCCTTGTTTTCCTTTGCCGCGCTGCTCATGCTACTCAGCTTTGTATTTAGTCTCTTTGTTTTTCGTTAGAAACTTGGTGACAACTATGTCGTTCCTGAAGATTGTTTGGGCTTAGATGCCCTTGTTTTGCAGGATCTTGCATGATCCTTTAAAATGTTGGGCAGTGGTTCATCCTAACCCAAAAATTGTTGAACTCATGGTAGCTTGTGAACCTTGATTTATTTAAATGAAATCGGAGAGGGAGACCTCTCTTTTGATAGAAAAAAAGGAAACTCCATTTAGCAAAAGTTTTCACAGTTTTTATCCCTTTTAATTTTTTGACAACGATTTGCTAGGTGGGTTTGGCCGCCAGGTACATAATTCTTGCACCCATGCATTAGTACTTACACCTGTATTCTTTCTCCACTTTACCACTCCTGCCTCTTTGACGACCTCGCGTCTCCCCGTCGCTCGCCGTGTCATCCCCATCTGTGTAACTCAAGTGGGAGTCAAATACTAAAAGGCCCTCCATCGAGTGTCTACCTTGTCTTCGCCTAAGGCGTCGGAGCTCCACCGCCGCATTTGAGCATATGAGTAACAGCCTGCATTTTTTTCAGGTGAGCGTCAAATAGTAAAAAATGTTTTCTTACACAGTACAAACGCATACATTCATACATACGCGTACACACTCACCCCTATAAACGCACGCACTCAAACCTACCCCTACGAGCACCTTCGAGAGACTGCGCTGGCACATCATCTTGAGATTGACGAAGTCACCACAGACACCTTAGTAGTTAACAGGAATGTCTCCTCCCACTGAACGCACATCGCCGAAAGGTCTGAAATAAATCCAAAAAAATAAGAGCACCGAGCTTGTGTATAAGAAAAAAAAAACAAGTCTAGTGCACCCGCACCGTTCCAAGTTTCAACCAGTGTGGTTAGGCTTCCTAAACTTATTCAGGGCCCACAACTTGTTATAATGGACTGGCACAAGTAAATAACACTACTGAAATAATGACCTATGTTGTTTATTTCACGGGCATGGCCCATAGGTTAACGCCAACGCTATTTCTCGGGCGCGTATATGTCTCGCTTCACGTAAGATAGAGCACTGTCTCCCCTGACGGGGAGCGCCAGACTGGGTCGACATAGGCGCGGGAGGTCACAACCTCATTATTTCGTTTTTTTTTTCACTTTTGTGCATTCTTTGCTTTCTTTTACTTTTGTTTATACTTCCAAATGTTCTAAATATATATATTAAAAAATTAAATGAAACATTCAAAAAATACTAATCAAGCATTTGAAAAATCTTAAATATGTATAGAAAAAATGTTTTTCATGTGTACGAAAGTGTATACAAAAAATATACAATGTGCATGAAAAAAGTTGACAGTGTATTTAGAAGACATTAATCAAGCATTTTAACAATGGTAATCAAGTATTTAAAAAATGTTAATCGAGAATTTGAAAAATGTTAAATGTGCATATGAAAACTGTTTTCCATGTATACGAAAAATGTATACAACAAATATACAATGTGTATGAAAAGAATATTAATCATGTATTGAAAAAATGTTAAAACATGCATAAAAAATGGTGATCATGTGTTCAACAATTTTTTATGGCAATAAATATTTTATCACACATAATTAAAGTTTTTCAAATACATCATAATTTTTTTACATACTTGTGTAACTTTTTTTAATACATAATGTTTTTTTAATATATGGCTTTCCGTATCAACTTTTATTTAATGTATGTTGTACTTTGTTATATACATTAGCATCATTTTTAATACATGTTTAACATTTTAAAAAATACCTGACCAATAGTTTTTTGTATAATCAAAAGAAAACGAAGGAAACTAACAAAAAACCCAAAAATAAATCCAAGGAGAAAATAAGTAAAATAAAATAACACCACAAAAAATGGAAAAAAGCAAAAATCAGACAAAGAAACAAATGAAAATAAAGAAAACTGATAAAAAGAAGAAAGGTACAAAAAGTAACCCGAAGAATTAGAGAAAGAAAAAGATTGAAGAAAAACCCAGTGAAGAAACAAAGAAAATCAAAGTATAACAAAAAAGCGATAGAACTGGTGAGGAAACAAAAAAGGAAAATCGAAAAAACAATGAAAAAAAGTCAAAGTAAAAACAGAAACAAACCCAATATATCTATACCTACTAATAAAGCAAACTAGGTTTCGCCAATTTTTTCATCGTTTACCGTCGAAAAGAATTTTTTTCTATCTGAGGTGGTACTAAATTCTTATGCGTTTGTCTGCTAGAAAAAGAATTTTCGTACATGAGCCGCGTGCTCTAGCCCAGCGAAGCCAACCCACTTATTTTTCTGCCCACGCAGATGGGAAAATTCTATTTCCGCAATGGGCGACAAATAGACGGAGCTTCGCATACAACAACCAGTAATGGGCTGGCCCATTTTTATTTCTTTCGGTGTTATACTACTTTTTTATTCTCCTTCCCCTATCTCTTTTCCCTTCCAAGTTTATTTTTCTTATAAAATTTATTTCATAAATCACGAAAGCACAACACAACACAAACACAAACTATTAAGAACCGAACACCAGTGCAGATTTGAGAATTTTCTGAAATCACGAAAGCAATTTTTTTCTAAGGCAGCGCAAATCATTAAATGCTGAAAAAGATTTTCTGAAAATCATGAACACTTTTCTGAAAATGGGAACATAGTTTGGAATTCCAAAACAAAATTTGGAAAAGCAATTTTTTAAACTCCTAAAAAATGGAAACATCAACATTTATAAAAATTTGTAAACAATTCTTGAAAATGTGAACATTTTTAAGTTCCAAATAATTTTTTAATAAACTTCTAAACAAAATTTGAAAACACGAACAATTTTGGAAACACCTGCAAAATTGGAAACATGAACATCTTTTTAAATTTTGTGAATATTTTGAAAGCAGGAATTTTTTTCAAAATTCAGAACAAATTTTGAAAAAATTGTAAACATTTTTAAGAAAAAAGTACCGAACAATATTTTAAAAATGATCATTGTTTGAAAATTGCGAACAATTTTGAAAATATGAACATTTTTGAACTCTTTAAGAAATGGACATTTTTAGAACATTTTTTGTAACATGAACATTTTTTTAAACCATGAACAATATTTGATAATGGGAACATTTTTTGAAAAGTACAAACTTTTTTAAAATCTTGGACACTTTTCAGACCTATGAACCAAACAATAAAACATAATGATTTTTTAACAAAATAAAAAATGAATTGAAGAAATAAAAATAAAAGGAAAGGAAGGAATAGAAAAAATGAAATAAAAAAAGAAAGAAAAGGGAAAAAAGGAGAGAAAAGAAAAAAAGAACAAGGGAAAACCAGTTCAGGAACCTTCTAGAAGTTCCCCAAATCCAGAAAAAACCGGCTGGCAACCTCTAGAAGGTTCCCAAAACTGGGGACCTTGAAACGCTTAAACGGGCTGGCCCAGTTGAATGATCGCACGATGTCCCCTGTGCGAAACCTCGACACCTTGACGCAAGGTGTGTCAAATAGGGAATTCTGAGATAAAGCACCTTAGACAAATGAAAGAAAAAGGCACAAAAGCGAAAATCCATCTCTGCACCCGAGCTCATCTGCACCCCCGCTGACAACAAAAATCAAAAAAATACTAGAAACATTAAAAATTTCAATTTTTTTTGTGCGGTAGACAATTTGATGCGTGAGGTCCGCTCCAATTTTCAAATCATTTGGACATCTGAGGAGCTCTCAGCAAAAAAGACAAATTGGGGGTCTGTAAAAATGTTTACTGTTCATGTACTGTTTTGGCCCGATTTGTCTTTTTTGCTGAGAGATGCTCAGATGTTCAAATAACTTGAACTTTGGAGCGGCCTCACGCATCAAATTTTGCACCGCACAAAATAAATGTGGAAATTTTTTGAGAATTTTTTACGATTTGTTTTCTAACCGGGTGCAGATGAGCCTGGGCACCGAAAAACCCTACTCACAAAAGAAGCAAATCTCTTATGTGGGGGTGCCGGTAATATTGTTTTATGTGGGCTTCTTTCTACAAAGTTTGCTGGACGTTTCCGCATGTATGTGTACATAGTTGTACTCTGTTTTATTGATTATAACTAGGTAGATACTCATGCGTCGCTATAGGATGAAACAATATTTCAAGCGTCGTTGTGTGTGACCGACTGTCCTCGGTGAGTGCGCTCGATTTGCGGCGCGCGAGTGTCAACTGTTGTCCTCAAACGCGAACATTTCGACAACCTTAACATGTGAACATCTTGCAAATCATGGTTGTCATCCATCTTGCCAAACACTTGGTCACCCATGTCAGGAGCACATGGTGGTTGTCGTCCATGTTGGCAAGCATTGGTCGACCATGTCATTGTGAGCCTGCTTGCAGTCGCCAACGTTAGTGAAAGCCTGTTGGTCGTCCTTGCGAGCGAGTACCTAATTATTTAATCGATTAATTACACACATAATTAACTGCTTGTCTAATTACTTGTGGGCTTAATTAACGCACGCCTAATTGAAAAAAAATTCCTACTCTAATTACACGCGGTCTTAATTCTTTTTAAATTGTTTGAATTGCCTACCACATGTGTCACGTGGTATATGCAGTCTTAATTAACTGCATGCCCAGTCAATTAAGTGCATCAATGACCCGGTTTCCAAATTAATTCGGCATGAAAAAATCTCTATTTAAATGGATCTAATTAATTGTAGACATGGTTAATTTTGATAGAATTAATTACATTTATAACTTGACTTCCAAATTGATCCGCTCCTTGATTTTGAAACTGTTTTCTCATTAATTGCTTGTATGAAACGACGACGCACCAACTTTCATTTAACTGTATAGATATTACTCCTATATTTGCGTATATTTATTGATTAATATTATGTGTGTGGTTCAAAGAAAAAAAAGGAAATCTCCACGGGCTCTAGTTTTTTTAACAGTGAGACTACCCATAGTGAGAGTAACATACTATCTCCATCCTGGTTTATTAGTCCCGTTTGTATTTCATGTCATATTTTGACCTTAATTTTAACTAACAAAATGTTAATGCGCGTCATAAAAAATAATATAATTGAAAACTATGTTTGATTACGAATCCAACGATATAATTTTTGGCGACATGCATTAATATTTCTAAGTTAAATCTCTAATCAAAATTTGGCACAAAATACAAAGGGAACTTATAAATCAGGACGAAGGTAGTAGGTGGTAACATCACACATATTTAGACAAACTAGATGATGTGGCACGTAATTAATAAAGAAAGAAAGTCATGTGGTAATATAGCTAGTTAGGCTGGACATAGTGGGGAGTATCATATACTAGTATCATGCATATAATACTAGTGTATGATACTACATTCATCTCTACTCCTAATGTCTCAGTTGGTAGTCTCCGCCGATTAAATTTCGTCCCACCATTTTCGTCCATTTTTTTGGTTTTTTTCGTTGGTTTTTTTCGTCCTAGCTACGTACGCACGCAACAAAAACCACCCTCATCGACTCCCTCGTCCTAGGGTTACGCTCCACCACAGCCGTCGCCTCCTCACGAGAGCGAGCGGGTAGGATTACGATCTGCCGCAGACGTCGCCTCCTAGCACCATCGCCGCCTTGCACCGACTCCCAGGTCGCCGGCTGTCGGTGTCAAAACCGGCGGATCTCGAGTAGGGGGTCCCGAACTGTGCGTCTAAGGTCGATGGTTGCAGGAGACGGGGGACACGATGTTTACCCAGGTTCGGGCCCTCCCCATGGAGGTAATACCCTACTTCCTGCTTGATTGATCTTGATGAATATGAGTATTACAAGAGTTGATCTACCACGAGATCGTAATGTCTAAACCCTAGAAGTCTAGCCTGTATGACTATGGTAATGAATATCCTATCTGGACTACGCCCTCCGGTTTATATAGACACCGGAGGGATCTAGGGTTACACAGAGTCGGTTACATAGGAAAGAATCTTCATAGATGATCGTCAGGCTTGCCTTCCACGCCAAGGAGAGTCCTATCCGGACACGGGTAGAGTCTTCGGCCTTCATGTCTTCACAGCCCACCAGTCCGGCCCATGGATAATAGCCGGACGCCCGAGGACCCCTTAGTCCAGGACTCCCTCAGTAGCCCCTGAACCTGGCTTCAATGACGAGGAGTCCGGCGCGCAGATTGTCTTCGGCATTGCAAGGCGGGTTCCCTTCTATCTGAACCCCAAGATAGTCTTCGGATGCGATGATAGTATCCGGACCTGTCACACACACCATACACAACCGCAGAGAGAATATAGTTTTACACGAGTTCCATCCGCTGACAACTTTTTGTAGCACAACATTACGTCTGGCCGGTCATAATTCCAAACCGCTTTTGTGTTTCGACGCCCCACGTCCCAAGACGCGGTTGCCATTGGCACGTCTTGTCAAAGCAGAGATCGTGTCCCCTTATCGCGGGATTCTCATCAATGCGGGCATGGGTAACCCAACCGTGCTGTTTATACAGCCCTTGGGAATAAGCGAGTTTTTAGGGCGAGTGGGGAGGCGCTTGATATTCACAGCCTTTATAAGGGGATAAGGATTCCCCTCCTTCGCCCACACCCTTTCTCTCCTTTAGTCCTTCCGTCCTTGAGCTCCAGCGCCCAAGCTTCATCTTTTCCTCGTTCGAGAAAGCACTCCAAACATGTCCGGATACGGAGCTGGAGGCAAGTGGATGGTCTTCTCCGTTAAGAAGAAGGACATCACGGAGCTCCGGGAGGCCGGATATTTGGCCCAGGAGATTGCTCACTGACTCCCGGCAAAAGGGCAAATCGTCCCCACTCCCGAGCCCCATGAGAGGGTCGTGTTTCTCACACACTTTGTCCGTGGGCTGGGATTCCCTCTCCACCCGTTCGTCCGCGGACTGATGTTTTACTATGGGCTAGACTTCCATGACCTAGCCCCTAACTTCATTCTCAACATCACGGCATTCACTGTCGTGTGCGAGGCCTTTCTCCGCATCCCACCTCATTTCGGCCTATGGCTGAAGACCTTCAATGTGAAGCCGAAGGTGGTGAGCGGTCAACAAGCAGAGTGCGGAGGCGCCATGGTGGGCAAGATGCCCAATGTTACCTGGCCCGAAGGCTCCTTCGCGGAGATGGTGAAGGGGTGGCAATCGGGGTGGTTCTACATCACCGAGCCGCGCGATGCTGACTGGGCAGCGGCCCCCGAATTCTGATCTGGAACCCCGATGCGGCTCACCTCCTGGCAAGAGAAGGGTCTAACCTGGGGTCCCTCGGACGAGCTGACTGGGCTCCAGACGTGCGTCCAGAACATGATAGACAGGAAAATCAAGCTCTTCAACGTGATCCAGGTCATGCTCATTCGTCGGGTTCTTCCGTGCCAATGCCGGACTTGCTATCTGTGGGAGTACGATCCGGCCAAGCACCAGACGCTACTAGAGCTCTTCGGCACGACGCGCGAAGACATCTGGAAAGTGCTCTTCAAGGCCGGTGAGACACCACCGCCCACGACCGAGGATCGCGGGCTCAGCTTAAAACGGCAGGCTAATTCAGTAAGTTGTTTCATGTTTTCAAGGCATACCCTTTACTAGCATATTTTGAGAAAAAAGCCTAAGCCTTCCTATCCATGTTTTCAGGCCTGGATCGAGGTAGCAGGGGGGATTAACTGTCCAGCTCCGCTGCCCGAAGACCCCGAATTTCCATTACTGACGAAAATGCTGTTTCCAGCACCTTATGAGGTGCCGGAGAAGACGGCCAAGAAAGCGGCCAAAGGGGCCCGGAGGGGCCCTCGCCGAAAAGGCGCTCCGGACGTGATGTCCGAAGACGAAACTAGCTCTTCGTCCGCCGAGGACGATGACGAGGAGGAGGAAGAGGAAGATGACTCCCCACCCAAGGCGGGGAGGAAGAAGAGATCGGCCTTCACGAAACTGAAGGCGAGGGCACCCAAGAGGGGGAAAGGCTTCCCCGCGGATAACTCCGCGTGGGATGTCGATAGCAGTCCGGAGCGGCCTTCCCGGCCAAGCCTCGGGCCGCATCGTAAGCATCAAAAATCTTTATGCACGTCCGAACATCCGTCCTTTCCGCCTTGCAATATTTGATATGTTTGAATCGTGTTGTTACAGTCCGGCTCGGGACAGTTCTCCGTGATCTTCATCAGAAGGTTCGCTGGACCCAAAGGAGAGGGTCAGTATGTCACCGCCACCAGCCTACTCCCCTTCGGCCAAGGGCGATGACGAGGAGGCGCCCCAAAGGGCCTCCTCGGGCCGGGGGAAGGCTCCAGAGATCGTCAAGGTGGCGTCCCAGGGTGACTCCCGGGCCGCCGCATATATGGGGGAAAAGGCCCCCGCGGAGACGGACTGCGCGGACCGAGTTCTACTCGACCCTCAGCCGGATTCTATTCCGGAGACCTATACGGCTCCGGAGTCCGGAAAAAGGCCCTTCCCGAAAGGAGGGGGTGAGCTACCGGAGACCTCTGTCCAACCGGAGGCGCCGGATAGTCTACTGGAAGCGCTGCAAGGCGCCTCCATTGTGGATGAGCACCGTGCCCATATGGGTACGGTGATCGAAAGGGTTCAGTCCGCCAAAAACGGACTGACCGAGGCCTGCAGTAGCCTTCTAGCAGGCTTTGAGGTGAGTAATGTAATTGTAAGAGGAATATCATGGCGTAGACAGTAGCCACTGATGCTCTGTTCGGTGTTCCTCAAGAAAAAGCCGAACAGAGGATCAAAAATAATTATCGCAGGAGTCTAACAGAAAGGTGTCTATGTGAATAAGCAGGCCTCGTTGCGGGCTGCTACTGCTCAAACCGCGGAGGTCTCCGGACCGAAGCAGAAACTGGAGCGGGCCGAGGAAGAGCTCGGCCTCGTGAAGAAGCAGTTGGAGGATAGCCAAGGTATGCAGTAACCTGCGTGTGTATTGAAGAATAAATTGTTCAAGCTGACTAAAGTGTCATGAACTTTATTAGGGGCCACAACCGAGGTGGCGGCCCTCAAGAAGGCGTTAGCCGAGGCCGAGGACAAAGCGGCCAAGGAACGCGCCGCGCGCGAGAAGCACGAGGCCCTGGTCAGCAAGGCCCAGCAAGAGCTCCAGGACACCGTCGAGAAACTCGAGTCCTTGGAGCGCGATTTTAAGACGCAAGAGTCCGAACTTGCAAAGGCTCGTCAGAGCGCACAAGATGCCCGAGCCGAAGCCCAGAGCGCCCTCCAAGAAATTCAGGCAGCCAAGAAGATTACGGCGGGTAAGTATTTCGCTGTGCAAAGCCAGTGGGCGAAGGAAACATTCCTTGTACTGATCCGAATTTGGGTTTTCCAAGGGCGTTTACGAATCTGCCGCGCAGCATATCAGATGCTGCCGAGTTTTATCGAGCCGAAGAGGGGATGTCTATGGAGAAGCTATTCTGGGCTCAATATTTTGGACCAAAACATCCGGTGCCCTTTAGCGACCAGCTGAAATAGCTGGTCGAGCTGCACAGGTCGGCCGAACTAGCCATGAAGGACCTGATAGTCCGGCTGTGGCCTGCCGAGCCTATACCCAGCAGCTACTTCGCACTTGTGAAGCGGCTCGTGAGCGCCTGCCCACGGCTCGAAGCCGTGAAGCGATCGGTCTGCATTGAAGGTGCACGGATGGCATTTGCCCGCGTCAAGACGCATTGGGCGAAGCTAGATGCCAAGAAGCTGGTTACCGAGGGGCCGTTTGAGGGCAAGGAGCATCGTCGACCAGAGCTATATTTTGATAGTGTCCTGGAGGGGTCCTGCCTGGTGGCGGAGCAATGTGCAAAGGATGTTATTTTCCCATGAAAACATTCGTATTATAATGTCCTGTAGGATGAAACAATGATGTTATGTAATATAATGCTTTTGATTTTTAAAATTTTACCTCCTGTGCGGCCGTTTATGAAATCTGAGGGTTGACCAGTCGTCGGCTTCTACCCCCACGTAGGTAGTACGGGGGTGTTCGGGATAAATCTAAACACTCTTTACTCCACGTTTTGCTCCTTAAAGGGGGTGTTTAGCGCAGCGAACAAGGCAATCAGACTATATGGCCTTTACCACCCTCACTTAGCCATAGGAGTTTGACAATGAAAATTTTGGCGAAGCCCCTAGTGTTCGGAAGGCCGAACTAGGGGCGCTATACATGCCTAATCGGAGAAACACCGATTCCTCGCGTAAAGCGGAAAAAACCTCTAAGGATTTGAGACCTCTCGAACAGCTGACCAGCTCTCGCCGCATCATGACAGTCAGTTTTCGGCTTTCTCTACTGAGGTGCTCGTCCGGAAGAACCGGGACACAATCGCAGTAGTCCTCCCTTTACTACCCTAGCCGTTATAGCGGAACGTAAGGCAGTAAGCACAGGAGCCGGGTAACCCAACTATTGACCAAAGACATGATTCGGAGCCGATGCATATAATGCTATAAGTTCGGGGTGCCAAACTATACTGTAAAAGTGTTCGGTCTTTTGTTGCCGTAATTCGGGGCGTTATGAAGTCCCTGGTGCAGTAATACATACCAGAGTGTACGTGTGCAATGAGTAATAAATACAAAGGTAGGGAGACAGAGAGGAAGACCGATCCAAAATAAATAGAGTTTCCGACGTTAGGAGGAATTCCCTTTAATAGCAAAGCATGATTTCAAAGGATCGGTACCTTTGGAATGGGTACCTTGCAGATCGGTACCTCTGGAAATCGGTACCTGGTATTTGCGCCCCCAGAGACCGGACTCGTAGGGGGTAAGATTCGTATGTCTTCCTCTGTTGTAAAGGGGCCACCCTTAGAGGTGGGCTCCCTTTACGCACAAGGCTTGTTAGTGCATGTCTCACTCCCTTGAGACATGCTCAGTCCTACGTAAGGAAACCTTACAGTGTAATGGCCCTCCCCCCCGAGGGCCGCCCTCCATCACTACCTCACCTCCTGGGTATGAAAGGGAATAAACAGTATTCATGATCTAATCCACTGACCTTCCTTTCATCCCAGTAGAGGTGTCCATCCCCTTGAGGGGGCCTACTGGGGGTGTCAAGCACAGATTGAGTGGGTTTCAGCCTTGCTTTCCTAAAGAAGCAAAGGCTGAGAAACCCACGCTAACAATCTGTGAAGAAAGGGAGGTCGAGGTTTCCAAACCGACCGACTGTTGTTCGGGACAGAATTAAATAATAAGCTGATGCTACCATTCATTTACCACTGTGGTGTAATTAATACATCGAGGCGTATTTGTACAAGTAATGCGATAAGCAAGTAAGGCTATTTAATGTGCCAAGACCAAGGGCGAGCTGCGTACAGGTATGTAAAACAGGTATAGCAATCGTTAACATTGGCCACCTGGGGGTTCCCTTGTGCGCCAAAGCTCCTTGCCTCCTTGGTGTGTCCGACAGACGGTTTGTCCGAAGAAATCTCGAAAAGAGAGAATTGACCTGAAATGGAAAAGAAAAGGTACGCGAATCCTGAGGTCGGTCGAGCCGCACTGTGGATTGCGAGCTAGCTATGCCTCCGTCCATATTGTTTGGGCGCGTAATTATGTACGCGTGGGACGGAGGCTGAATTGCTAATCAAGCTCTTTACGAGCCGAGTTGTCCTGTTGCAGTGTAGTCCGGACCTTCTTAATGATGTCCGGTGGCTCAGCGGCCGGATTATAGTTCTGCTTGAGAGGCCGTTCTGTACCTCTGCTGCTAGGGCGGCTGTGTGCTCCTCAGTACGGAGGGAGCGTTCCGTGCTGCCATTAACTGTTATGACGCCGCGTGGACCGGGCATTTTAAGCTTGAGATAAGCGTAATGTGGCACTGCGTTGAATCTAGCAAACGCGGTTCGTCCGAGCAGTGCGTGGTAGCCGCTGCGGAAGGGGACGATATCGAAGATTAACTCCTCGCTTCAGAAGTTGTCCGGAGAACCGAAGACCACCTCCAGCGTGACTGAGCCCGTACAACGGGCCTCTACGCCTGGTATGACTCCTTTAAAGGTAGTCCTTGTGGGTTTGATTCGTGAGGGATTAATGCCCATCTTCCGCACTGTATCCTGATATAGCAGGTTGAAGCTGCTACCACTCGTGTTAGGTGAAATCCGTCGATGATTGGGTCAAGGACCAGTGCGGCCGATCGGCCATGACGGATACTGTTGGGGAACGTAGCAATAATTCAAAATTTTCCTACGTGTCACCAAGATCAATCTAGGAGATGCTAGCAATGAGAGAGAGGGAGTGCATCTTCATACCCTTGAAGATCGCTAAGCCGAAGCGTTACAAGGACGCGGTTGATGGAGTCGTACTCGCAGCGATTCAAATCGCGGAAGATCCGATCTAGCGCCGAACGGACGGCGCCTCCGCGTTCAACACACGTACAGCCCGGGGACGTCTCCTCCTTCTTGATCCAGCAAGGGGAGAGGAGAAGTTGAGGGAGAACTCCAGTAGCACGACGGCATGGTGGCAATGGAGCTCGTGGTTCTCCGGCAGAGCTTCGCTAAGCACTACGGAGGAGGAGGAGGAGGTGTATGAGGAGGGAGGGCTGCGCCAGGGAAGAGGTGCAACTGCCCTCCCACCCCTCCACTATATATAGGGGCAAGGGGAGAGGGGAGGTGCCCTAGGGTTTCCCCTAGGGGGCGGCGGCCAAGCAGATTGGATCTCCGTAGGGAAAATCCTAGGGAGACTTGCCCCCCAAGCCAAGCAGGTGGAGGCTTGCCTCCCAAGCCAGGTGGAGGCGCCCCACCTCCCAAGTAACGTGGGAAAGGGTGTGGGGGGCGCACCACCCCTTAGTGGGCTGGTTTGCCCCTTCCCCTTTGGCCCATGAGGCCCTCCAACACTTGCCGGGGCTCCCGAAACACCTTTCGGTCATGCTGGCCATAGCCTGGTACCCCCGGAACACTTCCGGACTCCAATACCCTTCGTCCAATATATCGATCTTCACCGCCGGACCATTCCGGAACTCCTTGTGATGTCTGAGATCTCATCCGGGACTCCGAACAACTTTCGGTAACCACATACTATTTCCCATAACAACTCTAGCGTCACCGAACCTTAAGTGTGTAGACCCTACGGGTTCGGGAACCATGCAGACATGACCGAGACACCTCTCCGGCCAATAACCAATAGCGGGATCTGGATACCCATATTGGCTCCCACATGTTCCACGATGATCTCATCGGATGAACCACGATGTCGGGGATTCAATCAATCCCGTATACAATTCCCTTTGTCTATCGGTATGTTACTTGCCCGAGATTCGATCGTCGGTATCCCAATACCTCGTTCAATCTCGTTACCGGCAAGTCACTTTACTCGTTCTGTAACGCATGATCCCGTGGCTAACTCATTAGTCACATTGAGCTCATTATGATGATGCATTACCGAGTGGGCCCAGAGATACCTCTCCGTCATACAGAGTGACAAATCCCAGTCTCGATTCGTGCCAACCCAACAGACACTTTCGGAGATACCTGTAGTGCACCTTTATAGCCACCCAGTTACGTTGTGACGTTTGGTACACCCAAAGCATTCCTACGGTATCCGGGAGTTGCACAATCTCATGGTCTAAGGAAATGATACTTGACATTAGAAAAGCTCTTAGCAAACGAACTACACGATCTTGTGCTATGCTTAGGATTGGGTCTTGTCCATCACATCATTCTCCTAATGATGTGATCCCGTTATCAATGACATCCAATGTCCATGGTCAGGAAACCATAACCATCTATTGATCAACGAGCTAGTCAACTAGAGGCTTACTAGGGACATGTTGTGGTCTATGTATTCACACATGTATTACGGTTTCCAGTTAATACAATTATAGCATGAACAATAGACAATTATCACGAACAAGGAAATACAATAATAACCATTTTATTATTGCCTCTAGGGCATATTTCCAACAGATACTAGTTGGATGGTCTCGACGATCAAAGGTGATCGGAAATGACGACCACGGATTGAATTTTAGGGCGACTGGCTCTGCCGCGTAGACGTCCCTGAGTGCGCGCTTGCACTCCCTTTTGGGTATGTGTGTAGCATATATCATGTTCACCGTTTTGACTTGAGGGGGAAATTTCTTCTGCCGCCCAGTGTTCGGCTGCCGGAGCTCTTCGTTGTCGTCCTCGCTTTGTGATCCCGTTTCCTTACTCTCGGTATTTGACTTGCTGGCTTGCTTGAAAACCCGACAATCTCTGTTGGTATGATTGGCTTGTTTGCCTGGGGTGCCATATATCTGGCACGGACGATCGATGCGGTCCAAGCTGGATGGTCCCTCGCTGTCCCCTTTATAGGGTTTCTTTCGCTGGCCAGGCTTGGAGCCACTGAATCCGGCGTGAACTGTAGTGTCATCGGTGTTATCGCCATTACTTCGGCGTTTGTGTTTATTGCGCCGGAGCTTGCCGGTGCTGTTTTTGGCCTCAGAGGGGCCTGCCTCGTTGGCTGTGTTTGTACTACGAGCCAGCCAACTATCCTCACCCGCGCAAAAGCGGGTCATGAGTGCCGTGAGGGCTGCCATAGACTTCGGCTTTTCTTGGCCGAGGTGGCGGGCAAGCCATTCGTCGCGGATGCTGTGTTTGAAGGCCGCTAGGGCTTCGGCATCCGAACAGTCAACGATCTGGTTCTTTTTGGTTAGGAACCTAGTCCAGAATTTTCTGGCTGATTCTCCAGGTTGTTGAACTATATGACTTAAGTCATCAGCGTTCGGTGTCGAACATAAGTACCTTGGAAGTTGTCAAGAAAAGTTTCTTCCAAGTCCTCCCAACTGCCGATGGAATTTTCGGGCAGGCTATTTAGCCAGTGTCTAGCTGGCCCTTTTAATTTTAGTGGGAGGTATTTGATGGCGTGGAGGTCGTCTCCTCTGGCCATATGAATGTGGAGAATAAAATCTTCGATCCACACTGCGGGATCGGTTGTTTCGTCGTATGATTCTATATTGACGGGCTTGAACCCCTCAGGGAATTCGTGATCCAGTACTTCATCTGTGAAGCAGAGAGGGTGTGCGGCGCCTCTATATCGGGCCGCGTCACGGCGCACCTCCAATGAAGTCCGTCTGCGGTTATCGGCCCGGGCGTGACTGGGTTTGTCACGTCCGAATAGGTAGCCGTCATCCCGAGTTGCGAAGCGTCCCCGCGATCCGTAGATTGATCTGGTATGTCCTGCTCTACTGTCCAGGTCCTGCCGAAGGTCGTATGTATGGCCCCGAGCTGTTTTGTCCCTGTTTTTATGAGGCGGTGGGGCAGGCTGTTGTTCGGCCTGAGTTGCCGTTTTATCTCGACCGTGGGGTGGTCGGTCCGACGCACTATCCCGACCGCGTGGTGGTCGTTCCGCATTACGCGAGGGAGGTATGTGATCTGGTGCCTCCTCATCGAACTGAGGTAGCAGTCTGCGCTTTGGGTAACTCTTGGCTGGGCGCTTGAGGCCGTATTCTTCGGCTGCCAGGACATCGGTCCATCTGTCAATGAGTAGGTCTTGATCGGCTTGGAGCTGCTGCTGCTTTTTCTTCAGACTTCTTGCAGTAGCTATTAGCTGGTGCTTGAAGCGCTCCTGCTCGAGGGGTGCCTCAGGCACAATGAAATCCTCGCTGCCGAGGCTCTCCTCATCCTCGGAGACTGGACGATAACTATCGTCATCCGGGTCATTGGGCATGGCCTGTTTATCAGGGTTAACTTGCCCGTTGTCTTGTTCCTCCTGTTCGGATGCAGCTCCAATAGGGTCTTCGTTGTTTTCGGCGTCGCCCGGAGTACTATTTTCTCCAGTGCCAGTGTTGCCATCTTTTGAGCACGAGGCTTAGAACGGCGTTTAGGGCGCCGGCGCTTGGACTGTGTCTCAGAAGGTTTATTCGCAACTGGATCTTCTTTGTCATTGTCACTAGTTTTTTTAGATGTGTCAACCATGTACACATCGTATGAAGAGGTGGCCGTCCAACGTCCAGTGAATGGCGGGTCTTGGCCTTGCTCCTTGTCGGCATCATCGTCCATACCGTCGATGTCTTCGGAGCCATAATCAAGCACGTCGGTTAGGTCATCGACAGTGGCTATAAAGTGGGTGGCGGGTGGGAAGCAAAATTCCCCATCATCAGCCTCTAGCTCGAACCGAACATAGTTCGGCTGTGAGTCCTTTTCCAAGGACAAATTCTTTAAAGAGTTTAGCACATCACCCAAAGGTGAGTGCTGGAAGATGTCTGCGGCGCTCAATTCAAAAATCGATAACCGATCCAGCTCGGTGTCCGCAGGCGTACATGGTCCGGAACTTATAGCCGGAGACGAGTCCGGAGTTTCGTTGACGCAAATATTGCAGTGTGTCGAGCCTGTGTGCGGCTCCAACGCCGCGGATTCTGTGGCCTCGGATGGCACGATCTGCTCCGGTTCTAAGGCCGTTGCAGCAACAGGAACCATCTCCTGGATGTGATCCGATGACAGATTTAAGTCATGTTCATCGGAGCGAGGGGGAGCGATCGATGCGGTCTCGAATCCGTCGAAGATCAGGTCTCCGCGGACGTCCGCGACGTAGTTCAAGCTTCCGAATCTGACCTGATGGCCAGGGGCGTAGCTATCGATCTGCTCCAGATGGCCAAGCGAGTTGGCCCGCAGTACGAAGCCGCCGAATACGAAGATCTGTCCGGGGAGGAAGGTTTCTCCTTGGACAGCGTCACTATCGACGACTGAAGGGGCCATCGAACTTTTCGTCGACGGCACAGTGGAACTCTTAATGAAAGCACCAATGTCGGTGTCAAAACCGGCGGATCTCGGATAGGGGTTCCCGAACTGTGCGTCTAAGGTCGATGGTTGCAGGAGACAGGGGACACGATGTTTACCCAGGTTCGGGCCCTCCCTATGAAGGTAATACCCTACTTCCTGCTTGATTGATCTTGATGAATATGAGTATTACAAGAGTTGATCTACCACGAGATCGTAATGGCTAAATCCTAGAAGTTTAGCCTGTATGACTGTGGTAATGAATATCTTGTCCCTATGAAGGTAATACCCTACTTTCTGCTTGATTGATCTTGATGAATATGAGTATTACAAGAGTTGATCTACCACGAGATCGTAATGGCTAAATCCTAGAAGTTTAGCCTGTATGACTGTGGTAATGAATATCTTGTCCGGACTATGCCCTCCGGTTTATATAGACACCGGAGGGATCTAGGGTTACACAGAGTCGGTTACATAGGAAAGAATCTTCATAGATGATCGTCAAGGAGAGTCCTATCCGGATACGGGTAGAGTCTTTGGCCTTCATGTCTTCACAGCCCATCAGTCCGGCCATGGATAATAGGCCGGACGCCCAGGACCCCTTCCTGCAGTACTCCCTCACCGGCGGCTGCACTGGCGCTCAGATCGCCGCCGCCTCGCACCGACGCCCTGGTCATGTCGGTTCCTACCCACCTGCCTCGATCCCACTGTCCTAACCTAGAGGACAGGCGACACCTGTGTTGCAGACGTCGGCCCCGATGACGGTGAGGAGCACGGCGCACCTCCACGACGACACCTCACTGCTGCCGCTCGGCGTAGAAGGGCGCACATCCCCCTCCTAAAGATGGGTAGGTTCCCGCAATCCCCTTCCATCCCCTGAATTCCTCGGGCCCCTCCCCTGTCGTCTCGATGCCGAGGCCGAGCGGCGGCTGATTGGCGCCGGGGGCTCGTGATCATGTGCGACGAGCACATTGTTCGGTGCTGCTATTTTCCATTCGCTGCTGGGTTGCTTCTACTCTCCACCAATCTCTCAAGTGGCAAAGAGTAGGTTTGACCTCAATTTCGATGCAGATATGGATTGGGATGTGATGCGTGTAGTTTCTAATCAAGTGATTTGGATCTTGCCCTCAATTAGAGTTTCCAATCTCAAAGAAGTGGGGCTTACGAATTTTATTATTTTTCAGCTTGAATGGACTGTAGCTTCGCTTAACTGACTGACAGTTGTATTTGACTGCATAAATGGATTAATTCATTTCATGGCAGATGCCGGTTTTGACCTTGGTCGATCATGCTTTGTTCCCGTGTTTGACCTGCAACATATTTTCTATGCATTCACAGAAATGGTAACTGAATAATTACTTCGTACTGCAGAACATCTTGCTTAATACCTGAGTCCCCGGCCCTCGTTGCTACAGGTTTATCTGCCCAATCACATGAATTGAATTTTTTCACCCAAAAAGGTTGAAATCAACTGCTTTGCATACACAATTAAATAGTGAGTATCACGTTTTATTAGCAAAATTTAATAGTTCATACACAATTAGGAAGTTGCATGAAGATTACATTATTTTTCTAGAACATGTTCTATTGTAAAGATAAGGTCAGAGGCATACCAACACAATGCTTTGTTTAGTGAAGCTACAAAACCCACCATCATAACTGATAATTCCGTGTTTTATTGCCTGGTGAATATTTATTCTATTTCAGTGCTGACTAATTGGCCCTTTGCTGATCGATATGGTTCCCTTTGAATGGCATGAAGGAGGAATAAGGGTTGCTTCTCACTCCCTTTTGGTCTGTTCTAGCGTGGATGGAGGGTGACCCAGGCTTGTCCGACCAAAGGTGGCCGGTGAGCCTCTTGGTCTGTGCAGGTAAAATTTCTAACTCCCTTTTATCTTTTCGTGACTTCTTCTTTTGGGGCCTACTGAATTGGTTTGCTTGGTGCAATTGAGAAAATAAGATGACCTGATGAGGTGAGAAAAAAACATACAATGGGGGCATGCTGAATTGGTGGAGTTGAAGCATGTGTCCTGCTTAGACCATCTTAGGAACATGGCAGAGGAAGGTGTTGATTAATTGGTAGGCAAATTAAGCGTTTCATGGGAATCCTCGGTTAATCTAACATGAAGGATGGAGCGTTTCCATGGTTGTGAATTTTTCTCGTAGCAAGTTGAATGAAGAGCATTTACATCTAACATAAAGCTTCGTATAATGGATCATGTTTGCCCTGTCCAGTTACTTAACTTCTAATAACATTGGGCCTGTAAGGAAGTGCTTATCTTATAAATAAATATACTCGTGCTTGATTTGCATTGGTGATTGACAATATGGTCTGTACTGAACCATTAAAAATACCTGGCTTCCTGACCTCAGACCCAAAATATGCTCTCTGTTGCTATTGTTTTTCCCAATTAATTATACAATTACTCCTTTTACTAGTTGAATGCCCGCGCGTTGCCACGGACACAAAATATTACTTGTATTTTAGACGTGCTTCTTATGGACTACGACCCAACACCGGAACAATGTTAAGATAATTCAACAGTGTATGTATATTATTGTTGTTCTTCTATGTGTGTCACCCGCCATTTAGTCCAAGAGAACATACTCTCTAACTGATTCAAATGGAAAAATAAAATCTATAATTAAATGGTATTTTCATTTCACAATGCATGCATACACCAGCTCAAATCATGGTGTGTTACCTCCTGCCACACACTAACACACATCTTCATCTCGTCTTCATACCTCTTACCTCCATCCATCACTCGACCCATCTCCACTCCAAATCTTCACCATCATCACTTCCTAGATATTCCTATCCTATCACCGTATGCACATCATTCTTCCTCCCACTTGTCTTCTCTGGGTTCACTTTACTTGATTCGCTGAATTTCTTGGCGTCGTGGATGTTGCTTGACAACGATTAGCAACGCTTATATATAATGAATATATACAGTTCGTGAGGTGATGGTTACACGTTAATGATGAAATACATTGGCACACCATTGACATTTGGCGACGATGAGCGGCAACACCACCACCTAGGCTTCACCTTTTAGCTATAAACAGTTGCACTCCACTATCCTCGTCAGCTCAGACTCTCAACACTACAGTCCATCTCCCAGACGTACGTGTAAATAAAGTTAACATTTTGTTTATCAAATAAACTTGTAAATCCATAGGAATTTATTTTTTCTTAAACTGGAAGGATGAACTACCGCTAGCATAATATACTAATTAGGAACATACAAATATTTTTATGAATAATCGAGCCAGGGAAAGGGAGATTGTACAATTTGTTGAGATAATTTGGTCCGATTAGGAAAAGGATCACAAATGAAATATTTTGATGCCAGTAAAACTTTTCAGTGAAAAGAAAAATAGCATGCTACATAACAGATTGGAATGAAGATGCACCACTTAATGTATGATCTATTAGGTTGACCAGATACGTAATTAAAAAAAATACAAACTAATGGTAGCAAAATAAAACATCAGCCTATAGATGGCTGCTATTGGAAAAAGGCATAAAATATGATCGAGGCAAAAAACGAGAACACATCTTCAGGTTACTGTCTTACATTCAGATAATTGCTACCTAGATACATGGTCAGACCATAACTAATTATTGGCACTCTTACTCTTCATATCAATAACCAACATATATAAACGCTCCCAAAAGCATTTAAAAATGTTAAAATGCATAAACTGAAGCACAATCATAATTGTTGACCAGATTCATTGCCGCTATCGTAGGGATAAAGTTTCTGCCGTCTGACTGACTTTAGTCACGCCACTTTTATTCCGTTCATGGTGTGGTTACTCTCACAAGTCACAATCATAGATCTATATTTTTTTTTGAAAGATCAGGATGGCGGTGCAATTACCCATGTCAAGAGAAAACAGATCAGATGACATAATCATATACAATGCACTGTGTTACAAGAGACATTTGTGATCACCATAAATATTGTGATACCTCAATTATACATCCATCCTCTATGTCATCAAGAAACAAATAACCTGACACTGTGCAATGGATTAAGATACTAATCTCTACTATTAAAGCTACCACTACCTAGCCTTCTCCCACCCAAAAGAAAAATACTACCTAGCCTTATCTTGGAGTTATCTACCTCCGAAGCACTATGCTATCTGAGTACATGGCTATGGCTAGTTTCCTGCCTCTGAACTGCTATGCTATCTGAAAACAGGGCACCGAGCATCTCAAAGTAGCCAGATAAAACTTTAAATCATGAATGTTCGCATTCAGTAGCCTTGTGCAAAATATCTTGGAAAAATTCATTGGAAAATCTACAAGGAATATGCACACACTTTGTCCATATACCCCCATGGAGACACAGACTCTTTAGTAAGTACACGTTATGCTTACCCACTCCTTTCTCTCATGAGTGCAAGGAGTCACGAACTCTTCACCACACAACATGCTTACCCACTCCATTCTCTCATGATCCCACCTTTCTCTACTATTGGCATGCATCAGAATTGGTCCCACGGTGAAGATAAGAATGCTGGTAAATGTGTGTGCTCACCTCAAGGTGGTGTCTGACACCCTTATAGAGAAATCCATGCTGCCTCCCATGCTCAAGCATCTACAAGCTTACGTTTCAATCTGTAGAATTACACAATAAGCAATTATGTTAAGCCCTAAGACCATAATTCCCTCTAGCAGGAAAAATAATTCCTCTGCATAAAGATATTCCATTATGTGCTTACATTTGATCAGGTTCATTGTCAATAAAAAGTTTTTTTTTCTGAAACCTTAACCCTAGCTAAATGATTTTGATGCATAGCAATCACGGCATATACTTTGCTCTAAGAACTCGATGACCATTATTTGTTATAGAAGGTAAATGCTCTGCAAGGCATGAACAAAAAGTATAAATTTGGGTAAAGCACAAATTGTTAACAAAACATATTTTTAGTTCTAACATGCTTCGATGGCAGACATTTTAGTAAAATAAAAACAGTGTATGTCTATTGCTGTTCTTCCTCTTTTGTTAGATAGGAACTGGCTAGTTTGATAAAAAAAAGAGAAAAAATACAACACGTGACATTTTACTGATCCAAATACATGCTCATCCTTTAGGGCAGCCTTTGCACCAGTATCACCATATGCAATCAACAGCTTGATGAGAAATTGAGAAACAACGATATAAGTGTGCCCCATTAAAAAGACTAACAAGCTAATTTTGTACATAAGGGTTCTTCCACAACAGAACCATGCTCTGTCCAGTATTAACATTAACAAATAACAACAAATGCCCACTATTACTTCGCTGTCACATTTAATATTTAGCATGCAAAATGGCATGAAAAGCTATCAGGCATGATAAAGAAAACCATCCAACGAAATCAATGTAGAAAAATAACAATACATACTTGTTAGATAGCAAAATCAATGTTGTTCTTCAGCTCTTAAATTACGGCTGCAGATTATATCAAATTCAAGAGTAGCTTCATGGAAGAAAATGCCCAACATCTTGTAATTTAAGTCAGCTGAAAGGAAATAGAGTTTAAGCAGTACGTAGTGCCTAATTATTAATTAAACTAACTTCTGATAAAAAGTCATCAGAAATTCAGTGATATAAATAATTAAATATTCATCTACATGAGCAGCAAGCATCAAACCTTAAACCATGTAGGACGCCGCTGCTTGCCAGCTTTCTTGCAACAACATCCCAAAGCTACATGGTCGTCCCGCTACCTTCCGCTCGCTTCAACTCGCTGGTCCCCTGCCTCTCCAGCCGCTCACTCCTGTCGTTCAGTCCACCGCCTCGAGGCCATTCTCCATAGGGACCCGCCCGCACGGCACACACCTCCCGTGCTTCCCGCTGGCATACACAGCAGATCAGTCTCCAGCCCCCGCCCGCACGCGCGCGCTCCTTCCCGCTCGGCTGCTGTAGAGAGGCGGCACGGCGGCGACCGGGAAGAGGCAAGGTAGATAGCGTCGGACATAGAGGCGGCGCCATGGCGACTGAGATCAGGGCGGCGAGACGGAGACGGGTACAAAGGCGGCGCGAAAGCTACATGACCGAGACGGAGACGAGCGTCGGATATAGAGGTGGCGCGACGGCGACCGAGATGTGGGCGGCGAGACGGAGACGGGTGTAAAGGCGGCGCGAAAGCGACCGAGACGAGGGCGAGCGACAGAGACGGGCGTTTTCCGCGGCCACGCGACAATGCGGCGGAAGAGGAGGGTAGCGGCTGCGGGTAGAGGTGTGTGGGGTAGGTGGCGATTGGCGAGCACAGGCGGCGGTGAGTTTTCTCAGGGGAGAGATGGGATCGGGAGCGAGGGGGATGGGGATGGGGTACCGGATTAGCGACGTGTGTTCGTGGGTTGCGGTTATTTCTTTTTTTCCCACTGCTTTGTGAGCGGGGCCGGGTGATTTGCGGCTGTTTTTTTCTAGCGAGGAAGGGATCGTACATGGGGATGAGGGTTGGTGGGGGTATCGAAGGAGGTTGAACCATCGAAAGAGGTCGAACCATCACGACGTTCAATCCCCTTTAATAGTAGAGATATTTAGTGATGTATTCCTCGTATGCTTAACTATCTCTTTTTTTGACATTGAAGATCATTTAGAGTAATTCATTTTCGTACATCCTGAAATTCAGCGAATGGACATCAAATATATTACATTAGATGATGGGGGGAAACTGTAGTTGCAGTGCTTCACTTCTGCAACAATGGACTCCCCGAAGTGCCAACACCTTTACATGGATATTCAGGATATTTTTTAAGGTTAGAATATGAAAGTAGAACAGCAAGTTCCATTACTTTCGGAAAAGTGCCCGGCCCTGAATGATGCCTTAATGTGGCTTTTAAGTTTCAGGTACATCATTCTATTCTTCTCTATTGCGTCGTGTGCTCCACACCTGTACCTTATGATTCAGGAGTTTCCGGTGACAAAATGTGTTATATTTGTAGAGTCGATGCTTTAGGAGATGGAATAGCAGCTGCCCACGCAATGGTTTCCAGTTATAAACCAAGCTGTTTAAAAATGGTCAAGAAAGAAATATTTCATGGTTGTACCTATTTCCTTTGTGGGATTTAAAGGGTTACTAGCTAGCTACAATTGGACACTTCATTTGTTTGCTTTTGAACTAAGTTTGATAAGGCCTATGAAGTCCTGTAAAAAGGATTCTTATGATAAGCGTGGAAAGCAACTTCTGAACTTTTATGTAGATATTTAAGTGCCAATGCCATATTTTGTTATAACACAGGAAAAACAACTTTTGAGGCCACCGATTTACCTTGGATGTTGCATGTGAATTACTTTAGCTAATTGTCTTGCCGTCGAGCTTTTAGTTGAAGTTCACTGAATTTCTTGTAATGACATTTCAGGTATTATGCGATCGACCCAATTGTTAGCTTTAGGATGCTTTTTGGAGTCGACTCATGAAGATGATGGCTAGCCTGCACGAACATTTGTAGCTTCTGCATAGATGATTCAGATAGTCTACAAGAAAGGTAAATAATTATAGGGGATAGATGTACGTTGCTCCCACAATATCCAGTTATTGTCAGCAAACTTGCTTGTGGGCCATGCCGACGATGACAGGTGTATGAAAATGCATCTCACCGACGGCGATTGGAGCACCAACTTGGGTGGCCCAGCTGTTTGACACTGCCGGCTCGACCTAATCCGCTAGCAGCATCGAGGAGGACGTGGAGCTCCTAGCCTCCTGAGCCCTCCACGGGGCTCGTCTCGTCAGGCCGCCATGGTTGCAGTATAAAAACCCTTACTGCCATATACATGTCCCTTTTTTCCTCCCCGTCGCTTCCGCGGATGAAAACCACAACAAACTCCTGCAAACACGCGAACAATCGGCCATGGCTTCCGCCCTCCGAGCCCCGCGAAGTCATGTACAATCTTACCGGCTGGCATCATGTACAATCTTACCGGCTGGGATCATATAGTTATCAGAGTGTCACTTTTTGATTTGGTACTGTCATGTTTTTCAGCAGCCATTATATAATTAGCTGCTCATCTTCCCACCTGTTGTTATAGCCCTCCACATATCTGAAGGCAAAGATGGTCCATGAGTGACCATGTGATGAAAATCTTCATGGCTATTTCAAAATAGACCTGATGTTAGGTGAAAATATTCATCAATGGTTCAATGAAGATGCATCAAATTTCAAAATAGAATGCTAATAAATTACACCTAGAGCAATATGAGAGTATTTAAATTTTGATGGACCTAAACCTATCCAGCACAGTACACAAGCTCTTTTAAAATATCGACATTTATCCGGTTTGCATTTTTTTGTACTGGAGTTAAACCTATCCAGCGTGTCCGTGAACCTAAAGTCGGCTTCAGTATATATCAATTGGAAGTCGGCTTATGAGGCTTCAGTATATATCAATTGGAAGCCGGCTTCTGTGGCTCTGCCTGTATGTTTACATTTTGCAAACACAGTTTATGCCTGACATTTGTGTCTCTTTATTTATGCAGATCTATTCTAGAGCTCAAGGCATCAGGTACACTTTAGATACAAACTCTCGCGCTCAACGTAGTTTCCATGTAGTGTTAAATTCCGGTGAACTATATCTCACCCCATGCATGCTGCCTACTCCTTTATTGCAAACACAAAGCTGCATGAGACCAGATCGATTAGGTATACTTTGTTACTGACTGATTGGTTCATGGATTAAGCATGGACTGTAGGAAATTAGGAGTTGTACAAGGAGGAAAGGAGAAGAGAAGAGAAGAGGACTTATTTCATTGGATTCGCGGCTGTTTGATTCCTTTTTGCTGCAAGGATAGATCTCCGTTGACCACATATTCAGTAGTAGATCAAAAGCTTATTTTAAATTCTAGGAATAATTGGGTTCATAATTTGGTTGTGGCACCTACATGAAAGCTGTAGAGTTCATCGATATCTTTCCAAGGATACTAAGTTTCTGCAATTCAGAATAATGATTGTCAAGATATCACCAAAACATATTTCTATGTTCGAGGATTTTAAATACTAGAAGATTTTCTGTTTTACAAGAATTACTCTACTTACAGGAAGAACCAGTTTTTGGCCGCCACATGAACCTGCAAATGATCTCCTTCTGATATTCATACTATTCTCATTTGCTTGATTTTGTGAAGTGCATTAAGATTTACAGTATAGACCAGATATGTTCAGAATGGTTTCGATGTTAAGTGAAAGATAGGAAGACATGATTTCAGTATCTTGATGAGGGCTAGATTTAACATGCTGATGAATAACAGAAGTTATATTGCTGGGACATGTTTTTGGCCTCACATCACTTAACTCTGCAGCTGGTTTGTAGAGCTGTATCTTCTCTTATTCTTTTTGGTTCTTCGGATGAGCGACGCTGCCTGTGGGTCGTGGACAAAGCGGCTGCTACTTCCAGGTTTGATTTTTTGCTGATCAGTTCCTGGTGATGGGATTATGGTTTTTTGTGTGACTTCTCCTGAAGAGATTTTTGTTTTTGGTTTTGGTTTTGATGGTGAATTTAGGATAACAGGGACAATGTTGTTGCCATACCGGCAGGTGCTGGACATGATTCTCAAAGAAGACACAGATGTGCATGCTTCACATCTTCTACACGCTTATGCAAAGTGGGATTTTATTCATATTTTGATGAGCTTAATTTCTTATGCTACTGTTTGCTTCTGCCTGAAGGATACATATGGTATGTTTTGTGAGCGGCGGGTATGGATGAGGTGAGAGCGTCTGTTAGTGCGTCATTTTTGTTGGATACTTTAATCTGTTAGGGTTGGTATATATTTTGATTGGCGTGGTTGCCTCAAAGTAATGCCCTGCTACTCCTTGGGGGGCGTGAGCGAAGATTTATGCCTTAAGCATAGGAATGAGGGAGTAGGTCTCCAACAGAATAGGCGATGATGCTAGGAGAGGCACATCGAGGAACAAGTACATGGTGCTACTCGATGGTCGGCCACATTCTCACTATTATTTTGGGATGCCAAAGAGATAGCACATGATGTTCTACTGCTGGGGAATTAACAATCATTATGCTTACCAATATACTGGCATGTATTTTTTTCTAAAGTATATAGTGGTTTCCTTTAGTTGAAATACAGAAAAAATTTCACCCCCAATGATTCAACAAGAGTTGTTCATTAAAAGCGTGTGGTTTCTTTCTTCATCAAGAATTGAAATAATCTGTGCTATTAGAACTCCATGGAGAGCAATAATATAATTGTCACATGGGGTGATCTTTATTGGCTAATTGTATAGCTTATGATCTTATGGAATTTAGGTTTGTAAATCCACGTATTTTTTAGATGAAGAAACAAAGAAGGAAATGACTATATCAAGGATCACATATGGTTAAATGTAGAAACAACGAACACGGTGGCATATCAGTTGCAACATGGTGAAACTTTTAGGATAGAAGGGTAAACGAATTGCTCGGTCGCTTCAAGAGTTAATAATGGACACGGTGGCGCATGTATACTTCGCGGTAATGCATGATATTCGACTGTATGTTACAACATGGCAATGACTCAGGATATATCGGATCTGCCTTGATGGCGGTGGCGGATCAGCATGAACACAAGGGGTGGGGATCAGGGCGGAGAGTGGGTGGTTGGCGGGGGACTCCTCCTTGGTGGTCGGTGGGGATATACAATGTGAAGGTGGGAGGGCGCCATGGCGAGGTGAGGTGGGCGTCATCTGGTTTTAAAGAAGAGGGCTCCAGCGAGAAATGTCCCGCTACGGTGAGAAACTGAGCGGGAAGGGGTGGGTTCAATAGAAAAAGGGAATGGTGCGTCGTGGGTTGAGTTTTTGTGTTAGGACCGTGTGTTGGAGATAAAATGATGGATAGTCCGGAGAAGCACATTTCTCCTCCGCATATGGTCTGGATTTGAAGAAGTCAAGATTGTTCAGATGGTTGAATTTTGGTGTGCATTTTGCGTGCCCGTTTGATGTTCGAACACACCGAAATATATGAGGAAGAAATGAAATCCGACCTTCGAGACGGCCTTAATCATCTGTTTGATTCATTTATATATATGCCTTTGTAGCCCGTAGCAACGCACGGGCATTGTACTAGTAGTGCATAGTACTCCCTCCTTTCCGGTTTATAGGGCTCAATTTAAAAATCTCACCAACCAAGGTAGATGGTGAGTGGTGGAATACTTCTTGTAATTTGCAAAAGCACCCAATTAATGTTCTTGTTTTCCTTAAAAAATTATGTTTACAAATGTATTAATTGCAATGCATGCATGCATACAGTACATGCATTGGTCAATTTTCTCTTAATACTTGCATGCAATGATTTAATGCGCTTTGGAATCTGAACTTGTGATGGGGAACAACCAAATTGAGCCTTATAAAATGGAAAAACTAAGATTTTGAGATAAGCCTTATAAACCGGAAAGGAGGGAGTATCATAGATTGGTATCGTAGGTGGTTTCATTTATTGCCATGCATGACACATAGTAGCATAACATTTATTATGTTATGGTATCTACCTATATTATTATAACCATCTCTCTCTTGTTTAATTGCCTGCCATATAAGACTAGTCACAATGGGAGTAACTTGACTAGTAACATCACACATTTCAATACATGATTGCTTATGTGGCAGCTAATTAATGAGGAGAAAGGGGTTTGTGGTAACTTAGTTAGTTACTGTAACATCACATATTTCAAGACATAATGAGTCTATAGCCTAATAAATGAACTCTTTCATGATACCACTCATATGTTACTACCCACTATAGAGGTAGTAACATAGAGTAGTAACAACGGCAAGTTACTACTCTATGTTACTCTCCACTGTGAGCAGTCTAAGTATGTTTGCGAGTCCCAGGTGCATGATACTACTTATGTTACCCCACTATGGTCAGCCTTACTCATAGTATGAGTAACATCACATATACCAAGATAAGACGAGTCTACAATCTAATAAATGAAGTGATACATAACACCAGACCTATGCATGTTACTAGTCTAAGTTACTCCCCGTTGTAATATATGCATGTTACTGGTCTAAGTTACTCCCCTGTGACTGGATTACTCGGAAGTGGAAGCAGACGAAACGAGGCGATGACCTATTCAGATCTGACTTCTGCCTATTTCAAGCACCCAATTGGCTTGTCCTGAATCATGATGTGCGGTTTACAATTTACAACGCAACTGTTGGATTTTTCTGAGGTTTTGGCTGTTCCTTTTCGTTTCAAACTTTCTTACTGTATTATCTGTGTTCGTTGTCGTCATTAGTTAACTCAAACGGCACGTCGACCAACCCATCTCAACGATCTGCGTCTTCTCCACGTGTGTTGAAAACGAGAAGACGAACACCAGGCACCATATTATTGCCCGTTCATGTGCACCGCACTCGCATCCAAGCCTTCATTCTCCACAATCCACACGGCACACGCCAGCACGCCCGCCGTCCTCGCGCCGTGACCCAGCGGCGTTTCACGGCCATGGACTCACCGCTGAGCCAGCAGCCGACGCTGCTGGCGCTGTCGCTGCTCCTCCTGGCCCTCTACCTGGCGCGCCGCGCCCTGCTCGGCAAGCGACGGAACTACCCGCCCGTGGCCGGCACCATGCTCCACCAGCTCTTCAACTTCGGCCGCCTGGCCGAGTACCAGACGGAGCTCTCGCAGAGGTACCGCACCTTCCGGATGCTCACCCCGACCTGCAACTACGTGTACACCGTGGAGCCCGCCAACGTCGAGTACATCCTCCGCACCAACTTCGCCAACTACGGCAAGGGGACCATGACCCACGACGTGCTGGAGGACCTCCTCGGCGACGGCATCTTCAACGTCGACGGCGCCATGTGGCGGCACCAGCGCAAGGTCGCCAGCTTCGAGTTCTCCACCCGGGTGCTCCGCGAGTACAGCAGCGGCGTGTTCCGCGACACGGCCGCCGAGCTAGCGGGCATCGTGGCCGCCGCCGCCGCCGCCGGGGAGAGGGTCGACATGCACGACCTGTTCATGCGGTCGACGCTGGACTCGATCTTCACGATCGGGTTCGGGGCCAGCCTGGGCGGGCTGTCCCAGTCCAGCCAGGAGAGCGCGGCGTTCGCCCGGGCGTTCGACGACGCCAACGAGCAGGTGCTGTACCGGTTCTTCGACCCGCTATGGAAGGCCAAGAGGCTCCTCAACGTCTCGTCGGAGGCGGCCATGAAGCGGTCGGTGCGCACCATCAACGAGTTCGTGTACGCCGTCATCGACAAGAAGATCGAGCAGATGGGCAGAGATGAACACGAATTTGTAAGCTTTTTCCTCCTGTAAACATTAATTGCGTCGCCGCCTGGCAGCAGCAAATCTGGCGTCGTGACATTTCCTGACTTGGCAGGCCAAGAAAGAGGACATACTGTCGAGGTTCCTGCTGGAGAGGGAGAAAGACCCGGGCTGCTTCGACAACAAGTATCTCCGGGACATCATACTGAACTTCGTGATCGCCGGCCGCGACACGTCGGCTGGGACGCTGTCGTGGTTCCTCTACGTGCTGTGCGGCAACCAGCGCATCCAGGACAAGATCGCGAGGGAGGTGCGGGAGGCCACCACCGGCGGCGACCGGGACGTCGGCGTCCACGAACTCACGGCGTGCCTGACAGAAGAGGCCATCAACAACATGCCGTACCTCCACGCCGCGCTGACGGAGACCCTCCGGCTGTACCCGGCAGTGCCCATCGTTAGTTGACCCGATCCCTGGCGCATTAATTTCCTTGTGTACTATGTGGCCCGGGACGTCACGATTAGTATGGTTTTGTTGGTGTAGGATGTCAAGTACTGCTTCTCGGATGACACGCTGCCGGACGGCCACGCCGTGAGGAAAGGGGACATGGTGAACTACCAGCCGTACCCGATGGGCAGGATGAAGTTCCTGTGGGGCGACGACGCCGAGGAGTTCAGGCCGGAGCGGTGGCTCGACGGCGACGGCGTGTTCGTCCCGGAGAGCCCATACAAGTTCACGGCATTCCAGGTGAGACGCATAACTAAATCATCACTGGACTAGACGACGACCTGGCTCAGACAGAGTTATCCATATTCACGTGACGTGTATGCTTGTCCTGTTGTCTGAAATAGGCGGGGCCTCGGATCTGTCTGGGGAAGGAGTTCGCGTACAGGCAGATGAAGATATTTGCGGCTGTTCTTCTCTACCTCTTCAGATTTGAGATGTGGGAGCGCGACTCTACGGTGGGGTATCGCCCGATGCTCACGCTCAAAATGGACGGCCCGCTCCATGTTCGTGCGTCGCCCCGGTGAGCAAGCGGGTAGCATGCTTGATACTTCCTCCGTTCCAAAATATAAGTCTTTCTAGAGATTCCAATAGATAACAACATACGAAGCAAAATGAGTGAATTTACACTCTAAAATATGTCTACATACATCCGTATGTTGTAGTCCATTTGAAATGTCTAAAAAGACTTATATTTTGAAACGGAGGGAGTATAAGACTAGAAGCAGAGGCGCGCTTTGCTGCACCGTTTTAGTTGTAAATGAGGACACAATGTCGACTATTATATGCAACCAAGATGTCTTTAACTTTCAACAGCAAAATATTCTACCTGAACAATTCTACAATAACTCACTTCAAGCTAGCGAAAACATGCTACATGCTACGCTGACAAATTTTATCGCCAGTAACAACTCTAGATATTAGAGGTTTATTTGAAAATGAAGGTGCAAACACCAAATTTTGTCATTAGGGAAGAACACAGTAAAAATTCGTACCAAAATTATTTAGCTCTTGGATGAAATATCTACTCGGGAAAAGATGACATAGTTTGTAGAGTGAAGGTATTTGTATGATTTGCTTGCCATCCCACATGATGATTTGTATAACAAATGCCTACAAATAGTCTAACTAAAAATGTACAACCTTCAATATATCTAAGATGACATTGGCAGCCCTCACCTATTATTCCCTAGAACTAATCAATAAGTATGTCTGCATCAAAAGTTTCAACATTTTCACTCCAAATAGCTATTGTAGCTACCTCCCTAGAAATAAACAGTTAGAAACGAAGCTTTCTATTTTTGCGAATAGTTAGAAACGAATCTACCGGCATGAGAAATTCAGGCCATGCATAAGAAAAATCTGGAAACCGTGTTTATCACATAGTAAAGCAAGGGAGACATTGTATCAGTAAGTCACAAGGTTCTCTTAAATATTGGACATCCTTTCACGTCCATGGTGATAGCTGGTGATCCGCCGTTGCTATACAATCACGCCTACAGAAATATGATAAGGACACCATGGAAAAACAGTTAGGCATCATTTTAGATGTGAAAAGAACAGAGTATTTGAGCCTACAAACCAGGAGCCATATGCACAAAAATGAAAATCAAACCAACCATGTCCAGTTTCAAAAGCCAAGCTCACTATAACCATCAACCCCTTCATCCACCATGACAAAGTGGCATTGAAGCAACTCGTTATTCTTCACACAGTGTATGCCAATAGAAATAAAAACAATAGCCATAGCATTGGCAAGAGACACGAATAATGGACTGACCAACAAATGAAAAAAGCACGTCACACTGAATTAAAACAGAACAAATTGCAAAGCCAATGGGCTTGGCAATGATAATTCATTGGAGTCAAAGGGATAATTCAGAATGATTAATCTCACCGCAAAGCCAATTGTGCTAATATTTGCATTATAAACCTTACAGGTACATTGATTGATTTCTCTGTACAAGGAGCATTTAGATGTGTGCATACAAATCCATGAACGATGGAGTGAAAACAACAAAAGGACATTGCCGGTGATTTATGCTAGAAGAAATACAGCTGTATACAGGAAGAGGGACTTAAGTGTGAGAAGAAACTACCCTGCACTTGTACTAAACTGAATATCGTACATGATTATGGAAAAACTTTGTTTTTGCCACTAGTTTTTGCCCATTTTGCTTACGCCACTCTAGAATTTGACATCTTACTTTTGTCACTCTTAACTTTTGACAATACATCGCAAGTGCCATTCCATGGCAAAATCAAATAATTTTTATTTCACTTTTGCCACTCTAAGCTTTTGATAATGTATCACAATTGTCACTCTATTTTTTTGCTTTTGCCACGGAATGGCAATTGTGATATATTGTCAAAAGCTAAGAGTGGCAAAAGTGAAAGGTCAAATTCTAGAGTGGCATTAGCAAAGTGGGATAAAACTAGAGTGGCACAAACAAAGCTTTCTCCATGATTATTGGATTCGCTAGATGAAAATATCCTACATGTTGAAGCAATATTATCTCATATCTCACAAAAATCATTGAATCACTACATTTGCAAGCCAAACATATTTTTTAATTTTTTATTTACTATATCTTATCACATCACGAATTATGACGAAGTATAAATTAAGATGGTCAAGTAGAGTGTGCTCTTACTTGAATAGGATGTTCTGCGATGGCAAGAGAAACATAGAAGTGATTGCTTACAAATGTGTTGTCAGTGAAAATGCTGGAGCAACTCGGCCAATGGACATGGCTAGAGAAATTATGGTTCTACGGCCTGTCGAGGGCGCCACCAGTGAACTTGCACATTGAGGAGGTCATGGTATGCTTGATGTCTTTGAGCCCCACAACTTCGTATTGGTTCCTCCCCCAGCTAATCCACTTGCTGATCTACACGAGTCAAAGCAATAAAATCTTAGGTCCATTGTGAGTATAAAAGACAATCACAAACCACTGAACTCCTAAAGTAACAAATGAAAAGCACTTAAAAAGAAACAAGCTTTGGTAATTTTCCGTGAATCCAAGTCAGTTCATGAACCAAACAAGTTAATCAGCCAAGAGAGATGCCAGCTTCAAAAAACTCTTGCTGATTCAGCCCACACCAGCCGGAGAAGGTGTTGACCTCCCCCGACTTAGGCCTTGTTCGGTTAAGCCACTTCCCAAGTGGATTGGAGTGGAATGGAGGGGATTTGGGGAGAATTTGAACTAGATGGGATCTAAACCCGGCCAATACCTGTCAATCCCTCTCATTTGTCATGGAACCGAACAAGGCCTTAAGGAGAAGCATGACCAGATCCAATATTTTCCCCGTCGAAACTCTTCGAGCGCTCAGTCCGTCGTACATCCGAAACTCATTTCTTGAATCAGTTTAAGATCTAGGAGACACAACCAGCGATGGGTGGGGCAGGGCTAGACTATTACCACTCCTCGCCTCTAAGAGCATCTCCAGCAGACCCCTTATAATGCGAACCTTTAAAGTAAGTATAAGGGCCGCTGAAAATGTGTTTTGAGGGTTGGCGCGGGCTGCAGTGGAACATATTCGCGGTGCCGGCGACCCGGGGGTGGCTGGGCACGGCGAATCCGTAGCGCCGGTGAAGCGGCATGGTGTACCCGGGCCTACAGCGACCTGGCAGTGTGTTTCCACCGGCGGATATGGCCGGAATCGAAGGTGGCGGGCGGGCAGCGACGACGGCGGGTGGCTGCGGAATGGGGGGAGGGAACACACGTGGGCTGAAATGTCCCTCCCGCCAACTGCTTTCCCACTATACAGGACACCGACAAGGCGGGGGGGGGGGCATGTGTTTTCGCAGGTGGGGGAGGGGAAATTTACCGCTCCCCTAAAAAAATTAAGGGTCGGGGGTGTTTAAGGTGTCTCTTCGGGCCGTTTTTCCGCGCAAAACTGTAAACTGGCGGTTATTTTTGCAGTTCGACGTGATATAAGGGGGTCTGCTAGAGATGCTCTAAGGGCATCTCCAATGGCAACCCCTAAATTTCCTCCCGCATCCATCCGCGGACATGGGGCCAGTCCGTGGACACGGATGCGGGAGAATGCCATCCAATCGTAGCCGCATACATTTTCACAACAACTTAAACCAGCTGGACGAAATTCATTCACACAAGTCCAAAATTAATATAAACATGACCAGATTTCATATAAACATACTGGTTTCATATAAACATGACGCATTTCATTACAAATACATCAAAGCGGTCTTATGCGGGCTCTGGAGTATAATTAATACCTAATCTAAATGATCGCCGGCGTCCGGTCCCCGTCTTCGGCCATCAGCCCCGAGAACTGAAGCTTCACCATCTCCAGTTCCGCCTCGATGCTCTCTAGCTCCGCCTTCGGAGCCCCAGGAACTAAATTTGTCCACCTCGACGTGGTCGCCAAGCGACTAATAGGTCGAAGATGCTCAGACCACCAAGCTTGGCATCGACGGGAGGGGAGGAGCGGTGACCTTCCTAGGACACGAGCGGCGGTGACCTACTGTGCACTACTCTTCCTCGCCGTCGGCAGCGTCCGCGGACGTGTCGGCTTCTTCGTGGTCGTGGCGCAGGGGCGTGACCTCCTCGTTGATACATCCATTTTGCATCATGTTTTCCTACTGTTATTTATAGTGTTTTTATGCAATATAACACTTTGTGGAGCAATTCTAATGCCTTTTCTATCATAATATGCAAGGTTTACACAAAAGAGGGAGAATATCGGCAGCTGAAATTCTGGACCTGAAAAAGCTATGTCAGAGATACCTATTCTGCACATCTCCAAATGAGCTAAAATTTTACGGATAATTATTTTGGAATTCATAATAAATATTGGATAAAGGAACTACCAGATGGGGGCACCATGGTACGCCAGCCCCCCTGGCGCGTCCTGGTGTGTAGTGGGGGCCTTGGCCCACCTCTGGTGCCCATCTTCTGGTACATAAGGTCTTTTGACCTAGAAAAAAAAATAAGAAGAGGACTTTCGGGACGGAGCGCCGCCGTCTTCAGGCGGAACTTGGGCAGGAGCACTTTTGCCCTCCAGCGAAGCGATTCCGCCGGGGGAACTTCCCTCCGGGAGGGGGAAATCGAAGCCATCATCATCACCAACAACCCTATCATCTTTGGGAGGCCAATCTTCATCAACATCTTCAACAGCACCATCTCATCTCAAACCCTAGTTCATCTCTTGTGTTCAATCTTTGTAGCGGAACCTCAGATTGGTACCTGTGGGTGACTAGTAGTGCTGATTACATCTTGTAGTTGATGCTAGATGGTTTATTTGGTGGAAGATTATATGTTCAGATCTATTATGCTATTTAATATCCCTCTGATCTTCAGCATGAGTATTATTTGTGAGTAGTTTCCCTTGTTCTTGAGGCCAAGGGGGGAGTCATGTTGCAAGTAATCATGTGAATTTGATATTCGTTCGATATTTTGATGGTATATATGTTCTGATTCCCTTAGTCGTGTTATGTGAACGTCGCCTACATGACACTTCACCATCTTTGGGCCTAAGGGAATGTATTGTGGAGTAGTTATTAGATGATGGGCTGCTAGAGTGACAGAAGCTTAAACCCTAGTTTATGCGCTATCCCATAAGGGACTGATTTGGATCCATATGTTTAATGCTATGGTTAGATTGATATACTAATTCTTCTTTCATAGTTGCGGATGCTTGCGAGGGGTTTAATAATAAGTGGGGGGCTTGTTCAAGTAAGAACAACACCCAAGCACCGGTCCACCCACATATAAAGTTATCAAAGTAGCGAACGTGAATCAAACCAACGAGATGAAAGTGACTAGATGAAATTCCCGTGTGTCCTCAAGAACGCTTTGCTTATTGAAAGAGATTGTTTTGGCCTGTCCTTTGCTACAAAAAGGATTGGGCTACCTTGCTGCATGATACGTCTCCGTCGTATCTATAATTTTTTATTGTTCCATGCCAACATATACAACTTTTACATACTTTTTGCAACAATTTATATGATTTATTGGACTAACCTATCGATCCAGTGCCTAGTGTGATACGTCTCCAACGTATCTTTAATTTTTTGTTGTTCCATGCTATTATATTATCAATCTGGGATGTTTTACAATCATTTTATTGCAACTTTATATCATTTATTGGGACTAACCTATTGACATAGTGCCTAGTGCGAGTTGCTGTTTTTTGCTTGTTTTTTTACTTTGCAGAAAATCAATACCAAACGGAGTCCAAACGCAACGAAACTTTTTGGAGATTTTTTCTGGACCAGAAGACACTAGATGGGCCAAAGAAGTACCAGAGGGGTTCTCCGAGGGGGGCACAACCCACCTGGAGGCCCAGCCGCGCCCTGGTGGGTTGTGCCCACCTCAGTGGCCTCCATCACCGCCTCTTTGCTCTATAAATACCCCGCAAATCCAAAAACCCTAGGGGAGTCGACGAAACACAATTCCAGCCGCCGCAAGTTCCAGAAACCACAGATCCAATCTAGACACCATCACGGAGGGGTTAATCATCCTCATTGGTGCCTCTCCGATGATGCGTGAGTAGTTCATTGTAGACCTACGTGCTCGTAGTTAGTAGCCAGATGGCTTCCTCTCTCTCTTTTATTTTTTAATAAAATGGTCTCTTGGAGATCTATTTGATGTAACTCTTTTTGCGGTGTGTTTGTTGGGATCCGATGAACTTTGAGTTTATGATCAGATCTATTTTATCCATGAAAGTTATTTGAGTTTTGATCACTTATATGCATGATTACTTATAGCCTCGTATTTCTTCTTCAAATCTTTGGTTTATTTAGGCCAACTAGATCGATTTTTCTTGCCATGGGAAGAGGTGCTTTGTGATGGGTTTGATCTTATGGTGCTCAATCCCAGTGATAGAAGGGGACATGACGTATGTATCGTTGCTATTAATGATAACAAGATGGGGTCTATTCCTACATGAATAGATCTTTTCTACGTCATGTCATCGTTCTTATTGCATTACTCCGTTTTTTCATGAACTTAATACACTAGATGCATGCTAGATAGCGTTCGATGTGTGGAGTAATAGTAGTAGATGCAGGCAGGATTCGGTCTACTAATCTTGGACGTGATATAATGAGCATTGCCTGGATATTGTCATAATTATTTGAAGTTCTATCAATTGCCCAACAGTAATTTGTTCACCCACCGTATGCTATTTTTTCTCGAGAGAAGCCACTAGTGAAATCTACGGCCCCCGGGTCTCTTCTTTATCATATTTGCCTTCAAGATATATTTTTATTTGCTTTTATTTCCAGATCTGTTAATCCAAAAATACCTTGCTGCAATTATTTATTATTTATTTTATTTTGCGTTTCCGCGATATCTATTTATCTAATCTACTACAAATTTATCTATCTTTTTACCCGGGAGGGATTGGCAACCCCTCTTACACGGCGGGTTGCAAGTATATGTTCTTTATGTGCAGGTACCGTTTACATAGTGTTGCGTGGTTCTCCTACTGGTTCGATAAGATTGGTCGCATCACTGAGGGAAATACCTACCGTAGCTGTGCTGCATCATCCCTTCCTCTTTGGGGAAATACCGACGTAGTTCAAGCCGCATCAAAAGGAATTTCGGGCGCCGTTGCCGGGGAGGATAAAGTCAAGATAGTCTCCCGACAACTCGCCAATTTCTGGCACCGTTGCCGGAGAGACATCATCAGCATCTATCAGGTTCCTAATCACAAATCACATCTCCTTGCAATTTACATTATTTGCCATTTGCCTCTCATTTTCATCTCCCCCACTTCACAAAAAATTTCCGTTTTATTCGCCCTCTTTTTCGTTCACCGTTTTCTCGTCAGATCTGTTTTTGTGTGCAGTCTTGTTTGCGTAGTCACGATGACTCAAGAGAACAACAAGTTGTGTGATTTTTCCAATACCAATAATAATTATTTTATTAGCACTCCGATTGCTCCTCCCGCCACTAGTGCAGAGTCTTATGATATTAATGCCGCTTTGTTGAAACTTGTTATGAAAGATCAGATTTCCTGGTACTCCTAATGAGGGTGCCGCATCCCATCTTAACATATTGATAGAATTATGCGATATGCAAAAGAAAAAGATGTGGACAATGATATTGTGAAGTTGAAATTATTCCCGTTTTCTTTGCGAGATCGTGCAAAAAATTGGTTTTCTTCTTTGCCTCGCAATAGTATCGATTCTTGGGACAAGTGCAGGGCTGCTTTTATTACTAAGTATTTTTTGCCCGCGAAAAGTATTTCCCTTAGGACTCAAATCATGAACTTTAAGCAACTTGTGCATGAACATGTTGCGCAATCTTGGGAAAGAATTAAATTGATGTTAAGAATTTGTCCTACACATGGTTTAAATCTTTGGATGATCATGCAAAAAAATTATGTGGGATTGAATTTTTTTCTAAAAATCTTTTAGATTCCGCCGCGGGTGGTACTTTTATGGAAATTACTTTGGGTGAAGCTACTAAATTGCTAGAAAATATTATGGCAAAGTATTCACAATGGCATACCAAAAGAGCACCTACTAGTAAGAAAATTATTCTGTTGAAGACATTAGTACGTTGAGTGAAAAAGTTGATGCTCTTATGAAATTGGTTGCTAATAAAAGTGCTCCTATTTATCTTAATGATGTGCCTTTGTCTACTTTGATTGAGCAAAATAGTGATTCCATAGATGTGAAGTCTCGCGAAGCAATTTCAATAACAATGCTTATAGAGGTAATTTTAATCCTAGACCTTTTCCGAGAAATTCCTCTAATAATTATGGTAATTCCTATGGTAATCCTTCTTATAATAATAGGAACACCTCTGATCTGGGGAATAATATAAAAGAATTTATCAATGCTCAAAAGAATTTTAATACTACGATAGAAGAAAAGTTGAATAAGATTGATGATATGTCTAGAAGCATTGATAGAATTTCTCACAAAGTAGAAAATCTCAAGTTGAAAATTTTTGTGCCTAAGGTTGAGGAATCAATTAAAGCTTTATATGTTTCTATGGATGAAAGTAAGAAAAGAACCGCTATGCTTAGAGCTAAGAGAGAATTTTAGAGAAGGCGTTTACTAGCGATTGCTTTCATAAAAATGATGAAGATCTTAAAATGATTGGTGTTTCTTCTATTGATTCCTTGTTTAGTAAAATTAAGATTGATTATAAAGGGATTGAAGAAGAGTCAACTTTAGCTAGAAGGCATCCCGATAATTCGGAGGGTGAAATCTTGATAAGAAAATTGATAAAAGTGGGTTTGGAGAGGTCAAGACTTTAACTAGTGATGTGCCCACTCTTTTGGATTACAAAGACTTTAACTATGATAATTGTTCTTAGATTGGTTGTATTTCTTTGTTGCAATCCATGATAAATTCACCGCATTCTTATGAACAAAATAAAGCTTTTACTAAGCATATCGTGGATGCCATGATGAAAGCTTTGGAAGAAAAATAGGAATTAGAGATCTCAGTTCCTAGAAAATTACATGATGAATGGGAACCTACTATCAAAGTCAAGATTATAAACTATGAGTGTTTTGCTTTATGTGATTTGGGTGCTAGTGTTTCCGCAATTCCGAAATCTTTATGTGATGTGCTTGGTCTTACCGATATTGAAGAATGTTCTTTAAATTTGCACTTGGCGGATTCTACTATTAAAAATCCTATGGGAAGAATTAATGATGTTCTTATTCTTGCAAATAGGAATTATCTGCCCATTGATTTTATTGTTCTTGATATAGATTGCAACCCTTCTTGTCCAATTATACTTGGTAGACCGTTCTTACGTACTATTAGAGACGTGATTGATATGAAAGAATGCAATATTAAATTTCAATTTCCACTAAGAAAGGGAATGGAACACTTCTCTAGAAAAAGAATCAAGCCACCATATTAATCAATCATGAGGGCATCTTATGGATCTAGGAATAAAGATGACAACACTTAGATACTAGCTAGGGGCATAAAATGATAACACTTGTTGGGAGGCAACCCAATGAATAAAATTTATTTTTGTCTTTTTCTTTCTGTTCTTGAGTGTTTGCACAATTATGCTACTTTTATGATTATGTTTTTTATGTTTTAATTAGTGTTTGTGCCAAGCAAAGCCTTTGGGATCATGTTGGGTGATAGTTGCTTTGATCTTGTTGGAAAACAGAAACTTTGTGCGCCAGTCACATAATTTTTTAAATTTACAAAAGAGCAATAAAGTTCTGAATTTTTTACACAAGGTTGATATACAAATTTCCTACGATGTCCTATTTTTTCAGAATTTTTGGAGTTACACAAGTATTCAAAGTTTTCAGATTTCTACAGACTGTTCTATTTTTGACAGATTCTGTTTTGTTTGCGTTGTGTGCTTATTTTGATGAATCTATGGTTTGTATTGGAGGGTATAAGCCATGGTAAAGTTGGAATACGGTAGATATAATGCAAAAATAAAATATGAATGGGTTTTCAACATTACTTAGAGTAGTAATTTGCTTTGTTATACTAACGGATCTCACGAAGGTCTTGTTGAGTTTTGTGTGATTGGAGTTTTCAAGTTTTGGGTGAGATCACGATGGGTGAGGGAATAAGCAGTAAGAAGAGCCTAAGCTTGGGGATGCCTGATGTTGCTTGAAGCTACGTCAGTATTTCCCCAAAGAGGAAGGGATGATGCAGCACATCGGTGGTAGGTATTTCCCTCAGATATGAAATCAAGGTTATCGAACCAGTAGGACAACCAAGCAACACAACGTAAACAGCCCCTGCACACAAATAACAACACCTCGCAACCCGGCGTGTTAAAGGGGTTGTCAATCCCTTTCAGGGTACGGCGCCAGAAATTGCGTGTTGACGGGAGAAAGTTGTAATAGATTGAATAAATAAAGTGCAACAAAGTATTTTTGGATTTTTGGTTTAATAGATCTGACTAAAAAGAGCAAATAAAATAGATCGCGAAGCAAATATATGAGAAAAGAGTAAACGGTGGGTAAACAAATTACTATTAGGCAATTGATAGAACTTCAAATAATCATGATGATATCCAGGCACTGATCATTACATAGGCATCACGTCCAAGATTAGTAGACCGACTCCTGCCTGCATCTACTACTATTACTCCACACATCGACCGCTATCCAGCATGCATCTAGTGTATTAAGTTCATGGAAAAACGGAGTAATGCAATAAGAATGATGACATGATGTAGACAAGATCCGTTATCTATTGCGGCAGATAGGATCCCATCTTTTTATCCTTAGTAGCAACGATACATACGTGTCGGTTCCCTTTCTGTCACTGGGATCAAGCACCGTAAGATCGAACCCACTACCAGGCACCTCTTCCCATTGCACGATAAATAGATCAAGTTGGCCAAACAAAACCCAAATATCGGAGAAGAAATACAAGGCTATAAGAGATCATGCATATAAGAGATCAAAGAACCTCAAATAACTTTCATGGATATAAAAAGATATAACTGATCATAAACTCGAAGTTCATCAGATCCCAACAAACACACCACAAAAGAGTCACGTCATATGGATCTCCAAGAGACCACTGTATTGAGAATTCAGCGAGAGAGAGAGAGAGAGAGAGAGCCATCTAGCTACTAACTACGGACCCGAAGGTCTACAAAGAACTACTCACGCATCATCGGAGAGGCACCAATGGAGGTGGTGAACCCCATCCGAGATGGTGTCTAGATTGGATCTGGTGGTTCTGGACTCTGCAGCGGCTGGATGAATATTTTGTCGACGCTTTTAGGGTTCTGGTATTTTTGGGGTATTTATAGAGCAAAGAGGTGGTCCGGGGGGCACCCGAGGTGGGCACAACCCACAGTCTATAGTAATCTAACTTTTGCAAATACTTATGTAACTCAGAAAATTCTACCAAAATAGGACGACCTGGGTAATTTGTATATAATCTTCTGCAAAAATAATTGGCATTTTATCATGTTCTGGTGATTTTTAACAATTATTTTCGTGAGCACAAAGTTTCTGTCTTTTCCAGCAAGATTAAACAACTACCACCCAAGAAGATCCTATAGGCTTTACTTGGCACAAACACTAAGTAAAACATAAAAAGCACAATCATACCAGTAGCATAATTGTGTAAAAACTCAAGAACAGCAAGCAAAAAGCAAAAATAAATTTTATTCATTGGGTTGCCTCCCAACAAGCGCTATAGTTTTACGCCCTTAGGTAGGCATAAGGTAAGGATCTAAGTTTTGTCATCTTTGGTTTGAGACCCATAAGATGCCCTCATGATTGATTCATAGGTGGCTCAATTCTTGTTCTAGGAAAGTGTTCCATACCCTTCCTCAAAGGAAATTGTAACTTGATATTGCCTTCTTTCATATCAATCACGACACCAATAGTGCGTAAAAACGGTCTACCAAGAATAATTGGACCAGACAGATTGCAATCAATATCAAGAACAATAAAATCTATGGGCACATAGTTCCTATTTGCAAGAATAAGAACATCATTAATTCTTCCCATAGGCTTTTTAATAGTAGAATCCGCCAAGTGCAAATTCAAAGAGCATTCTTCAAGATTGGTAAGACCAAGCACATCACATAAAGATTTCGGAATTGTAGAAACACTAGCACCCAATTCACACAAAGCAAAACACTCATAATTTTAAATCTTGACTTTGATAGTAGGTTCCCATTCATCATGCAATTTTCTAGGAATTGAAACTTCCAATTCCAATTTTTCTTCCAAAGCTTTCATCATAGCATCAACAATATGTTTAGTAAAAGCTTTGTTTTGTTCATAAGCATGGGGTGAATTTATCATGGATTGCAACAAAGAAATACAATCAATCAAAGAGCAACTATCATAATTAAAGTCTTTGTAATCCAAAAGAGTGGGTGCATCACTAGCTAAAGTTTTGACCTCTCCAAACCCACTTTTATCAATTTTCTCAACAAGATTTTCACCCTCCGAAATATTGGGACGCCTTCTACCTAAAGTTGACTCTTCTCCAGTCCCTTTCATTCTTAACTTTACTAAACAAGGAATCAATAGAATAAACACCAATCATTTTAAGATCTTCATCACTTTTGCAAGAATAATCACTAGAAAAAGTTTTCTCTAAAAATTCTCTTTTAGCTCTAAGCATAGCGGTTCTTTTCTTACTTTCATCCATAGAAACATAAAGAGCTTTAATTGATTCATCAACCTTAGGCACAAAAAATTTCATCTTGAGATTTTCCACATCATGAGCAATTCTATCAACACTTCTAGACAAATCATCAATCTTATTCAGCTTTTCTTCTATGGAAGTGTTGAAAACTTTTTGTGTGTTGATAAATTCTTTAATATTATTATCACTATCAGAGGTGTTCCTATTATTATTGTAAGATTTATTTCCATAGGAATTACCATAATTATTAGAGGAATTACTAGGAAAGGGCCTAGGATTAAAATTACCTCTATAAACATTGTTCTTGAAATTATTTCGAGAGATAAAATTCACATCAACAGCATCACTATTTTGCTCAATCAAAGAAGACAAAGGAATATAATTAAATCAATAGGAGCACTTTTACTAGCAACCAATTTCATAAGAGCATCAACTTTATCACTCAAAGAAGAAATTTCTTCAACCGAATTAACTTTTTTACTAGTAGGAGCTCTTTGGGTATGCCATTGTGAATAATTTGCCATGATATTATCAAGCAATTTGGTGGCTTCACCCAAAGTAATTTCCATAAAAGTACCATCCGCGGCGGAATCTAAAAGATTACGAGAAACAAAATTCAACCCCGCATAAAAAATTTGTATGATCATCCAAAGATTTAACCCATGAGTTGGGCAATTCCTTAGCATCATTTTCATCCTTCCCCAAAATTGTGCAACATGCTCATGTTCAAGTTGCTTGAAATTCATGATCTGGGTTCTAAGGGAAATATTTTTTGCGAGAGGAAAATACTTAGTGATAAAAGCATCTTTGCACTTATTCCAAGAATCGATACTATTGCGAGGCAAAGAAGAGAACCAAATTTTTGCAGAATCACGCAAAGAAAATGGAAATAATTTAATCTTGACCACATCATTGTCCACATCTTTTTATTTTGCATATCACATAATTCCACGAAGGTATTAAGATGGCATGCGACATCCTCATTAGGAGTACCGAAAAATTGGTCTTTCATAACAAGATTCAGCAAAGCAGTATTAATATCACAAGTCTCCGCACTAGTGGCGGGAGGAGCAAGTGGAGTGCCAATAAAATCATTGTTGTTTGAGAAATCACATAACTTGGTGTTCTCTTGAGTCATGATGTCCACACAACAAGATTGCACTCAAAAACAGATCCGGTAAGAAAACGACGAATGGAAAAAGAGAGGCGAATAAAACGGCAATTTTTTGTGAAGTGGGGGAGAGGAAAACGAGAGGCAAATGGCAAATAATGTAAATTGCAAGGAGATGAGATTTGTGATTAGGAACCTGGTATATGTTGAAGATCCTCCCCGGCAATGGCGCCAGAAATTCCTTTTGATGTCGCTTGAAGCTACGTCGGTATTTCCCCAAAGAGGAAGGGATGATGCAGCATAGCGGCGGTAGGTATTTCCCTCACATATGAAACCAAGGTTATTGAACCAGTAGGAGAACCAAGCAACACAACGTAGACAGCCCCTGCACACAAATAACAACACCTCGCAACCCGACGTGTTAAAGGGGTTGTCAATCCCTTTCGGGGTACGGCGCCAGAAATTGCGTGTTGACGGGAGAAAGTTGTAATAGATTGAATAAATAAATCGCAAATAAAATAAAGTGCAGCAAAGTATTTTTGGATTTTTGGTTTAATAGATCTGAATAAAAAGAGCAAATAAAATAGACCGCGAAGCAAATGTATGAGAAAGAAGACCCGGGGGCCGTAGGTTTCACTAGTGGCTTCTCTCGACAAAATTAGCAAATGGTGGGTAAACGAATTACTGTTGGGCAATTGATAGAACTTCAAATAATCATGACGATATCCAGGCAATGATCATTACATAGGCATCACGCCCAAGATTAGTAGACCGACTCCTGCCTGCATCTACTACTATTACTCCACACATCGACCGCTACCCAGCATGCATCTAGTGTATTAAGTTCATGGAAAAACGGAGTAATGCAATAAGAACGATGACATGATGTAGACAAGATCCGTTATCTATTGCGGCATATAGGGATCCCATCTTTTTATCCTTAGTAGCAACGATACATACGTGTCGGTTCCCTTTCTGTCACTGGGATTAAGCACTGTAAGATCGAACCCACTACCGGGCACCTCTTCCCATTGCAAGTTAAATAGATCAAGTTGGCCAAACAAAAGCCAAATATCGGAGAAGAAATACGAGACTATAAGAGATCATGCATATAAGAGATCAAAGACACTCAAATAACTTTCATGGATATAAAAAGATATAACTGATCATAAACTCGAAGTTCATCAGATCCCCAAACACACCGCAAAAGAGTCACATCATAAGGATCTCCAAGGGACCATTGTATTGGGAATTCAGCGCGAGAGAGAGAGAGCCATCTGGCTACTAACTACGAACCCAAAGGTCTACAAAGAAATACTCACGCATCATTAGAGAGGCACCAATGGAGGTGGTGAACCCCATCCGAGATGGTGTCTAGATTGGATCTGGTGGTTCTGGACTCTGCGGCGGCTGGATGAATACTTCGTCGATTCTTTTAGGGTTCTGGTATTTTTGGGGTATTTATAGAGCAAAGAGGCGGTCCGGTAAACAGAACACCCGAGGTGGGCACAACCCACCAGGGCGTGCCAGGGCCTCCTGGCGCGCCCTGGTGGGTTGTCCCCTCCTCGAGACTCCCCCAGGTGCAACTAGGGCCCATCTGCTTCCTTTTGGCCCACAAAAAATCATCGTGGAGTTTCGTGGCATTTGGACTCAGTCTGATATTGATTTCTTGCGATGTAAAAAACATGGAAAAAACAGCAACTGGCACTTGGCACTATGTCAATAGGTCAGTACCAGAAAATGATATAAAATGACTATAAAATGATTATAAAACATCCAAGATTGATAACAAAACAACATGGAACAATAAAAAATTATAGATACGTTGGAGACGTATCAATGCCCATGGCACCCTAAGTTATTATCCAAAGAGGAACAAGCAACTAAGCTTGGGGATTTCCCCGAGTGGCACGCCCTCTTTCTTCTAACGACCATCGGTATTTTACTTGGAGCTATATTTTTATTCGTCACATATCATGAGTTTAGCTTGGAGCGTCTTGTATTATATGAGTATTTTCTTGTTTTGCTTTTTGGTTTAAGTCAAGTATCCTTGATGAACACACCTATTTGAGAGAGTCAAAATTATGCTATGATTTGCTAGAATTGCTCTATGTGCTTCACTTAAAAATTTTGAGCTCTAGAGTTGCTCTAGTGCTTCACTTATATCTTTTTGAGCACGGTGTGCTTTATTATTTTTGAAGAAATGCTCTCATGCTTCACTTAGATTTATTTGACAGTTAGTAAATTTTTGAAGAAATTCTCTCATGCTTCACTTAAATTATTTTGAGAGAAGAAATTTTTTACGCTCGTGTTCTTCACTTAGATTTGTTTGAGCTATCAAAAGCAACATATGAAATTAGTCCCAAAGTGATAGCTATTCAAGAGGGATATAATAAAAGCTTTCATGAAGATCACTGGACAAAATAAACTTTATTCTTTGTAATAGTTTTGAGGTATGAGGATATAATATGTGAGTCATGTTGATGAGTAATTGTGGTTTAGTAAGAATATTGATATTAAGATTTGTGATTCCCAATGCAAGCACGAAATTCAATAGTTATGCAATGAAATTACATCCTACTTGTGGTGCATTATTCGATGTTAGTTATGCTTATTGCTCGCTTATGGGATTTTTTGTTTCTTGGTTGGATGCTTTTCAATCTTTTGCTAGCCTTCACTTGTACTAAGTATGATTACTACTTGTGCATCCAAAATCCTTAAACCCAATTTTTCCATCTGAGTCCACTATACCTACCTATATGCGGTATTTCCGTGCTGTTCTAAGCAAATTTGTATGTGCCATATCTAATCTTCAAAATAAATATATCTTTTGTGTGCTCATACCGCTCATGAAACGGTAGGGGGTGGCTGATATTTTTCCATGTTAGATGTGTTATTCTCAAGATGAGTGTTTATTCACCCTTCATTGCACGAGAGTACGACAAAGGTATAAGGGATGCCCAGTCCCAAAATGGAAAATGAATTTACTTTATGTTATCAAATAATAAATTCCTTGGAAAGTGTTGGTATAGACGGCACCCGTGGATTCGGTTAGCCGTGGAATGTGAAAGTATGGTGGAAAAAGGAATAAACTTTATTTTCTGTTTGGGAACTGAGGGAGTCCTGGATTAGGGGGTCCTCGGACAACCGGACTATATACTTTAGCCGGACTGTTGGACTATGAAGATACAAGATTGAAGACTTCGTCCCGTGTCCGGATGGGACTCTCCTTGGCGTGGAAGGCAAGCTTGGCAATACAGATATGTAGATCTCCTCCCTTGTAACCGACTCTGTGTAACCCTAGCCCCCTCCGGTGTCTATATAAACCGGAGGGTTTAGTCCGTAGGACAACAATAATCATACCATAGGCTAGCTTCTAGGGTTTAGCCTCTACGATCTCGTGGTAGATCAACTCTTGTAATACTCATATCATCAAGATCAATCAAGCAGGAAGTAGGGTATTACCTCCATCGAGAGGGCCCGAACCTGGGTAAACATTGTGTCCCCCGCCTCCTGTTACCATCCGCCTTAGACGCACAGTTCGGGACCCCCTACCCGAGATCCGCCGGTTTTGACACTGACATTGGTGCTTTCATTGAGAGTTCCACTATGCCGTCACCGTAAGGCTAGATGGCTCCTTCGATCATCGGCAACGATGCAATCCAGGGTGAGGTTTTCCTTCCCGGACAGATCTTCGTATTCGGCGGCTTCGTACTGCGGGCCAACTCGCTTGGCCATCTGGGGCAGATCGAGAGCTACGCCCCTGGCCATCAGGTCAGGTTTGGAAGCTTGAACTACACTGCCGACATCCGCGGAGACTTGATCTTCGACGGATTCGAGCCCATGTCAGGTGCGCCGCATAGTCACGACGAGCACGTCTTGGCTCTGCCGTCGAACAGTGTTCGGGAGATCGCCCCTGCAACTACTCCGGCCCTCGATCCGGAACAAATTGCGCCATCTGAGGACGGGTGGATAGACCCCCGCCCCGGAGGCCGCACACTCAGCGGCGATAGAGCCGAATACTGACTTCACCTCCCACGAGACCCGTGTTGCCGAACCATTGGATTCGTCCCCGGCCTTGGGTTCCGAGCCGCCTGCGTTCGTGCCTATCGAATCCGATTGGGCACCGATCATGGAGTTTATCTCCGCGGATATCTTCCAGCACTCGCCTTTTTGGCGACGTGCTAAACTCTTTGAGGTCTCTCTCTCTCTCTCTCTGTCAGGAGACCCTTGGCCGAACTATGTTAGGCTAGAATGGGATGCGGACGACGAAGAAATTCGCTCCCCACCCACCACCCACTTAGTAGCCACTGTCGACGATTTACCCGACATGCTTGATTTCGGCTCCGAAGACATCGACGGTATGGACGACGATGCAGGAGACGAACAGGACCCATCGCCCACAGGGCGCTGCACAACCACCTCATCACATGATATGTACATGGTGGATACACCCAAAGAAGAGAATGATGAAGAACAGGAGGAGGCAGCGAAGGATAACCCCTCGAGAAGCAACCAAAGTGGCGACGCAGACGCCGCTCCAAATCCCACCTCGGCAAGAACAGCGATAACAGCGCAAGAAAAAATAACACCCCGGTCGATTCTAGAGGAAACGACGACCACATTGACCTAGCAACAGAGCAGGACGAGCCAGCGGACGGCGAACATAGTGCGGAGCCACTGTCCGATCACGGCGACGCCGAGGGGAGAAATCATCAACCCGTCTCCGGAGAGGAGAATAGTCCGGATGACGATACGCACATCATCCCGGAGGGGCACTTGGAACAAAAGAACCTCCGTGGAAGGCTTATTGCCACCGCGAGGAGCCTGAAGAAGCAGAAGCAAAGGCTTAAGGCCGCGCAGAATACGCTCAACAGTAGATGGAATAAAGTGCTCGACACTGAAGAAAAGTATGGTGGCAGTCGCCACACAAAGAGCTATCCAAAGCGCAAGCTGCTGCCTGAATTCGATGATGAGGCCGTAGAGCCTACACAGCCGAAAAATAAAACGGCCGATTAGTCGGATCGACCACCTCGTGGCCGCGACAGGGCGGCTAACAACGCCGCACATAAGTCAGCACACGATTTACGTGAGGACTTGCGCCAAAAATCCGGTATGACCAGGTCCATCTATGGATCTAGGAAGTGCGCTCTGGCACAAAATCAAAACCGAACACTACAACCGTCCGAACGCCACGATACATCCAAATACAGGGGTGCCGCACACCCCCTATGCTTCATCGATGAGGTACTGGATCACGAATTTCCAGAGGGATTCAAACCCGTAAACATAGAGGCGTACGACGGGACGACATACCCTGGGGTCTGGATTGAGGACTTCATCCTCCATATCCATAGGGCTCGCGGAGACGATCTCCACGCCATCAAATACCTGCCCCTCAAGTTGAAAGGACCAGCTCGGCACTGGCTGAAGAGCCTCCTTGAAAATTCAATTGGAAGTTGGGAGGAGCTTGAGGATGCTTTTAGGGCCAACTTTCAAGGGACCTATGTCCGACCTCCGGACGCAGACGATTTAAGTCATATAATTCAACAGCCCGGAGAGTCAGCCCGAAAGCTTTGGAACATATTTCTCACTAAGAAGAATCAAATCGTCGATTGCCCGGACGCCGAAGCCTTAGCAACTTTCAAACACAGCGTTCGAGATGAATGGCTCACCAGACACCTCGGCCAAGAAAAGCCAAGGACAATGGCAGCCCTAACAAGCCTCATGACCCGCTTTTGCGCGGGCGAAGATAGCTGGCTGGCCCGTAGTAGCACCAGCGACCCAGGCACATCCGAAGTCAGGGATGGCAATGGAAAACCACGACGCATTAAAAGCAAGCTTCGAAATAACGAAGACATCCCAGACAACACGGCGGTAAACGCCGGATTTAGGGGCTCTTGACCCGGTCAGCGGAAAAAGCCTTTCAAAGGCAATAGAGATGGACCGTCCAGCCTAAACAAGATTCTAGACAAATTATGTCAGATCCATGGCACCTCCGATAAACCTGCAAATCACACCCACAGAGAATGCTGGGTCTTCAAGCAGGCCGGCAAGTTAAACGCCGAACACAAGGGGAGGGAGACACCAAGTGAAGACGAGGATGAGCCTCGCCAGCAAAGCACTGGGGGACAGAAAAAATTCCCACCAGAGGTCAAAACAGTGAACATGATTCACGTAACAAAAGGAAGGAGCGAACATGCACTCCAAGACATATGCGCCGTAGAGCCCGTCACCCCTAAGTTCAACCCTTGGTCGGCCTGCCCGATCACTTTTGATCGCAGGGATCACCTGACGAGTATCCAGCACGGAGGACTGGCTGCCTTGGTGTTAGACCCAATTATCGACGGATACCATCTCACCAAAGTCCTGATGGACGGCGGCAGTGGTCTTAATCTGATATACCAAGACACAGTCCGCAAAATGGGGATAGACCCGACAAGAATCAGCCAACGTACTACTACCTTTAAAGGAGTAATACCAGGCCCAGAGGCCCGCTCTACGGGCTCTTTAGTACTAGAGGTTGTATTCGGTTCTCCCGACAACTTCCGAAGTGAAAAATTAACCTTCAACATCGCTCCATTCCGAAGCGGCTATCAAGCACTACTCGGAAGAACGGCTTTCGCTCGTTTTAATGCAGTACCGCATTACGCTTCTCTTAAGCTTAAGATGCCCGGTCCACGTGGCATCATTACAGTTTGCGGAAATGTTGAGCGTTCCTTACGCGCGGAAGAAGGTGTGGCGGCTTTAGCAGCCGAACACTAAAAAGCCTCTCCAACCATAATAAATGATCGGTCGTCAAGACCGCGGACACGGTTAGACGAGTCCGGCGCATCACTAGCTGTAACAGCTTAGATAAACCTGAGTTTGGTTTGACGGATATACCCCTATAGGCGGTACCAGGGGCTTCCCGCACGTAAAAAGGACTGCCGTTCGGCTCGATCTTACTGATCTTGAATTTTAATGGTTTATTAAGAATAACCAATTTTTCGCACGACAACTTTCACCTAAGTTCTTCTATTTTACAGATGATAATCGTGCTACACCCTTCCAGGATACGACACAATGGAGACACAGGCGCAGACGTGCGGCAGGGCCCCGCTCAAAGGTTTCTTTTTAGATTAAGACCCAGTGTAAACCTTTTTTTACTGTCTCTTGTTGTTTCACATCCTCCGTATACTCAGTATAACCGAGAGGGATGCTGACGTTATTGGCATTTCGCCACGTCAGAATAATGCACGTACCTAGAAACTCGGGGTTCATTATCAAGGGCGTTACTCAGCCCGGTATATGTTATAAAGACCGAATACCTTAGGGAGTGTTCGGCGTCGCGAGTTTGGCCTTATATGCGTCAGCTCCGAATCATGTCTTTGGTCAAATACTGGGTTTGCCCGGCTCCCGCGTTTTGCTACCTTACGTTCCGCTCTATCGGCTAAGGTGGCACCGGGAGAACTACTGCAATTGTGCCCTGGTTCATCCGGATGAGCACCTCAGTAGAGAAAGCCGAAAACTGACTGTCATGATAAAGCGTGAGACTGGTCAACCACTCGATGACTTATTGGAATCTTTGGGATTCCTCCGCATTAACGAAGGACCGGTTTCCCCGGTCATGTGCGTACGCGCACCGTATTCAGATAGCCGCGGAAATACCAGGGGCTATATAGTAGCCCCACTGTCAAACTCCTATGGTTAAGTGAAAGTGTTAAAGCAATATAGTCTTATTGCCTTGTTCGCGGTGCTACCACCTCCTTAATGGACCAAGACGTTGGATCAAGTGTGAAAGACGCGCTTTTGCGAACACCCCCGCATTATATGCGTGGGGGCTGAAGCCGACGACTGCAAACTTTCAGGTTATATACATATATACATAAACGACCGCACATGAGGCATAATAATACTTTCAGGCAAAAGTATAAACACAGCCTTTACAATTAAAATAACATTGTTCTTACAATTGGGATACATGTCACTAGAACATGATACTCTTCAAGCACTGAGCCTCTATTAAACGAGCGCCTTCTAGGACTTCTTCAAAATAGTGCTCGGTCGAAACCTGGCCTACCGCCGTATTCTGGGTTGCAATCGTGGTGGCCTCCATCTCCACCCAGTATGTCTTGACACGGGCAAGAGCCATCCGCGCACCCTCTATGCACGCCGACCTCTTTACAGCGTCGATATGCGGCAAAGCACCAAGGAATCGTTGCACAAGATCAAAATAGCTATTCGGCCTTGGTCCTTCCGGCCAAAGGCGATCCACGACAGACCTCATGGCAAGCCCGGACAACCTATGGAGCTTGGCCCACTCGGCCATTTGCTCATTTAACAACAGCGGACGCGCCGGAACATTGAACTGTGACCAGAACAACTTTTCCACTTCGTGATCTTTTTGGTCTTAAAAACTTGGTCGCATCAGCAACACTTGCTGCCAAATCTAGGTATGCGTCCACAGAACTCCATAATTGATCCAGACGGGCATATTTGGGATCTCCGAACTTCGTCCGCAGCAAAAAGGGCTTCCCAGCCGTGATATCTCCGGCTTGACGCAGCTCCTCCTTCGCAGCTCTGATTTTAGAGCGGGCTTCCTTGGCTGCTACCGTGGCTTTCTCCAGGTCCGCCATCTTCGTTCGGCTTTCCTTTTCAAGAAGCTCATAACGGTCGGCGGCGTCTTTCAGCTCAACAGCCATCTTGGATATTTTCTCTTTGCTCTCGCAATGCACAGCCTGTTCAGCTTTTAACTCTTCGACCGCCTTTAGGGCGGCCGCATCACTCCTCCTGGCTTGTTCCTTGGCTCGGGCAAGTTCCGCCCGAAGGGTCTCCACGGCGGCAGCTCCATCTGCAGTCACAGCATATTATAGATACTACCATTATGCTCCTCTTAAAAGATGTTGACCATCGAAGAATACATACCCCGTGCCTCGTCAAGCCGCTTGTTTACAAGCATGAGGTCGGCATCTGCCGCATCAAGTTGCCGCTTCAGTTCGGCAAACTCACCAGTCCGGCTGGCCACCGGACCTTTAGCCACCTGCACATGAAAGCAGCACAGTTATTACCTGGAACTATGATCCTCTATTTGCCGTCTTTTTTGACAGCAACCAGAGTCTCAGGGGTTACTATCTGCATAGGGCACACCTAGTGTGTGCGGTACCGTCAAAAAATATATATTACTTTGCGTACCTCAAAGCCTCTCAGTAGGCTCATAAAAGCTTCATGCAACCCGCTTTCGGCGAATGAAATCCTCTCAACCACCGTACCCATTAGCGTATGAGGCGCTTCTGAGATAGCTGCTTGCTCCAGAAGTTTCATCAGTGCGTCTGGGCGCGCACCGGACAGTCCCGGACTCTTTCTGTTACTCCCCTTAGGAGCCGAATACTCCGGACTTCGGGTGGCCGAAGGGCTACCTTCTGGCCTTGGCGGATCAGGAGAAATCCTCTGTGACGACACCTCTGGGTCACCCGCCTCATGAGGCGGGGAGGTATGGGGAGGTGTTTCACTCTCCATCATCTCCGGAAGAAGATCCCCCGAAGATGAACTCTGTCGAGAAGGGCTACGGTCCGAACTACAGGACATACGTTTCGGTTATAGTCCTCGGAAATAAAGTAGGATATGTTTACTATAAAGTATTTTTGTTTACTTACAGCTCGGTGGAGGGCTGGTCCCCTTGCGGGTACTGTGCGGTAACAATGCCCTCTGGGGTAGGGCCCTCTGACAAAGGTTTCTTCCCTCGTTTGAAAACCATTGTTTCCAAGTCTTCAGAGGCGGCCCTCTTCCTTCCTTGGTGAGAGGGAATTTTAGGTTCTTCTCCCCGGTTATCCTCCTTCGCGGAGGCACTAATTCCCCGGTTTGGATGAATAATGACTGAGGCTCGCTTTTGGCTTCTTTGTTCCTTCCTTTATCTTCCCCTGATGGCGCTTGATAAGGCGCAAGCTCTAGCATCCTGGCTAGTATAGGATCCGGTGAGCCTTCGGGAAGGGGGGCCGAACACCTGATCATCTTCGCTTTTTTTATCCAGTCCTGTTCAAAGAGCGACTTTTCAGAATGATGTTGTGATAAACAAAAAGACAGCATGTTCGGCCGAAGAACTACTTACTTGGGTATCTGGACGATTACAACTCAGACCCGCATCCTCGGTGGTGCCGGACACTTTATTTGCGATCCGAAGAACAATCTATACATTCCTTCGAGCGTCATGCTGAAGAAGTGCTGAATAGCTCGCGGTCCTTCCGGGTTGAACTCCCACATACGGAGAGGTCGACGTTTCCAAGGCAGGACTCGACGAACTAGCATGACTTGCATTACCTTGACAAGGCTGACATCTCTGTCGAGGAGATCTCGGATGCGACTCTGCAATGTCGGCACATCATTTACTGGCCCCCAGTCCAGCCCCTTGTTGACCCATGACGCCAGTTGTGGCGGGGGGCCCGAGCGGAAGGCAGGGGCGGCAACCCACTTAGTACCTCGGGGAGCTGTGATGTAAAACCACTCCCGCTACCATAACTTGGGTGTCTCCGGGAAGGAACCCTTTGGCCATGGAGCATCGGCACCTTTGTTTATTATGGCGCCTCCGCACTCTGCGTGTTGCCCCTCAATCATCTTCGGCTTTACATTGAAGGTCTTGAGCCATAAGCCGAAGTGTGGGGTGATGCGGAGGAAGGCTTCACACACAACGATGAACGACGAGATGTGAAGGATGGAATCCGGAGCCAAATCATGGAAATCGAGCCCGTAGTAGAACATAAGCCCTCTCACGAAGGGATCTAGATTAAGGCCTAGCCCTCGGAGGAAGTGGGAGACGAATACGACCCTCTCGCCGGTTTCGGGAGTGGGAATGACCTGCCCTCGAGCAGGCAGCCTGTGCGAGATTTTGGTAGTCAGATATCTGGCTTCTCTTAGCTTCTTGATGTCCTCCTCTGTGATAGAGGAAGGCATCCACCGACCTTGAAGGTTGGATCCGGACATGATTGAAGGTCCGGAGCACCTAGCCTGAGCCTTGGGTGTTGGAACTCGAGGTGGGGGAAGGATTCGATTGAGCGCGAGAAGAAAAGGACAGGCCTTGGCCCCTTTATAAAGAGGGTGAATATCAAGCGTCCTCCGCGTGGCCGTTTGGAACTTGCCTAAAATCGAGGAGTCATACCAGCAGGCACGATGGGGTTACCCATGCCCGTATTGATGAGAATCCCGTGATAAGGGGACACGATCTCTACTTCGACAAGACGTGCCAAGAAAACTGCCTCGCAATATGTGCAGTAGCTGGTTGAGAAAAACGTTTCGAATAATGACCGGGCCATGGTGTGATGTCACGCTGCAGAATGTGTCAGCAGATTAGACTTGTGGAAATATTATTCTCTCTACGATGGTATGTGGAATTTGTTTTGCAGAGCCGAACACTATCCTTGTGTTCAAAATCTTCTATGGAATATTCGGAGGAGGAACCCGCCTTGCAATGCCGAAGACAATCTGCACGCCGGACTCATCGTCATAGAAGCCTGGTTCAGGGGCTATTGAGGGAGTCCTGGATTAGGGGGTCCTCGGACAGCCGGACTATATACTTTAGCCGGACTGTTGGACTATGAAGATACAAGATTGAAGACTTCGTCCCGTGTCCGGATGGGACTCTCCTTGGCGTGGAAGGCAAGCTTGGCAATACAGATATGTAGATCTCCTCCCTTGTAACCTACTCTATGTAACCCTAGCCCCCTCCGGTGTCTATATAAACCGGAGGGTTTAGTCCGTAGGACAACAACAATCATACCATAGGCTAGCTTCTAGGGTTTAGCCTCTACGATCTCGTGGTAGATCAACTCTTGTAATACTCATATCATCAAGATCAATCAAGCAGGAAGTAGGGTATTACCTCCATCGAGAGGGCCCGAACCTGGGTAAACATTGTGTCCCCTGCCTCCTGTTACCATCCGCCTTAGACGCACAGTTCGGGACCCCCTACCGGAGATCCGCCGGTTTTGACACCGACAGGAACCGCCTATGATATATCTCGCATGGAAAGTATTCGGAACTACTCGATCATTTTCGTTGACAGGAAAGGCATGCCACCCAAAATGTTTTATCTCTATCTTTTTCGCTTTGAGCTCTGGCACCTCTACAAATCCCTACTTCCCTCTACGAAGGGCCTTTCTTTTTTACTTTATGCAATTTTTACTTTTATTTGAGTCTCCATCTTTTCTTATAAAGCACCAACTAAGGGGCACTATGATCGTACTTGAGCATTGGGTGTAGCTAATATGCGGGTGTGTTTCATGAATGGATCAATGATTGAGCATAATGGGCTAGGGATAACTTGCTTTAGTGTTGATATTTTGAAAGACATGGTTGCTTGTTAATATGCTTGAGTATTGAAATCTTCATGTCAAAACTAGACTATTGCTTTGAATCATTTGAAAGTCCAAATGTCCATGCTACAAAAGAAAATAATATGTGATGAACATGTTAGGCAACATTTCACATCAAAAATTCTATTTTTATCCTTTACCTACTCAAGGACGAGCATGAATTAAGCTTGGGGATGCTGATACGTCTCTGACGTATCTTTAATTTTTGATTGTTCCATGTTGTTATATTATCAATCTTGGATGTTTTACAATCATTTTATAGCAAATTTATATCACTTTTTGGGACTAACCTATTGACATAGTGCCCAGTGCCCGTTGCTATCTTGCTTGTTTTTTACTTCGCAGAAAATCAATACCAAATGGAGTCCAAACGCAGTGAAACTTTTTGGAGATTTTTTCTGGACCAGAAGACACCAGAAGGGCCAAAGAAGCACCAGAGGGGTGCTCCGAGGGGGGCACAACCCACCTGGGCGCGCCTGGGCATCCAGGCGCACCCTGGTGGGTTATGAAAGGAAATATGCCCTAGAGGCAATAATAAAGTTGTTATTTATATATTTCCTTATATCATGATAAATGTTTATCATTCATGCTAGAATTGTATTAACCGGAAACTTAAACATGTGTGAATACATAGACAAAACAGAGTGTCCCTAGTATACCTCTACTTGACTAGCTCGTTAATCAAAGATGGTTAAGTTTCCTAGCCATAGACATGTGTTGTCATTTGATGAATGGGATCACATCATAGAATGATGTCATGGACAAGACCCATCCATTAGCTTAGCATAATGATCGTTTAATTTTATTGCTATTGCTTTCTTCATGACTTATACATGTTCTTTTGACTATGAGATTATGCAACTCCCGAATACCGGAGGAACACCTTGTGTGCTATCAAATGTCACAACGTAACTGGGTGATTATAAAGATGCTCTACAGGTGTCTTCGATGGTGTTTGTTGAGTTGGAATAGATCGATATTAGGATTTGTCACTCCGACTATCGGAGAGGTATCTCTGGGCCCTCTCGGTAATGATCAATACTATAAGCCTTGCAAGCAATGTGACTAATGAGTTAGTTGCAGGATGATGCATTACGGAACGAGTAAAGAGACTTGCCAGTAACGAGATTGAACTAGGTATGATGATACCGACGATCGAATCTCGGGCAAGTAACATACCGATGACAAAAGGGAACAACGTATGTTGTTATGCGGCTTGACCGATAAAGATCTTCATAAAATATGTAGGAGCCAATATGAGCATCCAGGTTCTGCTATTTGTTATTGACCAGAGATGTGTCTCGGTCATGTCTACATAGTTCTCGAACCCGTAGGGTCCGCACGCTTAACGTTCGATGACGATTTGTATTATGAGTTATGTGATTTGACGACCGAAGTTTGTTCGGAGCCCCGTATGAGATCACGGACATGACGAGGAGTCTCGAAATGGTCGAGAGGTAAAGATTCATATATTGGAAGGTTGCATTTGGACATCGGAATGGTTCCGAGTGATTCGGGCATTTTTCCGGAGTACCGGGAGGTTACCGGAACCCCCCGGGAAAAGATATGGGCCTTATGGGCCATAGGAGGGAGGCTATCCAGCCCATAAGGGGCTGGTGCGCCCCCCACAAGGGAGGAGGCCGAATTGGACTTGGGAAGGGGGCGCCACCCCCTTTCCTTCTCCTACTCCCTCTCCTTCCCCTTTCCCCCCTCCGGTAGAAGGAAAAAAGGGTGGGGCCGAATCCTACTAGGACTGGAGTCCTAGTAGGACTCCCCTCTCCCTGGCGCGCCCCTTGTTGGCCGGCCTCCTCCTCCCCTCCTTTATATACGGGGGCAGGGGGCACCCCAAAGGGACAACAGACAATCTCTTAGCCGTGTGCGGTGCCCCCCTCCACAGTTTTACACCTCGGTCATATCGTCGTAGTGCTTAGGCGAAGCCCTGCGCCGGTAACTTCATCATCACCGTCACCACACCGTCATGACGACAAAACTCTCCCCCGGCCTCGAATGGATCAAGAGTTCGAGGGACGTCACCGAGCTGAACGTGTGCAGATCGCGGAGGTGCCGTGCGTTCGGTACTTGGATCGGTTGGATCGCGAAGATGTTCGACTACATCAACCGCGTTACTAAACGCTTCCGCTTTTGGTCTACGAGGGTACGCAGACACACTCTCCCCGCTCGTTGCTATGCGTTTCCTAGTTAGATCTTGCGTGATCGTAGGCAAAAAATTTGAAATACTGCATTCCCCAACAGTGGCATCAGAGCCAGGTCTATGCGTAGATGTTGTATGCACGAGTAGAACACAAAGAGTTGTGGGCGATAATAGTCATACTGCTTACCAGCATGTCATACTTTGATTCGGTGGTATTGTTGGATGAAGCGGCCCAGACCGACATTACATGACCGCGTTCATGAGACTGGTTCTACCGCCGTGCTTCGCACACAGGTGGCTAGTGGGTGTTTGTCTCTCCAACTTTAGTTGAATCGCGTGTGACTACGCACGGTCCTTGTTGAAGGTTAAAACAGCAAACTTGACGAAAAATCGTTGTGGTTTTGATGCGTAGGTAAGAACGGTTCTTGCTAAGCCCGTAGCAGCCACGTAAAACTTGCAAGCGGTAGCGATAGTCGTAGAAGCAATAGTTGGCAAGATGACAACGATGCTTCAATGGAGATCAAGGTGTCAAGCCAGTGACGATGGTGATCATGACGGTGCTTTGGAGATGGAGATCAAAGGCACAAGATGATGATGGCCATATCATATCACTTATTTTGATTGCATGTGATGTTTATCTTTTATGCATCTTATTTTGCTTAGTACGGCCGTAGCATTATAAGATGATCTCTCACTAAAATTTCAAGGTATAAGTGTTCTCCCTGAGGATGCACCGTTGCGACAGTTCTTCATGCTGAGACACCACGTGATGATCGGGTGTGATAAGCTCTACGTTCACATACAACGGGTGCAAGCCAGTTTTGCACACGCAGAATACTCGGGTTAAACTTGACGAGCCTAGCATATGCAGATATGGCCTCGAAACACTGAGACCGAAAGGTCGAGCGTGAATCATATAGTAGATATGATCAACATAGTGATGTTCGCCATTGGAAACTACTCCATCTCACGTGATGATCGGACATGGTTTAGTTGATATGGATCACGTGATCATTTAGATGACTAGAGGGATGTCTATCTAAGTGGGAGTTCTTAAGTAATATGATTAAATTGAACTTTAATTTATCATGAACTTAGTCCTGATAGTATTTGCATAACTATGTTGTAGATCAATAGATCGCGATGCAGCTCCCAGTTTATTTTTGATATGTTCCTAGAGAAATATAAGTTGAAAGATAATAGTAGCAATGATGCGGACTTGGTCCGTGATCAGAGGATTATCCTCATTGCTGCACAGATGAATTATGTCCTTGATGCACTGCTAGGTGACAGACCTATTACAGGAGCAGATACAGACTTTATGAACGTTTGACAAAGCTCGGTATGATGACTACTTGATAGGTTAGTGCACCATGCTTTACGGCTTAGAACCGGGATTTCAAAAACGTTTTGAAGACCACAGAGCATATGAGATGTTCCAAGATCTAGAATTGGTATTTCAGACTCATGCCCGTGTCGAGAGGTATGAGACCTCTGACAAAGTACTTAGCCTACAAGATGGAGGAGAAAAGCTCAATTAGTGAGCATGTGCTCAGAATGTTTGAGTACTACAATCGCTTGAATCAAGTGGGAGTTAATCTTCCAGATAAGATAGTTATTGACAGAGTTCTCTAGTCACTATCACCAAGTTACTAGAACTCCGTGATGAACTATAATATGCAAGGGATAACGGAAACGATTCCCAAGCTCTTCGCGATGCTGAAATCGGCGAAAGGAGAAATCAAGAAAAAGCATCAAGTGTTGATGGTTGACAAGACCGCTAGTTTCAAGTAAAAGGGCAAGGGAAAGAAAGGGAACTTCAAGAAAGAATGGCAAGCAAGTTGCCACTCCCATGAAGAAGCCCAAGTCTAGACCCAAGCTTGAAACTGAGTGCTTCTACTACAAAGGAAATGGTCACTGCAAGTGGAACTGCCCTAGATACTTGGCGGATAAGAAGGATGGCAAAGTAAACAAAGGTATATTGGATATACATGTTATTGATGTGTACTTTACTAGTGTTTATAGCAACCCCTCGGTATTTGATACCGGTTCAGTTGCTAAGAGTAGTAACTCAAAACGGGAGTTGCAAAATAAAGAGAGACTAGTTAAGGGTGAGGTGATGATGTGTGTTGGAAGTGATTCCAAGGTTGATAAGATCACCATAGCACACTCCCTTTACCTTCGGGATTAGTGTTGAACCTAAAATAAATGTTATTTGGTGCTTGCGTTGAGCATGAATATGATTGGATCATGTTTATAGCAATACGGTTATTCATTTAAGTCAAAGAATAATTGTTGTTCTATTTACATGAATAAAACCTTCTATGGTCATACACTCAATATAAATGGTTTATTGAATCTCGGTCGTAGTGATACACATATTCATAAATATTGAAGCCAAAAGATGCAAAGTTAATAATGATAGCGCAAATTATTTGTGGCACTGCCATTTAGGTCATATTGGTGTAAAGCGTATGAAGAAACTCCATGCTGATGGGCTTTTGGAATCACTTGATGCTTGCGAACCATGCCTCATGGGAAAGATGACCAAGACTCCGTTCTCCAGAACAATGGAGCAAGCAACTGACTTACTGGAAATAATACATACTGATGTATGCGGTCCGATGAGTGTTGAGGCTCGCGTCGGTATGAAACATAAGTCTGAAACATTTGAAAAGTTTAAAGAATTTCAGAGTGAAGTGGAAAATCATCGTAATAAGAAAATAAAGTTTCTACGATCTGATCATGGAGGTGAATATTTGAGTTATGAGTTCGGTATTCATTTGAAACAATGTGGAATAGTTTCGCAACTCACGCCACCTGGAACACCACAGTGAAATGGTGTGTCCGAACGTCGTAACCGTACTTTATTAGATATGGTGCGATCTATGATGTCTCTTACCATTTACCACTATCATTTTGGGGTTATGCATTAGAGACAACTGCATTCACGTTAAATAGGGCACCATCTAAATCCGTTGAGACGACACCATATGAACTGTGGTTTGGCAAGAAACCTAAGCTGTCGTTTCTTAAAGTTTGGGGCGACGATGCTTATGTGAAAAAGTTTCAACCTAATAAGGTCGAACCCAAATCGGAGTAATGTGTCTTCATAGGATACCCAAAGGAAACTGTTGGGTACACCTTCTATCACAGATCCGAAGGCAAGATATTCGTTGCTAAAAATGGATACTTCCTAGAGAAGGAGTTTCTCTCAAAAGAAGTGAGTGGGAGGAAAGTAGAACTTGAAGAGGTAATTGTACCTTCTCCCGAATTGGAAAGTAGTTCATCACATAAATCAATTCCAGTGATTCCTACACCAATTAGTGAGGAAGCTAAGGATGATAATCATGAAACTTCAGATCAAGTTACTACCGAACCCCGTAGGTCAAGCAGAGTACGGTCCGCACCAGAGTGGTATGTTAATCCTGTTCTGGAAGTCATGTTACTAGACCATAACGAACCTACGAACTATGAGGAAGCGATGATGAGCCCAGATTTCGCAAAATGGCTTGAGGCCATAAAATCTGAGATGGGATCCATGTATAAGACCAAAGTGTGGACTTTGGTTGACTTGCCCGATGATCGGCAAGCCATAGAGAATAAATGGATCTTCAAGAAGAAGACTGACGCTGACGGTAATGTTACTGTCTACAAAGCTTGATTTGTTGCGAAATGTTTTCGACAAGTTCAAGGAGTTGACTACGATGAGACCTTCTCACCCATAGCGATGCTTAAGTCCGTCTGAATCATGTTAGCAATTGTCGCATTTTATGATTATGAAATTTGGCAAATGGATGTCAAAACTGCATTCCTGAATGGATTTCTGGAAGAAGACTGTATATGATGCAACCAGAAGGTTTTATCGATCCAAAGGATGCTAACAAAGTGTGCAAGCTCCAGCAATCCATTTATGGACTGGTGCAAGCATCTCGAAGTTGGAATAAACGTTTTGATAGTGTGATCAAAGCATATGGTTTTATACAGACTTTTGGAGAAGCCTGTATTTACAAGAAAGTGAGTGGGAGCACTACATCCTTTTTGATAAGTATATGTGAATGACATATTGTCGATCAGAAATGATGTAGAATTTTCTGGAAAGCATAAAGGAGTGTTTGAAAGGAGTTTTTCGAAGGAAGACCTCGGTGAAGCTGCTTACATATTAAGCATCAAGATCTATATATAGAGATAGATCAGGACGCTTGATAAGTTTTTCCAATGAGTACATACCTTGACAAGTTTTTGAAGTAGTTCAAAATGGAACAGTCAAAGAAAGAGTTCTTGCCTGTGTTGCAAGGTGCGAAGTTGAGTAAGACTCAAAACCCGACCATGGCAAAAGATAGAGAGAGAATGAAAGTCATTCCCTATGCCTTAGCCATAGGTTCTATAAAGTATGTCTGCCGTGTACCAGACCTATTGTATACCCTGCCCTGAGTTTGGCAAGGGAGTACAATTTTTATCTAGGAGTAGATCACTAGACAGCGGTTAAAATTATCCTTAGAGGACTAAGGAAATATTTCTCGGTTATGGAGGTGATAAAGAGTTATGTCGATGCAAGCTTTGACACCGATCTGGATGACTCTAAGTCACAATCCGGATACATATTGAAAGTGGGAGCAATTAGCTAAAGTAGCTCTGTGCAGAGCATTGTAGACACAGAAATTTGCAAAATACATACGGATCTGAATGTGGCAGACCCGTTGACTAAACTTCTCTCACAAGCAGAACATGATCACACCTTAGTACTCTTTAGGTGTTAATCACATGGCGATGTGAACTAGATTATTGACTCTAGTAAACCCTTTGGGTATTTGTCACATGGCGATGTGAACTATAGAGTGTTAAATCACATGACTATGTGAACTATTGGTGTTAAATCACATGGCGATGTGAACTAGATAATTTATCTAGTGCAAGTGGGAGACTGAAAGGAAATATGCCCTAGAGGCAATAATAAAGTTGTTATTTATATATTTCCTTATATCATGATAAATGTTTATTATTCATGCTAGAATTGTATTAACCGGAAGCTTGATACATGTGTGAATACATAGACAGAATAGAGTGTCCCTAGTATGCCTCTACTTGACTAGCTCGTTAATCAAAGATGGTTAAGTTTCCTAGCCATAGACATGTGTTGTCATTTGATGAACGGGATCACATCATTAGAGAAAGATGTGATGGACAATACCCATCCATTAGCTTAGCATAATGATCGTTTAGTTTTATTGCTATTGCTTTCTTCATGACTTATACATGTTCCTCTGACTATGAGATTATGCAACTCCTGAATACCGGAGGAACACCTTGTGTGCTATCAAACGTCACAACGTAACTGGGTGATTATAAAGATGCTCTATAGGTGTCTCCGATGGTGTTTGTTGAGTTGGCATAGATCGAGATTAGGATTTGTCACTCCGAGTATCGGAGAGGTATCTCTGGGTCCTCTCGGTAACGATCATCACTATAAGCCTTGCAAGCAATGTGACTAATGAGTTAGTTGCGGGATGATGCATTATGGAACGAGTAAAGAGACTTGCCGGTAATGAGATTGAACTAGGTATGATGATACCGACGATCGAATCTCGGGCAAGTAACATACCGATGACAAAGGGAACAACGTATGTTGTTATGCGGTTTGACCGATAAAGATCTTCGTAGAATATGTAGGAGCCAATATGAGCATCCAGGTTCCGCTATTGGTTATTGACCGGAGATGTGTCTCGGTCATGTCTACATAGTTCTCGAACCTGTAGGGTCCGCACGCTTAACGTTCGATGACGATTTGTATTATGAATTATGTGATTTGATGTACCGAAGTTTGTTCGGAGTCCTGAATGAGATCACGGACATGACGAGGAGTCTCGAAATTTTCTAGAGGTAAAGATTCATATATTGGAAGGTTGCATTCGGACATCGGAATGGTTCCGAGTGATTCGGGCATTTTTCCGGAGTACCGGGAGGTTACCGGAACCCCCCGGGGAAAGATATGAGCCTTATGGGCCATAGGAGGGAGGCTAACCAGCCCACAAGGGGCTGGTGCGCCCCCCACAAGGGAGGAGACCGAATTGGGCTTGGGAAGGGGGCACTACCCCCTTTCTTCTCCTACTCCCTCTCCTTCCCCTTTTCCCCCTCCGGTAGAAGGAAAAAAGGGTGGGGCCGAATCCTACTAGGACTGGAGTCCTAGTAGGACTCCCCTCTCCCTGGCGCGCCCCTTGTTGGCCGGCCTCCTCCTCCCCGCCTTTATATACGGGGGCAGGGGGCACCCCAAAGGGACAACAGACAATCTCTTAGCCGTGTGCGGTGCCCCCTCCACAGTTTTACACCTCGTTCATATCGTCGTAGTGCTTAGGCGAAGCCCTGCGCCGGTAACTTCATCATCACCGTCACCACGTTGTCGTGCTGACGAAACTCTCCCTCGGCCTCAACTGGATCAAGAGTTCAAGGGACGTCACCGAGCTGAACGTGTGCAGATCACGGAGGTGCCGTGCGTTCGGTACTTGGATCGGTTGGATCGCGAAGACGTTCGACTACATAAACCGCGTTACTAAACGCTTCCGCTTTCGGTTTATGAGGGTACGTGGACACACTCTCGCCGCTCGTTGCTATGCTTCTCCTAGATAGATCTTGCGTGATCGTAGGAAAATCTTTTGAAATACTACGTTCCCCAATAGGTTGTGCCCATCTCGGTGGCCTCCTGCACCGCCTGTTTGCTCTATAAATACCCTGAAAATCCAAAAACCCTAGGGTAGTCGACGAAACACAATTCCAGCCGCTGCAAGTTCTAGAAACCACAGATCCAATCTAGACACCATCACAGAGGGGTTCATCATCCTCATTGGTGCCTCTCCAATGATGCGTGAGTAGTTCATTGTAGACCTATGGGTCCGTAGTTAGTAGCTAGATGGCTTCCTCTCTCTCTCTCTCTCTCTCTCTCTCTCTCTTTTGATTCTCAATACAATGGTCTCTTGGAGATCTATTTGATGTAACTCTTTTTGCGGTGTGTTTGTTGGGATCCAATGAACTTTAAGTTTATGATCAAATCTATTTTATCCATGAAAGTTATTTGAGTTTTGATCTCTTATATGCATGATTACTTATAGCCTCGTATTTGTTCTTCGAATCTTTGGTTTAGTTAGGCCAACTAGAGTGATTTTTCTTGCCATGGGAAGAGGTGCTTTGTGATGGGTTCGATCTTACGGTGCTCAATCCCAGTGACAGAAGGGGATATGACACGTATGTATCATTGCTATTAAGGATAACAGGATGGGGTCTATTCCTACATGAATAGATCATGTCTACATCATGTCATCGTTCTTATTGCATTACTCCGTTTTTCCATCAACTTAATACACTAGATGCATGCTGGATAGCGGTCGATGTGTGGAGTAATAGTAGTAGATGCAGACAGGAGTCGGTCTACTAATCTTGGACGTGATACCTATATAATGATCGTTGCCTGGATATCGTCATAATTATTTGAAGTTCTATCAATTGCTCAACAGTAATTTGTTTACCCACCGTATGCTATTTTTCTCGAGAGAAGCCACTAGTGAAATCTACGGCCCCCGGGTCTCTTCTTTATCATATTTGCCTTCAAGATCAAATTTTATTTGCTTTTATTTTCAGATATATTAATCAAAAAAACCAAAAATACCTTGTTGCAATTTTTTATTATTGATTTTATTTCGCGTTTCCGCGAGATCTATTTATCTAATCTACTACAAATTTATCTATCTTTTTACCCGGGAGGGATTAACAACCCCTCTTACACGTTGGGTTGCAAGTATTTGTTCTTTGTGTTCAGGTACCATTTACATAGTGTTGCGTGGTTCTCCTACTGGTTCGATAACCTTGGTCTCATCACCGAGGGAAATACCTATCGTAGCTGTGCTGCACCATCCCTTCCTGTTTGGGGAAATACTGGCGTAGTTCAAGCCGCATCACAATGGTAGTTCCTGTTTGTTGCATGTTTTTTGTTTCACAGAATATCCATATCAAACGAAGTCCAAACGCGATAAAAAATTACGGAGAATTATTTTGGAATATTCGTGATTTTTGGGAGGTGGAATCAAAATAAACGGGGGCCCATAGCCACCACAAGACACCAGGGAGCGCCCCAGGGCCCAGGCGCGTGGTGGTGGGTTGTGCCCTCCTCGTAAGTCGGTTGGAGCTCTACTGCGGGCGCAAGGAAGCTTATCTTCGGAAAAAAATCATGCTAAAATGTCAGCACAATCGGACTTACGGTCTCAAGGAATATAAGAAACGGTTTTTGGCAGAAAACAGGAACGCGAAACAGAAGAGAACAGAGAGGGTGATCCAATCTCGGAGGGGCTCCCGCCCCTCCGCCGCCATGGAGGCCATGGACCAGAGGGTAGCCCTCCTCCCATCTAGGGGGGAGGCCAAGGAAGAAGAAGAAGGAGGGGGGCTCTCTCCCGCTCTCTCCCGGTGGCGCCGGAACGCCGGGGCAATCATCGTGTGACGACGATCTACTCCAACAACTCCGTCATCTTCACGAACATCTTCATCACCTTCCCCCATCTATATTCAGCGGTCCACTCTCCCGCAACCCGATGTACCCTCTACTTGAACGTGGTGCTTTATGCTTCATATTATTATCCAATGATGTGTTGCCATCCTATGATGTCTGAGTAGATTTTTGTTGTCTTATCGACAATTGGTGAATTGCTACGGTTGGTTTAATTTGCTTGTGGTTATGTTGTTGTCCTTTGGTGCCCATCATATGAGCGCGCGTGTGGATCACACCATAGGGTTAGTTGTATGTTGATAGGACTATGCATTGGAGGGCAAGGGTGTCAGAAGCTTCTTCCTAAACATAGAAATTGATACGTACGGGATTGAAGGGGGACCAATATATATCTTAATGCTATGGTTGGGTTTTACCTTAATGGACGTTAGTAGTTGCAGATGCTTGCTAATAGTTCCAATCATAAGTGCATAGAATTCCAAGTAATTAAGGGACGTCATGCTAGCAGTGGCCTCTCCCACATAAAAACTTGCTATCGGTCTAGCAACATAGTCAATTGCTGAGGGACAATTCCGCAAATCCTACCACCACTAATCCACACTCGTTTTACTAAACTTAATTGTTTGTTTATTTAAACAACACCTAACTTTTATTTTCACGTTCTTTATTATCTTGCAAACCTATCCATACGTACAAAGTACTTCTAGTTATATTCTTGTTCTAGGTAAAGCAAACGTCAAGTGTGCGTAGAGTTGTATCAGTGGTCGATAGAACTTGAGGGAATATTTGTTCTACCTTTAGCTCCTCGTTGGGTTCGACACTCTTATTTATTGAAAATGGCTACAAACGATCCCCTATACTTGTGGGTTATCACTGCACCTATTGTTACTATTTCTAGTTGTCATTTCTTGAAAATTATCTTACTATCAAACTACCTGTTACCGACAATTTCAGTGCTTGCATAAATTACCTTGCTGAAAACCACTTGTCATTTCCTTCTGCTCCTCGTTGGGTTCGACACCCTTACTTATCGAAATGACTATGATTGATCCCCTATACTTGTGGGTCATCAAGACTCTTTTCTGGCGCCATCTCTAGGGAGTGAAGAGCTCTTGGTAAGTGGAAATTGGTAAGGAAAAAATTATATTACGTGCTGAAATTTATTGTTACTTGTTACTATGGAAAACAATCCTTTGAGGGGTTTGTTCAGGGTATCTTCACCTCGATCGGAAGCACAAGGAGTTGCCCCTCAACCTACTGCACCTATTGAAAATATTAGTTATGAAATTCCTTTGGGTATGATAGAGCAACTACTAGCTAATCCTTATGTAGGAGATGGAATGAAGCATCCCGATATGCATTTGATACATGTGGATGAAATTTGTGGATTGTTTAAGCTTGCAGGTTTACCTGGAGATGAAGTTAAGAAGAAGGTTTTCCCTTTATCTTTGGGGGGAAAAGCATTAACATGGTATAGACTATGCGATGATATTGGATCTTGGAATTGGAATCAGTTGAAATTGGAATTTCATCAAAAACATTATCCTATGCATCTAGTTCATCATGATCGGAATTAGATATATAATTTTTGGCCTCATGAAGGAGAAAGTATCGCTCTAGCTTGGGGTAGGCTTACGTCAATGTTATATTCATGCCCCAATCATGAGCTCCCAAGAGAAATTATTATTCAGAATTTTTATGCTCGGCTTTCTCGTAATGATCAATCCATGCTCGATACTTCTTGTGCTAGTTCTTTTATGAAGAAGACTATTGAATTCAGGTGAGATCTTTTAGAAATAATTAAACGCAACTCTGAAGATTGGGAACTCAACGAAGGTAAAGAGTCAGGTATTAACCTTGAGTTTGATTGTGTTACATCTTTTATGAATACTGGTGCTTTTCACAAGTTTAGCACTAAATATGGACTTGACTCTGAGATAGTACCCTATTTTGTGAATCATTTTCTACTCATGTTGATCTCCCTAAATAGAGGTGGTTTAAATATCATCCCCCTATTAAAGAATAAATTATAGAACCAATTATAGTTAAAGATGAAACTATCGTTTACAATGTTGATCCGGTAGTTCCTACTGCTTATATTGAAATAACACATTTCCTTGTTAGAATAAAGGAACATGCTAAGGTATCAATAGTGGTTCGCAAAAGTAATATTAAAGCACCTAAACCCTCTGAAAAAATTAAAGTAGAACCTAGTGTTGCTATGGTCAAGGATCTCTTGGTCGATAATATATATGGCATGTTATTTATTTCTGTGATGAAGCAGCTAGAATTGCCAAACCCGATACTAAAGATAAGAACAAGCCTATTGTTGGCATGCCTATTGTCTCAGTTAAAATAGGAGATCATTGCTATCATGGTTTATGTGATTTGGGTGCTAGTGTGAGTGCTATTCCTTTTACCTTATACCAAGAAATTATGAATGATATAGCACCCGCTGAAATAGAAGACATAGATGTTACAATCAAACTTGTTAATAAAGATAGCATCACACCACTTGGGATTGTTAGAGATGTTGAAGTCTTGTGTGGGAAAATAAAATACCCTACTGATTTTCTAGTTCTTGGATCCCCACAAGATGACTTTTGTCCCATAATTTTTGGTAGAACTTTCTTGAACACTGTCAATGCTAAGATAGATTGTGAGAAAGAAACTTTTAGTGTTAGTTTTGGTGATGTGTCTCATGAGTTTAATTTCTCTAAGTTTCGTAGACAACCTCATGAGAAAGAATTACCTAGTAAGGATGAAATAATAGGTCTTTCTTCTATTGCCATACCTCCTACTGATCCACTAGAACAATATTTGCTAGACCATGAGAATGATATGCACTTGCGTGAAAGAAATGAAATAGATAAAATATTCTTTGAACAACAACCTATCCTTAAGCACAATTTGCCTATTGAAAGCCTAGGAGGTCCTCCTCCACCTAAAGGTGATCTTGTGTTTGAATTAAACCAATTGCCTAACACTCTGAAAAATGTTTATCTTGATGAGAAAAAGATATATTCTGTTATTATTAGTGCTAACCTTTCAGAACACGAAGAAGAGAGATTATTAAAATTCAAGGAAGCACATTGCTGCTTCATACGTCTCCAACGTATCTATAATTTTTGATTGTTCCATGCTATTATATTATCATTCTTGGATGTTTTACCTTAATTTTATAGCAACTTTATATCATTTTTGGGACTAACCTATTGACACAGTGCCCAATGCCAGTTGTTGTTTTTTGCTTGTTTTTTACTTCGCACAATATCCATATCAAACGGAGTCCAAATGCAACAAAACTTTTTGGAGATTTTTTTGGACCAGAAGAGAACTTGGCAGCCAAGGAAGTACCAGAGGGGAGGCCCATGGGGCCCACCACCCACCTGGGCACGCTAGAGGCCACTCGCACCCTGATGGGTGGTGGGGCCCATGGAGGTCTCCTCCACCACCTCTTAGCTCTATAAATTCTCAGATATTCCAGAAATCCTAGGGGAGTCATCGAAACACAATTCCAACTGTCGCAAGTTCCAGAACCACGAGATCCAATCTAGAGCCCTATTCCGGCACTCTGCCAGAGGGGAACATGATCGCGGAGGGGTTTGATACGTCTCTAACGTATCTATAATATATGAAGTATTCATGCCATTTTTACAACAATTTTATATGGTTTTGGTATGATTTGCATGGAACTAACCCGGACTGACGTTGTTTTCAGCAGAACTACCGTGGTGTTGTTTTTTGTGCAGAAATAAAAGTTCTCGAAATTGGACGAAACTTTTTGACGATTTTTTTGGAACAAAAGAGACCCCCGATGCTTTGTGGGAGGGTCAGAAGAGCCACGAGGAGGGCACAACCCACCAGGGCGCGCCTGGTGGGCCGTCCGTGCGCCGGTGGGTTGTGCTCACCTCGAGGCCCATCTTACCGTGAAACCGACGCCCAAAAATCCTATAAATAGAGAAACCATCAGAAATAACCCTAGATCAGAAGTTCCGCCGCCGCAAGGTCTATGTATCCATGAAAACCAATCTAGACCCCATTCCAGCACCCTGCCGGAGGGGGGAATCATCTCCGGTGGCCATCTTCATCATCCCGGCGGCCACCACGATGAGGAGGGAGTAGTCCACCCTCGGGGTTGAGAGTTTGTACCAGTAGCTATGTGTTTAATCTCTCTCTCTCTCTCTCTCTTGTGATATCTATCATGGGCTTTGTTAATATAGTCAGATCATATGATGTTTCTATCCTCTATACTCTTGTTATGATGAATTGAATCTTTACCCTTTTAAGTTTTGTCTTCTCGGATTGAATATTCAGAGATGAGAACACATGATATATATCTTGCGGTATGAATACTTGAGGTGACAATTGGGGTATCATATTGATTCACTTGATATGTGTCTTGGCATTCAACTCGCGGATTCCAGCGGTGATATTGGGGTAATCTATGCATAGGGATTGATGCACGTTTTTCTCCGGTAGAAACTTTGGGGTCTCCTTGTAGTTCTTTGTGTGGACTGAGTATTATGAATATGAATTTGCTTTGGTGTTATTCTAGTATGAACTCTTGATTAGATCGATCGGGAAGAATAGCTTGCGTTATTCTAGTACGAACTCTAGGATAGATTGATTGGAAAGAATAGCTTTGAGGTGGTCTCTTACCCTACAAACAATTTCTATCTTTTGTTCTCCGCTAATAGGAACTCGGGAGTGATTCTTTGCTGCACTTTGAGGGATAATCATATGATCCAACTATGTTAGCACTGTTGAGAGATTGCACTAGCAAAAGTACGGACCCTAGGCCTTGTTTTTAAGCATTGCAATACTGTTTTGTGCCCGTTTACTAATTGCTACCTTGCTGTTTTTATTTATTCAGATTATAAAAATATATTTCTACCATCCATATTACACTTTTATCACCATCTCGTCGCCGAACTAATGCACCTATACAATTTGCCATTGTATTGGGTGTGTTGGGGACACAAGAGATTTCTTGTATTTGGTTGCAGGGTCGTTTGAGAGAGTCCATCTTCATCCTACACCTCTCATGGATTGATAAACCTTAGGTCATGCACTTGAGGGAAAATTGCTACTGTCCTACAAAACTCTGTGCTTGGAGGCCCAACACGTGTCTACAAGAACAAAGTTGCGTAGTAGACATCAGCGTTCATCATTGATGACCAACAAGTACATGGGATCAATCATAGTCCTTTTGATAAGTAAGAGTGTTGAACCCAACGAGGAGGAGAAGGACATGACAAGTGGTTTTTAGGAAGGTATTCTCTGCAAGCACTGAAATTATAAGTAACGAGTAGTTTGATAGCAAGATAATTTGTAACGAGCAAGTAACGGTAATAGTAACAAAAGTGCAGAAAGGTAGCCCAATTCTTTTGAGGCAAAGGACAGGACAAAACGATCTCTTATAATAAGCAAAGCGTTCTTGAGGGTACACGGGAATTTCATCTAGTCACTTTCATCATGTTGGTTTGATTTGTGTTTGCTACTTTGATAATTTGATATGTGGGTGGACCGGAGCTTAGGTGTTGTTCTTACTTGAACAAACCTCCTACTTATGATTAACCCCCTCGCAAGCATCCGCAACTACGAGAAAAGTATTAAGAATAAATTCTAACCATAGCATTAAACTTTTGGATCCAAATCAGCCCCTTACGAAGTAGCGCATAAACTAGGGTTTAAGCTTCTGTCACTCTCGCAACCCATCATCTAATAACTACTCCACAATGCATTCCCTTAGGCCCAAATATGGCGAAGTGTCATGTAGTCGATGTTCAGATGACACCACTAAGGGAATCACAACATACATACCATCAAAATATCAAACACATATAAAATTCACATGATTACTTGCAACAAGATTTCTCCCGTGACCTCAAGAACAAAAGTAACTACTCACAAATAATGGATCTGAACATATAATGTTCCACCAAATAAACCATATAGTAGTCTAATCAACACTACTAGTCACCCACAAGTACCAACCTATAGTTCCGGTACAAAGATTGAACACAAGAGATGAACTAGGGTTTGAGAGGAGATGGTGCTGTTGAAGATGTTGATGGAGATTGCCATCCCCAAGATGGGAGAGTTGTTGGTGATGATGATGACGATGATTTCCCACTCCGGGAGGGAAGTTCCCACGGCGGAATCGCTCCGTCGGAGGGCAAAAGTGCTCCTGCCCAAGTTCCGCCTCGAGACGGCGATGCTTCGTCCCGAAAGTCCTCTCTTTATTTTTTTCTAGGTCAAAATGACTTATATACCAGAAGAGGGGCATCGGAGGTGGGCCGGGGAGGGCAGAACCCACCAGGGCGCGCCTGGGCGCGCCTGGGCTCCCAGGTGGGTTGTGCTCACGTGGTGGTGCCCCTCTGGTAGTTATTGGCTCCAATATTTCTTATATATTCCATAAAAATTCCCTGTAAAGTTTCAGCTCATTTGGAGTTGTGCAGAATAGGTAGCCCGACGTAGCTTTTTCAGGTCCAGAATTCCAGCTGCCGGTATTCTCCCTCTTTGTGTGTACCTTGCATATTATGAGAGAAAAGGCATTATAAATGTTGGGGAACGTAGTAATTTCAAAAAAATCCTACGCACAAGCTAGATCATGGTGATGCATAGCAACGAGAGAGGAGAGTGTTGTCCACATACCCTCGTAGACTGAAAGCGGAAGCGTTATGACAACGCGGTTGATGTAGTCGTACGTCTTCACGATCGACCGATCCTAGTACCGAACGTACGGCAGCTCCGCGATCTGCACACGTTCAGCTCGATGACGTCCCACGAACTCACGATCTAGTAGAGCTTCCAGGGAGAGTTCCGTCAGCACGACGGCGTGATGACGGTGATGATGAAGCTACCGATGCAGGGCTTCGCCTAAGCACCGCTACGATATGACCGAGGTGGATTATGGTGGAGGGGGGCACCGCACATGGCTAAAAGATCAATGATCAACTTGTGTCTCTATGGGGTGCCCCCTCCCCCGTATATAAAGGAGTGGAGGAGGGGGAGGAGGCCGGCCTCCTAGGCGCGCCCCAAGGGGAGTCATGCTCCCACCGGGGGTAGGATTCCCTGATACGTCTCCAACGTATCTATAATTTTTTATTGCTTCATGCTATATTATATTCTGTTTTGGATGTTTAACGGGATTTATTATACACTTTTATATCATTTTTGGGACTAACCTATTAACCGGAGGCCCAGCCCAGAATTGCTGTTTTTTTGCCTATTTCAGAGTTTCGCAGAAAAAGAATATCAAACGGAGTCCAAACGGAATGAAACCTTCGGGAACGTGATTTTCGGAACGAACGTGATCCAGAGGACTTGGACCCTACGTCAAGAAAGCAACCAGGAGGGCACGAGGTAGGGGGGCGCGCCTAACCACCCCAGGCGCGCCCTCCACCCTCGTGGGGCCCATGTTGCTCAACCGACGTACTTCTTCCTCCTATATATACCTACGTACCCCCAAACCAACAGAAGCATCCACGAAAACCTAATTCCACCGCCGCAACCTTCTGTACCCGTGAGATCCCATCTTGGGGCCTTTTCCGGCGTCCTGCCGGAGGGGGCATTGATCACGGAGGGCTTCTACATCAACACCATAGCCTCTCCGATGATGTGTGAGTAGTTTACCTCAGACCTTCGGGTCCATAGTTATTAGCTAGATGGCTTCTTCTCTCTTTTTGGATCTCAATACAATGTTCCCCCCCTCTCTTGTGGAGATCTATTCGATGTAATCTTCTTTCGCGGTGTGTTTGTTGAGACCGATGAATTGTGGGTTTATGATCAAGTTTATCTATGAACAATATTTGAATCTCCTCTGAATTCTTTTATGTATGATTGGTTATCTTTGCAAGTGTAACACCCCGCATGTAACTTGCCATATTTGTAACTCCGACTCTTGCCATTTCCGGCTATGTGATATGTTTTTCCCTCCGTTGTCGGGTTTTGTTTTTCATTTTGTATTTCGTCATGTCATGCATTTTCATATCATGTCATCATTGCATTCGCATACGTGTTCGTCTCATGCATCCGAGCATTTTCCCCGTTGTCCGTTTTCCAATCCGGCGCTCCTATCTCCTCCGGTGCACCCCTCTTGTTTTTTTTCGTGTGCGTGTGTCAAACTTTCTCGGAATGGACCGAGGCTTGTCAAGTGGTCTTCTTATACCACCCGGAGACTACCGGTCAAGTTTCGTTCCATTCGGAGGTCGTTTGGTACTCCAACGGTTAACCGGGCATCCGCAAAGTCCATTTGAGTGTCCAGCAAAAAACCCCTCCAAAACCAGCCCAAAACCCACCAAACTCTCTTCCATGCTCTAGGTCGTTCGATCACGATCGTGTGGGCGAAAACCGCACCTCATTTGAAGTCTCCTAGCTCCCTCTACCTATTTATAAGTGGGCATCCCGAAAAACGAAACTGCAGTCGAAACCCTAATTTTTTCCCTCCGCGCCGCCGGACGCGTCCGCCGTCGGCCGGACACGTCCGCTGCCGCAACCGACGAATCGCGGCGCGCCACGTCGCCGCCGGGTCCTCCCGCCGCCGCCGGCCCGCCCCCGGCCCCCTCGGCCCGCTCCTCCGCGCCCGCGCGCGCCCGCCACCGCCGCCTCCGCCGGAGCTGCGCCGCGGTCACCGCCGCCGCCGCGCCTTGGGCCTCCGGCCGCCGCCCGCAGGCCCGCCGGCGCCGCCCCCGCCGGCGACCGCCGTCCCCGGGTCCCCTCCTCCTCCGGCGACCGGCGCCTCCGCCTCGCCCTTCTCCTCCTCCGGTCGACGAGCACGAGCTCGAGACCACGGGCTCGATCCGATCTGTGAGCCCCGTTGACTTTTTCTCGCCTCAAATTTCTTCCGAGTCCTGGAATCTTATCAGTATATGCACTTGTTCCCGATGCGATAACTTCTTGCATGTAGCTCCGATTCGTGCGTGTAATATGTCAAATTGTTTGCCTCGTGTTGCTCTTCATTTTGTTCAATTGCACCATGTTCATTAGAGGTCATCTTGATGCCCAAATCTTCATTGGAAGAGGGCTAGTTGCTGTTAATCTCTGGTTCTTAGCAGAACTTGAAGATTTGTCATTTTTGTATCATTAAATCTGTGCATCTTTTGAGCATGAGCTCTACATGCGTTTTGAAGTATGCCATGCCATCTTTCCAGTGGTGTAGTCCATGTATTTTTGTGATCTCTGTGGTGACTAGCACAAGCATGCAAAGTAGGCCCCGTACTATTTCTGATTTCAGGGACAGTGATTTCTCCAAGTCCTCGTCTGCTGTAATTTTGTTGCCATGAAAACTTGATGCTACAGAGAGATCCATGCATATTTTGGAGATGTTAAGTAAGGATGTTTTGTAGCTATAGTTGTAGTTGATCCATTCCTGCAATTGTTTGCAATTTTAGAGTACCGTAGCATGACTCAATCTTGCTCTACTTTTGCTATAAAATATTTCTGGCAGATTCTTAACATGACATGCACTTTTGCCAAGCTTATTGTAGTTGATCCATACATGCTATGCAATTTTTATTGCCATGGTTAGCTTCAAAAACATGCCATCTTGCTGTAGGTATGCTTGGTTTGTCATGCATTGCTCTGTAGTGAGTGCATCAAGCTCACAAAGAGGCCTACATATTAATATTTCTGCCATGCTCTGTTTTCTGCTAAGTCTGGAACCTGATAACGAAACTTGCTATGTTTACATGCTTGCCATCATATCTTCTGGTCCTTTTTGGCTTATGGTCAGTAAGGGACTTTTGTCATGTGCATTTAGTAGAACACTACCATGCCTTGTTTGGCTATGTTAAGTTCATGTAGCATATTGATTTCGTGCTCTGAACATTGCTACCTGATGCTGATTTCTGCCATGTCCAGTTTTTCACCAAGTCTGTGAACCTGTAATCTTTTGCACTTTTGCCATGCTTGTTTGAGCTTGATATGTTGTGAACTAGCCGTAGCTCATTGTTCATATTTTGTCAAGCATCGCCTGTAGTTTACTGCCATGTGCTTTGTTGCTATGTTGGGTTGCTGTAGCATTATTGTTTGTTGCATTTTAAGTGCTATCATGCTGTTAATCGCAGATTAGTGTCATTCTTGTTTTGCTTGCCATTTGCAAACCGTGCATCCGATTCCGGTGATCTTTATATAGATTTCGACCGAAATCATTTCACCTTTCTAGTGGCATGCTTGGTTTGCCAAGTTACTGCCATGTTCATCATTTTCCTTCCGGAGCACGCATATGCATCGCATATCATATCTTGCATATCATACATGTCTTGCATCATGTTGCTTGCGCATTTCTCGTTGTTGATTGTGGTTCCGTTTGTTTGTGTTCTTGTCTTGGGTAGAACCGGGAGATGAGTTCGTGAACGAGGAACCTGTCGAGTACGCTTACGAGGATCAAGCTTTCGACAACTCTGAGAATCTTGCAGGCAAGATGACCACCCCTCGAAATCACTTCTATCTTTGCTATGCTAGTTGTTCGCTCTATTGCCATGCTCGCTACCGATCTCTTGCTATATCATGTCTCCTATTTTAGCCATGTCAGCCTCTAACCATCCTTTCCTAGCAAACCATTGTTTGGCTAAGTTACCGCTTTTGCTCAGCCCCTCTTATAGCGTTGCTAGTTGCAGGTGAAGTTGAGGTTTGTTCCATGTCAGAACATGGATATGTTGGGATATCACAATATCTCTTATTTAATAAATGCATCTATATATTTGGTAAAGGGTGGAAGGCTCGGCCTTATGCCTGGTGTTTTGTTCCACTCTTGCCGCCCTAGTTACTGTTATACCGGGATTATGTTCTTTGAGTTTGCGTTCCTTACACGGTCGGGTGATTTATGGGACCCCCTTGACAGTTCGCCTTGAATAAAACTCCTCCAGCAAGGCCCAACTTTGGTTTTACCATTTGCCACCTAAGCCTTTTTCCCCCGGGTTTTCGCGAGCCCGAGGGTCATCTTATTTTAACCCCCCCGGGCCAGTGCTCCTTCGAGTGTTGGTCCGAACCGAGCAGCCTGCGGGGCCACCTCGGGGAAACTCGAGGTCTGGTTTTACTCGTAGCTTGACTTATCCGGTGTGCCCTGAGAACGAGATATGTGCAGCTCCTATCGGGATTTGTCGGCACATTCGGGCGGCTTTGCTGGTCTTGTTTTACCGTTGTCGAGATGTCTTGTAAAACCAGGATTCCGAGACTGATCGGGTCTTTCCGGGAGAAGGTTTATCCTTCGTTGACCGTGAGAGCTTATGATGGGCTAAGTTGGGACACCCCTGCAGGGTATTATCTTTCGAAAGCCGTGCCCGCGGTTATGAGGCAGATGGGAATTTGTTAATGTCCGGTTGTAGATAACTTGTCACTTGACCCAATTAAAATACATCCACTGCGTGTGTAGCCGTGATGGTCTCTTCTCGGCGGAGTCCGGGAAGTGAACACGGTCTGTGTTATGTATGACGTAAGTAGGTGTTCAGGATCACTTCTTGGTCATTGCTAGATGACGTCCGTTCCGTTGCTTCTCTTCTCGCTCTCATTTGCGCAAGTTAGCCACCATATATGCTTTTGCCGCTGCAGCTCCATCTCTTTGCACCATGCCCCCCTTTAAGCTTAAATAGTCTTGATCTCGCGGGTGTGAGATTGCTGAGTCCCCGTGACTCACAGATTCTACCAAAACAGTTGCAGGTGCCGACGATGCCAGTGCAGATGATGGCGTCGATCTCAAGTGGGAGTTCGACGAGGAACGTGGTCGTTACTATGTGTCTTTTCCTGATGATCAGTAGTGGAGCCCAGTTGGGACGATCGGGGATCTAGCATTTGGGGTTGTCTTATTTTCATCTGGATTTTGACCGTAGCCGGTCTATATGATTGTATTTTGGATGATGTATTGAATGATATTTATGTATTGTGTGAAGTGGCGATTGTAAGCCAACTCTTTATCCCATTCTTGTTCATTACATGGGATTGTGTGAAGATGACCCTTCTTGCGACAAAACCACTATGCGGTTATGCCTCTAAGTCGTGCCTCGACACGTGGGAGATATAGCCGCATCGTGGGCGTTACAGCAAGTCTCTTCGAATTATCAGTTTGGTTTGGCCTACTAGATTGATCTTTCTTGCAATGGGAGAAGTGCTTAGCTTTGGGTTCAATCTTGCGGTGTCCTTTCCCAGTGACAGTAGGGGCAGCAAGGCACGTATTGTATTGTTGCCATCGAGGATAACAAGATGGGGTTTATATCATATGGCATGAGTTTATCCCTCTACATCATGTCATCATACTTAAAGCATTACTTTGTTCTTTTGAACTTAATACTCTAGATGCATGCTGGATAGCGGTCGATGTGTGGAGTAATAGTAGTAGATGCAGGCAGGAGTCGGTCTACTTGTCTCGGACGTGATGCCTATATACATGATCATACCTAGATATTCTCATAACTATGCTCAATTCTATCAATTGCTCAACAGTAATTCGTTCACCCACCATAATACTTATGCTCTTGAGAGAAGCCACTAGTGAAACCTATGGCCCCGGGGTCTATTTTCCATCATATTAATCTTCCAACACTTAGCTATTTTTATTGCCTTTTATTTTACTTTGCATCTCTATTATAAAAATACCAAAAATATTATCTTATCATATCTATCAGATCTCACTTTCGTAAGGGACCGTGAAGGGATTGACAACCCCTTTATTGCGTTGGTTGCGAGGTTTATATTTGTTTGTGTAGGTGCGAGGGACTTTGGCGTGGCCTCCTATTGGATTGATACCTTGGTTCTCAAAAACGAGGGAAATACTTACGCTACTTTGCTGCATCACCCTTTCCTCTTCAAGGGAAAACCAACGCAGTGCTCAAGAGGTAGCAAGAAGGATTTCTGGCGCCGTTGCCGGGGAGTCTACGCAAAAGTCAACATACCAAGTACCCATCACAAACTCTTATCTCCCGCATTACATTATTTGCCATTTGCCTCTCGTTTTCCTCTCCCCCACTTCACCCTTACCGTTTTATTCGCCCTCTCTTTTTGTTTGCCTCTTTTCGCTCGCTTTTTCCCTCGCCATGTCGGAACCAAAAAGAGTTGGGGGTTTTCTCCCGAGCTTGGACGATCCTTCTATTCTATCTAAACTCATAAATAAAGCTATGGAAAAACTTGCCGGAGTTGTCAATGAGAGTCTCAATAATTTTGATGAAGATGATTCCGGAATATTTCGTTATTTACTCGATGAATCTTTGAAAGATGCTTGGGATAGGCTGTTAAGGATCCGGGCTAGCTATGTACCCCAATATCAAATCGAGGTTTACCTAAAAAGCTTTTATGTTGGGTTGCCCACTTCGTTCAAACAAGTTTTAGATTCTATTTTTGAAGAGGGTTTTCTTGAAGGGGACCCCATAGATACCTATGTAAAGGTGAAAACTATATTTGGGTACCCCATGAATGAGAAAGCTGAATCCACGTCTCTTTTGCTCTCCTACCAAAATGAATCTATCAAAGAAATAAAAGCTAGCCTAGATGCCAATTTCCGAAACGTGCTTAATCTTTCTTCTACCATTAATAGCCACGTGCTTTATCAAAATAGAAATATTAATTCCATAGATAACAAGTTTGCTCTTTTCTTCCCTAAAACCAAAGATGGCAATACCTAGATCTATCCTTGCTTTTATGCCTAGCTAGGGGCGTTAAACGATAGCGCTTGTTGGGAGGCAACCCAAATATTTTTTTGCTTTTTGCTTCTGTTTAGGAATAAATATTTGATCTAGCCTCTGGTTAGATTTGTTTTTATGTTTTAATTAGTGTTTGTGCCAAGTTAAACCTATAGGATCTTCTTGGATGATAGTTATTTGATCTTGCTGTAAATTCCAGAAACTTTCTGTTCACGAAAACAATTGTTACAAATCACCAGAACGTGATAAAATATTTATTCCAATTTCTGCTGATCAATAGACAAATTTTCTAGGTCGTCCTATTTTGGCTGAATTTTTTGAGTTCCAGAAGTTTGCGTTAGTTACAGATTACTACAGACTGTTCTGTTTTTGACAGATTCTGTTTTTCGTGTGTTGTTTGCTTATTTTGATGAATCTATGGCTAATAATATAGTTTATAAATAAAGTAGGTTTAACACCAATATAAATAAAGAATGAGTTCATTACAGTACCTTGAAGTGGTGTTTTGTTTTCTTTCGCTAACGGAGCTCACGAGATTTTCTGTTAAGTTTTGTGTTGTGAAGTTTTCAAGTTTTGGGTAAAAGATTTGATGGATTATGGAACAAGGAGTGGCAAGAGCCTAAGCTTGGGGATGCCCATGGCACTCCAAGATAATCTAAGGACACCAAAAATCCAAAGCTTGGGGATGCCCCGGAAGGCATCCCCTCTTTCGTCTACTTCCACCGGTAACTTTACTTGGAGCTATATTTTTATTCAACACATGATAAGTGTTTTGCTTGGAGCGTCTTGTATTATTTGAGTCTTTATTTGTTAGTTTGCCAAAATCATCCTTGATGTACACACCTTTTGAGAGAGCCACACATGATTCGGAATTTATTAGAATACTCTATGTGCTTCACTTATATCTTTTGAGCTATATAGTTTTTGCTCTAGTGCTTCGCTTATATCTTTTAGAGCACGGTGGTGGATTTGTTTTATAGAAACTATTGTTCTCTCATGCTTCACTTATATTATTTTGAGAGTCCTACAAAACAGCGTGGTAATTTGCTTTAATTATGATAGGCATTCAAGATTAGTAAAAAATTTCTTATGAGTGTGTTGAATACTATGAGAAGTTTGATGCTTGATAATTGTTTTGAGATATAAAGATGGTGATATTAGAGTCATGCTAGTTGAGTAGTTGTGGATTTGAGAAATACTTGTGTTAAAGTTTTTGATTCCCGTAGCATGCACGTATGGTGAACCGTTATGTGATGAAGTCGGAGCATGATTTATTTATTGATTGTCTTCCTTATGAGTGGCGGTCGGGGACGAGCGATGGTCTTTTCCTACCAATCTATCCCCCTAGGAGCATGCACGTAATACTTTGCTTTGATAACTTGTAGATTTTTGCAATAAATATATGAGTTCTTTATGACTAATGTTGAGTCCATGGATTCGCACTCTCTTCCTTCCACCATTGCTAGCCTCTCTAATACCGCGCACTTTTCGCCGGTATCATACACCCACCATATACCTTCCTCAAAACAGCCACCATATCTACCTATTATGGCATTTCCATAGCCATTCCGAGATATATTGCCATGCAACTTACCACCGTTCCGTTTACTATGACACGCTCCATCATTGTCATATTGCTTTGCATGGTCATGTAGTTGACATCGTATTTGTGGCAAAGCCACCGTTCATAATTCTTTCATACATGTCACTCTTGATTCATTGCATATCCCGGTACACCGCCAGAGGCATTCACATAGAGTCATATTTTGTTCTAAGTATTGAGTTGTAATTGTTGAGTTGTAAGTAAATAAAAGTGTGATGATCATCATTTTTAGAGCATTGTCCCAAGTGAGGAAAGGATGATGGAGACTATGATTCCCCCACAAGTCGGGATGAGACTCCGGACTAAAAAAAGAGGCCATAAAAAAGAGAGAAAATGCCCAAATAAAAAAATGAGAGAAAAAGAGAGAAGGGACAATGTTACTATCCTTTTACCACACTTGTGCTTCAAAGTAGCACCATGATCTTCATGATAAGAGTCTCCTATGATATCACTTCCATATACTAGTGGGAATTTTTCATTATATAACTTGGCTTGTATATTCCAATGATGGGCTTCCTCAAAATGCCCTAGGTCTTCGTGAGCAAGCAAGTTGGATGCACACCCACTTAGTTTCTTTTGTTGAGCTTTCATATACTTATAGCTCTATTGCATCCGTTGCATGGCAATCCCTACTCACTCACATTGATATCTATTAATGGGCATCTCCATAGCCCATTGATACGCCTAGTTGATGTGAGACTATCTTCTCCTTTTTTTGTCTTCTCCACAACCACCATTCTATTCCACATATAGTGCTATGTCCATGGCTCATGCTCATGTATTGCGTGAAGATTGAAAAAGTTTGAGAACACCAAAAGTATGAAACAATTGCTTGGCTTGTCATCGGGGTTGTGCATGATTTAAATACTTTGTGTGGTGAAGATAGAGCATAGCCAGACTATATGATTTTGTAGGGATAACTTTCTTTGGCCATGTTATTTTGAGAAGACATAATTGCTTAGTTAGTATGCTTGAAGTATTATTATTTTTATGTCAATATTAAACTTTTGTCTTGAATCTTTCAGATCTGAATATTCATACCACAATTAAGAGAATTACATTTAAATTATGCCAAGTAGCATTCCGCATCAAAAATTCTGTTTTTATCATTTACCTACTCGAGGACGAGCAAGAATTAAGCTTGGGGATGCTTGATACGTCTCCAACGTATCTATAATTTTTGATTGCTTCATGCTATATTATATTCTGTTCTGGATGTTTAACGGGCTTTATTATACACTTTTATATCATTTTTTGGACTAACCTATTAACCGGAGGCCCAACCCAGAATTGCTGTTTTTGCCTATTTCAGAGTTTTGCAGAAAAACAATATCAAACGGAGTCCAAACGGAATGAAACCTTCGGGAACGTGATTTTCGGAACGAACGTGATCCAGAGGACTTGGACCCTACATCAAGAAAGCAACCAGGAGGTCACGAGGTAGGGGGGCGCGCCTACCCCCCCAGGCGCGCTCTCCACCCTCATGGGGCCCATGTTGCTCCACCGATGTACTTCTTCCTCCTATATATACCTACGTACCCCCAAACTAATAGAAGCATCCACGAAAACCTAATTCCACCGCCGCAACTGTCGGTATCAAAACCGGCGGATCTCGGCTAGGGGGTCCTGAATTGTGCGTCTAAGGCGGATGGTAACAGGAGGCGGGGGACACAATGTTTACCCAGGTTCGGGCCCTATCGATGGAGGTAATACGCTACTTCCTGCTTGATTGATCTTGATGGTATGAGTATTACAAGAGTTGATCTACCACGAGATCGTAGAGGCTAAACCCTAGAAGCTAGCCTATGGTATGATTGTTGTTGTCCTACGGGCTAAACCCTCCGGTTTATATAGACACCGGAGGGGGCTAGGGTTACACAGAGTCGGTTACAAGGGAGGAGATCTACATATCCGTATTGCCAAGCTTGCCTTCCACGCCAAGGAGAGTCCCATCCGGACACAGGACGAAGTCTTCAATCTTGTATCTTCATAGTCCAACAGTCCGGCTGTCCGAGGACCCCCTAATCCAGGACTCCCTCAGTAGCCCCCGAACCAGGCTTCAATGACGATGAGTCCGGCGAGCAGATCGTCTTCGGCATTGCAAGGCGGGTTCTTCTCCAAATTCTGAGTACCTGTCGAGTAGTGTCCGGCTTCCCATAAATGTTTGCACTTCTTGGCTTCCGGGCCCAATAATGGCTATCTTCCACGTGTCGAGCGAATGCGAGAAGCCAGGGCATTTTTACATTTGCCACCCTAGCCATGTGAGTAAACCCTCTATTAAAGAGACGGGGATTCTTAGATCCAGATCACACCATCCTCCCACAGCGAGTATCCATCGGGGCGCGCCTGAAAAAATCCATTCCAACTTGGCCGGCTATCACAGCTCCTCCTCTCGCTCCCGTAGCCCTAAGCCCGGCGATTGGAAGAAGTGTTCCGTCCCTCACAGCCAATTAGTAAGTTACAGACCCAGGGATTTCTCCCTCCAGCGTATATGGTCCCCGTTCGAGCCGGGCTCGCTACCTACAATGGCGGGGAGCAAGCGGAGAACTTCCCCAACCCGTCCAGGGGGGGCGGGTATGCCTTGTCCCTTACTTATTAAGGGGACTTGGATTTCCAGTCCATCCGTTCCTCCGCGGGCTCCTGGAGTTCTACGGCCTCCAGTTGCATAACTTTACCCCTGCCTCCATATTACACATCGCTGGCTACGTCGCCCTTTGCAAGCTGTTTCTGGGCTGTGAAGCTCATTTCAAGCTATGGCGGAGGCTATTCTGCCTCGTGCCCCGTACGCAGAAGGGGTCAATATATCAAGTGGGCGGAGCCGAAATATGGCGCATCGCCGGGACCGGATACCTGTCCGGTACCCCAAAGAAGACGTCCGAAGACTGGCCTTCAGAGTGGTTCTATATGGAGGACGTCCCCCTTCCAGATCCTATTCGGATGGGCCTTCCTGAGTTCGACAATGCCCCTTTGAAGAAACGCCGCAGCTGGCGCCCTCGGAGCCCCTAGGAGGAAGATAACGGAGAAGTCCTTTACCTGATGGGCCGGATAGAGATGCTGGCCAAATCAGGATTAACGATAACCGAGGTTATGTCCATATGTATAATGCGGGGGGGGGGGGGGGGGGGTACAGCCACTTCAATATCGGGGACAACCCATGTGGCACTTCAACGGAGAAGACGATGCTACCCACTGCGGTCGTAAAGGTCCGGACTCCATCGCTGCACTAGCGAAGATATTGTCCGATTTGTATAAGGGAGAGGAAGAGGAGTTCATCCGCATTAAGCCACGGGATGGATTCTCCATGTACAACCCCCAAGCTGGGTGAGCCACTACTTTCCACTCCAATCCTTTCCGCATTCTTTGTCATGAGTATTTACCTTGCTATTTCAAAGCAGGAACTGCGAAAAGCTATGAGGGAGGTCCACAGCCCGTCTCCACAACCAGAGGACCCTGACCGGGCCCTCGACCCCGGACTCGAACAGGATCCGGACATATTTGTGGAGCTGATTGACAGGACATTCTATCAATTGAGCTGCGACGATGCCATGGTGGCCATCGTAGCCGATTATCCTGGACTACTCCCTACATCGCATGTAAGTAGAACCGGAGCCCTAACTTCCAACAAGGATCCCTTTTTCTGCACTTCACCTACCGCACACATATGGTGTCTTACAGGGAAGGCCCTCGGGACGCCATGCCGAACCTGCAGTGACTCGCCAACAAGGGGCACCGAAGCCAGGTAGGTTTAAAAGGAAGGCGGTCAGGACTGAGACGTCGTCGCAGAGGTACGAAACAAAACCCCGCTCCATGGTTGTCGTCTTTTAAAATATAATAACGTCCATGTTTCCTAGTAGGAAAAACGCTCGCCGGACTATATCCGGAGAGGTTGCCGGTCACGCCTCCACCAGTCGGGCTCCAGAGCCGGACATAGAGGCGGACGCTAACATGGGGCCAACGCCGGATGTTCCTCCTACAGAGGATGCGGATAGGCTATCCGCTACAAATTCCGAAATGGAGAGCGCCATGAATCACAGGCGTCGCCGAGCCGTACTCCGTGACGCTTGTTTCTCGCAAGAGGCGTTCGATGCCTTCAACTCAGGAGACGCGTACATCCGAGCTGCTCAAAATGGTCTTGCCAGAGCCACGGACCAGTATGTAAAAGATATACGGGTAAGGAAATCTAATAATTATGTATATCAGTAGCCCCTGAGACTTGAAACAGTTGACACAAATGATTTAAGGATCATTGTTTGCATAGGTTCTTACGGAGAAGAATACCCAGTTGTCTCTAGAGCTGGAGGAGTGTAAAGCCCAGCTTCAAGCCGCAGTTGCCGCAGTAAAGGAGTCCGAGAAGGCCCCATCTGGTAACGCTTGTTTTCATTGCAAAGAATGTCATGTACCAGGTAGTATGCGGCATGCGTGTAAATCTAACAATAGATTATGCAGATGGTCCCGGAGTGAATCCGGATGAGCAACATGCTCTACGTCAGCTAAAGGCTGGCGAGCGCGTGCTCACGCAAGTTAGGCGGGAGAAAAACAATCTCCAAGACGCCAATATCCAGCTGGGCGTGGAACTAAAAGATGTTCGAGCCCAGCTTGCTGACTCCGTAAAGGAGAATAAGAGGCTTCGACGCGGCATTTTCAGTAAGTGCTTGAATGAACTTTTTAAAGAGTTCGACGAAGAAACCGACTAACAGAGTTATGTCTGCAGGTATGCTGATGGGTCGTCTGCGGAGGAGATGCCCGGGTCTGCGGGTGACCTTCTGCCAGAGCTCTCCCAACTATACGAACAAATTCGGCAGGTGATGCAGGGCATTGCCCAAGCCTTGTGGCCATCCGTTTCCCCGCCAGGAGGCATGGGGGAGCTTATAGAGAAGCTCAAGGGAGCGCGGCGGCGCTTCCGATTATGGAAGATATCAGCCTGCCGACAAGGTGCGAGGGAAGCCTGGGCCATGGTGAAGACCCGATATACCAAGGCTGACCCGAACCACATGGCCGAGGTCGGACCTGTGGGCCCCGATGGGAAAGAGATCCCCGTCAGTTTGGTGTATGACCAGGTAGAATTAGCCGCAAAGTATTCCCAAGAGGATTGTAGGCTAGACAACCTGTTGGATGGTATAGAAGAAGAATTTAGTCAGTCTAAGTGACTGTGTACTTCAAGTGACATATATTGTCCCTAGCCAGATTGTAAATAATTTGTCATGGCGGACCTTTTCGCTTCGACCTCTGGACCCGACAGTCCGGAGTGTATCCGAATACCCGCTCAGTTATGAAAAAACCGGGGTACGCGTGGAAACCAGGCGTAGGGGTCATAAGTGCTTGAACAGACAAGTACCCAACTAGCTATGTTATATTACATGTATAGTAAGAAACATCTTCCAGGGAGAATAGTTCCGTTAAGGGTTCCTTTCCCTGGGTACGCATGCCCTAATATGCATGTCCGAGCCGCGAAAAGAGACGCAGGATATAAACATCTGGGGGCATGTATTACAATAAATAAGGATCATCTTTTGTTCACCGACCGAGTATTCCCTTAAGAACGCTAGCTTTCGGCTTCACCCAGTCTGAGGTACACATCCGGCTGACCCGGCAGTAACAATCGCAGAGGTGCTCCCCTTATGCCCTAGCCGAATTAACGGGAACGTAGGGCATAAACACAAGAGCCAGGCAACCCAGCTTGGCCAAAACTTAAGTCATATCGATGCATATAATTTTGAAAAAAGGTACATGCGGAAGAATAACACATGTGTGGGGCATAGAGCCCGAAAAATAGTTATATTAAGCTTCTGTATAAGAAGCCCCCAGGTATAACGAGCTCGGCTAGCGCGTCAAGATTGTGTACTCAAGACACATTTTAGCCTTTGAAGGCCTTGAAGAAAAAAGAAAGGAAGAAAGAGAGAAAGAAAGAAAAGACAGATAACGAATATATAAAAAATTGACAGAGGTAAGGAGACGAACACCGAGTCCGGCACTAGGCGTAGAACCTTCGGAGTCTGGCTGCGTTCCATGGGTTTGGCTCGAGTCGATTGTCCAATGCATCCCGCAGATGGTACGCTCCACCGGTCAGAACTTGGTCAATAACGAAGGGACCTTCCCATTAGGACTTGAGCTTGTTCTTTTTCTTCTCCGGTAGGCGTAGAACGAGTTCGCCAACGTTATAAGTTTTGGCCCGTACTTCTCTGCTTTGATACCTTCGAGCCTGTTGCTGATAGAATGCGGAACGGGCTTTTGCCACGTCACGCTCCTCCTCCAGAGCGTCTAAACTGTCCTGCCAATCAAGCTCGGCTTCTTTCTCTTCATACATGCGCACTCGAGGTGAGTCATGAATTATGTCGCATGGCAGTACCGCCTCTGCGCTGTACACCATGAAAAACGGTGTGTATCCGGTAGTGCTATTCGGCGTGGTCCGCAGCCCCCATAGTATGGAGTCGAGCTCCTCTACCCAGTGCGTATCAGATTCCTTCAAGGATCGCACTAATCTGGGTTTAATGCCGCTCATGATAAGACCATTTGCTCGCTCGACTTGACCGTTAGTTTGCGGGTGATAGACAGAAGCACAATCGAGCTTGATGCCCATGTTGCTGCACCAATGTTTTACCTCATCGGCTGTAAAGTTCGAGCCGTTATCGGTGATGATGCTGTGGGGGACACCATAACGGTGTACAACCCTGGATATGAAGTCTATCACTGGTCCGGATTCGGCCGTTTTAACTGGTTTGGCTTCTATCCATTTGGTGAATTTATCCACCATGACCAATAAGTATTTTCTCTTATGGCTTCCCCCTTTGAGGGGTCCAACCATATCAAGCCCCCAGACCGCAAAGGGCCAAGTAATGGGGATTGTTTGGAGAGCGGTAGGCGGCATATGGCTTTGGTTTGCAAAAAGCTGGCAACCGATGCAACGTTGAACGAGATCCTGTGCGTCTGCTCGGGCCGTCGGGCAATAGAAACCTGTACGGAAGGCCTTGCTTACAAGGGCCCGAGCTGCGGCGTGGTGGCCGCCAAGTCCAGCATGAATGTCTGCCAAAAGTTGCCGGCCCTCTTCTTTGGAGATGCACCTTTGAAGGACTCCGGTAGCGCTTTTCTTATAAAGCCCTCCCTCGTGGTCTTTGTAGGATTTAGACCGCCGCACAATGCAGCGCGCCTCATTTGAGTCCTCGGGTAGTTCCTGCCTAGTTAGGTAGGCCAGGAATGGTTCTGTCCACGGGGCGATGACAGCCATTATTACGTGGGTAGAAGGTGTTATATCGGTGGCAGAGCCTCCGATTACGTCAGGGTGTTCGGTATCTGTTGTTGTGGCCGGGTCCGGACTATTGTTACCGGTCACCCCTTCCCATACGACGGATGGCTTAAACAGCCTTTCCAAGAAGATATTAGGTGGGACAGGGTCGCGCTTAGCGCCGATGCGGGCGAGGATATCTGCCGCCTGATTGTTTTCCCGGGCCACATGGTGGAATTCAAGCCCCTGGAATCGAGCTGACATTTTGAGGACGGCGTTGCGATAAGCCGCCATTTTTGGATCCTTGGCGTCGAAGTCTCCATTTATTTGAGATATTGCGAGGTTCGAGTCCCCCCGCACCTCCAGGCGTTGAATGCCCATGGAGACTGCCATCCGGAGACCATGTAACAGGGCCTCATATTCTGCTGCGTTGTTGGAGTCTGTATATAGTATTTGGAGTACGTATTGGACTGTATCCTCGGTGGGGGATGTCAGGACGACACCAGCCCCCAGACCCGCCAGCATTTTAGAGCCGTCAAAGTGCATAATCCAATTGGAGTAGGCGCCGTACTCTTTAGGGAGTTCGACTTCTGTCCATTCGGCGACAAAATCAGCCAGTACTTGTGACTTAATGGCTCACCGTGGTTTATACGTTATGTCAAATGGGAGGAGCTCAATAGCCCATTTAGCAATCCGGACCGTGGCCTCGCGGTTATTTATTATGTCGTTGAGTGGTACTTCAGAGGCCACCGTGATTGAACACTCTTGAAAGTAGTGTCGTAGTTTCCGGGATGCCATGAAGACCGTGTATGCTATCTTTTGATAACGTGGGTACCGTGATTTGCATGGAGTGAGGACAGTGGATACATAGTATACCGGTTTTTGGAGCGGGAACTTATGTCCGTCCCTCTCTCGTTCGACGACGAGCATCGCACTTACAACTTGGTGTGTTGCCGCTATATATAGCAGCATTGGTTCGTCGACGTTAGGTGCGGCCAAGATTGGGTTTGTGGCCAAGACGGATTTTATTTCTTCTAGTCAAGCCGTGGCCGCATCCGTCCACTCGAAGTGTTCGGTATGTCGAAGAAGGCGATAAAGAGGCAGTGCCTTTTCTCCTAATCGGGAGATGAAGCGGCTTAAGGCAGTCACTCATCCAGTTAGTTTCTGGATTTGCTTGAGGTCTGTCGGGATGGCCAACTCTGACAGAGCTCGGATTTTAGCCGGATTTGCTTCTATTCCTCTGTTGGAGACGATGAAGCCTAAGAGCTTTCCGGCAGGCACGCCGAAGACGCATTTTTCCGAATTGAGCTTAATGTCGTATGTTCGGAGATTGTCGAACGTGAGCTTCAAGTCGTCTATTAAGGATTCGACGTGTCTGGTTTTAATGACCACATCGTCTACATATGCCTCCACTGTTTTGCCAATCTGTGTCTCCAAGCATGTCTGAATCATGCGTTGATAGGTTGCACCGGCGTTTTTGTGCCCGAAAGCATGGTGTTAAAACAGAAGGGGTCGTATGGAGTGATAAATGCCGTTGCGGCTTTATCGGACTCCACCATCTTAATTTGATGGTATCCGGAGTATGCGTCGAGGAAACGCAATGAGTCGTGTCCTACTATAGCATCGATAATTTGATCGATGCGAGGGAGGGGGAAGGGATCCTTTGGGCAAGCCTTATTAAGGTCCTTGAAGTCGACGCATAGGCGCCAGGATTTGTCCTTCTTTGGTACCATCACCAGGTTTGCTAGCCAGTCCGGATGTTTTATTTCTCGGATGAATCCGGCCTCCAGTAACTTGGCTAGCTCCTCTCCCATGGCTTGTCGCTTAGGCTCAGAGAAGCGCCGAAGAGTTTGCTTGACCGGCTTGAATCCCTCTAGGATGTTAAGGCTATGCTCGGCCAGCCTGCGTGGGATTCCTGGCATGTCTAAAGGATGCCAGGCGAAGATGTCCCAATTTTCGCGCAAGAACTCCCGTAGTGCGGCGTCTACTGTGGGTTTAACTATGCCCCGATGGATGCTGTTTTTGTAGGGTCCGTTGGATGGACTTGGAATTTGACTATTTCATCCGCTGGTTTAAAAGAGGTGGACTTGGATCTTTTATCGAGTATCACGTCGTCCCTGTCCACTGTGGATCGCAGTGCAGTTAATTCCTCGGCCGCGAGGGCTTCGGATAACGCCTCGATGGCCGGTGCGGCTGTTTTATTTTCGGCGCGGAGTGCTATGTCCGGATCACTAGCTAGAGTGATGATTCCATTGGGCCCGGGCATTTTGAGCTTCATGTACCCGTAATGGGGTATAGCTTGGAAGATCGTGAATGCCTCCCGCCCTAGAAGGGCATGGTATCCGCTATTGAACAGGGCCACTTGGAATGTGATTTCTTCGGACCTATAATTCTCCGGCGTGCCGAATACCACATCTAGTGTGATTTTGCGAGCACATCGTACCTCCCGACTAGGGATGATTCCTCCGAAGGCCGTGTTGCTTTGCTCAATGCGGCTTCTATCTATTTCCATTTTTCGAAGAGTCTCCTCATAGATGAGGTTTAATCCGCTGCCGCCGTCCATGAGCACTTTACTAAGCCGGAAGCCGTCCACAATTGGACTAAGGACCAAGGCGACTGGTGCTCGGGCTGTTCGGAATTTAGGTTTGTCACTGGCATTGAAGGTGATAGCCGTATCGCTCCATGGATTTTTTGCTGCTACGTGGCAGACTTCGGCAAGGCTGCGGAGTGCTCGCTTATGCCTATTATTTGAGGCAAAGGTCTTGAAGACTGTTAATACTGTATTGTTGTTCTCCACGGGATGGTGCTCTGCGGTATTGTTGATGAGGATATCCTCACCGCTCGGCCACCTGCCGGAGTACCCAACATGCTCTAAGGCTGTGTGTTGGTATGGTATCCGCTGTACTGTGAATTTTGCATGGCCCGTTCAGCCATCCCTCCAATACGGTTCCATGCCCTGTAGTGGGCTTTTGTTTCTTTGTAATTGGATCGGGTGACTTATGAGAGTACACCCTTTTAATTCGGACGGGGGGTTTAGTGAGAGCCGGAGGATCCCAGAATTTTGTTTGGGTTCTCCAGGCGCTTTCCATGGCACAGTACTTCTGTACTATGGCCGCCAAGTCAGCGAAGTGTGCTATGTGGCGGCGACTTATGGTGTTGAGGATTCCCTTGTCCATGCAATTATTGCAAAAGAATGAAATTGCGTCTTCCTCGCGACAGTCCTTGACCTTTCTCATTACAAGGAGGAATCTGCCCAATTGTGATGTACTGTCTCGTGGGGCTCTTGTCTAATCTGGGAAAGATCACTTATATCTGGGTGGATGGGTAGATTTAGGTCCGAACCCTGACCCGATGTGGGACCCAAGGGCGGCGGAGTTTTCGATCTTGAAAGTTCGGGCTCTGGTTTGTTGCTCAATAGGTCTGGCCCACTGTCTGACTCTAGGTTCAGAGCTTGGGCCATGTCCTCCCGTAAACGGGTATCCGGCTTAGAGAGCTCGGGAATCCGGACATAGGTTGTCCTCAAGATGGAGGAAGAATCGCTGCGTTGCTCCTCCACCACCGCTATCTGATGGGTGACCGGCGGAGAGTTAATCTCCCTTTGGTCGGGTTTAAGCCCGATCCGATCATAGTCCGTAGCGACTCCCAAGGCGGCGATGCGATCCAAGAGCTCATTCAAAGAAGAGAGCTCCATTGGATCCATCTGCTCGGCGAATTCCGAGCCGACGTGGAGACTGTTTTTGATGACCCGAGAAGTCATCGTCGGCGCAGCGGCCGAACGGGCGGTCATGACGAAGCCGCCTAGTCGGAGAGTCTGGCCTATAGCCAGGGCTCCCCCAGAGGTGATGTTGTCCTTGAAAACGAGACGAGGCATCCAGCCTTATGGTGACGACGCAGTGGAACTCTCAATGAAAGCACCAATGTCGGTGTCAAAATCGGCGGATCTCGGGTAGGGGGTCCTGAACTGTGCGTCTAAGGCGGATGGTAACAGGAGGCGGGGGACACAATGTTTACCCAGGTTCGGGCCCTCTCGATGGAGGTAATACCCTACTTCCCGCTTGATTGATCTTGATGATATGGGTATTACAAGAGTTGATCTACCACGAGATCGTAGAGGCTAAACCCTAGAAGCTAGCCTATGGTATGATTGTTGTTGTCCTACGGACTAAACCCTCCAGTTTATATAGACACCAGAGGGGGCTAGGGTTACACAGAGTCGGTTACAAGGGAGGATATCTACATATCCGTATTGCCAAGCTTGCCTTCCGCGCCAAGGAGAGTCCCATCCGGACACGGGACGAAGTCTTCAATCTTGTATCTTCATAGTCCAACAGTCCGGCTAAAGGATATAGTCCGGCTGTCCGAGGGCCCCCTAATCCAGGACTCCCTCAGCAACCTTCTGTACCCGTGAGATCCCATCTTGGGGCCTTTTCTGGCGTCCTGCCGGAGGGGGCATTAATCACGGAGGGCTTCTACATCAACACCATAGCCTCTCCGATGATGTGTGAGTAGTTTACCTCAGACCTTCGGGTCCATAGTTATTAGCTAGATGGCTTCTTCTCTCTTTTTGGATCTCAATACAATGTTCTTCCCCTCTCTTGTGGAGATCTATTCGATGTAATCTTCTTTGGCGGTGTGTTTGTAGAGACCGATGAATTGTGGGTTTATGATCAAGTTTATCTATGAACAATATTTGAATCTCCTCTGAATTCTTTTATGTATGATTGGTTATCTTTGCAACTCTCTTCGAATTATCAGTTTGGTTTGGCCTACTAGATTGATCTTTTTGCAATAGGAGAAGTGCTTAGCTTTGGGTTCAATCTTGCGGTGTCCTTTCCCAGTGACAGTAGGGGCAATAAGGCACGTATTGTATTGTTGCCATCGAGGATAACAAGATGGGGTTTATATCATATTGCATGTGTTTATCCCTCTACATCATGTCATCATACTTAAAGCATTACTCTGTTCTTTTGAACTTAATACTCTGGATGCATGCTGGATAGCGGTCGATGTGTGGAGTAATAGTAGTAGATGCAGGCAGGAGTCGGTCTACTTGTCTCGGACGTGATGCCTATATAGATGATCATACCTAGGTATTCTCATAACTATGCTCAATTCTATCAATTGCTCAACAGTAATTCGTTCACCCACCATAATACTTATGCTCTTGAGAGAAGCCACTAGTGAAACCTATGGCCCCCGGGTCTATTTTCCATCATATTAATCTTCCAACACTTAGCTATTTTTATTTCCTTTTATTTTACTTTGCATCTCTATTATAAAAATACCAAAAATATTATCTTATCATATCTATCAGATCTCACTTTCGTAAGTGACCGTGAAGGGATTGACAACCCCTTTATTGCGTTGGTTGCGAGGTTTATATTTGTTTGTGTAGGTGCGAGGGACTTTGGCGTGGCCTCCTATTGGATTGATACCTTGGTTCTCAAAAACTGAGGGAAATACTTACGCTACTTTGCTGCATCACCCTTTCCTCTTCAAGGGAAAACCAACGCAGTGGTCAAGAGGTAGCATTCCCCCCTTCCAAGAGTAGGAGTAGGAGGGAAGGAAGGAGGAGAGAGGGGGAAGGAAAAAGGGGGGCGCCGCCCCCCCTTCCTTGTCCAATTCGTACTAGAGGGGGAGGGGGCGCGCGGCCTGCCCTGGCCGCCCCTTCCTCTCTCCACCAAGGCCCATTACACTCCTCGGGGGGTTCCGGTAACCCCCGGTACTCCGGTATTCGTCCGAACTCATCCGGAACCCTTCCGAAGTCCAAACATAGTCATCCAATATATCGGTCTTTATGTCTCGACCATTTCGAGACTCCTCGTCATGTCCGTGATCATATCTGGGACTCCGAACTACCTTCGGTACATCAAAACACATAAACTCATATTACCGATCGTCACCGAACGTTAAGCGTGCGGACCCTACGGGTTCGAGAACTATGTAGACATGACCGAGACACGTCTCCGGTCAATAACCAATAGCGGAACTTGGATGCCCATATTGATTCCTACATATTCTACGAAGATCTTTATCGGTCGAACCGCATAACAGCATACGTTGTTCCCTTTGTCATCGGTATGTTACTTACCCGAGATTCAATCATCGGTATCTCAATACCTAGTTCAATCTCGTTACTGGCAAGTCTCTTTACTCATTCCATAATGCATCATCCCGCAACTAACTCATTAGTTACGTTGCTTGCAAGGCTTATAGTGATGTGCATTACCGAGAGGGCCCAGAGATACCTCTCCGACAATCGGAGTGACAAATCCTAATCTCGATCTATGCCAACTCAACAAGTACCATCGGAGACACCTGTAGAGCACCTTTATAATCACCCAGTTACGTTGTGACGTTTGGTAGCACACAAAGTGTTCCTCCGGTATTCGGGAGTTGCATAATCTCATAGTCATAGGAACATGTATAAGTCATGAAGAAAGCAATAGCAATATACTAAACGATCAAATGCTAAGCTAACGGAATGGGTCAAGTCAATCACATCATTCTCTAATGATGTGATCCCGTTAATCAAATGACAACTCATGTCTATGGCTAGGAAACTTTAACCATCTTTGATTCAACGAGCTAGTCAAGTAGAGGCATACTGGTGACACTTTGTTTGTCTATGTATTCACACATGTACTAAGTTTCTGGTTAATACAATTCTAGCATGAATAATAAACATTTATCATGATATAAGGAAATATAAATAACAACTTTATTATTGCCTCTAGGGCATATTTCCTTCAGTCTCCCACTTGCACTAGAATCAATAATCTAGTTCACATCGCCATGTGATTTAACACCAATAGTTCACATCACCATGTGATTAATATCCATAGTTCACATCGCCATGTGGCCAACACTCAAAGGGTTTACTAGAGTCAGTAATCCAGTTCACATCGCCATGTGATTAACACCCAAAGAGTACTAAGGTGTGATCATGTTTTGCTTGTGAGAGAAGTTTAGTCAACGGGTCTGCCAAATTCAGATCCGTATGTATTTTGCAAATTTCTATGTCTACAATGCTCTGCACGGAGCTACTTTAGCTAATTGCTCCCACTTTCAATATGTATCCAGATTGAGACTTAGAGTCATCTGGATTAGTGTCAAAACTTGCATCGACGTAACCCTTTACAACGAACCTTTTGTCACCTCCATAATCGAGAAACATATCGTTATTCCACTAAGGATAATTTTGACCGCTGTTCAGTGATCTACTCCTAGATCACTATTGTACTCCCTTGCCAAACTCAGTGTAGGGTATACAATAGATGTGGTACACAGCATGGCATACTTTATAGAACCTATGGCTGAGGCATAGGGAATGACTTTCATTCTCTTTCTATCTTCTGCCATGGTCAGGCTTTGAGTCTTACTCAATTTCACACCTTGTAACACAGGTAAGAACTCTTTCTTTGACTGTTCCATTTTGAACTACTTCAAAATATTGTCAAGGTATGTACTCATTGGAAAAACTTATCAAGCGTCTTGATCTATCTCTATAGATCTTGATGCTCAATATGTAAGCAGCTTCACCGAGGTCTTTCTTTGAAAAACTCCTTTCAAAAACTCATTTTTGCTTTCCAGAAAATTTGACATTATTTGCGATCAACAATATGTCATTCACATATATTTATCAGAAATGTTGTAGTGCTCCCACTCACTTTCTTGTAAATGCAGGCTTCACCACAAGTATGTATAAAACTATATGCTTTGATCAACTCATCAAAGCGTATATTCCAACTCCGAGATGCTTGCACCAGTCCATAGATGGATCGCTGGAGCTTGCACATTTTGTTAGCACCTTTAGGATCGACAAAACCTTCTGGTTGCATCATATACAACTCTTCTTTAAGAAATCCATTAAGGAATGTAGTTTTGACATCCATTTGCCAGATTTCATAAAATGTGGCAATTTGCTAACATGATTCGAACAGACTTAAGTATCGCTACGAGTGAGAAAATCTCATCGTAGTCAACACCTTGAACTTTGTCAAAAACCTTTTTTGACAAGTCTAGCTTTGTAGATAGTAACACTACTATCAGCGTCCGTCTTCCTCTTGAAGATCCATTTATTTTCTATGGCTTGCCGATCATCGGGCAAGTCAACCAAAGTCCACACTTTGTTCTTATACATGGATCCCATCTCAGATTTCATGGCCTCAAGCCATTTCGTGGAATCTGGGCTCATCATCGCTTCCTCATAGTTCATAGGTTTGTCATGGTCGAGTAACATGACCTCCAGAACAGGATTACCGTACCACTCTGGTGCGGATCTCACTCTGGTTGACCTACGAGGTTCGGTAGTAACTTGATCTGAAGTTACATGATCATCATCATTAGCTTCCTCACTAATTGGTGTAGGAGTCACAGGAACATATTTCTGTGATGAACTACTTTCCAATAAGGGAGCAGGTACAGTTACCTCATCAAGTTCTACTTTCCTCCCACTCACTTCTTTCGAGAGAAACTCCTTCTCTAGAAAGGATCCATTCTTAGCAACGAATATCTTGCCTTCGGATCTGTGATAGAAGGTGTACCCAACTGTCTCCTTTGGGTATCCTATGAAGACACATTTCTCCGATTTGGGTTTGAGCTTATCAGGATGAAACTTTTTCTCATAAGCATCGCAACCCCAAACTTTAAGAAACGACAATTTTGGTTTCTTGCCAAACCACAGTTCGTAAGGTGTCGTCTCAACGGATTTAGATGGTGCCCTATTTAATGTGAATGCAGCTTGTCTCTAATGCATAACCCCAAAACGATAGTGGTAAATCGGTAAGAGACATCATAGATTGCACCATATCTAATAAAGTACGGTTACGATGTTCGGACACACCATTACGCTGTGGTGTTCCAAGTGGCGTGAGTTGCGAAACTATTCCGCATTGTTTCAAATGAAGACCAAACTCGTAACTCAAATATTCTCCTCCAAGATCAGATAGTAAAACTTTATTTTCTTGTTACGATGATTTTCCACTTCACTCTGAAAATTATTTGAACTTTTCAAATGTTTCAGATTTATGTTTCATCAACTAGATATACCCATATCTGCTCAAATCATCTGTGAAGGTGAGAAAATAATGATACCTGCCGCGAGCCTCAACACTCATCGGACTGCATACATCAATATGTATTATTTCCAACAAGTCTGTTGCTCGCTCCATTGTTCTGGAGAACGAAGTCTTAGTCATCTTGCCCATGAGGCATGGTTCACAAGCATCAACTGATTCATAATCAAGTGATTCCAAAAGCCCATCAACATGGATTTTCTTCATGCGCTTTACACCAATATGACCTAAACGGCAGTGCCACAAATAAGTTGCACTATCATTATTAACTTTGCATCTTTTGGCTTCAATATTATGAATATGTGTATCACTACTATCGAGATTCAATAAATCATTCACCTTGGGTGTATGACCATTGAAGGTTTTATTCATGTAAACAGAACAACAATTATTCTCCGACTTTAAATGAACTAGGTATATGCCCGTGCGTTGCACCGGGAGTTGATTTTTTTTGACGCGACAGGGGAGCATACGAGCACACATGATGCCAATCAAATAACAAAAATGAGATTATGTTTTAGTTATGAAGCATAGAACTTCTGACAACTTTGTCCCGAGATATTCTAAAGCCAAAGAATATCATAGAGGGAAATCAAATTATCTGAACGACATGATGTTATTTCCCAAAACAAGTTAGCTTTACATTTAAAATTTAAAATTTCCAATTGGTCCTCTTTATATGTAAATAAAAAGGTGGGTGTCAATATTACAATACACTTGCCAAACATGTTTCTCTACGAAGAACTATCACCAAGAATCACCTGCCAATAATAAAAACTGAGAGCAAATCTACAAAATAACAAATTGTTAACAATACCTTGAATAATATAAATCTCACTGTTCTTGCACACCCTTGAGAGCATACCATTTTTTCCCTTCAGACTATACTCTCGTCTATGAACAGAAAAAGAAAAAAAATAGAAACTAAATTCAAGTCTGCATAATAACACAAAGCATCATTAACAGTTTAGTAATATAATTACCTTTTTTTTGCACACCATGTGAATGGAGACACACCATACCATCCTTGTTACCTTTTGACTGCTCTTCTATTTGTGAGAATTCCAGTAAGTAGATGGCAATTTAGCAAAGGAGCTCACTTAACAGTTTGTATAGTGCATGTAGAAGCTGATCCGCCTGTTGCTAATACGTGAATGCAAGGAGCTCACCTCGGCGGGTGCGACGGACATGGTGAACATAGCGCGGAGGCAACGGCGGCCGTGGCGCAGCGTCACCGAGAGGACGGCCTTGAGATGCTTTACACCGGTGAGCCCATCCCGGCTGCCGGCGTTTCGCCGACGTATACAGGTTCTCTTCCACGACTGATGAACGTGCCCACAAAGGATCGACCAGAGAGAGAAGAAAGAGATATGTGCACACAAATGATTGGCCAGAGATAAAAAAAAGAGATATATGCAGGATCGGTCAGAGATAGAAGAAAGAGATATATGCAGCAGCCTAGAGATTCTTTTTCATTGGCGCCAGGTAAAACATGGTGATAGAAGAAAGGAAGTGATTGAAAGAGGGAAGGAGATTGATCACCGTTTGATTGAAAGAAGGAAGGAGATTGATCATGTGATGAAGAAATTGATTGCCATGCATGAATTGATTGCGTTTGGATTGATTACGCCTGGTTACCTTATGTGAATTATTTGTTTACCAAAGATAGAGGAGGGAGAAAAGAAAATCGGTAGGAAGAAAACCGGTGGGGAGAAAACCGGTGGAGGGAGAAAAGAAAATCGCTGGAGGGCAGGAGGAGTCGTACGACAGGGTTGGACGAAGAGGGGGAACGTAAGAGGGGAAACGGAACACTCCGTTTCTTTTAGGTAGTAGAGATAACCGTATTGCAATAAACATGATCAAATCATATTCATGCTTAACGCAAACACCAAATAACATTTATTTAGGTTTAGCACTAATCCCGAAAGGATAGGGAGTGTGCGATGATGATCATATCAATCTTGGAACCACTTCCAACACACATCGTCACTTCACCCTTAACTAGTCTCTGTTCATTCTGCAACTCCCGTTCGTGTTACTAATCTTAGCAACTGAACTAGTATCAAATACTGAGGGGTTGCTATAAACACTAGTAAAGTACACATCAATAACATGTATATAAAATATACCTTTGTTCACTTTGCCATCCTTCTTATCCGCCAAATACTTGGGGTAGTTTTGCTTCCAGTGACCAGTCCTTTTGCAGTATAAACACTTAGTCTCAGGCTTAGGTCTAGACTTGGGCTTCTTCACTTGAGCAGCAACTTGCTTGCCATTCTTCTTGAAGTTCCCCTTCTTCCCTTTGCCCTTTTCTTGAAACTAGTGGTCTTGTCAACCATCAACACTTGATGCTTTTCTTGATTTCTACCTTCGTCGATTTCAGCATCACGAAGAGCTTGGGAATCGTTTCCGTTATCCTTGCATATTATAGTTCATCACGAAGTTCTAGTAACTTGGTGATAGTGACTAGAGAAATCTGTCAATCACTATCTTATCTAAAAGATTAAATCCCACTTGATTCAAGTAATTGTAGTACTCAGACATTCTGAGCACATGCTCACTAGCTGAGCAATTCTCCTCCATCTTGTAGGTAAAGTGCTTGTCAAAGGTCTCATACCTTTCGACATGGGCATGAGTCTGAAATACTAATTTCAACCCTTGGAACATCTCATATGCTCCGTGGCGTTCAAAACGTCTTTTAAGCCCCAATTCTAAGCCGTAAAGCATGGTGCACTAAACTATCAAGTAGTCATCATATCGAGCTTGCCAAACGTTCATAATGTCTGCATCTGCTCCTGCAATCGGTCTGTCACCTAGCGGTGCATCAAGGACATAATTCTTCTGTGCAGCAATGAGGATAATCCTCATATCACGGATCCAATCCGCATCATTGCTACTAAGTTTCTGGTTAATACAATTCTAGCATGAATAATAAACATTTATCATGATATAAGGAAATATAAATAACAACCTTATTATTGTCTCTAGGGCATATTTCCTTCAATAAATACTCCAAAAAGCATTATTATACATAAAAACAATATAAATAATAGTAGGTAAACATGATGCAAAATGGACGTATCAACTCCCCCAAACTTAGACCTCACTTGTCCTCAAGCGAAAACCAAAATCGAAAAACATGTCCACATGCTTAGAGAGAGAGGTGTCGATAAAAACAAACTACGAACAGAGAAGCATCATGTATATTATTATAACAGCAACAAACTTTAACATAAAAATTTATCATAGAACTTTTATCATGAATAAGTAACAATTCATCACAACATCGAAGTATAAAGCATAAACTCTATTGGAAATCAACAAACTATGTTCTCAGTCAACTTTGCAACTACAATTCATCATCTTTTCAGGAAGGGTCATGTATCGGAGCCTTTTTGGCAGGTCCACATACTCAACCATCATATAGTCTTCTATGATTGCTAATACTCACCGCATACGCATGAGCAAAACGTTTCAACCGGACACATAGAAAGATAGGGGCTTATAGTTTCGCCTCCCAACGCATTCACCTCAAGGGTGATGTCAACAAGAATAACTCGTGCTACCCACATCCAATTGGATATATGTGCCTAGATCTTTTCTTGCCACGTGATGCTTTCCAAAAAAGAAAATAAAAAGGAATAGAGAGAAAAACTTTGACTTTTTGCATAAAAGTAAATACATGGAAGTAAAAGATTGGCCCTTCGCAGAGGGAAGCAGAGGTTGCCATGTGCTTTTTGTATGTATGCTCAATCTCTTAGTGCAAAAGAACGTCACGTTATATTGCCCCTTATGATAGCAACCTCTATTATGTAGTCTGTCGCTTTTATTCTTTGCCATCACAAGGTCGTACAACGCTCAATTTTCCCTTACACTAAATGATCTAACACTTTTAGAAGCAATTTTTATTGCCGTATTGCACCGATGACAACTTACTTGAACAATCTTACTCAATCCATAGGTAGGAATGGTGGACTCTTGAAAACAAGATTTGGGTTTAAGGTTTTTGGATGCACAAGTAGTATCTCTACTTAGTGCAGAAATTTTGGCTAGCAAAGATAGGGGCAAGCACCACATGTGTTAAAGGATCTATGACAATATAACTTCTATGTGAATATGAACAAACATAAATCATTACGTTGTCTTCCTTGTCCAACGTCAACAATTTTTGCATATAATAATTTGATGGGGGGTCACAATCACAAAAGATGTCCAAGATAGTGTATTTGCATGTGAATCTTCTCTTCCTTAGTTAATTCTTTCATGAATTGCATCATTCCAATGCTATGTTTGTAAATCTCCAATGAAATTTTCTACTTATACTCTTCCTTATGTGATGTCATTACTTACTATAAGATTAGCATATGATCTTTTTCATTTATTTCCTTTCTTTTTATTGAAACATGAAAGTAAAGAAAGCAAAACTCAAAGTAAACTTTATTATATATTTTGCACACGATTACAAGGATAGATAACTAAGCAAAATCTCAAAAAGAAAGGATCGAACTAAATTTTTATTCATCTAAAGCAAAAGATAACCACGGATCGAACTAACATAAGTAAAAGCAAAAGATAGTGGAGGTGATACGATACCGGGGCACCTCCCCCAAGCTTGGCACAAGCCAAGGGGAGTGCCCATACCCAATACTCATTTTTCTTTTGGTGATGAAGAAGGAGGTGGTGGTGATGAAGTAGCGATCTTATCCTTCATGATCAAAAGATTCTCTAATCTACGGATAACGCTCCGGGGGGGGCGATGATATGCTCTTGCAACAGAATATTTTCACGAGTGAGATATTTATTTTGCACACGAACCATTGGAATGATCTGAAAGGCTTCAATCTGAGTAGGGGTGAGATGAGCATAGTACGTTCAGGCAGGGATTGCTCGACCACCGGCGCTTGATCTCTGATGGCCTGCTTGCTCTTGCCCCCTTCGAGAGGTTCTTCGGGCTCCTCTCTCTTTAGCTCGATCTTCATCGACCAAGCATCCTCTTCTACTTTGTTGGAGGAGGAGAAGACATGATGCCTGGCTTAACAGATCCGACCGAAAACAACAAGAAAAGAAAATAGAAGATTTCTCCGTGATACGGTGGTTAATAGGTTCGGGGGTATATAACGATTTTTTTTCTTGGGAAACAAGCAAACGGAAGAAAAATGGAGTCCGGAAGGTACCCGAGGTGGGCACAACCCACCTGGGCACGCCTGGCTTGTGCCCACTAGGGTCACCTTCCTGATAGTTTCTTATTTTCCTAATTTTTTAAATATTCGAAAACCGACAAAAAATATTTTGCGGATTTTTCGGAGTCCATTTACTTATCGTATCACGTACCTCCTATTTTTTCATGATTCTGGAGTGTTCCGGAAGGTTTCCTTTATGTGTTGTTCCGGTGTCATAGTTTGGCTAATATTGCTTTCAACATTAATGGGCGTACCTGAGATATAATGTTTTATTCTTTACCCATTGACTACCTTTGGGTTAGTACCCTCAACATTATTTATTTTGATGGCTCCAGATCGATAAACCTCCTCAATAACATAGGGTCCTTCCCGTTTGGAGAGGAGTTTTCCTGCAAAGAATCTGAAATGAGAGTTGTACAAAAGAACATATTCTCCAACTTTGAACTCACGCTTTTGGATTCTTTTATCATGCCATCTTTTAACTTTTTCTTTAAACAACTTAGCATTTTCATAAGCTTGGGTTCTCCATTCATCTAGGGAGCTAATATCAAATAACCTCTTTTCACCTGCAAGTTTGAAATCATAGTTGAGTTCTGTAATTACCCAATATGCTTTATGTTCTAACTCAAGAGGCAAATGACAAGATTTTCCATAAACCATTTTATAAGGACACATACCCATAGGATTTTTATATGTTGTTCTATAAGCCCAAAGTGCATCATCTAATTTCTTAGACCAATTCTTCCGGGATCTATTGACAGTCTTTTGTAAAATTAATTTTATTTCACTATTGCTAAGTTCAACTTGACCACTAGACTGATGATGATAAGGTGATGCAATTCTATGGTTAACATCATACTTAGCAAGCATTTTACCGAAAGCACCATGAATAAAATGTGAACCACCATCAGTCATTAAATATCTAGGGACTCCAAACCTTGGGAAAATAACTTCCTTAAGCATTTTAATAGAGGTGTTGTGATCAACACTACTAGTTGGAATAGCTTCTACCCACTTACTAACATAATCAACAGCAACCAAAATATGTGTATACCCATTAGAGGAAGGAAAAGGTCCCATATAATCAAAACCCCAAACATCAAATGGTTCAACAGCAAGAGAATAATTCATAGGCATTTCCTGACGCTTACCAATATTACCAATTCTTTGACATTCATCACAAGATAAAACAAACTTACGAGCATCCTTGAAGAGAGTAGGCCAATAAAAACCAGATTGCAATACCTTGTTAGCAGTTCTATCTCCCGCGTGATGCCCTCCATAAGCTTCGGAGTGACATTTCCGTAGGCTTTGTCCCTGTTCATGCTCAGGTACACAACGTCTAATAATACCATCTACTACTTTATAAAGATGTGGGTCATCCCAAAAGTAATGTCTTAAATCATAGAAGAATTTTTTCTTTTGTCGGTATGTGAAGCTAGGTGGTATATATTTAGCAACAATGTAATTAGCATAGTCAGCATACCAAGGAGTGTTATGAGAAACATTTATTGCAACTAATTGTTCATCAGGAAAACTACCATTAATAGGTTGTGGGTCATCAAGAATATTTTCTAGCCTAGACAAGTTATCAGCCACGGGGTTCTCAGCTCCCTTTCTTTCAATGATATGTGTAAGTCAAATTCTTGCAACAAGAGAACCCACCTAATAAGTCTAGGTTCAACATCTTTCTTTTCCATAGGATATTTTATAGCAACATGGTCGGTGTGAACAATTACTTTAGAATCAACAGTGTAAGATCTGAATTTATCACAAGCAAACACCACTGCTAAGAATTCTTTTTCAGTAGTAGCATAATTTCACTGAGCACTGTCTAGAGTTTTACTAGCATAATGAATAACATTTAATTTCTTATCAGCTCTTTGTCCTAGAACATCACCAACAGCATAATCACTAGCATCACACATAATTTCAAAAGGCAAGTTCCAATCAGGTGGTTGAAGAATAGGTGTAGAAATCAAAGCTTCCCTAAGTGTTTCAAAGGCTTCTACACAATCATCATAAAAACAAATGGAACATACTTTTGTAACAGGCCTAGAAATTTTAGAGAAGTCTTTAATAAACCTCCTATAGAAACCAACATGACCAAGGAAACTATGAATACCCTTGATATCTTTAGGACATGGCATTTTCTCAATTGCATCAACTTCAGCTTCATCCACCTCAATATTCCATTCAGAAATTTTATGTCCCAAGACAATACCTTCATTAACCATAAAGTGGCACTTCTCCCAATTCAAGACAAGATTACTTTGCTCGCATCTCTGCAAAACTCGATCAAGGTAGCTTAAGCAATGATCAAAAGAAGTTCCATAAACAGAAAAATCATCCATGAAAACCTCAACAATCTTTTCACAAAAATCAGAGAATATAGTAGTCATACATCTTTGAAAGGTAGCAAGTGCATTACATAATCCAAAAAGCATATGTCTATAAGCATAAGTTCCAAAAGGACAACTAAAGGTGGTTTTCTCTTGATCAGGTTGTGAGACAGGTATTTGAGAAAAACCAGAATATCCATCAAGGAAGCAAAATGTGTGTGCTTTAACAATCTCTTTAGCATTTGATCAATGAAGGCACAGGGTAATGATCTTTTCTAGTAGCGTTATTTAATTTGCTAAAATCAATTACCATTCTATAGCCAGTGACAATTCTTTGTGGAATAAGCTCATTCTTATCATTAGGAACAACAGTAATACCTCCCTTCTTAGGGACACAATGGACATGACTATACCCATCTACTATCAGCTATAGGATAGATTATACCTGCTTCCAAAAGCTTCAATATTTCAGTTCTTACCACTTCTTTCATTTTAGGATTTAAACGTCGTTGGTGATCAACAATGGGTTTAGCATCAGGTTCCATATTAATTTTGTGCTGACAGAGAGTGGGACTAATGCCCTTTAAATCATCAAGAGTATGCCCAATAGCAGCTCGGTGCTTCTTTAGAACCTTTAATAATCTTTCTTCTTCATGTTCTGAAAGGTTAGCACTAATAATAACATGATATATCTTCTTCTCACCAAGATACGCATATTTCAAAGTGTCTGGCAATTGTTTTAATTCAAACACGGGATCACCATTAGGTGGAGGAGGACCTCCTAGAGTTTCAATAGGCAAATTGTGTTTAAGTAGAGGACGTTGTTCAAAGAAAATCTTATCCATTTCATATATTTCGTGCATATGCATATCATTCTCATGGTCTAGCAAATATTGTTATAGTGGATCAGTAGGAGGTAGGCAATAGAAGCAAGACCAATTATTTCATCCTTACTAGGCAATTCTTTCTTATGATGCTTCCTACTAAACTTAGAAAAATTAAACTCACGAGACTCATCACCAAAACTAACACCGACAATTTGTTTCTCACAATCTATGTTAGCATTAATGGTGTTCAAGAAAGGTCTACCAAAGATAATGGGACATAAGTCATCTTGTGGGGGACCAAGAACAGGAAAATCAGTAGGATACTTTATTTTCCCACACAAGACTTCAACATCTCTAACAATCCCAAGAGGTGTGATGGTGTCTCTATTAGCAAGTTTCATAGTAACATCTATGTCTTCTATCTCGGGTGCTATATCATTCATAATTTCTTGATATAAGGTAAAAGGAATAGCACTCACACTAGCACGTATGTCACATAAGCATGATAACAATGATCTCCTATCTTAACTGAGACAACGGGCATGCCAACAACGGGTCTATGTTTATCTTTTCATCGGGTTTGGCAATTCTAGCAGCTTCATCACAAAAGTAAATAACATGCCCATCTATATTTTCAACCAAGAGATCTTTAACCATAGCAACACTAGGTTCTACCTTAATTTGTTCAGCTGGTTTAGGTGTTCTAATATAACTTTTATTGACCATGGTTGAAACTTTAGCATGTTCCTTCATCCTAACAGCGAAAGGTGGTTTTTCAATACAAGCAGTAGGAACAACTGGATCAACATTATAGATAATAGTTTCATCTTTAGCTATTACCAGTTCTTTGATTTCTTCTTTAATAGGTGGGTGATATTTAAACCACTTCTCCTTAGGGAGATCAACTTGAGTAGAAAATGATTCACAAAAGGAGGCTACTATCTGACATGTCTCCAACGTATCTATAATTTTTGATTGTTCCATGTTGTTATATTATCAATCTTGGATGTTTTATAATCATTTTATAGTCATTTTTTGGTACTAACCTATTGACATAGTGCCAAGTGCCAGTTGCTCTTTTCTGCATGTTTTTTACATCGCAGGAAATCAAATATCAGACGGGGTCCAAATGCAACGAAACTTCACGGAGAATTTTTATGGACCAGAAGACACATAATGGGCACTGGCTGCGCCTGGGGGGGGTGCTCCAAGGAGAGCACAACCCACTAGGGCGCGACAGGAGGCCCAGGCGCACCCTGGTGGGTTGTGCCCACCTCGGGTGCCCCCCGGACCACCTCTTTGCTCTATAAATACCCCAATATTCCCAAAACCCTAGCGGAGTCGACGAAATATTCATCCAGACGCCGCAGAGTCCAGAACCACTAGATCCAATCTAGACACCATCTCGGATGGGGTTCACCAGCTCCATTGGTGCCTCTCCGATGATGCGTGAGTAGTTCTTTGTAGACCTTCGGTTCCGTAGTTAGTAGCTAGATGGCTTCCTCTCTCTCGCTGAATTCTCAATACATTGGTCTCTTGGAGATCTATATGATGTAACTCTTTTGCGGTGTGTTTGGTGGGATCTGATGAACTTTGAGTTTATGATCAGTTATATATTTTTATATCCATGAAAGTTATTTGAGTTTCTTTGATCTCTTATAGCCTCGTATTTCTTCTCCGATATTTGGGTTTTGTTTGGCCAACTTGATCTATTTATCTTGCAATGGGAAGAGGTGCTTTGTAGTGGGTTCGATCTTACGGTGCTTGATCCCAGTGACAGAAAGGGAACCGACACGTATGTATCGTTGCTACTAACGATAAAACGATGGGTTCTATCTCTACATAGATAGATCTTGTCTACATCGTGTCATCGTTCTTATTGCATTACTCCGTTTCTCCATGAACTTAATACACTAGATGCATGCTGGATAGCTGTCGATGTGTGGAGTAATAGTAGTAGATGCAGGCAGGAGTCGGTCTACTAACCTTGGACGTGATGCCTATATAATGATCATTGCCTGGATATCGTCATGAGTATTTGAAGTTCTATCAATTGCCCAACAGTAATTTGTTTACCCACCATTTGCTATTTTTCTCGAGAGAAGCCACTAGTGAAACCTACGGCCCCCGGGTCTCTTTCTCATATATTTGCCTTTGCGATCTAATTTTCTTTTGCATTTATTTTCAGATCTATTAAACCAAAAATACAAAAATACCTTGCTGTGTTTTATCTCTATTTATTTTATTTGGCGTTCGATCTATCAATCTACTACAATTTTATCTCATGTCCGTTTGCCATCTCGGGCGTCGTACCCCGGAAGGGATTGACATCCCCATTAACATGTCGAGTTGCGAGGATTTGTTATCTGTGTGCAGGGGCTGTTTACGTTGTGTTGCTTGGTTCTCCTACTGGTTCGATAACCTTGGTTTCAAATCTGAGGGAAATACCTACCGCCGTTGTTCTGCATCATCCCTTCCTCTTTGGGGAAATACCGACGTAGCTTCAAGCGACATCACTATCTCAGAGTCAAGTCCATATTTAGTGCTAAACCTTTGAAAAACATCGGTATTCTAAAAAATTTAACACAATCATACATAAGTTTAATACCTGACTCTTTACCTTCACCGAGTTCCCAATATTCAGAGTTGCGTTTAATTCTTTCTAAAAGATCCACTACAAGAAGTATTGAACATGGATCGATCATCATGACAAAACCGAGCATAAAAATTCTGAATGATAATTTCTCTTGAGAGCTCATGATTGGGGCATGAATATAACATTGACATAAGCCTCCCCCAAGCTAGAGCGATACTTTATCCTTCACGAGGCCAAAAATTATATATGTAATTTCGATCACGATGAACTAGATGCATAGGATAATTTTTTTGGTGAAACTCCAATTTCAATCGATTCCAATTCCAAGATCCAATATTATCGCATAGCCTATACCATGTCAATGCTTTTACCTTCAAATATAAAGGGAAAATATTCTTCTTAGCTTCATCTCCGGGTAAACCTGCAAGCTTAAATAATTCACAAATTTCTTCCACATATATCAAGTGCATATCAGGATGTTCGGTTCCATCTCCTGCGTAAGGATTAGCTAGCAGTTGTTCTATCATACTCAAAGGAATTTCATAACCAATATTTTCAGTAGGTGCAGTAGGTTGAGGGATAATTAATTGTGGTTCCGATCGAGGTGAAGATACCCCAAACAAACCCCTCAAAGGATTGTTTTCCATAGTATCAAGTGACAGTAAATTTCAGCACATGGTAATAATTTTTCCTTACCAATTTCCACTTACCAAGAGCGCTTCACTCCCCAGCAACGGCGCCAGAAAAGAGCCTTGATGACTCACAAGTATATGGGATCAATCGTAGTCCTTTCAATAAGTAAGAGTGTCGAACCCAACGAGGAGTAGAAGGAAATGACAAGTGGTTTTCATCAAGGTATTCTCTGCAACCACTGAAATTATAAGTAACGAGTAGTTTGATAGCAAGATAATTTGTAACGAGCAAGTAACGGTAATAGTAACAAAAGTGCAGCAAGGTAGCCCAATCGTTTTGAGGCAAAGGACAGGCCAAAACGATCTCTTATAATAAGCAAAGCGTTCTTAATGGTACACGGGAATTTCATCTAGTCACTTTCATCATGTTGGTTCGATTTGTGTTCACTACTTTGATAATTTGATATGTGGGTGGACCGGTGCTTAGGTGTTGTCCTTACTTGAACAAACCACCAACTTATTATTAACCCCCTCGCAAGCATCCGCAACTACGAGAAAAGTATTAAGAATAAATTCTGGCCATAGCATTAAACTTTTGGATCCAAAGCAGCCCCTTATGGAATAGCGCATAAACTAGGGTTTAAGATTTTGTCACTCTCGCAACCCATCATCTAATAAATACTCCACAATGCATTCCCTTAGGCCAAAATATGGTGAAGTGTCATGTAGTCGACGTTCACATGACACCTCTAAGGCAATCACAACATACATACCATCAAAAATATTTAACACATATAAAATTCACATGATTACTTGCAACAAGATTTCTCCCGTGACCTCAAGAACAAAAGTAACTACTCACAAATTATAATCATGCTCAATATCAGAGGGGTATTAAATAGCATAATGGATCTGAACATATAATCTTCCACCAAATAAACCATATAGTAATCAACTACAAGATGTAATATACACTACTAGTCACCCACAAGTACCAATCTGTAGTTCCGATACAAAGATTGAACACAAGAGATGAACTAGGGTTTGAGAGGAGATGGTGATGTTGAAGATGTTGTTGGAGATTGCCCTCCCAAAGATGGGAGAGTTATTGCTGATGATGACGATGATGATTTCCCCCTCCGGGAGGGAAGTTCCCGTGGCGAAATCGCTCGGCCAGAGGGCAAAAGTGCACCTACTGAGGGAGTCCTGGGCTAAGGGGTCCTCGGGCGTCCGACCTGTTAATCATGGGTCGGACTGATGGGCTAGAAGATACAAAGACCGAAGACTGCACCCGTGTCCGGATAGGACTCTCCTTGGCGTGGAAGGCAAGCTTGCCGACCGATTATGAAGATTCCTCCCTCTGTAACCGACCTCGTGTAACCCTAGATCCCTCCGGTGTCCATATAAACCGGAGGGCTTAGTCCGGATAGATATACTCATTGCCATAGTCATACAGGCTAGACTTCTAGGGTTTAGCCATTACGATCTCGTGGTAGATCAACCCTTGTAATACTCATATTCATCAAGATCAATCAAGCAGGAAGTAGGGTATTACCTCCATAGAGAGGGCCCGAACCTGGGTAAACATCATGTCCCCTGTCTCCTGTTACCATCGACCTTAGACGCACAGTTCGGGACCCCCTACCCGAGATCCGCCGGTTTTGACACCGACATTGGTGCTTTCATTGAGAGTTCCAATGTGTCGTCCCCAAAAGGTTTGATGGCCCCTTCAATCGTCAACGACAATGCTGTCCAAGGAGAAACCTTGCTCCCCGGACAGATCTTCGTATTCCGCGGCTTTGTACCGCGGGCCAACTCGCTTGGCCATCTGGAGCAGATCGATAGCTACGCCCCTGGCCCTCAGGTCAGATTCGGGAGCTTGAACTACGTCACGGACGTCCGTGGAGACTTGATCTTCGCTGGATTCGAGCCCGGGGCAATCGCTCCTGATCACCCGATGAACATGACCTAAATCTGTCATCGGACCACATCCAGGAGATTGCCCCTATAAATGATCTGGCCTTAGATCCGGAGCACACTGCGCCATCCGAGGACGGGAGGCTCAACCCCACCGCGGAAGCCACAGATTCCACGGTGTTGGAGCCAAACATAGACCTAAAGTCACACGACATCTTTGTCACCGGAACTCCGGACTCGCCCTGGTCATAAATTCCGAGCCATGCGCACCCGCGGACGCCGAACTTGATTGCTTATCGATCTTTGAGTTTAGCGCCGCAGACATCTTCCAACACTCGCCCTTCGGCGACGTGCTAAACTCGTTAAAGAATCTGTCCCTGGCGGGGGACTCACAGCCGAATTATGTCCGGTTCAAACTGGAGGCTGATGATGGGGGAGAATTCAGCTTCCCACCTGCCACCCACTTCATAGGCACTGTCGAAGACTTAACCGAGGTGCTTGATTACAGCTCCGACGACATCGACGGTATGGACAACGATGCCGACGAGGAGCAGGGCCAAAACCCGCCGCTTACCGGACGCTGGACGGCCACTTCTTCATATGACGTATACATGGTGGATACACCTAAAGAAACTAACAACGATGACAAAGAGGATCCAGTTAAGGACAAACCTCCTGAGACAAAGCCCCGGCACCGGCATCAGCGGCGCCGATCTAAGTCACGTCGTACAAAAGACAACAACACCGGCACCAGAGAAAATAATACTCCGGACGAAGCCGAAGACAATGAAGACCCTGTCGGGGCAATCTCCGGACAGGACGAACGGGAGGGCGGGCACGTTAGCCCTGGTGAACAGGCCATACACGAAGACTCGGAGGATAGTAATTATCTTCCGCTCTTCAAGCAAGAGGAGAGCCTCGGCAACGAGGAATTCATCGTGCCTGAAGAACCTCTCGAGCAGGAGCGCTTTAAACGCCGGCTAATAGCCACTGCAAGGAGCCTAAAAAGAAGTAGCCGCAGCTTCAAGCAGACCAAGATCTGCTCAATACTAGATGGACAGAAGTCCTGGCCGCTGAAGAATACGACCTCGACGGCCCAGCCAAATATTACCTGAAGCGCAAATTGTTACCTCAGCTCGATGACGAGGCGCTGGAGCCCGTACCATCATCGCACAACGTCGCCGACCGACCACCACGCGGTCAGGATAAAGCGGCAACTCAAGCTGAACACCGGACCGCCCCACCTCGTCGTAAAGGCAAGAATAAAACAGCTCGGGGTTGTGCATACGACCGTCGACATGACTTGGACAGTAAAGCAGGACACATAAGTTCGATCTATGGATCGCGAGGATGTGCCTCGACACGCGACGACGGCTACCTATTCGGACGTGACAAACCTAGCCACGCCCGGGCCAAAAATTGTAAACAAACTCCATCGGAGGTACGTCGCAGTGTGGCCCAGTATAGAGGCGCCACACACCCTCTTTGCTTCACAGACGAAGTAATGGAGCATGAATTCCCAGACGGGTTTAAACCCATGAATATCGAATCATACGATGGAACAACGGATGCCGCGGTATGGATCGAGGACTTCCTCCTCCATATCCACATGGCTCGCGGAGATGACCTTCATGCCATCAAATACCTACCACTAAAACTCAAAGGACCAGCTCGGTACTGGTTAAATAGTCTGGCAGAAAATTCTATTGGCAGCTGGGAAGATTTGGAAGACGCCTTTCGCGACAACTTCCAAGGAACATATGTCCGACCACTAGATGCCGTCGACTTAAGCCACATTGTCCAACAGCCCGGAGAGTCAGCCAGGAAGCTCTGGACTAGGTTCTTAGTTAAAAAGAACCAAATCGTCGATTGTCCGGATGCGGAAGCCCTTGCGGCCTTCAAACACAGCATCCGGGATGAATGGCTTGCCCACCTGCTCGGCCAAGAAAGACCTAAATCCATGATAGCCCTTACTGCTCTAATGACCCGCTTTTGCACGGGAGAAGACAGCTGGCTCGCTCGTAGAAGCAACAGTGCCGGCGACCTGGGCACTTCCTAAATCCGAGACGGCAATGGCAAGCCACGATGCAGCAAACACAAAAGTCGCAATGAAAACGAAAGATCACGCGACACAGCGGTCAACACCAGATTCAGTAGTCCCAAATCCGGTCAACGGAAAAAGGCATTCAAGGCAAACAGAGACGGACCATCCAATCTAGACAGGATATTGGATCGACCCTGCCAGATTCACGGCCACCCCGATAAACCAGCTAATCATACCAACAGAAGCTGTTGGGTCTTCAAGCTGGCCGGCAAGCTCAACGCCGAACACAAGGGGAGGAGGCCGCCTGGCGATAGGGACGACGAAGAGATCCACAAACCAAACACCGGGGGTCAGAAGCAATTTCCCCCGAAGTAAAAACAGTAAACACGGTATACGTGACACACACCCCTAGAGGTGAGCGCACGAAACACTCCCTCCGTATAGGAGATCATACTACGGCTACCTCAGCCGAACTACACAGCGGCCTTCTCGCGCCGCATACCACGTCGGCCACCACGTCGCCGGTCTCCATTCAATATGAGCGATCAATGTCCATATTGGACTAGCAATTCGGCTTCCGCCATTCGCCTAATATGCCTTCGAAGTGGGTACCGCGCATACATAATTATGCACTTGAAATACCCTGGGCACCGGCGGAAGCACAATACGGGTGAGCCTGCAAAACCCCCCTACCTTTCTAACTGCCCCTTGTTTCCTTTTTATTATCCCCTTCACAGGTGGCTCAAGGGCCGATCACACCGAGGACTCCACCGGAGTTCGGGTTCGTACAATCATCCAAGGGTTGTTCCTGTCAAGGAATCCCTTAACCGAGGACAGGCGGCGCAAACGTGCGACAGGAGGTCCGAAATAAACTTTTTGTAGACCGAACTCTCTATTCCGAGCCTGTAAAGTGCCTTTATCCTCAGCCTTCGACCCCCTGGCATGTCAAATAGCCAGGGTTGCGGCTTTGCTATAATAATTGGCATATCCCTCAGCCCCCAGTAAACGTAACTAGTGTCCAGTATTGACTTTTTTATAGTTGATCTGAATTTTTGCTCCTGCAGTTGTTTAACACACACATCTCGGCATACCTCGCCAGGGGCTTGGTATGGGAGCAAATGAGTTGCTAACAAGTCCGAACAGCTTTGTAGCGTACTTCGGCGTCGCGAGTTTGGCCTTATATGCATCAGCTCTGAATCATGTCTTGGGTCAATAGTTGGGTTGCCCGGCTGATGTGCTTGCTACCCTACGTTCCGCTCTATCGGCTAGGGTAGTAAAGGGAGAACTACTGCGATTGTGCTTCCGATTCATCTGGTCAAGCACCTCAGTAGAGAAAGCCGAAAACGGACTGTCATGATGCGGCGAGAGCAGGTCAACCACTCGACGACTTATTGGAATCTTTCGCGATTCTCTCCGTGTTATACGAAGGATCTTTTTCAGATCATCTGTACATCGCATAATACTAAAAATAAGCCGCGTACATACTAGGGGCTATATTGTAGACCCACCATAAAACTCCTATGGCTAAGTGAAAGTGTTAACGCCCTATAGTCTGATTGCCTGGTTCGCCGCATTGTCACCTCCTTCATGGACCAAGACGTTGGGTCAAGAGTGATCAAACGCTTTTCTGAACACCCCCGTACTTCCTACGAGGGGGCTGAAGCCGACGACTGGAAAACTTTAAGATTATATAAAAACGGCCGCACAGGAGGAACAAAAGCTTTCGAGCAAAACATAAAAATAGATTAAATATAAAATTGTCTTTTACAATTTCCTTACACCTCAATCGAATACTATATCTTTTGAGCATTGACCCTCTATCAAGCAGGCAACCTCTAAGACGTCTTCAAAATAATGCTCCAGTGCGTGATGGTCCTTGCCCTTGGGCGGACTCTTCGCCGCAATATCGATGGCCTTCATCTTCCCCTAGTATGTCTTGACACGGGCAAAGGCCATCCGTGCACCCTCAATGCATGCCGACCGCTTCACAGCGTCGATACGCGGCACCGCATCAACAAGCCGCTGCACGAAAGCGAAGTAGCTACTCGAAACAGGCTCAGTTGGCCACAGCCGGATTACGACGTTCTTCATGGCAGCGCCGGATATCTTATGAAGCTCGGTCCATTGGGACATCTATTCATTCAGCAGTAGAGGGCGCTTTGACGCACCAAATTGTGACCAGAAAAGACTCTCCGTTGCATACCCCTCTCGCACTTGGTAAAACTGCGCCGCATCGGAAGAACTCCTCGGAAAATCTAAAAACTCTTCGGAGAACTCCATACCTGGTTAAGCTGATCATAGTTCGGATCGCCGAACTTAGTCTGTAGCAAAAAGGGCTTACTAGCCGCAATCTCCCCTGCTTGCCTGATCTCCTCACGGGCTGCTCTGGATTCAGACCGCGCTTCTCTCGCCTCTCGTAAGGCCTTCTCAAGTTCAGCTGTTTTGGCTTCATTCTCCTTCTCAAGGAATTCACAGCGGCTAGTAGCATTTTTCAGTTCGAGCGCCATAGTGGATATTTTCTCCTCGTCTTGGCACCGAGCAGCTTGTTCGGCCTTTAATTCAGCCGATGCCTTTTCGGCAGCCGCATTACTAAACCGGGCCTGCTCCTTGGCCCGGGCCAGCTCCGCCCGAAGAATCTCAATGGCGGCGGCACCATCTGCAGCCATGCATATCCCAGTATACAACTTTCAGCGTCATGCTTATGTTACAAATACGTATGTGTACATGCTGCTCTGAATACATACCTTGCGATTCGTCAAGACGCATATTGATTAACACAATGTCATCCGCCACCACATCAAGCTTCCGTTGCAGCTCGGCTACCTCCATAGTCCGGACAGTCGCCAGGGGAGAAACGGCCCGGTTCCAATTACATCAGATTGTTACCTAAGCATAACTTTTTTGATCCTCCGATCGCCTCCCTTGGGATGGCAATCCGAGTCTCAGGGGCTACTATCTATACACAGGTGCATTTTGCGCTTAAGGTACAGTTGGACAAATTATATCACAAACCTCAAAGCCTCTTAGCAGGCTCGTAAAGGCTTCATTCAATCCGCTCTTCGCGGACATAATCTTCTCAACCACCGTACCCATTAAGGTACGCTGTTCCTCTGAGACAGACGCCTGACGCAGCAGGCTCGTCAACATATCCGACACTTCTGGATCTTCGGAAGCCGCCGAAGGAACCCGTTCACTCGTCTGCAGAATCATCTCTGGTTGTAAACCGGATAGTCCGGGACCTTCATTGTTGGCCCCCGAACCCCGAGCAACGGATGGACCACCTTCGGGTAAGGTTCTCTTCGCCCCCCGCACTACTTGTCGGTTAGGAGAAACCCTCCACGACGACACCTCGAAGTCGTCCGCCCTGTTGGGAGAGGAGCTCGGGGGAGGCGTATCGCTCTCCATCATCTCTTGGGAGACCTCCCCTCCTGATCTTCGGGGGCAGCCCTTTTCTTGCCATGGGGAGAGGGGACGTTCGCTCCTCCTGCACCTTTGTCTTTGGGCGAAGAAACTTTGATTTCCCCGGACACGATGTTTAATTCATCTCCGGAACAGGGGTCACATCTAGTCTCCATGTTCTTGCCCTCCTTCATAGGCACCTGCCATGGTGTCGGGGCCAGCATCCTCGTTAGCACGGTGTCCGCTGAGTCTTCTGGACAGGGGGCCGGACACCTAATTCGTTCCACTTTCTTTATCCAGCCCTGGAAAAAGACGGTTTGCTCAGTACCAAATTACGATACGTTCGACTAAAAGGTGTTCAAAAATTGAGTGCTTACCGGTGTCCGGATGGTTGTAGTCAAGACCAATATCTTCGGTGGTGTCCGGCCATTGCTCTCGTTTCCCGAAAAATAATTTTCACATTCCCTCGTGCGTATTGCCGAGGAAGTGCTGAAGAGTCTGTGGCCCTTCCGGATTAAACTCCCACATGCGGAGAGGCCGTCGCTGTCACGGCAGGGTCCGGCGGACTAGCATAACCTGAATAATGTTGACAAGATCAATGTCCTTCTCAATAAGGCTGCAGATGCGACTCTACAGAGTTCGCACTTCATCGACTGATCCCCAGTCCAACCCCTTGTTAATCCATGATGCAAGCCGAATTGGGGGGCTGGATCGGAACGCAGGTGCAACTGCCCAAACTACAAAAAAAGACACATCCGTGACATTTTGGGCCGAATGAATTTTTTTCTGTCATACTTATGACACTTCTATGACGATAATTGTGACAAAACCCGGTATCATCATAGATGTGGTGGGGTCCTACTTCTATGACAAAAAATCATGACAGGAATTGGGCTTTTCGTCCTGGGCGGGCTGGAGACGCAGCTGCATGACATTCTTTGGGCCGTCCATGACGGAAAAAACCATGGTAGAAGCGAGGGCGAGGAAAATATCGGGGTGTTCCCGGTTACGGTGGGTGGTCGGGGTCGAGCGATGCGCGTTTCTCTCGTACACGCACGCGCGCGGGTGCGAGGCGTTGGGCTCTAACTGAAACCGAGCGAGGCGTTGGGCTCTAACTGAACCCGAGCGATTGCACTGCAGGCTACGCGGTACTGAACCCGAGCGATCGATCGATGGCTGTTAACTGAACCCGATAGAGCGATTCCTTTGCTACTGCTGCTAACTGAAGCCGGTCGATGCTGCCTCTGGATGAACAGTGAGCGTTGTGGGGGGGGGGGGGTTGGATGAACAGTTTCCGGTGGGGGTGGATGAACAGGACCCTGTGGTGTTGCCTCTGGATGAATAGGACCCCGATCGATCGAGCCGGTTGGGGCTGGATGAAGAGGACCCCGTCTAGGGCAGGATGAACAGGACCACCCCGTGGAGGGCAGGATGAGCAGTAGATGGTGGAGGGCTAGATGAATAGTAGCCCGTGGAGGGGTGGTTGAACAGGAGCCCGTGGAGAGGGCTGGTTGAACAGTAGCCGGTGGAGTAGCGCGCGGTGGAGTCTGGATGAACAGGAGCCCGTGGATGAACAGTCGCAGGTGGAGGCTGGAGGAGGTCAACGGTGGATGAACAATAGCCCGTGGAGGCTGGAGGGGGTCGACGGTGGAGATGAACAGTAACCCGTGGAGTCCCGTTTTGCGGTACGCCACACCCCTCCCGATGAACAGGACCCCCGTTTCGACCTTAGCGCTCCAACACAAGTCTGTTTCCTCCGTTTTGCGGTACGCCACACCCCTCCCGATCAACAGGACCACCATTTCGACCATAGGACGTCCGTTTCCTCCGTTTTGCGGTACGCCAGACCCCTCCTGATGAACATGATCCTGTTTCGAACGTGGCCGGTCGAGCACAAGGCCGTTTCCTCTGTTATGCGATACACCAGGCCTCGTTTCCATCGGCTGTTCCGTCCAAGCCCTCCCGATGAACACGACGACGCATTCCGTTCTGACCCAGCCGGTTGGCTCACCATGAACACGATGACGACGCTGTTTCTCCGTTCCGACCAGCCATGTACACGAGCCTTGGCCGTACGTATGCGCGAGTAGGCGTTCGAGACCCTGCTCGTATGTACGTACGTGGCTGTATTTTCTTTCTTACACACTGGCCGCTGTATGTATGTGTACATGCTACGTGCGCGCCTCTACTACGACACGTGTGCGCCTCTACATCGACCAGTATGTACATACACGTTTGCGACTAGAATGACAACGCTACATATGCTTCGACCAAGTGGGTCCCGACTGTCAGGCACTTCCTTGTGTGCGAAGATGTAGCTGGTGGGTCCGAGCAGTCAGGGGGGCGAATCGTTTTTTTTTTGCCAGGACGCACTTCCTTGCGTGCGAAGATGTAGCTGGTGGGTCCCAGCAGTCAGGGGGAAACGTTTTTTTCGTGAAATACGGTGGCCCGTCCGGTGGGTCCCCACTGTCAGGTGGAGGAATAATTATTTTGCGCGTAATAAGGAGGCACTTCCTTGCTACGGCCGTGGACCCAGCTGTCAGCCTCTCCACGTACAATCCACGTCCGATGGAAGCCGTTCCTTGACCACGTTGACCACGCCGCGCCGAGAGCACCAGGGCGGTGGACGACGGCGAGGCCTAGGAAGGGGACGACGCGGAGCCAGGGAAGACGCGGCAGTGGAGGCCCACGCGTAGAGGAGTACGAGGGTTCACTGGTTCGCTGCGGTGTGAGGTTGCCGTCGCCGCAGAATAACAGGGGGTGTGGGTGAGTAGAGGGATGGCCTGGCCAGCGGTGGGAATAGTAGGGGGCAGTGTGGCCTCCGGGGCAGCACAGCCGGCCACGGGAGGCAGGAGCATGCGGCACGACCGGCGCTGCTTTGGGCGGCTGGAGCAACAAGACCAGAGGTTGAAGAAGCACTACGGCCATTGGATGGATATCGTATGGTCACTGGAGCTAGAATCGTTCATATTGACTAAGTTGGCAAAGCACTTCGTCCCCGTCAACTTAGTAGGCCCACAAGTCAGCCTCCCACCAAGGTGTGTCCCAACTAGCAGGGGGAGTATTCATTTTTTTTGTGCGTAATAAGGAGGCACCTCCGTTGGGTCCGAGCTGACAGCGGGGGGAACGTTTTTTCGTGAAATACGTTGGCCCGTCTGGTGGGTCCCAGCAGTCAGGGGGGACTTTTTTTTCGCCAAATACGATGGCCCGTCCGGTGGGTCCCTATCGGTGTCAAAACCGGCGGATCTCGGGTAGGGGGTCCCGAACTGTGCGTCTAAGGCTAATGGTAACAGGAGGCGGGGGACACAATGTTTACCCAGGTTTGGGCCCTCTCGATGGAGGTAATACCCTACTTTCTGCTTGATTGATCTTGATGATATGAGTATTACAAGAGTTGATCTACCACGAGATCATAGAGGCTAAACCCTAGAAGCTAGCCTATGATTATGATTGTTGTTGTCCTACGGACTAAACCCTCCAGTTTATATAGACATCGGAGGGGGCTAGGGTTACACAGAGTCGGTTACAAGGAAGGAGATCTACATATCCGAATCGCCAAGCTTGCCTTCCACGCAAGGGAGAGTCCCACCCGGACACGGGACAAAGTTTTCAATCTTGTATCTTCATAGCCCAACAGTTCGGCCAAAGTATATAGTCCGTCTGTCTGAGGACCCCCTAATCCAGGACTCCCTCAGTAGCCCCTGAACCAGGCTTCAATGACGATGAGTCCGGCGTGCAGATTGTCTTCGGCATTGCAAGGTGGGTTCCTTCTCCGAATACTCCATAGAAGATTTTGAACGCAAGGATCGTGTCCGGCTCTGTAAAATAAATTCCACATACCACCGTAGAGAGTATAATATTCCACAAATCTAATCTACTGACAACTTTTCATAACATGACATCCTGCCGTGGTCCGGTCATCACGAACCGTTTTTCCTAGCCTGCCACTTCACGTGTTGCGAGGCAGTTTTATTGGCACGTCTTGTCGAAGCAGAGATCGTGTTCCCCTTATCACGGGATTCTCATCAATACGGATGTGGGTAAACCAATCGTGCTTGTTAGTATGACTCCTCGATTTTAGGCAAGTTCCAAATGGTCACGCGGAGGGCGCTTGGTATTCACCCTCTTTATAAAGGGGCCAAGGCCTGTCCTTTTCTTCTCACGCTCAATCCTTCCCTTCCCCCACCTCGAGTTCCAACACCCAAGGCTCAGGCTGAGCGCTTCGAACCTTCAACCATGTCCAGATCCAACCTTTAGGGTCGGTGGATGTCCTCGACATCACGAAGCTAAGGGAAGCTAGGTATCTGACCACCAAAATCCCGCACAGGCTATCCGCTCAAGGGCAGGTCATCCCCACTCCCGAACCCAACGAGAGCGTCATATTTGTTTCCCACTTCCTCCGAGGGCTAGGCTTTAGTCTTGATCCCTTTGTTAGAGGGCTTATGTTCTATTACGGGCTCGATTTCCATGATCTAGCTCTAGATTCCATCCTTCACATCTCGTTGTTTATCGTCGTGTGTGAGGCCTTCCTCCGCATCACCCCACACTTCTGCCTATGGCTCAAGACCTTCAATGTGAAGCTGAAGACGATCGATGGGCGACACGCAGAATGCGGAGGTGCCATAATAAGCAAAGGCGCCGATGCTCTATGGCCAAAGGGTTCCTTCCTGGAGGTGTCCAACTTATGGCAGCGGGAGTGGTTTTACATCACAGCTCCCCGAGGTAGAAAGTGGGCAGCTGCCCCCGCCTTCTGCTCAGGCCCTCCACCGCAACTGGCGTCATGGGTCATCAAGGGGCTGGACTGGGGGCCAGTTAATGACGTACTGACATTGCAAAGCCGCATCTGAGATCTCCTCAAGAGCGATGTCAGTCTTGTCAAGGTAATGCAAGTTATGCTAGTTCGTCGGGTCCTGCCATGCCAACGTCGATCTCTCCGTATGTGGGAGTTCAACCCGGAAGGTCCGCGAACTATTCAGCAATTCTTCGGCGTGACGCTCGAAGAGATGTATGGATTGTTCTTCGGATCACGAATAAAGTGTTCGGACACCACCGAGGATGCGGGTCTCAACTGCAACCGTCTAGATACCCACGTAAGTAATTCTACGGCCGAACATGCTGTCTTTTTATTAGTCACAACATCGTTCTGAAAAAATCGCTCTCGACCAGGACTGGATAAGAAAGGCGGAGAGAACCAGGTGTTCGGCCCCCTTCCCAAAGGCTCACCGGATCCTGTACTAGCCAGGATGCTTGAGCATGCACCTTATCAAGTGCCATCAGGGGAAGATAAAGGGAGGAATAAACTGGCCAAAAGCGGTGAGGGAGTCCTGGATTAGGGGGTCCTCGGACAGCCGGACTATATCCTTTGGCCGGACTGTTGGACTATGAAGACACAAGATTGAAGACTTCGACCTGTGTCCGGATGGGACTCTCCCTTGGCGTGGAAGGCAAGCTTGGCAATACGGATATGTAGATCTCCTCCCTTGTAACCGACTCTGTGTAATCCTAGCCCCCTCCGGTGTCTATATAAACCGGAGGGTTAGTCCATAGGACAACAACAATCATACCATAGGCTAGCTTCTAGGGTTTAGCCTCTATGATCTCGTGGTAGATCAACTCTTGTAATACTCATATCATCAAGATCAATCAAGCAGGAAGTAGGGTATTACCTCCATCAAGAGGGTCCGAACCTGGGTAAACATCGTGTCCCCCGCCTCCTGTTATCATTCTCCTTAGACGAACAGTTCGGGACCCCCTACCCGAGATCCGCCGGTTTTGACACCGATGAAGAAAAAGCAACAACAGCTTCGAGCTGATCATGATCTGCTAGCGGATAGATGGACCGAAGTCCTGGCAGCCGAGGAATACGAACTCGAGCGCCCAACCAAGAGTTATCCAAAGCGCAGGTTGCTACCTCAACTCGAGGAGGAAGCATTGAAACCTACATCACCAACGTATGATGCGGCTGATCGGCCACCTCGTGGCCGAGACAGAGAGGCATTTCAGCCTGAAGTCCAGCCCGCACCCCGCCGCCTCTCAAACAAAAATACCAAGGCCCGGGGCAACACGCGGGACCTGCGAGACATATTGGAAAACAAGGCAAAACATGCAAGATCGATCTACGGATCGCGGGGGCGCGCACCAACGCAGGACGATGACCGTCACGCCGGATACACTAAAAGCAAATCCGGCCGGGCCGAACACAACAGACAAGACTCATATGAACTGCGTCGTGATATAGCCCGGCACAGAGGCGCCGCACACCCCCTATGCTTCACTGATGAAGTAATGGATCACGAATTCCCAGAGGGTTTTAAACCCGTAAATATTGAATCATATGATGGCACAACCGATCCCGCGGTATGGATCGAGGATTTCCTCCTCCACATCCACATGGCTCGCGGTGATGATCTACATGCCATCAAGTACCTCCCACTAAAACTCAAAGGACCAGCTCAGCATTGGCTGAATAGCTTGCCAGCAGACTCAATTGGCAGTTGGGAGGATTTGGAAGATGCATTCCTTGACAACTTCCGGGGCACTTATGTGCGACCACCGGATGCTGATGACTTGAGCCATATAACTAAACAGCCAGGGAAATCGGCCAGGCAATTCTGGACACGGTTCCTAACTAAGAAAAACCAAATTGTCGATTGTCCGGATGCAGAGGCCTTAGCGGCATTTAAGCATAACATCCGTGACGAGTGGCTCGCCCGGCACCTCGGCCAGGAGAAGCCGAAGTCTATGGCAGCCCTCACGACGGTCATGACCCGCTTTTGCACGGGCGAAGACAGCTGGCTGGCTCGCAGCACCAACACATGAAGAAGTCATGGCACTTCAGATACAATGGATACTAACGGCAGACCACGTCATAACAGACACAAGCGCCGCAACAACGGCGACAATGCCGAGGATACGGCAGTCAATGCCGGATTCAGTGGCTCTAAATCCGGTCAGTGGAAGAAGCCGTTCAAAAGAAGCAATCCGGGCCCGTCCAGTTTGGACCGCATACTCGATCGCTCGTATCAAATTCACGGCACCCCCGATAAGCCAGCCAATCACACCAACAGAGAATGCTGGGTGTTCAAGTAGGCCGGCAAGTTGAATGCCGAAAAAAGGGACAAGGGGCTGCATAGCGACGACGAGGAAGAGCCTCGGCCGCCGAACACAGGAGGACGGAAGAGATTCCCTCCACAAGTGAAAATGGTGAACATGATATACGCAACCCACATTCCCAAGAGGGAACGGAAGCGTGCACTAAGGGACGTCTATGCGATGGAGCCAGTCGCCCCAAAGTTCAACCCATGGTCCTCTTGCCCGATCACCTTCGATCGCAGGGACCACCCCACTAGTATCCGTCATGGCAGATCTGCCGCATTAGTCCTTGACCCCATCATCGACGGATTTCACCTCACCCGAGTCCATATGGACGGCGGCAGCAGCCTGAACCTGCTCTATCAGGATACAGTGCACAAAATGGGTATAGACCCCTCGAGGATCTAACCCACTAAAACCACCTTTAAAGGTGTCATCCCAGGTGTAGAGGCCCATTGCATGGGCTCAATCACACTAGAAGTGGTCTTCGGATCTCCGGACAACTTCCGAAGCGAGGAGTTAATCTTCGATATCGTCCCGTTCCGAAGTGGCTATCACGCACTGCTCGGGCGAACCGCATTTGCCAGATTCAATGCAGTACCACATTATGCATACCTCAAGCTCAAAATGCCAGGAACTCGTGGGGTTATAACAGTCAATGGAAACACAGAACGCTCACTCCGCATGGAGGAACACACTGCGGCCCTCGCAGCTGAGGCACAAAGCAGCCTTTTAAGGCAAACCGCCAATTCAGCGATAAAGCCCCCGGATACTGTCAAGCGAGTCCAGAGTAACCTGCAACAGGATCGCCTAGCACGTTCAGAGCTCGCCTAGCAATTCGGCCCCCGCCCTAGTCCCAGTCAAGCGACGAAATCTGTGCCGCGCGTACATAATTACGCACTGAAAATACCATGGGCATAGGCGGGGGCACGACCAAGGCACGTCCCACAATGCGGCTCAACCGCCCCAGGGGCTGTATACCTTTATCATTTTCTCTCTTTCAGAACCTTACTCTCTGGAAGCCCTTTTCGGCAGTCTGATTGCCGGACACACTACGGGAAAGAACAACCAAGGAGGCAAGAAGCTAAGACGTACAAGGGAATCCCTAGGTGGTCTCTGATAACAATCGAAGTACCCATTTTTAATACCCATACGCAGCTTGCCCTTGGATAGGAAATGTCAAATAGTCCTATTTTCTGCTTATTGCACTACTTGTATCAGTACGCTTCGACGTATTATTTAAATAACAATGCATATCATTAGTCTATTATCGCATTACCCTTCTTTTTTCTTGTCTGTTTATTTACGACAACTTGCACCCGTACATTCTGGTACGACCAGTACGCTAGGGGCTTCAGTATACCCCATAATATGGCGTGAGAAGTCCGAACACTTTCGACAGTGCGGCACCCCGAACTTATAGCATTATATGCATCAGCTCCGAATCATGTCTTGGGTCAATAGTTGGGTTTGCCCGGCTCCCATGTTTTGGTACCTTACGTTCTGCAATATCTGCTAAGGTAGCACTGGGAGAACTACTGCGATTGTGTCCCGGTTCTTCCGGACGAGCACCTCAGTAGAGAAAGCCGAAAGCTGACTGTCATGATAAGGCGAGAGCTGGTCGCTGTTCGAGAGGTCTCAAGTCCTTAAAGACTTTTTCCTCTTCGGGCGAGGAGTCAGCCTTGCCCGACTTAGGCGTATATAGCGCCCCAAATTCGGCCTTCCGAATACTAGGGGCTTCGCCAAAATTTAAAATTGTAGACTTCTATGGCTAAGTGAGAGTGATAAAGCCTTATAGTCCGATTGCCTGGTTCGTTGTGCTGAACACCTCCCTCGAAGGACCCAAAATTGGGATAAAGAGTGCTCAGGTTTATCCCGAACACCTCAGTACTAGTTACATGGGGGCAGAAGCCGACGACTGGCCAACTCTCAGATTTTATAAACGGCCGCACAGAAGGTAATGTTTTAAATTCAAAAGCATTGCATAGCGCAAATGAACCCTGAACCTAGAATCAGGCAGCGGGCCAGACCTACTGGGCAACATCCCGGAGCCCGAACTTCCAAGATCGGAAACTCCTCCGCCCCTGGGTCTCAGATCGGGTCAAGGTCCGGACTTAAATCCACCCACCCACCTAGATATAAACAATCTTTCCCACATTAGACAAGAGCCCCAGGAGACAGTACACCACTCTTGGGCCAGATTCCTCCTTGTAATGAACAAGGTCAAGGACTGTCGCGAGGAAGACGCAATTTCATTCTTTTGCAATAATTGCACGGACAAGGGAATCCTCAATGCCATAAGTTGCCGTGACATAGCACACTTCGCTGACTTGGCGGCCATAGTACGGAAGTACTGTGCGATGGAAAGCGCCTGGAAAACCCAAACAAAGTTTTGGGATAATCTGGCTCTGACAAAACCCCTAGTCCGAACTAAAAGGGTGCACTCTCATAAGACGCCTGACTCAATTACAAAGAAGCAAAAGCCCACTATAGGGCGTGGAACCGTATTGGAGGGATGGCTTAATGGGCCATGCAAAATTCACAGTACAGTGGATACCATACCAACACACGGCCTTAGAGCATGTTGGGTACTCCGGCAGGTGGCCAAGAGAGGTGAGGATCTCCTCATGAAAAATACCGCAGAGCACCATCCCGTGGATAACAACAATACAGTATTGACAGTCTTCGAGACCTTCGCCTCAAATAATAGGCGTAAGCGAGCACTCCGCAGCCTTGCTGAAGTCTGCCACATGGCAGCAATAAATCCATGGAGCAACACGGCCAGCACCTTCAATGCCAGTGACGAACCTAAATTCTGAACAGCCCGAGCACCAGCCGCCTTGGTCCTTAGTCCAATTGTGGACGGCTTTCGGCTTACTAAAGTGCTCATGGACGGCGGCAGCAGATTAAACCTCATCTATGAGGAGACTCTTCAAAAAATGGAAATAGACAGAAACCGCATTGAGCAAAGCAGCACGACCTTCAGAGGAATCATCCATAGTCGGGAGGCATGATGCGCTGGGAAAATCACACTAGATGTGGTATTCTGCACACCGAAGAATTATAGGTCCGAAGAAATCACATTCCAAGTGGCCCCATTCAGTAGCGGATACCACGCCCTTCTAGGGTGGGAGGCATTCACGATCTTCCAAGCCATACCCCATTACGGGTAGATGAAGCTCAAAATGCCCGGGCCCAATGGAATCATCACTCTAGCTAGTGATCCGTACATAGCACTCCGCGCCAAAAACAAAACAGCCGCACTGGCCCTCGAGGCATTATTCGAAGCCCTCGCGGCCGAGGAATTAACTGCGCTGCGCTCCACGGTGGATAGGGACGACGTGATACTCGACAAAAGATCCAAGTCCACCTCTTTTAAACCAGCAGATGAAATAGTCAAATTCCAAGTCCACCCAACGGACCCTACAAAAACAGCATCCATCGGGGCACAGTTAAACCCCGCTGTAGACGCCGCACTACGGGAGTTCCTGCGCAAGAATTGGGACATATTCGCCTGGCATCCTTCAGACATGCCAGGAATCCCACGCAGGCTGGCCGAGCATAGCCTTAACATTCTAAAGGGATTCAAGCCGGTCAAGCAGACTCTTCGGCGTTTCTCTGAACCTAAGCGGCAAGCCATGGGAGAAGAGCTAGCCAAGTTACTGGAGGCCGGATTCATTAGAGAAATAAAACATCCGGACTGGCTAGCAAACCTGGTGATGGTACATAAAAGGAAATATCCTGGCGTCTATGTGTCGATTTCAAGGACCTTAACAAGGCTTGCCCCAAGGATCCCTTCCCCCTCCCCCGCATCGATCAAATTATCGATGCTACCGCAGGACACGACTCATTGTGTTTCCTCGACGCATACTCCGGATACCATCAAATCAAGATGGCGGAGTCCGACCAAGCCGCAATGGCATTTATCACCCCATACGGCCCCTTCTGTTTTAACACCATGCCTTTCGGGCTTAAGAACGCCGGTCCAACGTATCAACGCATGATTCAGACATGCCTGGAAAAACAGATCAGCAAAATAGTGGGGGCATACGTAGACGATGTGGTCCTTAAAACCAGACAAGTCGAATCCTTAATAGATGACTTGAGGCTCACGTTCGACAATCTGCGAACATACGACATCAAGCTCAATCCGGAAAAATGCGTTTTCGGCGTGCCCGCCGGAAAGCTGCTGGGCTTTATCGTCTCCAGTAGAGGAATCGAAGCAAATCCGGCTAAAATCTGAGCTCTGTCACAGTTGGCTACCCCAACAGACCTCAAACAAATTCAGAAACTAACTGGATGCATGGCGGCCTTAAGCCGCTTTATCTCCCGATTAGGAGATAAGGCACTACCCCTTTATCGCCTTCTTCGGCGCACCGAACACTTCGAGTGGACGGATGCGGCCACGGCCGGATTGGAAGAAATAAAAGCCATCCTGGCCACCAACCCAATCTTGGCCGCGCCAAATGTCGGCGAACCAATGCTGTTATATATAGCGGCAACTCACCAAGTTGTAAGCGCAGTGCTCGTCGTCGAACGAGAGATGGACAGACATAAATTCCCACTTCAAAAGCCGGTATACTATGTATCCACGGTCCTCACTGCATGCAAATCATGGTACCCACATTATCAAAAGATAGGATACGGGGTATTCATGGCATCCCGGAAACTACGACACTACTATCAAGAGTGTTCAATTACGGTGGCCTCGGAAGTACCACTCAACGACATAATACACAACCGCGATGCCACGAGCCGGATTGCTAAATGGGCTATCGAGCTCCTCCCATTCGACATAACATATAAACCACGGTGAGCCATCAAGTCGCAAGTACTGGCCGATTTTGTCGCCGAGTGGACAGAAGCCGAACTCCCTAAAGAATATGGTGCGTACTCCAATTGGATCATGCACTTCGACGGCTCCAAAATGCTGGCGGGTCTGGGGGCTGGTGTCGTCCTGACATCCCCCACCGGAGATACAGTCCAGTACGTACTCCAAATACTATACACAGACTCCAACAATGCGGCAGAATATGAGGCCCTGTTACACGGTCTCCGGATGGCAGTCTCCATGGGCATTCAACGCATGGAGGTGCGGGGGGACTCGAACCTCGCAATATCTCGGATAAATGGAGACATTGACGCCAAGGATCCAAAAATGGCGGCTTACCGCAACGTCGTCCTCAAGATGTCAGCTTGGTTCGAGGGGCTCGAATTCCACCATGTGGTCCGAGAAGCTAAGCAAGCGGCGCACATCCTCGCCCGCATCGGCGCTAAGCGCGACCCTGTACCACCCAATATCTTCTTGGAAAGGCTGTTTAAGCCATCCATGGTATGCGAAGGAGAGACCAGCAACAACAGTCCGGACTTGTCCACAACACAAGATACCGAACACTCTGACGTAATCGGAGGCTCCGCCACCCCTTCCGCCCACGTGATTATGGTTGTCATCGCCCCGTGGACAGAACCCTTCCTGGCCTACCTAACTAGGCAGGAACTACCGGAGGACCCAAGCGAGGCACGTTGCATTGTGCGGCGGTCTAAAGCACACAAGTTCCACGAGGGAGAGATTTATAAGAAAAGTGCCACCGGAGTCCTTCAAAGGTGCATCTCCGAAGAGGAAGGGTGGAAACTTTTGGCAGAAATTCATGCTGGACTTGGCGGCCAGCACGCCGCAGCTCGGGCCCTTGTAAGCAAGGCCTTCCGTACAGGTTTCTACTGGCCGACGGCCCGAGCAGATGCACATGACCTTGTCCAACGTTGCGTCGGTTGCCAGCTTTTTGCAAACCAAAGCCATATGCCGCCTACCACCCTCCAAACAATCCCCATTACTTGGCCCTTTGCGGTCTGGGGGCTTGATATGGTCGGACCCCTCAAAGGGGGAAGCCATAAGAAAAAATACTTATTGGTCATGGTGGATAAATTCACCAAATGGATAGAAGCCAAACCAGTTAAAAAGGCCGAATCCGGACCATTGATAGCCTTCATATCTAGGGTTGTACACCGTTATGGCGTCCCCCACAGCATCATCACCGATAACGGCTCGAACTTTACAGCCGACGAGGTAAAAGTTTGGTGCAGCAACATGGGCATCAGGCTCGATTATGCTTCTGTCTATCACCCGCAAACTAACGGTCAAGTCGAGCGAGCAAATGGTCTTATCATGAGCGGCATTAAACCCAGATTAGTGCCGTCCTTAAAGGAATCAAACACGCACTGGGTAGAGGAGCTCGACTTCGTACTATGGGGGCTGCGGACCACGCCGAATCGCACTACCGGATACACACCATTTTTTATGGTGTACGGCGCACAGGCGGTACTGCACTGCGACATAATCCATGACTCACCTCGAGTGCGCATGTATGAAGAGAAAGAAGCCGAGCTTGATCGGCAGGACAGTTTGGACGCCCTGGAGGAGCGTGACATGGCAAAAGCCCGTTCTGCATTCTATCAGCTACAGGCTCGAAGGTATCAAAGCAGAGAAGTATGGGCCAAAACCTATATAGAAGCTTAATATAACTATTTTCTGGGCTCTATGCCCCAAACATGTGTTATTCTTCCACATGTACCTTTTTCGCCATTATATGCATCGATATGACTTAAGTTTTGGCCAAGATGGGTTGCCTGGCTCTTGTGTTTATGCCCTACGTTCCCGTTAATTCGGCTAGGGCATAAGGGGAGCACCTGTGCGATTGTTACTGCCGGGTCAGCTGGATGTGTACCTCAGACTGGGTGAAGCCGAAGGCTAGCGTTCTTAAGGGAATACTCGGTCGGTGAACAAAAGATGACTTTTATTTATTTTAATACATGCCCCCAGATGTTTATAGCCTGCGTCTCTTTTCGCAGTTCGGACATGCACATTAGGGAAAGGAACCCTTAACGGAACTATTCTCCCTGTAAGATGTTTCTTACTATCCATGTAATATAACATAGCTAGTTGGGTACTTGTCTGTTCAAGCACTTATGACCCCTATGCCTGGTTTCCACGCGTACCCCGGTTTTTACATAACTGAGCGGGTATTCGGATACACTCCGGACTATCGGATCCAGAGGTCGAAGCGAAAAGTTCCGCCATGACAAATGATTTACAATCCGGCTAGGGACAATATATGTCACTTGAAGTACACAGTCACTTAGACTGACTAAATTCTTCTTCTATACCATCCAACAGGCTGTGTAGCCTACAATCCTGTTGGGAATACCTTGCGGCTAATTCTACTTGGTCATACACCAAACTGACGGGGATCTCCTTCCCGTCAGGCCCCACAGGTCCGACCTCGGCCATGTGGTTAGGGTCAGCCTTGGTATACCGCGTCTTCACCATGTCCCAGGCTTCCCTCGCACCTTGTCAGCAGGCTGATATCTTCCATAATCGGAAGCGCCGCCGCGCTCCCTTGAGCTTCTCTACAAGCTCCCCATTCCTCCAGGCAGAGAGACGGATGGCCACATGTCTTGGGCAATGCCCTGCATCACCTGCCAAACTTGTTCGTGTAGTTGTGAGAGCTCGGGCAGAAGATCACCCGCGGACCCGGGCATCTCCTTCTCAGGACGACCCGTCAGCATACCTACAGATATAAGTCTGTTAGCCGGTTTCTTCGCCGAACTCTTTAAAAGTTCGTTCAAGCACTTATTGAAAATGCCGTGTCAAAGCCTCTTATTCTCCTTTACGGAGTCAGCAAGCTGGGACCGAACATCCTTCAGTTCCACGCTCAGCTGGATATTGGCATCTTGGAGAGTGTTTTTCTCCTGCCTAACCTTTTTAAGCACGCGCTCACCAGCCTTTAGCTGTCGTTGGGCGTGCGGCTCGTTCCCTATCATGACCTCCGGATTCACTCCGGGGTCATCTGCAGAATCTATTGTTAGATTTGCATGCATGCCACATACTATCTGGTACCTGTCATTCTTTGCAATAGAGACAAGCGTTACCAGAGGGGGGCCTTCTCGGACTCCTTCAGCGCGGCAACTGCGGCCCGTAGCTGGGCTTGGCACTCTTCCAGCTCTTGAGACAATTGGGTATTCTTCTCTGTAAGAACCTGCACAAATAATGATCCTTAAATCAGTTGTGTCACCTGTTTCAAGTCTCAGGGGCTACTGATATATATAATCATCAGATTTTCTTACCCATATATCCTTTACATACTGGTCTGTAGCTCTGGCAAGACCATTTTGAGCAGCACGGATGTACGCGTCTCCTGAGTTGAAGGCATCAAACGCCTCTTGGGAGAAACAAGCGTCACGGAGTACGGCCCGGCGAGGCCTGTGATTCATGGCGCTCTCCACTTCGGAATTTGTAGCGGATAGTCTATCCGCATCCGCTGTAGGAGGAACATCCGGCGTTCACCCCGTGTTAGCTTCCGCCTCTATGTCCAGCCCTGGAGCCCGACTGGTGGAGGCGTGATCGGCAACCTCTCCGGATATAGTCTGGCGAGCGTTTTTCCTACTAGGAAACGTGGACGTTATTATATTTTAAAAGACAACAACCACGGAGCAAGGTTCTGTATCATACCTCTGCGACGGCGTCTCAGTCCTGACAACCTTCCTTTTTAGCCTACCCGGCTTCGGTGCCCCTTGTTGGCGAGTCACTACGGGTTCGGCATGGCGTCCCGAGGGCCTTCCCTGTAAGACACCATATGTTTACGGTAGGTGAAGTGCAGAAAAGGGGATCCTTCTCGGAAGTTGGGACTCCGGTTTTACTTACATGCGATGCAGGGAGTAGCCCAGGATAGTCGGCTATGATGGCCACCATGGCATCATCGCAGCTCAATTGATAGAATGTCCTGTCGATCAGCTCCACAAATATGTCCGGATCCTCTTCGAGTTCGGGATCGAGGGCCCGGTCATGGTCCTCCGGTTGTGGAGGCGGGCTGTGGACCTCCCTTACAGCTTTTCGCAGTTCCTGCCATGAAACGGCAAGGTAAGTACTTAGGACGAAGAATGCGGGGAGGTTGGGAGTAAAAAGTGACAGCTCACCCATCTTGGAGGGTTGTACATGGAGAATCCATCATGTGGCTTAATGCGGATGAACTCCTCTTCCTCTCCCTTGTACAAATCGGACAGGATTTTTGCTAGAGCAGCAACTGAGTCTGGTCCCTTACGCCCACAGCGGGTGGCATCATCTTCCCCGTTAAAGTGCCACATGGGGTGCCCTCGATATTGAAGTGGCTGTACCCCCCGCATTACACATATTGACATAACCTCGATTATTGTCAGTCCTGATTGAGCTAGCATTTTTATCCGTCCCATCAGGTAAAGGACTTCTCCGTTATCTTCCTCCTGAGGGTTCTGAGGGCGCCAGCTGCGGCGTTTCTTCAGGGGAGCATTGTCGAACTCAGGGAGGCCCATCCGAATAGGGTCCGGAAGGGGGACGTCCTCCATATAAAACCACTCCGAAGGCCAGTCCTCGGATGTCTTCTTCGGAATACCGGACAAGTATCCGGTCCCCGCGATGTGCCATATTTCGGCTCCGCCCACTTGGTACAGTGACCCCTCCTGTGTACGGGGTACGAGGCAGAATAGCCTCTTCCATAGCTCGAAATGAGCGTCGCAGCCCAGAAACAGCTCGCAAAGGGCGACATAGCCAGCAATGTGTAATATGGAGGCGGGAGTAAAATTATGCAGCTGCAGGCCATAGAACTCCAGGAGCCCGGGGAGGAACGGATGAATTGAGAATCCAAGCCCTCTTAATAAGTAAGGGACGAGGCATACCCGCTCCCCCATGGATGGGCTGGGAAAGATCTCCGCTTGCTCCCCGTCGTTATAGGTGGCGAGCCCGGCTCGAATGGGGACCATATATGCTGGAGGGAGAAATCCCTGGGTCTGTAACTCTACTAATTGGCTATGGGGGACGGAACACTTCTTCCAATTGCCGGGCTTAGGGCTACGGGAGCGAGAGGAGGAGCTGCGACGACCGGCCATGTTGGAATGGATTTTTTCCGGGCGCGCTCCGATGGATACCCGCTGTGGGAGGATGGTGTGATCTGGATCTGAGAATCCCCGTCTCTTTAATAAACGATTTACCCACATGGCTAGGGTGGCAATTGTAAAAATGCTCCGACTTCTCGCATTCACTCGACGCGTGGAGCATATCCATTATTAGGTGTGGAAGCCAAGGAGTGCAACATTATGGGAAGCCGGACAATACTCAAACAAGTATTCAGAATTTGGAGAAGAACCCGCCTTGCAATGCCGAAGACAATCTGCGCGCCGGACTCATCGCCATTGAAGCCTGGTTCGGGGGCTACTGAGGGAGTCCTGGATTAGGGGGTCCTTGGACAGCCGGACTATATCCTTTGGCCGGACTGTTGGACTATGAAGATACAAGATTGAAGACTTCGACCCGTGTCCGGATGGGACTCTCCTTGGCGTGGAAGGCAAGCTTGGCAATACGGATATGTAGATCTCCTCCCTTGTAACCGACTCTGTGTAACCCTAGCCCCCTCCGGTGTCTATATAAACCGAAGGGTTTAGTCCGTAGGACAACAACAATCATGCCATAGGCTAGCTTCTAGGGTTTAGCCTCTACGATCTCGTGGTAGATCAACTCTTGTAATACTCATATCATCAAGATCAATCAAGCAGGAAGTAGGGTATTACCTCCATCGAGAGGGCCCGAACCTGGGTAAACATTGTGTCCCCCGCCTCCTGTTACCATCCGCCTTCGACGCACAGTTCGGGACCCCCTACCCGAGATCCGCCGGTTTTGACACCGACATTGGTGCTTTCATTGAGAGTTCCACTGTGCCGTCACCATAAGGCTTGATGGCTCCTTCAATCATCGGCAACGATGCGATCCTGGGTGAGGTTTTTCTCCCCGGACAGATCTTCGTATTCGGTGGCTTCGTACTGCGGGCCAACTCGCTTGGCCATCTGGAGCAGATCGAGAGCTACGCACTTGGCCATCAGGTCAGGTTCGGAAACTTGAACTATGCTGCCGACATCCGCGGAGACTTGATCTTCGATGGATTCGAACCCATGTCGGGTGCGCCGCACAATCATGACGAGCATGACTTAACTCTGCCGTCGGACAGTGTTCGGGAGATCACACCTGCAACTACTCCGGCCCTCAATCCGGAACAAATTGCGCCATATGTGGACGGGTGGATGGACCCCGCCACGGAGGCCGCACTCTCAATGGCGATAGAGCCGAATACTGACTTCACCTCCTGCGAGAGCCGTGTTGCCGAACCATTGGATTCGTCCTCGGCCACGGGCTCCGAGCCGCCTGCGTCCGTGCCTATCGAATCCGATTGGGCACCGATCATGGAGTTTACCTCCGCGGATATCTTTCAGCACTCGCCTTTTGGCGATGTGCTAAATTCATTAAGGTCTCTCTCCTTGTCAGGAGAACCTTGGCCGAACTATGTCCGGCTAGAATGGGATGCGGACGACGAAGACATTCACTGCCCACCCACCACCCACTTAGTAGCCACTGTCGATGATTTAACCGACATGCTCGACTTCGACTCCGAAGACATCGACGGTATGGACGACGATGCAAGAGACGAACAGGAACCACCGCCCACAGGGCGCTGGACCGCCACCTCATCATATGATATATACATGGTGGACACCCCCAAAGAAGGGGATGGCGATAAGACAACAGAGGATAATCCCTCCAAGAAGCAACCCAAGCACCGACGTCACCGGCGCCGCTCTAAGTCTCGCCATTGCAAAAGCAGCGATACCGGCACAAGAGGCAATAACGCTCCGGATAGTGCCGAAGATGATGATAATCCCCTCCAGCCAGACCTCGAGCGGGAGGATGAACAAGTTAGCCCTCCGGAACAGGCAGCAAACAGAGAATCAGAGGATGACAATTACATGCCTCACTCCGAAGACGAAGTGAGCCTCGACGACGAAGAATTTGTCGTGCCTGAGGATCCCGTCGAGCAGGAGCACTGCAGACGCCGGCTTATAGCCACAGCAAACAGCCTGAAGAAAAAGCAACAACAGCTTCGAGCTGATCAAGATCTGCTAGCGGATAGATGGACCAAAGTCCTTGCAGCCGAGGAATACGAACTCGAGCGCCCAACCAAGAGTTATCCAAAGCGCGGGTTGCTACCTCAACTCGAGGAGGAAGCATTGAAACCTACATCACCAACGTATGATGCGGCTGATCGGCCACCTCGTGGCCGAGACAGAGAGGCATTTCAGCCTGAAGTCCAGCCCGCACCCCGCCGCCACTCATACAAAAATACCAAGGCCCGAGGCAACACGCGGGACCTGCGAGACGTATTGGAAAACAAGGCAAAACATGCAAGATCGATCTACGGATCACGGGGGCGCGCACCAACGCGGGACGATGACCGTCACGCCGGATACTCTAAAAGCAAATCCGGCCGGGCCGAACAAAGCAGACAAGACTCATATGAACTGCATCGTGATATAGCCCGGCACAGAGGCGCCGCACACCCCCTATGCTTCACTGATGAAGTAATGGATCACGAATTCCCAGAGGGTTTTAAACCCGTAAATATTGAATCATATGATGGTACAACAGATCCCGCGGTATGGATCGAGGATTTCCTCCTCCACATCCACATGGCTCGCGGTGATGATCTACATGCCATCAAGTACCTCCCACGAAAACTCAAAGGACCAACTCGGCATTGGCTGAATAGCTTGCCAGCAGACTCAGTTGGCAGTTGGGAGGATTTGGAAGATGCATTCCTTGACAACTTCCAGGGCACTTATATGCGACCACCGGATGCTGATGACTTGAGCCATATAACTAAACAGCCAGGGAAATCGGCCAGGGAAATCGGCCAGGAAATTCTGGACACGGTTCCTAACTAAGAAAAACCAAATTGTCGATTGTCCGGATGCAGAGGCCTTAGCGGCATTTAAGCATAACATCCGTGACGAGTGGCTCGCCCGGCACCTCGGCCAGGAGAAGCCGAAGTCTATGGCAGCCCTCACGACGCTCATGGCCCGCTTTTGCGCGGGCGAAGACAGCTGAGGCACAAAGCAGCCTTTTAAGGCAAACCGCCAATTCGGCGATAAAGCCCCCGGATACCGTCAAGCGAGTCCGGAGTAACCTGCAACAGGGTCGCCTGGCACGTTTAGAGCTCGCCTAGCAATTCGGCCCCCGCCCTAGTCCCAGTCAAGCGACGAAACCTGTGCCGCGCGTACATAATTACGCACTGAAAATACCATGGGCATAGGCGGGGGCACGACCAAGGCACGTCCCATAATGCAGCTCAACCGCCCCAGGGGCTGTATACCTTTATCATTTTCTCTCTTTCAGAACCTTACTCTCTGGAAGCCCTTTCCGGCAGTCTGATTGCTGGACACACTACGGGAAGGAACAACCAAGGAGGCAAGAAGCTAAGACGTACAAGGGAATCCCCAGGTGGTCTCTGATAACAATCGAAGTACCCGTTTTTAATACCCACACACAGCTTGCCCTTGGATAGGACATGTCAAATAGTCCTATTTTTTGCTTATTGCACTACTTGTATCAGTACGCTTCGACGTATTATTTAAATAACAATGCATAGCATTAGTCTATTATTGCATTACCCTTCTTTTTTCTTGTCTGTTTATTTACGACAACTTGCACCCGTACATTCTGGTACGACCAGTACGCCAGGAGCTTCAGTATACCCCATAATACGGCGTGAGAAGTCCGAACACTTTCGACAGTGCGGCACCCCGAACTTATAGCATTATATGCATCAGCTCCGAATCATGTCTTGGGTCAATAGTTGGGTTTGCCCGGCTCCCATGTTTTGGTACCTTACGTTCTGCAATATCGGCTAAGGTAGCGCTGGGAGAACTACTGCGATTGTGTCCCGGTTCTTTCGGACGAGCACCTCAGTAGAGAAAGCCGAAAGCTGACTGTCACGATAAGGCGAGAGCTGGTCGCTGTTCGAGAGGTCTCAAGTCCTTAAAGACTTTTGCTGCTTCGGGCAAGGAGTCGGCCTTGCCCGACTTAGGCGTATATAGCGCCCCAAATTCGGCCTTCCGAATACTAGGGGCTTCGCCAAAATTTAAAATTGTAGACTTCTATGGCTAAGTGAGAGTGATAAAGCCTTATAGTCCGATTGCCTGGTTCGTTGTGCTGAACACCTCCCTCGAAGGACCCAAAATTGGGATAAAGAGTGCTCAGGTTTATCCCGAACACCTCAGTACTAGTTACATGGGGGCAGAAGCCGACGACTGGCCAACTCTCAGATTTTATAAACGGCCGCACAGAAGGTAATGTTTTAAATTCAAAAGCATTGCATAGCGCAAATGAACTCGTTTCATATTACAGGATCGCATGAGTACATTCATTCGAATATTACATCCTTAGTACACTCCTTCGCCACAAGGCAAGAACCCTTCAGGACACTGTTATAATACATTTTGGGGTGGCGATACTCCTTGCCTTCCGGCGGCCCCTCCTTCACCAGCTTCTCGGCGTCCAGCTTCGCCCAATGGACCTTTGCTAGGGCAAAGCCCTGCGCGCGCCCTCGATGCAGACAGACCGCTTTATGACTTCCAGCTATGGGCAGGCATTCACAAGCCGCCTTACCAGGCCGAAGTAGCTATCGGGCAGGGGATCGCGAGGCCACATCCGGACTATAAGACCCTTCATGGCCTGTTTGGCTGCCTTGTGGAGCTCGACCAGTTGCTTCAGCTGGTCGCTCAATGGCATGGGGTGTTCGGTCCCAGTATACTGAGACCAGAACAACTTCTTCGTCGAGCTCCCCTCCTCGGCCCGGTAGAACTCCAAGGCATCAGACACACTGCGGGGCAGATCTGCGAACGCTCCTGGAGAGCTCCGAACTCGGGTAAGTAAAAGGAAATTTTCTTTCACATGCTTGCTTTGCATAATGAATGCCTTACCCGCCTCTATCTTCTTAACTGCCTCAATTTCCTGGAGGACCTTTTGGGCTTCGGCCTTGGCGTGTTGTGCACTTTCGAGGGCCTTCGCAAGCTCGGACTCTCCCGTCTTAGAGTCAAGCTCCAAGGACTCGTGTTTTTTGACGAGAGCCTGGAGCTCTTGCTGCACCTCGCCCACCCGGGCCTCTTGTTTTTCTCGCTCAATGCGCTCCTTGGCCGCCTTGTCCTCGGCCTCGGACAGCGCCTTCTTCAGGGTCGCCACTTCGGTCGTGGCCCCTAGCAAAATTCATGACGATCCTATGATCTAAGCAACCACCCTTGTTTTTTCTTATCAACATATAGACAGGGTATAACTTACCTTTGTTCTCTTCGAGCTGCCTTTTGGCAAGGCCGAGCTCTTCCTTGGACCGCTCAAGGTCCCGCTTCAGTGTGGCGACCTCCGCAGTACATGCGGCAGCGGCTAGCAGTGAAGCCTGCATATGCACATAGACATATTTCGATTAGACTTATGTGGTTATTATTTGATCCTCTATTCGGCCTTTCTTCGCAAACGCCAAACAGAGCATCAGGGGCTAGTGTCTATGCGGTAACATTCTCTTATAATCTGGTCACTTGCCTCAAAGCCTGTTAGGAGGCTGGTACAGGCTTCAGTCAGTCCGCTCTTGGCAGACTGAACCTTCTTGACCACCGCACTCATGATAGTGCGGTGTTCTTCGTCGAAGGATGCGCCCCGAAGTGCTTCCAGCAAGCTGTGCGGTGCCTCTGGATGGACATAGGCCACCAGCATAGGCGGCTTGCCCCTCTTAACGGGGGGTTGCCTGACAGAGTCCAGGACCACTGGAGGTTCCGGCGCAGTGTTCGGCTGGAGGCCGAATTCGGAGCCCATGGGAGTCTTGCTCCCCTTGCGCCCAGGGTCCAGAACGTCGCCTTGAGGCGCCTCCAGGACTACCTCCCCTCGGCTCGATGCCCTTTCAGAAAACACCTCGACGTTGTCTGTAAGGCGAGGGGTGGAGGCAGTCGGAAGTGAATCGCTATTCATATCCGACGGGTCCAAAGAACCATCCGACGAAGATACGTCGATATGGGCTCGGGACGGACTGCATAATCATGTTCGGCGTGATGAGAAGCGGTGCAATAAAACATACCATGAATTACTATGGTATCCGAATACTTACGACTTTGCCAGGGGCTTGTCCCTGGGCAACCACTCGTCGTCGCTGTAGGCGGCCATCATGGAGCAGTCCGGGAGGAGGGTCCTTCCCGTCTTGGACCCTTCGGCCTCCTCGGTTGGGGCGGACTTCCTTTTCTTGTCTCCCCTGGCTGGGGGGGAGAACTTTCCTCTTCCTCCTCCTCGTTTTCATGGGAGGAGTGCGCCTTGGAGTTTTCAGACGATGAGTCTGATATAACCTTGCGCCGGAGACCCTTTCGGGTCCCCGTGGCCTTCTTCACCGGCACCTCGTAAGGCGCCGGAACCAGCATCTTCATTAGGAGAGCATCTGCAAGATCTTCAGGCAGGGGGTTGGGCAATCGATCTGCTCCGATGTCTCTACCCAGTCCTGTTAAATGGCATGGAGGCTTAGATCCCGCAGATGATTAAACTGGGGAAAATAAATATCCTATGAGATATGAAAAACTTACCGGATTGGCAGGGCGCTTTGCGCTGAGTCCGCGGTCCTCGGTAAGGGGAGGGGGTACCTCGGCGCCCTTGAACAGCACCTTCCAGACGTCCTTGTGCGTCGTGTTGAAGAGCTCTCGCAGCGTCTGGTGCTCGGCCGGGTCGAACTCCCACAAATTGAATGCCCGTCGTTGACACGAGAGGATCCGGCGGAAGAGAAAGACCTGGACCACGTTGACAAGCTTGATTTTCTTGCTCATCATGTTTCTGATGTATTTCTGGAGTCCGGTCAGCTCCACCGATGAACCCCAGGACAGGCCTTTCTCTTTCCAGGAGGTGAGCCGCGTGGGGATTCCGGATCGGAATTCGGGGGCCGCCACCCAGTTGGTGTCGCGCGGCTCGGTGATGTAGAACCACCCTGATTGCCACCCCTTTATGGTCTCCACATAGGAGCCTTTGAGCCAGGTGACGTTAGGCATTTTGCCCACCATGGCGCCTCCGCACTCCGCATGCTGGCCGACCACCACCTTCGGTTTAACATTGAAGGTCTTCAGCCATAGGCCGAAGTGGGGCCTGATGCGGAGGAAGGCCTCGCACACGACGATAAACGCCGAGATGTTGAGGATGAAATTGGGGGCCAGATCGTGAAAATCCAGCCCATAGTAGAACATGAGCCCGCGGACAAACGGGTGGAGGGGAAATCCCAGTCCGCGGATGAAGTGGGTAAGGAAAACCACCCTCTCATGGGGCTCTGGCGTAGGGATGATCTGCCTCGCATCTGGCAGCCGGTGTGCGATATCCGCGGCTAGATATCCGGCTCCCCGTAGCTTTGTGATGTTCTCCTCTGTAATGGAGGAGACCATCCACTTGCCTCCCGCTCCGGACATGCTTGGAGTGGTTTGAGGAGAAAAACGCGAACTTGGGCGCTGGAGCTCGAGTGTGCAAGAATGGATGAGCAAGGCGGAAGAAGGCATGGGTAAAAAGGGTGAATCCTTGTCCCTTTATAAGGGCGGAAGAGGCGATTCGCCTCCCCGCTTACCTGGTAAAATCGCTCATTCCCCAAGCGTCGTAATTGATGGCACGGTTGGGTTACCCACACCCGTATTGATGAGAATCCCGTGATAAGGGGACACGATCTCTGCTTCGACAAGACGTGCCAAGGAAACCGCCTCGCGATATGTGCAGTGGCTGGTTGTGAAAAACAGTTCGAATAATGATCGGGCCGTGGTGTGATGTCATGCTGCAAAATGCGTCAGCAGATTAGATTTGTCGAAATATTATTCTCTCTACGGTGGTATGTGGAATTTGTTTTGCAGAGCCGGACACTATCTTTGTGTTCAAAATCTTCTATGGAGTATTCGGAGGAGGAACCCGCCTTGCAATGCGGAAGACAATCTGCGCGCCGGACTCATCGTCATTGAAGCCTGGTTCAGGGGCTACTGAGGGAGTCCGGGATTAGGGGGTCCTCGGAAAGCCGGACTATATCCTTTGGTCGGACTGTTGGACTATGAAGATACAAGATTGAAGACTTCGACCCGTGTCCGGATGGGACTCTCCTTGGCGTGGAAGGCAAGCTTGGCAATACGGATATGTAGATCTCCTCCCTTGTAACCGACTCTTTGTAAGCCTAGCCCTCTCCGGTGTCTATATAAACCGGAGGGTTTAGTCCGTAGGACAACAACAATCATACCATAGGCTAGCTTCTTGGGTTTAGGCTCTACAATCTCCTGGTAGATCAACTCTTGTAATACTCATATCATCAAGATCAATCAAGCAGGAAGTAGGGTATTACCTCCATCGAGAGGGCCCGAACCTGGGTAAACATCATGTCCCCCGCCTCCTGTTACCATCCGCCTTCGACGCACAGTTCGGGACCCCCTACCCGAGATCCGCCGGTTTTGACACCGACATTGGTGCTTTCATTGAGAGTTCCACTGTACCGTCATCATAAGGCTGGATGGCTCGCCTTGTTGTCAAGGACAACATCACCTCTAGGGGAGCCCTGGCTTTAGGCCAAACTCTCCGACTAGGCGGTTTCGTCATGACCGCCTGTTCGGCCGTTGCGCCGATGATGACTTCCCGGGCCATCGAAAACAGCCTCCACAGCAGCTCGGGACTCGCCGAGCAGTTGGATCCAATAGAGCTCTCTTCTTTGAACGAGCTCTTGGATCGCATCGCCGCTTCGGGAGTCGCTACAGACTATGATCCGATCGGGCTTAAACCCGACCAAAGGGAGATTAACTCCCCGCCGGTCACCCATCAGATAGCGGTGGTGGAGGAGCAATGCGGCGATTCTTCCTCTATCTTGAGGACAAACTATGTCCGGATTCCCGAGCTCTCTGAGCCGGATACCCGTCTACGGGAGGACATCGCCCAAACCCTGAACCTAGAATCAGGCAGCGGGCCAGACCTACTGGGCAACATCCCGGAGCCCGAACTTCCTAGATCAGAAACTCCTCCGCCCCTGGGTCTCAGATCGGGTCAAGGTCCGGACTTAAATCCACCCACCCAGATATAAACGATCTTTCCCACATTAGACAAGAGCCCCAGGAGACAGTACACCACTATTGGGCCAGATTCCTCCTTGTAATGAACAAGGTCAACGCCTGTCGCGAGGAAGACACAATTTCATTCTTTTGCAATAATTGCACGGACAAGGGAATCCTCAACGCCATAAGTCGCCGTGACATAGCACATTCGCTGACTTGGCGGCCATAGTACGGAAGTACTGTGCGATGGAAAGCGCCTGGAAAACCCAAACAAAATTTTGGGATAACCCGGCTCTGACAAAACCCCCAGTCCGAACTAAAAGGGTGCACTCTCATAAGTCGCCCGACTCAATTACAAAGAAGCAAAAGCCCACTATAGGGCGTGGAACCGTATTGGAGGGATGTCTTAATGAGCCATGCAAAATTCATAGTACAGCGGATACCATACCAACACATAGCCTTAGAGCATCTTGGGTACTCCGGCAGGTGGCCAAGAGCGGTGAGGATCTCCTCATTAAAAATACCGCAGAGCACCATCCCGTGGATAACAACAATACAGTATTGACAGTCTTCGAGACCTTCGCCTCAAATAATAGGCATAAGCGAGCACTCCGCAGCCTTGCTGAAGTCTGCCACGTGGCAGCAATAAATCCATGTAGCGACACGGCCATCACCTTCAATGCCGGTGACGAACCTAAATTCCGAACAGCCCGAGCACCAGCCGCCTTGGTCCTTAATCCAATTGTGGATGGCTTTCGGCTTACTAAAGTGCTCATGGACGGCGGCAGCAGATTAAACCTCATCTATGAGGAGACTCTTCAAAAAATGGAAATAGACAGAAACCACATTGAGCAAAGCAGCACAACCTTCAGAGGAATCATCCCTAGTCGGGAGGCACGATGCGCTGGGAAAATCACACTAGATGTGGTATTCAGCACACCGGAGAATTATAGGTCTGAAGAAATCACATTCCATGTGGCCCCGTTCAGTAGCGGATACCACGCCCTTCTAGGGCGGGAGTCATTCACGATCTTCCAAGCCATACCCCATTGCGGGTACTTGAAGCTCAAAATGAACGGGCCCAATGGAATCATCACTCTAGCTAGTGATCCGGACATAGCACTCCGGGCCGAAAACAAAACAGCCGCACTGGCCCTTGAGGCATTATCCGAAGCGCTCGCGGCTGAGGAATTAACTGCGCTGCGCTCAACAGTGGACACGGACGACGTGATACTCGACAAAAGATCCAAGTCCACCTCTTTTAAACCAACGGATGAAATAGTCAAATTCCAAGTCCACCCAACGGACCCTACAAAAACAGCATCCATCGGGGCACAGTTAAACCCCGCTGTAGACGCCGCACTACAGGAGTTCCTGCGCGAGAATTGGGACATATTCGCCTGGCATCCTTCAGACATGCCAGGAATCCCACGCAGGCTGGCCGAGCATGGCCTTAACATTATAAAGGGAATCAAGCCGGTCAAGCAGACTCTTCGGCGTTTCTCTGAACCTAAGCGACAAGCCATGGGAGAGGAGCTAGCCAAGTTACTGGAGGCCGGATTCATTAGAGAAATAAAACATCCGGACTGGCTAGCAAACCTGGTGATGGTACCAAAGAAGGATAAATCCTGGCGCCTATGTGATGATTTCAAGGACCTTAACAAGGCTTGCCCCAAGGATCCCTTCTCCCTCCCCCGCATCGATCAAATTATCGACGCTTCCGCAGGACACGACCCATTGTGTTTCCTCGACGCATACTCCGGATACCATCAAATCAAGATGGCGGAGTCCGACCAAGTCGCAACGGCATTTATCACCCCATACGCCCCCTTCTATTTTAACACCATGCCTTTCGGGCTTAAGAACGCCGGTGCAACGTATCAACACATGATTCAGACATGCCTGGAAAAACAGATCGGCAAAATAGTGGAGGCATACGTAGACGATGTGGTCGTTAAAACCAGACACGTCGAATCCTTAAGAGACAACTTGAGGCTCACGTTCGACAATCTGCGAACATACGACATCATGATCAATCCGGAAAAATGCGTTTTCGGCGTGCCCGACGGAAAGCTCCTGGGCTTCATCGTCTCCATTAGAGGAATCGAAGCAAATCCGGCTAAAATCCGAGCTCTTTCACAGTTGGCTACCCCAACAGACCTCAAACAAATTCAGAAACCAACTGGATGCGTGGCGGCCTTAAGCCGCTTTATGTGCCGATTAGGAGAAAAGGCACTACCCCTTTATCGCCTTCTTCGGCGCACCGAACACTTCGAGTGGACGGATGCGGCCACGGCCGGATTGGAAGAAATAAAAGCCATCCTGGCCACCAACCCAATCTTGGCCGCGCCAAATGTCGGCGAACCAATGATGTTATATATAGCGGCAACTCACCAAGTTGTAAGCGCAGTGCTCGTCGTCGAACGAGAGATGGACGGACATAAATTCACGGTACCCACATTATCAAAAGATAGGATACGGGGTATTCATGGCATCCCGGAAACTACGACACTACTTTCAAGAGTGTTCAATTACGGTGGCCTCGGAAGTACCACTCAATGACATAATAAACAACCGCGATGCCACGGGCCGGACTGCTAAATGGACTATGGAGCTCCTCCCGTTCGACATAACATATAAACCATGGCAAGCCATCAAGTCGCAAGTACTGGCCGATTTTGTCGCCGAGTGGACAGAAGCCGAACTCCCTAAAGAATACAGCGCATACTCCAATTGGATCATGCACTTCGACGGCTCCAAAATGCTGCGGGTCTGGGGGCTGGTGTCGTCCTGACATCCCCCACCGAAGATACAGTCCAGTACGTACTCCAAATACTATACACAGACTCCAACAATGTGGCAGAATATGAGGCCCTGTTACACGGTCTCCAGATGGCAGTCTCCATGGGCATTCAACGCCTGGAGGTGCGGGGGGACTCGAACCTTGCAATATCTCAGATAAATGGAGACTTTGACGCCAAGGATCCAAAAATGGCGGCTTACCGCAACGCCATCCTCAAGATGTTAGCTCAGTTCGAGGGGCTCGAATTCCACCATGTGGTCCGAGAAAACAATCAAGCGGCGGACATCCTCGCCTGCATCGGCGCTAAGCGCGACCCTGTCCCACCCAATATCTTCTTGGAAAGGCTGTTTAAGCCATCCGTGGTATGGGAAGGAGAGACCGGCAACAACAGTCCAGACTTGGCCACAACACCAGATACCGAACACTCTGACGTAATCGGAGGCTCCGCCACCGAAATAACACCTTCCGCCCACGTGATTATGGCTGTCATCGCCCCGTGGACAGAACCCTTCCTGGCCTACCTAACTAGGCAGGAACTACCGGAGGACCCAAGCGAGGCACGTTGCATTGTGCGGCGGTCTAAAGCCTACAAGGTCCACGAGGGAGAGCTTTACAAGAAAAGCGCCACCGGAGTCCTTCAAAGGTGCATCTCCGAAGAGGAAGGGTGGAAACTTTTGGCAGAAATTCATGCTGGACTTGGCGGCCAGCACGCCGCAGCTCGGGCCCTTGTAAGCAAGGCCTTCCGTACAGGTTTCTACTGGCCGACGGCCCGAGCAGATGCACAGGACCTTGTCCAACGTTGCGTCGGTTGCCAGCTTTTTGCAAACCAAAGCCATATGCCGCCTACCGCCCTCCAAACAATCCCCATTACTTGGCCCTTTGCGGTCTGGGGGCTTGATATGGTCGGACCCCTCAAAGGGGGAAGCCATAAGAAAAAATACTTATTGGTCATGGTGGATAAATTCACCAAATGGATAGAAGCCAAACCAGTTAAAACGGCCGAATCCGGACCAGTGATAGACTTCATATCTGGGGTTGTACACCGTTATGGCGTCCCCCACAGCATCATCACCGATAATGGCTCGAACTTTACAGCCGACGAGGTAAAACTTTGGTGCAGCAACGTGGGCATCAGGCTCGATTATGCTTCTGTCTATCACTCGCAAACTAACGATCATGTCGAGCGAGCAAATGGTCTTATCATGAGCGGCATTAAACCCAGATTAGTGCGGTCCTTAAAGGAATCAAACACGCAGTGGGTAGAGGAGCTCGACTCCGTACTATGGGGGCTGCGGACCACGCCGAATCGCACTACCGGATACACACCATTTTTATGGTGTACAGCGCAGAGGCGGTACTGCCCTGCGACATAATCCATGACTCACCTCGAGTGCGCATGTATGAAGAGAAAGAAGCCGAGCTTGATCGGCAGGACAGTTTGGACGCCCTGGAGGAGGAGCGTGACGTGGTAAAAGCTTGTTCCGCATTCTATCAGCAACAGGCTCGAAGGTATGAAAGCAGAGAAGTACGGGCCAAAACCTATAACATTGGCGAACTCATTCTATGCCTACCGGAGAAGAAAAAGAACAAGCTCAAGCCCAAATGGGAAGATCCCTTCGTTATTGACCAAGTTCTGACCGGTGGAGCATACCGTCTGCGGGATGCATCGGACAATCGACTCGAGCCAAACACATGGAACGCAGCCAAACTCCGAAGGTTCTACGCCTAGTGACGGACTCTATGTTCGTCTCCTTACCTCTATCAATTTTTTAAATATCCATCATCTGTCTTTTACCTCTTTCTTTTTTCCTTTTCTTCAAGGCCTTAAAAGGCTAAATTGTGTCTTGACTACACAATCTTGACGCGCTAAACACGCTCATTATACCTGGGGGACTTCTTATACAGAAGCTTAATATAACTATTTTCCGGGCTCTATGCCCCAAACATGTGTTATTCTTCCACATGTACCTTTTTTCGCCATTATATGCATCGATATGACTTAAGTTTTGGCCAAGCTGGGTTGCCTGGCTCTTGTGTTTATGCCCTACGTTCCCGTTAATTCGGCTAGGGCATAAGGGGAGCACCTCTGCGGTTGTTACTGCCGGGTCAGCCGGATGTGTACATCAGACTGGGTGAAGCCGAAAGCTAGCGTTCTTAAGGGAATACTCGGTCGGTGAACAAAAGATGACTTTTATTTATTTTAATACATGCCCCCAGATGTTTATAGCCTGCGTCTCTTTTCACAGTTCGGACATGCACATTAGGGCATGCGTACCCAGGGAAAGGAACCCTTAACGGAACTATTCTCCCTGGAATATGTTTCTTACTATCCATGTAATATAACATAGCTAGTTGGGTACTTGTCTGTTCAAGCACTTATGACCCCTACGCCTGGTTTCCATGCGTACCCCGGTTTTTACATAACTGAGCGGGTATTCGGATACACTCCGGACTATCGGGTCCAGAGGTCGAAGCGAAAAGGTCCGCCATGACAAATGATTTACAATCCGGCTAGGGACAATATATGTCACTTGAAGTACACAGTCACTTAGACTGACTAAATTCTTCTTCTATACCATCCAACAGGCTGTCTAGCCTACAATCCTGTTGGGAATACTTTGCAGCTAATTCTACTTGGTCATACACCAAACTGACGGGGATCTCCTTCCCGTCAGGCCCCACAGGTCTGACCTCGGCCATGTGTTAGGGTCAGCCTTGGTATACCGCGTCTTCACCATGGCCCAGGCTTCCCTCGCACCTTGTCGGCAGGCCGATATCTTCCATAATCGGAAGCGCCACCACGCTCCCTTGAGCTTCTCTACAAGCTCGCCCATGCCTCCAGGCAGAGAGACGGATGGCCACAAGGCTTGGGCAATGCCCTGCATCACCTGCCAAACTTGTTCGTGCAGTTGTGAGAGCTCTAGCAGAAGATCACCCGCGGACCAGGGCATCTCCTTCTCAGGATGACCCGTCAGCATACCTGCAGATATAAGTCTGTTAGCCGGTTTCTTCGCCGAACTCTTTAAAAGTTCGTTCAAGCACTTACTGAAAATGCCACGTCGAAGCCTCTTATTCTCCTTTACGGAGTCAGCAAGCAGGGCCCGAACATCCTTCGGTTCCATGCTCAGCTGGATATTGGCATCTTGGAGAGTGTTTTTCTCCTGCCTAACCTTTTTCAGCATGCGCTCACCAGCCTTTAGTTGTCGTTGGGCATGCGGCTCGTTCCTTATCACGACCTCCGGATTCACTCCGGGGTCATCTGCAGAATCTATTGTTAGATTTGCATGCATGCCGCATACTATCTGGTACCTGTCATTCTTTGCAATAGAGACAAGCGTTACCAGAGGGGGCCTTCTCGGACTCCTTCAGCGCGGCAACTGCGGCCCGTAGCTGGGCTTGGCACTCTTCCAGCTCTTGAGACAATTGGGTATTCTTCTCTGTAAGAACCTGCACAAATAATGATCCTTAAATCAGTTGTGTCAACTGTTTCAAGTCTCAGGGGCTACTGATATATATAATCATCAGATTTTCTTACCCATATATCCTTTACATACTGGTCTGTAGCTCTGGCAAGACCATTTTGAGCAGCACGGATGTACGCGTCTCCTGAGTTGAAGGCATCAAACGCCTCTTGGGAGAAACAAGCGTCACGGAGTACGGCCCGGCGAGGCCTGTGATTCATGGCGCTCTCCACTTCGGAATTTGTAGCGGATAGTCTATCCGCATCCTCTGTAGGAGGAACATCCGGCGTTCACCCCGTGTTAGCTTCCGCCTCTATGTCCAGCCCTGGAGCCCGACTGGTGGAGGCGTGATCGGCAACCTCTCCGGATATAGTCCGGCGAGCGTTTTTCCTACTAGGAAACATGGACGTTATTATATTTTAAAAGACAACAACCACGGAGCAAGGTTCTGTATCATACCTCTGCGACGGCGTCTCAGTCCTGACAACCTTCCTTTTTAGCCTACCCGGCTTCGGTGCCCCTTGTTGGCGAGTCACTACGGGTTCGGCATGGCGTCCCGAGGGCCTTCCCTGTAAGACACCATATGTGTACGGTAGGTGAAATGCAGAAAAGGGGATCCTTCTCGGAAGTTGGGACTCCGGTTTTACTTACATGCGATGCAGGGAGTAGCCCAGCATAGTCGGCTATGATGGCCACCATGGCATCATCGCAGCTCAATTGATAGAATGTCCTGTCGATCAGCTCCACAAATATGTCCGGATCCTCTTCGAGTACGGGATCGAGGGCCCGGTCAGGGTCCTCAGGTTGTGGAGGCGGGCTGTGGACCTCCCTTACAGCTTTTCGCAGTTCCTGCCATGAAATGGCAAGGTAAGTACTTATGATGAAGAATGTGGGAAGGTTGGGAGTAAAAAGTGACAGCTCACCCAGCTTGGAGGGTTATACATGGAGAATCCATCCCGTGGCTTAATGCGGATGAACTCCTCTTCCTCTCCCTTGTACAAATCGGACAGGATTTTTGCTAGAGCAGCAACTGAGTCTGGTCCCTTACGCCCGCAGCGGGTGGCATCATCTTCCTTGTTAAAGTGCCACATGGGGTGCCCTCGATATTGAAGTGGTTGTACCCCCCGCATTACACATATTGACATAACCTCGATTATTGTCAGTCCTGATTGAGCCAGCATTTTTATCCGGCCCATCAGGTAAATGACTTCTCCGTTATCTTCCTCCTGAGGGCTCCGAGGGCGCCAGCTGCGGTGTTTCTTCAGGGGAGCGTTGTCGAACTCAGGGAGGCCCATCCGAATAGGGTCCCGAAGGGGGACGTCCTCCATATAAAACCACTCCGAAGGCCAGTCCTCAGATGTCTTCTGAGTACCAGACAGGTATCCGGTCCCGGCGATGCGCCATATTTCGGCCCCGCCCACTTGGTTCAGTGACCCCTCCTGTGTACGGGGTACGAGGCAGAATAGCCTCTTCCATAGCTCGAAATGAGCTTCGCAGCCCAGAAACAGCTCGCAAAGGGCGACATAGCTAGCAATGTGTAATATGGAGGCGGGAGTGAAATTATGCAGCTGGAGGCCATAGAACTCCAGGAGCCTGCGGAGGAACGGATAAATTGGGAATCCAAGCCCTCTTAATAAGTAAGGGACGAGGCATACCCACTCCCCCATGGATGGGCTGGGAAAGATCTCCGCTTGCTCCCCGTCGTTATAGGTGGCGAGCCCGGCTCGAACGGGGACCATATACGCTGGAGGGAGAAACCCCTGGGTCTGTAACTCTACTAATTGGCTGTGGGGGACGGAACACTTCTTCCAATTGCCGGGCTTAGGGCTACGGGAGCGAGAGGAGGAGCTGCGACGACCGGCCATGTTGGAATGGATTTTTTCCGGGCGCACTCCGATGGATACCCGTTCTGGGAGGATGGTGTGATCTGGATCTGAGAATCCCCGTCTCTTTAATAGACGATTTACCCACATGGCTAGGGTGGCAATTGTAAAAATGCTCCGACTTCTCGCATTCGCTCGACGCGTGGAGTATATCCATTATTAGGCGCGGAATCCAAGGAGTGCAACATTTATGGGAAGCCGGACACTACTCAAACAAGTATTCAGAATTTGGAGAAGAACCCGCCTTGCAATGCCGAAGACAATCTGCGCGCTGGACTCATCACCATTGAAGCCTGGTTCGGGGGCTACTGAGGGAGTCCTGGATTAGGGGGTCCTCGGACTGCCGGACTATATCCTTGGGCCGGACTGTTGGACTATGAAGATACAAGATTGAAGACTTCGACCCATGTCCGGATTGGACTCTCCCTTGGCGTGGAAGGCAAGCTTGGCAATACGGATATGTAGATCTCCTCCCTTGTAACCGACTATGTGTAACCCTAGCCCCCTCCGGTGTCTATATAAACCGAAGGATTTAGTCCGTAGGACAACAACAATCATACCATAGGCTAGCTTCTAGGGTTTAGCCTCTACGATCTCGTGGTAGATCAACTCTTGTAATACTCATATCATCAAGATCAATCAAGCAGGAAGTAGGGTATTACCTCCATCGAGAGGGCCCGAACCTGGGTAAACATCGTGTCCCCCGCCTCCTATTACCATCCGCCTTAGACGCACAGTTCGGGACCCCCTACTCGAGATCCGCCGGTTTTGACACCGACAAGCGGGCTTCACACATTACACATCCAAACCGGGGGAATTAGTGTCTCCGCGAAGGAGGATAATCGGGGAGAAGAATCAAGAATCCCCTCTCCCCAAGGAAGGAAAAGGACCGCCTCTGAAGACTTGGAAATGAAGGTTTCCAAATGAGGGAAGAAACCTTCGCCAGGGGTCCTGCCCCGGAGGGCGTCCTTACCGCACAGCGGCCGCAAGGGGGCCAGCCCTCCACCGAGCTGTAAGTGAACAAGAGTACTTTGGTAAATATAACCTGCTTTATCTCCGAGGACAATAACCGAGACATATATCTTGCAGTCCGGCTCGTAGCCCTTCTCGACAGAGCTCGTCTTCAGGGGATCTTCTTCCGGAGATGATGGAGAGCGAAACGCCTCCCCCTGTCTCCCCACCTCATGTGGCGGACGACCCTGAGGTGTCATCACGGAGGATTTCTCCTGATCCGCCAAGGCTAGAAGGTAACCCTTCAGCTAGGCCTGGGCGTTCGGTAGAAACCTAAAATTCGGTTTCTGCTGTTCGTTTTTTTATGAATTCGGTTTGCATAAGTGGAAACCGAATTAAGCACTAAAAATCAACGAACCGAAATTTCGGTTAACCAATTTTTTCGGTTCGGTTTTCGGTTTAACTGAATTTTGTACCATAAACAAAGTATGCCCTTTTGCTTTCAGAACATATTGACAACATGCGTATTTTAAAGAAAAATTTTGACAGCATAACAACGCAAATTTGACAAATGTGTAGAACATATATGTGATATCAAATATAAGGATACCAGAATATTGAAACATGCATAATCAAGTCCAAGTTCAAGCACAATAACCAAAGTTAAACAAGGTAATATTGAAACATGCACAATCAAGTCCAAGTTCCATCACAATAACCAAAGTTAAACAAGGTTCACCAGAGACATAACCAAAGTTCCAGCACAATACATAACCAAGTCCAAGTTCAATAACACAGAGTGACAAAGCTAATGAGTCCAAGTCCAAGTTCCAGCACTAGACATAACCAAAGTCCAAGTTCAAGTGTTCAACAACACAAACTGATAGTGATAAATGACAATAGATTTGCACTTGAAGTTGAAGAACAGCCAACAGTAAGACTCCCAATTTGCCATCATGAACATGAGCATCTTGACCATTCCAAGTTCCAGCCAAGTGAGCCAATCTGCCATTTTTTGTAGATAGTACAGAATTCGGTTAAAATAGAATACTAGATACCACACAATACTATTAAGCAAATCTAGTGATGTACATATGCCTAGAATTTGGAAAACAAAGTACATGAAGTGCATAAAGCAACATTTGCATAACAGCATTCACATGAGGTTTATTACAGCAACATTTGCATTTACATGACATAACAATCTGCAAGGAAACCACATGGTTGTGTGGTGCATGTTTTGAATGATACGGCAATTGCATTACATCAGCATTTGAAAATATCAAAGTTGGTCTACTACAGAAAAAATAAATGAAACCTAAAAGCATAAACAAGAGGAAGACAATTTCTTGCAACTCACCAATGTTTAAGTAGAGGATGGAGGTGGGCAAGATGGCTCAGCCCCAGATGGCTTGCAAACAGACTTGCTACTACTTGCTTTCGATTTGGATGAATTTGTACTACCAAACTCTTCAATTAGTTCTGAAAAAGAATGAAATAAACAAGTAATAAACATAGGAAGTTAGAAATATAGAAAATAAAATAGAAAACAATCACAATATGTTACCCTTTTCCAATCTTAACAATTTCTCCTCATCTTCTTCAATGTTGATAGTAATAGAACCCCTTAGCCAGTCTTGGGCACAAACAAGAGCTTGGACCATGAATGGTGTAAGGGAGGTTCTAAATTCATTTAGGATGCGACCACTTGTGCTAAATGCTGACTCAGACGCGACCGCTGATACCGGAACAGCCAACACATCACGGGCCATTCTTGCCAATACTGGGAATCTAGCAGCATTGTTCTTCCACCATTTTAGAATGTCAAAATCATCCCTATTTACTTCATTCTCTTCATGTAGGTATTTCTCATATTCAGATTTGCTCATGCTAGCTTCACCATCACCAACTCTCAACTTTTTATTTATCCGAGACACCAATTTCCTTCCTTCCCTTTTTTGAGTTAGTTTAGATTGTGGAGCTCGCACATGCTTGCTTGCATAACTTGGTGCATACTTAGCTTTGTACTCTTCAAACAAAGCATGCATAAATGTTTTCACCACCTCCCATGCTTTGCCTCCATTTAACTCACCATACATTTCTTCAATTGCTAGTTTTGTGAAGTTTGAAAGCTTGAATCTTGGATCAAGAACAGTTGCAGCAAATACAAACATGTTCACATTCTCCTCTTCCTTTTTCTTTCCTTTCCCCTTCCCCCTTTCATTCTCCACCTCCTCATTCCAACGTCCCCAATACTTATCATACTTATCTTGCATTTTCTTGGCCATTGTTTTGCGCAAAATATCATCACTATCAGCCCACTCTTCCAACACAACATTAATTTCAGCAATATCCATAACAAATTGATTCACTGTCACATGGAGTGTGGCAGAAACACTAAGAGTAAGGTGATAAAACTGTCCAAGAAATTCAGCCATTTTCGTAGCATTCTCCCAATCACTATCAACAGGAATACCAGGAGCTTTCTCACTAGTTAAATCTAATGTATAGAGTGGATCTTCTTCCTCATACATCCTAAACACTTTCTCAAAGTTGATTGCGGTTGCTAACATTAGGTATGTGGAATTCCATCTAGTGCATACATCCAAACTCAAGAATGCCTCGCCATCCACCTTTTCTAACTGAGCAAGTTCTTTAAATCTTGTAATTCTAGATGGCCCATTTCTTATATATCTAACCGCAGCTCGCACACGCTTAACTGATTCATCCAACTCTTTTAGACCATCAGTAACAATCAGGTTTATAATATGGGCAGCACATCTCATATGCATATATTTACCTTCAGCTATGCTATTTCCAGTTTTGATCATTTTCTTCCGTATGTAACCTACACCACCATCATTTGCGCTAGCATTATCAACAATTATTGTCATAACTTTGTTTATTCCCCACTCCATCAAGCATTGCTCTAAGGCTTTTCCAATATCATCTCCCTTATGACCTTTTACTAGGAAAAAGCTAATGATTTTCTTGTGCAAATTCCATTCAGGATCAATAAAATGTGCTGTGACTGCCATATAACAATCTTGTGTTTCAGAAGTCCAACCATCAGTGGTGAGACACACTCTTTGACATGATTGTTTGAAAAAAAGTTTCAGCTTCGCTCTCTCTTCAAAATAAACCTTCACAACATCCCTAGTGCATGTTCTTCTAGAAGGCATATTGAAACGTGGACATGCAATTGACATCACTTCTCTAAAACCAGTTTTTTCAGTAAATGCGAATGGAAGCTCATCTACTATAATCATCTTAGCAATAGCTTTCCTTAGTGCTTCGGGATCAAATTTATGCACTGAAGGACTTTCCCCTTGGATAACTTGCAAAGTACCTTGATTCTTATTCTTATCATTATGAGGATTATACTTGCAAGTATTAAAATGACTGATTAAGGCAGAGGTACCGTTAATCTCTGGAACGGCCTTGATATCACGATTGCAATGCTTGCACCTTCCAAACTTGAGAAGACCACCAACTAGTACCTCAGAAAAGTGATCCCACATCCGTGATCTTTTCTGCATCTGCCTTCTTGTAGGTCGTTCCTCCATCTCCTTCTTTTCCTTTTCATACTCATCAATCTTTCTTTGTTCTTCCTCATAAACTCGCATCTCCTCTTCAGTCATGTCATCATCACCAATGATACGCAGTCCACCAGGTTCAACCATCTAAAAAATAGTAACATAATTAGAATTCATGTGATCATTCTTCTATACCAATTACTTCGGAGAAGAATTAAAAACATATTAAAAATACAAGTTACCAATGATGCAACTACTAAAATCAGTACATACAGTGTGAGTGCACTAAGTAGATGGCTGAGATGAGCTTTCCCTACAATATATATAACCATATGTAAATTTCCAGCAGTAGTAAATCTCCAGCAGTAGTAAATTTCCAGCAATGTAAATTTCCCAGCTGAGTTGGTGTCATGTCCAGATGTTACTAAACCAGAGAGATAGAGAACATTCATACAGTACATACAAACTACAAAGACATAGGCCTGGGTGTACATTCATACAGATTACAGAATATTGCAGTATTGGCCAAACTGCACTTTTTTCTCTGCATAAAAAAAGAACCAGAGATCTCTTCTTTTTTCTCTGCATCCACATCCACGTTTACCATCTACTCACAAAGAACAAAATAAAATAGGAGACAAAGGATGGGAGATTGGGCTTATTATGTTGACTGAATGCTCAGTTTCTGCTGTGGAAGACGTGATGACGAACTGGAGAATACGCTGTCGAGAATCCGAGATGCTGTCAAGTGCCGACGGCGACGGATGCGCGGCGCGACGGCGGGTCCTTGTCTGAGTTGTCTGGCCTCTCCTTCCTTCCTGCAGATGCGGCGGCATAGGCTGGGTAGGGCAGGCCGACAGGGGGCGCCGAGTGGCGGAGAAGATGCGGTGGCCGCTGGCGCCGGCGGTGGCGTCCCAGCCGCTCAGATGAGAAGCGGCGGCGGCGGCTGGGTAGGGCGCCGGGCGGCGGCTGGGTAGGGCAGGGGGCGGCGTGGGGGAGGGGAGGGGTCAAGGGCGAGGGTGCCTACTGGTGCGTGCCTCGACTGGAAGTGGGAGGGTGGGTGGGTCGTGGTCGTGGAAGTGGGAGGTTGCGGCCTGCGGGGGGTGGGCTGTACTGGGCCGGGGGCGGGGCCGCGGGGGGTGGGCTGTATTTCGGTTAACCGAGAAATACACCGAACCGACCGAATTTGGTTCGGTTAGTAGCCTAGCTAACCGAATTTTTCTGTTTATACTAAAAAAACCGAAATTTCGGTTTATTCGGCTTCGGTTTCGGTTCAGTTTTCGGTTGGTCGGTTTTTATGCCTAGCCCTACCTTCGGCCACCCGAAGTCCGGAGTATTCGGCTCCTAAGGAGAGCAACAGAAGGAGTCCGAGACTGTTCGGTGCATAACCGGACGCACCGATGGGTCTTCTGGAGCAAGCGGCTACCTCAGAGGCGCATCGTACTTTAATGGGTACGGTGGTTGAGAGGATTTCATCCGCCAAAATCGGGTTGCATGAAGCTTTTACGAGTCTGCTAAGAGGCTTTGAGGTACGCAAAGTAATATATATATATTTTGGACGGTACCGCACACGCTAGGTGTGGTCTATACAGATAGTAGCCCCTGAGACTCTGGTTGCTGTCCAAAGGCGGCAAACAGAGGATCATAATCCCAGGTAATGATTGCGCTGCTTTCATGTGCAGGCGGCTGAGGGTCCGGTGGCTGGCCGGACTGCTGAGTTTGCCGAACTGAGGCGACAGCTTGACGTGGCAGATGCCGACATCGCGCTTGTGAACAAGCGCCTTGACGAGGCATAGGGTATGTATTTTAGGGTGGTCACCAAATATTAAGAGGAGCATGATGCTAGTATCTATAATATGTTGTGACTGCAGATGGAGCTGCCGCCGTGGAGACCCTTCGGGCGGAACTTGCCCGAGCCAAGGAACAAGCCAGGAAAAGTGATGCGGCCGCCCTAAAGGCGGCCGAAGAGTTAAGAGCTCATCGCCAGAGCAAAGATAAAATAGCCAAGATGGCTGTTGAGCTGAAAGATGCCACCGGCCGAGATGAGCTTCTTGAAACGGAAAGCCAAGCGAAAGCGGCTGAACTGAAGAAAGCCATGGAAGCAGCCAAGGAAACCCGCTCTAAAGTCAAAGCGGCGAAGGAGGAGCTCCGTCAAGCTGGAGATATCACGGCTGGGAAGCCCTTTTTGTTGTGGACGAAGTTCGGAGATCCGAAGTATGCCCTCTGGATCAATTATGGAGTGCTGCAGACGCGTACTTGGACTTGGCAATGAGTGCTGCTGATGCGACTGAGTTTTTCAAAGATCAGAAAGATCATGAAGTGGAATGGTTGTTCTGGTCGCAGTTCAGTGCTCCAACGCGTCCGCTGCTGTTAAATGAACAAATGGCCGAGTGGGCCGAGCTCCATAGATTGTCTGGACTTACCATGAGGTCTGTCGTGGATCATCTTTGGCTGAAGGGACCGAGGCCGAATAGTTATTTTGGTTTAGTGCAACGATTCCTTGGTGTTGTGCCGCATATCGACGCTGTAAAGAGGTCGGCGTGCATAGAGGGTGCGCGGATGGCTCTTGCCCGTGTTAAGACATACTGGGCAGAGATGGAGGCCACCGCTATTGCAACCCGGGGTCCGGCCATAGGCCAGGTATCGGCCGAGCACTATTTTGAAGAAGTTCTAGAAGGCGCTCGTTTAATAGAGGCTCAGTGCTCGAAGAGTATCATGTTTGAGTGACATGTATCCCAATTGTAAAAACAATGCTATTTGGATTATAAAGGCTGTGTTTATACTTTTCCCTGAAAGTATTATGATGCCTCCTGTGCGGCCGTTTATGTATGTATATAACCTGAAAGTTTGCAGTTGTCGGCTTCAGCCCCCACGCATGTAACGCGGGGGTGTTCAGAAAAGCGTGTATTCACACTTGATCCAACGTCTTGGTCCATTAAGGAGGTGATAGCGCGGCGAACAAGGCAATCAGACTATATAGCTTTAACACTTTCACTTAGCCATAGGAGTTTGACGGTGGGGCTACTATATAGCCCCTGGTACTTCCGCGCTCATCCGAATACGGTGCACGTACATACATGACCGGGAAACCGGTCCTTCGTTAATGCGGAGGAATCGCAAAGATTCCGCTGAGTCATCGAGTGGTTGACCAGTCTCGCGCTTTATCATGACAGTCAGTTTTCGGCTTTCTCTACTAAGGTGCTCATCCAGATGAACCAGGGCACAATCGCAGTAGTTCTCCCGGTGCCACCTTAGCCGATAGAGCGGAACGTAAGGTAGCAAAACACGGGGGCCGGGCAAACCCAACTATTGACCAAAGACATGATTCGGAGCTGATGCATATAAGGCCAAACTCGCGACGCCGAACAGTCCCTAAGGTATTCGGACTTTACAACATGTGCTGGGCTGAGTAACGCCCTCGATAATGAACCCTGAATTTCCAGGTACGTGCATTAGTCTGACATGATGAAATGCCAATAACGCCAGCATCCCTCTCGGTTGTGTTGAGTATCCGGAGGGTGTGAAGCAACAAGAGACAGTAAAAAAGGTTTACACAGGATCTTAATCTAAAAAGAAACCTTTGAGCGGGGCCCTGCTGCACGTCTGCGCCTGTGTCTCTGTTGTGCCGTATCCTGGAAGGGTGTAGCACGATGATCATCTGTAAAAGAGAAAAACCCAGGTGAAAGTCTCCGTGCGAAAAATTGGTTATTCTTAATGAACCATTAAAATGCAATCTAAATAGGGTCCAGCCAAATTGTAGCCTTTTTTACATGCGGGAAGCCCCTAGCACCACCTATGGGGGTATATCCATCGACCCAATCTCAGGTTTATCTGAGCTGTTACAGCTAGTGGTGCGCCGGACTCGTCTAACCGTGTCCACGGTCTTGACGACCGAGCATTTATTCTGGTTGGAGAGGCCGTTCAGTGTTCGGCTGCTAGAGCCGCCACATATTCCTCCGCACGTAAGGAACACTCTGTGTTTCCGCTAACTATGATGATGCCACGTGGACCGGGCATCTTAAGCTTAAGATAAGCATAATGCGGTACTGCATTAAAACGAGCGAAGGCCCTTCTTCTGAGTAGTGCGTGATAGCCGCTTCGGAATGGAGCGATGTCGAAGGTTAATTCTTCGCTTCGGAAGTTGTCGGGAGAACCAAATACAACCTCTAGTACTAGAGAGCCCGTACAGCGGGCCTCTGGGTCTGGTATTACTCCTTTAAAGGTAGTATTGCTTTGGCTGATTCTTGTTGGGTCTATCCCCATTTTGCGGACGGTGTCCTGATATATCAGATTAAGACTACTGCCGCCATCCATAAGGACTCGGGTGAGATGGTATCCGTCAATTATTGGATCTAGCACCAAGGCGGCCGATCCTCCGTGCCAGATACTAGTCGGGTGATCCCTGCGATCAAAGGTGATCGGGTAGGCCGACCAAGGGTTGAACTTGGGGGTGATGGGCTCCACGGCGTATACGTCTCGGAGTGCGCGTTTGCGCCTCCTCTTTGGTATGTGAGTTGCGTAAATCATGTTCACTGTTTTGACCTCTGGTGGGAATTTTTTCTGTCTCCCAGTGTTCGGCTGGCGAGGCTCATCCTCATCTTCACTTGGTGTCTCCCTCCCATTGTGTTCGGCGTTTAGCTTGCCGGCCTGCTTGAAGACCCAGCATTCTCTGTTGGTGTGATTTGTAGGTTTGTCGGAGGTGCCATGAATCTGACATAATCTGTCTAGAATCTTGTTCAGGCTGGACGGTCCATCTCTGTTGCCTTTAAATGGCTTTTTCCGTTGACCGGGTCGAGAGCCCCTGAATCCGGCGTTCACCGCCGTGTTGTCTGGGCTGTCTTCATTGTTTCGATGCTTGCTTTTATTGCGTCGCGGTTTCCCGTTGCCATCCCTGACTTCAGATGTGCCTGGGTCACTGGTGCCGCTATGGGCCAGCCAACTGTCTTCGCCCGCGCAAAAGCGGGTCATAAGGCTTGTTAGGGCTGTCATTGTCCTTGGTTTTTCCTAGCCGAGGTGTCTGGCGAGCCATTCATCCTGGACACTGTGTTTGAAAGCCGCTAAGGCTTCGGCATCCGGGCAGTCGACGATTTGATTCTTCTTCGTGAGAAATCTGTTCCAAAGCTTTCGGGCTGACTTTCCGGGCTGTTGAATTATGTGACTTAAATCGTCTGCATCCTAAGGTCGGACATAGGTCCCTTGAAAATTAGCCCTAAAAGCATCCTCAAGCTCTTCCCAACTTCCAATTGAGTTTTCGGGGAGGCTTTTCAGCCAGTGCCGAGTTGGTCCTTTCAACTTGAGGGGCAGGTATTTGATGGCGTGGAGATCATCTCCGCCAGCCATGTGGATGTGAAGGATAAAATCCTCAATCAAGACCCCAGGGTCTGTCGTTCCGTCGTATGCCTCTATGTTCATGGGTTTGAATCCCTCTGGAAATTCATGATCTAGCACCTCATCGGTGAAGCATAGGGGGTGCACGGCACCCCTGTATTTGGATGTGTCATGGCATTCTTCTGACGGTTGTAGTGTTCGGTTCTGATTCCGAGCTGTTATTCGGTCAGTATAGTCATTTGGGCGGCCATGATTCTGTGCCGGAGCGCGCTTCCTAGATCTGTAGATGGACCTAGCCATACCGGCTTTTTTGTGCAGGTCCTCACGTAAATCGTGCACTGACTTGTGTGCGACGTCGTTGGCCGCCCCGTCGCGGCCACGGGGTGGTCGGTCCGGCTGATCGGCCGTTTTATTTTTTGGCTGAATGGGCTCTAAAGCCTCATCGTCGAATTCAGGCAGCAGCTTGCACTTTGGATAGCTCTTTGTGTGGCGACTGCCACCGTACTTTTCTTCAGTGTCAAGCACTTTGTTCCATCTGCTGTTGAGCGTATTCTGCGCGGCCTTAAGCCTTTGCTTCTGCTTCTTCAGGCTCCTCGCCGTGGCAATAAGCCTTCTATGGAGGTTCTCTAGTTCCAAGTGCCTTTCCGGGATGATGTGTGCATCGTCGTCCGGACTGTTCTCCTCTCCGGAGACAGGTTGATGAGCTTTACCCTCGGCGTCGTCGTGATCGGACAGCGGCTCCGTACTATGTTCGCCGTCCGCTGGCTCATCCTGCTCCATCGCTGGGTCCATGTGGTCGTTGTTTCCTTTGGAGTCGACCGGGGATTATTCTTTCTTGCGCTGTTATCGTTGTTTTTGCTGAGGCGGGATTTTGAGCGGCGCCCACGTCGTCGCTTTGGTTGCTTCTCGAGGGGATTATCCTTCACTGCATCCTTCCGTTCCTCGTCGTTGTTTTCTTTGGGTGTATCCACCATGTGTATATCGTATGATGAAGTGGTTGTCCAACGCCCTGTAGGCGGTGGTTCCTGTTCCTCTCCTGCATCGTCGTCCATACCGTCGATGTCTTCGGAGTCGAAATCAAGCATGTCGGTTAAGTCGTTGATAGTGGCTATTAAGTGGGTGGTGGGTGGGGAACGAATTTCTTCGTCGTCCGCTTCCCACTCGAGCCGGACATAGTTCGGCCGAGGGTCTCCTGACAAGGAGAGAGACCTCAATGAATCTAGCACGTCGCCCAAGGCAAGTGCTGAAAAATATCCGCGGAGGTAAACTCCATGATCGATGCCCAATCAGATTCGATAGGCACGGATGCAAGCGGTTCGTAGCCTGTGGCCGGGGACGAATCCAAGGGTCCGATAACACAGGTCCCACAGGAGGTGAAGTCGGTATTCGGCTCTATCGCCGCTGAGTGTGCGGCCTTCGTGGCGGGGTCCATCCACCCGTCCTCGGATGGCATGATCTGCTTCGGATTGAGGACCGGAGTAGCCGCAGGTGTGATCTCCCGAACACCGTCCGATGGCAGAGCTAAGTCATGCTCGTCGTGACTGTGCGGCGCACCTGACATGAGCTCGAATCCGTCGAAGATCAAGTCTCCGCGGATGTCAGCAGTATAGTTCAAGCTTCCAAATCTGACCTGATGGCCAGGGGCGTAGCTATCGATCTGCTCCAGATGGCCAAGCGAGTTGGCCCGCAGTACGAAGCCGCCGAATACAAAGATCTATCTGGGGATAAAAACCTCACCCTGGATCGCATCATTGCTGATGATCGAAGGAGCCATGAAGCCTTTACCGTGGCGGCACAGTGGAACTCTCAATGAAAGCACCAATGCCGGTGTCAAAACCGGCGGATCTCGGGTAGGGGGTCCCGAACTGTGCGTCTAAGGCTAATGGTAACAGGAGGCGGGGGACACAATCTTTACCCAGGTTCGGGCCCTCTCGATGGAGGTAATACCCTACTTCCTGCTTGATTGATCTTGATGATATGAGTATTACAAGAGTTGATCTACCACGAGATCGTAGAGGCTAAACCCTAGAAGCTAGCCTCTGATTATGATTGTTGTTGTCCTACGGACTAAATCCTCCGGTTTATATAGACACCGGAGGGGGCTAGGGTTACACAGAGTCGGTTACAAGGGAAGATATCTACATATCCGAATCACCAAGCTTGCCTTCCATGCAAGGGAGAGTCCCACCCGGACACGGGACGAAGTATTCAATCTTGTATCTTCATAGCCCAACAGTCCGGCCAAAGTATATAGTCCGGGTGTCCGAGGACCCCCTAATCCAGGACTCCCTCAGTCCCCGCTGTCAGGTGGAGGAATAATTATTTTCCGCATAATAAGGAGGCACTTCCTTGCGGCTGCCGTGGACCCAGCTGTCAGCCTCTCCACGTACAGTACTCTTCTGATGGAAGTTGTTCCTTGACCACGTTGACCACGCCGCGCCGAGAGCACCAGGGCGGTGGACGACGGCGAGACCTAGGAAGGGGACGATGCGGAGCCGGGGAAGACACAGCATTGGATGCCCACACGGAGAGGAGTACGAGGGTTCACTGGTTCGGCTGCGGTGTGAGGTTGTCGTCGCCGTAGAATAACAGGGGGTGTGGGTGAGTGGAGGGATGCCCTGGCCAGCGGTGGGAGTAGTAGGGGGCGGTGAGGCCTGCGCGGCAGCACAACCGGCCACGGGAGGCAGGAGCAGGCGGCACGACCGGTGCTGCTTTGGGCGGCTGGAGCAAGAAGACCAGAGGTTGAAGAAGCACGATGGCCGTTGGATGGACATCGTACGGTCACTGCAGCTAGAATCGTTTATATTGACTACGTTGACAAAGCCCTTGGTACGCGTCAACTTAGTAGGCCTACAGGTCAGCTTCCGAAACGGTGTGCCCCAGATGTTAGGAGGAGGAATCATTTTTTGGGCGGGTGAAGCTAGAATATCCGAGATTGAAGAAGAAGCACGGCATCCGTTGGATGGACATCCAACGGCCACTACTGCTAGAAGCGTGTGTTGACTATAAGTTGACAAAGCCTTGCATACGCGTCAACTCTTTTTTTTGAGGGGACGCGTCAACACAGTAAGGCCACAAGTGTGTGGCAGAGAACTTATAGCCCATTTGAGATTTGTAAGAATGTGCAGCCAATTTTTGAATTCTAATGGAATTTACTATAGCCCATTTACAGTTTGTTAAAATTACAGCCCATTTCAACCAACCGTTCAAAACAGAATTCAATAAAATTTCCCACATTTTGATGGGATCCGAAATATTTTTATCCGGAAATTTCTAGTCAGATTAAATACAATTTCAATATAAATTTATATTAGGTAAAAATCCAATGAAACATTGCGTTCGCTACAATTAATGAAATTAAATTTTTCAATATCCAAAAATAATATTTTATAAAGTAATTACGTGTTTGGTGCATTTTTTATAGTTACTGCCCAGTTTTTATAATTACATCCCATTTATTATTTCTTAAAACCCATTTTCTTATTAAGCCTAATGCATCCCTCCTAGGAAAGATTTGCAGCCCAGCGGGGCAGAGAATAACAACTTGACCTTGCCTGGGTATTCCTAAAAAAAGCATAGCTGGGCTAGCCATTTTCAGCTTGAAAAAAATTAATATCTAGGCTGGATATCTGGCCTGGGCTAGACGGGCCACAACCCGCCTAGTTAATAGTTGCGGCGATGTTTTCGTTGTTGTTCAGAGGAGAAAAATTAATATCTGGGCTAAACATCGCTCAAGAAATACTCTGCAGTGCTCACACCTCAAAAACACAAATACTGCTCGAGCTGCTTGGTCCCAGCTGTCGGCCGCTTCTTGTGCAATTCTCTTGTTTATTGACTACATAGATTGACAATGGTGTGGGACCCTGATGTCAGGAAACCAAGAGGAAGCAAAAAAAATTGTTTTATGTACTAATAAGGAGGCACTTGCGTACGTGCGGCTATGGCCCTGGTGGGTCCCCACTGTCATCCTCTCCAAGTAAAGTCATCTCCTCATCCTCATGTCCGTTGACCATGTTGACAACACGCGATGGCGGCGCCGCGGCGAGTGCAACAACTCGAAGGACGACAGAGAGGGCCTCGCGGGCCCTACGGATGGTCTGATACAGCGCCCGCTGCTCATTCTGGAAGCCAGGATCATAGGGCCACATGTCCGCAATGGCATTGTCGTTCGCTTGTTCACCGGTGCTCGTTGAGGAGATGGAGGTTGCAGCACAGGTCCTCCTGCGCTGGTAGGTCTTCCGCCATTAGGGCGTCGAAGTGCGGCCGCACCTGCTCTATGGTGAACACGGCATGAACCGGTTTGGATAGTGGCGCCGGCTCCTAGTCGGAAGCTACGTCCATCGTCTGATTGTCGTCGCTCAGCTCGGCGAGGTAGCTGGCGAGCCAGCATGTCCGGCTGCTGGACCGACCCGCTGCCAAGCACGAGTCTGACTACCCTGGCCCACCCAGACCGCCTCCCTCGCCCGCGCGCGCTTTCCTCCCAAAATGGTCAGCGCCGCCCGCCCCGCTTCCCGGTGCATGCGATTGCTCCGCCTTCAAACGACACAAGTGTCGTCCATCCGTCCTTCTGCCGCCCACATTAATGATACGCGGTTGCCGAGGCGGCTACTCCGGCGCCACACGTCCGTCCCTCCGCCGCCCACCATTGCTATATAAACTGCTGTGTCGGCCATAGCCGCAGTCATCTGCATCTGTTCCTATTCTCCTGTCCACACCACTACTGCCCACCATGGCTTCCTCGCGCTCCAGCGCTCTTCGGGACGGGCGGACGACGGACCACAAGGAGATGGCAGTCATTGCTGCCGACTGGCTGGCCGGTAGGCAGCCGGAGGACGATGACGTCCCAATGGAGAACATGGTAGTCGACGATCCGGCGCCAACCTCCTCCTCCGCGCCATCCTCGCCGGTGCATTGCACCATGACCATCGGCGAGGCCCGTGCCCAATATATGGACACGGTGAGGCAGAAGCGTGAGGAGCAGTTCCGGGAGGCGCAGGCCGACGCCGCCTACAACCACCATCTCCTCTAGGAGCACCTGCAGGTAGAGGAGCAGATCGCCGCGGAGCGGGCGGAGCAGGAGGCGCTGCTTGACTAGTACCGCTCCGCCCGCGAGGGACGCCTCGAGCGCTGGCGGTACCACATGCGGGTGGCGGAGGCTGCGGCCGCCTACAAAGAGGGTGATGAAGCGGGCGAGGCGCTGTTTGGCGAGACCGAGGACGAGGCAGAGGACAATGCCGGCTCCGACGAGTCCCCGCTCCGCTGGCGTCGACGAGGCCCTGCTTCGCCGAGGCCCCGCGGCACCAACAACGAGGCAGAGGACACCACCGGCTCTGCCGAGGCCCCATCCTGCCGGGAACGAGGGGGAGGATTTCCCCCGCTCCGCCGAGGCGCCGCCCGCCGGCAACGAGACAGAGGACATCGCCGGCTCCGCCGAGGCCCCGCCCCGCTGCCAGCGAGGCCGCGCCACACAGAAAACAAGGAAGAGTAGAACATGGTAGGTCGCCGCCGCTCGGGTCCAAGTAAGGCCACCGTTGCTACCCTCGGTTGAAGCCAAGCTAGGCGGGTTGACCACTGACGGCCGGTTAGCTTCTTGGCGGCGACGTGGAGTCGGAGAGCTATGTTGGAGAAGGACGCTGCTTCTACTTAACTGCTGGTGCAGTTGGCTGACTGACACGTGGGCCCAATAGGCATCTGGGCCACATGTCAGTTACGCAACTGCACCTGCAGTTAAGTCACTGAAGCTTCTGTTCGGCTTAGCAGGACACAGGTGGGTAGCTTCGGTTAATTAATTATACCTCTAGCGCACCCCTTTTTAGTTGAAGAATGTATGAAATGTAATGAAATCTGGCATGTTTATATGAAATCCGACCGTGTATGAATGAATTTATTTCGATTAGTTCGAATTCTTGTATCACTGGCATTGGATGAACATGCACAACAATAAGTACTAGGATTATTCCGAGGGTGATCACCTCGTTTGCCGCAGTTTCACATGTACTCCCTCCGATCCTTTCTAGTGTGCATACAAGTTTTGTCTGCAGTCAAAGTATCTCTACTTTGACCAATCTTATAGAAAAAAGTATGCACTTTCACAATGTGCGAAGTAAAAAGGAATAGAAGGAGTACAAAGAGTTTGAGCAGCTTTTTAGCGTTCCTGTACATTGCAATCAAACACATAGGCCTGGCAATTCATAGAGAACATTCAAAACAATCGATGATTATGCATCTCAGCGATTCACATGTCAGAGCCAATATTTACTTCACAACTAAAGAATAAAGAAAAAATGGATCGACGCTGCTGACAGCAAAGGGAGTCCCATTCGAAAATCTCAAACGCATGTCTTCTTGCTAAAATCAATGAGCAAAATTTGACAAGGTTTTCCCATTCCAAAATATCAAATGCCTACGATTGTGGAATGGGCAGGGTTTGCCATCAGTTCGTACATTGACATGGCACCTCGTAGTTCCACCAAAATCAACCAAATTCGCGCGTAGCCTGTATGATTTCGCCCTTATATGTTGCAACACCTTGAACTTATCGGCACCTCCTTTCTTGTGGTGGAAATGAATGATTCGATGTATTCATGAACATTTTGTGCAGTTCCCATTGAAATCAAGCTGAGCACCCTGTTTGCACAAATACAAGAAAAGTCATTAGTATAAAGCAAATTGTACTATGAATTGACAATTTAAACAGGCACCGACATGGTCCAGGTAGAGCACACTTTTCAAAAATTGGAACTCACCGGAAAGAATCCTAGAACAACATTGTACTCGCACATCACAGCAAGAAAATGGAGATTTGTCAGTCCTTCTGAGCTGAAGTTAGTTTGGTCTTGTGGGGGGTAATGTAACCATCCTTCAACTGCTCCTTCTGATGAGAAGATAGACAGGGCTTCTTCATCCTTGCATAATCGGAACTAAATGCTTCTTCAGAGGAGGATGATCCTGTTGTGCAAAACAAGAGGATAACTAAATGCTAGCATCCCTGTTTGCTCGAAAAAAGGAAAGGAAATATTTAAAATAGCACAGATGAAGCACTTCTCAAGGACAATACCACTTTTTGATGACAGTATCTAAACAGTAGCACAACACCAATAGAGATGACAAAGCTCAATCATATGGATGAAATCAGTGGGCGAGTACCAACCTTTGTCAGGAGGCTTATTGTGTAGAGCATACAGATGAAGCACTTCTCCGGAACCATCTGTTGCTATGTACTGTGGTGGCCATGCTTACTATATACTCCTCGATTAGATTAATGTTTCCAACATCTTCTTGTGCAGTTCCACTAAAATATATGGTATCTTCAAAGAACATCCCTGTTTGCACAAGTAGAGATAATTACGTATTACATTAAGAGTGGCATCAAATCAGTGGCAAAACAATTGATCGTTCCAGCCATAGCAATAAATTAAGATGGAAAACTATATCATTACTTGTGTCATCACAGTTCCAGGGCTTCATTATAGCACCAGGTTGATTTTTGTGGTTCTTCCGCTTGTTCTTCCCCTTCATCACTTGGTTCAGTAACAGACAAGCTTCGCCTTCAATGTAAGATTTAGCATGTCAATTAGGTTGCACAAGTATAGCACTAAACAATGACATTAATTTTCTGATGAAAGTGGCAAAATACAGGCCAACAGTTGTGAAATATCCTTATCTTACCTCAATGGGATATTGTAGTGCACATACGGATTGGAAGTCTTGTCTCCATTTGTGCAGTTCACTAAAATCAAGCAACATTACCGTACAAGTAGAATAACATATGAAAGCACACTGTAGAATCATGTGAAAGAAGGCTAGTACTGACCTCTCATGACGTGGAATTCAAATAACTCACAAGAAGAAGATCTGAACCAAATTTGCCAACACCGATAGGAAGTAAGATCTCCTCTTGTGCAGTTCCACTAAGATCAAGCAATAAACCAACGTTGTCGGTGTGACATTTTGGTTGAACTGCACAAAACACTCTTAAAACAAAAGTGTTTTGTGTAGTGCAACAAAAGGTCACAATGGCAACGAGGTGAAGTAGATAACCCTGTTTACACAGAGGTGCAAAGGAAACAACTAGTGGTCAATAACGGTGGATGACACAGAAGCCAACAAAAAGAAGCATCTACCTTACCTAAATGGGAAAGAAAGCAAGACAGTGGCATTTCTCAAACGGTGGCATTGATTAATATTAACAGAGAGATTATATTAACAATAAAATTTGTTAAACATGTAATTTGCTTTTAGTTGTGGCATTGCATCAATTTTCCAGTGGCATTATTAGAGGGTGCTTGTTTACAGGGCCATTTTGGTGGAGGGACTAAAAAACTCCGTGTCAGTCCCATCTAAACCAAACAGGAGGGACTTTTAGGGACTAAAAGTGGGCATTTGGGACTAAAGAAAGAAGACCCCGAGGGAGAGTCTTTTTGGGACTTTTTCCAACAGTTGCCCCTACCACGCATCGCACCTTGTCTCTATTAGTTCATTACTAGGGGTAACATGGTCTTTTAGCATGTCATTTAATAACCTCTAGTCCATGTTTAGTCCCTGGAACCAAGCAGGTAGGGACTAGGGAGTTTTTAACCAAATAGGGCCTTAGATTAACAACAGCTAAAGAGTTGCACGGGACAGTGGACGCACCAGCACCATGTGCATCTACCGATGTACTGGGGTGATGCCCAGTCTGTTGCAACAAAGAACAAACAACCAAGGAGCATATTTGTTTTGTTATCTTTAGACACCTTTCCCTATGTGAGCGCAGCAAATCTAGTCCTGCTCAAACTCTACAGCCTTGTCCCCCAAAACAAAAGATCAGTTCGTTACAGATGTGCGTACTGCGTTTGTCATTGTTTTCCCTTTTCGACCAACGTAGGTGTTGGATAGCCAGACTGTACTAGTACTTTCCCCACTTCCTTTCCTCTCTGAACCACATCCTAGATTTATGCTATACAACTTTCCCCACTACTTTCCCCCATTCCTGTCCTCTTTGAACCACGTCTTAGATTCATGTGATACAACTTTCTCCACTACTTTCCCCCTTCCTTTCCTTTTTGAACCACATCCTAGATTCATGCTATACAACTTTTCCCACTACTTTCCCCCATTACTTTCCTCTTTGAACCACGTCCTAGATTCATGGTATACAACTTTCCCCACTACTTTCCTGTTTGATCCAACACCTAGATTCGAGTGCAGAAGCGGAAAAAGCCCACATGCAGCTAGAGCAATGCATGTGGAATAAGTAAATTATACGTTAAGGTTCTTGGGGTGTGGTTCGGTGGGCGACCGGAGGCCGTTCGACCCACACTATGTACGATGGCAAAGAAGAAGGGTTAGGAGGCCCTCCCGCGCCGCCGCTGGGTGAAAGTGAACAGCTGCGCCGGTAGTGGATTCCCTCCCTTGCTGATGGCGACAGCGTTAAGCCTCCTTCCCTTCCCGACGGACGGATCCTGCCGGCTCTTTGACCAGCAGTGAGGGGAGAGAGAGAGGCCAACAAAGTCTTGTTTAGATCTGGAGAGGGTGAGAGAGTCTGAAGAGAGCAACTACAAGCAGACCAGCAGTGAGGGGAGAGAGAGAGAGAGGCCAACGAAGTCTTGTTTAGATTTGGAGAGGGTGAGAGAGTGTGAAGAGAGCAACTACAAGCACTGAGGCTCCAGCGTGTATATATATACTGGAGAGAGTGTGAAGAGTGCAAACCCTAGAAAACAAGCGCCGAGGCTGCAGCTTATACGTGATGAGGTGATTATACGGTCACTACGAGATCGTATAGCTCCGTGTCCATCCATTTTGACCAGTCAAAGAATCCTCCTGGCATGAATTATGCTCAAGTGTAGTTATCGAACCCGAGACCTCAAGTTTGATGAGCGAACAGCCTAACCAGCCACACAACCCTCCCGTTATGTTCAACGAGAGGAAAATAACCTTTTATACATTCCTGCATTCGTGTGACAAGCATGCCGTGTTTTTTGTGTGTGTGTGGGAGTCATTGGGATTTAAATCATAATCGTGTCATGTGGCTTTGGTGGTAAAACTATCCACAGTGGTGCAGAAATAATGCAGCCTTAGTCACCTTAGCTCTCTCCATGTAGTACGTTGGGTCCCACCAGTCAGAGGGTGAAACAAACAAATTAACAAGAAAAATTAAAAGCGCCAGCAGTGTATCTTACCTCACACATCTCGCTACTGCTCGGGAACACTGTCCAATTGATGCCTCTGTTCGCTCACGTACTATTTTAAGTGAATCCTTATTATAACATGCACACAATTTTGGGCACTTGTATTCGACCTAAGTCAGTGTGCCATCGTATCTCGTACGACTCCCTCCGTCTAGGTGTAATAAGTCACGTTAGAAGGTGCAGCGGGACCAAGGTGCAAGCAGATTGGAGGAGAAGGAGAAACTTGACCGGTCATTCCTCCAATCAAAGCCCTGATTTCTGTCTCTAAACGCAACAATTAATCCAAACAACTAAGAGATGCCATTTTAGCTACCATTCAGGGCCACGTATTAACTCGCATGCAAACCGACTTTGATTTCTTGACTGATCAACGCGTAGTTGCGCTCCATGCATTGGGTTTCCGGGGGAGATAACAAGGCAGAGTAAGGAGCGTTTTGTTACATTGCTTAGGCTGGTCATAGTGGTGAGTAACTTGGACTAGTACAACATGCATATGTTACTAGTCTATGTTACTACTACGCGAAGTATGTCGTCGAAAGCGAGCCGATCTGGCTCTCCTGAGCTAGCAAGGTTTTTCTAGCCCACCCAAGCTAGCTGGCCCACAAAAGCTAACATATTTTAACAGTTACAAACGCCTAACCTTGCCCGGCTATGCTATAAGCTGTTCTTGCTAAGGATCCAAACGCTCCCTAAGTAACAACGCTCGCTAGCAATGAGGCCAGGAGGGGATTGAGATGCGAAGTTAATGGACGACGCCTAAACATTTTGGGAATATCTGATTTCCGTAGGATGACTTAACACCTAGACGGAGGGAGTACTACTCCTCAGTCCAGGTTTGATGGAATATTCGTCACCTCTTCTCTTCTTGTACGTACTCCATTTGTATCTCACTTCCTGTGGCTTCGCACTCGCATGATTTTCCTATTATATGAACCTGTGTGTGCGTGTGCGTGTGTGTGTTTAATAGCATGTGTGTGTTAGAGAGAGCGACAGATCGACCTACTCCTACAGAGAGATGGTGTGTAGTGTACGATTTTAGCTGCCAGAGTCGGTGCATCCTCTCATTTCCGGGCGTCCGGTAGGGACAGGCGGACAACTGCCATGCCCGCTCCTGACCAGCCTGGCCCACCCAAAGCCCCTCCATCGCCCGCGCGCTTCCCGTCCGAAACGGTTAGTGCCGCATTCATGCCCGGGCAGAGCGGACGCGACCTCTCACTAGCGCCTGCGTTGAAGGGAGAAGCAGATTCAAGAGTGATGGTTGCTTCGTCCGTCCAACTTACTGCTGGGTCTATGTGATTTGACGGCTCATTGGTCATTATTACTGAGGTGGTAGGACTGCTAGATGTCCCACGCTTTCGGCGAAAGGAAGTACTACTAGATTACAATTTTCTCTATTCTTACAGCGGAGGAGTGCAAGAGTAGTGAAAACACGCAGCCTCAGTGATTACATGGCCCACCTCACACTATCTCCATATTTTCTAGACACCCTATGTCACCTAACTCTTTACATAGTACTCCCTCCATTCCTAAATATAAGTCTTTGTAGAGATTCCACTAGGTGGACTACATACGGAACAAAATGAATGAATCTACACTTAAAATGCAGCTATATACATCCGTATGTGGTTCATGGTGAAATCTCTACAAAGACTTATATTTAGGAACGGAGGAAGTACTTGTATAGTACGTAATGTAATTTATCAGCAAGATAGTACAATGCTATGAAGCTTCCAGCTTGTGTTACATGTATCTTGCATCGAAGGTTGCCCGTTGCAACATTTCATCAAATACAAAGGAGACTAACATGCATGCTATTGCATCTCAATGATTGACAGATCGTAGCAAATATGTACTCCCTCCGTTCCAAAATAAGTGTCTCAACTTTATGCTACATACGGAACAAAATGAGTGAATCTACACTCTAAAATACGTCTATATACATCAGTGTTTGGAGTATGTACTAGTAGTTCATATTGAAATCTACTAAAGGACATATATATTCCAAATAATATGATAATCTCTCTAACCAAGGTAGTAGGGACGAGGAGTAAACGGAGGGAGTAGTAAAAATTTCTCCTCGTCCTGCGAGCCACCGCGCGCGTGGGCGAGGGAGCGGGCGAAGGAGTACAGTACTACTACTACTCATGCAGTCCCTAGCCATTGAAACAGAGACAGCTAAAGAAAAAAACGATCCATGCAATCCCTAGCCCTTGAACAGTAAACCCTAACCAGGCTTTAATTTGCTGGCAACATCGGCGCTTCCTAAGAAATGAAGTTTGCAACCCTTTGACCATCGGATCATTTTGTGCAGTTTCACCAAAATCGAGATGAGCATCCCTGTGGCAAAGAAATTGAAGAAGCGTGATTAGAATAAGATTACTGGGACTAGTTGATGAGACATAAACTCATCACAAATACAGTACATAGAAGCCAGTAGAGGTATGTGCGGGGCAAAGAAGTAGAGAAATATCCACATGGAGTGATGTGGGCAGCTGGAGCAGTGGTGCAAGCCGACTGTAAAGGCCGTTGTACCTGAGGGATGTAGGGACGTAGCTCAACCTAGAGGAGGTCGGCGGGAGGAGGCAACTACCCATGTCGCGGCAGTGAGTAATGGACGAAGGCAACCTCACCGGCTTTGTGAGAGAGAATGGCGGGGACCCCTGATCGGGACGTGCCGACAGTGGGTTTTCGCCGTCGGCGACGGCGACCACATCTACACTAAGCATCCACCCCTTCCCCCGGCGGACGTGATCCGCTGGGATGTTAGAGATGTGGCCACAGTGGTTTTGTGCGAGAGAGTGTGAAAACTGAAGAGAGCAACCCCAGCAAGCAACCGTGTAGGCTCGTCCTGCCTATGTATATACTGGAGCGGTTTCCTTTTCTCTCCATATGAACCTATTTATATTGCGTACGTGCCACTGAAGAAAAAAAACTTTATTTATAAATGACGCGGCACCTACTACTCGTTCTCCTATAAACCTTGCGCTTGGCATCTCCAAACTATTAACCTTGCGATTGGCGCTTCGCCTCTTCGGGAAGTCGAGCAATAATGGTACTGTAGTATATATCGTTCTGGCTATATGAGACCGAATGAATTGCTGCACGACCACCACGTGGCGAGGGTCGAGGGGCGAGGGAGAGTGCGTACTATTACGTCTGTTTCAATATGGACTACATACGGAGCAAAATGAGAGAATCTACACTCTAAAATACGTCTATATACACCAGTGTTTGGAGTATGTACTAGTAGTTCATATTGAAATCTACTAAAGGACATATATTTCAAACAATATGATAATCTCTCTAACCAAGGTAGGGACGACGAGTAAACAGAGGGAGTACTAGTAAAATTTTCTCCTCGTCCTGCGAGCCACCGCGCGCGTGGGCGAGGGAGCAGGCGTAAGGCGTAGTAAGCAAGCTTCACCTCATCCTGTGAGCCACCGCGCCCGTGGGCGGGGGAGACGACATACTAAGCAAGCTTCTCCTCGTTCTGCGAGTTGACGGGACACATCAAAAGTACTCCAGTGTATAGAGCCTTGCCTCTAAGGTAGGCCCCACATGGTTTGCCTCTTTTTTAACATAATGCGTCAAGTCACAATTTGTTTGTTCACCCGTGGTAGACGATCCTCCCTCCATCTAGTGGAAAACCAGTACATGTGTCAAGTTACCACGTGGGCTGCCTTTTCGTACAGAAATGAGCTCCACCGTGTACCCGCGCGGGTGTGGTTGGGAAAGAGACGGGAGTACGTGCGCCGTGCGTGCACCTCTTCTCTTCGTGCACGTCCCCCACCTACGTGGGTGTGTGTGAGAGATACAAACCTAGACAAATGGCTTGTGCATTCGTGAGTGTTTTTTGTTTTGGGGAGGGGGAGGTTGATTTCGTGAATGTACTTGTCGGAATATGTGTCGATGACATCTCAAACAAAATTTTGCATGCAATGTGTGTGAAACGGAGGCCTATCCATTTCATATATAGAGGGTCGGGCGATCCACGAGAAGAGAGGGAGGGGTCATAGATATCGATAGAGTCGAAGAGAGGATCAAGTGGGTGGGTCCGAGATCGATGAAGAGAGCCATCGAAATTGTGTGGGTGTGCAAGTCAAAGATATAGGGCGACTGACCTAGCTACCGGAACGTCAGAGGGCACAGGTCAAGTTTGTGTGTGGCAGGGAGACATGACTAAGCGCTCGATGTATCGGTGTGTGTGTGTGTGTGTGTGCGAGGGGGTGGGGGAGGGGTAGGCAGAGGCCTAACTATAGAGGTAGAACGACTCGTATATGTGTTGAGAAGGAGAGACCCAGCTATGTCTTGAGGGAGATCGGTCGACGTCCATACATAACTGAAGGACGGGAAATAGGATGGGACAGAGAGAGAGAGGAGAGAGAGAGAGGGAGGGAGAGGGGTAGAGTGCTGGATGGGTGATGGAGTTGCTTCTCGAAGATGGTGGGAGAGGCCTACTAGACAAACTGAGGGTGGAACTGCAATATTATCAATAAGAGTGGGGATGTGTTTCTGTGTGTGCCTGTGCATGATAGATCTGTCGGGACACATCCATGGATGATGAAGGGGAACCATGTGTTTGGTAAGCAAACCTAACCAGATCGGTAGATCAATTGTTGTTTGTCGGAGGAAGGGAGAGACACAACTAATGAGGTAGATCGATCGACGCGTGGGGACAAACGAGTTATAAGGACCTAGCTAGCTATATGTATCGCGGGAGATTGGTCGGTGTACGTCAATTTGTTAGAGGCAAATAAGGCCCAGTGAGACGGATAGACAGAGAGAATGGAGCTAGGAGGTGGTGCGAGAGGCCCAGCTACTAGCTAGATAGGGGAGGAGTGTGCGGTTGTGAGATCGATGAAAAGAGGGGCGAGAGTTTACATGTGTGTGGGACCGTATGAGAGACACGAGGCAAGGACACATAAAGGAGGAGATTGAAGGTGCGTGTGTATGTTGTAGGCAGACATCGCTGGAGAGGTTTATCGATCGGTGTGTGTCGGAAAGGAGTTGTGGAGACTGTGGGAGAACGACCTAAAGAAAAAAATGAATGTGCGTGATGGATAGAATGCTGAGGGAGGGGGAGGGAGAGGAGGGCGTGTGCATGCACGAGAGAAAGTTAGTGGTAGCTACAAAGGTTAGAGGATTGTGTGGTTGTAAGAGACTAACAAACATCATAATTTGATATGAAAGTGGATTCATATATTTGAACAGGAGATCATAGTGTTTTAAACATATGCATGCATGAATATAGCGGTGATACGCGTGTTGTGGTTTTGCACATGTTATACCATAATGTGATAATGCATGGCGTTTGCAACTCACAGCTATATGTCGAACAATCTAAACCATACTATACATCGAACAATCTCACATTTTATTTCAATTTGTGATAATGTGTGGCGTTTGCAGCTTACAACTAAATATCGAACAATCTAAACAATACTATATATTGAACATTCTCACATTTTATTTGAATTTGTGGTAATGTGTGGTGTTTGCAACTCACATCTAAATACTTGTAGGCGTAGGGGGCGGGGCACCATACATAATGTGATAAACAGATTATACATATGAGACATGGATTAGTTTGTGAAGATCTAGCTAGAGCTTGAAATGTACTATGATTTGAAATCAACATAAAGTGGATTCAAAAAATTGAGATCGAGTTCATATAGTACACATAGTTCATATGTAACTCGAGACTAATCATGTGGTGTGCTGTGAAGATAATACACAAACGATGGTTTAACTTGACAATAATGACGATTGTATATCTTATTAAAAGAGATAAACGAATTCAAATGCTTTGACTTCACAACAATCATTATTGTAGATCTTATTCAAATAGAGGAACGAATTCAAATTTAGTTCATATTGAAGCGGTAGTATATACGTTTGGAATGCACTAAAACGTTCATTTGAGTACTAGGTTGCATGCATTATACACGTAGCGAAATATTTTAATTGAACATAACATGAATTCAAAGTTTTGAATGACATTTGTACTGCGAATCGATTTGGTACAGTACACGTTAGGCTTGTCCGGAAATTTCAACCCGCGCCTTGTTAGCCCGAAATATTTAAGATATATCTTTGTCTCGTTGTGCTCCGACAACTCCCTCCATCTCAACCCGTGCCTTGCTATTCCAAAATTACAACGCGCGCGAAAACTCTCACCTCCTGTGAAATCCCGACACGCGAAATGCCCGTGATACCCCTGAACCGAAAGAACCGCCTCAAATAGGTGGGGGTACTTTCGTAACTTACCCCACAATTCAGACAAGCGCGTCCCTAAGCCATGGTTCCCCACTCCCATCCGCCCACCCATTCGTACACCAAGGCCGGGAAAACCCATGAAGCCCCACACCCTCCTCCGTCCGCCACCCAGCCGGAGCCTCTTCCCCGACGACGTCGTCCACAGCAACACCTCGACGTCCCTCATCCACCGTACCGGATGAGGATCCGTCGTCGATCTGGTCGTCCCGCCGGTTCAGCCACCCCGTCCTCCACCGCCAAGAAGCTGCCCCGATGTTCCCCTCATCTTTCGTGCCACCTCCATTCCCACACCGCCGTCTTCACCTGCACCACCAGAAGAGCATCATCATCACCGTTTCCTCGGATGAAGCTGCGGCCTAATCGGCGCCACCAAAGAGGTTGTACACTAATCGCCGCATTTTCTTCTTGATTCGATCTCACGGTGATGCCGGCGCTCGGTCCCGAGCCGACACGGCGCGGCTCCATCCACGGCGGCGGCGCCTGCCACTTCCTCCACGGCGTCGCTCCCTCGGCGGCGACGTCCACATCAGTAGGAGCTGCTGCTACTTTAGCTCTCGCTCGCGTTGCTGCTCTGCTCTTGCTCTCGGTCCCCCGCCTGGTCTGCTCTTGCTCTTGCTCGCACTGCTGCTCTCGCTCTTGCTCTTGCTTGCGATGCTGCTCCGATTTAGCTACACTTCAGTCGACTGAATCGACTTTTGGGTCAGTCAATTTTCAGGGGGTGGGGGGCTCGCCGGAGTTAAGGAAGAACCAGCCGCAGCGGGGAGGGGGGCTCGCCGGAGAGGTACCCCACTATCTATCTTAGGGTTCAGGGTGGGGGCGGTGGTCGCCGGCGATGGTGGGGCGGTGGCGTGGGGATCACCGGAGAAAAAGCTCAGCACGGGGGGGGCTACAGGGATGGCCGGGGCGGTGGCGGACCGGCGGTGGGGAGTGTTTTCGGGGCGGGCGGGGCGGCGCACCACCGGCCGCGGGCGGCGGGGGCGGCTGTTTGGCCGGTGGTGGCTGGCGGCTCAGGGGGGTGGAGGTTGAAGATGAACTGCAGGCCCTTGATTTCGAATCCAACGGCTGCAAAATCGACTGACCAGAGATGAAAAAGTCAGTCGACTGACGTGTAGCCTCACCTCTAGTGCGTTCAGTTTCGACAGTAAAATCAGTTTCGACAGCAAAATTCAGTTTCGACAGTTAAGTTCAGTTTGGACAGTTAAATTCAGTTTCGGCAGTTAAGTTCAGAGATGAGCGGCTGATGTATACATCTAGCACTTTGTGGTTATGTATTTTACGTCATCTATTGGATATGCTATTAGAATTCCACTCAGGTTAACGTTGTCTCTCTTGTCCTGCTTCAGCCTCGGCGTCGTACAACTCACCGGAGCTGCTCCAACGACAAAACCCTCCATCACAGCGGAGCAGTACCTCGGGCTCCATCTCAAGACACCTAAGATCTTCCTCCCCTCCTCCGACAGCCAAGTCAGCCGGAGCATCCTCACCGGCCAACCCAATCACGCTGAGATCGACATGGCTTCGCCAAAGAGGTTGTACACTTGTTGCATATCTTTTTTACTCTACATGTTATATATATTGTCCACTGAGCACACGGAGTAACGGGAAATACGATCATTTTATCCTACTATATGACAAGAAGTGAGGTGCCAGGCAACTTAGCTATCCATGATGGACTCTCTTGAACGCCATCATTATTTATCTCTGCGCGTTTGAGCTGTGCATTTGTTGATGGCCCTGGGAGTTGAGCTAGTAGGGCAATGGCCTAGGTCCAAAGTAATAGAAGTAGCACAAAAACATTTTTTAGTGTAGGCTTTTCCTTGCTCAAGCCTGCCTACTGGAATCGCCAGTGCTTGAAAGGAAAAGTGAATGAAAAACATAGGAATTGGAAAGTTTCGTATGGTACTACTTTTCATGAATTTGGTGCAAAGGAATGGAGCAAAGGAAAACTGTAGGATTTGTTCCTTTAGTGTCTCCTTGAAAGAAAAACCGTAGGAATTTTAATTTCCACTTATCCTCCTTTTCAAATTCCTATTCATGAAGCACAAGACTAAGAGATAGTAGCATAATAGCATTATAACCGTACATTTTCTTGTGGTTTGACTTAATCTCACCATGCTTCTTTGCATCCTATGATCTTCCAATTCTTGTGAACCAAACACCCAGATTGGCAGAAATCCTCTGTTTTTAAATTCTCTGTTTTGCACATGCATTCCTATCCTATTCCTGTCTATTTCCTATCCCTGCATTGTTAGAATCCTCAAATTCAAACAAGCCCTTACACAATTACTTCTATTATAGATATGTGTCAAAGAAAACCTTGTGTGGTTTGTCCTGCTCCTGCGGTGCTGTGTTCCACCCCAGCTCAGCTGCTCTAACGACGGAAGGGTTCACCACAGCAGGGATCCGCTCACCAGACTATCTTTCACCGCCTCAGATCTTCTTCCCCGCCGCCGGCAGCCACGACAACTGCATTACCATCATCAACTGAGCAGATGACCTTGAGGACTACACGGGTCCGCAAGAGAGGTCGCACTCTTCCGTGTCTGCTTACTTTATGCATCGCTTAATATGATGGCATGCTACTTTATCATCGTGTTCACCTATTAGACTCCGAGTCAAGTCCAAACTTATGCTGAAACTTGAGTTTTTAAATGGTTGTGGGGTACATATTGGGGCAGCAATCAGTACTATCAGTATACTATCTGGTTAATCTCGGGTGTCTACTGTGAGTTTCATGTTGGGTGCAAACAAACATTAAAGGGGCCATTATCTGTATTTTTTAACTAAAGCTATTATCTGCCTGCTATCATTGGTTTTGGGTCTATCCACAGTTTGCTACCATCACTCTGGATTTGTGCATGCACTCCTTACATAATCTCACTATGTTTTATTCCTATATGTCAGTTATTGTACACAATGGAACTGAACATGTAGAGCAAAAGAGACGAGCCTTGCATGGCAATAAAATTTCATGCAGACATCGCTCCATGGTGGGCGCAAAGGCACCCCCCTCCACCCATTTCGGATCGTAATCAAGAGGAAGATAACTGTTCTGAGGGGGATTCAGAAGCAGAAGACCACTCCTATTTACCCCATGAGGTATTCGCTCTAACTTGCCATGCTGATGTTGGTTATATCATGCATATCGTGCCTTGCATTGCTTACTTTATACATCAAATATGTCAACTGCTTAGTTTAGACATGCTTTGTGTGAATGCCATCTATTTAGTTTATTCATCATTTATGTGAACTATGCAATGCCATCTTGTTTAGCCAGGCATCATATATGTGAATTTTGCAATGCCATCCTGCTTAGCCAGTCATCTTATATGTGAATTATATCAGGCCATCCTTTTTTTCCGTTACGTATTACATTTGTCAACAATGTTAGTACATTCAACTACTCTTCATGTGCATCAGCCATTTGACACGGTGATGGAAAATTCTGGAGTGAAAACAAGGTTTTCAGAGCAGACTATGCTATGCTATCTGACGAAGCGCATATCTCGCTGGTTACGGATAGCTCCTCAGAGGAGGATTCAGAGACAGATGACCAGTCCTATTCCCCCCCCCCCCCCGAGGTGTATGCTCTAATTAACTTGGCAGGGTTATGTTGCTCATATCGTGCGTATGGTGTCTTGCATTGCGATGTCATTTGATTAGTTTAGACATGCTTTGTGTGAATGCCACCTGTTTAGTGTCTAATTACCATATATGTGAATTATGCATTGCCATCTTGTTGCAAGACATTATATATGTGAATTATGCAATGCTATCTTGTTGCAAAGGCATTATTTATGTGAATTATGCAATGCCATGCTGTTGAGCCAATCATCATGTATGTGAATTATATCATGCTATCATTTTTTTGTATTACGTGTTCCATTTGTCGACAACGTTTGTATATTCAACTACTCTTCCTGTGCATCAGCCATTTGAAGCGGTGATGGAAGTATCTGGAGAGAAAACAAGATATTCAGAGCAGACAATGCTACCTGCTGAAGCAGACATCTTGCTGGATACAGAGAGCTCCTCAGAGGAGGATTCAGAGACTGATGACCAGACCTATTTCCCCCCTGAGGTCTATGCTCAAACTTGGTAGGGTTATATTACCCATGTCATGCATGTTGTCTTGCATTGCTTAGTTTTTACATCATATATGGATTGCCATCTGCTTACTTGCTTACTATATAAATCATATATTTGAATTATATCATGCCATCATGTTTACATATCCAACATCTATCTGAATTATGGCATGGCAACCCATTTAATAAAGACATCATATAGTTATATCATCTCATCCTGTTTAGTGTTTACAGTCATCATATTTTGAATTATGTCATTCTATCCAGGAATTATATCATGCTATCATGTTTCCATAGGCGGCATGTATGTGAATTATGGCATGCCAACCTATTTAATAAACACATTATATAGTTATATCATGTCATCCTGTTTACACAGTCATCATATTTTGAACTATGTCTTTCCATCTTTTTTAGTTAGCCATCATAATGTGAAATTGTATCATGCTATCCTGTTTAGTTAGCCATCATATATGTGAAATTGTGTCATGCTATCCTGTTTGGTTAGAAAACATAAATGTGAATTATTTCATGCCCTCTTTTATTCCCCACTATCCATTGCACCTGTCTATCATACAATGTCTGTACATTCAATTACTTTTCTTGTTTATCAGCCATTTGAATTGGAGAGGGTGATGGCAGTATCTAAGGGAGTAACAACACGGTCTTCAGAAAACATAGTGCTACCAGTTGATGCAGATAGAACCACGGTTGTACTTGCCCAAGAACCAGCCCCACCACACATAACCCAGACTCTCGCAGATTGTACCCCTAACTAGTTGGACAGAGAACCAGCTACACCCCTTCTAACCCCAACCCCAGCAGATAGTAACCCAGTTCCAGTTGACACAGCACCGTCTCCACCACAGAGCACCCAAACACGAGCAGTTAGTAAGGGAACTGCAGTGCCCAAAGCACGAGGACCACCACTCCGAATCCCAACTCAATGCTTAAAGGAGAAGAAGAATTGTTCTCAGGTCAGGTTATGTAGCTATGGTTCATACTCCTTTGCTCTTGCATCACTGTATTTACTCAGACCAACTATTTTCAAATTTGAAGGATGGAATTGAAACACCAATGGCACAACAGGTATGTTTTAAACTTGTTTCTTTAACTGGTTTGCTGTTGTAACTTGCTCTATATTGATTTCAGTTTCAATTGAATAAATAGTTATGTTCTCATGTCGTACACATTACAAGTGTCTCTATAGTTTCCCACACTTATATTCTGTCTATTCTGCTTTGTCCTGAACAAATATTATTTGAACTGTGTATCTATCTTGATTTGGCAACAAAAACTAGAATGATATAGACCATAAAGTGACCATGGTACATAGATATATGTTTGTTTCATGCTGTTATCCTGTGCACTTTACTACTGAACTGATTTACCAAAATGAGTTTCATATACAACATGGTAAACCTGTGATGTGTCTGCTTGTTTCTCTTTTAGAATGCGGACAAAATATTGGAGAACAATACCCCATTATGCAATGGTGAAGGAAGTAATGCAGATAAGGTTCAAGATAGTGAGACATCCCTATTGGTCTCCAAGGAAGCTGATAAAAACTACCTTGATGATAGTGAGAGAACCCAGAAGTCTTGTCTTGATGTAGTCTTCGAGTTACTGGCCACTACTGCTGGCACAAGCTCTTCGAACTCGCTGCCTGAATCAGTTCGTCTTCTTGAGTCTCAGCTTCAAGTTGAAAGACATCGATCAGATGTGTTGCGACAGGAAGCTGAAGGACTGAGGAAGTCCCTGCAGAATTCAGATGCATACTTTCTGGTGCAACAGCAAGCGTTGGAGGATTTAAGCGCCAAACAAGAGAAAGTTAATAAGCTTGCTAAGCATCTTGCTAGCATTATGGATACCCAGAATATTGTTTCTTGAGATCTTCTGAAGTGGTTTCAGTTCTGGACTTGTTTTGCTGCGGTGTTTATTTGCATTGGTCGCCAACTTTGACAACCAGTGTATATGATATGCTGCTTTGTTCCCTATATTTGCACTGGTGGCGAACTTTGATGCCCAGTGGATGTAATATGTGTAATAGCCGTGATAGCCTAGCGTAAGTTGCTTGCTTATTTATTTCCTTGTTGTCTTGTTTATTTGTTTGCTTGTAGTCAGTGTTGTTCTTTTTCCGCGGTTTGCTAGTGGCCGCAATAACCTATTTTTTAAAACTAGGCCACAATAACATGGGCTACATATTTACTGTAGTGACACTGGGCCTTCTACGGGCCGTAGAAACAATGGGCCTTCTACAGGCTGTATCATCAATGGGCCTTCTACGGGCCGTATCATCAATGGGCCTTATACGGGCCGTATGATCGATTGCCCAAACTTGGGCCAATAACATACCGCTTTATGGCCGTAAACGGGCTAGAGTTGGAATCATCCGTTCATGGGCCGACCATAATGGGCCGTCGTTAATCGGCCGTATTTGATGACGCTATGAAAACGGCCCAACGTATTAACGGGCCACAAACGTGCCAACTGTAAGCACGGGCTGAATTTGGCCCACAAGTAGAAAATGACAGTAACGGGCCGTAAGTAACCGAATGCTGGAAATGAGCCCAAGAATAAATGGGCCCTGAGAAGGCCGAAAGATAACATGGGCTGGAAACGGCCAAACGGAATAATGGGCCGTTAATGGGTATAAAGTGATACACTATTCATTACGGGCCAGTTTTACCACGGGCCGTTAATGGGCTGAGGGTTACTAAGGGCCTCATATGGGCCAAAAGACGCCATGGGCCATACATGGGCCGGAAGTTAAAACGGGTTGGAATTATATTGGACGGCCCAGATGACGCTACTGTGCCTAATTCGGATAGGCCGTAAACGGGCCCTGGGTTAGCGGGTTGTAAATGGGCTATATGCGAACATGCCGTTAACAGGCTTGCCGTGGGCTGGCCCGCCACCTTTTGACCAAGTCAAACGGGCTGGCATTTTCACGGGAATGGGCCTCTGTTGGGCCGTGCCACGTGTCGACGTATCATAGGCGCTTTGGGTCCAATGAGTGGATGACATCTGTCCCAACGGTGAGCCGACACGTGTTTCCTCCAGCCAATGATGATTTTACACATGGAAAATCCCCATTGGTCTGGGCTGTTAACGGGTTATCGGATCCAAAACCAGACCCGATAGTTTAACGGCGTTCCGTTGCGGTGGATGCCACGTGTCGGTCACCCTTGACAAAAGCACTTCGGTGACGCGCGATTTATCGTCATGGAAGTGGACACTTCTGTGATGATAATTTTGGTAATGTCATGGAACACTTCTACGACAGCACAGGTATGACTATCTTGATTCTGTCATAAATTTGTCATGGATGTACATGCATGACAGAAAACGTGACCTACTGTGACAAACATGTATCATCACAGAAGTGTATTTTTTTGTAGTGCCACTTGGAACCGCGGGGCTCGGTGATATAGAACCACTCCTGCTGCCATAAGTCGGAAGATTCCGTGAAGGATCCTTTTAGCCAAACTGCGCTAGTAAGCTTGCTCACTATGACACCACCGCACTCCGCCTGCTCCCCCTCTATCACTTGCGGATTCACATTGAAGGTCTTGAGCCACAAGCCGAAGTGTGCAGGAGTTCGGAGGAAAGCTTCACACGTGATGATAAACGCCGAGATGAGAAGAACAGAGTTCGGGGCGAGATCGTGAACAATCTAGTCCATAATAGAACATGAGCCCCTGGACGAAGGGATTAAGGGCGAACCCTAATCCTCGGAAGAAGTGGGACACAAACACGACCATCTGGCCAGATTTGGGGGTAGGGATAACCTGCCCTTCCGTGGGAAGCCGATGGAGGATTTCTGCGGTCAGATACCTTGCCGCCCGAAGCTTCGCGATATCCTCCTCTCTGACAGAAGAAGCCACCCACCGGCCTCGACGGCTGGATCCGGACATGACTGAGGCTTGCGGCGATTGAAACCTGGGTGTTGGAACTCGAGGTAGTAAGGGTTGAGGAAGAAGCAAGCGTGGAGAAGAAAGACGGGTCTGTTCCCCTTTATAAAGGTTGTGGATATCGAACGCCTCCTCCTGGGCCTTAAAGCTTGCCTATTTCCAAGGAGTTGTACCCTAAAGACGGTTGGATTACCCACGGCCATGTCAATAAAGAATCCCGCAATAAGGGGACACGGTCTCTGCTTTGACAAGACATGCCAATGGCAACTGCATCTCGAAACGTGGAGCGACAGACGAAAAACGGTTCAAAATTATGACCGGGCAGATGTGATGTCATGTTGTAAAAAGTTGTCAGTGGATTGGACTCGTGGAGTATTATATTCTCTCTCTGCGGTTGTGTGTGGTGTGTGTTATAGGTCCGGATACAATCATTACGTCCGAAGACAATCTTAGAGTTTGAAAAGGGGAACCCGCCTTGCAATGCCGAAGACAAATCTGCACGCCGGACTCCTCGTCATTGAAGCCAGGTTCAGGGGCTACTGAGGGAGGCCTGGACTAAGGGGTTCTCGGGCGTCCGGCCTGTTAATCATGGGTCGGACTGATGGGCTGTGAAGATACGAAGACCGAAGACTGCACCCGTGTCCGGATAGGACTCTCCTTGGCGTGGAAGGCAAGCTTGGCGACCGATTATGAGGATTCCTCCCTCTATAACCGACCTCATGTAACCCTAGATCCCTCCGGTGTCTATATAAACCGGAGGGCTTAGTCCGGATAGATATACTCATTGCCATAGTCATACAGGCTAGACTTCTAGGGTTTAGCCATTACGATCTCGTGGTAGATCAGCCCTTGTAATACTCATATTCAGCAAGATCAATCGAGCAGGAAGTAGGGTATTACCTCCATAGAGAGGGCCCTAACCTGGGTAAACATCATGTCCCCTGTCTCCTGTTACCACCGACCTTAGACGCACAGTTCGGGACCCCCTACCCGAGATCCGCCAGTTTTGACATCGACACCTACCCAAGTTCCGCCTCGAGACGGCGGCGCTTTGTCCCGAAAGTACTATCTTTATTTTTCTAGGTCAAAATGACTTATATACCAGAAGAGGGGCACCGGAGGTGGGCCGAGGAGGGCACAACCCACCAGGGCGCGCCTGAGCTCCCTGGCATGCCCAGGTGGGTTGTGCCCACCTGGTGGGCCCCCACTGGTACTTATTGGCTCCAATATTTCTTATATATTCCTAAAAATTCCCCGTAAAGTTTCAGCTCATTTGGAGTTGTGCAGAATAGGTAGCCTGACGTAGCTATTTCAGATCCGGAATTCCAGCTGCCGGTATTCTCCCTCTTTGTGTGTACCTTGCATATTACGAGAGAAAAGGCATTAGAAATACTCCAAAAAGCATTATTATACATAAAAACAATGTAAATAACAGTAGGTAAACATGATGCAAAATGGACGTATGAGTCATCCTCATTGGTGCTCCTCCGTTGATGCGTGAGTAGTTCACCATAGACCTACGGATCCAAAGGCAGTAGCTAGATGGCTTCTTCTCTCTTTTTGATTCTCAATACAATGTTCTCCTCGATGTTGTTGGAGATCTATTTGATGTAACGACTTTTTGCGGTGTGTATATTGGGATCCGATGAAGTGCGAGTTTATGATTAGATCTATCTATGAGTATTATTTGAGTTTTCTTTAATCTCTTGTATGCATGATTGTTATAGCCTCGTCTTTCTTCTCCGAAACTTTGGTTTGGTTTGGCCAACTAGATTGATTTTTCTTGCAATGGGAAGATGTGCTTTGTGATGGGTTCGATCTTTCGGTGTCCTCACCTAGCGTATTAAGTACAAAAATATGGGGTCTATTCCTACATGAATAGATCTTGTCTACATCATGTCATCGTTCTTATTGCATTACGCCGTTTCTCCATGAACTTAATACACTAGATGCATGCTGGATAGCGGTGAATGTGTGGAGTAATAGTAGTAGATGTAGGCAGGAGTCGGTCTACTAATCTTGGACGTGATGCCTATATACATGATGATTGACTTGGATATCGTCATAATTATTTGTTCTTCTATCAATTTCCCAACAGTAATTTGTTTACCCACCGTATGCTATTTTCTCGAGAGAAGCCACTAGTGAAATCTACGGCCCCCGGGTCTATCTTTTACCATATTTTTTTCAGATCTATTATTCCAAAAAACCAAAACTACCTTGCTGCACTTTTCTTTACTTATTATATTTTGTGTTTTTTCTAGATCTATTTATCCAATCTCATACAATTTAATCTATTTTTTACCGTAGAGGGATTGACAACCCCTCTTTCTAGTTGGGTTGCAAGTATTTGTTCTTTGTGTGCAGGTACCGTTTACATAGTGTTGCTTGGTTCTCCTACTGGATTGATAACCTTGGCTTCATAACTGAGGGAAATACTTACCGTAGCTGTGATGCACCATCCCTTCCTCTTTGGCAAAATACTGATGCAGATTCAAACTATCGTCACCGCTATTGGATATACTCTTGATGATCTTAAGGGCATTAGTCCTACTCTCTGTCAGCATAAGATTAATATGGAACCCGATGCTAAACCCGTTGTTGATCACCAAGGGTGATTGAATCCTAAGATGAAGGAAGTGGTAAGAACCGAAATACTAAAGCTTCTGGAAGCAGGTATAATCTATCCCATAGCTGATAGTAGATGTGTAAGTCATGTTCATTGTGTCCCTAAGAAAGGAGGTATCACTGTTGTTCCTAATGATAAAAATGAACTTATTCCACCAAGAATAGTGACTGGCTATAGAATGGTAATTGATTTTAGAGAATTAAACAAAGCTACTAGAAAAGATCATTACCCTCTGCCTTTCACTGATCAAATGCTAGAAAGCTTGTCAAAGCACACACACTTTTGTTTTCTTGATGGATATTCTGGTTTCTCTCAAATACCTATTTCACAACCCGTCAAGAGAAAACCACCTTTACTTGCCCTTTTGGAACTTATGCTTATAGACGTATGCTGAATCCAACGCCCTAGGCAAGACACGCCCGACTAGGCTGAATCCAACGCCTGCGTAGCCGCCTATATGAGTCTGCCTCACACGTCGGCAGAAACACGAGCATCCTACATGCAATTCCACGTGTGGGGGAGGGTCATGGGCTGATGACTGCAACACAGCCCACAACCATACCACAAGTAGACCGTTAAACTTACTGACACCTACTACTATTACTCCACTTTGAGAGAGCTTCTATACTTGCCTCTATAGGTATTAAGTTCATGACAAATAGAGTAATGCATGAACTATGATGACATAATGTAGACATAATAAAACTAAGCAAATATGATTAAACCCCGTCATTTTACCCTTAGTATGAACAATACAAATATGTGCCTCGCTACCCCTCCTGTCACGAAGTGAGGACACCACAAGATTAAAACTACTGAAAGAACCTCTCCCACTGAAGATAAATCAATCTAGTTGGCCAAACCAAACGGATATATCGGAGAGAAATACAAAACTATAACAATCACACATAATAAAGTTCTGAAAAGACTCAATTACTTTTAATGAATAATCTGATCATAAACCTACAATTCATCAGATCCTAACAAATGCATCGCAAAATAAGATCACATCAAATAGAACTCCGAGGAGAACATTGTATTGAAGATCAAAGAGAGATAGAGAGACCTATCTAGCTAATCACTATGGACCCATATGTCATGTGGGAACTACTCACCCATCATTGGAGGTGCAGCAAGGTTGAGGTAGAAGCCCTCTGTGACGCCCCCGATTTGACCGTACACTAATCATGCACGCAAATGTGTACGATCAAGGTCAGGGACTCACGGGAAGATATCACAACACAACTCTACAACATAAATAAGTCATACAAGCATCATAATACAAGCCAGGGCCTCGAGGGCTCGAATACAAGTGCTCGATCACAGACGAGTCAGCGGAAGCAACAATATCTGAGTACAGACATAAGTTAAACAAGTTTGCCTTAAGAAGGCTAGCACAAACTGGGGTACAGATCGAACGAGGCGCAGGCCTCCTGCCTGGGATCCTCCTAACTACTCCTGGTCGTCGTCAGCGGCCTGCACGTAGTAGTAGGCACCTCCAGTGTCGTAGGTGTCGTCGTCGACGGTGGCGTATGGCTCCTGGACTCCAACATCTGGTTGCGACAACCAGATAGATAGGAAAGGGGGAAAGAGGGAGAGAAGCAACCGTGAGTACTCATCCAAAGTACTCGCAAGCAAGGAGCTATACTACATATGCATGGGTATATGTGTAAAGGGGCATATCAGTGGACTGAACTGCAGAATGCCAGAATAAAAAGGGGGGATAGCTAGTCCTGTCGAAGACTACGCTTCTGGCCATCTCCATCTTGCAGCAGGTAGAAGAGAGTAGATTGAAGTCCTCCAAGTAGCATCGCATAGCATAATCCTACCCGGCGATCCCCTCCTCGTCGCCCTGTTAGAGAGCGATCACCGGGTTGTATCTGGCACTTGGAAGGGTGTGTTTTATTCGGTATCCAGTTCTAGTTGTCATAAGGTCAAGGTACAACTCCGGGTCGTCCTTTTACCGAGGGACACGGCTATTCGAATAGATAAACTTCCCTGCAGGGGTGCACCACATAACCCAACACGCTCGATCCCAGTTGGCCGGACACACTTTTCTGGGTCATGCCCGGCCTCGTAAGATCAACACGTCGCAGCCCCACCTAGGCTCAACAGAGAGGTCAGCACGCCGGTCTAAACCTATGTGCGCAGGGGTCTGGGCCCATCGCCCTATGCACACCTGCACGTTGCGTACGCGGCCGGAAGCAGACCTAGCCCCCTTAATACAAGCGCGAGCTTACGATCCAATACGGCGCGCGCCACTCAGTTGCTGACGTCAAAAGAGCTTCGGCTGATACCACGACGTCGGGATACCCATAACTACTCCCACGTAGATGGTTAGTGCGTATAGACCCAATGGCCAGACTCAGATCAAATACCAAGATCTCGTTAAGCGTGTTAAGTAACCGCGAACGCCGACCAGGGCCAGGCCCACCTCTCACCTAGGCGGTCTCAACCTGCCCTGTCGCTCCGCCACAAAGATCCACTCGCGGGTACTCCTACGAGCCGACCCGACTTTAGTCATCTCATGTGTCATGTATATAGTATATAAGTATATACCCGTGATCACGCCCAGGTGATCACGGCCCGATAGTATAGCACAGCAGACGGACAAGAATGTAGGGCCACTGATGGAAATCTAGCATCCTATACTAAGCATGTAGGGTTGCAGGTAAAGGTAACAACAGTAGTAGCAAGGATAGGCTATGCATCAGGATAGGATATCGAAAGCAGTAACATGCTACACTACTCTAATGCAAGCAGTATAGAGAAGAGTAGGCGATATCTGGTGATCAAGGGGGGGGGGGCTTGCCTGGTTGCTCTGGCAAGTAGGAGGGGTCGTCAACTCCGTAGTCGAACTGGGCAGCAGCAGTGTCGGTCTCGTAGTCTACCGGAGAGAAGAGGGGGAAGAAACAGTAAATACAATGCAAACATAAGCATGACGATGCGTGACATGACAATGAGCGGTGCTAGGTGTGTCCTAATGCGACAGTAGGTGGTACCGGCGAAGGGGGGGGACATCCGGGAAGTATTCCCGATGTTTCGCGTTTTCGGACAAACGGACCGGAGGGGGAAAGTTGCTAGTTCGATAGGTTAGGGAGGTGTGGTGGACGAACGGACTGCGTATTCGGATTCGTCTCGTCGTTCTGAGCAACTTTCATATAGAAAACATTTTCATCCGAGTTACGGTTTAAAAGATATGAATTTTCAAAGTTTATTTTCTTTTCTGTTTTATTTCATTTAAAAGTATTTAGGTATTTTATAAAAATGTGTTTTCTCCACCATAATTACCAGTGTATTATTTGGCACCCACCGAACATTTTTGTTTAAATTTTTGAAAACTTTTATTTTCCACTTTGATTTTAATTGAAGTTTGAACTAGGAGTTTGAAAAGAAATGTGATGCAATTGTGATCAAGCCCTGTTTAGCAACATGATTAGCTTAATCTCAGAGAGTTACTGTAGCATGATTCTCGGGGTGTTACACCCTCCGTGATCAATTCCCCCTCCGACAGAGTACCGACAAAGGCCTCCAGATGGGATCGCGGAAGATCAGAGACTTGCGGTGGTGGAATAATTGTTTCGGCACTCGCTCTGGGGTTTTTGGAATACTTTGAAATTTATAGCGCTAGATTTAGGTCAGACGGAGCCACGAGGGCTCCACAAGACATCAGGGTGTTCCCTGTTGTCTTGTCATCTCCTCGTAGGTCTTCTGGTCCTCCCTCGAAGCTTCTAGGGTCCCTCCTGGTTTAGAGAAAAATCATCAAAAAAATTCGTCGTGTTCGGGCCCCGTTTGGCAAGGATTTTCTATAAAACCAAAAATAAGAAGAAAACAACAACTGACACTTGGTGCTAGGTTAGTGGGTTAGTTCCCAAAAATGATATAAAATTCCATATAAAGCATACAACATTGATTATATAATAGCATGAAACGATCAAAAATTATAGATACGTTGGAGACGTATCAGTGCCCCACGTTCTCTGTGGTTTCCCATTTCACGAGATGTGGGTGCGGGGATCCAGGCACCATCCCCAGTCCGATGTGAAATCAACGGGTGCCCCAATAGTCGTCCAGCCCGATATAACAAGACATGAAGGAGATGGGTCGTGGCATGCCATTCACCAAAGGCCTGCCGTCAGACCCCAATCCGCGAAGCAACAATTTCTAAGGAACCCCTGATGGTACAACACGTCGGGGCTGCACCGTCTCAGGCAAGCCCATCATATGGAATCAAACCCAAGGACTTGACTCAGCGCAGATCTCGGCAAAGGGCTCTGAACTCCTGGATCCCCTCGTTGTTCGGCCTCCAACAACGAAATTAACATCCCATGAGGCCTCGTGGCCGGTAGGCCTGTGGGATCCTTCTAGGTCGAGCTCCCGAAGAACAGTGCTGATGACCAGCAAGAAGACAAGGAGCCTTCCTGGGTTCTCAAAGATCAACCAACTCCAAATCGAGGGGTGGCTTATGGTGTAGTACACCGGGGGTGGCTTCTCGGAGGGGATCCCGACAGCAGGCTGCCACTGGGGCTAGGAGGCCCACTAGGGATCTAGCAATTGGAAGTAGCCCGGATGATCAGATATGCATCCAGAGGCCATCTTGGTCCCCAAGTCAATATGATGGCACCAGATTGGATCTACCTCATTTAAAACCCTAGCCCCCATCACCTATATAAGGTGGGGGCTAAGGGGCTCTCATTGCCATCTACATTCGTAGAACCATACTCTTGGTAGACTCATACTCCTTCCCTAATTGTAACCCTCGCACAAGGTATCCCACCATGAATACAAACACAAAGTAGGACGTAGGGTATTACTCCTTCCCGGAGGCCCGAACCTAGGTAAACTCTTCATGTGCCCTGTGATCTGGTATTTCTGGCCATGTTCGCTACCCTACCGAGGGTACCGACGGATTTATGCACTGTCAATGTATGACCATCGGTCTCTCGACTTGTCCTCGTGGTTTGGGTCATTAATGTGTTTTAGGTGTTGCACTTTGTCTTTTGTTCAGATGTTGTCGTCAAGGGTCCCGTTGCGTTGTACACATGTTGGAGATTGTGGTTGTTTTGCGTTGGTAGTGTTTGTTGGGCTGCATGTGCAGTTGTGGAGATTCATACTTTGTGAGCAGTTTGATCATTGTCTGATTATCGATTTTCGTTCGGTTTTCCCTAAATTAACAGGATAATTCTCTTCTTCTTAATTAATCGACGCGGCGAATCTTTCACATTCATTTCGAAAAAAAAAATCATGTGAACCAAACACTCAGGTTCACAAAATTCTTACGTTTACGAGTTCTCCGTTTCATGCATACATTCCTATTTTGTTCTTGCATTTTTCTATTTCCGTGTTTTATGAACGCTACATTAAAAAGAAAGCGTAAATCAGAGAGGCCCTAGAAAGCCAAATGCTCTGATAAACAAGTGCAGTCAACTTGTAGAGATGGTAACTTTTTTCGAAAGGAGTTGGAGATAGTACTCCCTCCATTTTTATTACTTCGCATATTAGCTTTGACCTAAGTTAAACTTTTATAAAGTTTGACTAAATTTATCGAAAACAATCTAAACATTCACAATAAAAAATATATATGATATGAAACATATTGAATGATGATTACAATGGTATTGACTTGGTATTGTGGATGTTAATTATTATTTTTATAAACTTGATCAATGTTTAGAAAGGTTGACTCGAGACAAAGCAAATATGGGAAGTAAATAAAAACGGATGGAGGCAGTAACACTATTACGTAACTGAGTATATTTCGAATTCAAAAAGGAAATTAACAGAGTATACTTTTCCTCAAGATGTGTGCTAAGTATAAAATTACATTACTGTCAGTCAGGTCCTGACCCCCACCGTCTAGAACCTGCAACGAATCCATCTCATGGTCAACTGCAATAAACACCGATGCATCGACCGTATCACCGTCACAGTAAACTAATCTGCGAGAGCTAACCATTACCTAAACCATGGGCTGGCAGCAGTACATCCGATCGATGCGCTTACCACATTGTATAGTACAGTAGTATGAACAGCCACTCCGCAAATCACCTCTCGCAGGTTTGACCCCAAGACCGCTCCACGATCCGAAATTTCGGCGATGCCTCCAAGCATTTTTAAATGCATGCTTCAAGCTTTGTTCACCTGGTGATCGAAAACAAGTATTTTTGGCCCGGTCATGATGTTTGCAAGCTTTGGCGTCCTGATGCCGGTGCTGGGGGGATGACGGTTCTTATGTGTGGCCAAAACGCCCTCCTCGATCTGTCCCGTGAGACGTATCGGCGGCGCCCCCGCCGGATCACCTGCCTATTGTTGCCGTTGGAAGCAGGAGGCGTCGTCGATGTGCTGTTGACGCGTCGAGCGACCAGAGGAGCAGGAGGGCCCTCTGTAGAAGATTTGCAAAAGGTGATGATCAGTCGATCAATGGCAATGTTTTTTAGATGGGGCATGGATATAGCTTGGACATAAACGGAACAGAAATTGTACTTAGTAAAAAACAATTTCAGAAGATAGTAACATTGATCGGCTCACGGTCATAGCCGCATAGGTAATAGGTAAATGAAGAAACAGAAGAAAACAAGAACGTAGAAGGCGGTGAGAAGAGAACCGATCGAGGCCACGCACCTTCTTCACGCGCAATGCTCCGCCGGCGCCGGCGGAACCGCTTGAGCACGCCACTCAGGGCCACGTCCAGCGCGTCCTCCATGCCGTCGCCGAGCCCGTCGGACGACGAGCCGTACACCAGCCTGGGGATCATCTCCACGACGCGCTCCCGCATCCGCCGGACCTGCTGCTCGCTGAACCCCTGCAGAACATCCAGCACGCTCACGTTGCCCACACGCAGCGCCTGCCGGTCCATGAACACCGACCACTCCCTCTCCTTCCCCCGCTCGCCAACCGGCAGGAACCACCGGTACTGGTCGTACGCCGTCCTCCGCCAGAACAGCACCGGCACGGCCCCGGCCACCATGCAGTCGAACAGGGACCGCCGCGTGTAGCTGTCCCCGCGCGGCTGCAGGCAGAACCTGGAATCAAGGAACAGGTTCATCACCGTCGTGGCATTGTCATTGCACTTGGTGCCGCTGCAGTCCACGGAGCGGCAGTGCGCTCTCCCGGCGTCCTCGCACTCCTCCAACAACACATCCCTGAAGTCGTCCTTGAACCCGGACCTCTGGGCGCCGGCGAACCCGAAGAGGTTGGTGCGGTTGAGGGCCAGCACGTGCCGCTGCCACGCGCGCACGTCGGCGGCGGTGCGCGGGTGGAAGCCAGTCGGGTACGGGACGCCGACGTCCAGGGGGTCAAGCCGGTCGGCCTCGATGACGAGGCGGGTGACGTTGGCCATCCCGGGCCTGATCGCGAAGTTGGTGCCCCACCCGTCGTCGTAGTACCGACGGAAGTCCCACGTGATGCGCCCCAGCGTGATGAAGTGATCCCACCCGCCGGATTTCTTGAAGGACGTCTGGTTCGTGAGCCACTCCAGGAGCCGTGTGCCGGCGCGGTCACGGTCGGCAACGGTGGCGTTGAGGCCCCACAGGTGGCTGCCGACGTCGAGGCCGGCGTAGAAGGGCACGTAGAACGCGTCCGCGAGCGACGGGTCGGTGGTGCGGCACCGGTGGGAGAGGAGGCGGCGGTGGATGATGACCTCCAGAGGGAACTGGTCGGTGTTGTACCAGCTGGGCATCGACGCGTTGGGCACGATGGCGGAGAAGCCCGGCACCGTGGCGGCCGGACGGCCCAAGCCGCCATCGGTCAGATACGGGCAGAACGAGTACCACGGACAAAGGCGCTCGCAGTGCGTGACGAGGTCATGGTTGAACTCCAGCGGGAGGTCGTAGACGTAGATGATCCCGGCCTCGCACGCGCCGGGCTCAACCTCGCCGTTAGCCCAGGTGCTGTTGCAGCGTGCCGGGGGTGGGAGGAACCGCGTGGTCGGGAATCTGTGGAGGTTCTTGAAGAGCATGAGCTGGACCGCTAGGAAAGCGATGGACAGCACGGCGATTCGCAGCAGCGCCGAGGCCGCGGACGGCGTGGCTGTATTGGCCGGCGATCCCGGCGGCGAGGGGGGCTTGGTCGGGGACGTGGGTGACTCCGGCATTGGGAGCACGCCAAGGAAGTGGGAGGGGGCACTGGTGCATGCGAGAGCTGGACTGTAACTAGAAGATCTAAAGGTAAGGTATCGGTTCTAACCTGAGGAAGACGCAAAAAGGGGTAGGATTGGTGGAGCGGTGGAGGCAGGAATAGCTGCTGCGTAGCAGTGGATCCAAAGCAACGTATCTGACCAGGTTGTGCAAATGGCACGAAGAAGGAAAGAGACAGAATGAGCAAGCCGGCAAGAGGCTTTTGGCGATCCATTATACTAGGAGCATTTCGTACCACCAAGGCCTTGCTTGTACATATTTTGATTCTTCAAAACAAAGTACTACTTCTCTTCGTCGCGTACGATCCGGGACTATCACGCTATCGACTACATAAATCGTCCGGACATGCACATCACTCTGCACCCGGACGTGTCCGTGTGATCCAGGACCAGTGGAAGATGTGCAGCGTCGATGCTGACACGTGCAGGGACTGTCACACCATCGACTCGAAGGTACTAAGGGCCATCTCCAAGGCGGACCCGTAAACCGCCTGCATCCGTCTGGACCGCGCTGCCTGGACTGTGAAAGTCATCCAACGCGGGTCTGTATCGTTCCGTGGGGCGGTTCGGACGCGATTTCTCTTGTAAACCGAAAGCAAAAGTGGGGAAGCTTTGCAGGAGTCTGGACACGCGAAAGTAGGAATCCGACACCCGCGGCCCACCCAAAACTCTCCACGGATCCCGCGACTCCATCCTCCCATTATCTCTACTTCCTTCTTTCTCTCTCGCTTTCGCCGCCGCTCCACCACCTCGGCCACCACGCCACACCCCTGTCGGAACTTTACGTCTCTGTCACCTCCAGCGCTCCAGCAGGGCTCCACCCCGCTTCTCCTCCATCTCCGTTCAACCCCTGTCCTCCGGCCGCCCCACCAGGTACCATCCGCTACTGCTATTCTCGCCATGCCCGACAAATGTTCGATGAATCGCTGGAGCTAAAAACAGTTGTCCCTTCTTCTTTCTAGCAATGGATTCCGATCTAGAGTACATATACAAGCAGTATGTTGAGTCGTCCGACGGCTCGTCGGACGAGGAGGAGTACTCCGATGAGACGGCGATGATGCAGGCGGTCCCTGAAGATGCAGAGCGTGCGGAGGAGCACCTTCTCAATTTTAAGGGCTTGATCGAGGGTTATCGAGTGCTCAACCGCAATAGGGCGCGCGGCCATTTGACACTGATGGCCGGCTACTTTGCCCACGATGCACTATTCACTGACCATTTTCGCCAGCGTTTTCGGATGCGCAAGACTGTCTTCGATCGTTTGTACCATGGCGTCCGGTCTTACGATGACTATTTCATCCTGAAGAAGGACGTCGTGGAAGCAGTTAGCTTCTCTAGTTACCAGAGAAAAAAGAGAAAAATTGGGAGGGGGGAGAAAAGAGAGAAGGGGCAATGTTACTATCCTTTTCCACACTTGTGCTTCAAAGTAGCACCATGTTTTCATATAAAAAGTCTCTTATGCTTTCATTTTCATATACTAGTGGGAATTTTTCGTTATGGAACTTGGCTTGTGATGACCCACAAGTATATGGTATCAATTGTAGCCTTTTCGATAAGTAAGAGTGTCGAACCCAATGAGGAGCACAAGGAAATGACAAGTGATTTTCAGCAAGTTAATGTCTGCAAGTGCTGAAATTGTAAGTAACAATGTAGTTTGATAGCAAGATAATTTGTAACGAGCAAGTAACGATAATGGTAACAAAAGTGCAGCAAGGTAGCCCAATCCTTTTGAGGCAAAGGACAGGCCAAAAGGGTCTCTTATAATAAGCAAAGCGTTCTTGAGGGTACACGGGAATTTCATCTAGTCATTTTCATCATGTTGATTCGATTCGTGTTCGCTATTTTGATAGTTTAATATGTGGGTGGACCGGTGCTTAGGTGTTGTTCTTACTTCAACAAACCTTCTAATTATGGTTAAACCCCTCGCAAGCATCCGCAACTACGAGAAAAGTATTAAGAATAAGTTCTAACCATAGCATTAAAATTTTGGATCCAATCGGTCCCTTACGGAATAGTGCATAAACTAGGGTTTAAGCTTCTGTCACTCTCGCAATCCATCATCTAATAACTACTCCATAATGCATTCCCTTAGGCCCAAATAAGGTGAGGTGTCATGTAGTCGACGATCACATCACACCACTAAGGGAATCACAACATACACACTATCAAAATATCGAACACATATCAAGTTCACATGATTACTTGCAACAAGATTTCTCCCGTGACCTCAAGAACAAAAGTAACTACTCACAAATGATAATCATGCTCAAGATCAGAGGGGTATTAAATAGCATATTGGATCTGAACATATAATCTTCCACCAAATAAACTATATAGTAATCAACTACAAGATGTAATCAACACTACTAGTCACCCACAAGCACCAATCTATAGTTCCGGTACACAGATTGAACACAAGAGATGAACTAGGGTTTGAGAGGAGATGGTGTTGTTGAAGATGTTGATGTATATTGCCCTCCCCAAGATGGGAGAGTTGTTGGTGATGATGATGAGGATGATTTCCCCCTCCGGGATGGAAGTTCCCCCGGCGGAATCGCTCCGCCGGAGGGCAAAAGTGCTCCTGCCCAAGTTCCGCCTCGAGACGGTGGCACTCCGTCCCGAAAGTCCTCTCCTTGTTTTTTCTAGGTCAAAATGACTTATATACCAGAACATGGGCACCGGAGGTGGGCTGGGCTGAGCACAACCCACCAGGGCGCGCCTGGGGGGCCAAGCACGCCCTGGTGTCTTGTGCTCACCAGGTGGCCCCGCTCTGGTGGTTATTTGCTCCAGTATTTCTTATTTATTCCATAAAAAATCCTCGTGAAGTTTCAGCTCATTTGGAGTTGTGCAGAATAGGTAGCCTGATGTAGCTTTTTCAGGTACAGATTTTCAGCTGCCGGAATTCTCCCTCTTTGTGTGTACCTTACATATTATGAGAGAAAATGCATTAGAATTACTCCAAAAAGCATTATTATGCATAAAAAGATTATAAATAACAGTAGGTGAACATGATGCAAAATGGACGTATCAACTCCCCCAAGCTTAGACCTCGCTTGTCCTCAAGCGAAAACCGAAATCGAAAAACATGTCCACATGCTTAGAGAGAGAGGTGACGATAAAAACAAAATACGGGCATAGAAGCATCATGTGAATTATTATAACAGCAAAAAAAATTATCATAAAACTTTTATCATAGACTTCTCATGAATAAGTAACAATTCATTACACTTTCAAAGTATAAAGCATAAACTCTATTGGAAACCAACAAACTATGTTCTCGGTCAACTTTGCAACTACAATTCATCATCTTTTCAGGAAGGGTCACGTATCGGAGCCTTTAGGCAAGTCCACATACTCAACCATCATATAGTCTTCTATGATTGCTAACACTCACCGCATACACATGAGCAAAACGTTTCAACTGGACACATAGAAAGATAGGGGCTTATAGTTTCCCCTCCCAACGTATTCACATCAAGGGTGATGTCAACAATAATAACTCATGCTACCCATATTCAACTGGACATATGTGCCTAGATCTTTCCTCACCACATGATGCTTGCCAAAGGAGAAAAATAAAAAGGAATAGAGAGAAAAACTTTGACTCTTACATAAAAGTAAAACATAGGCCCTTCGCAGAGGGAAGCAGAGGTTGCCATGAGCTTTTTGTTCGTATGCTCAACCCCTTAGTGCAAGAGAACATCAAGTTATATTGCCCCTTATGATAGCAACCTTTATTATGCAGTCTGTCGCTTTAATTCTTTGCTATCACAAGTTCGTACAACGCTCAATTTTCTCTTACACTAAATGGTCTAACATTTTTAGAAGCAATTTTTATTGCCTTATTGCACCGATGACAAGTTACTTGAGGGATCTTGCTCAATCCCTAGGTAGGTATGGTGGACTCTTGAAAATAAGATTTGGGTTTAAGGGTTTTTGGATGCACAAGTAGTATCTCTACTTAGTGCGGAATTTTTGGCTAGCAAAGATGGGGGGCAAGCACCACATGTTGAGGGATCTATGACAATATAACTTCTATGTGAATATGAACAAACACAAATCATTACGTTGTCTTCCTTGTCCAACGTCAACAATTTTGGCATATAATATTTTGATGGAGGCTCATAATCACAAAAGATTTCTAGGATAGTGTATTTGTATGTGAATCTTATCTTCCCTTATTAATTCTTTCATGAGTTGCATCATTGACCAATGTTATGTTTGTCAATCTCTAATAAAATTTTCTACTTATACTTTTCCTTATGTGGTCATTACCTACCATAAGATTAGCATATGATCTTTTTCATTTATTTCATTTCTTTTTATTGGAACGTGAAAGTAAAGAAAGCGAAAACTCAAACTAAACTTTATTATATATCTTGCACACGATTACAAGGATAGATCACTAAGAAAACTCTCAAAAAGAAAGGATTGAACTAAACTTTTATTCATCTAAAGCAAAAGATAACTAAGGATCAAACTAAAATAAGTAAAGGCAAAATATAGTGGGTTGATACGATACCGGGGCACCTCCCCCAAGCTTGGCGGAAGCCAAGGGGAGTGCCCATACCCGATACTCGGTTTTCTTTTGGTGATGAGGAAGGTGGTGGTGATGAAGTAGAGGCGATCTTTTCCTCGGGTTTCCATGGCAGAGGTCCACCATCATAAGAAGAAGAATGAGTCTAACGGTTCCTGCAACTGGCAGCCAAACTCATACCTTTAAACCTCACCTCATATTCAAAGACTTGGTTTTGGAGATCGTAGATCTGGCTTTGGAGGAAGTTGATTTGCTCGTTGAAGGTGAAGACGATGTCCTTCATGGACTTGCCATCCACCTTGAGATCACGGGTGTAGTCCATGATCATGAGGTGATTTGCATTGAGTCCATGCTCCACCATCCCCTTGCACCGAAAGACTTCCCGCTCCATAGATTCAAGCCTGGCCTCCACGGTCCCCGTTCCCTTGGGTCCTTGCACATAGCGGATGTGCAGCACCCCCTCATGCATCTGGATGACCTGAGGGTGCTGCACCACCTCCCGCAAATATGGGTTGATGACGTTCTTGAAGAACTTGTCCTTGGAGGAGCTTGAAGTGGCCATGGTAGATGGGATCTGTCAGGAAACAACAAGGAAAGGAAAATAAAAGATTTCTCCGCGATACGGTGGTCAATAGGTTCGGGGGTATATAAAGATTTTTTATCTTGGGAAATAAGCAAACAGGAGAAAAACGGAGTCCGGAAGGTACCCGAGGTGGGCACAACCCACCTGGGCGCGCCTTGCCAGGCGCACCCTGGTGTCTTTGTGCCCACCAGGGTGACCTTCCTGGTTGTTTCTTATTTTCCTAATTTTTAAAATATTCCAAAATTGACAAAAAATATATTTTTGCGGATTTTTCGGAGTCCGTTTACTTACCGTATCACGTACCTCCTTTTTTTCACGATTCTGGAGTGTTACAGAAGGTCTCTTTTATGTGTTCTTCTGGTGTCCTAGTTTGGATAATATTACTTTCAACATTAATGGGCGTACCTAAGATATAATGTTTTATTCGTTGCCCATTAACAACCTTCGGGTTAGTACCTTCGGCATTATTTATTTTGATAGCTCCAGAAGGATAAACCTCCTCGATAACATAGGGTCCTTCCCATTTGGAGAGGAGTTTTCCTGCAAAGAATCTGAAACGAGAGTTGTATAAAAGAACATATTCCCCAACTTTGAACTCATGCTTTTGGATTCTTTTATCATGCCATCTTTTAACCTTTTCTTTAAATAACTTAGCATTTTCATAAGCTTGGGTTCTCCATTCATCTAATGAGCTAATATCAAATAACCTCTTTTCACCGCCAAGTTTAAAATCATAGTTGAGTTCTTTGATTGCCCAATAAGCTTTATGTTCTAACTCAAGAGGCAAATGACAAGCTTTTCCATAAACCATTTTATAAGGAGACATACCCATAGGATTTTTATATGTTGTTCTCTAAGCCCAAAGTGCAGCATATAATTTCTTAGACCAATTCTTCCGGGACCAATTGACAGTCTTTTGCAAAATTAATTTTATTTCTCTATTGCTAAGTTCAACTTGACCACTAGACTGAGGATGATAGGGTGATGCAATTCTATGGTTAACATCATACTTGGCAAGCATTTTACGGAAAGCACCATGAATAAAGTGTGAACCACCATCAGTCGTTAAATATCTAGGGACTCCAAACCTTGGGAAAATAACTTCCTTAAGCATTTTAATAGAGGTGTTGTGATCATCACTACTAGTTGGTATAGCTTCTACCCACTTAGTAACATAATCAACAGCAACCAAAATATGTGTATACCCATTAGACGAAGGAAAAGGTCCCATGTAATCAAAACCCCAAACATCAAATGGTTCAACAACAAGTGAATAATTCATAGGCATTTCTTGACGCTTACCGATATTACCTATTCTTTGACATTCATCACAAGATAAGACGAACTTACGATCATCCTTGAAGAGAGTAGGCCAATAAAACCCAGATTGCAATACCTTGTGAGCAGCTTTGTCTACCGCATGATGTCCTCCATAAGCTTCGGAGTGACATTTCTGTAGGATTTGTCCCTGTTCATGCTCAGATACACAACATCTAATAATACCACATACTCCTTCTTTATAAAGATGTGGGTCATCCCAAAAGTAATGTCTTAAGTCATAGAAGAATTTTTTTTCCTTTTGTTGGTATGTGAAACTAGGTGGTAAATATCTAGCAACAATGTAATTAGCATAGTCAACATACCAAGGAGTGTTATGAGAAACATTTATTGCAGCTAACTGCTCATCAGGAAAACTATCATCAATAGGTAGTGGGTCATCAAGGACATTCTCCAACCTAGACAAGTTATCAGCTACGGGGTTCTCTACTCCTTTTCTATCAGTGATATGCAAGTCAAATTCTTGTAGCAAGAGAACCCATCGAATAAGCCTAGGTTTAGCATCTTTCTTTTCCATAAGATATTTAATAGCAGCATTGTCGGTGTGAACAATTACTTTTGAATCGACAATTTAAGATCTAAATTTATCACAAGCAAACACCACTGCTAGAAATCCTTTTTCAGTAGTAGCATAATTTCTTTGAGCACTGTCTAGAGTTTTACTAGCATAATGAATGACATTTAGTTTCTTATCAACTCTTTGTCCTAGAACAGCACCAACAGCATAATCACTAGCATCACACATAATTTCAAAAGGCAAGTTCCAGTCAGGTGGTTGAACAATAGGTGCAGAAATTAAGGCTTTCTTGAGTGTTTCGAACGCTTCTAAACAATCATCATCAAAAACAAAAGGAATATCCTTTTGCAAAAGATTTGTAAGAGGCCTAGAAATTTTAGAAAAGTCTTTGATAAATCTCCTATAGAAACCAGCATGACCAAGGAAACTACGAATACCTTTGATATCTTTAGGACATGGCATTTTCTCAATTGCATCAACCTTACCTTTGTCCACCTCAATACCTCTTTCTGAAATTTTATGGCCCAAAACAATGCCTTCATTAACCATAAAGTGGCACTTCTCCCAATTCAAGACAAGATTTTTTTGCTCACATCTCTGCAAAACTCGATCAAGATTGCTTAGAAAATCATCAAAAGACTTCCCATAAACAGAAAAGTCATCCATGAAAACTTCAACAATCTTTTCACAAAAGTCAGAGAATATAGCAGTCATACATCTTTGAAAGGTAGCAGGTGCATTGCATAAACCAAAAGGCATACTGTTGGGGAACGTAGTAATTTCAAAAAAAATCCTACGCACACGCAAGATCATGGTGATGCATAGCAACGAGAGGGGAGAGTGTTGTCCACGTACCCTCGTAGACCGAAAGCGGAAGCGTTAGCACAACGCGGTTGATGTCGTCGTACGTCTTCACGATCCGACCGATCAAGTACCGAGCGCACGACACCTCCGAGTTCAGCACACGTTCAGCCCGATGACGTCCCTCGAACTCCGATCCAGCCGAGTGTTGAGGGAGAGTTTTGTCAGCACGACGGCGTGGTGACAATGATGATGTTCTACCGACGCAGGGCTTCGCCTAAGCACCGCTACAGTATTATCGAGGTGGACTATGGTGGAGGGGGGCACCGCACACGGCTAAAAGATCAACAGATCAATTGTTGTGTCTTTGGGGTGCCCCCTGCCCACGTATATAAAGGAGCAAGGGGGGAGAGGCAGCCGGCCAGGAGAGGGGCGCGCCAGGAGGAGTCCTACTCCCACCGGGAGTAGGATTCCCTCCCTTCCTTGTTGGATTAGGAGAAGGGGGGAAAGAGGAGGAGAAGAAGGAAAGGGGGGCGCCGCCCCCCCCCTCCTTGTCCAATTCAGACTAGAGGGGGAGGGGGCGCGCGGCCTGCCCTGGCCGCCCCTCCTCTTCTCCACTAAGGCCCATATAGGCCCATTAATCCCCTGGGGGAGTTCCGGTAACCCCCTGGTACTCCGGTATATATCAGATAACCCCCGAAACCATTCCGGTGTCCGAATATAGTCGTCCAATATATCAATCTTCATGTCTCGACTATTTCGAGACTCCTTGTTATGTCCGTGATCACATTCGGGATTCCGAACAACCTTAGGTACATCAAAACATATAAACTCATAATATAACTGTCATCAAAACTTTAAGCGTGCGGACCCTACGGGTTCGAGAACTATGTAGACATGACCGAGACACGTCTCCGGTCAATAACCAATAGCGGAACCTGGATGCTCATATTGGCTCCCACATATTCTACGAAGATCTTTATCGGTCAGACCGCATAACAACATACGTTGTTCCCTTTGTCATCGGTATGTTACTTGCCCGAGATTCGATCGTCGGTATCTCAATACCTAGTTCAATCTCATTACCGGCAAGTCTCTTTACTCGTTCTGTAATACATCATCCCGCAACTAACTCATTAGTTGCAATGCTTGCAAGGCTTAAGTGATGTGCATTACCGAGTGGGCCCAGAGATACCTCTCTGACAATCGGAGTGACAAATCCTAATCTCGAAATACGCCAACCCAACAAGTACCTTCGGAGACACCTGTAGAGCACCTTTATAATCACCCAGTTACGTTGTGACGTTTGGTAGCACACAAGGTGTTCCTCCGGTAAACGGGAGTTGCATAATCTCATAGTTATAGGAACATGTATAAGTCATGAAGAAAGCAATAGCAGAATACTAAACGATCGTGTGCTAAGCTAACGGAATGGGTGAAGTCAATCACATCATTCTCCTAATGATGTGATCCCGTTAATCAAATGACAACTCATGTCAATGGCTAGGAAACATAACCATCTTTGATCAACGAGCTAGTCAAGTAGAGGCATACTAGTGATACTCTGTTTGTCTATGTATTCACACAAGTATTATGTTTCCGGTTAATACAATTCTAGCATGAATAATAAACATTTATCATGATATAAGGAAATAAATAATAACTTTATTATTGCCTCTAGGGCATATTTCCTTCACATACATCTATAAGCATAAGTTCCAAAGGGACACGTTAAAGTGATCTTTTCTTGATCAGGTTGAGAAACAGGTATTTGTGAAAAACCAGGGTATCCATGAAGGAAGCAAAAATGTGTGTGCTTAGATAACCTTTCTAGCATTTGATCAATAAAAGGCAGAGGGTAATGATCTTTTCTAGTTGCTTTGTTTAATTTTCTAAAATCAATTACCATTCTATAGCATGTAACAATTCTTTGTGGAATAAGTTCATTCTTATCATTAGGAATAGCAGTAATAACTCCTTTCTTAGGGACACAATGAACAGGACTTACCCATCTACTATCAGTTATAGGATAGATTATACCTACTTCCAGAAGTTTTAATATTTCCGTCCTTACCACTTCCTTCATCTTTGGATTTAACCGACGTTGGTGATCAACAACGGGTTTAGCATCAGGTTCCATATTAATCTTGTGCTGACATAGAGTGGGACTAATGCCCTTTAAATCACCAAGAGTATATCCAATAGCAGCTCGGTGCTTCCTTTGAACTTTCAATAATCTTTCTTCTTCATGTTCTGAAATGTTAGCACTAATAATAACAGGATATATCTTCTTCTCATCAAGATATGCATATTTCAAAGTGTCTGGCAATTGTTTTAATTCAAACACAGGATCACCTTTAGGTGGAGGAGGACCTCCCAGAGTTTCAATAGGCCAATTGTGTTTAAGCAGAGGACGTTGTTCAAAGAAAATCTTATCTATTTCATTTCTTTCATGCATATGTAAATCATTTTCATGGTCTAGCAGATATTGTTCTAGAGGATCAGTAGGAGGCACAGCAATAGAAGCAAGACCAATTATTTCATCCTTACTAGGCTATTCTTTTTATGAGGTTTTGTACTAAACTTGGAAAAATTAAACTCATGAGACTCATCACCAAGCTAACACCGACAGTTTGTTTCTCACAATCTATTTTAGCATTAACGGTGTTCAGGAAAGGTCTACCAAAAATAATGGGACAAAAATCATCTTGTGGGGAACCAAGAACAAGAAAATCAGTAGGGTATTTTATTTTCCCACACAAGACTTCAACATCTCTAACAATCCCAATTGGTGAAATAGTATCTCTATTAGCAAGTTCAATAGTAACATCTATGTCTTCTATCTCTGCGGGTGCTATGTCATTCATAATTTCTTGATATAAGGTAAAGGGAATAGCACTCACGCTAGCACCTAGGTCGCATAAACCATGATAACAGTGATCTCCTATTCTAACTGAGACAACGGGCATGCCAACAACATGTCTATGTTTGGCAATTCTAGTAGCTTCAGCACAGAAGTAAATAACATGCCCATCTATATTTTCTTCCAAGAGATCCTTAACCATAGCAACACTAGGTTCTACTTTGATTTGTTCATCAGGTTTAGGTGTTCTAATATAACTTGTGTTGACCACAGTTGAAGCTTTAGCATGTTCCTTCATCCTAACAGGGAAAGGTGGTTTCTCAATATAAGCAGTAGGAACAACTGGATCAACATTATAAATAATAGTTTCCTCTTTAGCTAGTACCGGTTCTTTAATTTCTTCTTTAATAGGTGGGTCGTATTTAAACCACTTCTCCTTAGGGAGATCAACATGAGTAGCAAATGATTCACAAAAGGAGGCTACTATCTCAGAGTCAAGTCCATATTTACTGTTGAACTTTTGAAAAGCATCGGTATTCATAAAAGATTTAACACAATCAAACTCGAGCTTAATACCTGACTCTTTACCTTCATCGAGTTCCAATCTTCAGAGTTGCGTTTAATTCTTTCCAAAAGATCCCACCGGAATTCAATAGTCTTCTTCATAAAAGAACCAGCACAAGAAGTATCAAGCATGGATCAATCATTATGAGAAAAGTCAAGCATAAAAATTCTGAATAATAATTTCTCTTGAGAGCTCATGATTGGGGCATGAATATAACATTGACTTAAGCCTCACCAAAGCTAGAGCGATACTTTCTCCTTCACGAGGCCAAAAATTATATATGTAATTCCGATCACGATGAACTAGATGCATAGGATAATTTTTTGGTGAAACTCCAATTTCAATCGATTCCAATTCCAAGATCCAATATCATCGCATAGCCTATACCATACCAATGCTTTTACCTTCAAAGATAAAGGGAAAAGCTTCTTCTTAACTTCATCTCCGGGTAAACCTGCAAGCTTAAACAATCCACAGATTTCTTCCACATATATCAAATGCATATCAGGATGTTTGGTTCCATCTCCTGCATAAGGATTAGCTAGTAGTTGTTCTATCATACCCTAAGGAATTTCATATTCAATATTTTCAGTAGGTGCAGTAGGTTGAGGGGTAACTAATTGTGGTTCCGTTCGAGGTGAAGATACCCTGAACAAACCCCTCAAAGGATTGTTTTCCATGGTAACAAGTGACAACAAATTTCAGCACATAGTAATAATTTTTCCTTACCAAGAGCGCTTCACTCACCAGCAACGGCGCCAGAAAAGAGCCTTGATGACCCACAAGTATATGGGATCAATTGTAGCCTTTTCGATAAGTAAGAGTGTCGAACCCAACGAGGAGCAGAAGGAAATGACAAGTGGTTTTCAGCAAGGCAATGTCTGCAAGTGCTGAAATTGTAAGTAACAGAGTAGTTTGATTGCAAGATAATTTGTAACGAGCAAGTAACGATAATAGTAACGAAAGTGCAGCAAGGTAGACCAATCCTTTTCAGGCAAAGTGTAAGGGCATATTTATCCCTAAGATGTTTTGGTGATTGATGACAATGCTTTTGCGGACTAATCGTGTGCGTTGAGTGTTTTTCAGAGATTCATTCTTTTGGGCACGAGACGATTTCCTCCCTCGGAGCTTAAAGCGAAGACGGTGTAGTCCCTTCAGATTAGTTTGGTGGACTAGTTTCATAGGGATCACCGTACTATCAAGAGGGGGTCCGTTTTGGAAAGGCTAGGGCGGAATCATCACGTACACGTCCTTTGCCCCTCCCTCCGAGCCTTTCCGTTTCGTTGATGGGCTTGGTTCTCCTTTCTTTGTGCCCTCTCTGGTCCCAGCGGTAGTACCGCGGGCCAGAGCGGTAGTACCGCTTGGGTGCTACAAGCGGTAGTACCGCTCTGGAGCGGTAGTACCGCCCAGAGCAGTAGTACCGCTAGTAGCCCCGTGTGTGTACTATCTCTGGTCCCAGCGGTAGTACCGCGGGACGGAGCGGTAGTACCGCTTGGGTGCCACAAGCGGTAGTACCGCTCTGGGCGCGGTAGTACCGCTCCAGAGCAGTAGTACCGCTAGTGGCCCCAAGCCGTAGTACCGCGGTGGTCTCGTGCTAGTACCGCCTCGATTCGAGGGCTCCTTTTTCGTGTCGGATTTTACGGTACTGGCCGCGGCTGTGGGGGGCCGTAGTACCGCTCCTGTGCGGTAGTACCGCCCTCCCTCCGCGGTAGTACCGCTGTGGGCCAAGCGGTAGTACCGCGCTTTTGGGCGGTAGTACCGCTTATAGTGGCAAGCGGTAGTACCGCTGGCACAGCGGTACTACCGCTCTCTTCGGGGCAGAAGGGGGGTAACGGTTGGTTTGTTCCCCCCACTATATAAAGGGGTCTTCTTCCCCAAAGTTGACTCACCTCTTCCCCCAAAAGCTCCATTGTTGCTCCAAGCTCCATTTTCGCCCGATCTCTCTCCCTAGCCAATCAAACTTGTTGATTTGCTCGGGATTGGTTGAGAAGGCCACGATCTACACTTCCACCAAGAGAAATTTGATTCCCCCCACTTATCCCTAGCGGATCTTGTTACTCTTGGGTGTTTGAGCACCCTAGACGGTTGAGGTCACCGCGGAGCCATAGTCCATTGTGGTGAAGCTTTGTGGTGTCGTTGGGAGCCTCCAATTAAGTTGTGGAGATTGCCCCAACCTTGTTTGTAAAGGTCCGGTCGCCGCCTTCAAGGGCACCAATAGTGGAATCGCGGCATCTCGCATTGTGTGAGGGCGTGAGGAGAATACGGTGGCCCTTGTGGCTTCTTGGGGAGCATTGTGCCTCCACACCGCTCCAACGGAGACGTACTTCCCCTCAAAAGGAAGGAACTTCGGTAACACATCCTCGTCTCCACCGGCTCCACTCTTGGTTATCTCGTTCCTTTACTTTCGCTAGTTTACTTGTGTTATATCTCTTACTTGCTTGCGTGCTTGTTGTCGTTGCATCATATAGGTTGCTCACTTAGTTGCATATCTAGACAACCTATTTTGATGCAAAGTTTAATTTGGTAAAGAAAAGCTAAAAATTGTTAGTTGCCTATTCATCCCCCCCCCCCCTCTAGTCAACTATATCGATCCTTTCAATTGGTATCAGAGCCTCGTCTCTTTATTAAGGACTTTACCGTCCAAAGAGTATGGTTGACGTCGTAGACGGTGCGGAGGAGCACTCCGGTGAGAATCCAGTCTCGTCTACGGGAGATGGGGGAACCGCGGTCTCTCATGAGGAATTCAATGTGGCGTTGGACACATTGAAAACCTCCATGACGACCAAGATCGAAAGCATGTTGAATAAATTCTTAGAAGGGCTTAAACTTACCACCGCACCGTTGAAAGTGGGTGATCCCGCTAACAAGGTGACGGATGCTACCTCCAACAAGGGGGAAGCTTCGAACGAGAAGGCTCCTTGTTCTAGTGATAAAAATGGGACCGGCATCTTTGCCCATGTGGAACCTCCACCCGTCTATGGTGGACCGCTCCCTTCCACTCATTTGAATCATGCCGGCCCGGCTCCTAAGATTGAGAAGAATGTAGATTTTGATTCTTGGGTCTATCGTTTTAAGCGTCATTTAAATCATGTGAACACTAACCTTTGGAGAATCATTGAAGAAGGCTTTTATCCGCATGACCGAAGTAACTTCACTCCTAGAGAAGTTGTGGATCATCAATTCAATGAGAATGCTCTCTTCATCATCCAAGAAGCAATCCCACCCGAAGATCTTCCTCATCTCCGGCCTTACACCGTGGCCAAAGATGCTTGGCTCCAAGTTGTTTCCCTCTATCGGGGAAGCGCAAGCATTCAACGCTCCAACTATGAAGTGGTGCAAGATGAAGCCAACGAGTTTGCAATGAAAGAAGATGAAGAACCTCGTGAGCTTTTTCGGAGAGTAACCAAACTCGCGGTCTCTCTCCGAGATCATGGAAGTAAGGACACGGATGACAATTGGATCAAGCGCAAATTCCTCAAGGCAATGATGCCCTACCACAAAGCCATGTCCTCCGTAATTCGTCAAAGGCCGGACTTCCACACCTTGTCATCAAGTGAAGTGTTGGATGAGTTTGTTGCTATGAGCATCTTGGACAAGACCGCCGACAATGCGCTTCTTCGCTCTCAAAGAGTAAAGAAGCCCAACCTTGCTCTAAAGGCCAAGGTTAGTATGGAGGAAGAGGATGAAGAGGAAGAAGAGGAGGGCAACCTCGAAGATACGAAGTATGCCTATCATGAACACATGGCTCTTGCTTCAAGGCAATTTTGGAGCAAGAAGAACACGAGGCCAAACTTCAACAAAAGCAACTCAAGTGGCGCAAAGGGCAAGCAACGGATGAGGACTTGCTTCAATTGTGGCAATGTGAGCCACTTTGTTGCGGAGTGCCCTTACGAGAAGAGGGAAGACAATGGTGGCAAGCTCATTAGAAAAGACAAGGCCAAGTCGTTCCCCAACAAGAGAAACTTCACCAAGAAGACTCCTCCCAAGGCGTTGGTGGTTCAAGAAGAGTACAATGAGGATGATGACGATGATGAAGATAGTGAGTCGGTTGCCATGGCCTCCGTTGCCATTGCGAAGACTCCACGGGTGTCTCTCTTCGACTCACCCAATGAGAACATCACCGCCAAGTGCCTCATGGCTAAAGCCACCAATAAGGTAACCTCCAACATCAAAACTACCATCATTAATCATCCTTCTTCGACGGATAGCATTGATGAACATGAGGGGACAAATGTGGAGGAAAATGAGTTTGAGATCTTTATGGGTAAACTCAAGGGTAAATCCAAGAAGCACTTCGTTGCTCTCTTGGAACAACTTGGTGAAGCCAATGACATGATCGAGGCTCACGAAGATACCATCTCTAAGATGGAGGGGCATAGTCGTGACTATGCCGATGAGATTTCGGATCTTTCCAATGCTCTTGACGAAGAGCGTGGTCTTCGTTTGGCTCTTGAGGAGTCATACAACGATGATCATGCTAAGTTAAAGAAAGATCTTGATCATGCTCTTGTTGTGTCTCGTGTGCTAAACTCCGAGAAGGCAAAACTTGGGGTTGATCTTGCTAGACTCAAAGAGGAGTTTGGCATTCTCGACAAGGCTCACAAAGTCTTGAAGGGTGTTCATGCTAGCCTCAAGGAGTCTCATGATCAACTCCAAGTGAAGCTAACAAAGGAGAAAGCCACCTTTCCTCATATGGTGTTAATTGATAATGCAAATGCTACTAACCCGTGTTGTGAGCATGTGCATCTTGTTGAGGAGAATGCTAAGTTGAAGGAGCAACTTGAGAAAGGCCTTATGTCATGCATACAAGGTGAGAAGAACCTCAACGACCTCTTGAGCAATCAAAAGGAAGTTGTGGCCAAGGGGGGGATTGGGTTCGCACCCAATCCCAAGAACAAGAAGAAGAATGACAAGACCAAGCGACCTCCTCCTCTCAAGCAAACTTTTGTGAAGGAGGGAGAGGGTGCTTCCAAGGAGAAGAAGAACAATGCGAAGGGTGGCGGTGTCAAGAAGAGCAATGCCACTCCTTCCAACAAAGCCGGCGACTTTAATCCTTCTTATGTGTTATGTCGTGCTAGTGATGGGCATGTTTATGCCAAATTCGTTGGTTCTCCTCATGAGTACATTGAATGGTCTATTTGGGTTCCTAAGACCCTTGTTGCTAACATCAAAGGACCCATTACAAAATGGGTACCTAAAACCAAGCATTGATCTCTTGTAGGTGTTTGCTTCCAGTGGGGGATCATGGTTGCTCGATAGTGGAGCTACAAATCATATGACCGGAAGCAAGGACTTGGTGGTGGATGTGCACAAGATTCCATCTATGCCCACCAATGTCGAGTGGGGTGATGCCTCATCTTCTAAGGTATTGGGACTCGGCAAAGTTGTCATTTCTCATGATCTCACGATCGAGAAGGTCATGCTAGTTGAGTCCCTTGCATACAATTTACTTTCCATTCGTCAACTTGCTATCATGGGTTTTGCCACCTTCTTTGATATTAATACCGTGGCCCTCTTGTGGAGCAAGACTCTTAAAGTAACCTTTGTTGGGCATGTCGAGAACGGTCTCTATGTGATTAACTTTTCGGAGCAACCCACTAAGACCGCGACATGCCTAATGGCTAAAGTTGACGTGGGGTGGCTTTGGCATCGCCGTTTAGCCCATGTCAATATGAGATCTTTGGAAAGTCTTATCAAGGGGGACCATGTCCGTGGACTAACGAACGTTAGTTTTGCCAAAGATCGTGCTTGCAGTGCTTGTATCGAAGGAAAGCTTCATGAGAAGGCTCACCCTCCCACGACTCTTATTTACTCGAAGAGGCCGTTGGAGCTCCTTCATTTGGATCTCTTTGGGCCTCCATCCTTTGATAGTCTTGGGGGTAGAAAGTACTGCTTGGTAATTGTGAATGATTATTCTAAATACACGTGGGTGTATTTCTTCAAGAGGAAGAGTGAGACCCAACAAACAGTCATTGACTTTGCAAATGAAGCCCAACGTCAACACAATGCAAAGATCTTGACAATAAGAAGTGACAACGGCACCGAGTTCAAGAACTACACCTTGGATGAGTTTCTCAGTGATGAGGGGATCAAGCATCAATATTCCGCACCTTACACCCCTCAACAAAATGGTGTTGCGGAGAGGAAGAATCGGACGTTGATGGATGCGGCAAGGACCATGATGGCGGAGTTCAAGTCTCGATACAACTTTTGGGCCGAAGCCATCAACACCGCGTGTCATGCTTCAAATCGGCTCTATCTTCGCAAAGGCTTGAACAAGACTCCATATGAGATCCTCACCGGTAACAAGCCCAACCTCAAGTACTTTCGGGTGTTCGGGTGCAAGTGTTTCATTCTCAAGAAAGGTGTTCGTTTGTCTAAATTTGAGACTAGAGCTCATGAGGGCATATTTGTTGGTTATGCTACAAACTCCCACGCTTACCGTGTTCTCAATAAGTCCACGGGACTTATTGAGGAGACGTGTAACGTGGAGTTTGATGAAAATAACGGCTCCCAAGTGGAGCAAAGTGGTACTTGTGATGTAGGTGATGAAATTCCTCCCCAAGCCATAAGAAGAATGGGTATTGGATATATCCTACCCATTGAGGAACCCCTTGTGGCCGAAGGAGAAGGACAATGCTCCACTCAAGTGGAGCCATCACCAACCCAAGACCCACACGCTTCCGAAGAACAAAGTGAAGGCCCTCAACCTCATGAACAAGATCAAGGGCAAGATCAACCTCAAGATGGTGGTGACCCACCAAATGATGCCCAAGGTCAAGTTCTTCCCCTCGAGCTAGTTCAAGATCAAGAACAAGCTCAAGACGACGCTCAAGATGATCAAGTAACCCCTCCTCACTTCACTTCCGAGGAGGAATTGGAGCGTCGTGCCGCTAAGATCGCTTCCAAGCTCACCACCAAAGGTCATCTCATGGAGAATGTGGTTGGAAGCCTAAGAAAGGGGGTAAGCACTCGTAGACAATTAGCAAACTATTGTGAACATCATGCGTTTGTTTCTTGTGTCGAACCCCAAAAGGTTTATGAAGCGCTTGAGGACCCGGATTGGCTCAACGCCATGCATGAAGAACTCAACAACTTCGAACATAACCAAGTGTGGAAGTTAGTGCCAAGGCCAACCGGGAATCATAATGTCATTGGAACCAAGTGGATATTCAAGAACAAGCAAGACGCTCATGGAATCATTGTTCGCAACAAGGCTCGTTTGGTGGCACAAGGCTACTCCCAAGTCGAGGGTATCGACTACAGTGAAACCTTTGCCCCCGTTGCTCGCCTTGAATCTATTCGTTTGTTGATTGCTTATGCTTCTCATCATAATTTCACTTTGCAACAAATGGATGTGAAGAGTGCTTTTCTTAATGGTCCCATAAATGAGTTGGTATATGTCAAACAACCCCCCGGGTTCGAAGATCCCTATTTCCCCGATCATGTGTATCAACTCCACAAGGCACTCTATGGCCTTAAACAAGCCCCACGTGCGTGGTATGAGCATCTTACGGAGTTGTTACAAGATCGTGGATTCGAAATCGGGAAAATCGACCCCACTCTTTTTACTAAGAAGGTCAAAGCGGAGTTGTTTGTGTGCCAACTATACATTGATGATATTATTTTTGGTTCCCCTAACAAAGCTTTCAATGAAGAATTTGCCGCTCTCATGACCTCAAAGTTCAAGATGTCTATGATGGGAGAGTTGAAGTTCTTTCTCGGATTCGAAATCAAACAAAGAAGAGAAGGAACCTTCATCAACCAAGCCAAATACACTCAAGACATGCTAAAGAGATTCAAGCTAAGTGATGTCAAGCCGGCTTCCACTCCAATGCCCACCAAGTACCAACTTGACATTGATCCCAATGGTAAAGCGGTGGATCAAAAGGTATATCGCTCTATGATTGGATCCTTGCTTTACCTTTGTGCATCTAGACCGGATATCATGTTGAGTGTGGGAATATGTGCATGGTTTCAAGCCGCACCTAAGGAAAGCCACTTTGTGGCGGTCAAGCGAATCTTTTGATATTTGGCTCATACCCCAAACTTTGGCCTATGGTACCCAAGAGGAGCAAACTTCAAGCTTGTAGGTTATTCGGACTCCGATTGGGCGGGAGACAAAGTGGATAGGAAGTCCACTTCCGGAGGGTGCCAATTTCTTGGTTGCTCTTTGGTAAGTTGGTCTTCTAAAAAGCAAAGTTGTGTGTCTCTCTCGTCCACCGAAGCGGAGTATGTGGTGGCCGGAAGTTGTTGTGCACAACTCTTATGGATGAGGCAAACTTTAAAGGATTACGGTGTCATTTGTGACAAAGTGCCTCTTTGGTGTGACAATGAAAGTGCTATCAAGATTTCTCTCAACCCGGTGCAACACTTCAAGACAAAGCATATTGAGATTCGGTATCACTTCATCAGGGATCATATTAGGCGAGGGGAGATCGAGCTCAACTATGTCAACACTCATGATAACCTTGCAGATATTTTCACGAAGCCATTGGATGAAGCAAGATTTCGCGAGTTAAGGCATGAGCTAAATATCATTGATTCGAGCAATGTGGTTTGAACCTTTGCACACCCCTCACATTCATTGTGCTTTCTTGTCTAGGTGTAGGCATGGACGTAGGGGGAGTGTTGTTCTCTCAATGAGCTTTCCCTCCCCCCACAATGCATAAATTGATCTCACTCTTTCACATTAGCCTTTTTTATGGTACTTGTGCTTCAAAGACGAGCTTTGGTCATGGGCCCAAGGATAATTCTTCGCGGTGCCATACCAAGTGACTCAAACATAGGTGGCCTCGGCCACCGCCCTCTCGTATAGAGGCATGTGATTCTTGTTCTCTTGCTAGTGCTCTTGTTGGTCTTCTTGCCGTTGTTTCCCGTCTTTCGTTTTGCACCATATGTGTTGAGTCTGGTTTGAGTTGCGCTGGGCGGTACTACCGTTGTGCAGGAGCGGTACTACCGCTGGAGCGGTACTACCGCTGGAGCGGTACTACCGCTGGAGCGGTACTACCGCTCCACAGAGCGGTACTACCGCTGGAGCGGTACTACCGCTCCACAGAGCGGTACTACCGCCCCTCACCACGGTACTACCGCTGAGGGGCGGGGCCAGGGGGTTAAGTCGTGGGCAGGGGTGGTTTCCTCCACCCCATACCCATTTGCTTCGTCCCCTGGTTCTCTTCCTCTCTCTCCAGCGCCATCTCGCCGCGGGAAGGCTCCGGCGGCCCTCCGTCTCCGGACCGTTCCTCTCCATTTCCTTCGGTGGAGTCGATCCCCACCTCGCCCTCTTGCCATGGATGCCGGTATTGCCCCCGTTCCTCTTCTCTTCTTGTCTAGTTTTCAGATCTCGCGTTTTAGGGGCAATAGTAGTTGCATCTCTAGATTTTTGGCCAAATCTAGGCTTGAGTAGGTTGGAGAAGGCAACTAGACTCTTTGGATTGATGTTTGGTAGGTTTATTTTTGAATTTGGCATCCCCGGTAGTGCCGGATCTGACCACGGTAGTAGGGATCCACCGTGCCCCATCTCGGGCGGTACTACCGCCCATATGGCACGGTACTACCGCTGGAGCGGTACTACCGCTGGAGCGGTACTACCGCTCCACGGAGCGGTACTACCGCTTATGTGGATAAGCGGTACTACCGCTGAGCAGGCACGGTACTACCGCTGGATGCCCAGTTCCATTGTTTCCTACCACATGTTGATCCATCTTTGTTGTGTTTAGTTGGTTTTGATCGTTCCTTCTGGTTGTTTCTTGTGTCCGTGTGTTTGGTTCCAGGTGATGAACATCCTGAGCAGCAAGTCCGCCGTGTCAACCCCGGGCGTTCAACGTCGAAGCGGTACCGCTCATCTGAGACAGCAGGTGGTTCTTCCAGTGCTCCACAGCCGGCAGGGGGTGCTTCCTCAAGTGCTAATCCTCCTCGCAAGAACAAGATTGCCAGCCGACCGAAGCCAAGTGGCAAGAAAGTGACTGAGATGTCTAGCAAGGAATTCTGGGACAGGCGTCGGCGCAACCCCTATGAGGAAGAACAAGAACCCAATCTTGTCAACCGCCCGTTCTGGAACCGGTTTCAGTATGCCACATACTTTGATGTGATCAAGGCTAAGAAGAATCTCTTTGTCAATGTTCATTCCATCAACACGGATGCTATGGAGAAGGACCTTGAGTACTTTGGTGATGCCCTACAGATGTGCTCTCAGTTGAACATTCTCAGGATCATGCAGTTCAACAAGGACTTTGATGCAGATTTGCTGGCACAGTTCTTTGCCACTGTTCACCTAGGGACTGACGCAGACAGGACTCTGACTTGGATGACAAATGGAAAGGTGCTAGCTGTCAAGTGGCAGGCCTTCATGGGGCTGCTTGAGGTGGAAGATCAAGGGCTCGAGACTCCAGTTGGTTTTCGTCCTCACCAAAATGTCACCTCCACTCACAAGCAAGCCCTCTGGCCCTACTGTACTCGGAAGGTCCACCCTGAGACCAGGAAGGAAACCTATGAGTTGTCTACCTATCTGGACATCCTTCACCGCATCTTCCGCGAGACTCTCTTCCCTCGTATTGGGAATCTGGACATGGTACACTCTTACCTTGTGGACATGCTTCTCTTCTGCCAGCGTGAGAAGGACGCAAACACGGGCGAGTCTCTGGACATCTCTCATGTCATGTGGTCTGAGCTTCTGGCGGCTGTTTCTGAGCGCAAGTGCCCAATTTATGGCCCGTTCATCATGTTGCTTATTGAGAGGGCCTGGAGACATACCTATCCTGAGGAGCAACTGGAAACTGGAGAGTTGGTCTCTCATGAGATCAAGCGTCTGAGGAAGAAGGATAATTGGGGTAGATCTGGAGCTCCATCTTCTGCTGCTGCCATGGAGACCGAGGACGAGGCTGATGCCGGTGATGATGATGAGGAGTATGTGCCTCCTGGGACAAAGCCTTCTGCAGCAGAGCCCTCTTGGGCAAAGAAGCTCAAACGCAAGATGAAGAAGTTGTTCTGCATGGAGTCTCATGGTCAGTACATGACTCATGTGGCTGAGAAGAAGGCAAGAGGACGTCACAAGGAGCTGATGCGTCAGATGGGTGCGACAGTCACCAGCGGCTCAGAGGGTCAGATTACTGAGGAGGAGGAGTGGATCCAGCAGCACTGTCCGTCGACCGACTCAGATGCCGAGCAGTTTCCGGGCGAGGACGGCAGTGCAGATGATCACGCAGAGTCCTAATGTTCGAGATCCTCAGCATGCTCTCACCTGGAGCCGTAGGTTAGCTCTTTGCCCCTTTTGGTGTCTCGATGCCAAAGGGGGAGAGAGTTTAGGGATTTGCGTCGTTGTGTTGCGAGTGTGTCTTTGCCTTTGTGCTTTCGTTATGTGCTACTTTGTGCTTTGCTTGGAACTTGTGCTTTGCTTGGTTTTGTGTTCAGTAAGACTTTAGTTCGCGTCATATGGTGTGAGACATATGCTACCCTATCATTGTCATATCTTTATCTTTGTCTCTAGTCATTTGATATCTCTTGAGTTATATGCTTCATTATGTTATATATCCTGCTATCTTGTTTCTCGCTTAGGTTGTTGGTCTCTAAAATACAGGGGGAGTGTTGATCCTAGTATGTGTGTCGTGCAGCTCAAAGCACCTATCTTGATGGCACACATCTAGGGGGAGCCCGTCTATATTTTAGAGACTTGGGGTTTGCTTATGTCCTTTGTTTTTCCCAGTTGTGCAAATCCCGTATTGTCATCAATCCACCAAAAAGGGGGAGATTGTAAGGGCATATTTATCCCTAAGATGTTTTGGTGATTGATGACAATGCTTTTGCGGACTAATCATGTGCTTTGAGTGTTTTTCAGAGATTCATTCTTTTGGGCACGAGAAGATTTCCTCCCCTCGGAGCTTAAAGCGAAGACGGTGTAGTCCCTTCGGATTAGTTTGGTGGACTAGTTTCATAGGGATCACCGTACTATCAAGAGGGGTCCGTTTTGGAAAGGCTAGGGCGGAATCATCACGTACACTTCCTTTGCCCCTCCCTCCGAGCCTTTCTGTTTCGTTGATGGGCTTGGTTCTCCTTTCTTTGTGCCCTCTCTGGTCCCAGCGGTAGTACCGCGGGCCAGAGCGGTAGTACCGCTTGGGTGCTACAAGCGGTAGTACCGCTCTGGAGCGGTAGTACCACCCAGAGCAGTAGTACCGTTAGTAGCCCCGTGTGTGTACTATCTCTGGTCCCAGCGGTAGTACCGCGGGACGGAGCGGTAGTACCGCTTGGGTGCCACAAGCGGTAGTACCGCTCTGGGCGCGGTAGTACCGCTCCAGAGCAGTAGTACCGCTAGTGGCCCCAAGCCGTAGTACCGCGGTGGTCTCGTGCTAGTACCGCCTCGATTCGAGGGCTCCTTTTTCGTGTCGGATTTTACGGTACTGGCCGCGGCTGTGGGGGGCCGTAGTACCGCTCCTGTGCGGTAGTACCGCCCTCCCTCCGCGGTAGTACCGCTGTGGGCCAAGCGGTAGTACCGCGCTTTTGGGCGGTAGTACCGCTTATAGTGGCAAGCGGTAGTACCGCTGGCACAGCGGTACTACCGCTCTCTTCGGGGCAGAAGGGGGGTAACGGTTGGTTTGTTCCCCCCCACTATATAAAGGGGTCTTCTTCCCCAAAGTTGACTCACCTCTTCCCCCAAAAGCTCCATTGTTGCTCCAAGCTCCATTTTCGCCCGATCTCTCTCCCTAGCCAATCAAACTTGTTGATTTGCTCGGGATTGGTTGAGAAGGCCACGATCTACACTTCCACCAAGAGAAATTTGATTCCCCCCACTTATCCCTAGCGGATCTTGTTACTATTGGGTGTTTGAGCACCCTAGACGGTTGAGGTCACCGCGGAGCCATAGTCCATGTGGTGAAGCTTTGTGGTGTCGTTGGGAGCCTCCAATTAAGTTGTGGAGATTGCCCCAACCTTGTTCGTAAAGGTCCGGTCGCCGCCTTCAAGGGCACCAATAGTGGAATCACGGCATCTCGCATTGTGTGAGGGCGTGAGGAGAATACGGTGGCCCTTGTGGCTTCTTGGGGAGCATTGTGCCTCCACACCGCTCCAACGGAGACGTACTTCCCCTCAAAAGGAAGGAACTTCGGTAACACATCCTCGTCTCCACTGGCTCCACTCTTGGTTATCTTGTTCCTTTACTTTCGCTAGTTTACTTGTGTTATATCTCTTACTTGCTTGCGTGCTTGTTGTCGTTGCATCATATAGGTTGCTCACTTAGTTGCATATCTAGACAACCTATTTTGATGCAAAGTTTAATTTGGTAAAGAAAAGCTAAAAATTGTTAGTTGCCTATTCACGCCCCCCCTCTAGTCAAATATATCGATCCTTTCACAAAGGACAGGCCAAAACGATCTCTTATAATAAGCAAAGCGTTCTTGAGGGTACACGGGAATTTCATCTAGTCACTTTCATTATGTTGATTCGATTCGTGTTCGCTACTTTGATAGTTTGATATGTGGGTGGACCGGTGCTTAGGTGCTGTTCTTACTTGAACAAACCTCCTACTTATGATTAACCCCCTCACAACCATCCGCAACTACGAGAAAAGTATTAAGAATAAATTCTAACCATAGCATTAAACTTTTGGATCCAATCGGTCCCTTACGGAATAGCGCATAAACTAGGGTTTAAGCTTCTGTCACTCTCGCAGCCCATCATCTAATAACTACTCCACAATGCATTCCCTTATGCCCAAATATGGTGAAGTGTCATGTAGTCAACGTTCACATGACACCACTAAGGGAATCACAACATACACACTATCAAAATATCGAACACATATCAAGTTCACATGATTACTTGCAACAAGATTTCTCCCGTGACCTCAAGAACAAAATTAACTACTCACAAATGATAATCATGCTCAAGATCAGAGGGGTATTAAATAGCATACTGGATCTGAACATATAATCTTCCACCAAATAAACCATATAATAATCAACTACAAGATGTAATCAACACTACTATTCACCCACAAGCACCAATCTATAGTTCTGGTACACAGATTGAACACAAGAGATGAACTAGGGTTTGAGAGGAGATGGTGCTGTTGAAGATGTTGATGGAGATTGCCCTCTCCAAGATGGGAGAGTTGTTGGTGATGATGATGACGATGATTTCCCCCTCCGGGAGGGAAGTTCCCCCGGCGAAATCGCTCCGCCGGAGGGCAAAAGTGCTCCTGCCCAGGTTCCGCCTCGAGACGGCAGCGCTCCGTCATGAAAGTCCTCTCCTTGTTTTTTCTAGGTCAAAATGACTTATATACCAGAAGATGGGCACCAGAGGTGGGCTGGGCTGAGCACAACCCACCAGGGCACGCCTGGGGGGCCAGGCGCGCCCTGGTGTCTTGTGCTCACTAGGTGGCCCACCTCCGGTGGTTATTTGCTCCAGTATTTCTTATTTATTCCATAAAAAATCATCGTGAAGTTTTAGCTCATTTGGAGTTGTGCAGAATAGGTAGCCTGACGTAGCTTTTTCAGGTCCAGATTTCCAGCTGCCGGAATTCTACCTCATTGTGTGTACCTTGCATATTATGAGAGAAAATGCATTAGAGTTACTCCAAAAAGCATTATTATGCATACAAACGTTATAAATAACAGTAGGTGAACATGATGCAAAATGGAAGTATCAGCTTGTATATTCCGGTGATGGACTTCCACAAATTCCCATGGTCTTCATGAGCAAGCACGTTGGATGCACACCCACTTAGTTTTACATTTTGAGATTTCATACACTTATAGCTCTTAGTGCATCCGTTGCATGGCAATCCCTACTCCTTGCATTGACATCAATTGATGGGCATCTCCATAGCCCGTTGATTAGCCTCGTCAATGTGAGACTATCTTTTTTTTTGACTTTTCCTTATCAATCTCTATCACGGCATTCTATTCCACCCATAGTATTATATCCATGGTTTGCGCTCATGTATTGTGTGGGGTTGAAAAAACTAAAGCGCGTTAAATAGTATGAGTCAATTGTTCGGCTTGTCATTGGAGTTGTGCATGATAAATACTTTGTGTTAAGAAGATGGAGCATGACAAGACTATATGATTATGTAGGGACAACTTTCTTTAGCATTTTTATTTTGAAAGGCATGATTGTTTGTTATTATGCCTGAGTATTGATGTCTTTATATCAAATTATAGACTATTGATTTGAATCATTCAGATCTTAATATTCATACCTAAAAGAGATTACATGATGAATATGATAGGTAGCATTCCACATCAAAAATTCTGTTTTTATCATTTACCTACTCGAGGACGAGGAGGAATTAAGCTTGGGGTTGCTGATACGTCTCCAAGATATCTATAATTTTTTATTGTTCCATGCTATTATAGTATCAATCTTGGATGTTTGCTATGCAATTATATATATATATATATATATTATTTTCTGGGACTAACCTATTAACCCAGTGTCAAGTGCCAGTCGTTTTTTTCCTCTTATTTGTTTTCCTGGAAATCAGTACCAAACGGAGTCCAAATGCTACGAAACTTTTCGATGATTTTTTGGACAAGAGAGACCCTAGAAGCTTCGGGATAAGACGAGAAGGCAACTGAGGAGGCGACAAGGCACTAGGGCGCGCCCTAGTACCTTGTAGGCTCCTCATGGCTCCGTCGGACCTAATTCCATGCGCCCTAGTGCCTTGTAGGCCCCTCATGGCTCCGTCGGACCTAATTCCACCTCTATAAATTCTCTAAAATTTGGAAACCAACTGAAAGCCACCCAAAATACTTTTTCTAACCCCGCAAGTTTCTGTTCTTCCGCGATCCCATCTAGAGCCCTTTTTCGGCACTCTGTCGGAGGGGGAATCGATCATGGAGGGCTTCTACATCAACCTTGTTGCCCTTTCGATGATGTGTGAGTAGTTTACCACAGACCTACGGGTCCATAGCTAGTATCTAGATGGCTTCTTCTCTCTCTTTGATCTTCAATACAATGTTCTCCTCCATGTTCTTGGAGATCTATTCGATGTAATCTTATTTTGCGGTGTGTTTGTTGGGATCCGATGAATTGTGGGTTTATGATCAGATTATTCATGAGAAATATTTGAGTCTTTTCCGAATTCTTATATGCATGACTATTGTATCTTTGTATTTCTCTCTGATCTATCAGTTTGGTTTGGCCAACTAAATTGCTTTATCTTGCAATGGGAGAGGTCCTTTGTAATGGGTTCAATCTTGCGGTGATCTATATCCTAGTGACAGAAGGGGACAAGACACGTATTTTTATTGTTGCCATTAATGGGAAGACGACGAGGTTTATTCATATTGGTTGGATTTACTTTGTCTACATCATGTCATCTTGCTTAAGGCGTTACTCCGTTTTGGTTAACTTAATACTCTAGATGCATGCTGGTTAGCGGTCGATGGGTGGAGTAATAGTACTAGATGCAGGCATGAGTCAGTCTACTTATCTCGGATGTGATGCCTATATACATGATCATTGCCTTGAATATCGTCATAACTATGCGCTTTTCTATCAATTGCTCAACAGTAATTTGTTTACCCACCATATGTTTTTTGTTCGAGAGAGAAGCCTCTAGTGAAAACTATGGCTCCTGGGTCTACTTTTATCATATATAAAATCCAAAAATACCTTGTTGCAATTTATTTACCGTTATTTTATTTTGTGTTTTAACATATCTATCTATCACTAAGAGATCTGATCCTTGCAATTAACCATCGAGGGGATTGACAACCCCCTTGTTTGCGTTGGGTGCAAGTATTTGCTTTTGTTTGTGTAGGTGCTGATAACGAGGTTTCGCGTGGTTATCCTACTAGATTGATAACCTTGGTTCTTAACTGAGGAAAATACTTATCTTTACTGTATTGCATCATCCTCTCCTCTTCGGGGAAATCCCAACGCAGCTCACAAATAGCAATCATCAACACAACACTAGCATAAAACATGATCAACAGAGGTGGAGGATCATGATGCAAGATGACAGAAACACATAATTACTCCTTATCGGGTTCAGCAAGCATGGAACCATGGAATAGGATATTCCTTGTACATCCATTGAGCACGAAGATCATCCTATCTCTAATATCGATGTTGTACAATTTCAGTACTTTTCTCCACCCATTAATTAAGGACGGTGTGTTTATCATATGCTCGTGAAGTCGAGTGCGAAGCCGACTTGATATTGAAGCTAGGATGTAAAATAATGTTTAGTTCACCATTTGCATCCATCTCCTTAGGCACAACAAATTTTCGGGATTTTCCGGTGCAAGGACACAATTTGAACAATGTAAGCAATCTACTTAATTACCTAGAGTATCTAAATATAATGAAATAACATACAATTCTAACAATGAGTATGTTATCAATGTTGGTCTTTTTCAAGATATCTTGGTCCAGCTTTATAATGGTCCACTAGCATCCAAATTTGATCCACAAAAACGATGACAAATGCCCATCTCTTCCCAGCTTACTTTGGGGTCGTCTGTAAGTTGTTTACAAAATGTTTTGTTACAATATCCAATTTGTAAAAAGCTATAAAATTATTTGTAATGGAGATTAGTTAATTCTAGCAACTAATTTGTTACTTGTAATTGTTGGCTTTGCACAAGAAAACTTACATGGACGCATGACGGGATCATTGCTCAAATGGTTCTGGAGGTAATGTTTAGGTTTTCCACCTAAACTGAGGTGCAGTTCCATACCTACTTCGAACTGGTACACTTTGGCAGAAAAAATTCAAGTACCGCATGTGAAAAGTTTCTATCTTATTCGTTCCTGACCTTGCATATGAAACAAAAGCCCTCTCTTATCAGTAGGTGCACTTTAAAGTGGTCATGTCATAAGATCTTTTCTTGCAAAGCAGAGGATGCACTCAGCACAATTCAAAGGTTGCTAAAAATAATTAGGTTGTTTAGTTAAGTGGTAGCATTCATGAAAGTGCTAACTACCATTTTTGATAGTGCTTACTAAGATTGATGAATGTGATCAATAATATTCCTAGAACCACCATTGGATATAAGAAAATTTGGTCTGCATTTATTAGTTTCAGAAGAAAAAAATTGGGAGTTGCAACTAACATGAAAAAGAGTCAAGCCCCTAGTTGCGTGCCGAGGATGGACTTGCAATTGGAAGAAAAATGAGCCGAGCTCAGTGGTGTATTGAGGGTGGACTTGCAACTGAGACAAAATAGACAGGCCCCCAGTTGCATGTGGGGGTGGAGATGCAAATGAGATAATAATAAAAAAGGTCGAAACCCCAGTTATGTGTCAAAGATGGACTTGCAATTGGGAGAAAAATGGGTTGGGCCCGGTTGGCAATAGAGGTTGTATTTGCAACTAGGACAAAAAATATTACATGTCGGGTGGAGTTGCAACTGGGTAAAAAAGGTAGGCCCCTAGTTGTGTGTCGAGGTTGTACTTGCAACTGAGGAAAAAACTGGTTGCCTCCAGTTGTGTATCGAACCAAGACAGAGCCTAGTCTCTTCGACAACGAACTTTAAATAAAATAGAAATAGACAACAACAAGTGATACAACATGCATCATCCATTTGTATAACGCATGCCAGATGAAATAGGCCATAGAGCAAAAGCAAAAAAAGCTGGGGAAAATACTATCATCTAGATGAGATTTAGCAAATCATTAAAATCGTAAATATAAAACAGATAAATGAAAAAAGGAAAAAAAAAATACACCCTTTCATGATCAATTACACACAGCCCATATAAAAGCCCAAGCAAGAGAAACACAAATATGAAATGTGACCCTTCAAAGGAACACGAAACAAAACAATCACGTCGAAAAACAGAGAAGCACAACCCAACGCGCCAAGAGAAAAAGTTTGCACGAATTTAAAGCGATTAATTGTGTAATGATAAACTTAGACGTGCAATAATTAAATCTCATCTATAGATGTGATTTAACAAAACCGCTTGTCGTATTGTTTTGTGTGATAGAACATATTTAACAAAAGGAACAATTGAAGCGAGCAAGAAACTAATTTTTTTGAAGAGGAATGGGAAATGAGGAAAGCCAGATGACAGTAGTAATGCTCTCCTTGAGTCCAAGTTACTTTCCTTTTGATATGCTTTCCCGTGCAACGCTACGTAGGCCCCGGTTCAATACCGCACCGCTCACACATGCTAGCTCCCTCAGAAGCTCGCTCGCTCGCAAATATTTTTTGCATTCGCACTTTTTTTCTTCTTGGTTTTCTCTTATGCTGTTGTATTATTGCTCACAAAAAACACCGGTTGCCGGTTTTTTCAACAAAATATGTCAAGAGATTTTTTTAAAGTTCACGGATCTGAAAAAAGTTCATAGACTTAAAAAATCACAATTTGAAAAGGTATACGAATTTGAAAAATATTAATGCATTTGAATAAATTTCACTGATTTAAAAAAAGTTCATGAATTTCGAAAAATTGAAAATTATGGAAAAATATATCATGAACTGAAAAACACCACAAATTTTATGAATTTGACAAATAGTTCGTTAATTTTAGGAAAAAGTTCATGAGTTTTAAAAAGTTCATAGTTTGAGAAAATCATACATTTAAAAAATTGATGAATCTGAAAAAATATAAATTTGGGAAAAAAATCAGAAAATTTGACAAAGTTCACATATTTGATACAAAAAAGTTCTAGTATTTAAAAAAATCACATATTCGAGGGAAAAAGTTCATGAATTTACTAGGAATTTGAGACAAAAAAGTTGACTAATTTGAAACAAAAAGGAATTTGAAAAAGTTTGTGACTTTAAGTGAAAAGGTTCACAAATTTGGGAAAAGTTCATGAATGTGGGAAAGATAAAAAATGCATGAAATTTAAAATGAAAAAATTAAAGTAATAATAAAAGAAAAGAAAAAATAAGGAAAAAATAACAACCACCAAAACCGGCCTAAACTGGACAGAAACGAAACAAAAAACAAAATAGCCAGAAATAAATGCCAGAAGACCACAACTACCGCGAGTGTGGTAAATGGCCAGGCCCATTTAGAGGTGGGTGTGGGGGTGGGGGCCGGGGGGGGGGGGGGGGGGGGGGGGGGGTGCCCTACGTACTGAATACACTCTATTTGGAGCTATCGGGGCTCCAAGACGCTTCCCTTCCGTATGTAAAAATGGAAGGAAAATGAAATGAACAACCCACAACCCAGAAATAGTCTCACAAGAAAACTCATACGCGGGCTGAGAAAGGAACAACGGCCTGGGCCCACGACAGGAAACTTAGGAGACATGTACATGAAAAAACAATAGTGGCAAAAAATGAATCGACAAACACAAATCCTGACGCATGTATCACGCGGATAGTAAGTTTGATAACACATAACTGGATGAGAATTAGCAACCCAGAAATAGCCCCAATCTAGGGCACGTCACCTTTTATTTTTAGGAGACACTTGTAACTTTATTCATACTCATAACAATTACAGATACACGATCTAAGATCGTAGAAAATACTAGTACATTGGCACGTGCAAAGCACGTCCACGGTCAATAGTTCTGTTGGGTTCAAAACAAAAAATATTTTCCTAAAAAATCAAATCATGAATAAATTTAGTGACATACATGAGACGTTGAATATTAATCTACCATATAGTTATTTTGCCGACTATCTAGTTTCGACTCTTGAAATAGATTATTTGTATAGATTGGTCTACCACAAAAATGTTTAAAACACGGAGAGAGAAAACCAAGGATGTAATTTTTTTGGATTGCTTACCACATGTGTCATTTGGTGGTCAAGGATGTAAATTGCTACTGCTACTTTTGAGGTGCTCAACTGTTTGCATTATCTTTTGGTTAAATAATTGTTTGTGTGTTTTTTTGCTAAAATGTTCGTTCAGCTACAAAAGAAAAGAAAAGAAAAGTTGTAGAACAAAGTACCGAACTGTGCCTCAACTACCATCCCATATTTATCTCACGTCCATGTGTACTAATCACTGACCTGTACAGTTTTGGCCCCTACGTTTACATCTTTGGAAGAGTGCATTGAAACGGATGGAAAAGCTACCACAACACCTCACGTGAGCTAAGCCCTTGTGACCCACGTATCAGTGAGTGGAATGGTCCTCAGGGCATGAGCAATGGAAACACCACAATGGTGTATCCCCACCTTCCAAATAGACATAAAAGTTTCAGGGCTACCGTTTTAATTTTTCTTCACCCAAAGGAGGCAGGATAAAGGCGACCTCATCTCTATGGACTCCAACCCAATTATTTTTGCCCCATCTCCTTCCTTCACCGTGGTCATACCCCACTCTCTCCTCCTTTCCTCTTGCTTTTTACCTGAAGCACTCGCCTCCTTTGCAAGAGCCCGTTTGCTCTGCGGAGCACCTGCTTTAGCTCCAGTGTGTCATCCAAGCCTACGTGGAATACAGCCCGTTGGCCATGCCCTAAGGGCAGGTATAATGGTAGCATATGGATATAGATGCCCCATGACAAAAAGTAGCTTCAGGTTTATATATTGATTTTTTTCCCAATGCAAGCTACTATTAGTGGGCATCATAAAAAAAATATAAAGTAGACTCTTACTACACATGCATCCCTACTCTTCACCTCAACTTGTCCAACTTTATGCACCAGACCACACTTATCTCAAAGCACCCGCCTCCTGCAAAGAATCCCGCTTCCTTATCCGAAGCTACTTTTTCTGACATTCGATCCTACATGGCATGTGAGGCATCACCCTGAGGCTATGCACTGGCCATGCTCTAATCTGCAGTGTGAAAGAACAATCTAGAGTATAGTCTCGTTACTTTTATTTTCTGACAATGAGTACTGCCACATGACAGTAGGGAGCGCACGACAGTGGCAGGCAGCACCGCGAATCCCTACACCTTGGGCCGCTAGATTGCTTAATCGGACGGTTGATGTATGTGCACGTAGCTCATAACTGGGCAAATTTGATATCAGCATCAAATTTAAAAGATCCAATGGTTCATATGCATCTATACTGGTACACTGTATAGGAATATAAATACAAAGTAACTCATATGACTAAGAGTTACAATAACATTTCGTAAACACTTTCTTCGTGGTATCGCTTGAAGAGGCTGCAATTAGACTGGAGCAACGATGTTGTCACTATTTCACCGCACAAACATTATCAATAATGGTTTTTTAAAGCGCCTTGAGTCGCATGTCTAAAAAAGGGAAACATTGATCGATGAACGTATTTAGGACGGGGATGATCCCCTACAAGTGCAGGCCGTCGAATCACTATATCTTCACCATGATGTCAATGAAAAATTTCACCTACACAAAGAATCAAACCAACAAAAAAAGCTTGACACAATAATATAAACTCATCAGATCTGCAAAGACAGAAAACTCTCTAACCTCGTGGCGCCACCAAAAGAACGAGAGGAAATTTATTCTCACAAAACTATGATCACCAGACGTTGACAAAGAACATGTCTTGAAGATCCGAGCCCCCCCCCCCCCCCCCCCCCCCCCGCCTCTTAGTGCCAAGATGACAGCTGGAGGCAAGGGACCTAAATTTCCCAGATGCCGATGGTGGCACGAGAAACCCCTCGGTAGACAGCCTCCAGCTAATGTTTCATGTGGTTCGTTAGTATTTCCTACAATGCGACCCCGGTTTGGCCCAGAGGCCCATTCAACTTTCTTTTGAGATACTTTGAAAAAAATCATCCTCAACATAAAAATGTCATGAACAAAAAAAGCACAAAATTATAATAATAAAAATTACCATGCTAAAACTTTAAAACTGCCATTCTCGGGATAAAAATGCCATGAACAGAAAAAACACAAAATTATAAAAGTGAGAAATGACATGCTTTGAAAAAAATGTCGTGCTACTTTACAAAACTGCGACCCTCTAGATAATTCTTTTTATTTGGATATGCCCCAAAAATAAAGTTGTGGTGCCACTAAAAAATAAAAAATGCCATCCTCTTAAACATGAAAAAATGCTACCCTAATATAAAATTTTCATCCTCTCAATAATTAAAATACCATACTATTATTTATAAAAATGCCATCATATTTTTTATAAAAATGGCACGCGGTTAGTAATAAAATTGTCGTGCCACTAAAAATAAAAATGTCATCTCTCAATAATAAAAATGCCGTTCGATTATTGATAAGAATGACATCATTTTGTTAATAAAAAATGCAATGCGCTTAGTAATAAAACTTCCATGCCATTTAAAATAAAAAATGCTATCCTCTTAAAAAATGCCATGCTATAAAAAAGAAAACTGCCAATTGAGAAAATGAGAAAAAGAGGATTTTCAAGATTGAAAAATGTATGTGCATTTTAAACACAAAAGATTCATAAAAAGGCCCGGTTAGCCCAATTTCTACCCATTCTACACATTCATAAAAGGCCCTCACAGTCCATTGATCCACCAATTTCTACCCATTCACTGATCCATACACGACCAACCTAGCCCCAGCGCCCCAGCCCCCAGCCCCAAATCACACGACCTCCAGTCCTCCACACTCCTCGCTTGGTAAACCCATCTCCTAGTCGCTCCAGCACACGGCAACACACCACCTAAATCTAAACCTAGAGCTTTTCCTCCTGCCACCGCCGCTCGATCCCATCTTGCAGCCGCTGCTCGATGCCAACCCGACATGTTTTCATGGACTGCTCGCGGTGATGGGTTCCCCACGGGTTCAGAAAACCCAATGAGGATAGGGGATGGGCAAAAAACTGGCCCCGTGCACGTTGACGGAGGCAGGGATGGGTTTGCGGTTTTCTTGCGGGTACAGGTTTGGGCAGGCAAAACCGGTTTTGTCCTGGTTGCCATCTTGAGACGGAAGGAAAAACGTTCACTGGGTTCCCCGGCGAACGGCTCGCCAGATAACATTTCCCTAGGAAAAAGTGTCGAGCACAGATGCCCTTGGCCGGAGTCTACCTGAAGCCTCAAGTGTCGAGCACATATCCTTCCGTGGCAATGCCGAACAACCTTAACCGAAAGCAGGGCAAGTCCTCTGCCACTACTCCCAATCTGCACTACTTCCCCAGCACAGCACAGCGCGATCTCCGGCCATCTCCATCCGTCCGCATTTCCCAATCCCCACACCCCTCTCCCCGTACTGCGCCCCCACGTTCTCCCCCCGCGCTGGTGGCCCTCTCCCAGCTCGCCTCAAATCATCCCCACGCCGACGCCGCGATCCACAGCAAGCTCAGAGCTCCTCCTCCCCACCCAGGTACCCACCATGGCCGGGATGTACCGTCCCGAGCCGCAGAACCCCACCGCGCGCCGCCAGCGCCTCTTATCAATCCTCCTCGGCGCCTTCTTCGCCTTCCAGCTCCTCCTCTTCGTCGCCTTCCGCTCCGCGCCGCCCTCCAAGCTTCCATCCACCGCTGCCGCAACCTCCTCTTCCGCACCGGAGCCGCCCAGCCGCGGCACCGAGGACTCCGGGTGCGGGGGTGGGCTGGTGTACGTCTACGACCTCCCCGCCATCTTCAACGAGGATCTGCTCGCCATGTGTGATACGCTCATGCCGATGTACTCGGTTTGCCCCTACCTCGCCAACGACGGGCTCGGGTTCCCGGCGGAAGGGACCAGCTTGTCGACGATCCTGCCGGCCGAGCTTCTTGGGTCGTGGCACTCCTCCGACCAGTTCGCGCTCGAGCACATCGTCCACCGCCGCCTGCTCTCGCACCGGTGCCGCACCACCGATCCGGCGCGCGCTGCGGCGTTCTTCGTGCCGTTCTACGCGGGGCTGGCCGTCGGGCGCCACCTGTGGTCCGCGAACGCCACCGACGCCGACCGGGACAGGGACTGCGTCGCTCTGCTTTCGTGGCTCCACGCGCAGCCGTACTACAAGCGGTCCAATGGCTGGGACCACTTCCTCGCGCTGGGCCGCATTACCTGGGACTTCCGCCGCAGTCCGAGCGGCGGGTGGGGCGGCAGCTTCCTCGCCATGCCCGGGGTCGCCAACGTCACCCGCCTCGTCATCGAGCGCGAGCCATGGGACGCCATGGACGTCGGCATACCGTACCCGACCGGATTCCACCCGCGCACCGCGGCCGACGCGCGCGCGTGGCAGCAGCACGTCACGTCAGTCCCGCGCCCCAGGCTGTTCGCCTTCGCCGGCGCGCCGCGGTCGGCCATCAAGGGCGACTTCCGCGCGTTGCTGCTCAGCGATTGCCAGGCCGCGGGGGCCGCGTGCGGCGCGCTGGACTGCGCCGAGGGCAAGTGCATCAAGGACAACGCGCTCGTCCTGGAGCTGTTCATGGGCGCGCGGTTCTGCGTGCAGCCGCGCGGGGACAGCTTCACGCGCCGCTCGCTGTTCGACTGCATGGTGGCCGGGGCCGTGCCGGTGCTGTTCTGGCGGCGGACCGCGTACCTTCAGTACCACTGGTATCTGCCGACTGAAGACGGCCAAGAAGGGGAGTGGTCTGTCTTCATTGATCGCAACGAGCTGCGCGCCGGCAACGTGACCGTGCGCGGCGTGCTGGCGGCCATCCCAGAGGCACGGGTACGGCAGATGAGGGAGCGCGTGGTGGAGATGATACCGCGGTTGGTTTACTCCGCCGCGGACAAGGATGGGCTCGGCGGCGGCATGAAGGACGCCATGGACGTCATGATCGACGGCATGCTGCGGCGGGTCGCTGAGCAGCGGCGGAATTGGAGGAGGACGTGATTTTGTCACCGGAGAGGACCAAACTGTCAAAATGATCATTCTTTTGCTTTCTTGTTCAGATTCCTTGTGTGAAGAGTTATATATTAAACAATCTCTACTTGTAGCCTTACTTTTGACTGTGGTTCTATATGGGAATTACAGCGATACTGTTACATAGTAAATTAACAGAATCTATGGGGCACGGTGTACATTGGAGTTTGCAACACAGTTTGACAGGCTGCATCAAATGTGATACTCCTCGGTCAATTGTGTATTTTGCATCAAATGGAGTATGAAATGCTTTGGCACCTCGATCCGATCTAAGCATGTTACCATGAAGCACAGCAGTTTCTGGTCCTTCCGAGTACTCCTACGGCTACTCGCAGCGAGACATATGATACTATCTTTATACCGGGGCCGCAGTGATTTGGCCTGATTTTTTTTTTCAAATGATATGTGTCACAAGTTTGACATGAATCAACATGGTCCAATGCCTTCAATATCATTCTTTTTTCTGCGGGGTTTAATATCATTCATTTTGACATATCAAACATATGGCATCAGCGAAATCTTTTGGATTTTCGGACTTAAAAATGTTTTATCTCTTAAATAAATTTTTTGATTAAAAATCCGTTTTAATCATTAAATCTGCCTCCACGTGATCTTCAAAACCATATCTCGTATTGATATGTTTCGACGACTTTTTTTCCCCAAAAGTTGTCATGATGTTACATTAAAATTGACGTAGTGTTTACATTAAAGTTGTCATGATATATTTCATCTTTTTTTCTAGATTTAAAGCTACCATTATATTTTAACTACTTTTCATGGAATTTTTTATTAATTGGCCATGACAAGTTTAGTAATTAACCACGGCAAATTTAATTCATGGATCATGGTAATTGTTGGTAATTCATCATGGCAAATTTAGTTCATAGATCATGGCAATTCCAGTATCTTGACCATGAAAAATATATTTTTTATGAACCATGGCAAATTTTAGTGCATTTATCATGACAAATTTAAATAATTCACCATGACAATTTTAGTTTCTGGTGCATGGCAAGTTTGAGTCATTGACTATGCATTTTTAAAGTAATTAACGATGAATTTCTTTTTTATTATGTACCATGTAAAAAATATTTCATGGATCATGGCAAATTTTGGTAATTCACCAAGGCAAGTTTTGTTTCTTAATTCCCTTTTTTACAACATGTCAAAATTAACTTTAAATGTAGAAGAAAAGTAGTTGAAACATATCATAGCAACTTCAGTGTAAACACCATGGCAATTTATGTGCAATAGATATTCAACTTTTGACTGTCAAAAATATCATCGAAACATATTGATATGGGATCTAGTTTCGTAGTCCTAGCTGCGGCGGATTTAATGGTGAAAATGGATTTTCAATCGAATTTTTCATTTAAGAGATAAAATATTTTAAAGTTTGAAAAGTAAAAAAAAATCCGGCAGATATCATCTGTTTTCGTCCCTGTTTGCATGCATGTGTGGGCGTTCCGCTCGACCTTTTTCAGCCCACACGTGTGGCACTTATCAGGGGCCTTTATTTTTATGACAACTACTCAAATGTCGAAACACCACCAAATTTGGCATATAGATCACGCATTCGAGCATCTTGCATGCCAAAAATATGATTTTTTTGGTATTTTGTTATATTTTACTATTCTTCCGTGGGAGCAGATCAGCCTAGGAGCCAAATCGCGAGAGCGTCCAAATAGTGTATAGTACCCTAATTTAGTATCTTAGATAATCTTATTTATTATTTTACGCTCTTTTTTCATTAAATGTTATGACAACTATGCAGTAAGTTGGAATGTTCATTGCATGAGACTACCTGATACTTGCTATGATACCACACTATGGAAGGTATATTTTCTTGTGGCTGAAACAAGTGCCCCCTCTATACTAGACCTGCAGCGTGCCTTGGTGCGCGTTGCCGGGTCCTAACATTTATGGCTAAGAGTTTGTCTCGGGTATATTAGAATTGTGAGGCAAGCTTATCGTGTTTAGCCAGCATAATAACTTCTCCTAACATTTATGGCTAAGCTTTTTGTCTGGTATATTATAATTGTGAGCCAATCATAGAATATTTAGCCAACATAATAACTTTATTTATATGCTCATGACATAGTAGAAGTATTTAGTCTGTTCAAAAGCAACATAGTATAAAGTTCAGTGCTAATGAAGTGTCGTAAGATAACAAAATCCAACCAGTTTATATTATGTTCAATACTAAGAGCGGGCACATAATACATCAAAAGCAACTACGGTAGAGTGAGATTAATATTTGAGCAAGCAACACAACTAGCAAACCATGACCAAGCACAAAATTGCTTTGAGCACGTTATTTTCCGACTGTTTTGAAACGGGTTGGTAGCTGGAGGTATAATAGAAAGTTGGGCAGTCATTAGTGCCGAAGCAAGTGGTTCCTAGCATTGACTGATCGATCATTTGTGAATCACTGATACATCTCCAACGTATCTATAATATTTTTATTGTTCCATGTTGTTATATTATAATTCTTGCATGTTTTACATTCATTTTGTATCAACTTTATCATTTTTTGGGACTAACCTATTGACATAGTGCCAGTGCCACTTGATGTTTTTTTGCTTGTTTTTTACTTCGCAAACTATCAGTACCAAATGCCACAAAACTTTTTGCAGATTTTTTCTACCCAGAAGACAACTTGGGAGCCAAGGAAGTACCAGAGGGAAGGCCCGTGGGGCCCACTACCCACCTGGGTGCGCTAGAGGCCCGTGACGCCCTCTGATGGGTAGTGGGTCCACGGAGGTCCTTTCCACCGCCTCTCAGCTCTATAAATACCCAAATATTTCAGAAACCCTAGGAGAGTCGAAAAAACAATTCCAGCCGCCGCAAGTTCCAAAACTACGAGATCCAATCTAGAGCCCTATTCCGGCACCTTGCCGGAGGGGGACACGATCACGGAGGGGTTCATCATCCTCATTGGTGCTCCTCTGATGATGGGTGAGTAGTTTACCTCAGACCTACGGGTCCGTAGGCAGTAGCTAGATGGCTTCTTCTCTCTTTTTGATTCTCAATACAATGTTCTCCTCGATGTTCTTGGAGATCTATTTGATGTAATGACCTTTTGCGGTGTGCTTGTTGCGATCCGATGAATTGCGAGTTTATGATCAGTTCTATCTATGAATATTATTTGAGCCTTCTTTGATATCTTAAATGCATGATTATTATAGCCTCGTATTTCTTCTCTGAAACTTTGGTCTGGTTTAGCCAACTAGATTGATTTTTCTTGCAATGGGAAGAGGTGCTTTGTGATGGGTTCGACCTTGCGGTGTTCTCACGCTGTGACAGAAGGGGTAGCGAGGCACACATGTATCGTTGCTATTAAGGATAAAAATATGGGGTCTAATTCCTACATCAATAGATCTTGTCTACATCATGTCATCGTTCTTATTGCATTACTCCGATTCTCCATGAACTTAATACACTAGATGCATGCTGGATAGCGGTCGATATGTGGAGTAATAGTAGTAGATGCAGGATGGAGTCGGTCTACTAATCTTGGACGTGATGCCTATATACATGATCATTGCCTTGGATATCATCATAATTATTTGCTCTTCTATCAATTGCCCAATACTAATTTGTTTACTCGTCGTATGCTATTTTCTCGAGAGAAGCCACTAGTGAAATCTACGCCCCCAGGTCTATTTTCTATCATATTGTTTTTAGATCTATTATTCCAAAAACCCAAAAATACCTTGCTGCACTTTTTTCTTTATTTATTTTATTTTGTGTTTTCGCTAGATCTATTTATCCAATCCCATTCAATTTAATCTATCTCAATACCGAGGAGGGATTGACAACCCCTCTCATGCGTTGGGTTGCAAGTATTTGTTATTTGTGTGCAGGTGTTGTTTACATAGTGTTGCTTGGTGCTCCTACTAGATTGATAACCTTGGTTTCATAACTGGGGGAAATACTTACCGTTGATGTGCTGCATCATCCTCTCCTCTTCGGGGAAATGCCAACGCAGATATAAGCAACCATGAAGAATTTCTGGGCCGTTGCCGGGGAGACATCATCAACATCTATCAAGTACCCAATCACAAATCTCATATCCTTGAAATTTACATTATTTTCCATTTGCCTCTTGTTTTCATCTGCCCCACTTCTAAAACGTTTTTTTGCGAAAAGCACAAAAATATTTGCCTTCGTTTTGTTTGCGTAGTCATGATGTCTCGAGAAAATACCAAATTGTGTGATTTTTCCAATACTAATAATAATGATTTTATTAGTACTCCGGTTGCTCCTCCCACCGCTAGTGCGGAGTCTTACGATATTAATGTCACTGTTGAATCTTGTTATGAAAGAGCAATTTTTCGGTACTCCTAATGAGGATGCGCGTCCCGTCTAAACACGTTCGTAGAATTGTGTGATATGCAAAAGAAAAAAGATATGGACAATGATATTGTGAAATTAAAATTGGTTCCTTTCTCTTGAGGGATCGTGCAAAATTTTGGTTTTCTTCTTTGCCTCGCAATAGTATCGATTCTTGGGATAAGTGCAAAGATGTTTTTATTACTAATATTTTCCGCCTGCAAAAATTATTTCCCTTAGAAATCAAATCATGAATTTTAAGCAACTTGAGCATGAACATGTTGCACAATCTTGGGAAAGAATGAAATTGATGCTAAGAAATTGTCCTACTCATGGTTTAAAACTTTGGATGATTATACAAAAAAAGTATGCAGGATTGAATTTTGTTTCTAGAAAGCTTTTAGATTCCGCCGCGGGTGGTACTTTTATGGAAATTACTTTGGGTGTAGCCACTAAATTGCTTGATAATATTATGGCAAATTATACACAATGGCATACCGAAAGAGCACCTACTAGTAAAAAAGTTAACTCGACTGAAGATATTAGTACTTTGAGTGAAAAAGTTGATGCTCTTATGAATTTTTTTGCTAGTAAAAATGCTCCTATTAATCTTAATGTTGTGCCTTTGTCTACTTTGATTGAGCAAAATAGTGATCCCGTAGATGTGAATTTTGTCTCACGAAACAATTTTACTAATAATGCTTATAAAGGTAATTTTAATCCTAGGCCTTTTCCTGGAAATTCCTCTAATAATTATAGCAATTCCTATGCTAATTCTTATTACAATAATAATAGGGATCCCTCTAATCTTGGGAGTAATATTAAATAATGTATCAATGCTCAAAATGTTTTCAATACTACGATAGAAGAAAATTTGAGTAAACTTGATGATATGTCTAGAAGCATTGATAGAATTTCCATGATGTAGAAAATCTCAAGATTAAAGTTTTTACTCCTAAGGTTGATGTTAATGAATCAATTAAAGCTTTATATGTTTCCACGGATGAAAGTAAGAAAAGAACCGCTATGCTTAGAGCTAAAAGAGAATTTTTAGAAAGAGTGTTTTCTACCGATTGCTTTCATAATAATGATGAGACCTTAAGATGATTGGTGTTTCTTCTATTGATTACTTGTTTAGTAATATTAAACTTGATGGAAAGAGGACTGAAGAAGAGTCAAATTTAGCTACAAGGCGTGCTCATAATTCGGAGGGTGAAAATCTTGTTAAAAAATTTCATAAAAGTGGGTTTGGAGAGGTCAAAACTTTAACTAGTGATGTGCCCACTCTCTTGGATTACAAAGACTTTAATTATGATAATTGATCTTTGATTGAATGTATTTATTTGTTGCAACCCATGTTAAATTCACCCAATGCCTATGAACAAAATAAAGCTTTTACTAAATATATTGTAGAAGTGATGTTGAAAACTTTAGAAGAAAAGTTGGAATTAGATATTTCAATTTATAGAAAATTATATGATGAGTGGGAACCTACCATTAAAGTCAAGATTAAAATTTATGAGTGCTTTGCATTATGTGATTTAGGTGCTAGTGTTTCAACAATTCCGAATCTTTTTGTGATGTGCTTGGTCTTACCAATATTGAAAATATTCTCTTAATTTGCACTTGGCGGATTCTACTATTAAAAAACCTTTGGGAAGAATTAATGATGTTCTTATTCTTGCAAATAGGAACTACGTGCCCATTGATTTTATTGTTCTTGATATTGATTGCAATCCGTCTTGTCCCATCATACTTGGTAGACCATTTTTATGAAAGAAGGTAATATTAAATTTCAGTTTCCACTAAGGAAGGGTATGGAACACTTCCCTAGAACAATAATTAAGCCACCATATGAATCAATCATAAGGGCAACCTATGGAGCAAAAACTAAAGATGACAACACTTGAATCTATGCATTATGCCTAGCTAGGGGCATAAAACGATAGCGCTTGTTGGGAGGCAACCCAATTAACAAAATAGCCCATTTACAGCCCGCTAACCCAGGGCCCGTTACGGCCTATCCGAATTAAGACCAGTAGCGTCATCTGGGCCATCCAATATGATTCCAACCCGTTTTAACTTCCGGCCCATGTATGGCCCATGACGTGTTTCGGCCCATATGAGGCCCTTTGTAACTCTTGGCCCATTAACCCCCCGTGGTGAAACTGGCCCGTAATGAACAGTGTATCACTTTATACCCATTAATGACCCATTATTCCATTGGGCCATTTCCAGCCCATGTTATCTTTCGGCCTTCTCAGGGTCCATTTATTCTTGGGATCATTTCCAGCATTCGGTTACTTCATGACGTCTTTCGGCCCATATGAGGCCCTTTGTAACTCTTGGCCCATTAACGGCCTGTGGTGAAACTGGCCCGTAATGAACAGTGTATCACTTTATACCCATTAACGGCCCATTATGCCATTGTGACGTTTCCAGCCCATGTTATCTTTCGGCCTTCTCAGGGCCCATTTATTCTTGGGCTCATTTCCAGCATTTGGTTACTTACGGCCCGTTACTGTCCTTCTCTGCTTGTGGGCCAAATTCAGCCCATGGCTACAGTCGACCCGTTTGTGGCTCGTTAATCTGTTGGGCCATTTTCATAGCGTCACAAAATACGGCTGATTAACGATGGCCCGTTATGGTCGGCCCATGAACGGACGATTCCAACTCTAGCCCGTTTACGGCCCATAATGCGGTCTGTTATTGGCCCATGTTTGCCCAATCGATCATACGGCCCGTAGAAGGCCCATTGATGATACGACCCATAGAAGGCCAATTGTTTCTACGGCCCATAGAAGGCCCATTGTTTCTATGGCCCGTAGAAGGCCCATTGTTTCTACGGCCCGTAGAAGGCCCATTGTTTCTACGGCCCGTAGGAGGCCCAGGGTCACTACAGTAAATATGTAGCCCATGGTTATTGTGGCCTAGTTTTAAAAATAGGTTATTGTGGCCACTAGCAAACTGCGGAAAAAGAACTTCACTGACTACAAGCAAACAAATAAACAAGATAACAAGGAAATAAATAAGGAAGCAACTTACGCTAGGCTATCACGAATATTAAACATATTACATCCACTGGGCATCAAAGTTCGCCACCAATGCAAATATAGGGAACAAAGCAGCATATCACATACACTGGTTGTCAAAGTTGGCGACCAGTGCAAATAAACGCTGCAGCAAAACAAGTCCAGAACTAAAACCACTTCAGAAGAGCTCAAGAAACAATATCCTGGGTACCCATAATGCTGGCAAGATGCTTAGCAAGCTTATTAACTTTCTCTTGTTTGGCCTTAAATCCTCCAATGCTTGCTATTGCACCAGAAAGTATGCATCTGAATTCTACAGGGACTTCCTCAGTTCTTCGGCTTCCTGTCGCAGAACATCTGATCGATGTCTTTCAACTTGAAGTTGAGACTCAAGAAGCCGATCTGATTCAGGCAGCGAGTTCGAAGAGCTGGTGCTAGCAGTAGTAGCCAGTAACTCGAACACTACATCAAGACAAGACTTTAGGGTTGTCTCAGTATCTTCAATATAGTTTTTATCAGCTTTCTTGGAGACCAACAGGGATGTCTCACTATCTTGAACCTTATCTGCATTACTTCCTTTACCATTGCATAACGGGGTACTCTTCTCCAATATTTTATCCGCATTCTAAAAGAGAAACAAACAGACACATCACGGGTTTACCATGTTGTATATGAAACTCATTTTGGTACACCAGTTCAGTAGTGAGGTGGACAGGATAACATCATGAAACAAACATATATCTATGTAGTATGGTCAATGTATGGTCTATATCATTCTAGTTGATGTTGCCAAATCAAGATAGAGACAGTTCAAATCATATCTATTTAAGACAAAGCAGCATAGACAGAATATAAGTGTGGGAAACTACACGACAATAACAACACTTATAATGTGCATGGCATGAGAACATAACTGTTTATTCAATTCAAACTGAAATCAACATAGAGCAAGTTACAACTGCAAACATGTTAAAGCAACAGGTTTAAAACATACCTGTTGCGCCATTGGAGTTTCAATTGCATCCTTGAAATTTGAAATTAGTTGGTATGAGTAAATACAGTGATGCAAGAGCAAAGGAGTATGAACCATAGCTATGGAACCTGACCTGAGAACAATTCTTCTTCCGCTTTAAGCATTGACTTGGGGTTCGGAGTGGTGGTCCTCGTGCTTTGGGCACTGTAGTTGCCTTACTAACTGCTCGTGTTTGGGTGCTCTGTGGTGGAGACGGTGCTGTGTCAACTGGAACTGGGTTACTATCTGCTGGGGTTGGGGTTAGAAGGGGTGTAGCTGGTTCTCTGTCCAACTGGGTAGGGGTACAATCTGCGTGGGTTATGTGTGGTGGGGCTGGTTCTTGGGTAAGTACAACCGTGGTTCTATCTGCGTCGACAGGTAGCACGATCTTTTCTGAAGACCGTGTTTTTACTCCCACAGATACTGCCATCACCCCCTCCAATTCAAATGGCTGATAAGCAAGAAAAGTAATTGAATGTATAGATATTGTAAGATAGACAGGTGCAATGGATAGTAGGGAAGAAAATAGGGCATGAAATAATTCACATTTATGTTGTCTAACCAAACAGAATAGCATGACATAATTTCACATATATGATGGCTAATTAAACAGGATAGCATGACACAATATCACATGTATGATAGCTAACTAAACAGGATAGAATGACATACTTCAAAATATGATGACTATGTAAACAGGATGACATGATATAACTATACGATGTGTTTATTAAAGTGGTTGGCATGGCATAATTCACAAACATGTCGTCGATGGAAACATAATGGCATGATATAATTCACGGATAGAATGACATAATTCAAAATATGATGACTATGTAAACAGGATGAGATGATATAACTATATTATGTCTTTAGAAAATGGGTTGGCATGCCATAATTTGGATACATGCTGTCTATGTAAACATCATGGCATGATATAATTCAAATATATTTGTAGCGACCCGACCCGAATGGATCATGTCTCTGTGCTTAAGTGTCATCCTTGGATCGGTATGCTGACACACACAGTACTCGAGGATTTATAACAGAGATAAATCACATGTATAAAGTGATGTAAATACTATTACCTCAATCCATATAGCGGAAGTAACAACAAAGTTGTGGAGTTCCCAACAACACCAACGGCAAAGTTGAGTGTAGACATCGTAACCCTAACGTATCGCTTACTCGTCGTAAGATTCCTGCAACATGAGACGTTGCAGCCATGTAGGTCAGTACATTGAATGTACTGGCAATTTCACATTGTAGAGCAATGCTAAATAATGGCTATCACTACATGCATATTTGGCTGGTGGAGGCTCTAAGTTTAATATTTGCATAAAGCCAATTTTTCCTTGCAACAAAGGAATAGATTTTATTTAACTACCAAGTTTATGTAATTATTGAGAAGGTACCCCCAACTCAATCCCAAATAATATTAATAACCCAATAGATTCATTAAGTAAAAGTGATGAGATCAAATCAATAATTCAAATACCAGATACTCAAGATGTCCATAACCGGGGACACGGCTAATCATGATTAGTTTGTACACTCTGCAGAGGTTTGCGCACTTTTCCCCACAAGACTCGATCTCCTCCGTTGGATTTCTCGCACTACAAGTTGTTTGAGAAACGAATGACCGAGACACAGTCTTTCCGAAGCATTAACTCTTTACTCTAGGTAGACAATACCACCTACATCCCCTACATCTGCTAGCCTACCACTAAAAGAGGTCACACAACATACTCAACTATGCCAGAGCCCATAATGGCTTGTGGCTACACACGGAAGTTTCTAGCATGAATAATCTTATGATCCCTTTGAGCATGGGTGGCATTCCAATAGGATGATCACACGGATACCCCAGGATCTCGTAGGACAACACTGGTATAACCCCAGGTGCCTGGGCAAGCCACTGGTATATCCCCAGGGTGCCCCAACCAATCCACCCAGATGTGTATTAAAGTAGCCAGCAGAAGTTTCCCTTAGATAATATTACTCTCGCAACTTCATGAATCTCACATACCAATCCACGTCTACGAGCATAGCAAAGCAGTATGAGCATAACGTATAATCCCGGGGTTGATAAAAAGGATAATAGGTTCCTACCTCAACAACTACTTCCCACACCCACATGTTTACCAATCCAACTCATGCAATGTTTGAGGGATAAAACTAATGCATAAAAACTGGGAATAAAGGGATATGATCAAAGTTTGAACTTGCCTTGTACTGTTGATGAAGATCCTTTGCACTCATAATTCCTGATAGTTCTACTCGTCACACTCCGTTCAATCTATCGTGAGCAAGCAGTTTCATACATAAGCACTCATGCAAAAGAATCGAGGAAAAGATCTCAGAAAACTTCGAAAACAGGCAATTAACTCTTGTAACAGAAAACAATATCTAACAGTACCAAAATTGGGTGGATTTGGTCTTATCAGAAAGTTTAGGTCAAGAGCTTCGATTTGCAAAAAGAATCAACTAAATCTGAGTTATAAAACTCGAGTTATGAACAAAAGAAGTTTGAATTCAAACCTGTTTGAAATCAATTTTTAAACTTTCAAAAAATATGTTTAATTTGGTTATCTGGATAGAGGGGATCATAACGAAGAAGTGGGCGCTGGCAAACGGCGCGGCGGCGGGGCGTGCAGCGAGATGCAAGTCGACGGCGGCTACGGAGAGAGAGGGGGTCGGGGGCCCGGGGTATTTATAGGAGGAGGGGAGGGGCGACGGCTTGGCGGAGGGGCAAGGGCGAGGCGGTGGCGGGAGGGAGTCCTGGTCGGACACGGCGAGCGGCCGGCGACGTGCGGGCGGCGGACTCCCGCTCGGGAGGGAGACGGCGCGTGGGGTGCTGGGCTTTGGCCTGGCCCGGGTGGAGCTGGGCCGGCCGAGTCGGCGGAAAGTTTTTTTAAAGCAGACAATAATTAAAAGAAAAACCAAATAAAATAAAAATATAATATGGGCATATTATATATCAAAATTTTAAGAAAAATATTTCTTAAAACATGAACATATTTTCAGCAGCAAATAAATTCCACAAAATTTTAAATAAAGCAAACAGTGCTAATGTTGCGATAAAACCCAATAAAAATCTTTTTAAAAATACCAAAATGATTTAAAATTTATTTTTCCCTAATTTTCTAATGTAGGGAATCATTTTACCCTATTTTCCATATTTTTTATTTTTGGAGAAAAATAATTTGAATAAAAATCAAATAACTCCAAATTGAAAATAATTTCAAAGGGACGTTAATTTGATCCTTTGAAACTTCCAACTCATATTTCATATGCTTTGAAGAAGTCATTTTATTTTCTCTCATGAAAATCATTGAGTTGCATAAAGTTTCTGAATTTGAAATATTTTCAAATGGAATTCAAATCTTTTCAAAACCCTTTTTCATTTAATTAAATGGAAGAAGTCATATCATCTTCACTCTAGGGTTTTGTGATGAAATGAATTTGAATTCATGGAGATCATAAATGCAAGGTGAAAGTTTTGGGAAAGTCATTTTATTCCCTCTCATTTAACTTTCAAAAAGTTTCAAATTTCACTCAATTTCACACAAGCAACCACACCAAAAATTAAACAGTCAATCAAAAACTATTTATTTAATATAACATTCCAAAATTCAGAATTTTGGGATGTGACAATATTATTTATATACCAAGCAAGTGAGCAGAGGTTAATCGCATATATGATGTGTCAACTAAGGAGATGACATTCAATATTGTGTATATGATGTAAAAACTAAGCATTGCAATACAACCTATGCATGATATGGGTAATATAACCATGCCAAGATTGAGCATACACCCCAGGGGGATAATAGGACTGGTCAACTGCCTCTGAATCCTTTTCTGAGGAACTATCTGTAACCAGCAAGATATCTGCTTCAGTAGGTAGCATTGTCTGCTCTGAAGACCTTGTTTTCACTCTAGATTTCTCCATCACCAATTCAAATGCCTGATGCACAGCAAGAGCAATTGAATATACAAACATTGTCGACAAATGCAATGAGAAATACAAAAAAGGACGACATGATATAATTCACATATATGACGCTTGGCTAAACAGCATGGCATTGCATAATTCACATATATAATGCCTTGCAACAAGATAGCATTGCATAATTCACATATATAATGTCTTGCAACAAGATGGCATTGCATAATTCACATATATGGTAATTAGACACTAAACATGTGGCATTCACACAAAGCATGTCTAAACTAAGCAAATGATGTAGCAATGCAAGACAACATACGCACGATATGAGCAACATAACCCTGCCAAGTTAGAGCATGCACCCGGGGGGGATAGGATTGGTCATCTATCTCTGAATCCTCCTCTAAGGAGCTATCCATAATCAGCAAGACATGCGCTTCATTAGAGAGCATTGTCTGCTCTGAAGACCTTGTTTCCACTCCAGATTTTTCCATGACCGTGTCGAATGGCTGATGCACAGGAAGAGTAATTGAATGTACTAAAATTGTTGACAAATTTAATACGTAATAAAAAATGATGGCATGATATAATTCACATATAAGATGACTGGCTAACCAGGGTGGCATTGCAAAATTCACATATATGATGCCTGGCTAAACAAGATGGCATTGCATGATTCACATATACGATAAAGAAACTAAATAGATGGCATTCACACAAAGCATGTCTAAACTAAGCAGATGACATATTTGATGTATAAAGTAAGCAATGCAGGGCACCATATGCATGATATTACCAACGCCAGCATGCCAAGTTAGAGCGAAGACCTCATGGGGTAAATAGGAGTGGTCTTATCCTTCTGAATCCCCCTCAGAACAGTTATCTTCCTCTTGATTACAATCGGAAATGGGTGGAGGGGGCTGCCTTTGCGCCCACCATGGAGCGACGTCTGCATGAAATTTTATTGCCACGCAAGGCTCGTCTCTTTTGCTCTACATGTTCAGTTCCATTGTGTACAATAACTGACATGCATAGGAATAAAACATAGTGAGATTATGTAAGGAGTGCATGCACAAATCCAGAGTGATGGTAGCAAACTGTGGATAGACCCAAAACCAATGATAGCAGGCAGATAATAGCTTTAGTTAAAAAATACAGATAATGGCTCCTTTAATGTTTGTTTGCACCCAACATGAAACTCATAGTAGACACCTAAGATTAACCAGATAGTAGACAGATAGTACTGATTGCTGCCCCAATATGTACCCCACAACCATTTAAAAACTCAAGTTTCAGCATTAGTTTGGAGCTGACTCGGAGTCTAATAGGTGAACAGGACGATAAAGTAGCATGTCATCATATTAAGCGATGCATAACGTATGCAGACACGGAAGAGTGCGACCTCTCTTGCGGACCCGTGTAGTCCTCAAGGTCATCTGCTCAGTTGATAATGGTAATGCAGTTGTCGTGGCTGCCGACGGCGGGGAAGAAGATCTGAGGTGGCGAAAGACAGTCTGGAGAGCGGATCCCTGCTATGGTGAACCCTTCCATCGTTGGAGCAGCTGAGTTGGGGTTGAACACAGCGCAGCAGGAGCGGGACAAACCACACAAGGTTTTCTTTGACTCATATCTGTAATAGAAGTAATTGTGTAAGGGCTTGTTTCATTTTGAGGATTCTAACAATGCAGGGATAGGAAATACACAGGAATAGGATAGGAATGCACGTGCAAAACAGAGAATTTAAAAACATAGGATTTCTACCAATCTGGGTGTTTGGTTCACAAGAATTGGAAGATCACAGGATGCAAAGAAGCATGGTGAGATTAAGTCAAACCACAAGAAAATGTACGGTTATAAAGCTATTATGCTACTATCTCTTAGTCTTGTGCTTCATGAATAGGAATTTGAAAAGGAGGACAAGTGGATATTAAAATTCCTACAGTTTTTCTTTCAAGGAGACAATAAAGGAACAAATCCTACAGTTTTCCCTTGCTCCATTCCTTTGAACCAAATGCATGAATAGTAGTACCATAGGAAATTTTCCAATTCCTATGTTTTTCCTTCACTTTTCCTTTCAAGCACTGGCGATTCTAGTAGGCAGGCTTGAGCACGGAAAATCCTACACTCAAAAAATGTTTCTGTGCTACTTCTACTACTTGGGACCCACGTCACTGCCCTAGTAGCTCAACTCCGAGGCCCATCTACAAATGCACAGCTCAAACGCACAGAGATAAATAATGATGGCGTTCAGGAGAGTCCATCACGGATAGCTAAGTTGCCTGGTACCTCACTGCTTGTCATATAGTAGGAGAAAGTTATCGTATTTCACGTTACTATGTGTGCTCAGTGGACTATATATAACATGTAGAGTAAAAGAGAGATGCAACAAGTGTACAACCTCTTTGGCGAAGCCATGTCAATCTCAGCGTGATTGGGTTGGTCGGTGAGGATGCTCTGGCTGATTTGGCTGTCGGAGGAGGGGAAGAAGATCTTAGGCGTCTGGAGATGGAGCCTGGGTACTGCTCCGCTGTGATGGAGGGTTTCGTCGTTGGAGCAGATCCAGTGAGCTGTACGAAGGCGAGGCTGAAGCAGGACAAGAGAGACAACGTTAACTTAAGTGGAATTCTAATAGCATCTTCAATAGATGACGTAAAATACATAACCACAAAGTGCTAGATGTAAAATACATCAGCCGCTCATCTCTGAACTTAACTGTCAAAACTGAATTTAACTGTGGAAACTAAATTTAACTGTTGAAACTGAAGTTTGCTGTCAAAATTGAATTTTATTGTCGAAACTGAATGCACTAGTAGCAGAAAAGCAGTAGCAGCAGCGCCCGGAGCAGCAGCGCGTGCGAGAGCCGGGGCAGCTGGTCGTGTAGCAGCATCTTGCGTAGCAGCTGCAGGGGCTCGAGCGAGAGCAGTATCTGCTGCTCGTGCAGCAGCAGCGCGCATAAGGTAGAGCAGCAGGTAGGGTGAGGCTACACGTTAGTCGACTGACTTTTTCATCTCTGGTCAGTTGATTTTCCAGCCGTTGGATACAAAATCAAGGGCCTGCAGTTCATCTTCAACCTCCACCCCCCTGAGCCGCCAGCCACCACCGGCCAAACCGCCGGCCCCCACCGCCCGCGGCTGGCGGCGCTTCTGCGCCGCCTCACCGCCCAGAAACCACTCCCCACCGCTAGTCCGCCGCCACCCCGGCCATCCCTCTAGGCCCCCCCTGCGCCGAGCTTTTTCTCCGGCGATCCCCACGCGACCGCCCTACCACCGCCGGCGACCACCGCCCCCACCCTGAACCCTAAGATAGATAGTGGGATACCTCTCCGGCGATCCCCCTCTCCGCTGCGGCTGGTTCTTCCTTAACTCCGGGGAGCCCCCCACCCCCTGAAAATCGACTAACCCAAAAGTCAATTCAGTCGACTGAAGTGTAGCTAAACCAGAGCAGCAGCGCAAGCAAGAGCAAGAGCGAGAGCAGCAACACAAGCAAGAGCATCGGCGTGAGCAAGAGCAAGAACAGACCAGGCACGGGACCGAGAGCAAGAGCAGAGCAGCAGCGCGAGCGAGAGCCAAAGCAGTAGTAGGTCCTACTAATGTGGACGTCGCCGTCGAGGGAGCGACGCCGTGGAGGAAGTGGCCAACGACACCGCCGTGGATGGAGCCGCGCCATGTCGGCTCGGGATCGAGCACTGGCAGCACCGTGAGATCGAATCAAGAAGAAAATGTGGCGATTAGTGTAGAACCTATTTGGTGGCGCCGATTAGGCCTCATCTTCATTAGAGGAAACGGTGATGATGCTGCTCTTTCGGTGGTGCAGGTGAAAACGGCGGTGTGGGAATGGAGGTGGCGCGAAATATGAGGGGAACGTCGGGGCAGCTCCTTGGAGGTGGAGGACGGGGTGGCTGAACCGGCAGGACGACGAGATCGATGACAAATCCTCATCCGGTGAGGTGGATGAGAGACGTCGAGGTGTTGCTGTGGATGACGTCGTCGGGGAAGAGGCTCCGGCTGGGTGGCGGGCGGAGGAGGGTGTGGGGCTTCGCAGGTTTTCGCGGCCTCGGTGTATGAATGGGTGGGCTGATGGGATAGGAGGGGGGAAACCATGTCTTAGGGTCGCGCTTGTCTGAAATGTGGGGTAAGTTACGAAAGTACCCCCACCGATTTGAGCTAGGCGGTTCTTTCGGTTCAGGGGTATCATGGGCATTTCGCGTGCCGGGATTCCGAAGGAGGTGGGAGTTTTCGCGCGCGTTGTAATTTTGGGATAGCAAGGCGCGGGTTGAGATGGCGGGAGTTTTCGGAGCACAACGAAAAAAAGATATATCTTAAATATTTCGGGGTAACAAGGAGCGGGTTGAAGAGGCGGGAGTTTCGCAGCACGATAGACAGAGATGCTAGCTCGAAATTTCGGCATAACAAGGCGCGGCTTGAAATTTCGGGAGAACAAGCTTAACGTGTACAAAAAAAGACAATTCGCACCTCATCACTAGAGAGAGCCATGTCCTGTTCTACTATATTACTAGAAATGCATTCAAATACAACAACAAAAAAACTAAAAAAATTGGGACAACAAACATAACATGTACAGTACCAAATCAATTTGCACTTCCCTCAACAATAAAAAAACAATTCGTGTTGTCTAGCATATGGACTAAATTTGAGTACATTTTCCCTGTTTGAATGGGATTGTACTCGGGTTATTATACAACCATCTAAATATTATCTTCAAAACACATGACATGAATATAGGAGTAGTAAATTCCTATATAAATACGAACTACATGTACATACGATCTCAAATTCAAATATATGTATCCATTTTATGTTGAATTCAAATCATAGTACATGTATGCTCTAGCTAGATGTTCGGAATCTAACCCATGTATGATACTACGTACAATGTGTTTAACACGCACAACACACATAAACACCATTTAGACTAGTAAGGTACACGTGCATTGCACGCATGAGATTTGGCAACCAAATTATGAATAAATACCACATTATAGCATGTAAGCTTTGAGTCATATATGCATGATGTAGATGTTCGTTTAATTATTATAGTTCATCTCATTCGAAATCATCTAGTTTTTATAAGAAAGCTAATCTATTTTAAGATTCATGGAATTGTGCATTGTAAAGCATAAAGTAAAAACAAATAATGGCAAATCATGTAGAAAAACATTTGCGCAATTATGATATGAAAGATTCTAGAACAAAGAAGAAGTGCTTGTGTTTTGAGGTTTGTGCATTATGCTTAAGTTCAACCATGGAGTCTTCTAGATTGTACATGTGGCACAATCTGGTGGAATGTAGATGATATCCAACGGCCAGTAGTTATCGAACTTGCCATCTCTGCACCGTCGGATTGGCTTCATCCAACGACAATCTTTCAAAGTTAAAGTTATTCGCACACTATATAAAAAATATAAAATATAATATAGGGGTATAGATATAGATATGTGATGCGAAAGCCACCCATCATCTCCAATTAGAATAGTGTGTCCATGCATGGATGCAATGTGGCCAAACGATGTCTGCCATCAGTATCTCAAATTCAAATCAGACTGACCTTGTTCAATGTGTATACAGTATAGCATGCTCGTTTCCAAACCACACCACACATATCTTAGTTATATTCATGCATGCATGGGTTTCAAACATCATGATCTCTTTTTCAAATATTTGAATTCAACTTTACATTGATTATGACCTCACCTAGTCTTTTACACCCACACAGTCGTCTTCTCTTTATAAATGTACCACTAACTTTCTCTCGTGCATGAATGCAGACACACTACCACTCGGCATTATCCATCGGACACATGCAATCTTTTTCTTCAGTTTGGTCTCCCATGCATGCACACACACACCTCCCCCTCTTCATCATATCGGGCATTCTTTATCTCTCACGTGCATGCGCAACGATCGATGTTCCTCTATGTGTGTGTGTATATATAGCTAGGTCTTTCCTAGTTTTCCACACAAACCGATCGATCTATATATCTAGTGAGGTCTCACCCTCTTTCCCACGTACACATCGATCAATCTATACCTCTCTATATATGATTACATAGCTAATACACCCACATTAAATTATATATCCAACGTCCCCCTCTCATCATCCATGCCTTCCACTTCGTCTCTCAGACGCGCACACAGTGGCGAAGACAGGGGCAGCAAGGGCCCTGCCCCCCCTAACATCACTATATATTGAGGCTAATATGAATGTGATCAGTAGATCAATTGCTGGTAAAATGGTTTAAGTTGATGAATTGGCCCTCCTCGTAAAGGATTAGCAATGCTTGGCCCCTAGCTCATTTATTTTTCATGGCTCCGCCACTGCGCGCAACAGCGCATGTTCTCGCCCCCTCTCTTTAAATATCGATCTCGCACTTGTGCACTCCGTCATAGTCTCCCTCCACTTGGCCCCTCGCACCATCTTCTAGCCCCTCACCGGATTTTGCCACATGTACAATCTAGCAGACTCCGTGGTTGAACTTAAGCATAATGCACAAACCTCAAAACACAAGTGCTTCTCCTTTGTTCTAGAATCTTCCGTATCATAACTGCCCAAACTTTTTTTCTAGTTTAATAGCCATTATTCGTTTTAATTTATGCTTTACAATACACAATTCCATGAATCATAAAATAGATTAAGGGCTTCTTTGATTCAAAGGATTCTCAAAGGAATTTTGGAGGATTCTGATCCTTAGGAATTTTTCCTATCTTGGTTGTTTGATTCGTAGGATTGTAAACCATAGGAATTTTTCATAGGATTCATTTGCACTAGATTTCATAGGAAACTTTCCATCCACTCAAACCTCTTTGAAAGAATCCTACGTTTTTTCTATTCACAATCAAACACTCGTACAATCCTGTAGGATTCAAGACGACATTCCACTCTAATCCCATGTTTTTCCTATTCCCGCGTTTTGGAAATCCTACGAATGAAAGAGGCCCTAGCTTCTTTATAAAAACTAATTGATTTTGAATGAGATGAACTATAAGAATTAAACGAAGGCCTACGTCATGCATATATGACTCAAAACTTAGATGCCATAGTGTGGTATTTATTCATAATTTGGTTGCCAAATCTGATGCGTGCAATGCACGTGTATCTTACTAGTACTTCCAGTATGTGCAAAACATGTAAATTAGAATTCCAATGGCACGCTACACAGTGTCTCTCTTTCAGTTCATGAAGCCACGTGGCACATGTGGAGGCGTTGTCGCGACCTCCTTGTGTGGATTGATCACAGTGACGTGCTGCTGGTTCCAAAAGAATGTCCTCGTCCTCTCTCAGGCACATTGGCAGTACATGCACGAACCGAAGATGTGCACGCACGCACTCATTCCCTCGCACGCACACGCGGGTACATGGTGGGACACATTTCTGTACGAAGATCCACCCCATGTGATAATTTGACGCGTGTAAAGTCCTTCACTTCATTGATGGTCAATTAATACAGCGCATGCAAATTGAGTGGACATGAGGGAGGAAGTATTTGAGAAAGACATTACTACTCCACTGCGTGCATCCGAGTAGTTAAATCATGGGTTGCTACTTCCATTGGTCTCCTTCATATTTTGTGCCAAATTTTGACCATATTTTTAAGTAACATAATATTTATGCATGCCATAAAAAGTGGCACAAAAAAACGGGGCCAATAAACCAGGACACAGGCAGCATGATCAATTTTTGCCAGGGCTACTGTTGGTGGCCTTTGTATTTAAATATGGAAGGAGTGGAGTAGTACTAACTTTATGTCGCTTAGGCTCGCCTCCCCGCCTCGCCCACCGGATCCCGCCATGGATAATCCCTTAGATCCCAGGATCCCGTGGGCTGCCCTCTTGATGTCGCTTGAAGCTACGTCGGTAATTCCCCAAAGAGGAAGGGATGATTGAGCATAGCGGCGGTAGGTATTTCCCTCAGATATGAAACCAAGGTTATCGAACCACTAGGAGAACCAAGCAACATGACGTAAACAGCCCCTGCACACAAATAACAACACCTCGCAACCCGACGTGTTAAAGGGGCTGTCAATCCCTTTCGGGTAACGACGCCAGAAACGGTGCGCGGACGGGAATAAGTTGTAATAATTTGATAGATTGAATGCCAAATAAAATAAATAGAAATAAAATGCAGCAAGGTATTTTTGTATTTTTGGTTTAATAGATCTGAAAATAAATGCAAGGAAAAAGTAGATCGCAAAGGCAAATATATAAGAAAGAAAGACCTGGGGGCCGTAGGTTTCACTAGTGGCTTCTCTCGAGAAAAATGGCAGACGGTGTGTAAACAAATTACTGTTGGGCAATTGATAGAACATCAAATAATTATGACGATATCCAGGCAATGATCATTATATAGGCATCACGTCCAAGATTAGTAGACCGACTCCTGCCTGCATCAACTACTATTACTCCACACATCGACCGCTATCCAGCATGCATCTAGTGTATTAAGTTCATGGAAAAATGAAGTAATGCAATAAGAATGATGACATGATGTAGACAAGATCTATCTATGTAGAGATATACCCCATCGTTTTATCCTTAGTAGCAAGGATACATACGTGTCGTTTCCCTTTCTGTCACTGGGATCAAGCACCGTAAGATCGAACCCACTACAAAGAACCTCTTCCCATTGCAAGATAAATAGATCAAGTTGGCCAAACAAAACCCAAATGTCGGAGAAATACGAGGCTATAAGAGATCATGCATATAAGAGATCAAAGAAACGTAAATAACTTTCATGGATATAAAAAGATATAAGTGATCATAAACTCGAAGTTCATCAGATCCCAACAAACAAACCGCAAAAGATTTACATCATATGGATCTCCAAGAGACCATTGTATTGAGAATTCAGCGAGAGAGAGAAAGCCATCTAGCTACTAACTACGGACCTGAAGGTCTACAAAGAACTACTCACGCATCATCGGAGAGGCGCCAATGGAGGTGGTGAACCCCATCCGAGATGGTGTCTAGATTGGATCTGGTGGTTCTGGACTCTATGGCGGCTGGATGAATATTTCGTCGACTCCCTAGGGTTTCTGCAATATTGGGGTATTTATAGAGCAAAGAGGCGGTCCGGGGGGCACCCGAGGTGGGCACAACCCACCAGGGCGTGCCTGGGCCTCATGGCGCGCCTTGGTGGGTTGTGCCTCCCTCGGGGCACCCCCCCCGGCGCAGCCAGGGCCCGTTGTGTTCCTTCTGGCCCATACAAATTCTCCGTGGAGTTTCGTGGCATTTGGACTCCGTCTGGTATTGATTTTCTGTGATGTAAAAAACATGGAAAAAATAGCAACTGGCACTTGGCACTATGTCAATAGGTTAGTACCAAACAATGATGTAAAATGACTATAAAATGATTATAAAACATCCAAGATTGATCATATAACAGCATGGAACAATCAAAAATTATAGACACGTTGGAGACGTATCGGCATCCCCAAGCTTAACTCCTACTCGTCCTCGAGTAGGTAAGTGATAAAAACAAAATTTTTGATGTGGAATGCTGCCTATCATGTCATATCATATTCTTTTCTTTATAGCATGGACAACTGGACTTTTATGTGATTCAAAGCAATAGTCTAGTTTTGACATAATAATTTAGATACTCAAGCATATCAACAAGCAACCAACTCTTTCAAAATATCAATGCTAAAATAAGTTAGCCCTAGCCCATCATGCTCTAACATTGATCCATTCATGAAACACACTCGAATATTAGCTACACCCAATACTTAAGTACGATCATATTGCCTCCTAGTTGGTGCTTTTATAAGAGAAGATGGAGACTCAAAAATAAAAATTGCATAAAGTAAAAGAAAGGCCCTTCGCAGAGGGAAGTAGGGATTTTTAGAGGTGCAGCAAAAAATTAGAGATAAAAAACATTTTGGGAGGTGTATCCATCCCACCAACGAAAATGACTTAGAGTTCCCAACACTTTCCATGCTAGATATGCCATAGGCGGTTCCCAAACAGAAAAAATAAAGTTTATTCCTTTTTCCACCATACTTTCACTTTCCATGGCTAGCCGTATCCACGGTTGCCCTCCATACCAACACTTTCCAAGGAATTTATTATTTGACAACATAAAGTAAATTCATTTTTGAATTTCGGGACTGGGCATCCCTAAGACCTTTGCCTTACTCTCGTGCAATGACAAGTGAATAAACACTCATCGTGAGAATAACACATCCAGCATGGAAAATATTAGCCACCCTTCACCGCTCCACGAGTGAAACAAACACACAAAAGGGAAGTTTATTTGGAAAATTAGAGATGGCACATGCAAATTTTCTTAGAACGTCAAAAGAATACCGCATATAGGTAGATATAGTGGACTCATGTGGCAAAACTGGTTTAAAGGATTTTGGATGCACAAGTAGAGATCATACTTGGTGCAAAGTGAAGGCTAGCAAAAGATTGGGAAGCGACCAACCAAGAAACGGATAATCTCATAAGCAAGCATTAAGCATAAATAGCAGCGAGTAATGCACCACAAGTAGGATATAATTTTCGTTGCATGACTATTGACTTTCGTACTTGCATAGGGAATCACAAACCTTAACACCAATATTCTTACTAAAGCATAATTACTCATCAACATAACTCACATATCACATCATCATATCTCAAAACTATTACTAAGAATCAAGTTTATTTTGTCCAATGATCTTCATGAAAGTTTTTATTATATCCTTCTTGGATATCTATCACTTTGGGACTAATTTTCTTGTGTTGCTTTTCATAAGCTCAAACAAATATAAGTGAAGATCATGAGCATAATTTTTTTCATTATCTCAAAATAATTTAAGTGAAGCAAGAGTGAATTTCTTGAAAATTTTACTAACTCTCAAATAAATCTAAGTGAAGCAAGAGAGCATTTCTTCAAAAATACTAAGCACACCGTGCTCAAAAGATATAAGTGAAGCACTAGAGCAAGTCCTATTGCTCATAAAAAATTAAGTGAAGCAAAGAGAGCAATTCTAACAAGTCATGACATAATTTTGGCTCTCTCAAATAGGTGTGTCCAGCAAGGATTGATGACTTAAAACACAAAATAAAACAAGCAAAGACTCATATCATACAAGATGCTCCAAGCAAAACACATATCATGTGACGAATAAAAATATAGCTTCGAGTAAAATACTGATAGTTCTTGGAAGAAAGAGGGGATGCCACTCAGGGGCATTCCCAAGCTTAGTTGGTTGCTCATTTTTGGATAATAGCTTGGGATGCCGGGGCATCCCCAAGCTTAGGCTCTTCTATCCTTCCTTCATCCATCGTAAGATAACCCATAACTTGAAAACTTCAATCACACAAAACTCAACAATACCTTCATGAGATCCGTTAGTGTAAGAAAAATAAATCACTACTATAAGTGTTGTATCAAACCAATTATTATTTTGTTTTTGTATTATATCTACTGTATTCCAACTTTTCTATGGCAAAAACTCATCAAGGAAAACCATAGAGCCATCAAAATAAGCACACAACACAAAGAAAACAGAATCTTTCAAAACAGAACAGTGTGTAGCAATCTGATTTTTTCGAATACTTCTGGAACTCAATAAATTCTGAAAAATTAGGACGACCTGGGTAATTTCTATATTAATCTTTTGCAAAAAGAATTGGCATTTTATCACGTTCTGGTGATTTGTAACAATTATTTTCATGAGCACAAAGTTTCTATCTTTTTCAGCAAGATCAAACAACTATCACCCAAGAAGATCCTATTGGTTCTACTTGGTACAAACACTAATTAAAACACAAAAAACACAATCATAACAGTAGAATAATTGTGCTAACACTCAAGAACAGAAAGCAAAAAAGCAAAAATAAAATTTATTCATTGGGTTGCCTCCCAACAAGCGCTATAGTTTTACGCCCTTAGCTAGGCATAAACCAAGGATCTAAGTTTTGTCATCTTTGGTTCGAGATCCATAAGATGCCCTCATGGTTGATTCATATGGTGGCCTAATTCTTGTTCTAGGAAAGTGTTCCATACCCTTGCTCAAGGGAAATCGGAACTTAATATTGCCTTCTTTCATATCAATCACGACACCGATAGTGCGTAAACATGGTCTACCAAGAATAATTGGACAAGACGGATTGCAATCAATATCAAGAACAAAAAAAATCTATGGGCACATAATTGCTATTTGCAAGAATAAGAACATCATTAATTCTTCCCATAGGCTTTTTAATAGTAAAATCAGCCAAGTGCAAATTCAAAGAACATTCTTCAAGATTAGTAAGACCAAGCACATCACATAGAGATTTCGGAATTGTAGAAACACTAGCACCGAAGTCACACAAAGCAAAACACTTATAATTTTAAATCTTGACTTTGATAGTAGGTTCCCATTCATCATAGGCATGGGGTGAATTTATCATGGATTGCAACAAAGAAATACAATCAATCAAAGAGCAACTATCATAATTAAAGTCTTTGTAATCCAAAAGAGTGGGCACATCACTAGTTAAAGTCTTGACCTCTCCAAACCCACTTTCATCAATTTTCTCAACAAGATTTTCACCCACCGAAATATCATGATGCCTTCTTCCTAAAGTTGCCTCTTCTCTAGTCCCTTTTTCATCAATTTTAACTTGACTAAACAAAGAATCAATAGAAGAAACACAAATCATTTTAAGTCTTCATCACTTTTACGAAAGAAATCACTAGAAAACGCTTTTTCTAGAAATTCTCTTTTAGCTCTAAGCATAGCGGTTCTTTCCTTACTTTCATCCATAGAAACATAAAGAGCTTTAAGTGATTCATCTACTTTAGGCACAAAAAATTTCATCTTGAGATTTTCCACATCATGAGCAATTCTATCAACACTTCTAGACAAATCATCAATTTTACTCAACTTTTCCTCTATGGAAGTGTTGAAAACTTTTGTGTGTTGATAAATTCTTTAATATTATTCTCAAGATCAGAGGTGTTCCTATTATTATTATAAAAATTGATTCCCATAGGAATTACCATAATTATTAGATGAATTACTAGGAAAAGGCCTAGGATTAAAATTACCTCTATAAGCATTGTTATTTAAGTTATTTCGAGAAATAAAATTCACATCTATGGCATCACTGTTTTGCTCAATCAAAGTAGACAAAGGCATATCATTGAAATCAATAGAGCACTTTTACTAGCAACCAATTTCATAAGAGCATCAACTTTTTCACTCAAAGAAGAAATTTCTTCAACCGAATTAACTTTTTTTTACTAGTAGGAGCCCTTTCAGTATGCCATTGTGAATAATTTGCCATGATATTATCAAGAAATTTGGTGGCTTCACCCAAAGTAATTTCCATAAAAGTACCACCCGCGGCGGAATCTAAAAGATTACGAGAAACAAAATTCAATCCCGCATAAAAAAATTTATGACCAGCCAAAGATTTAACCCATGAGTTGGGCAATTCCTCAGCACCATTTTCATCCTTTCCCAAGATTGTGCAAATTGTTCATGTTCGAGTTGCTTGAAATTCATGATCTGGGTTCTAAGGGAAATAATTTTTGCGGGAGGAAAATACTTAGGGATAAAAGCATCTTTGCACTTATTCCAAGAATTGATACTATTGCGAGGGAAAGAAGAGAACCAATTTTTTGCAGAATCACGCAAGGAAAACGGAAATAATTTCATCTTCACCACATCATTGTCCACATATTTTTTCTTTTGCATATCGCATAATTCCACGATGGTTTTAAGATGGGACACGGCATCCTCATTAGGAGTACCGGAAAATTGATCTTTCATAACAAGATTCAGCAAAGCAGTATTAATATCACAAGTCTCCGCACTAGTGGCGGGAGGAGCAAGCGGAGTGCCAATAAAATCATTGTTGTTGGTATTTGAGAAATCACATAACTTGGTGTTCTCTTGAGTCATGATGACCACACAACAAGATTGCACTCAAAAACATATCCGGCAAGAAAACCGTGAACGGAAAAAGAGAGGCGAATAAAACGACAAATTTTTTTGACGTGGGGGAGAGGAAAACAAGAGGCAAATGGAAAATGATGTAAATTGCAAGGAGATGAGATTTGTGATTAGGAACCTAGTATAAGTTGAAGATCCTCCCCGGCAACGGCGCCACAAATTCCTTTTGATGTCGCTTGAAGCTACGTCGGTATTTCCCTGCAGCACAGTGGCGGTAGGTATTTCCCTCAGATATGTAACCAAGGTTATCGAACGAGTAGGAGAACCAAGCAACACAACATAAACAACCCCTGCACACAAATAACAACACTTCACAACCCGACATGTTAAAGGGGTTGTCAATCCCTCCCCGGCAACGGCGCCAGAAATTCCTTTTGATGTCGCTTGAAGCTACGTCAGTAATTCCCCAAAGAGGAAGGGATGATGCAGCACAACGGCGGTAGGTATTTCCCTCAGATATGAAACCAAGGTTAACAAACCAGTAGGAGAACCAAGCAACACAACGTAAACAGCCTCTGCACACAAATAACAACACCTCGCAACCCGACGTGTTAAAGGGGTTGTCAATCCCTTTCGGGTAACGGCGCCAAAAACAATGCACGGACAGGAATAAGTTGTAATAATTTGATAGATCGAACGCCAAATAAAATAAATAGAAATAAAATGCAGCAAGGTATTTTTTGTATTTTTGGTTTAATAGATCTAAAATAAATGCAAGGAAAAAGTAGATCGCAAAGGCAAATATATATGAAAGAATGACCCGGGGGGCATAGGTTTCACTAGTGGCTTCTCTCGAGAAAAATAGCAAACGGTGGGTAAACAAATTACTATTGGGCAATTGATAGAACTTCAAATAATTATGACGATATCCAGGAAATGATCATTATATAGGCATCACGTCCAAGATTAGTAGACCGACTCCTGCCTGCATCAACTACTATTACTCCACACATCGACCGCTATCCAGCATGCATATAGTGTATTAAGTTCATGAAAAAATGGAGTAATGCAATAAGAACGATGACATGATGTAGACAAGATCTATCTATGTAGAGATAGACCCCATCATTTTATCCTTAGTAGCAACAATACATACGTGTCGTTTCCCTTTCTATCACTGGGATCAAGCACCGTAAGATCGAACAAACTACAAAGCACCTCTTCCTATTGCAAGATAAATAGATCAAGTTGGCCAAACAAAACCCAAATATCGGAGAAGAAATACGAGGCTATAAGAGATCATGCATATAAGAGATCAAAGAAACGTAAATAACTTTCATGGATATAAAAAGATATAAGTGATCATAAACTCGAAGTTCATCAGATCCCAACAAACACACCGCAAAAGAGTTACATCATATGGATCTCCAAGAGACCATTGTATTAAGAATTCAGCGAGAGAGAGAAAGCCATCTAGGTAGTAACTACGGTCCCAAAGGCTACAAAGAACTACTCACGCGTCATCGAAGAGGCACCAATGGAGGTGGTGAACCCCATCCGAGATGGTGTCTAGATTGGATCTGGTGGTTCTAGACTCTGCGGCGGCTGGATGAATATTTCGTCGACTCCCCTAGGGTTTCTGGAATATTGGGGTATTTATAGAGCAAAGAGGCAGTCCGGGGGGCACCCGAGGTGGGCACAACCCACGAGGGCGGGCCTGGGCCTCCTGGCGCGCCCTGGTGGGTTGTGCCTCCCTCAGGGCACCCCCAGGCGCAGCCAGGGCCCGTTGTGTTCCTTCTGGCCCATAAAAATTTTCCGTGGAGTTTCGTGGCATTTGGACTCCATCTGGTATTGATTTTCTGTGATGTAAAAAACATGGAAAAAACAACAACTGGCACTTGGCACTATGTCAATAGGTTATTACCAAAAAATGATATAAAATGACTATAAAATGATTATAAAACATCCAGGATTGATAATATAACATCATGGAACAATAAAAAAATTATAGATACGTTGGAGACGTATCACCTCTCGCTGCGGCCCGAAGCACTGCTGCCTATGAGCGAAACCCACATGTGTTTTAGAGGGGATCCATTGCTCTGGAATCACAGATCGGTGGCGCCGGAGGACATGCCAGGGCTGCGTTTCAAGTGGTGGGAAGCAAGGGCAAAATCGGATCGAGGAAGCGTCACATCGATTGGAGAGAAGTTTGAAGGAGCTGCGCCTGGCGCAGCACAGGGCGGAGGCGCAAGTCGATCTCAAGGGAGAGATGCTGAGGGATGTCAGCATCTGGCAGCGTCGCGTTGATTTTGAGCTAGGTGTAATGGCAGAGATCATATTCACGGAGTCAACTGCGGAGGAAAGAACGCACATGCCTGTGGAATGGCATGAGCAGCCGGTGCAACTGTTCAAATGTGCGGTAAGAGAAGCCAAATCGTGGGACCAGCTGCGGCGGCGCTGCTGGGCATGTATCATAGGCGAGGTGAGCTGCCCTCCTTCCCCGCCGGCGATGCAGTGACCTACTCGGTTGCTGATGCAATGAACTTGCGGCGCCATGGCCGTTTGCAACCGTGAGAATCAGTCCATCTATATGTATTGTATTCCTGTGAAAATACTTGGTCGTTTGGAAAAAGATGGTAATTGATTTATCACTAATTTTTGAATGCTTGGTCGTGACAATCACCCGAAGCCACAACCAGAAGTCTCCATCGCGTAATACTGACGATCGGTCGCACCAATAGACGGTCGGTCGGACCCGTGACACGCATCGGCTTGGTCTGACATGTATGACCAGTTACATCACTCACTTGTGCGACCGTATTTGAGCAGTAGTACTTGAAATTTGTGTTCCAAGAAACTCATCGGGGGCTGTTTCGGGCCTCGAAACCAAAACCATCAATTAATCTTTAGCTTGTTCCCATCACATTCCAAAGTGTATAGTATAATTAAGTGCAAACCTGCTCACACCTAGTACGTATCAAACCTGAACGTGTTCCCACTATGCAGGTTTTAGTACTAGTGCTAGTACTAGGTCATAAAAAGGGGAACTAGTACCTAGCCGAAAATCACTCTACCTCTTCCTCCTCACAAGTCTTTCATGTCCGTCCGTCCTTGCCATGGCCGGTGTGCAGAGCTCTAGGTCGAGAATTATCCAAACTACTCATAACAAGGGAGCGACAACCAAGGCCATGGAAAAAAAGAGAGGGCTCGCCGCCTCGCAGAGACCTTGAAAGATCTCTCACGGGCAGGCGAGGGCTTCCAGGAGCACCCTAGCCGTGGAGGCGTACATGCCGAGCTGGCGGCGCTAGAGTCGTTATCCCTCGAGGACATGCCCGATCAGCTCAATAAGCAGGAGGAGTTCATCGACGGCTTGGTGGAGCTGCTGAAGGAGAGCCTCGACGACATGCCCGTTGAGCTCAATGAGCAGGGGGAGTTGACCGCCGGCTTGGTGATGTTGCTGAAGAAGAGCATTGCCTCAGATAAGAAGGCGACCGGCGAAATCCTGTAACTTCAGGAGGACAAGGCGAAGCTCTGCCACGAGCTCGACCTGCTGAAGGGGGAGAACGCCAGCTAGAAGATGCTACATGAGAAGAGTAGTTCCTCGATGAAGATGCTGCAGGCCCTCGTCATGGAACAGAGGAGGATTTGGCGAATCTCCGCATCGAGCACCCGGCTGCTATCAAGGTACGTAATGCGGCCGTGGAATAGATGATGAAGGCTCGCGTCGAGAAATCCCGCGTCATGGACAGAATGAAGAAGATGGCAGAAGAGAAGCGCAAGGAGATGGAGGTCGTGGAGGCGACGAAGAAGCAGTTACGACTCCACGGCCAGCAACCCTTCATGTAGTAGAGAGCAACGCCCCAGACTTGTGTGTGCGTCTTCCTTCTTTTTTGGGGGTGATAATCTTCCATCTTCTTTTGCTCCTGTGTTTCTTCTTTTGATTCGGGTGTTTCGCCGCATGTGTCACATTCTTTGCGAGGCATGAATAGAACAATGCTAACGATGAGCGGCGCCGTGGGATCGATTACTAGCAAATTAGATCATTTTTTATCGCCATATGGCACTGGGCTACTGTGTTTCGTGCTCCTCCGTCGTACTAGTACTCCAGTGGAAAACTTGAGTATACCGCACGGTTCTTTGCTCCTCCTCAGGTCGCCGGCAACATTTATACAAGCAGTCAAATCACAAGGCCCCGCCTTCTAGCAGTAATGAGACGTCAAATCACAAAGGCCCTCGCCTCTCATGAAACCGACCAAGCGAGACTGCCCCGCCCTCTCGCCTTTTAAAAAATGTATACTTTTGTACAGTAGTAGTATCAATGGATTGCGCCATGGAGCAAAACTAACAAGATGAAATTAAAGAAAAAATGTGGTACATATAGAGAGCGCTCCTCGCCATGCATGTAGTACTATTTAAAAAGCTAGTAAGTGCTTAAATGGGGTGCTAAATTCTATTAAAGAAATTAGCATACCTATTTAATTATTGGGTTCTCATTATTTATGCCACTAGTTGTGTATCACTACTCAGTTTTGCCATTAGAAGTTACAACGACTAAAAAATGCCATCGATCCGTGAGATGCTTGCTCAAAAATGCAATTAGATATCTAAAAAATGCCATCGTTCCATTAGATGTGTGCTCAAAAATGCCATTAGACATTGTTATTTTCACATCAAACCCGTTGACCATGTTATATGAAAAACATAAGCCAATTCTCACAATGATAAGTGTGGCCCTGCTTGTCAGGAGTAACCAAGCGAATAATTTTACAGGAAAATAAGAACGCTGTTGGGATCAAGTAGGCCCCACACTTTATTGTACTGTAGTGAGATAGAGGGAGAGCTGGCATGTTGGTCCATAGGTATTTATGTCATTATAACATGGCAAAAGAGATTTGAGTCACAATAATGGTGTCCAGCACAACACACCCCTCAAATAAAACTAAGCACCCTAAAAATTTTTGACAACTAAACTGCTGGCTATATGATGTTGGCCATATATATTGTACGTATATAATGTGAAGAAATGAGTGGTAGTACTATACCAACTAAAAGATGAACTGTAAAAAATACTAGTATGTACGTACTGAAGAGTTAAAGTAACGAGAAGGAACATAACATAGTTCTGCTAGGGGCTCAGCAAAACACACCCCTCGAATAAAACTAAGCACCCCTGGAATTAAACTAAGCAACTAATCCAGTAGACACTGCATTAGAACCACCATGAGCTACGACACTACCACCTTACTCGGACTCCTCGTCCATGTGCTCGACTTCGTCCTTGTCCCTCTTCCTCTTGGCCGATACTTCTTTGCTTGAACCGCACACTTGGCTCTTGCTCTTCATCCAATCCTTGTAGATATTGAAACAAAAGGTAGGCATCCATTGCAACGTACTGGATGTGGTCTATATCTAGTACATTCCACTGCCATGCATGACGATGAAAATTGTGCGGAGGTTTCTTCAGTTTACCATACGAAGGATGAACCATGGCTCCTGCCAGGGTTAGCATTGAAGGCTGATCACGGGAGGGCACCAACCCATTCTTCTGGAGGTCGAAAGGCTCGCCTACAATGAGGCCTATCTGACCCAGGACTGTTCCATCGTTCGTAAATTCTACAGTAACGAATTTGACTAGGCCTCCCGTGAGGAAGTTCTTAAATTCCTCGCACTCAACGTCGGCATGGCATATTTGGTAGACCAAGCATAAGTTATGCACGCAAACCTGGATGACGGCGGGCTTCATCTTCTCTTCCTCCTTTAGATTCTTCTCTTTGTCCAAGGCTGTGGTGTACTCAACATCTAGCCCAGCGTCCCACTCATCATTTGACTTTTCGAACATGCGTCTGAAGTGAGCAAGGCATCCTTTCAACGTCGCGGAAGAAATGGTGTAGACGACGTCGAACTCATCGCCGGTGATGGTTTTAACCTTGTACTCACCACCGATCATTGATTTGGGAGGAGGGTTAGGATTAGTGGAACTGCCGTAATGTGAAAGGACGGGACGACTAGGAGCGAACTGTCGTAATGTTAAAGGACGTCCGGGGACGAGTAGGAGCGAACTACTAGCGGTTTTTCGATTGTAAAAATGCTGGAGTGGGGCGTGCGAACGGCAGGGTAGTGGCTTGCCTTGTGGATAAATGAATTCATGCACAGTACTATGGGGGCCCAATTAGATGTCATGTCTACTCGACGCCCAATTAAATGGCGTCATGCATCTGCGTGTTCGCACGTCAAGCGTCTTGAAAATTATAGGTGATATGAAGCTTTCCATGCTCCCATGAGATGGGCTTCCGAGAGCCCTTGGATCTGAGATCGAATAGTTGAATGGCGTGATTCTAGACCTATGGGTGAATATCCTATCCTAGAGGGTTATTCTGCAAAGTTTCAGCAACTTAGCATGCGACCGTTCGATCTCAGATCCAAGGGCTGCTAGCAGCCCATATCATGGTCGCGCCTACCACGACCATCGCCTCGCTCGCGCGGTCGTGCCCTTGGAGATTTCACACGGTGCGTTAGGCTATCTAATGTTGGCATGTCATACATAGTCATCACTTAGTCACTCATACAATAAGGTTAGATATAAGGTTGGCTATAAGGGTATTTTTTACTTCTCTCTATCTCTTTCTTCGTAGTATTTATTGCATTTGCCAAGGAGTGAACTCTTCTAATGGAATGGTGCTTAGATGAGGTGCTAAGGGCATTAAAAGGCTTAGCAACTCAAGTCCCCAATGCATAGGTTCTTAGTTTTATGTTGCTAAGCTTGCTTCATTTAATTAGCTATAGACTCAAAATTGTCTTTTCACCTAGGTACACGCGCTTATCACCGTTTCTTCCCGGGATCACCAAACTAGTATCTCTCTTCTTAATTAACTTGCCTCATCAGACTTTATGCCTATGTGGCAGGCTTAGCACCTGTACGAGCAAGTACAATTGTGGCCTATAAGCCCGCTTACATGGCATTTTTGCATATGTGGAGGAGAGAGGCAAGGAAAAAGTGGAGGACTGGGCTCTCATGCAAGAGCCAGCCTCTACATGTGATCCTAGACAAAAGCATTTAATACAAGGAGAGAGATAGAGATAAAGTGAGAAAAACCTTATAGCCAACCCTATTGTATGACTAATAAATAATACTACTAACTTTTGATGACATGGCATGTTTATATACTCATGCAACACCAACGGCTGGCTATACAATTAACCATGCTCTACATGGTGGAGCATTGGGAGAGGCACCTGTATACCATGGAGGTGGTTAGGAATCGGGAGACTCACGCCGGTCATAGCGCCGCAGTTAAAGTGATAATGGCAAGTCAAATCATGGGGCCCCACCGGTCTAGCTGTAACTCGCTGTGAAATCACACAGCCCTACATTTGCAGCAGCCTACTCCCTCATCTTCTCGCATCTCTGTCGAACCGACTAGGGGGAATTGCCCTGCCTACCGCGCGGGAAAGCCTCGCCCTTGACTTTTAAATAGTATAATTTTGTATCCATGGATTGCGCCATGGAGCAAAGCCTTAAGAAAACGGCGGTACACATGTACGGAGTATACATCACGCCCGTCGCATTCCCTTCGCACCCCAGACGGTCGGTCGGTCTGGCACGCCACTCTCCGAATGGAAAGTGCGTCATCACACACATGTGGGACCGCAATTGAGAACCGACCATAGGCACACTCCCCGGCCCCGCAAGTCGGGTGAGTTAATAGAAGAGAGAGAGACGAGCGATAGTACTGGAGCAGTGTTGTACAAACGTCGGTGCCTGGACGATCCCTGCATGACACGGAAGATCAGTTCGTCCATGCATGTGACCAGACTCCAGCAGACACGGTTGGATTAGCTATCGTCTACATATCATGCACGTTGTGTTGTACAAGGCTGTAGTTTTGATGAGAAATCTAAAAAAAGGTTTCTTGTCATCTCGCAATATTAGGTGTCATGTGCTTCGGATCACTGCGAGGGTTAAACAGCAACAACTGAGTTCCTCCAAGGCGCTGGTCATTGGGGGCACATGCACGAAGACTACTCGGCTGCCATCTAGGTCAAGCCGGCTATGTTAATTAGGACATCTATCGATGGACCCCTTTTCTACGAGTTTATCTTTAATTTGAGCTTTGATCCTCGTCTAGTTTGTACATTGGGATTCATATTGTCTCCTTGGGGCAGTGAGGTTATGGTTTCTTGTCATGTGGCATTTTTTAATGTTATATGTTAATCCGGTGCTTCAGATCAAAATGACGACAACTGCGCCTCCGGGGCACGTGCATGAAGACTTCTCGACAGTCATTGACGAGGTCAAGCCGGCTCCGGTAGACAAAAGAAAACTACTCCACTATATAGGCAGGAGCCTCCACGCTTGCTTGCTAGTGTTGCTCTCTTCACATTGTCTCGCCCTCTCCAGATCTAAACACGACAACGGTGGCCACTGTCGGTGTCAAAACCGGCGGATCTCGGGTAGGGGGTCCCAAACTGTGCGTCTAAGGCGGATGGTAACAGGAGACTGGGGACACAATGTTTACCCAGGTTCGGGCCCTCTCGATGGAGGTAATACCCTACTTCCTACTTGATTGATCTTCATGATATGAGTATTACAAGAGTTGATCTACCACGAGATCGTAGAGGCTAAACCCTAGAAGCTAGCCTATGATTATGATTGTTGTTGTCCTACAGACTAAACCCTCCGGTTTATATAGACATCGGAGGGGGCTAGGGTTACACAGAGTCGATTACAAGGGAGGATATCTACATATCCGAATTGCCAGGCTTGCCTTCCACGCAAAGGAGAGTCCCACCCGGACACGGGACGAAGTCTTCAATCTTGTATCTTCATAGTCCAACAGTCCGGCCAAAGTATATAGTCCGGCTGTCCGAGGACCCCTAATCCAGGACTCCCTCAGTAGCCCCTGAACCAGGTTTCAATGACGATGAGTCCGGTGCGCAGATTGTCTTCTGCATTGCAAGGCGGGTTCCTCCTCCGAATACTCCATAGAAGATTTTGAACACAAGGATCGTGTCCAGCTCTGCAAAACAAATTCCACATACCACCGTAGAGAGTACAATATTCCACAAATCCAATCCGCTGACAACTTTTCCTAACGTGACACCATGCCATGATCCGGTCTTTATTCGAACCGTTCTCCCTAACCAGCTACTGCGCATGTCGCGAGGCGGTTTTATGGGCATGTCGTATCGAAGCAGAGATCGTGTCCCCCTATCTCGGGATCCTCATCAATACGGGTATGGGTAACCCAACCGCGTCTTTAGCGCAACGCTTGGGGAATAAGCGAGTTTACCAGGCAAGTGGGGAGGCGCTGGATCCCCGCCGCCTTTATAAGGAGATAAGAACTCCCCTTTTTCACCCACGCCTTCTCCTTCTGCTCAACCATTCCCCTCTGCTCGAGCCCCATCGCCCAAGCGTTCGTCCTCTCCGACCACGAAGGCCTTCCAAAAATGTCTTGATCTGGAGCAGGAGGCAAATGGATGGCCTCCACCATCCGGGAGAAGGATATCAAAAAGCTTCGGGAGGCCGGGTACCTGGCCCAGAAAATCAGCCACCATCTCCCGACGGCAGGACATATCGTCCCTACTCCGGAACCGCGCGAGAGGGTTGTTTTCCTCCCTCATTTTGTCCGCGGGCTGGGATTTCCCCTCCACCCATTCGTTCGCGGCATCATGTATTACTATGGGATCGATTTTCATGATCTATCCCCCAATTCCTTCCTCAACATCTCGACGTTCATCGTCGTGTGCGAGGCCTTTCTCCGCAACTCGCCACACTTCGGCTTATGGCTGAAGATCTTTAATGTGAAACCCAAGGTAGTGGGCGGTGAGCACGCCGAGTGCGGAGGCGCCATGGTGAGCAAGATGCCCAATGTCACATGGCCAACAGGTACTTTCAATGACTCCATCAAAGAGTGGCAGCAGCAGTGGTTTTACATCACTGAGCCGCGCGGCACGAAATGGGCCGCTGCTCCTGAATTTCGATCCGGAGCCCCCCTGCGGCTTACGTCTTGGCCCAAGTAGGGCCTGGATTGGTCTTCGTCCGACAAGCTGTCGGTACTTCAGACGCGCGTCTAGAATATGGAAGACAAGGATATCAAACTTGTCAATGTAGTCCAGGTGATGTTAGCTCGCCGGATCCTTCCTTGTCAACACCGGGCTTGTAATTTATGGGATTTTGACCCAGCCAAGCACCAGACCCTGCGGGAGCTCTTTGGCTCCTCACACAAAGATATCTAGAAGGTGCTTTTTAAGTCCGGCAAATCATGGCCGGACTCAGCCGAGGACCGCGGGTACCAACTATCCCGCCCCGTGAGTCCGGTAAGCCATTATAAGTTTTATTCGCATAACCCAAGGGAAACGCTTGATGTGTTTTCCGCAACTCTCCTAGGGCTGGACGAAGAAGGCGGGGCGGATCTACTGTTCGGCCCCGCTACCTGAAGAACCGGCCGGCCCGCTTCTAACGAAGATGCTGGTCCCGGCGCCCTACAAGGCGCCGAAGAAGAAGGCCGAGAGAGGGGCCGAGAAGACCAGGGGCGGCCTCCGTCGTCGTGGTGCTTCGGACACGATATCCGAAGATTCCAATGCTCGTTCTTCCTCCAAAGAGGATGAGGAGGAGGAGGAAGACAAATCCCCAGCGGGGGGAAGAAAGAAAAGGACAGCCTCCGCATCGTTGGAGGCCGAGTCGCCTAAGAAGGGAAAAACTCTTCTTCCAGCGGAGTCCACCGTTGCTGATAGCAGCCCGGAGTGGGATCCCAGGGCTCAGCCCCTGGTGAACTCGTGAGTATATAAAATCTGAACACGTTTACGCGTGCGGACTTATCATGGCACAATATTTTGATCTGGGCCATACTTTTTGCAGTCCGGCGAGGTCCAGCGCGGAGCAATTCTCGTCGGAGGATTTGCTAAGCTCGGACGCTATGGAGAGCGGGACACCCCCGAAGGTCCCTTCCCCCAAACATGTGAATGACACCGAGGCTTTGTCCCATGAGGACCCAGGCCAAGGAGGTGGGGGAAAGATTGCCAAGGTGGCTCCAGGAGGTCAAACTTCAGGGGCCGGAAACATGGGAGGGAAGGCTCCCATGGGCGTCGTCGGCGGGAGCCATCTTGAATTCGGCCGCCAGCCGGACGCAATTCCGGAGACCAATATGGTTCCAGAGTCAGGCAGGCGGTCTCCCTCGGCTAGAGGGGGTGTACCTGTTCCACCGGAAACCTCTGTCCAACCAGAGGTGCTGGATACTTTATTGGCGGCGCTGAAAAGCGCCTCCTTCGTCGATGAACACCATGCCCTTGTGGGTGCGGTGATTGAGAAGATGCAATCTGCGGAGAGTGGGCTGAATGAAGCCTGTATTAGCCCTATAAGAGGCTTTGAGGTATGTTTTATGAAGTTTCGAAGAGTGTCACAGTATAGATAGTAGCCCCTAATACATTGTTCGGTGAGAGAAAGAACCGAACAGAGGATCAAATCTATATTCGCAGGAGACTCACTTGGTGACATTTACCTCTCTTTTGGTATAAATAGGCATCTGTAGCGACTGCCACCTCTCGTACTGCGGAGGTCTCCGGACTAAATCAAAGTCTGGAGTGGGCCACAGAAGAATTGGGCCAGTTGAAAAGGCAGTTGGAGGATAAACAAGGTATGCACAAACCTTGCTCACGTTCAGTGCGAATGAATTTTTTTTAAAAAAAATATGTTTTGTGATTTGCGCCAGGGGCGATGACCGAAGTCGAGGCTCTGAAGAAGGCTGTTGCCGAGGCCAAGGGAACGGCAGCCACAGAGCGGGCTCTTGTTGAGAAGCACGAGGCCAGGGTTATTGAAGCTGAGCAAGAGCTTCAAGAGGTCGTGAGAAGATGCGAGGCCTTGGAGCAGAGTCTAACGGAAAAAGAATCCGAACTTACCAAGGCTCATCAGGCCGCATGCGATGCCCAGGGGGAAACCCAGGGTGCCCTTCAGGAGATCCAAGAGGCGAGGAAGATCGCGGCGAGTAAGGCTTGTTCCACGTAAGGAAAGTATTTGGGGAGAAAATCATGTTTCTAATCTTGAGTTCGGATTTCTCCAGGGGTGTTTGCGGAGCTGCCACGCAGCATATCTGATGCTGCACAATTCTACCGAGCCAAAGAAAGGAACACCGCGGATAAGCTCTTCTGGTCACAGTATCTGGGACCGAATTATCCAGTGCCTTTTACCGACCAACTGAAACAGCTGATCAAACTGCAGAAGGCGGCCGAGCTAGCCATGAAGGATTTGATTATCCGGCTATGGCCCGCTGAGCCGATTCAAGGCAGCTACTTCGGGCTCGTGAAACGGCTTGCGAGTGCCTGCCCTTGATTGGACGTCATCAAGCGGTCGGTCTGTATAGAGGGTGCGCGAATGGCCTTCGCCCGCGCAAAGGTGCACTGGGGGAAGATGGATGCTGAAAAGATGGTGACCGAGGGACCGCCGGAGGGAAAGGAGCACCGCAAACCTGAATTATATTATGAAAGTGTCCTGAAAGGATCCTGCCTTGCGGCGGAGCAATGCACCAAGGACCTTATATTTCCATGAATACAATCATGTTGTCCTTTGTAATGTTGAACAAGGTCATTTCTATTACTTATTGCCTGTTATATAAAAGTTTATCCTCCTGCGCGGCCGTTTTATATATTAATCCTGAGAGTTGGCCAGTCGTCGGCTTCTGCCCCCATGTAGGAAGTACGGGGGTGTTCGGGATAAACCTGGTCACTCTTTATCCTAGTTTTGGGTCCTTCGAAGGAGGTGTTCAGCACAACGAACCAGGCAATCGGACTATAGGGCTTTATCACTCTCACTTAGCCATAGGAGCTTTAGAAAAGGAAGGTAGGCGCAGCCCCTGGTGTTCGGAAGACCGCACGAGGGGCTCTATAAGCGCCTGATCAGAAGAAAAGCCGATCCATCGCACGCTGCATTGGTTATGGCATTATGCGGGAGGAATCCTTAAAGATTTTACAACCTCTCGAACAGCTGACCAGCTCTCGCCGTATCATGACCGTCAGTTTTCGGCGTTCTCTACTGAGGTGCTCGTCCGGAAGAACCGGGACACAATCGCAGTAGTTCTCCCTGTGCCGCCTTAGCCGATATAGCGGAACGTAAGGCAGCAAAACATGGGAGCCGGGCAAACCCAACATTTGACCCAAGACACGATTCAGAGCTGATGCATATAATGCTATAAGTTCGGGGTGTCGAACTTCCATGAAGGTGTTCGGACTTTATTGCCGTATTATGGGTAAAACGAAGCCCCTGGCATATTTAAAGCATATCACGGTGAACGGATGCCATTTGAAAAAAGAATTTCAATAAGAGATAATGGCAGATAACCGTCATGTAAATCCACATGTCGTAGTTAAATAATACGTCGATGCGTATGAGTACATGTAAAGTAAAAAAGAGAAAGTGACTACGGAACATACTGAGACCAGGCGGGAAGAAGCTGTGTGCGGATCCGGAGTGCAATCGGATGGTCATCGAGGGGAATATCTAAGAGTTCCCTTGCGTGTTCGAGCTGTTTCCATGTCGCCGGTCCTTGCCTGGGCGAAAATGAACCTATACAGAAAATGCAAGATGTGTTTGTGTGCCGCAGAGCGGTTGAGCCGCGGTATGTGGCTTGTCCTGGCCTTCGCCAGAGTGTTTAATTGAGCTCTGGACGAGCCGGGCTATCCTGCCGTGAAGTAGTTCAGAGTCCTTTAGCGGTGTCCGGGAGCTTGGCCGTCGAGTCGAGGTTTGATTGAAAGGTGCCACTCGTTGCTTCTGCTGTTGAAGCAGCGGGATACTCTTTGGTACCGAGGAGGAGTTCGGCCTTGCCATTAACCGTGATGATGCCACGCGGACCGGGCATCTTGAGCTTACGGTAGGCATAATGTGGCACCGCGTTGAATCGAGCGAACGCGGTTCGTCCGAGCAGTGCCTGATAGTCACTGCGAAAGGGGACGATGTCGAAGATTAACTCTTCGGCACGGTAATTGTCTGGTGATCCGAAGACTACCACAAGGGCGATGGAGCCTGTACAGCTGGCCTCCACACCTGGTATAATACCTCTAAAGGTGGCTTTAGTGGGCTTGATCACTGAATGATCGATGCCCATCTTGCGCACTGTGTCCTGGTAAAGCAGGTTTAGACTGTTGCCTCCGTCCATAACGACTCGTGTGAGGTGGAACCCGTCGATTATTGGGTCGAGGACTAGTGCGGCTGAATTGCCCTGATTGGTATTAACCGGACGATCCATGCGGTTGAAGGTGATCATCCCTAGTTTATATTGTGGGACGACTGGTTCCGTTAAGTCGACATCCCTAAGGGTGCACATCCGGTCCGGGTTGGGAGTGTGGGTGGAGTTTACCACGTTCACCGTTTGGATTTGCGGGGGAAATTTCTTTTGCCCTCCTATATTCGGTGATCTGGGCTCCTCGTCTTCATCATCGCTTTGAGACCCCTTATCTTTGTTTTTGGCGCCTGACCTGCCGGCTTGTTTGAAGACCCAGCATTCTCTGTTGGTATGATTAGCTAGTGTTCCTGGGGTGCCATGAATTTGGCATGGACGGTCGAGTATGCAGTCCAGACTGGACGGACCCGAATTGTGATTGTTGAATGGCCCTTTCCGCTGACCGGACTTAGAGCCACTAAATCCGGCATTGACTGCCGTATCTTCAGCGTTTTCACCATTTTTGCGGTGCTTGTGTTTGTTGCGTCGGGGTTTGCCGTTGTTATCTCTGGCCTCTGATGTGCCAGGGTTGCATGATGTGTTGTTACTACGGGCCAACCAGCTATCCTCGCCTGCGCAAAAGCAGGTCATGAGTGTCGTGAGGGCTGCCATGGATTTTGGCTTCTCTTGGCCGAGATGTCGGGCGAGCCACTCGTCACGGATGTTATGTTTAAAGGCCACTAGGGTTTCGGCATCCGGACAGTCGAAAATTTGGTTCTTTTTAGTTAGGAACCGAGTCCAGAATTTCCTGGCCGACTCTCCGGGCTGTTGTGTTATGTGGCTTAAATCATCAGCATTCGGTGGTCGCACATAAGTGCCCTGGAAGTTGTCCAGGAATGCGTCTGCCAGGTTCTCCCAACTTCCGATGGAGTTTGTCGGCAAGCTATTCAGCCAATGCCGAGCCGGCCCTTTGAGTTTTAGTGGGAGATACTTGATGGCGGGTAGATCATCCCGGCGGGCCATGTGAATGTGGAGGAAGAAATCCTCTATCCATACCGCGGGGTCTGTAGTACCATCATATGATTCAATGTTCACGGGTTTGAACCCTTCTGGGAATTCATGATCCATTACTTCATAAGTGAAGCAAAGTGGGTGTGCGGCGCCTCTGTGCCAGGCTATATCACGACGCAGTTCATACGAGTCTTGTCTGCTGTATTCGGCCCGACCGGATTTGCTTTTAGTATATCCGGCGTGACGGTCGTCGTCACGCGTTGGGGCGCGCCCCCTTGATCCGTAGATCGATCTTGTATGTCCTGCTTTGTTTTCCAATACGTCTCGCAGGTCCTGCGTGTTGCCCCGGGCCTTGGTGTTTTTGTTTGACTGGCGACGGGGTGCGGGCTGGACTTCGGGCTGATATGCCGTTTTGTCTCGGCCACGAGGTGGCCGGTTAGCCGCATCATACGCTGGTAGTGTAGGCTTTAATGCTTCCTCCTTGAGTTGGGGTAGCAACCTGCGCTTTGGGTAACTTTTGGTTGGGTGCTCGAGTTCGTATTCCTTGGCTGCCAGGACCTCAATCCATCTATCCGCTAGCAGATCTTGGTCAACTTGAAGCTGTTGTTGCTTTTTCTTCAGGCTTTTTGCTGCGGCTATAAGCCGACGCTTGAAGCACTCCTGCTCGATGGGATCCTCAGGCATGATAAATTCTTCGTCGTCGAGGCTCACCTCGTCTTCGGAGAGGGGCATGTAATTGTCATCCTCTGATTCTCCGTCTGCTGCTTGTTCCTTAGGGCTAGCTTGCCCATCCTCCCGCTCGAAGCCTGGCTGGAGGGGATTGTCTTCGTCTTCGGCACTATCTGCAGCGTTATTGTCTCTTGTGCCGGTATTGCTGCTTTTGCTATGGCGGGGCTTAGAGCGGCGCCGACAACGCCGGTGCTTAGATTGCTTCTCGAGGGGATTATCCTCTGTTTCCTTGTTGCCATCGCTTTCTTTGGGGGTATCCACCATGTATATATCATATGATGAGGTGGCAGTCCAGCGCCCTGTGGGCGGTGGTTCCTGTTCTTCTCCTGCGTCGTCGTCCATACCGTTGATGTCTTCGGAGCCGAAATCAAGCATGTCAGTTAAGTCGTCGACAGTGGCTAGTGGGTGGTGGGTGGGGAATGAATTTCTTCATCGTCCGCTTCCCACTCAAGCCGGACAAGATTTGTCTTAGCCGTGTGCGGTGCCCCCCTCCACAGTTACACACCTAAGAACACAGCCTCAACATACTGAAGGGGTCTACCATGCGCTCCACCACCTCCTCCTCCTCCACCACCGGCGAATCCATCCATCTCTGGCTGCCATGATCTCTATTCAACATGGAGGGTCTAATCCATTGGGATTTCAACCCCGGCCTCAAGGTCGAGGAACAGGTTCGTCGTCGGTTCAAATCTACGGTTCATTTCTCTCCCTCCCCTACCTCCAAGGAATTCTTCTTGGTGGTCACCTTTTCTTCGGCCTCCTTCCCCCTGTCATGTGCTTCGGTTGCTTTGGCACTCCAATGTTGCATTGGTGGACTTGCATCTGGTTTCAATGTCGTCCATATTGGCTCTCAAAACTTTCGGTTCTCCGTGGCTTCCAACAAAGTTGGTCACTTTATCTATGCCCTAAGGGATAGAGTTTGGCCAGATTTCGTGTGTCATTTTGGTCTGTTTAAACAGCCTTGGATCGCTCCTGTTAATGATACATTTGGTTGGAGCATGACCCATGCAATCAATGAATTTGGTGCATGAGTGCCCAAGGTGGCTGTCCGCTCTCAACTTGGTTTTCTTGAACAAAGTACGGCCAAGGATGATTCCTCTCGAAAGGAATTGGCAAAGTTTGGTTTTTCTAAGCATACACCCACTAACTTGCTCGGTTCTTTTGATGAGGCTTCAACCAAACATGATGAACATGTTCATGATCATGCTCGTGTGGATCATCGTTCGGGCGAAATTCCTACAAACGAGATCTTGCAATTTGGTAGTTTGGAATTTCCGTATTCCTTGGATAATCATGAATGCCTTGCCAAAAGGACCTTTGGCAAGATTCATAATTCTCGTGATTGGTGCAACATTCCTTTGTAGATTTTGGAACATATCTTGGATTTTTGGCAGGCTCATTATGATGAGATTGATATCCGACAATGTTATGGTTTAAAAGAGTTACCATCCTCGGAAGCCATTTACGAGATTTTGGGCCGCTGCTCACGTTGTTTTGCACTGGATCACACGGTCTATACTTGCACTGCCCAACTCTGTGGCTCGTGTCAAAATTATGAGAGGGCGTGCTGTTGTGCCGTATAGCCCATGGGCCGGATGCCTCAGAGATGCACCATATGTAATAGTCCGGCCCACCTCCGGACGGACTGCCCTGGCCTGCTCTCCTGCTCTCAATGCAATCCTCTGGGTCATATCCCAAAACGATGCCATTCCAAAACAGCTACCCGTTTATTTTGGCGTCAAAAGAAGCTGGAACGGCAAGGGATTGAAACCACAGATTCCCATCCGCAGCCCAATGCCCCGTCACGTCGACGCAAATCTCACCTACCTATCAGTAAAAAGATTTGGCGTCCCAAGCGGACGGTGACTGATGGTGGACCCGTTCCTTACACTGCTATTGACCTGACGATTCCGCTCCATACCCAACACCAATTCCCTATTCTGCCACCCCAGTCGACCAACAAGAGCACATGCATTACTCTGCTTTGCCCACCTCCGTCCTTGCCTGCGCAGAGCGCTGAGCACTCCGCCACCATGGCCAACTTCCCAGTCCAGTCGCTCCAGTTTGTGCCGATGGGTGCACAGATCGAGCGCGGACCGGACCATCGCCTGGCGCACAATATGATTGTGGTGGATGATCCGCCGCTCAGCCATGAAAGGTATGCTCTGGTTACTGTCACGCCTCCGATTCCTGATCATTAGAAGCAGCTAGTTCTGAATGAGATAGTCCGCATCATGATTGAGGATTTCCACCTTGAAGTATCAGATTCATTTCTTTATCCGATTGGGGTGGGAATGGTTGCTTTTGCGGACGTACCTCTCAGAGATCAATTCATCCTATAAAGTCCGCATCAGTTAGATCCTGTTGACAATGACATGACTTTCACCTTTGTGCCTCACGATGAAGGAGAAAATATGCGGCAGTGTCCTTTTCAGTATGTTGCTTGGGTTTTGTTCCTTGCCTTTCCAATGGATTATCAGACTAATCACTACATCAACAAAGCTGTCTCCTGCTTCGGCAAGCTAGATATTTGGCATAGGCCGGGACAGAATAAGGAACGTGTTTTGGTTCGAGTACTCATCAGCAACATCGCCCAGGTGCCGCACAACCTTGTGGTTAAGCGTATTGGCTCTCTGCCTGGCATGGGACGATCCTGGTCGGTACCTGTGTATGTCCTCAATGGCAGAGACACAATTCCCGGCCTTGTTGGCAATGAGGATGAAGCCCCTCCAATGAATGCTTCCCCACATCCGTTTCAACGGCCTTATCTGACTGCTGCCCAACAATGGGCCTTTGATCATCAACAGCAGCTGCAGCAACAGATTGAAGCCGCCTGGGAACAGCAGAATCCACCACAGCAGGAGTTACAACAGGATGGCTGGGCTGTTTGGCCGGTTGCACCACCGCCATACAGAGGCTTCAGCTTCTATACTCTGTTCCAATACACAGGTCCATCCCTCATGGATGGTGTTGAGCAGGAGCGCAACATCAGTGATGATCCGCAAGATGAGTGGTATGTGTATTTGGACATCGAAGAGGCTGCTGACGCTCTGATCCATGGTAGACCAACCTCTGGTATTCAGTTTGTGCGAGCTATGGGCGGTTCACACACAGTTGAGGTTCAGACTGTTGAAGGCATGGATTTTCTGGAGTTTCTTTGGCTGATCTCTTCTGGTAGATACACTCGATGCCTTACTACATCGGACGCACCTGCCCAAAGTCAGGTTAGTGCCACTTTACCACTGAACCCTCTAGCTTTCTTCCAAGCAATCTGCGCTGCTGTCACTCAGGAGAGGTTTACAGCCAGTGCACAGTTGGTCTATCAGCATGACCCTCTTGTTGGCCTCACTATTCCTATTAACATATCAGAGGATATCTGGATGGGCGTTGCAACTCAACTTACGCTGGTTGGTTCTGAACTTGGATATAGTAGCTCCCACCGTACAAATGTGTTCTCCATCTCTGAAGTTGCGGAGGAGGATACTAAACTTCCCACTGTCAGGACAGGGGCTGCTTGTTTTCAGAACCAGATTTTGAGTGAGTCAGCTCCGATTGACACGGTTGGACTGAGGCGCAGTACTCGATCAACGAGGTATGATGGCTTCAAAGTGACCCAAATCACTGATGCGAGAAAGGTGCAATCAAAGGTTAAGCCTAGGGGGGCGCCCTCGATCGCCTGCTCTTCTAAGGCGACTGCTCCTTGCAGCAAGCTCATACTGAACCCTGTGGCTGACATCTCTGAAGAGCTGCCGCCTCCTACTCCTATCCACCAGCTGCAGTATGTGGGCAACGTTATGTGTGGTGTACCATCTGATGACCTCACCGCCCAGAAGCCCTTGGCTGCTGACCAAGGGGAGGAGCCTGAGAAGCACTAAGCCGTATGCCGCCCAATAAACAGTGGAATATCCTATGCTGGAACGTGCGTGGGATCAACTCCGAGAAGAAACATCTGGCAATCCGTAATGCTATTGATACTAGTGGTTGCTCTGTCATTTGTTTGCAAGAAACTAAACGTACTTCTTTTGATGCTTCATTCGTTAAACTATTCTGCCCTAAAAAGTTCGATATGTTTGCTTTTGTACCCTCTGTGGGGGCCTCGGGAGGCGTAATTACGTTGTGGATGATCTCAGTCTTCACTGGTGTTCCTGTATTTTCTGAATCTTTTGCTCTTGGAGTGAGACTTACTTCTACGCAGTCCACTGATTCCTGGACGCTCGTCAATGTGTATGGTCCTTGTACTGAACCGAATAGGACGGTGTTTACTTCCTGGTTATTTGATATTGACATTCCTCGTGGTGATGATTGGCTCCTCATCGGGGACTTTAATTTCATCAGAGCACCAGACAATCGTAACAGGGGAGGAGGGGACGCTAATGATATGCTGCTATTTAATGAACTCATCAGACGACAATCATTAGTAGAGCTTCCAATCAAAGGGTGTTTGTACACCTGGAGTAATATGCAAAACAATCCATTGCTTGAGCAATTGGATTGGCATTTCACATCCGTCGACTGGGCTGTCAAATACCCCAACACAGTAGTTCTGCCCCTGGGTAAACCCACGTCTGACCACGCCCCTTGCTATGTTAGAATTCAGTCCCAAATTTCAAAAACCAAGATCTTTCGTTTTGAGGACTTTTGGATCGGTCAGCCAGGATTCTTTGAGACTGTAGAACGATCTTGGAACAAAAGGTGCTATGCCCCCAATGCTGCCGCAATTTTGTGTAAGAAATTTAAAACCCTGCGTTATGATCTGAAGCAATGGAGTAGGAAAATATCCAAGCTGCCGAGCCTGATTGATAACTGTAACAAAGCACTGCTTGAGATCGATGGGTTAGAGGAAAGAAGACGGCTATCTGTTCCTGAAGCCAACTTTAGGAAGATTCTGAAACGGCATCTGCTCCACCTCCTAGACTGCAAAAAGCTCTACTGGAAAAAACGATGTACCATCCGGTACTTCAAGTTCGGCGATGGCAACACAAAGTTCTTCCACAGAATGGCCACTGAGAGATTCAGACGGAACAACATCGCCTCGCTGCGCTTGCCTGATGGCTCGGTCATCCATGATCATGTGGGGAAGGAGGCTGTACTCTTCCAAATGCACAAAGAAAGACTGGGCCACTCCAGCCAGACTGACATACGCTTTGATCTGAAAAGAATCATCAAAAAAGTGAAGGGACTCCAGGTTTTATCAGTTCCTTTCACTCATGCGGAAATCGACCTGGTTGTCAGGGAGCTGCCTTCTGACCGTGCCCCAGGACCCGATGGTTTTAGTGGTGGTTTCATAAAATCCTGCTGGCATATAATCAAAGAGGATTTCTATCGGCTCTGTTTCGATTTCCATGCAGGTAATCTTAACCTTGAGAGTTTGAATACTGGCTTTATCACTCTCATCCCGAAAACGCAATCTCCTGAGACAGCCAACGACTATCGTCTGATAACACTCTTGAACTGCTGTCTCAAGATATTGACCAAGCTACTTGTGAATCGTCTGCAACGTGTGATCCTCAAAATCATACACCGTAATCAATATGGCTTTCTACGGGGCTGGTCTATTCAGGATTGTGTAGCATGGGCATTCGAGTTCATACATCAATGCCAATCCTCCGGGCGAGAGATAGCTGTCCTGAAGCTTGACTTCGCCAAGGCGTTCGACACCATTGAGCATGCGCCCATGTTGGAAATTATGAAGTGTATGGGGCTTGACGATCGTTGGCTCGGTTGGATTAAATGCCTATTTTCCACGGCCAAATCATCGATCCTCCTCAATGGGACCCCGGGGAGGCCATTTTTCTGCCTGCGAGGGGTGCGACAAGGTGACCCTTTGTCCCCGCTCATCTTTGTCTTAGCGGCGGATCTCCTGCAAGCTACCATTAATGATGCTTATCGGGCCGGAACCCTTCAACTCCCCATCCGAGTACCTAATAACGACTATCCGGTGATCCAATACGCCGATGATACGATACTCGTGATGCCGGCGGACATCTCCCAAGCAGAAACGATCAAGGGTATCCTCCAGGACTATGCGGCATCTGTGGGGTTGCGCATTAATTTTCAAAAGTCCACACTGATCACTACAAATTCTACGGCAGAAACGACCTCGAGGATTGCTCAAGTGTTTGGCTGCACGATAGGTTCCATGCCATTCACTTATCTCGGGCTGCCCATGGGCACTACACGGCCAACCGTCACTGATCTCATGCCCCTCGTTACGTCGGTGGAACGTAAGCTCTCCTCGGCTGTCAACGTGCTGGACCTCGGCTCAAAGCTCACATTGGTGAATTCAGTGATAACTTCTATTACGATATATGCCATGTGCTCTATCAAAATCCCACCTAAAGTTCTTAATCATCTTGACAAACTTCGAAGATACTGTTTATGGGCTAAAAGTTCGGATGATGGTACAAAAGCCGTCTCACTGGCTGCATGGGAGCTAGTTTGCCGCCCGAAGAACAAGGGAGGCCTGGGAGTGATTGACCTCAAGATCCAAAATCAAGGCTTGCTCCTGAAAATGTTACACAAATTCTATAATCAGTTGGACGTGCCTTGGGTCAAGTTGATTTGGTCAGCCTACTACGCAGGATCGATACCGCATGTAAATGACCCTTGTGGCTCCTTCTAGTGGCGCGACATCATGCAGTTAACGTCGATCTATCGCGGGATCACTACGGTGGAGGTGGGTGATGGTGCTATAGTCCTTTTTTGGAAAGATATGTGGCGCAGTAATATCCTTTCGGACAGCCACCCCGGGATTTGCTCATTTTCCAAAAATGAGGATGTGTCAGTTTATGATCTGCTAACTGCGTCTACCCTTGGCCAAAACTTCATTCTCCCTCTTTCCATCCAAGCCAGGGGCGAACTTCAGGATCTTCAAACCAGCTTGGCCGATGTGGATTTGACAGATGCCAGGGATATCTGGAGATGTGTTTGGGGCTCCGAGGGATTCCAGTCCAGTAAATACTACGCCCACTGCTTTCGTGATGAAGTCGCGGACAAAGCCTTCGAGTGGATATGGAAATCAAAGTGCACCAATAAATGGAAGGTTTTCTCGTGGTTGTTATTGGCAGACAGGCTGAACACACGTAATCTCCTGAAAAGGAAGGGTATGAAGCTCCGGGATGATGACTACACGTGCTTGCTATGCTCCACCCAGCTAGAGGAAACGGTTGAGCACCTCTTCTTTGAGTGTGAGTTCAGTAAAATGTGCTGGGGGAGTTGGGGATCACGTGGCCAGCGAATGGCAACAGGTTGCAAAAAATGCATACGGTCAGGAGCGTCTGGCCCCGGCCTATGTTCATGGAAACTTTCATCGTGGCGGCCTGGAGCATATGGAAAGAGCGTAATAATAAAAACTTTAGAGGGATTGTCCCTACAAGGAGGGGGTGGAAGATGAGATTCCATGATGATTTTGGAATGATGAAGTACCGTGTGAAAGAGGCCCTTTGGCCGTTTATTGACCACGTAGTCAGTTCGATCTGATAACGGCTGTGTAGTGCTTAGTTTTGCTGGCAACACTTGTACCTTTCTTATACCCTTGATGTATAGGAATTCCTCTATCTCTCCAGAATGTAACCTCTCCACCTTGTAACTTTTGGTGTGATGAATTAATACAAAGTCAGTGAGGGGGTGCCCTCACTGTCCAAAATTTCAAAAAAAAACTCAAGCCGGACATAGTTCGGCCAAGGGCCTCCTGACAAGGAGAGAGACCTTAATGAATTTAGCACGTCGCCCAGGGGCGAGTGCTGAAAGATATCCACGGAGGTAAACTCCATGATCGGTGCCCAATCTGATTCGATAGGCACGGAGGCAGGCGGTTCGGAGCCTGTGGCCGGGGATGAATCCAAGGGTCCGGCAACACAGGTCTCATAGGAGGTGAAGTCAGTATTCGGCTCTATCGCCGCTGAGTGTGCGGCCTCCGTGGCGGGGTCCATCCACCCGTCTTCGGACGGCATGATCTGCTCCGGATTGAGGGTCGGAGTAGCCATAGGTGTGATCTTCCGAACACCGTCCGGCGGCAGAGCTAAGTCATGCTCGTCGTGACCGTGCGGCGCACCTGACATGGGCTCGAATCCGTCGAAGATCAAGTCTTCGCGGATGTCGGCAACATAGTTCAAGCTTCCAAACCTGGCCTGATGGCCAGGGGCGTAGCTCTCGATCTGCTCTAGATGGCCAAGCGAGTTGGCCCGCAGTACGAAGCCGCCGAATACGAAAATCTGTCCGGGGAGAAAAACCTCACCCTGGATCGCATCGTTGCTGATGATCGAAGGAGCCATCAAGCCTTTACATGACGGCACAGTGGAACTCTCAATGAAAGCACCAATGTCGGTGTCAAAACCGGCGGATCTCGGGTAGGGATCCCGAACTGTGCGTCTAAGGCGGATGGTAACAGGAGATGGGGGACACAATGTTTACCCAGGTTCGGGCCCTCTCGATGGAGGTAATACCCTACTTCCTGCTTGATTGATCTTGATGATATGAGTATTACAAGAGTTGATCTACCACGAGATCGTAGAGGCTAAACCCTAGAAGCTAGCCTATGATTATGATTGTTGTTGTCCTACGGACTAAACCCTTCGGTTTATATAGACACCAGAGGGGGCTAGGGTTACACAGAGTCGGTTACAAGGGAGGAGATCTACATATCCGAATTGCCAGGCTTGCCTTCCACGCATAGGAGAGTCCCACCCGGACACATGACGAAGTCTTCAATCTTGTATCTTCATAGTCCAACAGTCCGGCCAAAGTATATAGTCCGGCTGTCCGAGGACCCCCTAATCCAGGACTCCCTCCGTAGCCCCTGAACCAGGCTTCAATGACAATGAGTCCGGTGCGCAGATTGTCTTCGACATTGCAAGGCGGGTTCCTCCTCCAAATACTCCATAGAAGATTTTGAACACAAGGATCGTGTCCGGCTCTGCAAAACAAATTCCACATACCACCGTAGAGAGTACAATATTCCACAAATCCAATCCGCTGACAACTTTTCCTAACGTGACACCATGCCATGATCCGGTCTTTATTCGAACCGTTCTCCCTAACCAGCTACTGCGCATGTCGCGAGGCGGTTTTATGGGCATGTCGTATCGAAGCAGAGATCGTGTCCCCCTATCTCGGGATCCTCATCAATACGGGTATGGGTAACCCAACCGCGTCTTTAGCGCAACGCTTGGGGAATAAGCGAGTTTACCAGGCAAGTGGGGAGGCGCTGGATCCCCGCCGCCTTTATAAGGAGATAAGAACTCCCCTTTTTCACCCACGCCTTCTCCTTCTGCTCAACCATTCCCCTCTGCTCGAGCCCCATCGCCCAAGCGTTCGTCCTCTCCGACCACGAAGGCCTTCCGAAAATGTCTGGATCCGGAGCAGGAGGCAAATGGATGGCCTCCACCATCCGGGAGAAGGATATCAAAAAGCTTCGGGAGGCCGGGTACCTGGCCCAGAAAATCAGCCACCATCTCCCGACGGCAGGACATATCGTCCCTACTCCGGAACCCCGTGAGAGGGTTGTTTTCCTCCCTCATTTTGTCCGCAGGCTGGGATTCCCCCTAGGTACACGCGCTTATCACCGTTTCTTCCCGGGATCACCAAACTAGTATCTCTCTTCTTAATTAACTTGCCTCATCAGAATTTATGCCTATGCGGCAGGCTTAGCACCTGTACGAGCAAGTACAATTGTGGCCTATAAGCCCGCTTACATGGCATTTTTGCATATGTGGAGGAGAGAGGCAAGGAAAAAGTGGAGGACTGGGCTCTCATGCAAGAGCCAGCCTCTACATGTGATCCTAGACAAAAGCATTTAATACAAGGAGAGAGATAGAGATAAAGTGAGAAAAACCTTATAGCCAACCCTATTGTATGACTAATAAATAATACTACTAACTTTTGATGACATGGCATGTTTATATACTCATGCAACACCAACGGCTGGCTATACAATTAACCATGCTCTACATGGTGGAGCATTGGGAGAGGCACCTGTATACCATGGAGGTGGTTAGGAATCGGGAGACTCACGCCGGTCATAGCGCCGCAGTTAAAGTGATAATGGCAAGTCAAATCATGGGGCCCCACCGGTCTAGCTGTAACTCGCTGTGAAATCACACAGCCCTACATTTGCAGCAGCCTACTCCCTCATCTTCTCGCATCTCTGTCGAACCGACTAGGGGGAATTGCCCTGCCTACCGCGCGGGAAAGCCTCGCCCTTGACTTTTAAATAGTATAATTTTGTATCCATGGATTGCGCCATGGAGCAAAGCCTTAAGAAAACGGCGGTACACATGTACGGAGTATACATCACGCCCGTCGCATTCCCTTCGCACCCCAGACGGTCGGTCGGTCTGGCACGCCACTCTCCGAATGGAAAGTGCGTCATCACACACATGTGGGACCGCAATTGAGAACCGACCATAGGCACACTCCCCGGCCCCGCAAGTCGGGTGAGTTAATAGAAGAGAGAGAGACGAGCGATAGTACTGGAGCAGTGTTGTACAAACGTCGGTGCCTGGACGATCCCTGCATGACACGGAAGATCAGTTCGTCCATGCATGTGACCAGACTCCAGCAGACACGGTTGGATTAGCTATCGTCTACATATCATGCACGTTGTGTTGTACAAGGCTGTAGTTTTGATGAGAAATCTAAAAAAAGGTTTCTTGTCATCTCGCAATATTAGGTGTCATGTGCTTCGGATCACTGCGAGGGTTAAACAGCAACAACTGAGTTCCTCCAAGGCGCTGGTCATTGGGGGCACATGCACGAAGACTACTCGGCTGCCATCTAGGTCAAGCCGGCTATGTTAATTAGGACATCTATCGATGGACCCCTTTTCTACGAGTTTATCTTTAATTTGAGCTTTGATCCTCGTCTAGTTTGTACATTGGGATTCATATTGTCTCCTTGGGGCAGTGAGGTTATGGTTTCTTGTCATGTGGCATTTTTTAATGTTATATGTTAATCCGGTGCTTCAGATCAAAATGACGACAACTGCGCCTCCGGGGCACGTGCATGAAGACTTCTCGACAGTCATTGACGAGGTCAAGCCGGCTCCGGTAGACAAAAGAAAACTACTCCACTATATAGGCAGGAGCCTCCACGATTGCTTGCTAGTGTTGCTCTCTTCACATTGTCTCGCCCTCTCCAGATCTAAACACGACAACGGTGGCCACTGTCGGTGTCAAAACCGGCGGATCTCGGGTAGGGGGTCCCAAACTGTGCGTCTAAGGCGGATGGTAACAGGAGACTGGGGACACAATGTTTACCCAGGTTCGGGCCCTCTCGATGGAGGTAATACCCTACTTCCTACTTGATTGATCTTCATGATATGAGTATTACAAGAGTTGATCTACCACGAGATCGTAGAGGCTAAACCCTAGAAGCTAGCCTATGATTATGATTGTTGTTGTCCTACAGACTAAACCCTCCGGTTTATATAGACACCGGAGGGGGCTAGGGTTACACAGAGTCGGTTACAAGGGAGGATATCTACATATCCGAATTGCCAGGCTTGCCTTCCACGCAAAGGAGAGTCCCACCCGGACACGGGACGAAGTCTTCAATCTTGTATCTTCATAGTCCAACAGTCCGGCCAAAGTATATAGTCCGGCTGTCCGAGGACCCCCTAATCCAGGACTCCCTCAGTAGCCCCTGAACCAGGTTTCAATGACGATGAGTCCGGTGCGCAGATTGTATTCTGCATTGCAAGGCGGGTTCCTCCTCCGAATACTCCATAGAAGATTTTGAACACAAGGATCGTGTCCAGCTCTGCAAAAAAAATTCCACATACCACCGTAGAGAGTACAATATTCCACAAATCCAATCCGCTGACAACTTTTCCTAACGTGACACCATGCCATGATCCGGTCTTTATTCGAACCGTTCTCCCTAACCAGCTACTGCGCATGTCGCGAGGCGGTTTTATGGGCATGTCGTATCGAAGCAGAGATCGTGTCCCCCTATCTCGGGATCCTCATCAATACGGGTATGGGTAACCCAACCGCGTCTTTAGCGCAACGCTTGGGGAATAAGCGAGTTTACCAGGCAAGTGGGGAGGCGCTGGATCCCCGCCGCCTTTATAAGGAGATAAGAACTCCCCTTTTTCACCCACGCCTTCTCCTTCTGCTCAACCATTCCCCTCTGCTCGAGCCCCATCGCCCAAGCGTTCGTCCTCTCCGACCACGAAGGCCTTCCAAAAATGTCTTGATCCGGAGCAGGAGGCAAATGGATGACCTCCACCATCCGGGAGAAGGATATCAAAAAGCTTCGGGAGGCCGGGTACCTGGCCCAGAAAATCAGCCACCATCTCCCGACGGCAGGACATATCGTCCCTACTCCGGAACCGCGCGAGAGGGTTGTTTTCCTCCCTCATTTTGTCCGCGGGCTGGGATTTCCCCTCCACCCATTCGTTCGCGGCATCATGTATTACTATGGGATCGATTTTCATGATCTATCCCCCAATTCCTTCCTCAACATCTCGACGTTCATCGTCGTGTGCGAGGCCTTTCTCCGCAACTCGCCACACTTCGGCTTATGGCTGAAGATCTTTAATGTGAAACCCAAGGTAGTGGGCGGTGAGCACGCCGAGTGCGGAGGCGCCATGGTGAGCAAGATGCCCAACGTCACATGGCCAACAGGTACTTTCAATGACTCCGTCAAAGAGTGGCAGCAGCAGTGGTTTTACATCACTGAGCCACGTGGCACGAAATGGGCCGCTGCTCCTGAATTTTGATCCGGAGCCCCCCTGCGGCTTACGTCCTGGCCCAATAGGGCCTGGATTGGTCTTTGTCCGACGAGCTATCGGTACTTCAGAGGCGCGTCCAGAATATGGAAGACAAGGATATCAAACTTGTCAATGTAGTCCAGGTGATGTTAGCTCGCCGGATCCTTCCTTGTCAACACCGGGCTTGCAATTTATGGGATTTTGACCCGGCCAAGCACCAGACCCTGCAGGAGCTCTTTGGCTCCTCACACAAAGATATATGGAAGGTGCTTTTTAAGTCCGGCAAATCATGGACGGACTCAGCCGAGGACCGCGGGTACCAACTGTCCCGCCCCGCGAGTTCGGTAAGCCATTATAAGTTTTATTCGCATAACCCAAGGGAAACGCTTGATGTGTTTTCCGCAACTCTCCTAGGGCTGGACGAAGAAGGCGGGGCGGATCTACTGTTCGGCCCCGCTACCTGAAGAACCGGCCGGCCCGCTTCTAACGAAGATGCTGGTCCCGGCGCCCTACAAGGCGCCGAAGAAGAAGGCCGAGAGAGGGGACGAGAAGACCAGGGGCGGCCTCCGTCGTCGTGGTGCTTCGGACACGATATCCGAAGATTCCAATGCCCGTTCTTCCTCCAAAGAGGATGAGGAGGAGGAGGAAGACAAATCCCCAGCGGGGGGAAGAAAGAAAAGGACAGCCTCCGCATCGTTGGAGGCCGAGTCGCCTAAGAAGGGAAAAACTCTTCTTCCAGCGGAGTCCACCGTTGCTGATAGCAGCCCGGAGTGGGATCCCAGGGCTCAGCCCCTGGTGAACTCGTGAGTATATAAAATCTGAACACGTTTACGCGTGCGGACTTATCATGGCACAATATTTTGATCTGGGCCATACTTTTTGCAGTCCGGCGAGGTCCAGCGCGGAGCAATTCTCGTCGGAGGATTTGCTAAGCTCGGACGCTATGGAGAGCGGGACACCCCCGAAGGTCCCTTCCCCCAAACTTGCCTTCCACGCAAAGGAGAGTCCCACCCGGACACGGGACGAAGTCTTCAATCTTGTATCTTCATAGTCCAACAGTCCGGCCAAAGTATATAGTCTGGCTGTCCGAGGACCCCCTAATCCAGGACTCCCTCAGCCACACTCTCTCTTTGCTCACCGCTGGTCACAGATCGAGCCGGATCCTCTCCGCCGGGGAACGTTCACGCGGTTGTCCTCGTAAATGGCTCTTACACACTGCCGGCGCGTCCCGATCAGCTTGCCTTGCCGTTCTCTCCCACGCACCGCCGGCTAGGGAGGGCCTCCGACCCCTTCTTCCTCGCTGCTGTAGTGTGGGCAGATCCGGCCTCCCGCCGCCCACCTAGCGACATCCCGGCGGCCCTCAGGTATACCTTCCTTTGAAACCGGCCTTGCTCTACTTTCCCAGCTCCTGATGTTGCTGCATTTGTATCTTTTACTATTTCTCAGGCCCCCTCGTAGATAGGATCGATCGGCTGTTCGAAAGCCACCTAAATTTTTATTGTTAAGAGGTAAAACTAGTTCATGCACTCAAATCTAGTACTACTTGGTTCAAACAAGGAAGAAAGGGGCTGGGGTTGAGGGAAGATTTGTTACCTGAATCTAGGACTTGGTTGAAAGAGGAAATAATGGGGGCGCAAAGTAGCAGAGACTGGCTATCAAACTGGTCTCTTGGTCTAATAGGGAAATAAAGGGAAACGGAATACAAACTCAATATAAACCCGATCTATTGGTTGAAAAAGGAAAGAAAGTGGGGACTAGGGGACAAGTCAACAGAGTATGTCCAGCACTAGATTTGCTAGCCTCGCACAGTATAAGGTGGCTATACCGAACAAAAATGGGACCAACCCAGATATCCTGTTCTGATGTTTGTTGCCCCGAGCCCCTCTTATGTAATGCCACTAACAAAATGTAGTAGTCGCACTATTAAAAGTAAGGACACATTAAACCAATGTTGTTTTCAATGTAATGCCTCCAGTAATATGAATCAATGGCATTGTTTTTATGTCCTGCTAAATTTCCCATTAAGATAAGTTGCTTCTTTTCGTCAGAAATGCAACTGTCCTGGTCCGCCTACTCTCCCGTGCCCAAATACCAACTCTGTAGTAGTTGTTAATGTAATGTTGCTGGTAAAATGAAGCAATGGCACCATTATAGTAATGTTGTATTTAACGGTTGTCATAGTTAATCCTAATGCCCACACTAATATCTAGCAATGTTGCTGCTTTAGAAATTGCTACTGTCCTTGTAGGATTGCCATTCAGATAAGGGACATGCTTCGTTTCATTTGATGTATGTTTTATCACTTGTTAGTCACCCTCCTTTCCACCTTTTTGTGCAAACAGAGATAAACATTTCATGCTTGATCTTAGTTGAACTGCACAAATGATATCCAAATTATAGTTGAACATTCCACGAGCTTCACAACAAACCTTGATGTTGCTCAATTTTATTGCAACTAATGAAGAAGAAGCTGCTAGCTCATGGGACATTGCTTCATTTTAGGTGAACTGCACAAAAAGGTCCCATGAATTGAATCATCCATGTTTGTGACTGGTGTCATCCCTTCTACGATGGCTGGCGTTGACTGCAGATATGGTTCCCATCACGAGGTATGTTCCTTGTTGGTCTGACCGTTTGCCAAAGATCCTGCACGTTGAGTCTGCTCTTGTGCTACTGTTTTGGCACTGCCATGATAAAGTAGTAATGTTATTATTTTGCACCTTAATCTAGTGGCACTATTAATTTGAGGCAATGTTTTGGCACCGCTAGTGCTACTGATTTTTTTTATATATCGAAAGAGGGGGTTTCCTCCGATTTCATTAAAGAACCCAACCATACAGAACCATTATCCGACAACATCTCAGTGTAAACGGGCAGTTATGCAACTACTACTAGAAGGGACTGAGTACTAGCAGGAGACAAGTTCGCCACATAAGCTAGGCAGGTAGGGGGACGCAGCACCAGCTCGACCAAGTTTGGATTACAACCCAAATGCTACCACAGAAACATCAGGGGGGAAGATAGGGACTGAAAGAGCCAGCTTCAGCATCCCAGTCTAAGCACCCCCGGCCTCCATCCTTGCGATGCACGGTACACCTCTCTTGCCACCTGCTCGACCCTAGTGCCACTGATAAAATGAAGTAATAATACAGTTAAAATAGAGCGAGTGTCCTCTCTATCATTTCATTCCCAATGTAGATAAAGAAAGTGCTTCTCTTTGTTAGTATATGTTTCATCAACTAGTCCCATTGTTAATGTTTAAGCGTTTCTGCAAACTGGGGTGCTTAATTTTAGTTGATCTGCACAAAAATAGAGATTGGAATGTCTCAAGGCCCCTCCTTGTACTACCGCTGTACACTGATGTCATCACTGGCAGAAGGTGTATCGAGGAGAATTGGGTCGATTTCCAGTATGAGGCCTACCGTATGAGGCGTCGCAGGGCCCATCTCGCCCTCGTAGCATGGCATACTATGATACTATCGCAATATTTTCTTCTATTTATTAGTGTATGTTTCATCAACTAGTGCCACTATAATGTAATCACACTTTTTCATTATCTGTGCAAATAGTGTTATTCACCTGCATTTTGGTGGAACTTCACAAAATGTACATATGGAACCGGCATATATGCAGAGTGCCAGGTGTGCCAAGTAAAAATTACCGACACCAACCATGCTCCATGCACGCATTGGCATCCACCACCACCAGTAGGATGTGTGGCGCTTTCTGCGGATGGATCTTTCTCAGCAGCAAATCCTCTAACCAAATACTAGTAGCTTATATTGGCAGTTTTCTAGGGAGTACTCTTTTCTGAAAAAGCACCAATCTATTTTTCTTTATTTGTACACAGTGTCACAAATTTGACCCAAAGGACCATAGCTATTTTAGGGAGATTGGCGTAGTACTCAGAGACTAATTGTAAGCATGATTTTCATTAGCCATCACACTGATTGTAAGCATGAGCAGATGGAAGATTAGGTTAGTGTGAAGCTTACCTTAAACCCTACCGCTGCCGTTGAAACGAGGCGAGCGTCGAGGTAACCGTGGAGAACGGCGGGGAAGCAACGTCGCGCCATCCGGCCTCCTCTTGCGGTGGGAGAACGAATACTCCTGTGGCTCCGGCTGGCTCTGCACCCTCATGAACGGCACACCGTACTCGATCGATTCGTTATCCTCTGGATGCTCGACCTTCGTCCTGTACGCCCACCACCTCCGCCTGACTTTCGCCTTGGGCAAATCTGTCTGCTCCATCGCCCAGAGGAGATACTCGGTGAACTCGAAGGACTGCAGCATGACTGCCGCCGAGGAGTACATCGTCGCCCTCATCGCCACCGTCTCGCTCTTTCGCATACATTGCCACATGGCCCTCACCGTCCTTGAAATCTCCCACTCATTGTCAAAACAAGTAAGGATCTCCTTCAACCTGGCTAACTTTGCCTAGTCACCGCCGACGATCTGCCCGATTCGCTGTTGCATCCTCTCCATAGATGTCCTTCTGAGAGGTCCGGTGCTAGCTTTGGAAGATGTGAGGAGAGACGGTGGCCTTGCAATAGAGAAGAGGGAGAGGCGAGACAGTGGTTTTGCAATGGAGAAGATGGAGAGGAGAGGGGTGGTTTTGCAATTGAGAAGAGGGAGAGGCAAGATGCTGGTTTTGGAATGGAGATGATGGAGAGGAGAGGAGGTGGTTTTGCAATGGAGAAGAGGGAGAGGAGCGTGCAGCAGCAATTAGGATTGGCGAGAGGGCTGGCACGCTGTGACTGGATCAAAATCAAAATCAATTTACCCTTCAATTAAGAAAGCGACCCCACATTAACTAGTCTCCCTTTTATTCTAGGTCAAAATTGACCATGATTTTCACAAATAAAATATATGTTATACGTTGCAAAAATAATATAATTTGAAAGTACATTCAGATACGAACCAAACGATACAATTTTTGGAGACATGCATTCACATTTTGCTTGTCAAATACAATAAGTGGTCAAACTTTGACCCAAAATACGCAAAACAAAAAAATACTTCCAAGACCAGCGTCGCTCCTCTCCTCTTAAACCACTACCGCTCCTCTCCCGTTCCAATCTAAATCCAGCACCGCTCCTCTCCTCTTCCATTTCAAAACCACCGCCCCTCCTCTCCTTTTCCAATCCAAAACCAGCGCCGCTCTTCTTCCGTTCCCATCCAAAACCAGCGCCGCTCCTCTCCTCTTCCATTCAAAAACCAACGCCGGCGAGCGAAGGTGCTGTGGAGAAGTAGATCGATGGAGGAATACAACCGATACGTGAGGATCGCAGACGGCGACCCTGTGAAGCTAGCTAGGATGTTGGAGATACAGTCTTGGTTTGACAACAAGGACCAACTAGCGGCGACGACGACATCCATGGCCAAATATCTGCAACAGAGCAAAAAGGCGGCGATACTCCCGAAGGGAGTAGCGCCAAAGTACATAGAGCTGCTCCTCTGGGCCAAGGAGCAAATAGATTCACCGAATCTGATTGTGAGGCAGCGGTGGTGGAAGTATCGATCCTAGATGGAGCCTCCACCAGAGATTGAAGGATCGAGCAACTACAGGGTGCCGTTTGTGAGGGTGTCGTGCCAGAGCGAGCCGATGGAGTCTTCGTCGACCGAACCCAACTGCAAGAGGAGAAAAGCAGTTGGCCCGACGACGCTTCCCCACCATCCTCTCCCTCGCCGTTCACATTGTCTCACGGGGCTGTGTCTGCCCCCGAGGAATAGGAGGGGACTGCCCCCCAGCTCAATAGTCGGGCATGTTGTGAATTGTCAAGAGGAGCTTAGGGTTGTCAGTATTTGCAGGTTGTGAATTGTGTTTTGTGTTGTTTATTTTGAGAGTACTTTCAGATATGCATGTCTTTTGAATTTCAGATTTGCAGTATTGAGCATATGAAGTATTTTATGAATTCTAGAGATCTATTTTTAGCACTTAAAAATGTAGTTTCATAGGAGTATAAAAGTGCAGACAATGTGATTCTCAGAGAAAAACTGCAAGTTTTAGTTTCAGATAAGAAACTGCAAGTTTCGGAGGCAGAGCATTTATATTAACATGCCCTTTTCAAACAGGGATAACATCATGTTGGAAGTTTTATTCATGGTCAAAAATGGAACTACCAGCCAGTTAACATCATGCTGATCAACATTCATGTGTAGCACATCTTCATATGATGCACACTCAAAAAGATATGCTATTTTCAAAATTCCCACACAATGTCGAGTGTGCGAAAAATAGAGAAAACGAGGGGCGAAGTTTTGGCAAGTGTTAGACGTGGTGTGCGTAGATGACAATAGGGACCCACATGTCAATAAATGCAGAGGCAAAAAATTTGGAGATATTTTCCCTGCATCAGGTGGAATCGAACCCGGGCGGAACAGCGGTCGGGTAGTGTCACTTGGCCACTGGGCTAGTTCAGTAGTTTCGGTAGAAATAAGGCACTGCCTCCTATGCTTCGTTCTTGTCCTGCGTCTTTGTGCGCTCGCCGCGACGCCCCTGTCCGCCGTTGTGAACATGCTGAACAAACGAGAGGAATCTAGAGAGGACTGTACGTGGAGAGGCGGACAGTCAGGACCCACCAGGTCTATGGTCGTACGCAAGCAAGTGCCTCATTGAAAAAATACTTCCTCGTAATGCTATACTGACGTTGGGGCCCACGGGTTTGTCAACATATTTATATTTTTTGAGGTGCTTCAACGTAGTTACTAAAGAAGATAAATTTACAACGAAGCCGGGGAGCTGGCAGGTATCATTTATTATCAGTGGGCCACCAAGTATCAGCTAGGTCGTGGGCTGCCCCGTCTAGGCTTTCTTTTTTAACATGTGCAGCCCACGACATGCCGGTTTGTATTTTCTTGAGGGCCGTCATGTATCGACCGGCATATGGACCTCCCATCCGAGGTTTTATTTTTCCTGAAACATCAGCATCCCAACTTATGTATTTTTTTGAAGAAAACACAGAGGTGTTCTATTTTTCTATATAAGAATAGGAACGCCAGGTCCAACTTATGTTTCCCTTCTAACTATATTATATATTTTTAAAGGATTTTATATGTTATTACATATTATCGTTATTGTCGTCATATATTTAACAGATACTTACATATATAAGAAAACAATATCCCACATCTTATTAACCTATAAAAATAATTTTTTAACAACAAAAAATCCTGGTGATTGTGTACAAAAGCTAGGTAAGATTTAAGGACGAATGTAATAATAAATCACTTATTATTTAAATATATTTATAACAAAATGCTCAACCCCTGTTTATTTTTTGATAACATTGTTGCGCCCAACCCAACATTATAATTAGAACCAGCCCAGCAAAATCGTGTATTTCGAGAAAGTGCAAATGGTGTCTAATTTTTTAGAAAAGAATAATTGGGCCGCATGGACGCTACATTATTTGTTCAGCCAACCCAACAAATTCGTGTATTTCTAGAAAGTGAAAATGGGCTGTAGTTTTTAAAAAATGGGCCACATGGACGCTACATTATTTGTTCACCCAGCCCAGCAAATGGACTATTATTCTAAAAAAAAGATCAAATGGACTGTAAATTCTGAAAAATGGGTTGAATATGTGCCATATTTTTGGAGGCTGAAATGTGGGCCAATAGGTCGAAGCCAACGCAAGTCGTTGTCAACTTAGTCAACAAATGATTCTAACATCGTTAGCCGTTGGATTTACATCCAACGACCGGCATCCATCTTCAATCTCTCGTCTTCTTCCTCCAGCGCCGCCGGGACCACCTGATCCCGCCTCCTGCTGCTAGCAGCTCTGCTTAGCACGCTTCGCTGTGAAGCGCTACCCCACCGCCGGCCAGGCCATCCCTCCACCCCCTCCACACCTCCTGTTTCTCTCCACTGACTACCAAACCACGCCGCACCAGAACCAGTTAACCCTCGTACACCTCTCCACACTACTACAAAAACAGCTATAGCCAATATGGACACTAATGACGCACTATGCATGTGGTGCGCCATTACTAAATAGTAATGGCGCACCATGTGTTGGTGCGCCATTAGTGTGCAAATACTAATGGCGCACCACATCCATGGTGCGCCATTAGTAATTTTTTTCAAAACTACTAATGGCGCACCAGGGGATAGTGCGCCATTACTAGTTAACTAGTAATGGCGCACCACTCCCACGGTGCGCCATTAGTAAATATGTTTCAAATTTTTTTTCAAATGTTTTTTTATTTTATTTTTTAAACTACTAATGGCGCACCGTGGGTGTGGTGCGCCATTACTAGTTGAACTAGTAATGGCGCACCACACCCACGGTCCTTTTCAGTTTAAAAAAAATAAAAGAAAATGATAGAAATGTCAAAAAATAAAAGAAAATGAGATTCCCATGTGATATGTGGTCTAGTTGTTAGCAAAATTTACAAACATGAATTTTCGACTTTTTTGCAAAATCTCTCGAGAATTTGTAAAATGGGCATAACTTTTGCATACGAACTCGGATGAAAAAGTTTTTTATATGAAAAATCATCTACTCGAAAAGTTACATCCGAATTTAACCGGGGGAACCTCGTTAAACATTTTCAAAATCCTCAAAAACCTAACAGAAAAAAGATACGGGGCTTTTAAGATCTGGAGAGGCAAAAAAATTCAAATAAATTCAAACTTACTAATGGCGCACCTGCCCATGGTGCGCCATTACTATCTTCCCGCTTTCAAAATTCAAAATAAATCAAAAAAAATAGTAATGGCGCACCTGCCCATGGTGCGCCATTACTATGCCGTATATATGGCTGGGCGTGGTCCTCTCCTCCTTACCTCTTCATTCTTCTCCTCCACTCCACCTCTCCTCCACTCCATCTCCTCCTCTCCTCTACTCCATCTCCCCTTCTCTCCTCCACCATACTCCGCTCCTCCTCTCTGGCGACCTCCTCCTCCTCCTCTCCGGCGACCTCCTCCTCCTTCTCTCCGGCGACCTCCTCCTCCCTCCTCCCCTCCCCTCCCCTCACGGTTTCTCCTCCCTCCTCTCTGGTGATCTCCTCCCTCCTCTCCGGTGATCTCCTCCTCCCTCCTCTCCGGTGAGCTCCTCCTCCCTCCTCTCCTCCCCTCCCCTCATGGTTTCTCCTTCCTCCTCTCCAGCGATGTAGGCGAGCGCCTCTCCGGTGACCTCCTCCTCCTCCTCTCCGGTGACCTCGGCCCTCCTCTCCGGCGAACTCCTCTCTGGCAAAAGAACACGGCAAAAGAACGTACAAGATCCAAAAACGAGAACAAAATTTGAAAAAAAATCGTGCAAAAAAACAAGCAAAAAAAGACCAAAAAATGGGCAAAAAAATCGCGATCCAGATCCAAATTCAAAATTCAAAAATGGCAATGGCGCACGGTGGGGGTTAGACGGTGCGCCACTACTATTTTCCCGCCTTCAAAATTCAAAAATACTAATGGCGCACCGTGGCCTATACTAATGGCGCACCAGTGGCCTATACTAATGGCGCACCGTGGCCTATACTAATGGCGCACCAGTGGTGCGCCATTAGTATTTAATACTAGTGGCGTGGTACTAGTGGCGCACCAGTAGTGCGCCATTAGTAGGCAAAACTGGTGCGCCACTAGTAGGCCTTTTCCTAGTAGTGCCATCTGCGACTGCACTCCCACGTCTTCCCATCTCCGGCTCGTTGCTGTCCCGGGCCTCGCCCTCGTCCACCACCTTGGATGCGCTCGGCGCGGCATGGTCAACACACACAAAAAATTAATACTCCCCATGCTAGCTGGGACCCACCATAGTGGGAGGCTGACTTGTGGGCCTACTAAGTTGACGGGCACAGAGGGCTTTGTCAACTTAGTCAATATGAAGGATTCTAGCTCTAGTGATCGTACGATGTCCATCCAACGGCCGTAGTGCTTCTTCAACCTCTGGTCTTCTTGCTCCAGCCGCCCAAACCAGCGCCGGTCGTGCCGCCTGCTCCTGCCTCCTGTGGCCGGCTGTGCTGCCGCGGAGGCCTCACCGCCCCCTACTACTCCCACTGCTGGCCAGGCCATCCCTCTACTCACCCACACCCCCTGTTATTCTGCGACGACTGCAGCCTCACACCGTAGCCAAACTAGTGAACCCTCGTACTCCTCTCCGCGTGGGCATCCACTGCCACGTCTTCCCCGGCTCCGCGTCATCCCCTTCCTAGGCCTCGCCGTCATCCACCGCCTTGGTGCTCTCGACGCGGCGTGGTCAATGTGGTCAAGGAATGACTTCCATCGGAAGAGTACTGTACGTGGAGAGGCTGACAGCTGGGTCCACGGCCGCAGCAAGGAAGTGCCTCCTTATTACGCACAAAATAATGATTCCTCCACCTGACAGTAGGGACCCATCGGACGGGCCACCGTATTTCATGAAAAAACGTTTCCCCCTTGACTGCTGGGACCCACTAGCTACATCTTCGCATGCAAGGAAGTGCCTCATTATCCTCCCTGACAGTCGGGACCCACCTGGTCTAAGCGTACGTAGCGTTGTCGTTCTGGTCGCGAACATGCACGTACAAACTGGTCGATCGGTCTATCTGCAGGCTGCAACGATGAACCGTGGCCGAGTAAGGAAGGGCACATGTCGTAGTAGAGGCGCGCACGTAGCATGTACACGTACGTACAGCCAGGGTGTAAGAAAGTAAATATGGCCACAGACGTACATACGGGCGGGGTCTCGAACGCCTACTCACGCATACGTACGGCTAGAGCTTGTGTACATGGAGAGGCAGCGACGGCGTCCTGTTCATTGGCAGCCAACCGGCTGGGTCGGAACAGAGAAACTGTGTCGTCATGTTCATTGGGAGGCAACGGGACGTGTGCAGGTCATCGGGAGCCAACCGGCTTGGACGGAACAGCCAATCGAAACGAGGCCTGGCGTATTGCAGAACAGAGGAAATAGCCTTGTGTGTTGACTGCCTACGGTCCAAACAGGATCCTGTTCACCGGTAGGGGTGTGGCGTACCGCAAAACGGAGGAAACGGACTTCTCTTCGACCTCCTACGGCAAAACGGGGTCCTATTGATCGGGAGGGATGTGGCGTACCGCAAAATGGAGGAAACGGACTTGTGTTGGAGCGCTACGGTCGAAACAGGGGTCCTGTTCATCGGGAGGGGTGTGGCGTACCGTAAAACGAGACTCCACGGGCTACTGTTCATCTCCACCATCGACCTCCTCCAGCCTCCACGGGCTATTGTTCATCCACCGTCGACCTCCTCTAGCCTCCACCTGCGACTGTTCATCCACGGGCTCCTGTTCATCTCCACTGTCGACCTCCTCCAGCCTCCACGGGCTACTGTTCATCCACCGTCGACCTCCTCCAGCCTCCACCTGCGATTGTTCATCAACGGGCTCCTGTTCATCCAGCCTCCACCGCTCCTCCACCGGCTACTGTTCAACCAGCCCTCTCCACGGGGTCCTGTTCAACCACCCCTCGACAGGCTACTGTTCATCCAGCCCTCCACCGGCTACTGTTCAACCAGCCCTCCACGGGGGCGTCCTATTCATCCAGCCCTCCACGGGGTCCTGTTCATCCACCCCTAATCGACTCGATCGATCGGGGTCTTGTTCATCCAGAGGCAACGACCTCTACTACCATGGGGTCATGTTCATCCAACCCCCACCAGGAACTGTTCATCCACCCCCCAACAACACTCACTGTTCATCAAGAGGCAGCAGGTTTGGTCGGCTTCAGTTAGCAGCAGTAGCGAAGGAATCGCTCGATCGTGTTCAGTTAACAGTTAGGGATCAATCGACCGCTCGGGTTTAGTAACGCGTAGCCTGCACTGCAATCGCTCGGGTTCAGTTAGAGCCCAACGCCTCGCACCCACGCGTGTACATGTACGAGAGAAATGTGCATCGCTCGGCCCCCGACCACCCACCGTAACCAGGAAATCCCCGATATTTTCCTTGCCCTTGCTTCTACCATAGTTTTTTCCGTCATGGACGGCCGAAAGTATGTCATGCAGTTGCGTCTCCGGCCCGCCCAGGACGAAAAGCCCATTTTCTGTCATGATTTTTTGTCATAGAACTAGGAGCCCACCACATCTATGATGATACCGGGTTTAGTCACAATTATCGTCATAGAAGTGTCATAAGCATGACAGGAAAAAAATTCGTTCGGCCCAAAATGTCACGGATGTGTCTTTTTTTTGTAGTGGTGGCCGGGCCTGGATGCATCTTTCCACCAGAGAACTTATCGCTGCTACTTGTGATAGGTTGGGATTCCCGAAGAGGAAGGGTGATGTAGTATAGTAGCAGACAGTATTTCCCTCAGTTAAGAACCAAGGTTTGTCAAACCAATAGGAGATGCCACACAAACAACGTGAACAGTAACTGCACACACACAAAGCAAATGCTTGCACCCAATGAAGGTAAGAGGGTTGTCAATCCCCTTGTTCTCGCAATTCGCAAGGACTAAATCTGATAGTGATAGGTATATAAATAAAATAAAAGTAAATAAAAACAACGTGCAATTTTAGGTTTTTACTAATATTGGAGAATGGACCGAGGGGCCCTAGGTTCACTAGAGGCATCTGTCTCATAAACATAACATCGGTAGGTAAACAAATTACTGTTGGGCAATTGACAGAATAGTGCATAGTTATGATTATGATTCTTCATGGAATGATTCATATAGGCATTACGCCCGTGACAAGTAGACAGTAATCCAAGTGCATTGTCACGACTGGATTTTGGGATATAAATTCCCAGAAAAACGGCCTGTGTGCTCACCAGCCCCAGGATTACTGTTAGCTGATGAGGTACCAACTTGATACAAGAATTCCAAGCAAGGAACAAAATATGTAGTACAAGACCATTTAGGCCTGGGAGTACAACACTTGGTTTCTAAAGGTTGAGGGCGGAAGCGGTTGGAAACATCTGCGTCTATGGGACTCCATTTCCCACAAGAACAGCTGACCAGGATAACTCCTATCTTCGCGAGGCTGCAAATGTCAACACGTAGGCTCCGAGGTTGTCACCGCGATGCATACCTCCACGCAAGGCAATCTGGCCAAGACAATAGCCAGGGACAAGCCAGTGAGTACGTTTGAATGTACTCGCAAACATTAAGAACACGGGTATAATAAATGTCAAACATGCTCCAGAATATCATGTGATCACACGTCTGTCACGAAAAGATACCAAAACCATAACGCACACGTGTGGTTAAAATGATTCAAAGTAAAATACTGGGTGCCAAGCGAGGGTCTGAATGACGCCTCGAGCGGAAACTGCAGAATAGTAATACTGGTACCAAACGAGTGTCTGAAAGACTCCTCGAGCGGAAAATGCGGAATAGTAATACAGGTGCCAAACGAGTGTCTGAAAGACTCCTCGAGCGGAAAAATGCAGAATATAATAATGCCGCAGTCGGGCGTCGGGGCGACACCACACAAAGGTCTTATAAAAGATAAAAGAACAACGGGCATGCCGCAGTCGGGCGTCTGAGCGACACCACAGAAAGGGCTTATAAGAGAATAATCACAGTGAATATCCAGGAGGTAGAACCGTCCCAGGGATACTCAATAAAAATGCATGATATACATGGTTAGTCCAAAACAATAAAGATCACAATACATATGAGCCATAATCATAAACAATATTTAGTATGGTCGTTTCTCCATCCGAAAACCGATAATTCAGTCAAGTCGTATCTCCATCCGAATACCGTTACAGAGCTCTAGTTAAATCGTTCTCCATCCGAATACCGTTATCAAGATTTAACCCAGACTGTGGTCTCTACTCAAGCACATGACTATCCAACAGGGTGTATCCTCTGCAGAGGGAGTACCATTTTTCCACGAGTAACGGGATTACTCAGTCCCTTGGGACTAATTCCGTCTACGGTCTTTTGATTGAAAACATGCCTGACCTGCACACACCAGCTTAACTCACCAGTGCCTGGAATCACCCACGACACCTGCCAAGAAAAACTCTAAGTGGGGAGGCTACAACCTCGACGTAGCATGGGATCACAAAATTTATACCGCGCGCAAACTGGGGAAGCTATCCCCTTCGGCTACAACCGAAAACACCCATGCCCCCGGACCGAATGACAGGCTTTAATCCGTGGCCACGGGACCTTCATCACGGCCTCTCTGTACGGTGTGTGCTTTGGAAAGGGGTTGACAACCTACTGAACCATACCCTGTCCCCTGCAAGGACAAGTGGTGGTACCGACAAAAGGAAGCTACTGAACAAGACTCGGTCTACAACCGACTCAGGTGATCCAAGTATCCACCAACAATATTACCACTAGTGAGATAAATCACCACTCCTCGAGCCTCACCATGCTATGCCGGGCATGCTCGTCACAACGAGGGATTAGGGACAAGCTCGTGTCTACCCAAGACCACGACTTTCCCGCTTCCTACCGGTGTGCAAGAGAAGCTCACGAGGGCGATCCAAATCCTCAGGGTATCCATTGCTGGCCACAAACAACTCCAAAAAGCACTCATGCACGAGACTACATCGATACATAAACTGTCACTTATACTCCAAGACAAAAGGTGCTGTGATCGTATCCAAACACCACAACAAATATTATGCCAGAGTTCAGAAATGCTTGCCTTCAAGAGTATGCAAAGGATGCACTTATTGGAAGCTTTCCTTTTCCTCCAAAAATCCTATTTAGCAAAATACACAAATACAAATATTTCAAACACAGTACCAAAACCTGTCTCAAATATTTTTGAAATAAATCCTAAAATAAACTAGATGAAATTTGAGAGAGGTAGGAAAAAGAATCAACTCATTTGGAGTTTTATTTTAAAAGTTATAGCCAGTCAAAGTTTGGTCAAATCTGTTTTTAAATAAAACCAGAAAAAAGGAAAACGCTTCAGCAGTAATACGCTTACGCAGCAGGGAAACGTACGCGGGGGTTTGCGCCTCCACTTAAACAGAGAGAGGGCGCTGCGCGGGTCGCTGACAGTGGGTCCAGAGGGCCCACTGGTCAGGTTTGACCGTTCTCCCTCTCCCTCCTTTTTCTGCGCCCGAACGGTGGCGGGGCTCCGGCGATCACCGGCGACGAACGGCGGCTCCTCGAGGGCATCCAAGGGCGGGGATGGGGCGGCAAGACCGAGGCGGTCCTCTGGGTGGTCGCAGGGTCGTCGGAGGTGGAAGGAATCGCCGGCGGCGAGCTTCGCGGCGGAGGGAGGCTACGGTGGTGAAGTGACTATTGTGCTCCGGTGGTCTCCGATCGAGTTTGGGCAGCTGGGCAGCTCCGCAAGACTACGGGGAAGCTTCTGGTGGTGCTGGTTTGGCAAAAGGGTGGCCGGTTGCGACGAATCGCACCGGGGCTTGGCGGCGGCCGGGCTGGCCGGAGTTGAGGGAGACGGCCACCACAGGTCGATTCACTAAGCGGGAAGCTCTACGAGGAGTGCCTGAAGTCGCGTGAGTGCTCGGAGGGGCTCGGGGACCCTTTATATAGCGCTCGAGGCAGGTTCCCGCGGTGGCAGAGGATAGGATCGCCGGCGACAGCCGTTGCTGTAGGTGCAGGGCATCTTGGCGGCGACGAACGCGTGCCGACGAGCGGGGGGATAAGCACGACCTGTGCTCTGGGGCAGCTGGCGCGCTGGCGTGGTTTGGGCGGTGCCGAACATGGCAGAGGCCGCTGCCGACGCCGGCGTGCCGCCAAGGGCGCGGCCAGCGGCGCAGCCGGGCACCAGAGGAATCGTGGAGCAGGGGGCGGCTAGTGCGTGGCTCAGCGGTGCAGAAGGAGCCAGGGTCGGGTCGCGTCGCGCGCGGCAGTGCGGCGTGTCGGCGTAGTGCGCGCGCGTGCAAAACGTGCGCTCTGGGCGCGCCCAGAGCACGCACGGCAGGTGCTCGACGGAATGCCAGCGTGGTCTAGAGCGCGAGGGTGGAGCTGGCAAAGCACAGATCGAGGGTAGGGGTGGCTAGGCACTCTGTGGACAAGGTTGATAGGCCAGGGGTTCAAGTCCGCAATGCAAACCAGAGAGCTTGCCAAAACTGACTGTGCACACCAGGTGTTCGACAGAATGCCAAGTGCACTTAGGCAACTCTTGGAGTGGCCAAAGTCTCCAGATCAGTGTCTCTTTAGATACAGGAGATGGTGGTGAGATTAGTTTGGCAAAAACAGAAAGTTGATAGTGCAAGTTTTGCAAAACTCCAGTTTTGGGCAGAAAGAAAAGGGGTTTAGAACATGCACTTCAAAATCCCCAATGAGCCCAATCTCCTGGACTTAAGAGTTTGGTAGGGAGGGCTACAAGTAGGAAAAAGCTCAGGGTCACTAGAGCAAGGAAAAATATGGTTGCAGTACATATCACCAAATTGGACCAGAATGCAAAAGAGGCTGATCCACTCAAATCTTCCAAAGAACATCATTGGGTTTTTGCTTGAAGATGAATTGTATGCATCCACTGTCATCTCCAAACACTTGGAAGAATTTTTGAAGAAATATTTAAATGGGTTGCAGTGCAAAAGTGCCTACTGGACCAGATTGGAAAAGTTGGTGTAGAGCTCAAAATCTCCAATGGCCAAGAGGTATCTTTGCATAAAAGTGATGTGGAACCATCACATGACATCCCCAAATTTTGGTGGAATTTTTAAAAGCATTTGTCAAGAGGTTGTAGTGAAAATAGGCCCCAAATGCAAAAGGAATCATTTTTAAGAAAGAAAGCTTTTTGAATAAATAAATCTTGCAACATTTAAATCCATTGATAAATAATGGTTTTATTATAGAGAGAAATCAAGTCCAACAATACCTTTGAGAGTTTCTCCCACTAGAGGCAAAAATCCAAAATCACAAAAGGTAAAACTTGACAATTGGAAAAAGTTTTATTTCCTGGCAATATTTTAATAAACAAAATAAGGCCAAAAATTTTGGGTGTCACATGCATCTACTACTATTTCTCCACCCCAAGACCTCTATCTAGCACGCATCTCAAAGTATTAAGTTCATGACAAACAAAATAATGCATTAAGCAAGATGACATAATGTAGACAAAATAAGACCAACAAATATGTTCGAATCCCATTGTTTTATCCTTAGTAACAACAATGCAATGCGTGCCTTGCAACCCCTCCTGTCATAGAGTAAGGACACTTCGAGATTGAACCCACTATTATGCTCCACTCCCTCTAAAGATCTACTCATCAACTTGGCCAAAAAAACTCATAGATCAAAAAGCATACATATCTATAAAATCACACATAAATAGATCTTAAAAAGATTCAAATACTTTCAATGAATAATCTGATCATAAACCTACAATTCATCATATCCCAACAAACACATCGCGAGAATTACATCGAATAGATCTCCAAAGAGACCATTGTTTTGAAGATCAAAAAGAGAGAGACAACCATCTAGCTACTGCTGTGAACCTGTAGGTCCCGTAGGAACAACTCACACATCATCAGGGAGGCGACAAGGTTGATGAAGATTGCCTCCCCAATGGTTTCACCCTCCGGCAGAGTACTGGAAAAGGCCTCCAGATGGGATCACGGAAGAACAGAGGCTTGTGGCGGCAAAAGAATTGTTTTGAGTCTCGCTCTAGGTTTTTTAGAATATTAATTTATTCATAGGGTTCGAATTAGGGCAAACGGAGCCATGGTGGGCCCAGAAGCTCACATGGCACGCCCCCGGGGGCGTGCCACCTAAGCTTGTTCCCCCCTCGATCATCTTCTGGTGCCTCCCCGAAGCTTCTAGGGTCTCTTCTGGTCCAGAAAAAATCACCGTAAAAATTTACCGTATTTGGACTTCGTTTGGTTTTTTCTATGAAACAAAGAAATAGGCAAAAAAACAAGAACTAGCACTAGACACAGAGTTAATAGGTTAGTGCACAAAAAATGGCATATAAAGCATGCGAGAATGATAATATAATAGCATGAAACAATCAAAAATTATAGATACATTGGAGAAGTATCAATCCCTGGTGTGCCCATAGTCGGCGGCTCACGTTGGACCTCGTTGTCCACCGCCCTCAGCAGCCCCTCCACGACACGTACACGATCACCGACCAGACCACCTCCAACAGCCGCTCTCTTGGCAGTGGTCGCTCCAGGTCCTCCTCCCCCTGCGAATCTTGTCTCGGAACAACCGCCAAAGCGACCCTAGATCATAAGCCCATGCTGGACGAAACGAATTTGCGAGACGGGGGTGACATGGACCGACCTTGTTACCTAGGTGAAGAGGAGGGGGCCAAATAAATCGGCGAGGAAGAAGATGGAGCATGAGTAGAGCACCACGGGGAGCCACTGAGGGAATCCTGGATTAGGGGGTCCTCGGACAGCCAGACTATATCCTTTGGCCGGACTGTTGGACTATGAAGATACAAGATTGAAGACTTCGTCCCGTGTCCGGATGGGACTCTCCTTGGCGTGGAAGGCAAGCTTGGCAATATGGATATGTACATCTCCTCCCTTGTAACCAACTCTGTGTAACACTAGCCCCCTTCGGTGTCTATATAAACCGGAGGGCTTAGTCCGTAGGACAACAACAATCAGACCATAGGCTAGCTTCTAGGGTTTAGCCTCTACGATCTCGTGGTAGATCAACTCTTGTAATACGCATATCATCAAGATCAATCAAGCAGGAAGTAGGGTATTACCTCCATAGAGAGGGCCAGAACCTGGGTAAACATCGTGTCCCCCGCCTCCTGTTACCATCCGCCTTAGACGCACAGTTCGGGACCCCCTACCCGAGATCCGCCGGTTTTGACACTGACATTGGTGCTTTCATTGAGAGTTCCACTGTGCCGTCACCGTAAGGCTTGATGGATCCTTCAATCATCCGCAACGATGTGATCCAAGGTGAGGTTTTCCTCCCCGGACAGATCTTTGTATTCGGCGGCTTCGCACTGCGGGCCAACTCGCTTGGCCATCTGGAGCAGATCGAGAGCTATGCCCCTGGCCATCGGATCAGGTTCGGAAACTTGAACTATACTGCCGACATCCACGGAGACTTGATCTTCGACGGATTCGAACCCATGTCGGGTGCGCCACACAATCACGACGAGCACGACGTAACTCTGCCATCGGACAGTGTTCAGGAGATCACACCTGCAACTACTCTGACCCTCAATCCGTAACAAATTGCGCCCTCCAAGGACGGGTGGATAGACCCCGCCATGGAGGCCGCACTCTCAGTGGCGATAGAGCCGAATACTGACTTCACCCCTTACGAGAGTCGTGTTGCCGAACCATTGGATTCGTCCCCGGCCACGGGCTCCGAGCCGCCTGCATCTGTGCCTATCGAATCCGATTGGGCACCGATCATGGAGTTTACCTCCATGGATATCTTTCAGCACTCGCCTTTTGGTGATGTGCTAAAATCATTAAGGTCTCTCTCCTTGTCAGGAGAACCTTGGCCGAACTATGTCCGGCTAGAATGGGAGGTGGACGACGAAGAAATTCACTCCCCACCCACCACCCACTTAGTAGCCACTGTCAACGATTTAACCGACATGCTCAACTTCAACTCCGAAGACATCGACGGTATGGACGACGATGCAGGAGACGATCAGGAACCACCGCCCACAGGGCGCTGGACCGCCACCTCATCATATGATATATACATGGTGGATACCCCCAAAGAAGGCGATGGTGATAAGACAGCGGAGGATGACCCCTCCAAGAAGCAACCCAAGCATCGACGTCAGCGGCGCCGCTCTAAGTCCCGCCATAGCAAAAGTAGTGATACCGGCACAAGAGACAATAACACTCTGGATAGTGCCGAAGACGACGACAATCCCCTCCAGCCAGATTTAGAGCGGGAGGATGAACAAGCTAGCCCTCCAGAACAGGCAATAGATGGAGAAACGGAGGATTACAATTACATGCCTCTCTCCGAAGACGAGGTGAGCCTTGGCGACGAAGAATTTATCATGCATGAGGATCCCGTCGAGCAGGAGCGCTTCAAGCGCCGGCTTATAGCCACAGAAAATAGCCTGAAGAAAAAACAACAACAGCTTCAAGCTGATCAAGATCTGCTAGCGGATAGATGGACCGAAGTCCTGGCAGCCGAGGAATACGAACTCGAGCGCCCCTCCAAGAATTACCCAAAGCGCAGGTTGCTACCCTGACTCAAGGAGGAAGCATTAAAACCAACGTCACCAGCATACGATGCGGCTGATCGGCCACCTCGTGGCCGAGACAGAGAGGCATATCAGCCCAAAGTCCTGACCGCACCCCGCAGCCGTTCAACCAAAAACACCAAGGCCCGGGGCAACACGCGGGACCTGCTAGACGTATTGGAAAACAAGGCAAAACATGCAAGATCGATCTACGGATCACGGGGGCGCGCACCAATGCGGGAGGATGACCGTCATGCCGGATACACTAAAAGCAAATCCGGCCGGGCCGAATACAGGAAACAAGACTCATATGAACTGCGTCGCGACATAGCCCAGCACAGAGGTGCCGCACACCCCATATGCTTCACTGATGAAGTAATGGATCACGAATTCCCAGAGGGTTTTAAACCCGTAAATATTGAATCATATGACGGTACAACAGATCCCGCGGTATGGATTGAGGATTTCCTCCTCCACATCCACATGGCTCGCAGTGATGATCTACATGCCATGAAGTACCTCCCACTAAAACTCAAAGGACCAGCTCGGCATTGGCTGAATAGCTTGCCAGCAGACTCCGTTGGCAGTTGGGAGGATTTGGAAGATGCATTCCTTGACAACTTCCAGGGCACTTATGTGCGACCACCGGATGCTGATGACTTGAGCCATATAACTCAGCAGCCAGGGCAATCCGCCAGGTAATTCTGGACCCAGTTCTTAACTAAGAAAAACCAAATTGTCGACTGTCCAGATGCAGAGGCCTTAGCGGCATTTAAGCATAACATCCGTGATGAGTGGCTCGCCCGGCACCTCGGCCAGGAGAAGCCGAAGTCTATGGCAGCCCTCACGACACTCATGACCCGCTTTTGCGCGGGCGAGGATAGCTGGCTGGCTCGCAGCAACAACACATCAAGGAATCCGGGCACTTCAGATACCAAAGATAATAACGGCAGACCACGTCGTAACAGACATAAGCACCGCAACAACGGCGATAATGCCGAAGATACGGCAGTCAATGCCGGATTCAGTGGCTCTAAACCCAGTCAGCGGAAAAAGCCATTCAAAAGAAGTACTCCGGGCACGTCCAGTTTGGACCGCATACTCGATCGCTCGTGTCAAATCCACGGCACCCCCGATAAGCCAGCCAATCACACCAACAGAGAATGTTGGGTGTTCAAGCAGGCCGGCAAGTTGAATGCCTAAAACAAGGACAAGGGGCTGCATAGCGACGACGAGGAGGAGCCCCGGCCGCCGAACACGGGAGGACAGAAGAGGTTCCCCCCACAAGTGAAAACGGTGAACATGATATACGCAACCCACATTCCCAAGAGGGAATGGAAGCGTGCACTAAGGGACGTCTATGCGATGGAGCCAGTCGCCCCAAAGTTCAACCCATGGTCCTCTTGTCCGATCACCTTCGATCGCAGGGACCACCCCACTAGTATCCGACATGGCGGATCTGCCGCATTGGTCCTTGACCCCATCATCGACGGATTTCACCTCACTCGAGTCCTCATGGACGGCGGCAGCAGCCTGAACCTGCTCTATCAGGATACAGTGCGCAAAATGGGTATAGACCCCTCGAGGATTAAACCCACTAAAAACACCTTTAAAGGTGTCATCCCAGGTGTAGAGGCCCATTGCACGGGCTCAATCACACTGGAAGTGGTCTTCGGATCTCCGGACAACTTCCGAAGCGAGGAGTTAATCTTCGATATAGTCTCGTTCCGCAGTGGCTATCACGCACTGCTCGGGGGAACCGCATTTGCCAGATTCAATGCGGTACCGCATTATGCATACCTCAAGCTCAAAATGCCAGGACCTCGTGGGGTTATAACAGTCAGTGGAAACACAGAATGCTCGCTCCGCACGGAGGAGCACACTGCAGCCCTCGCAGCTGAGGCACAAAGCAGCCTTTTAAGGCAAACCGCCAATTCGGCGATAAAGCCCCTAGACACTTTCAAGCGAGTCCGGAGTAACCTGCAACAGGATCGCCTGGCACGTTCAGAGCTTGCCTAGCAATTCGGCCACCGTCCTAGTCCCAGTCAAGCGACGAAATCTGTGCCGCACGTACATAATTACGCACTGAAAATACCATGGGCATAGGCAGGGGCACGACCAAGGCACGTCCCACAATGCGGCTCAACCGCCCCAGGGGCTGTATACCTTTATCATTTTGTCTCTTTCAAGACCTTACTCTCTGGAAGCCCTTTCCCGCAGCCTGATTGCTGGACACATTACGGGAAGGAACAACCAAGGAAGCAAGAATCTAAGACGTACAAGGGAATCCCCAGGTGGTCTCTGATAACAATCGAAGTACCCGTTTTTTAATACCCATACGTTGCTTGCCCTTGGATAGGACATGTCAAATAGTCCAATTTTTTGCTTATTGCACTACTTGTATTAGTACGCTTCAACGTATTATTTAAGTAACAATGCATAGCACTAGTCTATTATTGCATTATCCTTCCTTTTTCTTGTCTGTTTATTTAGGACAACTTGCACCCGTACATTCTGGTACGACCAGTATGCCAGGGGCTTCAGTATACCCCATAATACGGCATGAGAAGTCCGAACACTTTCGACAGTGCAGCACCCCGAACTTATAGCATTATATGCATCAGCTCCGAATCATGTCTTGGGTCAATAGTTGGGTTTGCCCGGCTCCCATGTTTTGGTACCTTACATTCCGCAATATCGGCTAAGGTAGCGCTGGGAGCTGCGATTGTGTTCCAGTTCTTCCGGACGAGCACCTCAGTAGAGAAAGCCATAAACTGACTGTCATGATAAGGCGAGAGCTGGTCGCTATTCGAGAGGTCTCAAGTCCTTAAAGACTTTTTCCGCTTCGGGCGAGGAGTCGGCCTTGCCCGACTTAGGCATACATAGCGCCCCAAATTCGTCCTTCCGAATACTAGGGGCATCGCCAAAATTTAAAATTGTAGACTTCTATGGCTAAGTGAGAGTGATAAAGCCTTATAGTCCGATTGCCTGGTTCGTTGTGCTGAACACCTCCCTCGAAGGACCCAAAATTGCGATAAAGAGTGCTCAGGTTTATCCCGAACACCTCAGTACTAGTTACATGGGGGCAGAAGCCGACGACTGGCCAACTCTCAGATTTTATAAACGGCCGCACAGAAGGTAATATTTTAAATTCAAAAGCGTTGCATAGCGCAAATGAACTCGTTTCATACTACAGTATCGCATGAGTACATTCATTCAAATATTACATCTTTAGCGCATTCCTCCGCCACAAGGCGGGAACCCTTCAGGACACTGTCATAATACATTTTGGGGTGGCGATGCTCCTTGCCCTCCGGCGGCCCCTCCTTCACCAGCTTTACGGCGCCCACCTTCGCCCATTGCACCTTCGCCCGGGCAAAAGCCCTACGCGCACCCTCGATGCAGACGGACCGCTTTATGACTTCAAGCCGTGGGCAGGCATTCACAAGCCGCCTCACCAAACCGAAGTAGCTGTCAGGCAGGGGATCGCCAGGCCACATCCGGACTATAAGACCCTTCATGGCCTGTTCAGCCGCCTTGTGGAGCTCGACCAGTTGCTTCAGCTGGTCGCTCAAGGGCATTGGGTGTTCCGTCCCAGTATACTGAGACCAGAACAACTTCTCCGTCGAGCTCCCCTCCTCAGCCCGGTAAAACTCCACGGCATCCAACACACTGCGGGGAAGATCTGCGAACGCTCCTGGAGAGCTCCGAACTCGGGTAAGTAAAAGGAAAGTTTCCTTCACATGCTTGCTTTGCATAATGAATGCCTTACCCGCTGCTATCTTCTTAACCGCCTCAATCTCCTGGAGGGCCTTGTGGGCTTCAGCCTTGGTGTTTTGTGCGCTTTCGAGGGCCTTCGCAAGCTCGGACTCTCGCGTCTTAGAGTCAAGCTCCAAGGACTCGTGTTTTTTGGCGAGAGCCTGGAGCTCTTGCTGCACCTCGCCTACCCGGGCTTCTTGCTTTTCTCGCTCGATGCGCTCCTTGGCCGCTTTGTCTTTGGCCTCGGACAGCGCCTTCTTCAGGGTCGCCACTTCGGTCGTGGCCCCTGGCAAATTCATGATGATCCTATTATTTTACAACCAAATTTCTTTTTAATATATAGACAGGGTATCGCTTACCTTTGTTCTCTTCGAGCTGCCTCTTGGTAAGGCCGAGCTCTTCCTTGGACCGCTCAAGGTCCCGCTTCAGTGCGGCGACCTCCGCAGTACGTGCGGCAACGGCTAGCAGTGAAGCCTGCTTATGCACATAGACATATTTCGATTAGACTCCTGCGGTTATTATTTGATCCTCTATTTGGCCTTTCTCCGCAAACGCCAAACACAGCATCAGGGTCTAGTGTCTTTGCGGTAACATTCTCTTATAATCTGGTTACTTACCTCAAAGCCTGTTAGGAGGCTGGCACAGGCTTCAGTCAGTCCGCTCTTGGCGGACTGAACCTTCTTGACCACCACACTCATGATAGTGTGGTGCTCTTCGTCGATGGAAGCGCCGCGAAGCGCTTCCAGCAAGTTGTCCGGTGCCTCTGGATGGACAGAGGCCACCGGCACGGGCGGCTTGCCCCTCTTAACGGGGGGTCGCCTGACAGAGTCCGGAACCACTGGAGGTTCCGGCGCAGTGTTCGGCTGGAGGCTGAATTCGAAGCCCATGGGAGTCTTGCTCCCCTTGTGCCCAGGGTCCGGAACGTCGCCTTGAGGCGCCTCCAGGACAACCTCCCCTCGACTCGGTGCCCTTTGAAACAACACCTCGACGTTGTCCGTAGGGCGAGGGGTGGAGACGGTCGGAAGTGAATCGTTGTTCATATCCGACAGTTCCAAAGAACCATCCGACGAAGATACGTCGATATGGGCTCGGGATGGACTGCATAATCATGTTCGGCATGATGAGAAGCAGTGCAATAAAACATACCATGAATTACTATGGTATCCGGATACTTACGACTTCGCCAGGGGCTTGTCGCTACGTAACCACTCGTCGTCGCTGTAGGCGGCCGTCGTGGAGCAATCCGGAAGGAGGGTCCTTCCCTTCTTGGACCCTTCGGCCTCCCCGGTTGGGGCGGCCTTCCTTTTCTTGTCTCCCCCGGCTGGGGGGGGGAGAACTTTCCTCTTCCTCCTCGTTTTCGTGGGAGGAGTGCGCCTTGGAGTTATCGGATGATGAGTCCGATATAACCTTGCGCCGAAGACCCTTTTGGGTCCCCGTGGCCTTCTTCACCGGCACCTCGTAAGGCGGCGGAACCAGCATCTCCGTTAGATGAGCATCTGCAGGATCTTCAGGCAGGGGGGCTGGGCAATCGATCTGCTCCGCTGTCTCTACCCAGTCCTGTTAATGGCATGGAGACTTAGATCCCGCACATGATTAAACTGGGGAAAATAAACATCCTGTGAGATATAAAAAACTTACCAGATTGGCAGGGCGCTTTGCGCTGAGTCCGCGGTCCTAGGTAAGGGGAGGGGGTACCTCGGCGCCCTTGAACATCACCTTCTAGACGTCCTTGTGCGTCGTGTCGAAGAGCTCTCGCAGCGTCTGGTGCTCGGCCGGGTCGAACTCCCACAAATTGAATGCCCGTCGTTGACACGGGAGGATCCGGCGGAAGAGCATGACCGAGACCACGTTGACAAGCTTGATTTTCTTGCTCATCATGTTTCGGATGTATTTCTAGAGTCCGGTCAGCTCCACCGATGAACCCGAGGACAGGCCCTTCTCTTTCTAGGAGGTGAGCCGTGTGGGGATTCCGGATCGGAATTCGGGGGCCGCCTCCCAGTTGGTGTCGCGCGGCTCGGTGATGTAGAACCACCCCGATTGCCACCCCTTTATGGTCTCCACATAGGGGCCTTTGAGCCAGGTGACATTAGGCATTTTGCCCACCATGGCGCCTCCGCACTCCGCTTGCTGGCCGACCACTACCTTCGGTTTAACATTGAAGGTCTTCAGCCACAGGCCGAAGCGGGGCCTGATGCAGAGGAAGGCCTCGCACACGACAATAAACGCCGAGATGTTGAGGATGAAATTGGGGGCCAGGTCGTGAAAACCCAGCCCGTAGTAGAACATGAGCCCGCGGACAAACGGGTGGAGGGGAAATCCCAGTCCGCGGACAAAGTGGGTAAGGAAAACCACCCTCTCATGGGGTTCGGGCGTAGGGATGATCTGCCCCGCATCTGGCAGCCGGTGTGCAATATCCGCAGCTAGATATCTGGCTCCCCGTAGCTTTGTGATGTTCTCCTCCGTAACGGAGGAGACCATCCACTTGCCTCCCGCTCCGGACATGCTTGGAGTGGTTTGAGGAGAAAACACGAACTTGGGCGCTGGAGCTCGAGTGCGCAAGAATGGATGAGCAAGAAGGAAGAAGGCGTGGGTAAAAAGGGTGAATCCTTGTCCCTTTATAAGGGCGGAAGAGGCGATGCGCCTCCCCACTTACCTGGTAAAATCGCTTATTCCCCAAGCGCCGTAATTGATGGCGCGGTTGGGTTACCCACACCCATATTGATGAGAATCCCGTGATAAGGGGACACAATATCTGCTTCGACAAGACGTGCCAAGGAAACCACCTCGCGATATGTGCAGTGGCTGGTTGTGGAAACAGTTCGAATAATGACCGGGCCGTGGTGTGATGTCATGCTACAAAATGCGTCAGCAGATTAGATTTGTGGAAATATTATTCTCTCTGCGGTGGTATGTGGAATTTGTTTTCCAGAGCCGGACACGATCCTTGTGTTCAAAATCTTCTATGGAGTATTCGGAGGAGGAACCTGCCTTGCAATGCCGAAGACAATCTGCGCGCCGGACTCATCGTCATTGAAGCCTGGTTCAGGGGCTACTGAGGGAGTCCTGGATTAGGGGGTCCTCGGACAGCCGGACTATATCCTTTGGCCGGACTGTTGGACTATGAAGATACAAGATTGAAGACTTCATCCCGTGTCCGGATGGGACTCTCCTTGGCGTGGAAGGCAAGCTTGGCAATACGGACATGTAGAGCAAAAATTGAAAACAAATTATGGATACATATTATCGGATCTAGTGTAAGCATTCAAAATTTGTGCCAAAAGCATATAAAGTTGTGTTCTGTGAGAAAAAGAGAAGTTTCTAACATTCAAATAGATGCATTACAAACAAATATTTTCAGGTTCTCAACTTCTCAAGTAACCAATTTTCAACCACAAACTATATTCTTTAAAAAGTGTGAGTTTAAATGTGTAAACTGAATCAGCACATTCCTTTTTCTATGGTACAAATAATTCCCTATGCACTCCTGGCCTTCTTTTGGCCATAAAAATTCTCAAGCACTTTCGGATTTCTCAAACCCTGCTTTTCTTTGACAACATGTCCAAGAACGTGCATGTACACAAGCGAAACTGCACAAACAAAGAAGACAATTTATAGGAATTAAATCAAAGAAGAAGACAACCTAGGAAATGAGAGCAATCTAAATCATGAGGAAGAGAGACTGTGTGGGTACATGCAATAAAGGGATGGAGAATTTGGAAGGGGTGGAGGTAGAATGGTTGTGTGGTTACTAGTAGTGGACGGGATGATCCATCCTCTTCTCCTCTTCCTCCCGTCTCTTTTATGCATCCCTCTCTCAATTTGTCGGGGCAAGAACAATGACAATGGCGAAGTGGATGGCCATCTCGGCGGCGACGCTTCCCCAATGATGGTAATGTGCGGTCGTCACCTTTGAGCAGGCGTCAGTGGTGATGACGATGACATGCAAGTCGTCCCATGCGCAGAGGCGGCAGCGGGGATGGCGGCTAGGGTTCTCGCCAAATTGAGCTCCCTCCTCTGCTTTTATACAGATATAGCCACACATAGCAGGCCATGAAAGGGCAAGGACGTGAAATCTCTTTAATGCCCTCGAAGGGATCCGAAAATTACAGGCGGTGGCAAGATTTTTTTGCCGCGAGTCACCCACATCGGGCATCTGCGTACCGAAGCCACAGATAGGTGTGGCCCACCAGTTGTGCGCCCCACCGATGAGAGAGACACGCCCAATATTCCGTGGTGAGAAAAAAAAGCACTGCTCATTGCTCCATCCATCCTTTATATCCAACGGTTGAGAACAATCAGTAGGCCTATCCGACGGTCTAGAACGCATCAAGGAGAGGAGAGGACGACCGAGAAGCTCTGAGCTCTAAGTGAGCCCCAGTTCAGACGAGGATCTAACGATGGGATAGGGCATTAGGGCCTATTATGTATTCGAGGTTGGGTTTGACCACTAATAAAAATTGTAATATATAAGATGTATGGTATAAAAATAATATCATTGGGAACTCCTCTCTCTCTCTCACGATTTTAATGGTATGCTTTGTATAACGTACATGTCATATGTTATTACTATAACATGTGGTCAAAGGTAATCTCAAAAATCGTATTAGGCCTTGTATATATGAATGGAGGGAGTATCAAAATATAAGATGTTTTTGCAGTTCAATAATTGAACTGCGAAAACGCCTTATATTTTAATACAGAGAAACTAGAACGTTAATCGGGGCAGGACTATGCACTTGAAGCCGTAAGTACTCTAGCGTTCAATATAGTTTTGTTGACCATGAGCCGGTTAGAAGCTTAGGATCTTGTCATTTAGCCATTAATTGGCTCATCTTACTGAGAAGTCAGCTAGAGGCATGACATTTTAAGACAAGGAACCATGCCAACTTTGTATATTTATATTGCAAGACAATTTTATTTTGGAACCTGATACAAGTCTACATTACTGGAAAGATTCTACTTTGGAACCATCCTAGTAAAAATGATGCCATGTCAAAGACACTTTCATGCTAAATCGGCAATGCTACCCATAACAATTAAAAATCTATAAGAACTAGACGATGATTTTACCTCGGGTGTAGGTCGGTCCTGGTGTTTTGCGCTAACTTTCGGTGGTTTTCTTATGAATAGTGTGACTATTGCATCTTTGATGAAGAAGATTTGCTATGTTGCAGTTGAATCAAGAATAGGTTGTATGTCGATGAAATGTCATATGAAACTGAAAGTACATCTATTGCTCTCTATTGGGTTTTTAATGATGTAGGACAACTTGATTAAAGCAACTAATGTTTACACTACGTGGTTTTTAAGATAAATCCCCAAAGAGGCCTCAAATCTCCAAGTGGAAGTGTTGGCAAGCTTAAAGACTATTTTACAGATTTTTGTGATCCAAATTCACATTGGCTACATAGATAAGTCGAAACTATCAAAAGGGGTCAAGATTATCCGATGATGTGCTTCCTGCAAAGTGCCTGAAGACCGAACTCTAAAATCACTCAAAAGTCAAAACCCTCAAATTTTCTATACTATTTCTCATTGATTTACACTATTCAATGTTGGGGAACGTAGTAATTTCAAAAAAATTCCTACGCACACGCAAGATCATGGTGATACATAGCAATGAGAGGGGAGACTGTGTCCACGTACCCTCGTAGACCGAAAGCGGAAGCGTTAGAACAACGCGGATGATGTAGTCGTACGTCTTCACGATCCGACCGATCCAAGTACCGAACGTACGGCACCTCCGAGTTCAGCACATGTTCAGCTCCATGACATCCCTCGAACTCCAATCCAGCCGAGCTTTGAGGGAGAGTTCCGTCAGCACGACGGCGTGGTGACGATGATCATGTTCTACCGACGCAGGGCTTCGCCTAAGAACCGCTACGATATTATCGAGGTGGATTATGGTGGAGGGGGGCACCGCACACGGCTAAGAGATCAAGAGATCAATTGTTGTGTCTAGAGGTGCCCCCTGCCCCCGTATATAAAGGAGGGAGGGAGAGTCCGGCCCTAGAGGGGGCGCGCCAAGTGTGGGGAGTCCTACTAGGACTCCCAAGTCCTATTAGGATTCCCATTTCCTTTCCGGAGTAGGAGAGAAGGAAAGAGGGGGAGAGGGAGAAGGAAAAGGGGGCTGCACCCCTTGTCCAATTCGGACCAGAGGGGGGGCGCGCGCCTCCTTCCTTTTGGCCTCTCTCCTCTATTCCCGTATGGCCCAATAAGGCCCAATACTTCTCTCGGTGAATTCCCGTAACTCCCCGGTACTCCGAAAATACCCGAATCACTCAGAACCTTTCCGATGTCCGAATATAGTCATCCAATATATCGATCTACGTCTCGACCATTTCGAGACTCCTCGTCATGTCCCCGATCTCATCCAGGACTCCGAACTACCTTCGGTACATCAAACCACATAAACTCATAATACAATCGTCACCGAAACTTTAAGCGTGCGGACCCTACGGGTTCGAGAACTATGTAGACATGACCGAGACACGTCTCCGGCCAATAACCAATAGCGGAACCTGGATGCTCATATTGGCTCCTACATATTCTATGAAGATCTTTATCGGTCAAACCGCATAACAACATACGTTGTTCCCTTTGTCATCGGTATGTTACTTGCCCGAGATTCGATCGTCGGTATCTCAATACCTAGTTCAATATCGTTACCGACAAGTCTCTTTACTCGTTCCATAATGCATCATCCCGCAACTAACTCATTAGTCACGTTGCTTGCAAGGCTTATAGTGATGTGCATTACCGAGTGGGCCAGAGATACCTCTCCGACAATCGGAGTGACAAATCCTAATCTCGAAATATGCCAACTCAACAAGTACCTTTGGAGACACCTGTAGAGCACCTTTATAATCACCCAGTTACGTTGTGACGTTTGGTAGCACATAAAGTGTTCCTCCGATAAACGGGAGTTGCATAATCTCATAGTCATAGGAACATGTATAAGTCATGAAGAAAGCAATAGCAACATACTAAACGATCAAGTGCTAAGCTAACGGAATGGGTCAAGTCAATCACATCATTCTCCTAATGATGTGATCCCGTTAATCAAATGACAACTCATGTCTATGGCTAGGAAACTCAACCATCTTTGATCAACGAGCTAGTCAAGTAGAGGCATACTAGTGACACTATGTTTGTCTATGTATTCTCACATGTATCAAGTTTCCGGTTAATACAATTCTAGCATGAATAATAAACATTTATCATGAAATAAGGAAAAAAAATAACTTTATTATTGCCTCTAGGGCATATTTCCTTTAGTCTCCCACTTGCACTAGAGTCAATAATCTAGTTCACATCGCCATGTGATTTAACACCAATAGTTCACATCACCATGTGATTAACACCCATAGTTCACATCGTCATGTGACCAAAACCCAAAGGGTTTACAAGAGTCAATAATCTAGTTCACATCGCTATGTGATTAACACCCAAAGAGTACTAAGGTGTGATCATGTTTTGCTTGTGAGAAAATTTTGGTCAACGGGTCTGCCACATTCAGATCCATATGTATTTTGCAAATTTCTATGTCAACAATGTTCTGCAAGGAGCTACTCTAGCTAATTGCTCCCACTTTCAATATGTATCCAGATTGAGACTTAGAGTCATCTGGATCAGTGTCAAAACTTGCATCGACGTAACCCTTTACGACGAACCTTTTTGTCACCTCCATAATCGAGAAACATATCCTTATTCCACTAAGGATAATTTTGACCGCTGTCCAGTGATCTACTCCTAGATCACTATTGTACTCCCTTGCCAAAATCAGTGTAGGATATACAATAGATCTGGTACACAGCATGGCATACTTTATAGAACCTATGGCTGAGGCATAGGGAATGACTTTCATTCTTTTTCTATCTTCTGCCGTGGTCGGGCTTTGAGTCTTACTCAATTTCACACCTTGTAACACAGCCAAGAACTCTTTCTTTGACTATTCCATTTTGAATTACTTCAAAATCTTGTCAAGGTATGTACTCATTGAAAAAACTTATCAAGCGTCTTGATCTATCTCTATAGATCTTGATGCTCAATATGTAAGCAGCTTCACCGAGGTCTTTCTTTGAAAAACACCTTTCAAACACTCCTTTATGCTTTGCAGAATAATTCTACATTATTTCCGATCAACAATATGTCATTCACATATACTTATCAGAAATGTTGTAGTGCTCCCACTCACTTTCTTGTAAATACAGGCTTCACCGCAAGTCTGTATAAAACTAAATGCTTTGATCAACTTATCAAAGCGTATATTCCAACTCCGAGATGCTTGCACCAGTCCATAGATGGATCGCTGGAACTTGCATATTTTGTTAGCACCTTTAGGATTGACAAAACCTTCTGGTTGCATCATATACAACTCTTCTTCAATAAATCCATTAAGGAATGCGGTTTTGTTTATCCATTTGCCAGATTTCATAAAATGCGGCAATTGCTAACATGATTCGGACAGACTTAAGCATAGATACGAGTGAGAAACCCTCATCGTAGTCAACACCTTGAACTTGTCGAAAACCTTTTGCGACAATTCTAGCTTTGTAGATAGTAACACTACTATCAGCGTCTGTCTTCCTCTTGAAGATCCATTTAATCTCAATGGCTCGCCGATCATTGGGCAAGTCAATCAAAGTCCATACTTTGTTCTCATACATGGATCCCATCTCAAATTTCATGGCCTCAAGCCATTTTGCGGAATCTGGGCTCATCATCGCTTCCTCATTGTTCGTAGGTTCATCATGGTCTAGTAACATAACTTCCAGAACAGGATTACCGTACCACTCTGGTGCGGATCTTACTCTGGTTGACCAACAAGGTTCAATAACTACTTGATCTGAAGTTTCATGATCATCATGATTAACTTCCTCACTAATTGGTGCAGGTGTCACATGAACCGGTTTCTGTGATGAACTACTTTCCAATAAGGGAGCAGGTACAGTTACCTCATCAAGTTCTACTTTCCTCCCACTCACTTTTTTCGAGAGAAACTCCTTCTCTAGAAAGGATCCAAATTTAGCAACAAAAGTCTTGCCTTCAGATCTGTGATAGAAGGTATACCCAACAGTTTCCTTTGGGTATCTTATGAAGACACATTTCTCCGATTTGGGTTCGAGCTTATTAGGTTGAACCTTTTTCACATAAGCATCGCAGCCCCAAACTTTAAGAAACGACAACTTTGGTTTCTTGCCAAACCACAATTCATAAGACGTCGTCTCAACGGATTTTGATGGTGCCCTATTTAACGTGAATGCAGCCGTCTCTAAAGCATAACCCCAAAAAGATAGCGGTAAATCAGTAAGATACATCATAGATCGCACCATATCTAGTAAAGTATGATTACGACGTTCGGACACACCATTACGTTGTGGTGTTCCAGGTGGCGTGAGTTGCGAAACTATTCCGCATTGTTTCAAATGAAGACCAAACTCGTAACTCAAATATTCTTCTCCACGATCAGATCGTAGAAACTTTATTTTCTTGTTATGATGATTTTCCACTTCACTCTGAAATTCTTTGAACTTTTCAAATGTTTCAGACTTCTGTTTCATTAAGTAGATATACCCATATCTGCTTAAATCATCTGTGAAGGCAAGAAAATAACGATACCCGCCGCGAGCCTCAGCATTCATCGGACCACATACATCTGTATGTATGATTTCCAGCAAATCCGTTGCTCGCCCCATAGTTCCGGAGAACGGCGTTTTAGTCATCTTGCCCATGAGGCACGGTTCGCAAGTACCAAGTGATTCATAATCAAGTGGTTCCAAAAGTCCATCAGTATGGAGTTTCTTCATGTGCTTTACACCAATATGACCTAAACGGCAGTGCCACAAATAAGTTGCACCATCATTATTAACTTTGCATCTTCTGGCTTCAATATTATGAATATGTGTATCACTACGATCGAGATCCAACAAACTATTTTCATTGGGTGTATGACCATCAAAGGTTTTATTCATGTAAACAGAATAACAATTATTCTCTGATTTGAAATGAATAAACGTATTGCAATAAACATGATCAAATCATATTCGTGCTTAACGCAAACACCAAATAACATTTATTTAGGTTCAACACTAATCTCAAAAGTACAGGGAGTGTGCGATGATGATCATATCAGTCTTGGAACTAATTCCAACACACATCGTCACCTCGCCCTTAACTAGTTTCTGTTCATTCTGCAACTCCCGTTTTGAGTTACTACTCTTTAGCAACTGAACTAGTATCAAATACTGAGGTGTTGCTATAAACACTAGTAAAGTACACATCAATAACATGTATATCAAATATACCTTTGTTCACTTTGCCATCCTTCTTATACACCAAATACTTGGGGTAGTTCCACTTCCAGTGACCAGTCCCTTTGCAGTAGAAGCACTTAGTCTCAGGCTTAGGTCCAGACTTGGGCTTCTTTACTTGAGCAGCAACTTGCTTGCCGTTCTTTTTGAAGTTCCCCTTCTTCCCTTTGCCCTTTTCCTTGTAACAAGTGGTCTTGTCAACCATCAACACTTGATGTTTCTCTTGATTTCTACCTTCGCCAATTTTAGCATCGCGAAGAGCTTGGGAATTGTTTTCGTCATCCCTTGCATATTATAGTTCATCACGAAGTTCTAGTAACTTGGTGATAGTGACTAGAGAACTTTGTCAATTACTATCTTATCTGGAAGATTAACTCCCACTTGATTCAAGCAATTGTAGTACCCAGACAATCTGAGCACATGCTCAGCTATTCTCCTCCATCTTTTAGCTATAGAACTTGTTGGAGACTTCATATCTCTCAACTCGGGTATTTGCTTGAATTATTAACTTCAACTCCTGGAACATCTCATATGGTCCATGATGTTCAAAATGTCTTTGAAGTCCCTATTCTAAGCCGTTATGTATGGTGCACTAAACTATCAAGTAGTCATCATATTGAGCTAGCCAAACGTTCATAACGTCTGCATCTGCTCCTGCAATAGGTCTGTCACCTAGCGGTGCATCAAGGACATAATTCTTTTGTGCAGCAACGAGGATAAACCTCATATCACGGGCCCAGTCCGCATCATTGCTACTATCATCTTTCAACTTAGTTTTCTCTAGGAACACATATAAAACATAGGGAAGCAACAACGCGAGCTATTGATCTACAACATTATTTGCAAAAAACTATCAGGACTAAGTTCATGATAAATTAAAGTTCAATTAATCAAATTACTTAAGAACTCCCACTTAGATAGACATCCCTCTAATCCTCTAAGTGATTACGTGATCCATATCAACTAAACCATGTCCGATCATCACGTGAGATGGAGTAGTTTCAGTGGTGAACATCACTATGTTGATCATATCTACTATATGATTCACGCTCGACCTTTCGGTCTCAATGTTCCGAGGCCATATCTGCATATGCTAGGCTTCGTCAAGTTTAACCCGAGTATTCTGCGTGTGCAAAACTGGCTTGCACCCATTGTAGATGAACGTAGAGCTTATCACACCCGATCATCACGTGGTGTCTCGGCACGACGAACTTTGGCAACGGTGCATACTCAGGGAGAACACTTTTATCTTCAAATTTAGTGAGAGATCATCTTAAAATGCTACCGTCAATCAAAGCAGAATAAGATGCATAAAAGATAAACATCACATGCAATCAATATAAGTGATATGATATGGCCATCATCATCTTGTGCTTGTGATCTCCATCTCCGAAGCACCGTCATGATCACCATCGTCACCTGCGCGACACCTTGATCTCCATCGTAGCATCGTTGTCGTCTCGCCAACTATTGCTTCTACGACTATCGCTGCCGCTTAGTGATAAAGTAAAGCAATTACAGGGCGATTGCATTGCATACAATAAAGCGACAACCATATGGCTCCTGCCAGTTGCCGATAACTCGGTTACAAAACATGATCATCTCATACAATAAAATATAGCATCATGTCTTGACCATATCACATCACAACATGCCCTGCAAAAACAAGTTAGAGGTCATCTACTTTGTTGTTGCAAATTTTACGTGGCTGCTACGGGCTGAGCAAGAACCGTTCTTACCTACGCATCAAAACCACAACGATAGTTCGTCAAGTTAGTGCTGTTTTAACCTTCTCAAGGACCGGGCGTAGCCACACTCGGTTCAACTAAAGTTGGAGAAACTGACACCCACCAGCCACCTGTGTGCAAAGCACGTCGGTAGAACCATTCTCGCGTAAGCGTACGCGTAATGTCGGTCCGGGCCACTTCATCCAACAATACCGCTGAACCAAAGTATGACATGCTGGTCAGCAGTATGATTTGTATCGCCCACAACTCACTTGTGTTCTACTCGTGCATATAACATCAACGCATAAAACTTGGCTCTAATACCACTGTTGGGGAACGTAGTAATTTCAAAAAAATTCCTACGCACACGCAAGATCATGGTGATGCATAGCAACGAGAGGGGAGAGTGTGTCCACGTACCCTCGTAGACCGAAAGCGGAAGCGTTAGAACAACGCGGATGATGTAGTCGTATGTCTTCACGATCCGACCGATCCAAGTACCGAACGTACGACACCTCCGAGTTCAGCACACGTTCATCTCGATGACGTCCCTCGAACTCCGATCCAGCCGAGCTATGAGGGAGAGTTCCGTCAGCACGACGGCGTGGTGATGATGATGGTGTTCTACCGACGCCAGGCTTCGCCTAAGCACCGCTACGATATTATCGAGGTGGATTATGGTGGAGGGGGGCACCGCACACGGCTAAGAGATCAAGAGATCAATTGTCGTGTCTAGAGGTGCCCCCTGCCCCCGTATATAAAGGAGGGAGGGAGAGGCCGGCCCTAGAGGGGGCGCGCCAAGTGTGGGGAGTCCTACTAGGACTCCCAAGTCCTAGTAGGATTCCCCTTTCCTTTCTGGAGTAGGAGAGAAGGAAAGAGGGGGAGAGGGAGAAGGAAAAGGGGGCTGCACCCCTTGTCCAATTCGGACCAGAGGGGGGGCGCGCGCCTCCTTCCTTTTGGTCTCTCTCCTCTATTCCCGTATGGCCCAATAAGGCCCAATACTTCTCCCGGTGATTTCCCGTAACTCCCCGGTACTCCGAAAATACCCAAATCACTCGGAACCTTTCCGATGTCCGAATATAGTCGTCCAATATATCGATCTTTACGTCTCGACCATTTCGAGACTCCTCGTCATGTCCCCGATCTCATCCGGGACTTTGAACTACCTTCGGTACATCAAATCACATAAACTCATAATACAATCGTCACCGAAACATTAAGCGTGCTGAGCCTACGGGTTCGAGAACTATGTAGACATGACCGAGACACGTCTCCGGCCAATAAGCAATAGCGGAACCTAGATGCTCATATTGGCTCCTACATATTCTACGAAGATCTTTATCGGTCAAACCGCATAACAACATACGTTGTTCCCTTTGTCATCGGTATGTTACTTTCCCGAGAGTCGATCGTCGGTATCTCATTACCTAGTTCAATCTCGTTACCGACAAGTCTCTTTACTCGTTCCGTAATGCATCATCCCGCAACTAACTCATTAGTCACATTGCTTGCAAGGCTTATAGTGATGTGCATTACCGAGTGGGCCAGAGATACCTCTCCGACAATCGAAGTGACAAATCCTAATCTCGAAACACGCCAACTCAACAAGTACCTTCGGACACACCTGTAGAGCACCTTTATAATCACCCAGTTACGTTATGACGTTTGGTAGCACACAAAGTGTTCCTCCGGTAAACGGGAGTTGCAAAATCTCATAGTCATAGGAACATGTATAAGTCATGAAGAAAGCAATAGCAACACACTAAACGATCAAGTGCTAAGCTAACGGAATGGGTCAAGTCAATCACATCATTCTCCTAATGATGTGATCCCGTTAATCAAATGACAACTCATGTCTATGGCTAGGAAACTCAACCATCTTTGATCAACGAGCTAGTCAAGTAGAGGCATACTAGCGACACTATATTTGTCTATGTATTCACACATGTATCAAGTTTCCGGTTAATACAATTCTAGCATGAATAATAAACATTTATCATGAAATAAGGAAATAAATAATAACTTTATTATTGCCTCTAGGGCATATTTCCTTCATTCAAAGCTATAAACTCACATCCATTCGAGCCTCCAATTCTATTCCAGAGAGATATCCCTTGAGCCTAAGTTTGATTTGGAGCCTCCAACCCATCCTCTGTCGGAACCCTGAAGCGTTACATGAGCATCAGTTGTAGAGAACTCCAAGCCACTCTCAGTCGCATATTCTAGGAGTGTGCACTTTAGTTGCAACACTGATTGAAGCCTTCGAGTGCTATCTGGTCAGGCCCACCAAGGTGTTTGAAAGTTGTCATTTCGAGTTTAGTCATTTTTAGCCCAAACTATAAATATCCCCACCCATCCAACCATTCTACTTAAGTCTCTTCAACTCCTGTGCTGAGTTCAAATGTCATTATTCACCAACATCCCAAATCTTTGATCTCTGTTCTCCTCCCTTGCTTCCCAAGCCAATCATTCCAACATGCGGTCTCCCCATATCCAAGGATCTATCCTATGAGAGTTTGAGTGTCGAAGAGATTATCTTTTGAGGCATAAGCAGGAAATTCATCACTAGGAAACCTTATATTGTTACGTGTGCAGGGTGTGTTGCCCTTGGATTGGCAAGGTAGTTTGGAAACCTCCAAGGTGTGAATGAGCCAGGAAGTTTGTGAGGGCTTGATGATTGCCTACTTCATCAATATCTACCCGAATGATGCTTCACCTTTGTATTCCACAAGCCATGTTGGGAGAAGTGTGTATGTGCTTTGTGGGTTCCTTATGGGCGACAATAACAAGACATTTATAGTCATGGAATCTTTGAGGTTTGAACTCACACCGACAGATAGTAGGATAGTGCAAACTATCCAAACCTCAGAAAAAATTCGCGTTTGCGGTCTCTCTCCTAAACCCTTTACCTTACTTGCAAGTTTTGCCTTCACTCTTTGCTATTTCATAGACTTTCACTTTATTCTTTTGTAGACTTGCGTTGCATGATGTTTTAGGCAACCTCTAGCTAAGAATAAAATCTACCAATACAAGTAATTGATTTGGCCTAATACTCTATTCACCCCTACCCACCCCGCTAGACTCCAAGCGATCCTAATAAAATTTATTGCTAATAAAGGAAGCATAAAAAAATATGGGCTTGAGAATTTTGTAAGGTGGAGATTCCAAAAGTAAGAATAAAATTGTTGCATCTAGTAGATTTCAAGGCGCAAAGTCTAATTTGTTTAGTTGAGCATATCGGAACCACTTAATCATTCTCAAGTTAGTTGAAACATAAATCTAGGAAGAGGAAATTGCTGAGATATCTTAGGAGAAACTAAAACACTAAATAACCCACGGGTCGGAGGATCGAACTAGTGCAGTAAATATCGTCTTGATAATTTGTACCAACGACCTTACGAATTGTCCTCATGATCTTTGGGTGTTTTCCGGGATAGTCACACGCACATGGCTTCATGTAAGCATGTCTTTTCGCTAGTGCCTATTACAATTGGTATAATCATTTTTTGTCACCAATTTAAAACTCTTGTTATCAACATTGACATATCCTTTTCCTTGTCGGTACAAATTCAATCGATTACTCAATTTTGTTTTCTTTCTTTTCATGTTAGTTTTTGGTTGAGTAGGGGGTTGCTTGTTCACTTCTATTGGACAAAATTATATATTTAATAGAACTAATCCATTAGTTCTTTATTGATTTGATCTTTGCATACTATTTTAACCAATAGTATATATATAATTACAAAAACAACCAAGTAATAAAATAGTGACCTGAGATTGTGTTTGTTATACAATTATAATTCTACTATTAGTGTGTTATTCAATACATGCTATAATTCTTGTAAATTTTAACTTATAACATTAGGTCTATGTATAGTGCATTAGACATATATACATATATGTGTATCGACGAGTAGCTAAAAATATCTTTGTAGAGGTTTCTAGTGAGTATGAATAACTAGCTTACTACAACTTATTAGAGATTTCTTGGTGCCTCAAGACAAGAAAAGTGTATTATGAAAATGTTTTCTTATCGAATCTATCAATACACTGAATTGATTTATTATATTAAAGTTAGTTTTGTTTACTGGAGATAAGATTGAAAGATTACATGCATGTTATAATGTTCTACTTATATTAACATTTTTTAAGTGGGTATCTTTCATACAACTCGTTCTTCAATATACTAATGTAACATATATTTGAAGAATAAAATTTGAACTCTAACACACGCATCCCAACTCACATATAGTGGATATATGAAGAAGAGTGAACACAAGGATAGTCTTTTGAATAGTTGCAGGAAATGTTACAACTATAGAGAGTGTAAATGCTATTTTACTCGTAATGATCTCAGGTTCAAGAACAACGGTAAGCATCATGTGGCGCATGTGAGGAAACAAAAGGTAAATACATTTACTAAGAAATCGTACACTCTAAGAAATTAGCAATATCCACTTGCCTACCTTCAAGTAATTAAAAATATATTTGTATCAGTATCCACATTTTTACTTGAATATCCACTTATTTACTTCAATTAAAGATGTATTGCTTGTGGAACAGATGGTTTGATGTTATTTAGGACATTAAAAGTAAGCTACATAGGTCTTGTACAATGCAAAGGGCTTAGAGGACATGCTTAGATAAATAAAGCAGATTTTCTTTAAGCACCAATGCTTATATATAGAAGGTATGATCCTTCGTGACAACAATGATGGTGTTATCTTTGAAGCTTGTCATGTGCTCTTCTTCTGCAATGATGCACTGGAGGCAAAAATGCTAGCAATGCAAGAGGGAATGTTCTTGGCAATTAAACGCTCTAATCTCCCTATTTTGGTGCAGTCTGACTTGCAGGCCCCTCTCTCTTCATTGTCAAATTATTCCCTCACTAAGTCATCTTATGGTAAAAAATATTGGAGCGTGAGTTTGTTCTAGTTAAGATAGCCTGGCCACAAAATAGGCTTTCTCAATGTATTGCTAATTCTCACAGCGCTGGCAATACTGCAGGTTGGTTACAACGAGGGCCACCAATTTCTCTTGGAAGGTGAAGGCTATGTTTGACTAGAATAAAAAGTGTGCTTTGTTGCACCAATAAATGAAGTGAAGAGTGCGGCAAACTGATACGTCTCCAACATATCTATAATTTTTTATTGTTCCATGTTGTTATATTATCATTCTTGGATGTTTCACAATCATTTTATAGCAACTTTATATCATTTTTTGGGATTAACCTATTGACATAGTCTAGTTGCTGTTTTTTGCTTGTTTTTTACTTCGTAGAAAATCAATACCAAACGGAGTCCAAACGCAGTGAAACTTTTTGGTGATTTTTTCTGGACCAGAAGACACAAGTTGGGACAAGGAAGTACCAGAGGGGTGCCCCGAGGGGGGTCACAACCCACATGGGCGCGCCTGATGGCGCATGCGCGCCCTGGTGGGTTCTGCCCACCCCGGTGGCCTCCCGCACCGCCTCTTTGCTCTATTAATACCCCAATATTCCAGAAAACCTAGGGGAGTCGACGAAAAACAATTATAGCTGCCTCAAGTTCCAGAAACCACAAATCCAATCTAGACACCATCATGGAGGGGTTCATCATCCACATTGGTACCTCTGCGATGATGCGTAAGTAGTTCATTGTAGACCTATGGGTCCGTAGTTAGTAGCTAGATGGCTTCCTCTCTCTCTTTTGATTCTCAATACAATGGTATCTTGGAGATCTATTTGATGTAACTCTTTTTGCGGTGTGTTTGTTGGGATCCGATGAACTTTGAGTTTATGATCAGATCTATGTTTTTATCCATGAAAGTTATTTGAGTCTTTTGATCTCTTATATGCATGATTACTTATAGCCTTGTATTTCTTCTTCGAATCTTTGGTTTAGTTAGGCCGACTAGATCGATTTTTCTTGCCATGGGAAGAGGTGCTTTGTGAAGGGTTCGACCTTACGGTGCTCAATCCCAGTGACAGAAGGGGAAATGACACATATGCATCGTTGCTATTAACGATAACAAGATGGGGGGTATTCCTACATGAATAGATCTCGTCTACATCATGTCATCGTTCTTATTGCATTACTCCGTTTCTCCATGAACTTAATACACTAGATGCATGCTGGATAGCGGTCGATGTGTGGAGTAATAGTAGTAGACACAGGCAGGAGTCGGTCCACTAATCTTGGACGTGATGCCTATATAATGATCATTGCATAGATATCGTCATGATTATTTGAAGTTCTATCAATTGCCCAACAGTAATTTATTTACCCACCATATGCTATTTTTCTCGAGAGAAGCCACTAGTTAAATCTACGGCCCCTGGGTCTCTTCTTTATCATATTTCCCTTCGAGATTTATTTTTATTTGCTTTTATTTTCAGATCTATTAATCCAAAAACCCAAAATATCTTGCTGCAATTTATTGTTATTTATTTCTGCTCGTGTTCTCGCGAGATCTATTTATCCAATCTACTAGAATTTTATCTATTTTTTACCCGTGAGGGATTGACAACCCCTCTTTTACATCGGGTTGCAAGTATTTGTTCTTTGTGTGCCGGTACAATTTACATAGTGTTGCGTGGTTCTCCTACTAGTTCGATAACCTTGGTCTCATCACCGAGGGAAATACCTACCGTAGCTGTGTTGCATCATCCCTTCCTCTTTGGGGAAATACCGACATAGTTCAAGCCGCATCAAAAGGAATTTCTGGCGCCGTTGCCAGGGAGGATCAAGTCAAGATAGTCTCCCGTCAACTTGCCAATTTCTGGCCCCATTGCCGGGGAGACATCATCAACATTTACCAGGTTCCTAATCACAAATCTCATCTCCTTGCAATTTACATTATTTGTCATTTGCCTCTCGTTTTCATCTCCCCCACTTCATAAAAAATTTCCATTTTATTTGCCCCCTTTTTCTTTGCCTTTTTTCTCGTTAGATCTCTTGTTTGCTATGTTTGCTTGTGTTGCCATGTGCCATCTATTTGCTTGCATCTTTGCTTGCTAAAAATCTATTGATATGGATCCTCATCCACTTGCTAATCTTTTTAAGAGATCCAATTATGATGAACCAATCACTAGTGAATTGAGTTCACTAGATTATCTTTATGAAGTTTTGCTTGAGATTTATGAATCTGAAATTGTGATGAAGTGTTAAACGAAGAAATTTATAAAGTGATTCAAGATAGTTCCTTGAATGAAAAGCATGATTGAAATGATTTTACTATAAATTATATTAATGTCAATTGTGCTAATAATATGCAAATCCCCAAGCTTGGGGATGCTAATTTTGTTATGTCCACTACTTGTTGCAATGATCATGATTCAGGTGATTCTTCTTATGGTCTTGAAAAATTATTTAAGCCTCATGATGAATATGATATTGATAATAATGTTTTCAATAATATTGGAAGTGGGTTTGGAAGAGCGTCAACTTTAGGTAAAAATAATCCCAAATATTTGGAGAGTGTTCAATCTTACGAAATTTTTGATGAAAGTGGGCTTGGAGAGGTCATGACTTTATTTGATGATAATCCCACTATTTTGGTAGAGTGTCAACTTTGCATGCATGTGGATCATGAAGAGAATATTATATATGATACCTATATTGTTGAATTTGATTATGACCTTACATGTAATTATTATGGGAGTGGAAAATATGGTTGTAGGAATTCTCATGCTACTAAACTACCTCTCGTTATGTTGAGATTGCTACTGTTTCTTCCTTCTTCCTTGCGTATCCTAGATATTTCTTGCCTTGATAATTTGTTTGCCTACAAAATGCCTATGCATAGGAAGTATGTTAGACTTAAATGTTTTTGTCACAAGTTTTATGATGCTCTCTTTGTGTTTCAATTTCTTGTCTTTCATGAGAGCATCATTAAAATTATCAATGCCTAGCTAAAAGGCTTTAAAACAATAGCGCTTGTTGGGAGGCAACCCAATGAATAAATTTTGTTCTTGCCTTTTTATTTCTGTTCTTGAGTGTTTGCAAAATTATGCTACTGTTATGATTGTGATTTTTTATGTTTTAATTAGTGTTTGTGCCAAGCAGAGCCTTCGGGGTCATGTTGGGTGATAGTTGATTTGATCTTGTTGAAAAACATAAACTTTTGTATCCAGTATTTTTTTGGAAATTCACATAAGCATGATAAAATTCTGAATATTTTACACAAGATTGATATACAAATGCCTACATTGTCCTAATTTTTCAGAATTTTGGAGTTACCAAAGTATTCAAAGTTTTCAAATTACTACAAACTGTTCTGTTTTTAACTGATTCTGTTTTCTTTGCGTTGTGTGCTTATTTTGATGAGTCTATGGTTTGTATTGGAGGTATATGTTGGAAATATGCCCTAGAGGCAATAATAAAATGGTTATTATTATATTTCCTTGTTCATGATAATTGTCTATTGTTCATGCTACAATTGTGTTATCCGGAAATCGTAATACATGTGTGAATACATAGACCACAACATGTCCCTAGTAAGCCTCTAGTTGACTAGCTCGTTGATCAACAGATAGTCATGGTTTCCTGACTATGGACATTGGATGTCATTGATAACGGGATCACATCATTAGGAGAATGATGTGATGGACAAGACCCAATCCTAAGCATAGCTCAAAGATCGTGTAGTTCGTTTGCTAGAGCTTTTCCAATGTCAAGTATCATTTCCTTAGACCATGAGATTGTGCAACTCCCGGATACCGTAGGAGTGCTTTGGGTGTGCCAAACGTCACAACGTAACTGGGTGGCTATAAAGGTGCACTCCGGGTATCTCCGAAAGTGTCTGTTGGGTTGGCACGAATCGAGACTGGGATTTGTCACTCCGTATGACGGAGAGGTATCTCTGGGCCCACTCGGTAATGCATCATCATAATGAGCTCAATGTGACCAAGTGTTTGGTCACGGGATCATGCATTACGGTACGAGTAAAGTGACTTACCGGTAACGAGATTGAACAAGGTATTGGGATACCGACGATCGAATCTCGGGTAAGTAACGTACCGATTGACAAAGGGAATTGTATACGGGATTGATTGAATCCTCGACATCGTGGTTCATCCGATGAGATCATCGTGGAACATGTGGGAGCCAACATGGGTATCCAGATCCCGCTGTTGGTTATTGACCGGAGAGTCGTCTCGGTCATGTCTGCATGTCTCCCGAACCCGTAGGGTCTACACACTTAAGGTTCGGTGACGCTAGGGTTGTAGAGATATTAGTATGCGGTAACCCGAAAGTTGTTCGGAGTCCCGGATGAGATCCCGGATGTCACGAGGAGTTCCGGAATGGTCCGGAGGTGAACAATTATATATAGGAAGTCCAGTTTCGGCCACCGGGAAAGTTTCGGGGGTCACCGTTATTGTACCGGGACCACCGGAAGGGTCCCGGGGGTCCACCGGGTGGGGCCACCTATCCCGGAGGGCCCCATGGGCTGAAGTGGGGAAGGGAACCAGCCCCTGGTGGGCTGGTGCGCCCCCCATGGGCCTTCCCTGCGCCTAGGGTTGGAAACCCTAGGGGTGGGGGCGCCCCACTTGGCTTGGGGGGCAAGCCACCCCCTTGGCCGCTGCCCCCCCTTGGAAATGGGATCTCCCAGGGCCGGCGCCCCCCCAGGGGGCCTATATAAAGGGGGGAGGGAGAGCAGCCGCACCACAGCCCCTGGCGCCTCCCTCTCCCTCCCGTGACACATCTCCCTCCTCCCGTAGCGCTTGGCGAAGCCCTGTCGGAATCCCGCTACTTCCACCACCACGCCGTCGTGCTGCTGGATCTCCATCAACCTCTCCTTCCCCCTTGCTGGATCAAGAAGGAGGAGACGTCACTGCTCCGTACGTGTGTTGAACACGGAGGTGCCGTCCGTTCGGCGCTCGGTCATCGGTGATTTGGATCACGACGAGTACGACTCCATCAACCCCGTTCACTTGAACGCTTCCGCTCGCGACCTACAAGGGTATGTATATGCACTCCTCTCCCTCGTTGCTAGAAGACTCCATAGATTGATCTTGGTGATGCGTAGAAAATTTTAAATTTCTGCTACGATCCCCAATAGTGGCATCACGAGCTAGGTCTATGCGTAGTTTCTATGCACGAGTAGAACACAAAGCAGTTGTGGGCGTCGATATTGTCAATTTACTTGCCGTTACTAGTCTTATCTTGATTCGGCGGCATCGTGGGATGAAGCGGCCCGGACCGACCTTACACGTACGCTTACGTGAGACAGGTTCCACCGACTGACATGCACTAGTTGCATAAGGTGGCTAGCGGGTGTCTGTCTCTCTCACTTTAGTCGGATCGGATTCGATGAAAAGGGTCCTTATGAAGGGTAAATAGAAATTGGCATATCACGTTGTGGTTTTACGTAGGTAAGAATCGTTCTTGCTAGAAACCTATAGAAGCCACGTAAAAACATGCAACAACAATTAGAGGACGTCTAACTTGTTTTTGCAGCATATGCCTTGTGATGTGATATGGCCAAAAGGATGTGATGAATGAAATATATGTGATGTATGAGATTGATCATGTTCTTGTAATAGGAATCACGATCTGCATGTCGATGAGTATGACAACCGGCAGGAGCCATAGGAGTTGTCTTTATTTTTTGTATGACCTGCGTGTCATTGAATAACGCCATGTAAATTACTTTACTTTATTGCTAAACACGTTAGCCATAGAAGTAGAAGTAATCGTTGGCGTGACAACTTCATGAAGACACGATGATGGAGATCATGATGATGGAGATCACGGTGTCATGCCGGTGACGAAGATGATCATGGCGCCCCGAAGATGGAGATCAAAGGAGCAATATGATACTGGCCATATCATGTCACTATTTGATTGCATGTGATGTTTATCATGTTTTGCTTCTTATTTGCTTAGTACGACGGTAGTAAGTAAGATGATCCCTTACAATAATTTCAAGAAAGTGTTCCCCCTAACTGTGCACCGTTGCGAAGGTTTGTTGTTTCGAAGCACCACGTGATGATCGGGTGTGATAGATTCTAACGTTCGAATACAACGGGTGTAAGCCAGATTTACACACGCAATACACTTAGGTTGACTTGACGAGCCTAGAATGTACAGACATGGCCTCGGAACACGGAAGACCGAAAGGTCGAGCATGAGTCGTATAGAAGATACGATCAACATGAAGATGTTCACCGATGTTGACTAGTCCGTCTCACGTGATGATCGGACACGGCCTAGTTGACTCGGATCATGTTCACTTAGATGACTAGAGGGATGTCTATCTGAGTGGGAGTTCATTGAATAATTTGATTAGATGAACTTAATTATCATGAACTTAGTCTAAAATCTTTACAATATGTCTTGTAGATCAAATGGCCCACGTTGCCCTCAACTTTAATGCGTTCCTAGAGAAAACCAAGATGAAAGATGATGGCAGCAACTATACGGACTGGGTCCGGAACCTGAGGATCATCCTCATAGCTGCCAAGAAAGATTATGTCCTAGAAGCACCGCTAGGTGACGCACCCATCCCAGAGAACTAAGACGTTATGAACGCTTGGCAGTCACGTGTTGATGATTACTCCCTCGTTCAGTGCGGCATGCTTTACAGCTTAGAACCGGGGCTCCAAAAGCGTTTTGAGAAACACGGAGCATATGAGATGTTCGAAGAGCTGAAAATGGTTTTCCAAGCTCATGCCCGGGTCGAGAGATATGTAGTCTCCGACAAGTTCTTCAGTTGTAAGATGGAGGAAAACAGTTCTGTCAGTGAGCACATACTCAAAATGTCTGGGTTGCACAACCGCTTGACTCAGCTGGGAGTTAATCTCCTGGATGACGCGGTCATTGACAGAATCCTGCAGTCGCTTCCACCGAGCTACAAGAGCTTTGTGATGAACTTCAATATGCAGGGGATGGAAAAGACCATTCCTGAGGTATATTCAATGCTGAAATCAGCGGAGGTGGAGATCAAAAAGGAACATCAAGTGTTGATGGTGAATAAAACCACTAAGAAGGACGGCAAGGGAGTTGCCGGGAAGAAGCCAAAGAATGGACCCAAGCCTGAGACTGAGTGCTTTTATTCCAAGGGAAGTGGTCACTGGAAGCGGAACTGCCCCAAATACTTAGCGGACAAGAAGGCCGGCAACACCAAAGGTATATGTGATATACATGTAATTGATGTGTACCTTACCAGTACTCGTAGTAGCTCCTGGGTATTTGATACCGGTGCGGTTGCTCATATTTGTAACTCAAAACAGGAGCTGCGGAATAAGCGGAGACTGGCGAAGGACGAGGTGACGATGCGCGTCGGGAATGGTTCCAAGGTCGATGTGATCGCCGTCGGCACGCTACCTCTACATTTACCTACGGGATTAGTTTTAAACCTCAATAATTGTTATTTAGTGCCAGCTTTGAGCATGAACATTGTATCAGGATCTCGTTTAATTCGAGATGGCTACTCATTTAAATCCGAGAATAATGGTTGTTCTATTTATATGAGAGATATGTTTTATGGTCATGCCCCGCTGGTTAATGGTTTATTATTAATGAATCTCGAACGTAATGTTACACATATTCATAGTGTGAATACCAAAAGATGTAAGGTTGATAATGATAGTCCCACATACTTGTGGCACTGCCGTCTTGGTCACATTGGTGTCAAACGCATGAAGAAGCTCCATGCAGATGGACTTTTGGAGTCTCTTGATTACGAATCATTTGACACATGCGAACCATGCCTCATGGGTAAGATGACCAAGACTCCATTCTCCGGAACAATGGAGCGAGCAACCAACTTATTGGAAATCATACATACTGATGTGTGCGGTCCAATGAGTGTTGAGGCTCGCGGTGGCTATCGTTATGTTCTCACTCTCACTGATGACTTGAGTAGATATGGGTATGTCTACCTAATGAAACACAAGTCTGAAACCTTTGAAAAGTTCAAGGAATTTCAGAGTGAGGTTGAGAATCAACGTGACAGGAAAATAAAGTCCTTACGATCAGATCGTGGAGGAGAATATTTGAGTCACGAATTTGGCACACACTTAAGGACATGTGGAATAGTTTCACAACTCACGCCGCCTGGAACACCTCAGCGAAATGGTGTGTCCGAACGTTGTAATCGCACTCTATTGGATATGGTGCGATCTATGATGTCTCTTACCGATCTATCGCTCTCATTTTGGGGCTATGCTTTAGAGACTGCCGCATTCACTTTAAATAGGGCTCCGTCGAAATCCGTTGAGACGACACCGTATGAATTATGATTTGGGAAGAAACCTAAGCTGTCGTTTCTAAAAGTTTGGGGATGCGATGCTTATGTCAAGAAACTTCAACCTGAAAAGCTCTAACCCAAGTCGGAAAAATGCGTCTTCATAGGATACCCTAAGGAAACCATTGGGTATACCTTCTACCTCAGATCCGAAGGCAAGATCTTTGTTGCCAAGAACGGGTCCTTTCTGGAGAAAGAGTTTCTCTCGAAAGAAATGAGTGGGAGGAAAGTGGAACTTGATGAGGTGATAGTCATCCCTTCCGAACCGGAAAGTAGCGCAGCGCGGGAAGATGTTCCTGTGGTGCATACACCGACTGGGGAGGAAGTTAATGATGATGATCATGAAGCTTCAGATCAAGTTACTGTTGAACTTCGTAGGTCCACAAGGACACGTTCCGCACCAGAGTGGTACGGCAACCCTGTCATGGAAATCATATTGTTAGACAACGGTGAACCTTCGAACTATGAAGAATCGATGGCGGGCCCGGATTCCAACAAATGGCTTGAAGCCATGCAATCCGAGATAGGATCCATGTATGAAAACGAAGTATGGACTTTGACTGACTTGCCCGATGATCGGCGAGCCATAGAAAATAAATGGATCTTTAAGAAGAAGACAGACGCGGATGGTAATGTGACCATCTATAAGGCTCGACTTGTCGCTAAGGGTTATCGACAAGTTCAAGGGGTTGACTACGATGAGACTTTCTCACCCGTAGCGAAGCTGAAGTCCGTCCGAATCATGTTAGCAATTGCCGCATTCTATGATTATGAGATATGGCAAATGGACGTCAAAACGGCATTCCTTAACGGCTTTCTTAAGGAAGAATTGTATATGATGCAGCCGGAAGGTTTTGTCGATCCTAAGAATGCTAACAAGGTATGCAAGCTCCAGCGCTCCATCTATGGGCTAGTGCAAGCATCTCGGAGTTGGAACATTCGATTTGATGAGATGATCAAAGTGTTTGGGTTTACACAGACTTATGGAGAAGCCTGTGTTTACAAGAAAGTGAGTGGGAGCTCTGTAGCATTTCTCTTATTATATGTGGATGACATACTATTGATGGGAAATGATATAGAATTCTTGGAAAGTATAAAGGCCTATTTGAATAAGTGTTTTTCAATGAAGGACCTTGGAGAAGCTGCTTATATATTAGGCATCAAGATCTATAGAGATAGATCAAGACGCCTCATTGGTCTTTCACGGAGTACGTACCTTGACAAGATATTGAAGAAGTTCAATATGGATCAGTCCAAGAAGGGGTTCTTGCCTGTATTGCAAGGTGTGCAATTGAGCACGGCTCAATGCCCGACCACGGCAGAAGATAGAGAAAAGATGAGTGTCAATCCCTTTGCCTCCGCCATAGCGTCTATTATGTATGCCATGCTGTGTACCAGACCTGATGTAAACCTTGCCGTAAGTTTGGTAGGAAGGTACCAAAGTAATCCCGGCATGCAACACTGGACAGCGGTCAAGAATATCCTGAAGTACCTAAAGAGGACTAAGGATATGTTTCTCGTTGATGGAGGTGACGAAGAGCTCGTCGTAAAGGGTTACGTCGATGCTAGCTTCGACACAGATCTGGATGACTCTAAGTCACAAACCGGATACGTGTATATTTTGAATGGAGGGGTAGTAAGCTGGTGCAGTTGCAAGCAAAGCGTCGTGGCGGGATCTACATGTGAAGCGGAGTACATGGCGGCCTCAGAGGCAGCGCAAGAAGCAATCTGGATGAAGGAGTTCATTACCGACCTAGGGGTGATTCCCAATGCGTCGGGCCCGATGACTCTCTTCTGTGACAACACTGGAGCTATTGCCCTTGCAAAGGAGCCCTGGTTTCACTAGAAGACCAGGCATATCAAGCGTCGCTTCAACTCCATTCGTGAAAGTGTTCAAAATGGAGACATAGATATTTGTAAAGTACATACAGACCTGAATGTAGCAGATCCGTTGACTAAACCTCTCCCTAGAGCAAAACATGATCAACACCAGAACTCTATGGGTGTTCGATTCATCACAATGGAACTAGATTATTGACTCTAGTGCAAGTGGGAGACTGTTGGAAATATGCCCTAGAGGCAATAATAAAATGGTTATTATTATATTTCCTTGTTCATGATAATTGTCTATTGTTCATGCTATAATTGTGTTATCCGGAAATCGTAATACATGTGTGAATACATAGACCACAACATGTCCCTAGTAAGTCTCTAGTTGACTAGCTCGTTGATCAACAGATAGTCATGGTTTCCTGACTATGGACATTGGATGTCATTGATAACGGGATCACATCATTAGGAGAATGATGTGATGGACAAGACCCAATCCTAAGCATAGCTCAAAGATCGTGTAGTTCGTTTGCTAGAGCTTTTCCAATGTCAAGTATCATTTCCTTAGACCATGAGATTGTGCAACTCCCGGATACTGTAGGAGTGCTTTGGGTGTGCCAAACGTCACAACGTAACTGGGTGGCTATAAAGGTGCACTACGAGTATCTCCGAAAGTGTCTGTTGGGTTGGCACGAATCGAGACTGGGATTTGTCACTCCGTATGACGGAGAGGTATCTCTGGGCCCACTCGGTAATGCATCATCATAATGAGCTCAATGTGACCAAGTGTTTGGTCACGGGATCATGCATTACGGTACGAGTAAAGTGACTTACCGGTAACGAGATTGAACAAGGTATTGGGATACCGACGATCGAATCTCGGGTAAGTAACGTACCGATTGACAAAGGGAATTGTATACGGGATTGATTGAATCCTCGACATCGTGGTTCATCCGATGAGATCGTCGTGGAACATGTGGGAGCCAACATGGGTATCCAGATCCCGCTGTTGGTTATTGACCGGAGAGTCGTCTCGGTCATGTCTGCATGTCTCCCGAACCCGTAGGGTCTACACACTTAAGGTTCGGTGACGCTAGGGTTGTAGAGATATTAGTATGCGGTAACCCGAAAGTTGTTCGGAGTCCCGGATGAGATCCCGGACGTCACGAGGAGTTCCGGAATGGTCCGGAGGTGAACAATTATATATAGGAAGTCCAGTTTCGGCCACCGGGAAAGTTTCGGGGGTCACCGGTATTGTACCGGGACCACCGGAAGGGTCCTGGGGGTCCACCGGGTGGGGCCACCTATCCCGGAGGGCCCCATGGGCTGAAGTGGGGAAGGGAACCAGCCCCTGGTGGGCTGGTGCGCCCCCCTTGGGCCTCCCCTGCGCCTAGGGTTGGAAACCCTAGGGGTGGGGGCGCCCCACTTGGCTTGGGGGGCAAGCCACCCCCTTGGCCGCCGCCCCCCCTTGGAGATGGGATCTCCCAGGGCCGGCGCCCCCCTAGGGGGCCTACATAAAGGGGGAAGGAGGGCAGCCGCACCACAGCCCCTGGCGCCTCCCTCTCCCTCCCGTGACACATCTCCCTCCTCCCGTAGCGCTTGGCGAAACCCTGTCGGAATCCCGCTACTTCCACCACCACGCCGTCGTGCTGCTGGATCTCCATCAACCTCTCCTTCCCCCTTGCTGGATCAAGAAGGAGGAGACGTCGCTGCTCCGTACGTGTGTTGAACGCGGAGGTGCTGTCCGTTCGGCGCTCGGTCATCGGTGATTTGGATCACGACGAGTACGACTCCATCAACCCCGTTCACTTGAACGCTTCCGCTCGCGATCTACAAGGGTATGTAGATGCACTCCTCTCCCTCGTTGCTAGAAGACTCCATAGATTGATCTTGGTGATGCGTAGAAAATTTTAAATTTCTGCTACGATCCCCAACAGTATAAGCTATAGTAAAGTTGGAATACAGTAGATATAATGCAAAAATAAAATATGAATGGGTTTGCAACAGTACTTATAGTGGTGATTTGCTTTGTTATACTAACGGATCTCACGAAGGTTTTGTTGAGTTTTGTGTGATTGAAGTTTTCAAGTTTTGGGTGAGATCACGATGGATGAAGGAATAAGGAGTAAGAAGAGCCTAAGCTTGGGGATGCCCATGGCATCCCAAGCTATTATCTAAAAGAGAAGAAAGAAACTAAGCTTGGGGATGCCCGAGTAGCATCCCCTCTTTCTTCTAACGACCATCGGTATTTTACTTGGAGCTATATTTTTATTCGTCACATATCATGAGTTTTGCTTGGAGCGTCTTGTATGATATGAGTCTTTGCTTGTTTTTCTTTTTATTTTTAATCAACTATCCTTGCTGGACACACCTATTTGAGAGAGCAAAAATTATGCTATGATTTGTTAGAACTGCTCTCTATGCTTCACTTAAATCTTTATGAGCTATGGAATTGCTCTAGTGCTTCACTTATATCTTTTTGAGCACGGTGTGCTCTAATATTTTTGAAGAAATGCTCTCATGCTTCACTTAGATTTATTTGAGAGTTAGTTATTTTTTAGAAATTCTCTCATGCTTCACTTAAATTATTTAGAGAGAAGAAATTTTTTTGAGCTATCAAAAGCAACATAGGGAATTAGTCCCAAAGTGATAGATATTCAACAGGGATATAATAAAAACTTTCATGAAGATCATTGGACAAAATAAACTTGATTCTTTGTAATAGTTTTGCGATATGAAGATATAATATGTGAGTCATGTTGATGAGTAATTATGCTTTAGTAAGTGTAACATCCCAATTTTCAATTTGGATGTTATTCATTAGATCATCATATGCATCCGTAATTTGTGCATTTTGTAGTTTGTTTTATTTGAATTTTTGATCCTAGAAACCTTAAGCAACTCAAGGACCAATTGAGAGAGTTGGAGGTTTTCGCAAAATTCCATTTTTGAATTTTCAAAGTTGGCAAATTGGATCAAAGTGTTTTATTCAAAATTATTTTTCCAATTATTTCAAATAAATAAAATAATGAGAGAAGATAATATGACTTCTTCAAAACAGTAAAGAAATGTTGGAAATTTAATTTTGAATAAAATATATTTTTATTTGATTTTTTGCGTGTTCAATTATTTTTATTTGTACTAAAAATGTTTATTTTTTTAGGCATTTAGTTCCAGAAAAATGTTCACATTAGTCCAAATGTTAGGAGGGGATTATGTGAATTTTTCTGGAATTTTTGAAAATATTTTTATTAGGATTTTCCTTTTTTTCGTATTTTTGTGAAAAAAGTTAAAAAAAGTTTTGGACCGACCGGACCGGGCCGGCCCAATCGCCAGGCCGTGGCCCAGCCGGCCAGCCGCCCTGCCTCCGAGCTCGGGATGGAGTCCCGAGCAGCGCCGCCGCCAGCCGTGTCCGGCTCGGACACCGCCGTCGCCGCTTTTGCCGCCCCCTCCCCCTCCTTAAATAGCGCCGCCCCCCCGCCCCTCTCTCTCCTCCTCAACAGCCGCCGGACTCCGCCGTCGCTAAAGGCTGACTCACCGCCGACACCGCCGCACCCCGCCGCCGCGTAGCCACGCCGCCACCGCGCCGCACTTTGCCGCCCGAAGCCGCGCCCGAGGCCGAAGCCGCCGACGCCGCCGTTCGCCCACCGACGTCGAACCACCGGTAAAAGCCGCCGTCGAACCGCCGGTTTTCTTTCGGTTTTTTTGGTTTTCTTTTAAAACCTGATTCGTTTTTATTTTAATTATTTAGTGAACATTCGTTCGTTAGGGTTCTGTAGCGAACAGATTCATCAGATTAGGTTCTGTAGGGAACGTTCGTTCGTTAGATTTTTCTTTTTCTGTTTATTTTTGGCCGAGGACCCATCCGTAATTATTTTCTTCGCATATTAGTCCCTGTTCTTTAAACCCTCACAACTTTTTGCTCGTTTATCCAAATCCATCAAAACCAACGCTAAATTCTTCGTTATGATTCCCTCTGTCCAGATAATCAACTTTAACATGTTTTTGAAATTTTAAAATTTGGTTTCAAACAGATTTGAATTTGAACTTCTTTTGATAGTAATTTGAGTTTCGTAATCCCGATTTGATCGATTCTTTTTGCAAATCAGAGCTCTTCGCTTGAACTTTCTGTTTAGATCTTTTTCTCTGGTTTTTCTTTGCATCTTATGCTGGAGTGCTTATGCATGCTATTGTTTGCCCACGATAGATTTTCCGGAGTGCGAAGCTTGCTACTACGAATCTCTAGGGTTTTCCGATCGTCAGCAAGGCCAGTTACACTTTGATCATACCCCTTTATTACCCATTTTTTATGCATTAGTTTCAACCCTCAAATATTGCATGAGTAGGATTGGGAACATGTGGCTATTGCTATGTAGTTGATGAGATAGGAACCTAGTACCTTTGATTCACCCCGGGAATATACGTTATGCTCATATTGCTTAGCCATGCTCATAGACGGGGATTGATATGTGAGATTCATGAAAGTTGCGAGAGTAATATTAACTAAGGGAAACTTAAGGTGGCTACTTTAATACACATCTGGGTGGATTGGTTGCGGGCACCTGGAGAATCCAGTGTTGTCCTAGGAGATCCCGGGGTACCCGTGTGATCATCCTATGGAATGCCACCCGGGCTAAAAGGGATCATAAGATTATTCATCCTAGAAATTTCCGTGTGCAGTCACATGCCATTATGGGCTCTCGCATAGTTGAGTAAGTTGTGGGAATCCTTTCCATGATAGGCTGGCAGATGTAGGGGAATTGTAGGTGTACCGACCTATCTATCGGTTAAGGGGACCTCTTCGGAAAGACTGTGTCTCGATCATCCGTTTCTCAAACATCATGCAGTGCGAGAAATTCAATGGAGGAGATCGAGTCTTGTGGGGAAAAGTGCGCAACCTCTGCAGAGTGTATAAAGTAATCATGATTAGCTGTGTCCCCCGTTATGGACATCTTTGAGTATCTGGTATTTGAATTATTGGTTGATCTCATCACTTTACTTAATGAATTGTTGGGTTATTAATATTATTACATGGTAATTTTGGGATTGAGTTGGGGGAACCTTCTCAATAATGGCATAAACTTGGTAGTTAATAAAATCTATTCCTTTGTTGTAGGAAAAAATTAGCTTTGTGCAAATGTTAAACTTAGAGCCTCTACCAGCCAAAATATGCATGTAGTGATAGTTGTTATTCCATCATTGCTTTATAGTGTGATCTTGCCAGCATATTCCATGTGCTGACCTACACGGCTGCAACATCTCATGTTGCAGAATTTTCAGACGAAGAGTAAGGTGCGATAGGTCGTTGTCATGCACTCAGTTTTGCCGTGGAGTTGGATGGACTCATTTATCTTCGAAGCTTCCGCAGTTATTTTATTTAGATGGCCTTCAGCCATATGATTGTAATAAGTACTCTTTATGAGACTCTCAATGTAATAAGTGTGTGATTGAACTCTGCTATAAATCCTCGAGTATTGTGTGTGTCAGCAATACCGATCCAGGGATGACACTTAAGCACAGAGACTTCGGTCCATTGGGATCAGGTCGCTACAGTAAGAATATTGATGTTAAGGTTTGTGATTCTCTATGCAAGCATGAAAGTCAATAGTTATGCGATGAAATTACATCCTACATTGCATTTTTTCTAAAGCCTGTTCAACCTCATATCACCTAGAACAGGTCATGGACTTCTTTAATGAAAGAACTTGTGGTGCATTAGTCGGTGTTAGTTATGCTTAATGCTCGCTTCTGAGACTTTTTGTTTCTTGGTTGGATGCTTCTCAATCTTTTGCTATCCTTAATTTGCACTAAGTACGATCACTACTTGTGCATCCAAAATCATTAAACCAGTTTTGTCACATGAGTCCACTATACATACCTATATGCGGTATTCTTTTGCCACTCTAAGGAAATTTGTATGTGCCATCTCTAATTTTCAAAATAAATTTCTCTTTTGTGTGCTCGTACCGCTCATGAAACGGTAGGGGTGGCTGATATTTTTCCATGCTAGATGTGTTATTCTCAAGATGAGTGTTTATCCACTTGTCATTGCACGAGAGTACGGCAAAGGTATTAGGGATGCCCAGTCCCGAAATGAAAAATGAATTTACTTTATGTTGTCAAATAATAAATTCCTTCGAAAGTGTTGGTATGGACGGCACTCGTGGATTCGGTTAGCCGTGGAATGTGAAAGTATGGTGGACAAAGGAATAAACTTTATTTTCTATTTGGGAACCGCCTATGATATATCTAGCATGGAAAGTATTGGGAACTACTCGATCGTTTTCGTTGACAGGAAAAGCATGCCACCCAAAATGTTTTTATCTCTATCTTTTTCACTTTGAGCTCTGGCACCTCTACAAATCCCTACTTCCCTCTGCGAAGGGCCTTTCTATTTACTTTATGCAATTTTTATTTTTGAGTCTCCATCTTCTCTTATAAAGCACCAACTAAGGGGCACTATGATCGTACTTGAGCATTGGGTGTAGCTAATATGCGAGTGTGTTTCATGAATGGATCAATGATTGAGCATAATGGGCTCGGGATAACTTGCTATAGTGTTGATATTTTGAAAGACATGGTTGCTTGTTGATATGCTTGAGTATCGAAATCTTCATGTCAAAACTAGACTATTGCTTTGATCATATAAAATTCCAAATGTCCATGCTACAAACAAAAGATTATGTGATGAACATGTTAGGCAGCATTCCACATCAAAAATTCTCTTTTTATCATTTACCTACTCGAGGACGAGCAAGAATTAAGCTTGGGGATGCTGATACGTCTCCAACGTATCTATATTTTTTGATTCTTCCATGCTATTATATTATCATTCTTGGATGTTTTACAATCATTTAATAGCAAGTTTATATCATTTTTTGGGACTAACCTATTGACATAGTGCCCAGTGCCAGTTGCTGTTTTTGCTTGTTTTTTACTTCGCAGAAAATCAATACCAAACGGAGCGAAACTTTTTGGTGATTTTTTCTGGACCAGAACACACAAGTTGGGCCAAGGAAGTACTAGAGGGGTGCCCCGAGGGGGCACAACCCACCTGGGCACGCCTGGGGGGCACGGGCGTGCCTTGGTGGGTTATGCCCACCTCGGTGGCCTCCCGCACCGCCTCTTTGCTCTATAAATACCCTAATTTCCAGAAACCCTAGGGGAGTCGACGAAAAACAATTCCAGCTGCCGCAAGTTCTAGAAACAATAGATCCAATCTAGACACCATCACGGAGGGGTTCACCACTTCCATTGGTGGCTCTTCGATGATGCGTGAGTAGTTCATTGTAGACCTACGGGTCCGTAGTTAGTAGCTAGATGGCTTCCAGTCTCTCCTTGGATTCTCAATACAATGGTCTCTTGGAGATCTATTTGATGTAACTCTTTTTGTGGTGTGTTGTTGGGATCCGGTGAACCTTGAGTTTATGATCAGATATATGTTTTTATCCATGAAAGTTATTTGACTCTTTTGATCTCTTATATGCATGATTAATTATAGCCTCGTATTGCTTCTTTGATTCTTTGGTTTAGTTATGCCGACTAGATCGATTTTTCTTTCCATGGGAAGAGGTGCTTTGTGATGGGTTCGATCTTACGGTGCTCAATCCCAGTGACAGAAGGGGAAATGACACGTATGTATCATTTCTATTAAGGATAACAAGATGGGATCGATTCCTACATGAATAGATCTTGTCTACATCATGTCATCTTTCTTATTGCATGACTCTGTTTCTCCATGAACTCAATACACTAGATTCATGATGGAGCGGTCTATGTGTGGAGTAATAGTAGTAGATGCAGGCAGGAGTCAGTCTACTAATCTTGGACGTGATGCCTATATAATGATCATTGCCTAGATATTGTCATGATTATTTGAAGTTATATCAATTGCCCAACGGTAATTTGTTTACCCACCGTATGCTATTTTTCTCGAGAGAAGCCACTAGTGAAATCGACGGCCCCGGATCTCTTCTTTATCATATTTGCCTTCGAGATCTATTTTTATTTTCTTTTATTTTCATATATATTAATCCAAAAACCCAAAAATATCTTGCTGCAATTTATTGTTATTTATTTTATCTCGCGTTCCCGCGAGATCTATTTATCCAATCTACTACAATTTTATCTATATTTTTACTCGGGAGGGATTGACAACCCCTCTTTTACGTCGGGTTGCAAGTATTTGTTCTTTGTGTGCAGGTACCATTTACATAGTGTTGTGTGGTTCTCCTACTGGTTCGATAACCTTGGTCTCATCACTGAGGGAAATACCTCTCGTTGTTGTGCTGCATCATCCCTTCCTCTTTGGGGAAATACCGACGTAGTTCAAGCCGCATCAGAAACACATTGCAACATCTAACTAAAGCTACTAAGTACCTGAGCAAGAAAATGATTAAACCACATTAGAATACGTCACCAGCACACAAAACACAAAAAAATGGTGATGCAAACCAACAAGGTATTCTGGTGGACGGAAGTAGTCATGTTTAACACATTGGACGAAGCAATCAAGATAAAGCAGGATGGTGTTTGCTTAAAAGCGGTGTTAGAGACAATTTTATCTTTCATGCAATATTTTAGAACATCAAGCACGGGGCTTAATCAATGTGGCTAGGGGTACAACCAGCCTCATAGTCAATCAACCACAGGTTGGTTCTTCATAATATACTAGCACAATGCCCGTGTATTTCTACGGAACGATAAAATACAAGGAGTTAGGTCACTAACTTAGAATGTTTTCAAAATACATTGTTCTCTTGCAACCTTTGTGTGCGGTAGGAATTAGAGAATCTTAAATAATATGGTAGGTCCTTTCCAAGACACAAAATTCCCAATACTTAAACATATGAGGATACGCACTAGTAATTTGACTACACAAGCCCAAGGCCATGAATCTGGTAGGACGATAAGGTCTATTGCCACTTTGTAATTACAATTTTTTTACTCTCATTCATGTGATATAGAACTAGGAAAACTTGATTGAGAAGAGAAACTTAAAACAAGAGCATAAGTTTGAGTCGGAGCCCCAATTCCGCATTTGATATCTGTACCTTCCATAAGTATTGGTCTCACATGAAAGTACTAGTGTGCTTCTTTGTATTTCTTGAAGGAAATATGCCCTAGAGGCAATAATAAAGTTGTTATTTTATATTTCCTTATTCATGATAAAGGTTTATTATTCATGCTAGAATTGTATTGATCGAAAACTTAAATACATGTGTGAATAAATAAACAAAATACCATGTCCCTAGTAAACCTCTACTAGACTAGCTCGTTGATCAAAGATGGTTATGGTTTCCTAACCATAGACATGTGTTGTCATTTGATAACGGGATCACATCATTGGGAGAATGATGTGATGGACAAGACCCGTCCGTTAGCTTACCATATTGATCGTTCAGTTTATTGCTATTGCTTTCTTAATGTCAAATACATATACCTTGTGTGCTATGAAACATTACAACGTGACTGGGTGATCGTAAAGATTCTCTATAGGTATCTCTGAAGGTGTTTGTTGAGTTGGCATAGATCGATATTAGGATTTGTCAGTCCAAGTATCAGAGAGGTATCTCTGGGCCCTCTCGGTAATACACATCATAAGAAGCCTTGCAAGCAAAGTGACTAATGAGTTAGTTGCAAGATGATGTATTATGGAATGAGTAAAGAGACTTGACGGTAACGAGATTGAACTAGGTATGAAGATACCGATGATCGAATCTCGGGCAAGTAACATACCGATGGACAAAGGAATTACGTATGTTGTCATAACGGTTTGACCGATAAAGATCTTCGTGGAATATGTAGGAGCCAATATGGGAATCCAGGTTCTGCTATTGGTTATTGACCGGAGAGGTGTCTCGATCATGTCTACATAGTTCTCGAACCCATAGGGTCCGCACGCTTAATGTTCGTTGACGATATAGTGTTATATGAGTTATATGATTGGGTGACCGAATGTTGTTCCGAGTCCCGGATGACATCACGGACATGACGAGGAGTCTCAAAATGGTCAAGAGGTAAAGATTGATATATAGGACGATGATATTCGGACATCGGAAGAGTTCCGGGATGCACCGGATAGTCATCCGGTCACCGGAAGGGGTTCCGGACACCCCTGGTAGGTATATGGGCTTAATGGGCCAAGGAGGGGACAGACCAGCCCACAGGGGGCTGGTGCGCCCCTCTCCCTGGCCGGCCAGCCCTAGGGAAGGAAAAGGGGGAGGGCTAGCCCCTCCCGCCTTCCCCTTCTCATGGGAGAAAGGAAAGGGGGGGGCGCCTCCCTCCCCTGCCTTTCCCCCACACCTAAACATGGCAGCGGGCGCCACTTGGGAGGAGATCCCAAGTAGGATTCAGCCTACTTGGGGCGCCCTCCTGGCTTCTCCCTCCTGCCCCCACCTATATATTTGTGGGAGGGGGCGCCTAGCAGACCAGAACATTGTCTTAGCCGTGTGCGGCGCCCCCCTCCACCGTTTACACCCCGGTCATATTTTCGTAGTGCTTAGGCAAAACCCTACGGAGATAGCTTCACCATCACCGTCACCACGCCGTCGTGCTGCCGTAACTCATCCACTACCTTGCCGTCTTGCTGGATCAAGAAGGTGGAGGACATCATCGAGTTGAATGTGTGCTGAATGCGGAGGTGTCGTACGTTCGGTACTCGATCGGTTGGAACGCGAAGAAGTTCGACTATATCAACCGCGTTGTTAAACGCTTCCGCTTACGGTCTATGAGGGTACGTGGACACACTCTCCCCTCTCGTTGCTATGCATCTCCTTGATAGATCTTGTGTGTGGGTAGAAATTTTTTTGTTTTCTGTGCAACGTTTCCCAACAGTGGCATCCGAGCAAGGTCTATGCGTAGATGATATGCACGAGTAGAATACAAAGAGTTGTGGGCGATATTGTGGGATCAAGCGGCCCGGACCAACCTTACATATCCACGCACATGAGATCGGTTCCACCGACAGACATGCAACTAGTTTTGCATAAAGGTGGCTGGCGGGTGTCTGTTTCCCCTACTTTAGTTGAATCGAATTTGACTACGGCCGGTCCTTGAAGAAGGTTAAAACAAGAAACTTGATGAATCACCATTGTGGTTTTTGCCGTAGGTAAGAATGGTTCTTGCTAGAAGCCCGTAGCAGCCATGTAAAACTTGCAACAACAAGGTAGAGGAAGTCTAACTTGTTTTTGCAGGGCATGTTGTGATGTGATATGGTCAAGATATGATGTGATATATGTTGGTGTATAAGATGATTATGTTTTGTAATATCGACAACCGGCAGGAGCCTTAGGGTTGTCTCTTTATTGTATGAAGTGCAAGCGCCATATAATTCCTTTACTTTCTCACTATGCGTTAGTGATAGTTGTAGAAGCAACAGTTGCCGTGACGACCTCGACGCAACGACGCTATGATGAAGATTGAGTCGGTGACGATGGAGATCATGACGATGCTTTGGAGATGGAGATCAAAAGCACAAGATGATGATGGCCATATCATGTCACATATTTTGATTGCATGTGATGTTTATCCTTTATGCATCTTATTTTTCTTAGAACGGCGGTAGCATTATAAGATGATCCCTTCACTAAATTTCAATATAAAATTGTTCTCCCCAAGTATGCACCGTTGCCAAAGTTCGTCGTTTCAAAGCACCACGTGATGATCGGGTGTGATAGACTCTACGTTGACATACAACGGGTGTAAGACAGTTTTGCACATGTTGAATACTTGTGTTAAACTTGATGAGCCTAGCATGTACAGACATGGTCTCGGAACACTGGAGACCGAAAGGTCGAACGTGAGTCATATAGTAGATATGATCAACATAGAGATGTTCACCATTGATGACTACCCCATCTCACGTGATGATCGGTCATGGGTTAGTTGATTTGGATCACGTATCACTTAGATGACTTGAGGGATGTTTATTTTTAAGTGGGAGTTCATTAGTAATTTGATTAATTGAACTTAACTTATCATGAACTTAGTCTTATAGTTTTGCATATCTATGTTGTAGATCAATGGCCCGAGCTACTATTCCCCTCAATTTTAATGCATTCCTAGAGAAAGCTAAGTTGAAAGATGATGGTAGCAACTACACGGACTGGGTCCGTAACTTGAGGATTATCCTTATTGCTGCACAGAAGAATTGTGTCCTTGATGCACCGCTAGGTGAAAGACCCGCTGCAGGAGTTGAAGCTGATGTTATGAACATCTGGCAAGCTCGATCTGATGACTACTCAATAGTTCAGTGTGCCATGCTTTAAGGCTTAGAACCGGGACTTCAAAGACGTTTTGAACATCATGGAGCATATGAGATGTTCCAAGAGTTGAAGTTAATATTTCAAGCAAATGCCCGAGTTGAGAGATATGAAGTCTCCAACAAGTTCTATAACTGCAAGATGGAGGAGAACAGTATTGTCAGTGAACACATACTCAAAATGTCTGGGTATCATAACCACTTGACTCAGCTGGGAGTTGAACTTCCGGTTGATAGTGTTATTGACAGAGTTCTTCAATCACTGCCACCAAGCTACAAAGACTTCGTGATGAACTAATATGCAAGGGATGAATAAAACAATTCCTAAGCTCTTCGCAATGCTTAAGGCCACGGAGGTAGAAATCAAGAAGGAGCATCAAGTGTTGATGGTTAACAAGACCACTAGTTTCCAGAAAAAGGGCAAGGGAAAGAAAGGGAACTTCAAGAAGAATGGCAAGCAAGTTGCCACTCTCGGGAAGAAACCCAAAGCTGGACCCAAGCCTGAAACTGAGTGCTTCTACTACAAAGGGTCTGGTCACTGGAAGCGGAACTGCCCCAAATACTTGGCGGATAAGAAGGATGGCAAAGTGAAAAAAGGTATATTTGATATACATGTTATTGATGTGTACCTTACTAATGCTCGTAGTAGCACCTGGGTATTTGATACTGGTTTGGTTCCTCATATTTGTAACTACTACCTCTTGAGCACTGCGTTAGTTTTCCCTTGAAGAGGAAAGGGTGATGCAGTAAAGTAGCGTAAGTATTTCCCTCAGTTTTTGAGAACCAAGGTATCAATCCAGTAGGAGGCCACGCTCAAGTCCCTCGCACCTACACAAACAAATAAAAACCTCGCAACCAACGCAATAAAGGGGTTGTCAATCCCTACACGGTCACTTACGAAAGTGAGATCTGATAGATATGATAAGATAATATTTTTGGTATTTTTATGATAAAGACTAAAAGTAAAGAAAACAAAATAAACGGCACCAGAAATAGCTTGTTGACGGGAGATTAATATGATGGAAAATAGACCCAGGGGCCATAGGTTTCACTAGTGGCTTATCTCGAGAGCATAAGTATTACGGTGGGTGAACAAATTACAGTTGAGCAATTGACAGAATTGAGCATAGTTATGAGAATATCTAGGTATGATCATGTATATAGGCATCACGTCCGTGACAAGTAGACCGACTCCTACCTGCATCTACTACTATTACTCCACACATCGACCGCTATCCAGCATGCATCTAGAGTATTAAGTTCAAAAGAACAGAGTAATGCTTTAAGTATGATGACATGATGTAGAGGGATAAACTCATGCAATATGAAATAAACCCCATCTTGTTATCCTCGATGGCAACAATACAATACGTGCCTTGCTGCCCCTACTGTCACTGGGAAAGGACACCGCAAAATTGAACCCAAAGCTAAGCACTTCTCCCATTGCAAGAAAGATCAATCTAGTAGGCCAAACCAAACTGATAATTCGAAGAGACTTGCAAAGATAACCAATCATACATAAAAGAATTCAGAGAAGATTCAAATATTGTTCATAGATAAACTTGATCATAAACCCACAATTCATCGGTCTCAACAAACACACCGCAAAAGAAGATTACATCGAATAGATCTCCACAAGAGAGGGGGAGAACATTGTATTGAGATCCAAAAAGAGAGAAGAATCCATCTAGCTAATAACTATGGACCCCAAGGTGTGAGGTAAACTACTCACACATCATCGGAGAGGCTATGGTGTTGATGTAGAAGCCCTGCGTGATCAATGCCCCTCCGGCAGGATGCCGGAAAAGGCCCCAAGATGGGATCTCACGGGTACAGAAGTTTGCGGCGGTGGAATTAGGTTTTCGTGGATGCCTCTGTTGGTTTGGGGTACGTAGGTATATATAGGAGGAAGAAGTACGTCGGTGGAGCAACAAGGGCCCCACGAGGGTGGAGGACGCGCCCGGGGGGTAGGTGCGCCCCCCTACCTCGTGCCCTCCTGGTTGCTTTCTTGACGTAGGGTCCAAGTCCTCTGGATCACGTTTGTTCCGAAAATCACGTTCCCGAAGGTTTTATTCCGTTTGGACTCCGTTTGATATTCTTTTTCTGCAAAACTCTGAAATAGGCAAAAAACAGCACTTTGGGCTGGGCCTCCGGTTAATAGGTTAGTCCCAAAAATAATATAAAAGTGTATAACAAAGCCCATTAATCATCCAAAACAAAATATAATATAGCATGAAGCAATCAAAAATTATAGATACGTTGGAGACGTATCAGTAACTCGAAACAGGAGCTGCGGAATAAACGAAGATTGGCTAAGGACGAGGTGACGATGCACGTCGGAAATGGTTCCATGGTCGATGTGATCGCTGTTGGCACGCTACCTCTACATCTACCTTCGGGGTTAGTTTTAGATCTAAATAACTGTTATTTGGTGCCAGCATTGAGCATGAACATTATATATGGATCTTGTTTATTGCGATACGGTTATTCATTTAAAACAGAGAATAATGGTTGTTCTATTTATATGAGTAATATCTTTTATGGTCATGCACACTTGATGAATGGTCTATTTTGTTGAATCTCGATTGTAGTGATACACATATTCATAATATTGATGCCAAAAGATGTAAAGTTGATAATAATAGTGCAACATATTTGTGGCAACTGCCGTTTAGGTCATATTGGTGTAAAGCGCATGAAGAAACTCCATACGGATGGACTTTTGGAATCACTTGATTATGAATCATTTGATACTTGCGAACCATGCCTCATGGGCAAGATGACTAAAACTCCGTTCTCCGGAACAATGAAGCGAGCCAGTGACTTATTGGAAATAATACATACCGATGTATGCGATCCAATGAGTGTTGAGGCACGCGGCGGGTATCGTTATTTTCTGACCTTCACAGATGATTTGAGTAGGTATGGGTATATCTACTTGATGAAACACAAGTCTCAAACATTTGAAAAATCCAAAGAATTTCAGAGTGATGTGGAGAATCGTTGTAACAAGAAAATAAAGTTTCTACAATCTGATCCCGGAGGCGAATATTTGAGTTACGAGTTTGGCCTTCATTTAAAACAATGTGGAATTGTTTCATAACTCATGCCACCTGGAACACCACAACGTAATGGTGTGTCCGAAAATCGTAACCGTACTTTATTAGATATGGTGCGATCTATGATGTCTCTTACCGATTTACCACTATTATTTTGGGGCTATGCATTAGAGATAGCTGCATTCACGTTAAATAGAGCACCGTCTAAATCCGTTGAGACGACACCGTATGAACTATGGTTTGGCAAGAAACCTAAGCTGTCGTTTCCTAAAGTTTGGGGTTGCGACACCTATGTCAAAAGGCTTCAGCCTGATAAGTTTGAACCCAAATCGGAGAAGTGCGTCTCCATAGTATACCCTAAGGAAACAATTCGGTACACCTTCTACCACAGATCCGAAGGCAAGATCTTTGTTACCAAGAATGGAACATTTCTAGAGAAGGAGTTTCTCTCATAAGAAGTGAGTGGGAGGATAGTAGAACTTGATGAGGTAATTGTACCTTCTCTCGAATTGGAAAGTAACACATCACAGAAAACCGTTCTCGTGATGCCTACACCAACTAGAGAGGAAGCAAATGATAATGATCATGAAACTTCAGATCAAGTTGCTACTGAACCTCGTAGGTCAACCAGAGCACGATCTGCACCAGAGTGGTACGGTAATCCTGTCCTGGAAGTCATGTTACTAGACCATGGCGAACCTATGAACTATGAAGAAGCTATGATGAGCTCAGATTCTGATAAATGGCTTGAAGCCATGAAATCTGAGATAGGATCCATGTATGATAACAAAGTGTGGACTTTGGTGGACTTGCCTGATGATCGGCAAGCCATTGAGAATAAATGGATCTTCAAGAAGACGACAGACGCTGATGGTAATGTCACCATCTACAAAGCTCGACTTGTCACAAAAGGTTTTCGACAAGTTCAAGGGATTGACTACGATGAGACCTTCTCACCCGTAGCGATGCTTAATTCAGTCTGTATCATGTTAGCAATTGTCGCATTTTATAATTATGAAATCTTGCAAATGGACGTCAAAACTGCATTATTTAATGGATTTCTTAAAGAAGAGTTGTATATGATGCAACCACAAGGTTTTGTCGGTCCTAAAGGTGCTAACGAAGTGTGCAAGCTCCAGTGATCCATCTATGAATTGGTGCAAGCATCTCGGAGTTGGAATATACACTTTGATGAGGTGATCAAAGCATATGGTTTTATACACACTTATGGTGAAGCCTGTATTTACAAGAAAGTGAGTGGGAGCTCTATAGCATATCTGATATTATATGTGGATGACATATTATTGATCGGAAATGATATAGAATTTCTAGATAGCATAAAAGGATACTTGAATAAGAATTTTTCAATGAAAGATCTCGGTGAAGCTGCTTACATATTGGGCATCAAGATGTATAGAGATAGATCGAGACGCTTAATAGGACTTTCACAAAGCACATACCTTGATAAAGTTTTGAAGAAGTTCAAAATGGACCAGTCAAAGAAAGGGTTCTTGCATGTGTTACAAGGTGTGAAGTTGAGTCAGACTCAAAGCCCGACCACTGCAGAAGATAGAGAGAAAATAAAAGTCATTCCCTATGCTTCAGCCATACGTTCTATCATGTATGCTATGCTGTGTACCAGACCTGATGTGTGCCTTGCCATAAGTTTGGCAAGGAGGTACCAAAGTAATCCAGCAGTCACTACAAGAAATATGTCATCTTGCGACCATCACTATTGGTCACTGAAAGGTCATTGTTTTTCATTTGCGACCTTTTTTGACCAAAAATAGATGGTCAAAAGTTGACGGTCGTAAACTGAAATTAATGACCTTCTCTGTGAGAAGGTCATGGAAGGCCACGACCAAAACAAAAGGTCATGGATTCTACGACCTTCTATTGTGGTCATTGGCTGTCTGCCCAGGCCATGTCGGATCCCACGTGGCAATCTGACGTGGCAAAATTGCGACCAATTGAGAAGGTCGTTGATAAGATTCAGCCCGGTCCATTTCAATGTCTATATGGGCCGAGCCCAACAATTCATCCCATTTAGTATATTTATTTCTGTTAATTTTTGTCAGCTACATGGGCCAAGCCCAATTGGTCAGCCCATCAATTTTTATGCATGTTTGGCCTTTCAAGAATATAGGTACAATTTTGTGCAGCCCATTTCTAGTTTACATTCAGCTTTTTTATACACTGAAATAATAATTCAATCCTGGAGTTGGTCCAGTACTCTTTTCAGCCAGCCCATTCACATATTCGTACAAATGATCCTCCTTTTCGACAAATTTTGCAAATAATTTCATATTTTAGCACTAAATATGTTTACATTACAGGCCATAAAGCCCTACAAGATAGTAGCACTTGTTCCTATACAAAACTATCAAATGATACGTACAACAAAACAGAATACAGAAAATTTAGTTCAACAAAAATAAGTTTTCTTCCTCTTCCATCTTCCAGAACACACAACACCTGTGAAAATAAAGATGCCACAACAAAAATGGAAGGATCAGCCATTAGAAGCATAATGAATACAAGGGAAACAATCAAACTAAACAAATGAAATGCACGCACTGTGAAAATTTCGACAGCACAAATATTTTTTATATTACCATAACAAACAGACCTGTAATCTGATTCCATAAGACATATGGCATTATCAACAAGACAAAGCAAAATTTATAGTGCCAGCTCGGGAATAAGGCAAAGCATATTTTATAGTGCGAGCTTAGGATGCCACCATGCACACTCCAACAAACACTAAACGGTGGACAAGAGAGCAGGACACAACTGTACGTGGAAATGCCGCTACCCAGCGACAAAAGTAAGTTGGTCGGAGCCAAAGAGGGGTCTGCCAAAGGAGCCAACCATGCCGACGAGGATGAGGTAATCGCTGATCTTCTCTAGGTTCTCCTTGATCTTGTCCTCGAAGTTCTTCCACTCCAGGTTGTCCCGCTGCAGCTCGTCCTACACCGCCCAGAAACAAACAATTCATATCAACAACTGCATAGATCATCCCTTGTTTACTTATCTAGACCAGACACTACTACTTGTTTGCTTATCTAGACCAGACACTACTACTATTTGTGAATATAGCAAATGTAAAAAGAATGTAAATGGTAAACAACACTTGAGAATATAGCAACAGATTAAGAGCATATTGTTTAGCATCACACAAATAGTATCACAATGCTACAAGCAGCTATTAGGATAAAGTAGAGCTTCTACATTACATAGTCAAATATGAAGGACCAAGCAAACTGTTTCGGAAAAGACAAGTTACAGAGCAATCATGTATTGACCATCCTACTGGTAGCAAGGGCATAAAGATAATCACTTAAAAAGCAGTACCAACATGAGTAAATCACATACCAAAGTGCAATCTAATATCCCAGCTGCCAAAACACCATATCAAGATTCCGTACAGACAGAAAAAGAGCATGCGCTGCAGGACATATAAATATACCATGAGCATTATTCCTATAAGGGAAATCCCTGTAAATATTACAAACATGCCGTTGGTTACTAATCAGCCAGTGTAGTGTCATGGCTACCCAAGGAATCACCTAAACACACGGCCTCGAAGAGGATGGCCAGCGCTACCTGCACTAGAGTCACCATGTTGCCTGTAATTCGATCAGGACAAATACAATCAGTATCAGGATCAGAGGTTCAGAACAAGAATAGTGAAGGCATTTATGATATAAACAACAAGGAGATGATGCAAACTCTAACGAAGTAGGCACTGAGTAACAACAACTCCATTAAACTTAAGCTGCTGCTACCAGCATATACTAAATGGAACCAGAAGTATGTCGACTACTAGACAGCCGTGAATGATGCCCAAGAAAAAAGAATGCAAAAACACAAACGATAGAGCCACTAATTAACCACAAGTGAGTTATCTCAGAGGTGCTACTCAAGCACTTGGAACCAGTATAGCAAGATAGATTACAAAAAACAATTCAGCATAAACCATTGCAAGCATGACGAGGTATTTAATCTTTTACCTGCATTGCAATTTTCGGGATATGGAACCAGCCACTAAGAAAAGCTTAGGTGGAACATTCTTTAGGACTAGCTAATTCAATAATAAGCATATCATGGACTGGAACAATCTATACCACTGTGGATGTTGTTTTCCACTATATATCTCCAACAATACCACTAGTATCAAACTTGAAAAGAAATGCTTGACTATCTAGCTAGTTTCTGAAAAGATGAGGCATTAAGTGGTATCATCATTCTTTTAATAACTTGCATTGCAACATCCATGATCAATAGCTATGCACAAATGCAAGAAAATCTACACGAACTGCCCGGCTCTCTTAAATATTTTCTTCAAGTGGTTTCTTTACAGCTGAGTATATGTTGCAGTTGACAAAAGAAGATGTATTTGCAGTTGCCTGCCACTCTGGCATGATTATGTGCATCATGTAATTGACTATTTGTGCTTCAGTGCCGCAGTGAGCAGTGAGCTATGTACAGACATGAACTCTAGTATCCGGCAGATCAGAAGAGGAAGGACAGAACATGAACAACCTTCCATGGCGTCATGTACTAAACCTACAACATTCTGATTGTCCCATTGGAAACAAAAATTCCAATGGATTAAGCCACGTTTATACTAAACCTACCATATATTCCCATCTAATTTATTCCAATGGATTATGCCACGTTAGTACTGAACCTACAACATTCTAATTACCTGCAACAAATCAGTAGCATACATGACATCAAAGGGATGCAAACTAGATAATTTAGTAGTCTTATACATCATAGAATAGTAGGCATTCTAACTTGCAGCAGCAAATCAGTAGCTAGATGACCATCAACAACACAAATCAGCTCGAACAAATCAACAGTCAGTCAGTCAGTTAGGTGTAAGCTGCCCATGTGTACAGAAACAAGAACATATGGATCAATATGCATTAGCAGCAACAGAAATTGACCCTAGCTAATCGGGTTGTAGCTCATCCATGGCAGGGAACCACATCACATGTCAGTCGAGGGAAACCAACATCAACCAGAGGCAAAAGGGGGCAGGCGGGGCGGCTCACAATGTTTGGGCGTCGATGGTGAGGCCGGAGAGGCTGATGTAGAGCTTGCAGTGGATCTTGAAGGCCCGTTGGAAGTCGGTGGCGACGGTCTACAGCTGCACACCGAGGCGGTAGTCGCTGGCGATGGCGAAGCAGTTCTTCCCCACCATCTCCACAATGGGGGAGCCGTTGTACTCGAAGATCTGCGCGGGGGCGAGGGGAGCGGGCCGTCAGGCGGGGTGGGAAATCAATATCTTACCCACTAGAGGTAGGTAGAAGAAGAATGTGAGGGGTCTGACCTGCTGCTGCACATCTTGCAGGCTCGTCATGACCATGGCCATGGGAGAAAGAGATGGGCCGCCTCGACAGCGGTGGCTCCTCTGCACTGACCGGAGAGGAGACAAGCAGCGGCATCTGGGGCGAGGAAGAAGGTCGGCGCGGGAGCAGCCGTCTCTATCGCTGGATTGGGGTCACCGAAAGTGTAGGTGGTGGACCTGTCAATCTGGATTGAGGAGAGGGAGGCCGCGCGCTAGATCTGGATCGAGGAGAGGGAGGTCGTGCGCTAGATCTGGATCAAGGAGAGGGAGGCCGCGTGCCGGAGGGGAGGGAGGGAGGGGCAGAGCGTGGTGATCTTGGAGCACACTGGATCTTGCCAGAGGGGAGGGAGGGAGGAGAGCGAGGGGAGGGGTGGGTGGCGGCAAGGGGAGGGGAGGTGGGAGGGATCGGGGAGTGCTAGGGTTCGCGGGGGACGAGGGAGGAGTGCGGGCTATGGCTTGTGGGTTGTTGGGCTAGGTGGGGTGAGAAGGTGAGAGGGAGTGTTGCCGTTGGATCCGGGTGGATCGGACGGTGCTCGATCCATGATCCGCGTGACATGCCTATGAACCAATCAAAACAGAGTACATGTGTGCAACGTCCATGACCATCTAAGTAGGTCGTAATCGGCTAAAAATAAAGTGCAGATCTCTTTGGCTAAGAGAACTGACTCTTTTGGCACCATTTGTCGGCGGTTCCCCTCCGGCGGTGACTTCTTGGTCGTCGGCGGTGAGGAGGGTCGTCGGATCCCGCGTGTGTGGATCATTTAGCTTTAGGTTTTAGGGTCCTAGTAGCTTAATTAGGTTTTTGGATCATTCGACGTCTCGACTTCGGGGGCGGGGGCGGCAATACTGAATAAAGAAGCTCTGGATTTCTATCCGGCAAGGCCGCCAACAAGGACCTCGGCACGTAGAAGAGCGGGGCATCGAGGAGGTGGTCGCGAGCGAGGAGTTCGTCATCGTGACTTTCCTGGTGACCGAAGACCCGTAGTCATACCCGCCGTTTTGAAAACATTTTGAAAGAAAATCAAAAAAAACTTTCGCATTGTGGCATTATATCTGACCTAGTTCAGAGGAAAAATAATAAACTTTAACTACAGTAAATGTCTTAAAATGTGTTCTGAGAAACGAGCTATCATGTGTGGAGATCAATGGCTTTCAAGCCAAATGATCAATCTTATGGCCACATTCATGGCATAGTTTGTTCAAATGATCTCATATTGTGCACAAGGGTGCATCTTGGAATTCCAAACAATGTTGCCTAAGGGAGTTTTCATTTTCTTTGCATGGAAAATTCATTTTCCATTTTCTGAGTGCCCGAAATGAGTTTTTTGTGAAGGACCTACCATATATTTGTTGCAAAATTGGACCAAATCAATTTTATAAAATACTAGGACATATTTAGTTCACAATTGACCAAATGGTTAGGTGTCAAAAGCTTTGATCCACCTCTGGTGAAAAAGACAAATTTCCGCCGATTTAGTTGGAAGCGGGTCAAATTTGAACTGCAGCTGCCTCATAGTTTGCTCTTTATTTTTTCCAAAAATCATTTCTAGGTACATAAGTATATATTTAATCAGAGAAACATCAAAAGCTTTCCAAGATTCAACCACTAGCTAGGAACGGTCAAGCCCGTCGTTTTGACCGCATTTTGAAATGGGCTTAAAAAATTCAAAAAAAATCAAAAAATTGGAAAACCTTCGCATTGTGTCATTATATGTGACCAAGTTTCCAATAAAAATAATAAACTTGTAATACGGCAATTATTTTAAAAAAGTGTTCTCAGAAATGAGCTATCATGTGTGAAGATTCATGGCTTTCAAGCCAAATGATCAACCTTATGGCCACATTCATGGCATAGTTTGTTCAAATGATCTCATATTGTGCACAAGGGTGCATCTTGGAATTCCAAACAATGTTGCCTAAGAGAGTTTTCATTTTCTTTGCACGGAAAATTCATTTTCCATTTTTTGAGTGCCCGAAATGAGTTTTTTTAAGGACCTACCATATATTTGTTGCAAAATTGGACCAAATCAATTTTCTAAAATACTAGGACGTATTTAGTTCACAATTGACCAAATGGTTGGGTGTCAAAAGTTTGGATCCACCTCTGGTGAAAAAGACAAATTTACGCCGATTTAGTTGGAAGCGGGTCAAATTTGAATTGCAGTTGCCTCATAGTTTGCTCTTTATTTTTTCCAAAAATCATTTCTAGGTACATAAGTATATATTTAATCCTAGAAACATCAAAAGTTTTCCAAGATTCAACCACTAGCTAGGAACGGTCAAGCCCGCCGTTTTGACCGCATTTTGAAACGGGCTTAAAAAATAAAAATAAATCAAAAAATTGGAAAACCTTCGCATTGTGTCATTATATGTGACCAAGTTTCCAGGAAAATAATAAACTTGTAATACGGCAATTATTTTTAAAAAATGTTCTCAGAAATGAGCTATCATGCATGAAGATTCATGGCTTTCAAGCCAAATGATCAACCTTATGGCCACATTCATGGCATAGTTTGTTCAAATGATCTCATATTGTGCACAAGGGTGCATCTTGGAATTCCAAACAATGTTGCCTAAGGGAGTTTTCCTTTTCTTTGCACAGAAAATTCATTTTCCATTTTTTGAGTGCCTGAAATGAGTTTTTTGTGTGAAGGACCTACCATATATTTGTTGCAAAATTCGACCAAATCAATTTTATAAAATACTATGCCATATTTAATGCACAATTGACAAAATGGTTGGGTGTCAAAAGTTTTGATCCACCTCTGGTGAAAAAGACAAATTTCCGCCGATTCAGCAGGAAGCGGCTCAAATTTGAACTGCAGTTGCCTTATAGTTTGCTCTTTATTTTTTCCAAAAATCATTTCTAGATACATAAGTATATATTTAATCATAAATACATGGTTTGGTGGTGATACGTCGAGGTTTGGACGGTGGCCGAGGGCCCCAACTCCAGAGTGCGTAAACTCGCATGACTGCCGCGTGGTCACCGCGTGACCGTGGCATTGCCCTGCGTTCTGGACGGCATAGGCGTGTCTAGTGGGTTGGGAACTCCCCAGGTAGGTGCTAGGAAGAAAATGACAACAGAAGAATCTAACAAGGAGACCGAACTATGCTCAAACATGAATTAGCAGCCAAGTGTTTGATTAGCGGTACGGGAAATGGACATGGCCAATGGGCGTGAGTTTTGCTGAGGATGATCATCTACTAAGAAGACTGTCTTCACAAATTTTCAGCTCAAATGGAGGAGCTTAGGTGGCATTTGCTTTGCAACGTACCACACTGGACAAAAATATGAATGTTGAAGCTAGACTCGAATGAATGAATGGATTGATCTGAAATTCGGAGGAGGATGATAATTTGGGCATGTGAAGCCACTTAAAAAATTTCATACCATTTGGATACATAAAAATGGTACTTCCTTCACAGTGCTCTCCACTGAACAAAAAATTGGGAAAAATGCTGAGGGAAATTGGCTAGAATAAATGAGCTAAAATTTGGTGGAGGGAGGTTCTATGGGCAGGGTCATGTCGTGGTAATTTTTCAGAAATTATAAATTAACATAAATAATAGTTGCTTCACAAACTGAAAATATCACTAGAAACAAAGATTGGATGCTGAGCTCACATGTATTGTTAGATGGGGCTCAAATTTCGTGGAGAGCTGTGATTTGGGAATATAGAAGATGTGGCAAAAATTCAGCTCATTAGGATATGCCTAGCCAGTACTTTCTTCACAACAGTTCGAGCTGAACAAAAACTTTGGAAATTTGCCGAGGAAGATTTACCAGGCAAATGGAGTTGAATATTGTCATGAGGCAATGATTTGGATAGTAAAGAATGCCCAATTTTTTTGGGAATTTTGGGAATGACAGAAATATAGGTTGTTTCACAACCTAGGGAAAAAATTGACACATGGACATGACACATAGGCAAAACTGATGAGGTGGCGCCTTGTCATAGCAATCCACCACAATATACAAGGTTATGACCGTCTATATTGGTCATGATCAGCTAGAAATAAGGCAGCGGACCAGTGTTGTCTGCTTCATGACCATTTCGTGTAAGGAAATTACGACCTTTCTGACCAAAATGGTCGTTATAGTTTAGGGTTTGGAGCCCCCCGAATAGCTTTTGGCCAATTGGTCTCAAATGGTCATAGATTTATGACCAATTCTTCCAGGGTCACTGACAGAAGGTCACAAGTTGACATATTTCTTGTAGTGAGTGGATCACTGGACAGCAGCCAAGAACATCCTGAAGTACCTGAAAAGGAACAAGGACATGTTTCTCGTTTATGGAGGTGACGAAGAGCTCGTCGTAAATACATCGATGCTAGCATCGACATTGATCCGGATGACTCAAAGTCACAAACCGGATACGTATTTATATTGAATGGTGGAGCTGCCAGTTGGTGTAGTTCCAAGCAAAGCGTCGTGGCGGGATCTACGTGTGAAGCGGAGTACATAGCTGCTTTGGAAGCAGCTCATGAAGGAGTCTAGATGAAGGAGTTCGTATCCAATCTGGGTGTAATACCTAGTGCATCGGGTCCAATGAAAATCTTTTGTGGCAACACTGGAGCAATTGCCTTGGCGGAGGTATCCAGGTTTCACAAGAGAACCAAACACATCAAGAGATGCTTCGACTCTATTCGTGAAAAGGTCAAGGATGGAGACATAGAAGTTTGCAAAATACATACGGATCTGAATGTAGCAGACCCGTTGACTAAGCCTCTTCCGCGAGCAAAACATGATCAGCACCAAGACTCCATGGGTGTTTGATTCATTACATTGTAATCTAGATTATTGACTCTAGTGCAAGTGGGAGATTAAAGGAAATATGCCCTGGAGGCAATAATAAAGTTGTCATTTTATATTTCCTTATTCATGATAAAGGTTTATTATTCATGCTAGAATTGTATTGATCGGAAACTTAAATACATGTGTGAATAAATAAACAAAATACCGTGTCCCTAGTAAGCCTCTACTAGACTAGCTCGTTGATCAAAGATGGTCAAGGTTTCCTAACCATAGACATGTGTTGTCATTTGATAACGGGATCACATCATTAGGAGAATGATGTGATGGACAAGACCCATCTGTTAGCTTATCATATTGATTGTTTAGTTTATTGCTATTGCTTTCTTAAGGTCAAATACATATTCCTTCGACTATGAGGTTATGCAACTCCCGGATATGGGAGGAATACCTTGTGTGCTATCAAACGTCACAACATAACTGGGTGATCATAAAGATGCTCTACAGGTATCCCCGAAGGTGTTTGTTGAGTTGGCATAGATCCAGATTAGGATTTGTCACTCCAAGTATCAGAGAGGTATCTCTGGGCCCTCTCGGTAATACACATCATAAGAAGCCTTGCAAGCAAAGTGACTAATGAGTTAGTTGCAAGATGATGTATTATGGAATGAGTAAAGAGACTTGCCGGTAATGAGAATAAACTAGGCATGAAGATACAGACGATCGAATCTCGGGCAAGTAACATACCGATGGACAAAGGAATTACGTATGTTGTCATAACGGTTCGACCGATAAAGATCTTCGTAGAATATGTAGGAGCCAATATGGGCATCCACATTCCGCTATTGGTTATTGATCGGAGAGGTGTCTCGGTCATGTCTACATAGTTCTTGAACCCGTATGGTCTGCACGCTTAACGTTCGTCGACGATATAGTGTTATATGAGTTATATGATTTGGTGAACGAATGTTGTTCGGAGTCCCGGATGAGACCACAGACATGACGAGGAGTCTCTAAATGGTCGAGAGGTAAAGATTGATATATAGGACGATGATATTCGGACACCGGAAGAGTTTTGGGATGCACCGGGTAGTCATCGGGTCACCGGAAGGGGTTTCGGACACCCCCCCCCCCCGTAGGTATATGGGCTAAATGGGCCAAGGTGGGGACAGACTAGCCCACAGGGGGCTGGTGCGCCCCTCTCCCTGTCCGGCTAGCCCTAGGGAAGGAAAAGGGGAGGGCTAGCCCCTCCTGCCTTCCCCTTCTCATGGGACAAAGGAAGGGGGGCTCCTCCCTCCCGTGCCTTTCCCCCGCACCTAAACATGGCAGGGGGGCGCCACTTGGGAGGAGACCCCAAGTAGGATTCGGCCTACTTGGGGCGCCCTCCTGGCTGCTCCCTCCTCCCCCCACCTAAATATATGTGGGAGGGGGCGTCTAGCACACCAGAACATTGTCTTAGCCGTGTGTGGCGCCCCCCTCCACCGTTTACACCCCCGGTCATATTTTTGTAGTGCTTAGGCGAAGCCCTACGGAGATAGCTTCACCATCGCCGTCACCATGCCATCGTGCTGACTCATCCACTACCTTTCCGTCTTGCTGGATCAAGAAGGTGGAGGACGTCATCGAGCTGAACGTGTGCTAAACGCGGAGGTGTCGTATGTTTGGTACTCGATCGTTTGGAACGCGAGGAAGTTCGACTACATCAACTGCGTTGTTAAACGCTTCCACTTACGGTCTACGAGGGTACGTAGACACACTTTCCCATCTCGTTGCTATGCATCTCCTTGATAGATCTTGCGTGTGCGTAGAATTTTTTTGTTCTCCATGCAACGTTTCCCAACATTTCTTAGATCCCACATGTGAGTAGAAGTATATCTTTTTTTATGTCTCTTGAAATATTGATACTCCCACGATGGGCAGGGATGCATTTACTTATTGATGAAGGTTGTTGGTCTCACATGTGAACTCGCCACCAACTCTAATCTTCATAAGTAGAAAGATATGTTTACACCCATTCTAGATGCAAGTGCTAGAACTCCAAATAGAAAAATTAGATATATTTTTATTCCGAAAGTGCAAAATAGTATGCCAAACTCACTTGCAAATCCTTTCTTGGATTCGGTATTATATAGCTAACCACTCTTCTTGCATGTTGTGAAGGAGGTAAATCCTATATCAAAACTAAAAAAGATAGGCATTTCATGGCAAAAAAGGGTCAATAAGCACAGAGGCAATGACAGGAAACCACTATTAGAAACAAGAAGTAGGTCCGACAACGGTATGATACTTATCCAAATAGCATGCATGTAAATTGTAGAACTGCATGACTTATGATAATTTGTATTTTATTTATATTTAGATAGGGCAATAAATCAATATGGTTGCAACATATGATATGGGTGTATTCAACACACATATAATTGGTTGAATTTTTTAATTTGACATTTTCTACACAAATGCGAAGTTTCCATCATAGTAAACTATGGGTAAATCATGAGCCACCTTGCACATTACAAAAAAACGGCAAAATGGTGAAGACATTGTTGGGGAACGTAGCAATAATTCAAAATTTTCCTACGTGCCACCAAGATCAATCTAGGATATGCTAGCAACAAGAGAGAGGGAGTGCATCTTCATACCCTTGAAGATCGCTAAGCGGAAGCGTTACAAGAACGCGGTTGATGGAGTCGTACTCGCGGCGATTCAAATCGCGGAAGATCCGATCTAGCGTCGAACGGATGGTGCCTCCGCGCTCAACACACGTACAGCCCGGGGACGTCTCCTCCTTCTTGATCCAGCAAGGGGAGAGGAGAAGTTGAGGTAGAACTCCAGCAGCACGACGGCGTGGTGGCGGAGGAGCTCGTGGTTCTCCGGCAGGGCTTCGCCAAGCACTACGGAAGAGGAGGAGGAGTTGGATAGGGGGAGGGCTGCGCCAGGGGAAGGGTGCGGCTGCCCTCCCACCCCCTCACTATATATAGGGGCAAGGGAGAGGGGGGCCGGCCTCCTCAGATCCCATCTAGGGGAGGGGCGGCGGCCAGGGAGGGGAAACTTGCCCCCCAAGCCAAGGGAGCGCCCCCTTTAGGGTTTCCCCTCAACCCTAGGCGCATGGGCCCTAGGGGGGATGGCGCCCAGGCCACTTAGGGGCTGGTTCCCCTCCACATACAGCCCATAGGGCCTTCCAGGGCAGGTGGACCCTCCGGGTGGACCCCCGGAACCCTTTCGGTGGTCCCGGTACAATACCGGCAAACCCCCGAACACTTCCGGTGACCGTATGAGGACTTCCCATATATAAATCTTCACCTCCGAACCATTTTGGAACTCCTCGTGACGTCCGAGATCTCATCCGGGACTCCGAACAACCTTCGGTAACCACATACTATTTCCCATAACAACTCTAGCGTCACCGAACCTTAAGTGTGTAGACCCTACGGGTTCGGGAACCATGTAGACATGACCGAGACATCTCGCCAGCCAATAACCAACAGCGGGATCTGGATACCCATGTTGGCTCCCACATGTTTCACGATGATCTCATCGGATGAACCACGATGTCGGGGATTCAATCAATCTCGTATACAATTCCCTTTGTCCATCGGTATGTTACTTGCCCGAGATTCGATCGTCGGTATTCCCATACCTTGTTCAATCTCGTTACCGTTAAGTCTCTTTACTCATTCCGTAACGCATGATCCCGTGGCTAACTCCTTAGTCACATTGAGCTCGTTATGATGATGCATTACCGAGTGGGCCCAGAGATACCTCTCTGTCATACGGAGTGACAAATCCCAGTCTCGATTCGTGCCAACCCAACAGACACTTTCGGAGATACCTGTAGTGCACCTTTATAGCCACCCAGTTATGTTGTGACGTTTGGTACACCCAAAGCATTCCTACTGTATCCGGGAGTTGCACAATCTCATGGTCTAAGGAAATGATACTTGACATTAGAAAAGCTTTAGCAAATGAACTACACGATCTTGTGCTACGCTTAGGGTTGGGTCTTGTCCATCACATCATTCTCCTAATGATGTGATCCCGTTATCAATGACATCCAATGTTCATGGTTAGGAAACCATGACCATCTATTGATCAACAAGCTAGTCAACTAGAGGCTTACTAGGGACATATTACGATTTATGTATTCACACATGTATTACGGTTTCCAGTTAATACAATTATAGCATGAACAATAGACAATTATTATGAATAAGGAAATATAATAATAACCACCTTATTATTGCCTCTAGGGCATATTTCCAACAGACATACCTTGCTTGCCAACTTAGCTCCATGCATACGTGCACTATCAACATATTCTCTGTTATAAGTGATAATATATTAATATAAAATTAATACCAAGTACACTCGATCTATGCAACAACATAACCTTAAAAGCTTGTAAAGACATGAGGTTGCACATTACTAAATAATTAAAAACAAACAAAACAAACATGTCCTACAGAAGCCATGCCAAAACAATTAACAACACATAGGAACAATCATCAACATTGACCACCACTAACTACAATGCCTGGATCGTGACAATGGTTGTCTTGCAATGGCTACTCACCATTGTCGGATTCGACCATATAAGTCTAGACAATGGATTTCAATTTTAAAAGGCAAAGGCCAGAAAGGGTGTCATAATTTTTTTTCATTCTTCTAAATATAACTGCCTAATTTAAACAGGATTATTAAAACCAGTGGTGTCCAATATCGACAAAAAAACATTGGTGTCTTTTATGCTATGCTACCTTTGTCCAGTTGGACTAGTACTAATCTCTCTAATCATAGCACCAAGCTTCGATAACCCATTCTTGCCAATAAAATTGCTTGTTTTTAACATCACAATGTCAATATTCTTGAGAAAAACAAAAACACCACAAAATGTCAGTTTAGAGATAACACCACATGATAGCAATCATGCTCATCGTCCGAAGCATGACTGACGACTTCACGTCCAAAACTTCAACGACCATTACCCGTTTTACCAACCAACATTAAACATTCAAAAGCAATTGTCGCTTCTCTTCGAACATTCCCGGTGATAAAACCCCAGCCACCAGAGTCTAACGTTTTATAGAACACTCTGTTGGGACATTTCTAGAAGAAATTAGTGGAGGAGATAAGAACAACTACAGTAACTAGGCAAATTTGACCCTATAAACGTCCGTGGACAGCGCTGGCTTGCCCCTCATTTGTCGGTCCGAACAACAACATCCCTCATATTCAAATTCTCATTTTCAACAAACACATGCCCGTAGATCATATAGCACACTGCCAGTTCATCACCAATTCAACAATTCAACACAACCAGAATAAACCACGATTCAACAATTGAACACATGCCAAAATAACATCCAATGTTTCATTCATAGGCGATACATGAATGAATCAATCGCCTCGATTGTTGCACTCATTGATTTTCTTCTTCATGTTCTTGAACACTTCTTGCCTTTCCTCATCCAAGAGAGTGTCCTACAACATGAACATCAACTCGTTCATCTCCCTCGCAAGCCTTAACTTATCTTTCTTGAGCTCAATTGATTCCTATATCTTGGCCCTTTCAAGTTTACATTTTTCCCATTTGTCTTGCTTCTACATGTCGATCTTGTACCTCTCAATGCTAAACCTCTCATGTACCCTCTCTCGGTCAAAAAACATCATCTCCTTTTTCATATCCAAGAAGAGTTTGTACCTCTCCTCCTTGGTGGAAAAAATGCAGACATTTTACTTGTCAAGCCGTCACGCGCGAACCTATCCTTCTCCCACTTTTTTCCATGACCTGACGGTTCCTCTTTAGCACAGTCTCTTGTCTATCCACCCCTCCACTTGGATCGTCGGAGTCATCGCCAAATCCAATAGATTGTTGGGAGACCAAGCCATTGTTTTCTTCATCTTATTGATAGGGTTTTTGAGCTCATCAACAATGAATTGTCACTTCAGTTTCCCATTCAATTTTAACCAACAATGGCACAGTAAGTGAATGACTTTTTCTGGGTTCGTTGTTACAAAGTGTCCACCAACCCCATCTTCTTAACAGGGTTTTTGAGCTCATCAACAATGAGTTGTCACTTTAGTTTCCCATTCAATTTCAACCAACAATGGCACAGTAAGTGAATGACTTTTTCAAGGTTTGTTGTTACAAATTGTCCACCAACGCTGTCTAGCAAACAAAAACACTCAAGAAAACACAATAAACAAAGCTAGCAATAGGAATGATGACAATGTGAAGCAAGTAAAACTTACATGGTTGTTGACTCCAACGTCACTTTGATTTTTCGGCCAACCACTTGCGAATAAAAACCTCAAAACTTGTTGACACTATGTTGGATGGTGGCCCATCTATGTTGAAGAGATCCCTCATTGCGGATGTTATGGACAGCAACCAGTTCCACATAACGCTTTTGTTCATGGTAATGTTTATTAATTTTTTGTCAATACGTTGTGCCCTTTTGTTTGGTTCCACAAATAGGATCCATGTTTGTGTCCAACCAAGATTCACACAACAAATTATCTTGATGGGTTGTGAATGTTCGTTCAAGGTTGTCAGAATCGCGATTCTACTATACGATTCTACGACTTTACGATCCAAAATAACCCCTTTGATTCTATGATCTTAGTTCATAGAATCTACATTTCTACGATCCTGATAGTGAAGATTCTACGATTTGCGATCCTACCATTGGAGCTCTTATCCGATTCAAAATCACGATTCTGACAAGTCTTCTTGCCTTTGGTGCCTTTTTTAGTGCCCGATGTTTGTCAAGCGTGGAAGAAAGGGGAATTAATATCATCCAAGTCATAATGTGTAATCTCTTGACCATCATTTAACATGTTCATCATGCATGTGTCCTAAAATATGCATCACAATGAACCTACCATCCCAAAATTGATCTGACTAATGCATATGAGCCAAACAAAGCCAGCGATCCCATCGTATATGCAACAAACAAAGAATCCCAATGGTATATCCATCTATCGCATATGGGGCAAAAAATATCTACCTGTCTTGGTGGGTCATTTCATCAGATACTCCGTGGGCAAGCCCGGCGCCGGTGTTTCCCAATGTTGTGCGTGGCGGCGAGTCATATGTCGTCTCCTGGGCGGCGTCATGTTCCGTCTAACCATCCAGATTGCCTGGCCATTGGGAAGCCGGAACGGCGTCACGCGCAACCGAGGATGGGTACCTTCTCACGGATAGGCCGGATGGCGTGGAGGCGGGCACCGGAGCGGACCCAACCAAGTCCATGTCTTCTTTGCTGGTGGGTACCTTCTCTGCAGCTTCGCAGTTGCGCTGTTGGGCACACCACTCCCTTCGAGCGACGGTTTCCGCCTTGCTTGCGACGCTCGGGACCCCCACGGACTCCGCCAGGCCATCGTCCGTGGTGGTGGGGGGCGGGGTAGTGGGTGTCGACATCTAGGATGGTGGCGCGGACGCGAAGGAAGGGTAGAGAAGGGCGACGGCTCAGAGGCGGGAAATGAAGGACGAACGCAGGAGCAGAGCGGTTGATTTGATGGACTTGATCAAACTGGAATTTGGAGTAGGGCCGACACGTCGGGTCCAACATGACGAACATGTCTAGGTGGCCCCAGTCGCCTCACATATGGGCTTGATTTGAGAGATTACAGAGGACCCGATTGGATGATGTTTTTGTGACTGGTCGGCGTCCGGCTATTCGCCTTGAACATTTAGAGAGAAAGTGAAGGGTTCGATTGTAGATGCTTTAACCACCGATGCATTGTAGCACCTCTCTCCTAACTGAGACGTCGGTCCTTGACCCCAAAACTTAGACGCATACAGGGCCTTTTTAGCCACAACTGTTCACGGTCAGTAGCTTGTGTTGTGTGCATCTCATCAGTATAAATAAGTGAAAGGAGTCAGATGTCGTCGGGTGCGAACTTAATTTCTAAGACTGGTCATAGTGGGAGTAACATATTCCAAAAAAAATTGTTTATGTATCATGTATTTAATGAGAGAGAGAGGTGTTTGGAGTAACATAATATGTTACTGTAACATAGCGCATCCCAAAGCAAAATGAGTTTACATCTTACTAAATGATGGCTTGCATGATAACACATATGTTACTCCCCACTATGAAGGTGGTAACATAGACTAGTATTCCACTATGTCAGGCCAACTCCACCGCACGACCCCAAACGGACGTCTGTTTTGTCCGGATTCTGTCCGTTTAGGGTGGCAATGGGTGGCAAAATGGACATGCATGTCCGGGTTAAGTTGGAGGCACCCAACGCGCAGCTCGACCCCAAAACGTCCGCCTCGTTCTCGAGGCTCAACCACCCGCGAGCTCGCGCTCTCGCTCCGCCGGTGCAGCCGCCGCTGCCGAGCTCGCCCGCTCCGTGTCAGGGGGAAACGACACCTATGGGATCACTAGAATCCCCACTACGGTTGGCGGGGCGCGGGGTCGTGAGAAGAGCAGGTCTAACAGAAAGCACGCGGATCGTTTACCCAGGTTCGGGCCGCAAGGATGCGTAATACCCTAGTCCTGCTTTGGTGGATGTATTCTGTGTTCTTGTGTTCTTGAGCTAGCTACGGGGTGCAACTTGCCCAAAAGAGCCGAATCCCTCTCCAGTACGCCATGGGCCTCCTTTTATAGTCGAAAGGGGCTGCCACAGCGGCACATAGGAGGTGGAAAGGTCTACAGTGCTGCGAGCTTATCGCCCGTGTTACAGGACAAGATGCATTTAATGCATCGCTTAGGTGTCCCTTAGCTTTATCAGGGACTGGAACGAGGCCCGTCCCATCCGTTGCCGCCTCGCCTTGCTTCGACACGCGCACAGGCCAGTGATGCATGCGAGACCATGTAGGCAGGCAGGAAGCTGAGGTGGCGCGGTGGTGGAGCCTTCACAAAGATCTGCATACCACCACGCAGGCGCTTGCTGAGTTGGCGTAGAGGCCGCCCGTCGCCACGCAGGTGCCTGCCCAGCTGGTCGAGCTAGCAGCTGCTTGGGGACGGCGGTGGAGTCTTGGCCGGTGCGGGTCTGGCAGTGGCCCCGCTGATGTCCTCGGCAAGGGTCTTGCCGGGGGGCCCGGCAAGGGTCTTGCCGTGGCGTCGCAGTCGTCCCCGGCAAGGCGCTTGCCGGGGGTCTTGTGGATTCCCTCGGCTGGGATCCCACTGAGGGTCGCCGTCTTCTGGTCCTCATCTGATCTCACATGTTTATGATCTTGACAAAGATCTGCATGCCACCACAGTGGTGCTCCCGAGCCTTGGTTCCATCATAGTTGGTTGGGTCGGAACCCGTGGGCTCAAGGGTGGCTCGCTCTGTTGGTGTTGGGCAAGTTGCCCCGGCAAGGCTCTTGTCGGGGCTGCGGAGGCCGCCCCGGCAAGGGCCTTGCCGGGGGGGTCCACTTCGCCCTCTTGCTCTTTGGTGTTTCTGGTCTTGGCGTTGCCTTGTTTGTCTTGGGCTTCAGCTTCTCCCCGGCTTCCCTCCCTTGCCCTGCTAAGTGTGGCCGTGGCGCGTGGCTCCGACTGCCCATGCACAAGTAAAGGGGTACAAGGGAGTGCCCCTACTTTTGTACACCGACTGGAGCCCCCGGGCCTGGGCCACACATAAGCGCGACACGTTGTAGGGCCAGGCCCAGAACGGTGCGTGGGCAGGTGGGGCGGATTTTTACCGCAGTAACTGTTCCGTCCGCTGCGCTTCTCCACGACCCGCGTTGAACGCACGACGTGGAGGGGCGTGCGTGACGTGCGGGTCATGCGCGATGCGGTTCCCGCACGCATGCGTCACGTCACAGTTAATGGGTAAGGAGACGGCCCGCGCCTTCCCCGTAAAAAGGGATAACCGCGGGCGCGCTGCCCACTTTACCTCCCTTCCTGCGTCTTCTCCAATCTCAGAACCGCTGCTCCCTTTCTCCTTCCTTCCCAAGCTTCCTCCTTTGCTCGCCGCCGCTGTGTCTTCGCTATCTTCTGTCCCCCGCCCCTTGTAGCCGCCATGGCCCCCAAATCCACCAAGGGCAAGGGAGTGGCCAAAGATGACGGGGCGACGGAGCCGCCGGAGAGTGCGTTGGCGGCGCAGCGGACGCAGCTCGCCTACTTCCCCTCGACGGTCGATGTGTTCGAGCTCTGGGACTGCTTCAAGCCCCTGTAGGGGTGCAAGACGGGGGGAAAGACGACGGGGCATCCAGCCACGCGCGTCATCCCCGCAAATTGCGCCGAGGCCGCCCCAAATCGGTATCCATTCTTTGTTAATTACTTCTCTTGCGGCCTCTGCCCCCCTTCTCTGATTTCTTCAACGATGTCATGCACACCTACGGCTTCCACCTTTTGGATTTTACTCCAAATGTCGTGGCGTGCATGGCTCTTTTCACGCACCTCTCCGAGGGCTTCGCCCGGGTGCATCCCAACACGGTGCTCTTCCGCCACTACTTCTTCCCTCGGATCCAACCGGGGGGCGCCATTTCCGGTTGCGTCGCCTAGATCCCATGGTCCAAGGGGACATACCTGGAGGGTGCCATGAAGGAGAGATGGGAAGAATGGCGGGGCCGGTGGTGCTGGATTGAAGAGAAGGACCCGCTGGACTTTTGCCGGGTCCATGATGCGCCACCGGTTCGCCGGGGCGACTGGAGCGACATTGACGCCGACGATGCGAAGCTCACGGTCGCCACCACCAGGATCCTTCGTCTTACCGAGGCCGGGCTCACCCTTCATATGATCGGGGCGGATTTCATCCGCCGCCGAATCACTCCGCTGCATAACAAGGGGAGACCGGCCTGGCTCTTCACGAACGCCGCCGACATCATGAGGCTTCGCCCCGGCCTCGACCACAACTTCACGGTGATGGGGCATGCCCACTTCTGCCAGCGGCTCTTCCAGCTCGACGTGAACCGCGACGGCGAGGTTGAGCAGACCGGCAAGGCCGCGAGGGCCGCCGCGAAGGCCGGCAAGGTCGCCAAGGGGCCCTTGTTCAAGTTGCCGGCAAGAGTGGTCCTGCTGAGCAACAACTCGTGCCGGACCGACATCATCGCCATGATGCCGGACTTCAACACGCATGGCCTTGACCCGAGCTGGGTTGAGCCGGAGGAAATTCAAGTATAGGAGTTCTTCGACACCTTGCATGAGGGGTACGTCACCGCCGAGTCGCGGCTCGTCCAGGACACCACCCAGGCGGAGGTGGACTACATCGCCGCCAGGGCGATGGAGGCAAAGCTTGCCGAGGAGGCCGGCAGCGCCGGTGGCGTGGAGGACAAGGCCGCGGCGGAAGCGGAGGAGAAAGAGCTCGCCCAGTGGGCGGAGGCCGCTGGGGAGGCCAGCAGCGCCGGCACCGGGGCTCCTCTCGTTGAGGATGTGGTCGACGAGTCGTCGGAGGAGGAGGCCGAGGCTGTTGACCCTCTGGCCACAGGGAGAGGGCGAGTCCTGCGGCGGGCCACTTCTGGCGAGCAGGTCCGGCCCGTCAAGGCCGCGCAGCGGCCAAAGGCTTCGGAGGAGTCCGCGCGTCAGACGAGGGCCGCGGCGGTGAAGAAGGTGGTGAAGGCCGCGATGGCGAAGAAGAAAGCATCTGCCTCCTCTTCATCCAAGCGCGTCCAGACTCCGCCCTCCTCCCCTCCTCCGGCAGACGTCGATGCGGAGGTCACCTTTGACTTCGGGTCCCTTAGCCCAAGAAGGAAGAGGAAGGCAACAGAGGAGGAGGTGGATGACGAGTAAGTATCTTGTTCCTTTTTTGTCATCTCCGTCTCCTCAATCTATGCCGCTTGTCTTGACTCGTTTTCACCTTTGCAGGGATGCGGAGACGCTGGCCCAGAGGGTGAAGAGGGCCAAGGCCTCGGCAGGTGGCCAGCCCCTGGTGGGTACTTCGAGGGCGCCACTGGTGGTGTTGAGCAGCCCGGACAACAGCCCCCGGCACAGCCCCCAACATAAGTTCATCACTCACCCCTCGTCAACATGTGTTGGGGGCACGATCTCTTGGTGCTGACCTTGCCGTGGTCGCAGGAGGAGGACAGAAGCGGGAGGAGCCACAGAGGGCTACCCCCAACACGTCGCCCCCATCGACCACGCCGCCCCGAGGGGCGTCCCCGGCAAGGGCGCCATGCACCGAGCCCACGCACATGGAGGAGGAGGAGAACTCGGGCGCCGGTGGCTTCGCCTCGGCGCCAAATGTTGGCGGGGAGGGGACCTCTGCTTTCCAGCCCGGCGCCGGTAAGTCGTTCGCCTCTCGTTCTTGTTCTTTTTCTTCCCTTGCTGGCTCTTGGTCTTGGCTTTGTCTCATCCCCTTCTTGGTATCTAGATCGTCCGTCGGCGGACCAGGAGGACATAGACACCGTCATCGAGGACGTTGCCAAGGCCGCCGAGGCGGAGGCCGAGAAGATCGCCGCCGAGGGCGCTGGTGAGGATGCCGCCAAGGGGCCTGTAGGGGAGCCCGGCAAGGGACCCGCCGGGAAGGCCGGCAAGGCCGCCGCCAAGGAGGAGGTGGTTGATGACCAGCCTTCCTCCTCCGTCGCCTCTGGCTCCGACAGGTATCTGAGGGTGAGTGACGACCTTTTCGTCCACCTTCCACGGGCGTCCAGCTCCAGGGCGCCCATCGAGGGAGAGGTGTTCGACGAAGAGGTGCTCGCCGCTGCCGGGCTCGAGGTCGTCGACGAGCCGAGCACCGGTGGCGACGGCTCTCATGAAGAGCGGCTTCTCCGGGCCATGGGCGCCAATTTCCGGAAGCTCTAGACGCTCCACCACGCCTGCCTGGACAAGGCCAAGTCCAGGATGGCAACGGTGGACAAGGCGAAGGCGGGCCTCAAGGTGCGCATCGCCGAGGCGCAGACTTGGTTCCGCCAAGCTAGCGAAGAGCTGAAGGCCGCCCAGGGCGAGCTGGCCAAGCGCGACGTGGAGCTCACCATGAAGCGGACCGACATCAAGAAGGCCCAGGAGACGGCGGAGAGCTTGGCCGCCGCAGCCGAGGCCGCTCGGACCCAGCACCAGACCGCGCTGAACTCCCAGGAGGAAGACCTCGCCAAACGCGAGGCGGACCTCGATGCCAAACTCCGCGCCAAGGACGAGGAAGTGGAGAAACTCGTCGTGCAGCGGACCCAAGAGCTGGAGCAGAGGCACAGGGAGGCACTCAATGCCCAGGCTCTGGTTCACGCCGGCAAGGTGAAGGAGCAGGCCCTGAAGCTGTCCAAGAAGAGGGACACGCTCAACGGTGCCCTGACGGAGGCGCAGGGCGCGGCCGTCCGCAGGGCCGGGGAGCTCTCCGAAGCCAACAACTCCATCAAAGACCTGAAGCTGAAGCTGGAGGGCCTCGAGGAGATGCTCTCAGAGGCCAAAGCTCGGGAGGAGACCCTGGCCAAGGATTTGGAGGCCGAGAAGCTGCAGCGGAGGCACGAAGCCGCCAGCCACAAGGATTTTGTGGAGGGCGAGAATCGTTGAATCAGCCGCCTCGAGGACGTTGCCGGTAGGATCACCACGCAGCTGGCTACCATGGGGATGCCAAATGTGAGGTACGCCCCAGAGCGCAGCGGGACTACCAACGCCAAGCTGATCCTGTTCTTCGAGGGCGTCCTCGGGGCCCTGGAGCAGCTTCACTCCAACCGGGTGGCCTCCCTGGCCAATGAGTCCCGGAGACTTTGCCGGGGTGCCATGACCAAGGTCCTCACCAAGGTGGCGTACTGGTATCCTGACCTCGACTTCGACGCCGCGCTGGAGAGCTTGTCGGAGGGTGCTGACCTCGCGCCGCTCAAGGAGCGTATCAAGCCCATCATCAGCGGTATCGACAGAATTCAGAGGGTGGAGGGCCAGCGCTGGGATTAGGCACCCCGTTTCTTTTCGTTGCTGCAGGTTCACAACCAAGACGATTTTTATCTTTAGTTAGAACTGCGGCAACAAGTGATGTAATATAACTCTGCAGTACTTTTGATACAATGCATGTTATTTTCCTGTTCAACCTCTCTTTGTATGTCCACCCTACATTTATCGGGTAGGCTTGCCGGCGCGTAAAACCAGGGCGGCGTCTTGGGGACGGATCCCCAATGGCCTGCCGGGTGTGCTTGCCGCCGGGCGAACCACCTTACCGCCCTTAACGCGGCCGCTCGAACTGTCGAGCTTGACTCGAGTCAGAATCGAGAGCGTTGCCAACTGCGAAAGGCTACCCTGCCACTCTCGATGCAGCCGCTCGAGTTGTTGAGCGGACTCGAAACAGAACAAGGGCGTTGCCAATTGCGGGAGGGCCCCTTTGCGTGCAGGTTTTCCATACAAAGAATGAGATCTCCAAGGGTAATAACCTTATATAAAAAGGAAAGACTTAGAGTTCAGCATGACTTAGCTTTTCTGTTGCCGCACTGGCGCCCTTCGTGCTTGCAGGCGGCGCCATCCTCTTGGCCGTCTTCTTCCTTAGAAACCATGGCCACGAGGAACTGCTAAGCTAGTTGCCAAACCAGATTCTCACAATGGCGCCCCCTACCTGGCGCGCCAAAGATGTGGGGGGAAACGACACCTATGGGATCACTGGAATCCCTACTATGGTTGGCGGGGCGCGGGGTCGTGAGAAGAGCAGGTCTAACAGAAAGCACACGGATCGTTTACCCAGGTTCAGGCCGCGAGGATGCGTAATACCCTAGTCCTGCTTTGGTGGATGTATTATGTGTTCTTGTGTTCTTGAGCTAGCTACGGGGTGCAACTTGCCCAAAAGAGCCGAATCCCTCTCCAGTACGCCATGGGCCTCCTTTTATAGTCGAAAGGGACTGCCACAGTGGCACACAGGAGGTGGAAAGGTCTACAGTGCTGCGAGCTTATCGCCCGTGTTACAGGACAAGACGCATTTAATGCATCGCTTAGGTGTCCCTTAGCTTTATCGGGGACGGGAACGAGGCCCGTCCCATCCGTTGCCGCCTCACCTTGCTTCGACACGCGCCCAGGCCAGCGATGCATGCGGCGCCATGTAGGCAGGCAGGCAGCTGAGGTGGCGCGGTGGTGGAGCCTTCACGAAGATCTGCATGCCCGTCGCCACGCAGGTGCCTGCCCAGCTGGTCGAGCTAGCAGCTGCTTGGGGACAGCGGTGGAGTCTTGGCCGGTGCGGGTCTGGCAGTGGCCCCGCTGATGTCCTCGGCAAGGGTCTTGCCGGGGGGCCCGGCAAGGGTCCTGCCGTGGCGTCGCAGTCGTCCCCGGCAAGGCGCTTGCTGGGGGTCTTGTGGATTCCCTCGGCTGGGATCCCGCCAAGGGTCGCCGTCTTCTGGTCCTCATCTGATCTCACATGTTTATGATCTTGACGAAGATCTGCATACCACCACAGTGGTGCCTCCCGAGCCTTGGTTCCATCGTAGTTGGTTGGGTCGGAACCCGTGGGCTCAAGGGTGGCTCGCTCTGTTGGTGTTGGGCAAGTTGCCCCGGCAAGGCTCTTGCCGGGGCTGCAGAGGCCGACCCGGCAATGGCCTTGCCGGGGGGGTCCACTTCGCCCTCTTGCTCTTTGGTGTTTCTGGTCTTGGCGTTGCCTTGATTGTCTTGGGCTTCGGCTTCTCTCCGGCTTCCCTCCCTTGCCCTGCTAAGTGTGGCCGTGGCGCGTGGCTCCGACCGCCCGTGCACAAGTAAAGGGGTACAAGGGAGTGCCCCTACTTTTGTACACCGACACTCCGCTTCGCCCCACACCTGCTCGTGCCCCTGCCGCGGCTTGCCAACCGCCGGCGCAACGCCCACCTGCGCCCCGCGCCGCGCCGTGCCCGCCGGCGCCACGCCGCGCCCGCCTGCGCCACGCCACGCCCCGCCCGCGCCCTGCTGCCGGTCGCGCTCGCAGGCGGCCGCGCGCGGCCGCGCGCGCCCACGCCCTGCCGCCGCCGGGATCGCGCGGTGGAGTTGGCCTCGGCCTAAACCGAGGCAGATTCCCCGTGCAACTTCAGCATCTTCGCTTTGGGATGTACACTATCCTGCCCGAGTTTGGGATCTGCACATGGATCTCAACCTGGACGCCTTCATTGCTGAGGCTTTTTATATATGCTTAGGGCGTGTTTGGTTGCCTGCATGCAGCCCAACTAGGCCCGCGCGGGATGTGCGCGGCCTGTTTGGTTGGCTGGGCTGCATGCAGTTTGAGGCCCGCACGAACCTTAAAGCAGCCCGCAGCCTGGCCCGGCGGGAACTGCCGAATCGGCAGTTTCTCGCGAGCCTGGCCGGGCGCGGTAGCGCGTGCGGGGAAGTTGCACGCCTCGGGCAGCGCGGGAGACGGAGGCGACGTCTCATTACTCGCCCCCACTCTCCTGTCACCGCCCAGGCGCACTGTCCCCACCGCTCCCTCTCTCTCCCTCACCGCCCCTCCCTCTCCTCTCCTCTGCTCCGATGGCTCCGCCACGCCCACCGCCGCGCCGCCCTCTGACCCCGGTCGACCAGCGCATCTCCAGCATCCAGGAGCGCTGACTGGCCGGGCTCCAGAACTTGGGCCTCGGCGCTGCGGGCGCGGTCCCCCATCTGCTGCCGGCCTCCACGACCGCTGGCCAATGCGGTGCCGGCCACTCCTCCTCCGCCGCCGATTCCGGACCTCGTGGTCCTGGGCTCGGCGCCGGCGTCGTCGACGGAGCCGCCCCTTGTTGGGACACCATTGGCCTCGGGGGTTTTCTTGACCCCCGTTCGAGGGTTTTCTCCGGTCGGCGGGCCGTCCTTCTCGACCTCCGACGTGGCGTTCAGCACGGGGCCGATGCCGCAGGCCGTCGCCGGGGCCGGCTCGTCCTCTGCTCCGCCACCTCTATCGTTCCCGCCGGGGTTTTCACCCCAGCCTCGGTTCGCCGCGGCTGCGCGTGCTCCGGTGAGTCAAATCCCCAACAATCTTGCTCCTAGATGTAGATTAGCGATTAATTTCTTAGGCATGTGCTAGGATTGATAGGATTCTAGCAGATTCGACTGGATGCGATCTCAATCGAATCCAATCGGACTGATTTGTTCTTGTTTTGTACAGTGCGTGTGCTACTGCTTGTGTTCATGCTAGAATGCTAGTAGCTGTGTTACATGCTAGATTCATGTTCATGCTAGTGCGAGTGCTACTACATGCTATATTTGTGCTACATGCTAGTAGCTGTGTTCATGCTAGAATCATGTTCATGTTGAGTGATGAATGCTAGAATCATGTTGACTGATGGCATGCTCATGTTAGGATCATGTCCTTGTTTCATGTTGCATGTTGAAGCTAGGGTTTGTGCCATGAGTGGATGTTATACGTGCATGTAGTAGGATGGTCCCAAATCTGCATGGCTACACATGGGTGCTATTGGCACTTGCTGTTGCTATTTTTAGATGTTTCCTTGTTTAGGATAGTGCAGTGATCAGTGCCAGTTGCAGCAAAGAAGATGCCACTGATCAGTGACTTGCCCAACAACAAGGGTCATTGATAAGTGGCATTTGCCCCTAGGCAAATGCCACTTATCAATGGCACTTGCTGTTGGGCAAAATGGCACTTATCAATGGCACTTGCTATTGGGCAAGTCACTGAGCAGTGTCATTGATCAGTGCCATTTGCACTACAGCAAGTAGATTAGTGCTCTTGCCCAACACCAAGTGGCACTGATCATTGCCATTTGGCCATGAGCACATGCCACTGATCAATGGCACTTGCTGTTGGGCAAGTCCACTGATTAGTGGCACTTGTTGTTGGGCAAGTCCACTGATCAGTGGCACTTGCTGTTGGGCAAGTCCACTGATCAGTGGCACTTGCTGTTGGGCAAGTCCACTAATTAGTGCCACTGATCAGTGGCATTTGCTTGCTTGCTTTGTTTGATACTAATACTTGTCATGTTGCCTGACAAGATACTGAAGACTGACTAGGATGTAGCGAGTGGAGGAGCTCAGGTCATGGCCGGAGCTGAGCGCGCCGAGGATTTCATCCCCACGAACAGGTGGCTCTGGACGATGGACCTGCCTGGCAGGATCACCTTCATGAGCGTGCCTCGTTCAAGGGGACGATCTCCGAGGCAGGGCCACGAGGAGGGGGCCAGGGAGCCGATGAGATTCTATGCACAGATCAAGGACAACGAGGACCTCGCCATGCTCGTCGTCCCTCCCAAGTTCGTGGAGGTGATGAACACCTGGCTGGTCATCAAGCGACTCCCGCGCGTGGTCAGGCTCTCAGCCAACAAAAGGTGCGTGTTCTGGGTGCAGGTCCAGAACTTCGAGGGCCATATGGTGCTTGGCCGGGGGTGGAACTACTTCTGCCGCCACCACAAGATCGTCCCCGGTGACCTCATCGTTGTGCGCATCTCCGGACTCGGACTGAAGGTTCAGATCTACAACCACGACTCGTCGGTGATGTGCAGGTACCGTTGCAGCAGGCACAACTGCCTTGGTGGCATCGAGCAGGCTATGTAGTTAAGTTAAGTCAGGTGTTAGTGGATAATTTTTAGGGTGTGTGGCGAGACTTGTGCTGGGAACATGTTCATATTTTGGCCAGCTGGAGCACCCTGGCACAGCAGGGAAGGAGGATGCCCCTGCTCTTAATCTAGACTATGCTATCTAGTTAAGTAGTTTGATGTGTTAAGTTTGTTGTCATTACATTGCTTGCTTTGTTTGATCTTGCTGTTGTGATGTTGCTGTTGTGCTGATCATGTGTGGTGGTAAGGCCACCACATTTTAATGGGGTGAGTAGAACAAAAACGCTGTTTGCAACCAAACAGCTAAAGTTTGCATCTGCTCACACCCTAAGCACAAATGCGGGCAACCAAAAAGCAGGGGGGGTAAGTGCCTCTCGATGCGATGCAGGCAACCAAACAGGTTGCATCTGCTGCATATGAGGCTGTATTTCAGCAACCAGGCTGGGTTGAGATGGACATGCAATGCAGGTACTGTTCCAAACTGCAACCAAACACGCCCTTAAAGTCTGCTTCCGGCTCTGTTTCACCACCAAACAGACGAAAAACACGGACTGAAGCTATCATCGCCCAATGATTTGACTCGAAAGACGAGGCACCAGCATCAGGTGCGTGTGCAGTAGCACATGTCGAGCACCGGAGGCGGCCAGGTCGCCAACATTACACCCTTTGCATGTACTCATGTTTATGCCGCCCCTGAGATTCTTTAGCGTCAGTAAGTTCAAAGGAGCGAACCGGTCGTCTACTAAATGTTATTATTGCCATTGTCAGCAGGGGTAGGGGCCGCGCGCCTCCTCTCCGAACCGGCAATGATTTTCCCCACAGTCGCGCACGCTCCATACAATGTTCGCCGGACCTAGCTCGTCGTCAATCCTTCCATACTGAATACAACTGATGGTTGATGAGTGTGCAGATAAGTAGATCATCGCACAGTCCACCAGTTTTCCCTCTGCTGAATCTTCTGTTCCATTTTGCCCTCTCTACGCATCACACCATTGCGCTATGCGTCCAAAATTAGTCAGGGGGCGTCGAGATGAACTGAGAGCAACTCCAACGCGTCGATCCATTTCGTCCACGCATGTTCGTTTAGGTCATCGCGGACAGAAAGTCGGCTCAACGCGCCGACTCAAATGGATGCGCGTCCGCTTTTCGTCTGCCGGGCGACCCATTCATGGCCCAAATCATCACCCGCCAGCCGATGGCACATAGGCCATTCTCTTCCACCCCTATCGACAGCAAGCCCTCACCCGCCCCACCCCGTCGTCGCCGCCGCCCAATTCCGGTGCCTCTGCCAGCAGTCCGCGCCCACACACCTCCCCCGGACGCCGCCACCTCCCACGTCGCCGCAACCACTACCTCGCCGCCGGGCCACCGCAGCTTCCCCCCACCCCCCCGACATCGCCGCGAGCACGAAGTCGGCCCCCCGCTCCCCCGGCCAGCTCCTTCATCTAACGCCGCCAGGCCAGCTACCTGGTCCAGGGGAGGCGGGTGTCTCATCGCCAGCTAGCTTCTTCGACGACGCCCGCAAGTTGATCGACAGTTTGCCCCAAGGTACAAATGGACTTCGCCGACGAGTTCTTTTTCCACAATTTCCACCGCGACTCTGATGATTCCGCATCCGACGATGAGGAGATGGTGGCTGCCATGTTGGTCGTCCATGACCACCTTAGTAGGCAGCAGCCGTTGTTTCGGGGCTCGATCCCGGGCACACTCCACCGTTGAATCACAACCAAGAGAGCGGACATTTTCTTCTTACTTTGAGACACCCAACCCGCTCTTCAAACATCACCAATTCCAGCGCCGTTTCTGTATGGCTAGGCATGTTTTCAACCATATTCAGGAGGGGTAGTCGGATACGACAAGTATTTCGAGTTCAAGGAGGATGCCCTTGGAAAGATTGGCTTCTCCTCTTATCAGAAATGCACTTCAGCTATCCGGATGCTTGCATACGAAGTGCCCAGTGATCTCATTGATGAGTACGTCCGTATGAGCGAGTCTACATGCCTAGACTCCATGTACAAGTTCTGCAAGGCTGTGATTGCAGTGTTTGGCCCTGAGTACCTGAGAGAGCCAAATACTGAAGATATAGCCCGCTTGTTGGTGATGAATGTCAGCAGGGACTTTCCGGAGATGCTTGGCAGCATAGACTGCATGCATTGGGAGTGGAAGAATTGCCCTTCTGCTTGATAAGGGCAGTATAGGGGCCATGTCAAGGCTTGCACTGTCATACTTGAGGCCGTGGCCTCACAATATCTCTGGATCTGGCACTCTTTTTTGGCATGGCCGGATCGCACAATGATATCAACGTGCTTCAACGCTCATCGTTGTTTGCAAGGCTTGCCGAAGGCAACTGCCCGCCGGTGAATGTTAACATCAACAGCCACAACTACAACAAAGGATAGTACCTAGCTAATGGTATCTAACCTCAGTGGACCACTATCATGAAGACAATCCCCAACCCTGTCGGAGAGGAGAGGAGGAGATTTTCCCAAGAGCAAGAGAGTGCTAGGAAGGATGTCGAGCATGCCTTTGGTGTTCTGCAATCTCGATGGGGCATCGTTCGGTATCCTGCTAGAATTTAGAGCACCGAGAAGTTGTGGGAGGTGATGACTGCTTGTGTGATCATGCGCAATATGATCGTAGAGGATGAGCGTCTGGAACGTATCTACGATCAACGGTTTTAGTTCCAGGATGACAATGTTATGCATGAGCATGGAGGAGCGGCAACGCTTGCACAGCTCATCCAATTTCATCATCAAATGCGTGATTGAGAAACTCACATTCAACTGCAAGATGATTTGTTTGAACATATGTGGGCTCATGTTGGCAACTAATAGATGTATCCTTTTTTAAATGTATTTAAGACAAATTAATTTTTATTCGGATTGTAAAGTATAATATATTAATTTCAGTTGTGGAACTATGCTATATTCGTTTGCTTGTGAAACTATGTAAAATGTGTGTATTTTGTTTGAAAAACGATGGCAAGCCAGCCGCGTGGGCGAATATGGGCCAGCGTGTTGGGCGCACTGCCGGCCCAAACTAAAAACAGGGCAGACGACGAGCGGGCGGCCGACTCAAACGGACAAAAAGCAGACAGAGCGCGCGTCTGTTTGGATCGGCGCGTTGGAGTTGCTCTGATCCCTTGTAGTCGTTTCTTACTTATCCTGGCAATATGAGTATTTAACCGAAAACTACCACAATTCGACCTGGCCTAATAGAAAACTACCACTTTAAGAAAAATTACCCCAAGCTACCACTTTTCTTCTATTTTTTTGGCTATAAACTACCACTTCAATTTAAGTACTGTTTTCAGCATTTTAAATGTGATTATGACAGACTGGGCCCACTCGTCAGGACTGAAAAAATTATCACAGTTGACTTTGACCATTAACATGTGGGGCCCACTTGTCAGTTATATAACCTTCCTCTGAATTCATTGGCTCTGGAGGCAGCCAATCTCATCTGCATGTTAGCTGGCCGACGTGTAGTATGTGCCAAAAAATATAAAAAAATTATTGACTCTTACTTTCCCGTCACGTAAGGCGGCTAGGACCAAGTCTTCCTTCCCTCGATCATCACCAGTGAGCACGTGGATTACTTTCCCTCTGCCTATCGTTCCCGCGGCCGGTGGTGGCGACAGGGAATCATGATGCCTCGGCTTCGACAAGTGGATAAGTTACAATCTTAGACCTCGCAAGAGCAGCGCTCAGGCAGATGGCAACCCTTCATTTGGACGGATTAGACGGAGCTCCGACGTAGATTATTGTCGTCTCCTTGAGGTGGCGAGGTCAGGGTTTATTGTCGTGCATATGGAACTGTGAGAATTGGTGTTGGGTTGTTCAGATCAATTCAAGGGTTTAACAACGATGATTGTGACTCTGGGATGCTACACCTTATGAGAAGGTGCATGAAGACTTCCTGTTTGTTATCAACAAAGGTCAGGATGGCTCTGTATAGGAGCGGCGACAGTGGCGCGTCGACGGCTTATTCTGACGGCGGTCGTGGTTATTCGATGGTCCAAAGAGCTTAATGTAATTTTTATTATGTTAAGGTGCTCTTTTTTTACAAAGATGTTTGGGTACTTTGTATTTCCGTTTAAAACACGGCGGTAGAAAAGGTGCGGAAATTGCAAGTCATGTCTTGTAAATTCCTACAATATGCTAAAACCTAGAAATTGTACAATATAGTACTTGTTTGAATTCTCGAGAGGATTTTTGCAGAAACTGTTTTGTTAGGAGAGAGATAAACACTCACGAAAAAAAGAAGAGAGAGATATAAGACACTTGTTGCATTGGACTTATCATAGAACGTGGAAACATGGGGTTTGAGTGATTGTTTAGAATGCTCGCACCACAGGAAGCATTCTGATTCTGGACCAAAATACCCACCCCATGCGGGATTCCTAGGAATTTTCAAACCAATCCTAAAATTTAATGGCGGCATAGAGACTTTTTTTATAGGATTTCATTCATGTGAAATTTCTTCTTTTTAAAAAGAACATAAGGTTATGTCGTCTACTTCTTCGTCAAACTTTACATATGTTCCTCTCTCCTCTCTCTCTCCCTACCTTGTTGATTTTTCTTGGGTTTTTTTTCACCTTTTGTTTAAAACCGCCTCGACTAGCCCACCTCTTATTTATTTGTCAATTTTTTTATTTTCTTTGATAATTAAATAAGTACTCTCTCTCTGTGTAAAGATATATAAGAGCGTTTACATCACTATTTAGTGATCTAAACATTCTTATATTTTTTTATGGAGGGAGTACTTACCAACAAGTGTTTACCTCCCTCAAAAAAGATAAAACAAGTATTTGCTATATAGAGTACTTTTTGACACAATCAAGTTAATATGGTCAGGTAAATCACTGCCTACGGGCAATTGTCTAGTTATGAAATTGTTTTGTTCGAAATGGGGCCTTAAAGTTTGTAATGATGAACAAAGTAAAGTGGGTCCAGGGGGATTCGAAGCAATATGTATTGTTCAATGGGCGTGCCAAAAAATAAAGGGCGTGCTATTCAGATAACAAGAGAAACTTTGTCCTTAGAAACTGCTTGACGGGAAATCAGCCTCGCAGGTTAAACCAGACATTGAACAATCAGTCAATTATGCAGGGATTGTGCAATCAGTTATTCACGAGACGTGCCAATGCAGACGGTCGATCAGTCAATTATGCAGGACGAATCTCGCTAATGCGACCCTGAACTTCTTATGTAGAAACTGGCTGTACTAGGAAGTTTGGGCGTCTCTTCTGGATGTCAGCTTAAGCAATATATTCAGAAGAAATAGAAAACAATTAATCATCTTTAAAAAAACAATTAATCATCTTTTTAGTACAGTGAGACAAAGAACGGTGGGTAAAATGTCCCATGTAAGCACCTGGACCTGAATGCCTTGGCCTTTTTCTTGAACCGGGGACCTCTTTACAACTGAGATTCTTTTGCCCATCATTTGGGGCTCCAGAACGCCGAGGCCATCATAGCTAGGCCGAGGCTCTCCATGTTCAAAGCGTTATCCCGACTCAAACGCCTCGTCTCCGTAGGGACGAGGAAGAACAGCGAAGTCATCATCGTCCAACGATTTGGTGCGCACGTCGAGCACGGCCCAGGCCTCCTGCCAATAGCAGTTAGCACAGCCTCCCCCTTGTAAGTGCTGCCGCGAATCTTCTAGCTCGAGTGCCGGGCAGGGTGTGTTGTGGGGTGTTGGCCTTCTGATGTGTTATGTGTTGTGGTGCTTTCGGCCTAGTCTTATCACGCGCTGTTTAGGTTTTTGCCTGCTTTTCCTTGATAAACTGAGCAACCCATTTCATTTCTTCTTTTTTAGCACTCGTCTTATGCGGTGCATTCCTCCTTAGGGTGTTACTTGTAATACCTCTTTCTGATCAAGGAATTTGACAGCTCTTCTGCCAACATTTAAAAAAAAATCTTCTAGCTCGAGTGAACTCCAAGGAAATGAATGGATCGTCTGCTAAAAAGGCCAAGGCGTATCGCCGGCGGGAGCCGCACGCCTCCTTTCCCAGCCGGTGATGATTCTCCCCGCTGTGCCGCACGCCCTAAAGTAAAAGCTGGTGCCTCGGCTCGTACCAGTACAATGAGTGCGTAAAAACATAAGTAGTTGTAGATCATGGCACAGTGCAACTACAGAGCGAAAGGTTGCACAAGTTGACGCGCCTCCAGTTTTGGCTGTGCTGCATCATACGTCCCGCCCATTTGTATGCCCCACGTCGCTGCGACATGCGTCGAAAATTCGTCACGAGGATACTAGGATCAACTGGTCTCTTGAAACATTTGTGTTATTTCTGTCAGTCAAGCAGGTCTTATCTCGTCCACATTTCTTTTGATAGATACAGTTGGCATGGATGCAAATACAGACCAAGAAAAGTACATACGAAATGAGCAAAAGTAACGTGGCGATCCATTAATTTCTCATGGGGTATTCCAAAGGCAACACATTGCTCAATGGACGTGCTGTTCAAACAGAAGAATAACCTTCCAAAAAAAACGGTTTGATGTGAAATCAGCCACCAAGATAAATTAGATGCAGGGCGCCTATTGTTTCTTAGACTGTTCGAACTTTCAGCCTGCCTTTGTCAAAGTCCTTCAGGGGCTCAGGGCACATACCCAAAGCAGTCAGCCATTTTGCAGGATGCCAGAGGGCACACAAACTACGATTAACCCTGAATGTTATTATTTTTTCCCTTCAGTGTTCTAAGTTCGAAATTGGTTGTACTATGAACTCCCAGTGTTTGCGATCGCAGTTGAAGGGGGGCGACGAAATGGGCCTGCACCATGTTTGGGCGTGTCTTGTGGATGTCAGTAAAGGGATATACAGAAGGAAAGAAGAGATCACTGAAACGATGAGGATTGTTCAGTGGCAGCACTGGCCGTTTATCCATCATCCTTTTTCTAGTTTTTTTTAGGGTTCATTCTTTTTCTAGTTAGCACAGATCAGTACGATGTCTCCTGCGTATAAGTGCACTATGCATGTTTTGCAGATAGTATTTTCAATCGTAGCAAAAAAAAGATAGTATTTTCAATGGGCTTTGTTTTAGGGGTGTATTTTGAATGGGCTTCTAAAGCACCTTGGCGACGCACACGGCCCAGGACAGAATGGCATCCATCCGATCCGAGTCCGTTTGTTGCGGAACATTTCCGGCCCAGCTTACAAGCAGCCCGTGCAGCACTCCATTCCCCTTCCCACATGGCCGACAACAACCGCTCAAAAAAAAACATGGCCGACAACAGGTGTTCTCTTTCCACTAATAATGCACCCGACAAATAAGAACAAACCCAGATGCAAGTAGTATTCCTTCGAGGATCTCAAGTCTTCTCATGGGGTCCTCCAGGCTTCATTCTCCGAATTTTCCACCGACGAAATCAAGATTGTACTGCATTATTATAAAACTGCCGTTCTAATTCTGTCCACACGAAGCAGGCACTGTACTCGCGCATGGAACAAAACCGTACTTTTTGTGGGGTGCATACGTACAACAACACCATTGACCTCCAGAAGCCTAATTATTAGCCGCGCGTAGATAGTTGCAGATAGTACGTAGTACGTCGAATTGTTTTTGCACCGAAGGCTTCAAGCTCTTCAATGTCCACTACAGACGAGAAGCAAACAGAGCCACCGCCCACCTGAACGGAAAGGTTCGGTGAGCCTGCGTGAGCCGAGCCCACCCCACCGACACACACGCAACAGTCACCTGGCATGAACGAAATCAAATCATAAAATGAACTGTCCGTGAAACTATTTCATGCGGCTGACTTTTTGTGTGACGCCCGACACGAAGGCGCCACACTACACTGTGCAACGCCTCACAGATAGGCGCTACACTGTCAGCGTCGCATCCGTGTGATCCGAAAATTACTAAGTCAGTGTGCAGCGCCTAGCTCCTAGGCGTTGCACTAGTGCAGCGCCTGAGAGCTAGGTGCCACGGGTCAGCCGCATGAAATAGTTTCACGAACAATTCATTCTGTGATTTGATTTCGTCTATAGATCAAATTTGTCAAATTTGACCGGTCACCTCGACCACTGTTCGTCTCCCAGGGTAGCGCAAGACCGGCCGTGGGCGGTGGACTGGTGGGTGTGCCACGTAGTAGGACCTACTGCTACACGGCCGCACCAACTTCGGTCCATGACCGTTGGTCTCGTCTCCCTCCGGGTTCCAACCCCACCGAACGAACACGAGAATCCAATGCCGCGCGTCAGCCTCTGGCGCGTGCGCGACGCCGAGAGGAGGGCAGAGCAGCAGCGAGACCCGGCGAGAATCCCTCGCAAGAGCCCAACTGCTTCTCCGGCCGCTCGGTGACCGGCGTTACGGTCCTGGGATTGAGCAGATTTGAGGCCGGGAACTTGGCAAAAAAGCAAGAAACGGCCATCGCAAACGGTGCACCACAGGCGCAGGCAGGCAGGCATGCACCCAAAAGTTTCCAGGAAACGAGACGAGACGCATTGCTGAAGAAAATGGCATCCAACGAACGACCATGGCCAAGAACCATTCGAGCTGCTACGAGCTCTTGCTTTACAGGGACCACGGCTCCAGCGGCTCTGCGGCGCAAACGGGCAAAAGGAAGGCATGGGCCAATGGTGTCGGGCTCGGCGAGGACGGGCAGAGTCACATGATAGGCGAGGCGACCCCCAACCAAGGCTGCTGCTGCAGTAGGTAAAAAGTAGCGACAGGCAGTAAATTTTGTCTAGGAAAAAATGTTTTGAAACCCATTGCGCCACCAAAATTCAAAACACGTCGAGCTGCGATTTTCTGGCTGAGAGATGCGTCCAGTCTGCATTTATGCGGAAATGCCATCTGCTTCGTGATCGTCCTGACTCCGTGCAGAAGATGACAAATTCGAAACGGTTGTGGGCTTAATGGGACACGATTTAGAAGGTTAGTACATCCTCTTAATGCGGTCACTGTCAGGCTATCACGCTCGTACGAGTACTTTCACTGATTTGCCACACACACGCACAAAAAAAGAGTACTTTCACTGATAAGTGCGCATCCAGTAGGCCAGCAGTACCACATTTTTAGCCATGTGGCACACATAACAATCGACGATGCAATGTAGGAGTACTACTGTTTAATGTGCAAAACGGTGATACTGTATAATCTACGTTCTGCAACGAACTAATGCACCAGTTAATTCGTACGATCAAATCACAAGTTACTTCATCGAGATTGCAAGATAACTGCATCAGGATATGGAATGGAGTTCTTGGTAGATGCAATGCATCAAGATAACTGGAACGAGCATCATAGCAAAATCAAACTCAATAGACTTGTAACTACGCAGCTAGTGAAACTACCAGGGAAGGTATCACAATCGCCCAAATGATCCAACCAGGAAGAAGTACAGCTCCGGATGAGCATTTCAATGGCCCACGAACTCGCAACCAAGATCACATCATGAGGAAAACAGAACGGGTGCTCGATGTCGAACACTTGGGGCTGATCAGAGGAGTGTCGCGCCGACCAGAGCGACAGAGGCCACCATGGCCGCAATGCCCATGCCCACCGCGGTCGCGCCGTTCTTGTTGTCGGCCTTGTCCGCCTCCTCGTCTCCGTCCGGCGACTCGGCGGGGGCCGTGTCAGGCGTATCAGCCGGCGGCGCGGGCGGGGAATGCGCTGGCGACTTGTGCTTCGGTTTCGTCTTGTCGGTCTTGGGCGAGGGCGCCGGCGCGGAGGAGGTTTCTGGTGCAGGGGCCGACGCAGGTGCATCGACCGACGCTCCGGGTGCCGGCGACGGCGCGCCGCCGAAGAGCTCCGGCGGCAGCAGCACGCTGTCCACCGTGTGCACGGTCACCGGGGTGTCGTCGAGCACCGTGGACGCGACGCGGGACTTGTCCATGCCGGTGTCCATGGACACGTCGTCGCCCTTGGCAACCACGGAGAGGTCGTACTTCCCCTTGCCGGTGGAGGCCAGGGTCGGGATGCCGCCCTTCATGGTCTTGAGCGACGCCTTGGGCGCGTACTGCGGCAAGGCGTGGTACTCCAGCAGCGCCACGAGGTCGGCGCTGGTGAGCTTGCCCAGATCCGGCAGGCCCTTGGCCTGGAACGCGTCGTCGGTGGGCGCGAACAGGGTGAGCCCCTTGTCCATGGCCGCCTGGTACGTCTTGACGACCCCGGACGACACGATGAGGCGCGCGAAGCGCTTGCAGCCGGCCTTCTCGAGGAGCGCGGTGAGGTTGGTGGAGGCGGCGGACGGGGAGGTGAAGAGGCCCGGGAAGGTGATGGGGTCGGAGACCTCGAGGACGGAGAGGTTGTACGGCTCCTCCTTGACGGACTTGGTGTAGGTGGCCTGGAACTTGGAGCCGGGCTCGGCGGAGGCGAAGCCGACCTTGCCGCCGCGGAGGTTGGTGATGTTGACGTGGCCCATGTCCCCGGAGGCGTCGCCGGTGGTCTGGTAGAGCGTGGTGGTGAGCTCGGAGCCGCCGTGGAGCGAGTGCAGCTTCTTGGGGTCGTAGTAGTCGAGGAGGGTGAGCAGGCGGAGCGCGTTCTTGACGTCGGCGAGGGAGAGGTTGGCGACGAGGGAGGACATGGCGCCGTTGGTGAGCACGAGGCAGGTCACCGTGCTGCGGCCGTTGATCTCGTCGCAGACCTTGGTCTGGGAAAGGTAGTTGTTGTAGAGCGAGTACTCGGAGTAGCCGTCGAGGATATCCGTGATGTTGTGGGCGCGGGCGGCGGCGAGGGCGGCGAGGGACACGGCCAGGAGGAGGAGGAGGCGGCGGGCGGCGGCGGCCATCGCGCTCCGGCGGTGGTGTTGGGGAAACGGGACGGGAGGGACGGGCAGTGGTGTGACGCGTGGGTGGGGGTTTTAGCTTTCGTGCGCGTGGGTTTTTGGCGTGTGGGTAGTTGAGGCCAGGCTGGGTTGGGTTGGGTTACATTGACCATGGTTAGGTTGGGTGTGGTGTGGGGCACTGATGTCTGAGCATGTGGCAGCGCCTTGAGAGCTGTCATGATCTTCTGCGGTGGGGGTGGCCGAAGAGACCTTTGCTTCTGCCTCAAGATTGGCCTCGTCTTTTAAAATCCATTCACCACTGTCGAAATAGAAAACAAACTATATGCACATTTTTCATTCATTTTAGCACGTGGATATGATTTCTGAAAGTGATGGTTTTCGAATTTTCTCGATAAAATTTGGACATTCTGAACGGTGAAGACAATGCATGAAAATCAAAGAAATAGGACCTCGTTTTTGTGGATTCCCCTGGACATCAGAAATGTGAAAGTTATACTGGTATAACATAGGCATTTGCTTGTTTATTTGTGGGATATACATTTGCTTGTTCTATTCAAAAACTTGCGAAGTATACATTGGTTTGCTAGGAGAAATGAGCGATAAAAAATGTCCGATAAACTTTTAATATGAAAAATGTTCCGCTTCATACAAAAATTGTAAGTGTTAATTTGTGTAGGACATGCTCAAGAGACTGCAAAAGGCTTTCCCAGATAATTTCTTTGGCCCCTAAAAAGGATAATTTCTTTGGAGCTTCAAATCTTAAAATTCCCTGGTGTTGAGCTTTTTTTTCTGTATTATATGTTTTTATTTGGACGTGCCTCCCATGTGTAAGCTGATATTTCCTGGGCCTTCGGCAGACGATCATGGTTTGGTATGCATCGATGGCTCCTGTGAGGCTACAGCGCTGCCAAAAGTGCTTCGCGGGACGCGCTCTCGTCCGGCCGAAAAGAACATTTCCTGCAAAAAGTAAAAAAAAACACGGAAAAGAAAAAGAAACGGAGCGTATATATATGCACTATTCTGTTTTTATACATTCATGATTGATGGCTAGTGCCTAGTGATCCAATATATCCATTTACATGCAAAAAAAAAAGTTCGCGGGAAACAATTACATGCAAGTTTGTAGTAGTGGGCAAGAGACATGTAAACGGGAAGACATCCAGTTGGAAAACCATGGGCTTCTGTAGTGTACTTTTTTTTTTGCGATGTCTGTACTGTACTGCCACACACTATCAGAACTAAAAAAGCATCCTACCACTTGTTTCTGTGAGCTAGTCCCAACCATCCGACTCATCGTTCGTGGGTTAAAAGGCAGACTCGAGTTGGCACGTACTACAGCTTAGAGATGAGACCTTGCAAGCTCACGCATGATGAGCGGCAGAGCAAAAGCCAGGAACCCTCCGAATGCGCCCATGATTGATATGCAGGCGTGCTCCAAGCTCGATCATCTGCCGGCTGGAAAACCCAGCTGGAGTGGGTGAGTTTTGGATGCCCTAGTTCTTCCTTTTTCTTCCGCAAGGGGTGGGGTGGACCGTCAAACGATCACCTGCATGGGCCGCGGTCCAGTCACGTCGGGATGACTTTTTTCCTTTTGTATACATTTCTTCTGTCTAGCAGGAAAATGTAGTAACCGAAAACTATGAGGTACGGGGTAATTTTTTAAAACACTGGATATTTTTAAAATACATGGAAATCTCGTTAAGACATATGAATATTTCTTATCACGTATAACAATATCTTTTATGCACATCAATATTTTAATTTTTACACGCAAAAACTAAAAAAATGTGTGAACATTCTCTTTAAAAACATGAAATTTGAAATACATGTGTACTTATTTTGAAATAAACTATTTTTAATTTGCATTTTACGAACATTATAAGTATTATTATCCACTTTGTGGGCCAGACCAAGCATCTCAGACCATTCAAGCAGATGTAAGCTTTTAGTGAATAATGGTGGGATTGTGACATGATCTCCGTGAGCGATGTTTCTCGCGGGTGCAACTATACCTCGCTTAGAGACAAACTATACCTCGCTTAATGTGAGATGGAGCCAACGCTCGCCTACAGTGCTGTAGAAAGTGGGCCGGCATAGAAAATCATGATATTTTCTTTTCAGTTTTCCTTTTTTCTATCTTCTTCTCTTTTGTTTTCCTTTTTTTTTCATATTTTAAGTGTTCATAACACATTTAAAAAATACTTATCATGTATTTAAAAAAATGGTATCACATGTATAGAAAAGATGCTTAACACATATTCAAAAGAGTTTTTAATACATTTTCAAAAATTATTCAGACACATATATTTGAAAATTATTATTCATGTATTTCAAAAACTGTAAATGAGCATAAAGGATGTTGCAGATGTATGCGAAAATTTAACAATGTGTATGAAAAAAGTAGACATGAAACACATACTTTAATACTATTTTAATCATGATTTAACAAATTTAAAAAATGTATTAAAATATTGTTGTATGAAAAAGTACAGCGTATATGGAAACAAGTAGACATAAAAATGTTAATCATGTATTTAAAAAATGCTAAAGAGATACATAAAATGTTTATATATAGACCACAAGGTACCATGTCTATTAAAAAGAAAATTCACATACAATATTTAAGAAAAAAATGTTAATTACGTATTTAGGAAATTTTCAACATATACAAAACATGTTTCAGATGTGTATGAAAAATATTAAACGTGTATAAGGAAATGTTAAACATCAAGTGTTACTAATGAATACATTATATGTAAATTGTGTGTGAAAAAAAGTTAAATGCATATACAGAAAATGTTGAACAAGTTTTTGAGAAAATGTTGATCATGTATATAAAATGTTGAACAAGTACTTGAAAAATGTAGAACAATAGTTTAAAAAAGGTTGAACAAGTATTTAAAAAACGTTTAACAAGTATTTGAAAAAATGTTGATCATGTGTAAAAAGTTGTTGAACAACTATTTGAAAAATGATGAACAAGTATTTTCAAAATGTTGAATAAGTATTTAAAAAAATATCGATCATGTATATAAAAAATGTTGAACTTGTATTTGAAAAATGTTGAACAAGTATTTAAAAAATGTTAAAGAAGTATTTTAAAAAAATATTGATCATGTATATAAGAATGTAGAATGAAAAACAAAAACAAATAAAATAAAAAAAACAATAAACAAATGCAAAAAAGAATGAAACAAAGGAGAAGAAAACTTTACATAAAAAGGAGAACATAAGAAACAAAAAAAGATAAAAAAAGGGAGAATTAAAAAAATTATCATCTTTCCGCTCAACTAAGACGCGCCTCCTGTATTACCACAGACGCAAGCGTGGCGCAATGGCTAGCGCGCCTCGCATTGGCCCGGGTGACCTCTGATCGAGTCCCTACGAGGTACGAGCCTTCCTTCCCTTCTTATTTCTCATATTTTATTACTAGCTCTGGGTCGGCCCGTTACCGTATCTCCTTTATGCGAGAGATTCCTTCCATCTCGCGTAAAGCGAGAAATGTCGGTGCGCCTCACCATGACGGTTACCTGAATGTGGTTTATCTCATGTGTCCGTGTTAACTTTTCTCGTTTTTTGTATACATTTCTTTTGTCTATCAGAAAATGTAATAACTGAAAACTATGAGGTACAAGATATTTTTTTAACACATGGATATTAAAAAAAACATGAAATCTTGTTAAGACATATGAATATTTCTTTTCATTTATAACAATATCTTTTATGCACATGAATATTTTATTTTACATACAAACACTCTTTTATGCATGAAGTTTCTATTTAAACACATGAAAATGAAATAGAAATATATATGAATTTATTTTGAAATAAGCTATATTTTCTTTGCATTTAATGAGCATTTTAAGTATTATTATCCACTTCATGAGCCAGAGCAAAAACTCAGGCAACGCAAGCACATGTAAGCTTTTAGCGAATAATGGTGGAAGTGTGACATGATCTCGGTGAGCGATGATCCTCGCAGGCGCAATTATACCTCGCTTGAGCCTGCGCTCGTCTACAGTGCCTCGGGAAGTGGACCGGCACCAAAAAATCGTGATTTTTTTCTTTTCACTTTTAGTTTTTCTATCTTCTTCACTTTTGTTTTTATTTTCAGTTTCATTTTTTTCATTTTAATACATGCTTTAAATTTATTTTGAAATAAGCTATATTTTCTTTGCATTTAATGAGCATTTTAAGTATTATTATCCACTTCATGAGCCAGAGCAAAAACTCAGGCAACGCAAGCACATGTAAGCTTTTAGCGAATAATGGTGGAAGTGTGACATGATCTCGGTGAGCGATGATCCTCGCAGGCGCAATTATACCTCGCTTGAGCCTGCGCTCGTCTACAGTGCCTCGGGAAGTGGACCGGCACCAAAAAATCGTGATTTTTTTCTTTTCACTTTTAGTTTTTCTATCTTCTTCACTTTTGTTTTTATTTTCAGTTTCATTTTTTTCATTTAAAGTGTTCATCCAACATTAGAAAAATGTTAGTCATGTACTCCCTTCATTCCTAAAAATAAGCCATTTTAGAGATTTTAATATGGACTATATACGGAGCAAAATGAGTGAATCTATACTCTAAAATATGTCTATATACATTCATATGTAGTCCATAGGAAAATCACTAAAAAGGCTTATATTTTAAAATGGAGGGAGTATTTGAAAAAAATAAGACATATTCAAAAGATGCTTAACACATATTCAACATAATTTTAAATACATATTCAAAAAAATGTTCAGACACATACATTCTGAAAACTATAAATCTTGTATTTGGAGATTTATAAATGAGTACAAATATTGTTCAGATGTATACCAAAAATGTACAACATGTGTGAAAAAGTAGATATAAAAAACATATATTTTAATAAAATTTAATCACGATCTTGAAAAAATTTAAAGCATGTATTAAAAAAATGTTGTGTGAAAAAAATGTATGAGGTCTATGGAAACAAGTAGACATCAAAAAATACTAATCATGTATTTGAAAAAGGCTAAAGAGATATAAAAATGTTTACATATATACCAAAATGTATAATGTGTATGAACAAGAAAATAAATTTGAAAAAATGTTAAGCACATATTTAAAAACACATTCAACATATACACAAAAACAAGTTTTAGATGTGTATTAAACATGTTAAACATGTATAAGAATATGTTAAACTTCTAGATAAAAATGCTCCTGGTGTATATGAAATATGTAAATTGTGTGTGAAAACATGCTTATTTCCATTAAAAAATGTCCACCATGTATTTGGAAAATGTTGATCGTGTATTCAAAAAGTGTTCGAACCATGTATTTCGGATAAAAAATGTACATCATGTAATTAAAAAAATCAACATGCATCAATATAATGTTTCACACATGCACTAAAAATGTATATTCTTTACTTGAAAAGGTAGACATGTGTTGAACAAAAAAGTAATAGATGAAACCGACAAAAGAAATGAAGAAAAACCAAACAAAACCATACAAAAAGGAAGAAAGAAAAGAAATAAACATAGAAACCAAAATATTATTAGAAAACCAATGAAAACCCATGAAAACAAAGAAAATGAAAGCATGGCGAAGAAAAAATATTAACACAGTGAAAACTATGGAAAACAGTGAAAACAGTCAAAAACCTAGAAATAAACAAACAGGTGAAAAAACATAGGAAAGCAGAAAAATCGAATAAAACCAAGGAGAAACAAAGAAAAGCAAAGCCCAAAGAAAAAACAAAAGAATACCAAAGGGGAAAAAGAAAAAAAAGAAAATAACAACGAACTAACTGACTGATTGAACAAGCGACAAAATAAATGGTGGCCTGGCCCAAACTCTTGGGCGCTTCACGCGAGACCTATGCTGTCCTCGGAATAAGTGAGGAATTGTTCTAAAGAAAAGAATAAGTGAGGAATAGCTCTTCTCAAAAAAAGTGAGGAATAGCTCCGTGGGTTGGTTTGCTCTGGAGTGAGGGATGCACCTTCATCACGTGAGAATTCGCGTCCATTTGGGTCGAACGGGCAAAAAACGCGGTCCAAGACGCCGACGTAAACGAACGGTTGTTTGTTTTTGGTCCGCCTGCAACCCATCTCCGGCCCAAATCTAGGCCGGGTTTGCGTCAGCGCAGACACGACGCGGACACATGCGACGCTCGCTCTTGTCCTGCCCCTTGCCCGTCCGTCGGTGGCACATCGGTCATTCTTCCCTCCCCCATCCACACTCAAGACATCCATCCACCCCGCCTTCGTCGCCGCCGCCCACTTCCGGCTGGTTGGACGCTGCCTAGGTCACAGCCCGCATCCACACACTTCCCCTTTCTCCATGCCGCACCCGATGCCCGCTCTTTGCCGGTTTTGGTTGGCTCTTTTCACCGTCGTCGTAGCACCTTCATGGCCACCCCACCCACTCACCTCTGCCTCCATCAGCCTCGCTCCAAGCCTACCGTCCTCTTCACCGGTCGACTTCTCCACCATGCCCGCAAGGTGTTCAACGTTTTGCCCGCAAGGTACCATGGATAGTGTGGATGAGTTCTTTTTCAATAACTTCATGTGTTGATTAGACGATGAAGATTTTGTGGTTGCGACTATGGTTGTCAGTGACCATATTTCTAGGCAGCAGCTGAGGTTTAGGGTATTGATCCTGGGCTATGCTCCGGCGTTGAATCACATCATACAGAGTGGCCATTGCCTACTTTTCGCCGATTACTTTCAGTACACATCCCCACTCTTCAATACCACGTTTTTTCTGTCGCCGCTTCCGGATGGATAGACATGTGTTCAACTGTATTCAGGAGGAAGTGATGGTGTATGATGATTATTTCGTATGTAAGGAGGATCTCCTTGGAAAGGTTGGCTTTCTCCTCTTATCAGAAATGTACTATAGGTATTCCGATACTTGCATACTGAATTGCTGGTGAACTTGTTCATGAGTATGTCCGCTTGAGTGAGTCCACATGCCTTGCATCATTATACAAGTTCTGCAAGGCTGTGGCAACACTGTCTGGCCCGGAGTACCTGAAAGTGCTAGTTATCGACTAGAGGGGGGTGAATAGGCGATTTTTATCAAAGTCTTCAAAACACGGGGGCTTTGAAGACAAACAATAGAAATGAACCTATTGATATGCAGCGGAAGGTAGACTACACTAGACAAGTCATAGTCAAGTAAGCAATGAAGTGAAAGCACGAAGACTATTAGCAACTAGGTAGTATGGATCAAGATGGAAGAGTATGAAGCCAAACAACAATAGTCGTCACACAGTGAAGTCAATCAGATCAAGCAGGCAGGCAACGACTTCATGAAGACAAACTGTAAGTAAAGAGAGGGAGAAGATAGAACCAGTAGCTTGGAGAGGACAGGGATTTGTTGGACCAGTTCCAGTTGCTGTGACAACTGTACGTCTGGTTAGGGAGGCTGAGATTCAACTCAGAAGACCGCGTCTACACCTTATTCCCCTCGAGCTAAGGACACTTAGTCCTCGCCCAATCACTCTGGTAAGTCTTCAAGATAGACTTCCAAACCTTCACAGACTTCGTTCACCGGCAATCCACAATGACTCTTGGATGCTCAGAACGCGACGCCTAACCGGCTGGAGGATACACAGTCATCAATTGTAATAAGTCTTCAGATCACGCGGACAGAAAGACTTCAGTGATGCCTAACACTCTTTGGCTTTGGGTGTTTTAGGCTTTGTCCTCGCAAGGATCTCTCTCTCAAATGCTTCAGAGGTGGGTTGCTCTCAAACGACAAAAGCCGTGCACTAACTCTGAGCAGCCACCAATTTATGGTGTAGGGGGTGGGCTATTTATAGCCAGGAGGCAACCCGACCTGATTTGTCTGAAATGATCCTGGTTCACTAAGGAACTGACACGTGTCCAATGGTCAGATTTCAAACACACGCGGCAGCTTGACTTGGGCTACAAGTAAAGCTGACTCATCCAGCTCTGGATAAGATTTGCTCTCATTCTCTTCGCTCGAATACATAGGATTTGGTTGAGCACCACTTCAGTCACTCTGACTTTGTTCACTTGGACCCCACTTAACAGTGCGGTGGTTCCTATGACTCAACAAAGAAGAAAAGGAAACTACGAAACAAATATGTCTTCGCACTCCATAGTCTTCACGTGAATGTCTTCTCGAGTCATAATCTTCGTTGTGAATATCTTCACATACCACCATTGTCTTCAATGTCTTCACACATATTTAGGGGTCATCTCCGGTAGGTAAACCGAATCAATGAGGGACTACTACCTGTGTTATCCTGCAATTCTCACAAACACATTAGTCCCTCAACCAAGTTTGTCGTCAATACTCCAAAACCAACTAGGGGTGGAACTAGATGCACTTACAATATCCCCCTTTTTGGTGATTGATGACAAACTGGTTGAAGTTTTCAACGGGGATAAAAGTATGTGAAATTGTAAGGGTTAAGGCATTGTCTTCATAAGTAGCAAAAGGCTCCCCCTGAAGATGTGCATATAAGTAGTTTGCTTTTGAATGCAAATGCACATGGCAGGTTTTGTTTCGTGGAGATCCTCTTCAACTCTTGAAGACAATTCATCATGCATATAGAGATAAGACGAAGATAATGACATGCATAATGAAAAATGGACGCCTGCGGAATGACTTCATGCGGAATTTATCATCGCATCATAGAATAGCAGACAAAGTAGCAGACGACCATCAAGTTTAAGTGTTACAACCCAAAGAACCAAATGTATCAAAAGACGAGAGTTGTAAGCACTTGGCAAAATATAGCAACCACCCATATGGACCCGCTTGAAGACTATCAACTCATATGCTTCTCCCCCTTTTGTGAGTAAGGACCAAAAAGGTTCAAAGACATAGAGCATCTACTCGTTCCCATCAGGAGTAGATGAAGGTGCAGGGTCGACGTTGGATTCCGGTGGTGCAGAGGGGCCTGGTGCAGTGTCGAGACGCAGCGAAGTCATGGTTGGTGAAGTGGCATCATCTTCTTCATCGACGACTCTCGCAACAACAGTTGCAGCCGAAGATGAATACTCCGAGTCTTCTAAGGAAGGAGTACGATGCAGGATGGCATTCTGGGGAGGCGTGGAATCAAATTTGTAGCGCTCTTTGAAGCCATCTTCGCGAAGATCGTCTTCAGAGCTTAGCAATGTTAGACTCTTACAAGACCTCCGACAGGCTTCATGTGATATGAATGCGTTCTTGGTGGCAAGATTGCGAATGCGATTAACATCCACCAAGAGGCTCTGCATCTGATGCTTTAGCCAGTCATGGTGCCTATCCTGTTTCTGATGTAAGGCCACAAGAAGCTCTCGGTCATTGAGTACACGAGATCGCTTCTGAGGCCTTTGAGCAATGGTGCTTTCAGTGGCTTCAGCGGTTGCACGATGAGGTGCACGAGTATTTCCAGCCAGAGGATAGACACGAGTTGCAGCAAGAACTCCCTCAATTGCTTGTGAGAAGCTTTGGCGATCAACATTATCAAGATAAAGTGGCTCTTTGGCAGGCTTAGGATAGATGGCTTCGACAGACATATCAACCTCAGGCAAGAAGATAAGATGGTTGCACGCTGAGGGCTGATAGTTGACAGAAGAGTGAAGCTTGATTAAGCGCATCACCCATGGAGCATAAAACTTCAAGCCAAATAGATCAACTCCGGATGCTGCAAGTTGCCTGATGAAGAAATCTTGAGATTGAAGCTGATGCCATTGAGAATATAGAACACCAATGTCTTCATCATGCCTTCAAGCTTGGCTGCAGGAGAATGTCCTTTGACGGGCCATAGAGTTCGCCTCACAATGTGATAAATGGTAAGGGGCAGATACTCGAGGTCTTCGACAAAGGATTCCTTAGGATATTCAGCATCTTGTGGCAGAGGCTTCATCATGCTGAGCATCTGACTCATGTTGGGCTCATGCTTCTGAAATATACTCTCCAATGCATTCCTATGTAGCTGACAACTAGGTTCATAGAGCTCACCTGGAGTGGGCAGGGAAGTAAGCTCAATGATATCTTGAGCTTTGGCTTCATGGTGCACATCACCTGTCATCCACTCAAGGACCCAAGTCTTCGGATCCTTGTTGTAGCCGCAAATGTGAAGAGTGGCATAGAATTGCAGCAGAAGCTCCTCATTCCAATGCTATTTGTCAGTTACGAACTGCAGAAGGCCAGCATCTCTGAAACAGTCTAGAGCTTCTTCCAGGCAGGGCAGACCAGCAATGGCTTCACAATCCAGACACATGTGAGGAAAGATTCACCCTTGATTGTATAAGATACATGAGTAATAACTGCGCTGCTGATAGTTCCAGAAGCGATCAGATGAGATTTTTGGCTTCGAGTACGGGTTCTTGGCACTGTCAAAGAATGTGTTGTGTGCCCTGAAGCTGTTTACATTGAACGATCCTGGCGATGTTGCAGCACCGGAAAATCTTGGCAGTCTGGGCTTTGGCTTCTGGACCTGAGGCCTTTGCTCCACGTGGTATTCAAATTGTGGTCCGGGAGCAGTGGGAGGAACCAGAACAGGCCATCAGACAGTGACAAGTTGGCCGCAATCATATGCCTGCTCAATAGTGTGAGGCCTTGGGGGTGGAACAGTAGCTTCGGCATTGACTGTGGATTCAGGTTGCACACTAGCTTCACGCGCAACATTAGCTTCAGGCGCCACATTTTCTTCAGCCATGACAACGTCATTGGCTTTAGTAGTGTTATTTGTGGCCGCCTCAATGTTTTCAACCTCCTCTTCAGTAGCAGGAGGGTCGGGCATAGACACGTTCTCCTCGAGAACAACTTCTTGAGTAACAGGGGGTGAGGCAATCCTTTCTGCTTCTTTTTCTCTTGGTTCTTGATTGTCATCGGCTGATGCAGCCGGAATGTCTTCAGCAACTTTGGCTTCGGACTCGGAGACATTTGCAGTTGGAGTGGCTTCAGGGAACACTTGGCGTGCTACTGAGCTTTGTTGCACTTCTCCTTCTGGAATGCTCGACATGGTGACCTATGGCCTAGGGCCTTTGCGAAGCCTGTGGAAAGCGGGCGACGCTTGTGGTGATGGAGTGGTCTGCACCGTGTAGTTGTCGTCGCCAAGCACCAAAGTGGTGACTTGAGGTGGTGGAGTACTGGGTGTGTCATCTTGACTTGGTGTGTCTTGTTGAGGGTGATCAGCCCACGATGCATCCTGAGCAATCGGCGTCAAGGGACGACCAATGCTGATGAGTTCGCTGTTCGTAAGAACAGGCGATGATACCAATTGGTGCTCGATCTGAGGAAGGACTTCATAATCTTCTACATTGTCGCCATGACCAATGTCTTCAGCTGTGTTGGGGTCGACAGCTGGAACTTCTTCTTCTTCAGGAGCCTCTATGAAAGCAGGCTCGTGGATCACAAGTTGACGCTCTTGATTGGTGGATGCAGGACGAACAACAGAAATGGGTTCGACAAAAAGAGGCTCAGAGGCCGCAACACGCTCTTTCTTTGAAGACTTCTTGAGTTTCTTCTTTGATGGAGCATCATCAGAAGTATTCCTGTGCTTGCGCTTCTTGGCTTCGGCTGCCCTTGTCTTTTTCAGCTCTGAAGCTGCTGTGGGGACCTTAGGCTTCGAGCCTGTCATGCTGGCAGGGAAGACAATGCGAGGTGCTTCCTGCGTTGATGCTTCAGCTTGGGCCACAACAGGCTTCTTCTTCTGTTTGGCAGCCATCTTGGGGTCAATGCCAGGACGCCCAAGAGCCTTGCACTTCTCTGCCTCATTGTGTGCTTGAACACATTTCTCTGCGAAGTATTTCATCCGCTCTCTTGAACCTTTTGCTTCTTCACGTTTCTTGTGAAACTGTTCTTTGAGCTCATGAATCGTTTCCTTGAAGCTTTGAACATCAGCCACGCTGAGCTTGGCCATGTTCTTCTTGAATTGAGCCTTTTCATAATCAATTTTGTTCTTTAGCTTGACGATCTTTTGAGCCAGAGCCAGCTCATTAGCAATGGATCCATGGAAGGTGACGCTGATATCAACTGGCAGTTGAAGATCATCAATGCTGAGGCCCGGGTTGTCAAACCACTCATCGATGGAGTTGTTCAGAATATCCACATCAAAGAGGGGCAGATCATTGAAGATCTCCGCCTCTTGCTTACTCTTGATTAGTAGCTCAAGGGTACCATCACCAAGATCTTCGTCACTTGACAGATCAATGGCTTCATTTCCGTTCCGCAGAACGGCAGCAGGAGTAAGTTCATGCCCAAAAATCTTCATGGGCTTCTTCTTCTTGGGCTTCTCTATCTTCTTGGAGACACGAGAAAGATTTTCAGATTGCACACTGAGTTCAGGAGGTGCGGTTCCCAATGGCTTCGCACGCGAAGCTTTTGGTGCGGCAGAGGGCTTTAAAGCCTTTGTTTTCTTTTGCTTCTGCGGCTTAGGTGGAGCAGGCGCTTCATCAGAATCTGCGTCATCACCTGATTGCTCCACAGTGGCCCTCTGAGCAGCGATGTAAGAGAGGAGACCATCAAAGTTGTCAAAGGGGCCGATGACATTGGGGTTGGCATCACGTGTGCCATCAGCCCTTGGAGCAGACGGACCTGGGTTGAAGTTGCACCGAAGATTTTTCTTGTTCTTCATAGCAGGATCTTTGGCAACCTGGTAGTTGCGCTTGAAAAGATTATCATCGCGACACCATAATGGAGAAGATGGGTCGGCATTCTCTGGCTATGGTCCTCGGACCATGCAAGGATAGAAGCCTTGAGCAATGGCTTCGGACTTGGACTTGGGCTGAAGATTTTTATATAGAATATCTCCCCATGGTCGCTTGATGGCGTTCTTTTCAGCATATTCAGCAGTCACGAATTTGTTTTGGAACCATTTTTTTGCCCAATATCGTTGAATCCATTGGATTCGGGTTTTTCCCTGATTGTAATTCTCTTCAGGACCAGACTTGTACAATTCAAAGAGATCTGGTGGCAAGTCCTTGGCTGTATCCCCACGGCGCTGCCTGCCGCCCATTCTAGCTGATTTCTCAGTGGCCATTATATTCAACCTGAAAGGCTTCAAGACTGTGAATGGCTTCCTTTTGCTGGTCAGACAGGAACTGGATTCAGGAGAGTTGATGTTGTGCTGTAAGAATTCTGCAAATGAATGCAGACTATGAGAACCAAGGGATTCTCCCACAGACATGTACCTGTGACAGCATTAGGGGTGCGAGGGAAGGGGAAGAGGTCATATGCATTCTCAGAAGATTTTGAAGATAAATCAGTTTGAAGACATTGACCTCATAGTGCGAAGACATTCACTTATTTGGAGAGAGTTGGTTCTAGATTTGTACGAATCCATGAATAAGTACAAGTGAGGAATCTAACTAGTGGTGAAGCATAAGTGAATATACTTGGCATGATATGAGATACAGAACAAGACAGATCCAGATTTGGAAGTTTAGAAACCACTTTTGGTTGAAGTGGATGGATCTGACGGATCAAAAAGGCAGTAAAAGGTAAGTTTTAATTACCCTTGACGAACTGCTAGACGAGACGAAGAGGGAGGCCGAGCAGTTCAATCTCTCGTGCCCTAACTTGGCGACGGAAGACACCTACGGCGGCGGCGGAGAGGACGAGGTCCGCGGCCGGCGTGAGGACGGCGTCAAAGAAGTCGCGGCAGCTAAGCGCTTCGTCTTTGGCGTCGACGCGAGCTAGCGGAGGCGCTAGGGTTTGTGTGAGGTGGCGAGGTGGAAGAAGAGATTATGACCGCGGTGAGTTGTGTATTTATAAGGAAAGGGGCAGCACAACGCAATTACGCAGGTGCCCCTGGTAGTTCACATCTGTAGGACACGTGGCATGCATGCAACACATTGAAAGTTGTTGCATGTTCCCACGCACGCCTGGACTGTCGGGTGGTCGTTCCGGCTTCTCTGGGTTTCAGGCAATAAGGATATAACATTAAAGCAGATTCAACTTTTGTCTCTGTATCTTCTGCTGACAAGGACGCAGAGAAGACATTCGACAGTTTTGATTTAGATAGATAGAATCTGAGGTAGAAGCATAGACAAGGGGTTAGGGTCCGATCACATTCACTTAGATTAAAAGGTTCAAACAAGAAGACATAGCCATAAGTGAATGCTGTAAAGGACAGAACACAAATATATGTATATATCAGAATAAGACCAAATCAACATTGTGAAGATAACATTAAGTCAAATCAATGTTGAAGACAAACCAAATGCGAAGACTTTGCAGATGTGACGCCAAACGAAACACTTCAACAAAAGTTTGGTGGTGGCGTTACCCACCGTATAGGAAGTATTAGACCCAAACACGGCGCACAATTATCGTGGCGCTCCGAAGTCAAATTCCACATTAATGTATTCACACTTAGAGTGTATGTCTTCATTGATTGAAGATATACTTTACTTCGTGTGTTGCACATCTAAGTCATCAACATGCATAAGCGTTAGGATGTGTGTCCAATCACAGGACATTCGAGGATTCTAAGATATTTAGCTCACAATGCAACTTGCAAGACCTTTTCTCATCCAAGGGCTTTGTGAAGATATCTACCAATTGCTCTTCAGTGTTGACGTGAATGATATCAATATCTTCCTTCATGACATGATCTCTGAGAAAGTGATGACGAATTTCAATGTGCTTTGTCTTCGAGTGTTGAACTGGTTTGTTGGCAATCTTGATGCGCTTTCATTGTCGCAGTAAAGTGGCACTTGCTTCAGATGGATGCCATAGTCCTTGAGAGTTTGCTTCATCCATAGAAGCTGAGCGCAGCAAGATCCAGCAGCAATGTATTCGGATTCAGCAGTGGAGAGAGACACACAGTTCTGCTTCTTTGAAGACCAATAGACAAGAGATCGTCCAAGAAAGTGACATGTGCCTGATGTGGAATTGCGATCAACCTTGTCACCAGCATAATCAGTATCTGAGAATCCAACTAGCTCAAACGCTGAGCCCTTTGGATACCATAATCCTAGTGTTGGGGTGTAAGCCAAATATCGAAGAATTCGCTTCACAGCTAAGTGATGCGATTCCTTTGGTGCCGCTTGGAATCGGGCACACATGCAAACGCTAAGCATGATATCTGGCCTAGATGCACATAAATAGAGTAAAGAACCAATCATGGAGCGATATACCTTTTGATCGAACTCTTTACCATTGTCGTCGGGGCCCAGATGACTTTTGGTTGGCATTGGCGTCGTGTATCCTTTGCAGTCTTGCATTCCAAACTTCTTCAGGAAATCTTTGAGGTATTTCTCTTGTGATATGAAGATGTCGTTGCTCTGCTGACGTATTTGAAGACTGAGGAAGAACTTCAGCTCACCCATTATGGACATCTGATATTGCTCTTGCATCATGTGTCCAAACTCATCACTGTATCTTTTGTCAGTGCAGCCGAAGATAATGTCATCCACATAGATTTGGCACACAAACAGTTCTCCATCATATGTCTTCGTGAAGAGAGTGGGATCCAGGGAACCAGGTTTGAAGCCTTTGCTCTTCAGGAAGTCTTTGAGTGTGTCATACCAAGCACGAGGGGCTTGTTTGAGGCCATACAGTGCCTTGTTGAGCTTGTATACCATATCAGGATGTTTTGGATTTTCAAAGCCAGGTGGTTGTGCAACATATACTTCTTCAATCTTCCCATTGAGAGATGGACTCTTCACATCCATTTGGTACAGGAGGATGTTGTGATGGTTGGCATAGGCTAGCAGTATGCGAATGGCTTCAAGCCTAGTGTTGACACCAGATTTTGGCACGACCAAAAACTTAATTAAGATGGCTTCAAATGGAGAAGTGCTCAAAGTAAGAAAGTTCCGTATCGTCAAAAAGAGAAACTTTGATGTTTGGGCCATCGCCATCCGATCTCATCTCGAAATCCTAAGTTGTGTTCGAAATACCGAGAATTTGTATTCAGAACACTATTCGGCTGATCACGCCCCCAAGACTGCCTCGTATGGAAAAATGATCTACACGGATTGTCTTCGTCTCGTCGAAACGATCGGTTTTGATATAAAAATCGTTTCAATCCGAGTTCATATACAAACGTTAGAGCCATCAGAATGCAGCTCTCTCACGAGGTAGAAAATGGCGCGCCCCACTAGACACCATGTCTTATGTGTCGCACGAATAATAGCCTGTTTTGCGCGAGGTAGCGCGAATAATAGACTTTTTTGCACGAGCGATTTGACCCTCAAGATGACCTCTGATCGAAAAACGTTCAACATGAAAGTTGTCTGCCTCGTCAAAACGGTCAAGATTGCTTTTGGACTCGTTTTCATCCGAGGTCGTTTACTACCACAAAAAGGATCCGCAAGGTGCAGCCAGTTTAAACCGAACAGTTTTGGAAAGTTCGGATAAAACCAATCCGAATTTGACTAGGGTTTTGGACGTGAATCCAAGCCTTTTCCTTGCACGGGAAGTCCAGACGCCTCTTATATACCTAAGGGGTGACGGCCGATTGAACAACAACACACAATCGCAAAACCCATCTACTTTTTACCATAGTTTTACATCTCTCCCTGGTTCTTTCTCTCTCGTTCTTCATTCGTTCTTCGTGTTGAAGGGCAGCGATCCTCGAGGCTCTAGGGGCGGGTGAACTGACCTAGGGCAGCCCATAGCCGACGCGCGTCCAGACGGGGTCCCTCCCGAGAGCGTGTGGTTTCGGGTCCTGAAAAGCACCCGCCGGATTGCTTGCCTACCGCGCTTCCGGACGGGTCTCCTTCGACGTGAGCTACGGTGCATCACCCTCGGCATTGGAGGTACACAGTCACGTGTTTGTGTGCGAACACCTAGCCACCGGAGCAAATGTTTCATCGAAGTCAATCCCTTCAACTTGAGTGTATCCTTGAGCAACGAGACGAGCCTTGTTTCTGACGACTTGACCATGCTCATCTTGTTTGTTGCGATAGATCCATTTCGTGCCAATGATATTGTGCTTGCGAGGGTCGGGACGCTTGACTAATTCCCACACATTGTTCAGCTCGAACTGTAGAAGCTCTTCTTGCATAGCTTGAATCCATTCAGGTTCCATGAAGGCCTCAACAACTTTCTTGGGTTCAGATATAGAGACAAAAGCAAAGTGCCCACAGAAATTTGCTAGCTATGTTGCTCTTGAACGAGTGAGTGGACCAGATGCATTGATGCTATCAATTATCTTCTCAATCTGTACTTCATTTGCAACACGAGGATGAACTGGACGAAGATTTTGCCCTTGCTGATCATTGTCTTCATTTTCAGCATTGGCTTCAGGCTGAGCATTGTCTTCAGGTTGACTTGGTGCAATGATGATCTCTTCTCCAGCCTGTCCCTCTGAAGGTATGTGAAAGTGCTAGTAATCAACTAGAGGGGGGTGAATAGGCGATTTTTATGAAAGTCTTCAAAACATGGGAGTTTCGAAGACAAACAATAGAAATGAACCTATTGACATGCAGCGGAAGGTAGACTACACTAGGCAAGCCATAGTCAAGTATTCAATGAAGTGAAAGCACGAAGACTAATAGCAGCTAGGTAGTATGGATCAGGAAGGAAGACAGTATGAAGCCAAACAACAATAGTCGTCACACAGTGAAGTCAAACAGATAATGCAAGCAGGCAATGACTTCATGAAAACAAACAGTAGGTAAAGAGAGGGAGAAGATAGAACCAGTTGCTTGGTGAGGACAAGGATTTGTTGGACCAGTTCCAGTTGCTGTGACAACTGTACGTCTGGTTGGGGAGGCTGAGATTCAACTCAGAAGACCGCGTCTTCACCTTATTCCCCTTGATCTAAGGACACTTAGTCCCTGGTAAGTCTTCAAGGTAGACTTCCAAACCTTCATAGACTTCGTTCACCGGCAATCCACAATGACTCTTGGATGCTCAGAACGTGACGCCTAACCGGCTGGAGGATTCACAGTCCTCAAGTGTAACAAGTCTTCAGATCACGTGGACCGAAAGACTTCAGTGATGCCTAACACTCTTTGGCTCTGGGTGTTTTAGGCTTTGTCCTCGCAAGGATTTCTCTCTCAAATGCTTCGGGGGTGGGTTGCTCTCAAACGACAAAAGCCGTGCACTAACTCTGAGCAGCCACCAATTTATGGTGTAGGGGGTGGGCTATTTATAGCCACTAGGCAACCCGACCTGATTTTTCCGAAATGACCCTGGGTCACTAAGGAACTTACACGTGTTCCAACGGTCAGATTTCAAACACACGCGGCAGCTTGACATGGGCTACAAGTAAAGCTGACTCATCCAGCTCTGGATAAGATTTGCTCTCATTGTCTTCCCTCGAAGACTTAGGATTTGGTTGAGCATCATTTCAGTCACTCTGACTTTGTTCACTTGGACCCCACTTAACAGTATGGTGGTCCCTATGACTCAACAAAGAAGAAAAGGAAACTATGAAACAACTATGTCTTCACACTCCATAGTCTTCACGTGAATATCTTCTCGAGTCATAATCTTCGTTGTGAATATCTTCACATACCACCATTGTCTTCAATGTCTTCACACATTTTTAGGGGTCATCTCCGGTAGGTAAACCGAATCAATGAGGGACTACTACCTGTGTTATCCTGCAATTCTCACAAACACATTCGTCCCTCAACCAAGTTTGTCATCAATACTCCAAAACCAACTAGGGGTGGCACTAGATGCACTTACAATCTCCCCCTTTTTGGTGATTGATGACAAACTGGTTGAAGTTTTCAATGGGGATAAAAGTATGTGAAATTGTAAAGGATTGAGGTATTGTCTTCGTAAGTAGCAAAAGGCTCCCCCTGAAGATGTGCATATAAGTGTTTTGCTTTGGAATGCAAATGCACATGGCAGGTTGTACTTGTGGAGATCCTCTTGAACTTATGAAGACAATTCATCATGCATGAAAAGGATATAACAAAGATAATGACATGCATAATGAAAAATGGACGCCTGCAAAATGACTTCGTGCGGAATTTATCGTCGCACATGCGGAATTTATCATCGCATCACATAGTTGACAGAAAAGGTAGCAGAGCACCATCAAGTTTAAGTGTTACAACTCAAAGAACCAAATGTATCAAAAGCGAGAGTTGTAAGCACTTGGCAAAAGTATAGCAACCACCCATATGGACCCGCTTGAAGACTATCAACTCATATGCTTCTCCCCCTTTTGTCAGTAAGGACCAAAAAGTTTGAAGACATAGAGCCTCTACTCGTTCCCATGAGGAGTAGGTGAAGCTGCAGGGTCGTCACTGAGGTCCGGTGGTGCAGAAGAACTTGGTGCAATGTCGATTCGAGGCGAAGTTGTAGTCGGGGAAGTAGCATCGTCTTCTTCATCAATGACTCTGGCATTGACAGTTGCCGCTGAGGAGGAGTAGTCAGAGTCTTCGAGTGAGGGAGTCCGATGCAAGACAGCATTCCTGGGAGGAGTGGAATCAAATTTGAATCTCTGTGTGAAGCCATCTTCACTACAAAAAAAAAGACACATCCGTGACATTTTGGGCCGAACGAAATTTTTTTGTGTCATACATATGACACTTCTATGACGATAATTGTGACAAAACCCGGTATCATCATAGATGTGGTGGGCTCCTACTTCTATGACAAAAAATCATGACAGAAAATTGGCTTTTCGTCCTGCGCGGGCCGGAGACGCAGCTGCATGACATTCTTTGGGCCGTCCATGACGGAAAAAACCGTGGTAGAAGCGAGGGGGAGGAAAATTTCGGGGAGTTCCCAGTTACGGTGGGAGGTCGGGGGCCGAGCGATGTGCGTTTCTCTCGTACACGTACGCGCGTGTGTGCGAGGCGTTGGCTCTAACTGAACTCGAGCGAGGCGTTGGGCTCTAACTGAACTCGAGCGATTGCACTGCAGGCTACGCGTTACTGAACCCGAGCGATCGATCGATGGCTGTTAACTGAACCCGATCGAGCGATTCCTTCGCTACTGCTGCTAACTGAAGCCGATCGATTGGATGTACAGTGAGCGTTGCGGGGGGGGGGGGGGTGGATGAACAGTGAGCGGTGGCGTTGCCTCTGGATGAACAGGACCACATGGTGTGGAGGGCTGGATGAACAGTAGACGGTGGAGGGGTGCCCGTGGAGGGGTGGTTGAACGACCCCGTGGTGTGGAGGGCTGGATGAACAGTAGACGGTGGAGGGGTGCCCGTGGAGGGGTGGTTGAACAATAGCCGGTGGAGTAGCGCGCGGTGGAGGCTGGATGAACAGGAGCCCGTGGAGGCTGGAGGAGGTCGACGGTAGCCCGTGGAGGCTGGAGGAGGTCGACGGTGGAGATGAACAGTATCCCGTGGAGTCCCGTTTTGCGGTACGCCACACCCCTCCCGATGAACAGGACCCCCGTTTCGACCGTAGGAGGTCCGTTTCGTCCGTTTTGCGGTACGCCACACCCCTCCCGATCAACAGGACCCCCGTTTCGACCGTAGGAGGTCCGTTTCGTCCATTTTGCGGTACGCCACACCCCTCCCGATCAACAGGACCCCCGTTTCGACCATAGGAGGTCCGTTTCGTCCGTTTTGCGGTACGCCACACCCCTCCCGATCAACAGGACACCCGTTTCGACCGTAGGAGGTCCGTTTCCTCCGTTTTGCGGTACGCCACACCCCTCCCGATCAACAGGACCCCGTTCCGAACGTAGGAGGTCTGTTTCCTCCGTTTTGCGGTACGCCAGGCCTTGTTTCCATCGCCTGTTCCATCCAAGCCCTCCCAATGAACACGACCACGCATTCCGTTCCGACCCAGCCGGTTAGCTCCCACGCGTTCCGTTGCCTCCCGATGAACACGACGCATTCCGTTGCCTCCCCATGAACACGACGCATTCCGTTGCCTCCCCATGAACACGACGCATTCCGTTGCCTCCCCATGAACACGACGACGACGCTGTTTCTCCGTTCCGACCCAGCCATGTACACGAGCCCTGGCCGTACGTATGCGCGAGTAGGCGTTCGAGACCCCGCCCGTATGTACACATACGTGGCCGTATTTTCTTTCTTGCACCCTGGCCGCTGTACGTACGTGTACATGCTACGTGCGCGCCTCTACTATGACACGTGCGCGCCTCTACTACGACACGTGCGCGCCTCTACTACGACACGTGCGCGCCTCTACATCGACCAGTATGTACGTACACGTTCACGACCAGAATGACAACGCTACGTACGCTTCGACCAGGTGGGTCCCGACTGTCAGGCACTTCCTTGCCTGCGAAGATGTAGCTGGTGGGTCCCAGCTGTCAGGGGGGCGAATTGTTTTTTTTGCCCGGACGCACTTCCTTGCGTGCGAAGATGTAGCCGGTGGGTCCCAGCAGTCAGGGGGGCGAATCATTTTTTTTGCCCGGACGCACTTCCTTGCGTGCGAAGGTGTAGCTGGTGGGTCCCAGCAGTCAGGGGGCAAATCATTTTTTTTGCCCGGACGCACTTCCTTGCGTGCGAAGATGAAGCTGGTGGGTCCCAGCAGTTAGGGGGAAACGTTTTTTCCACGAAATACAGTGGCCCGTCCGGTGGGTCCCAGCTGTCAGGTGGAGGAATCATTATTTTCCGCGTAATAAGGAGGCACTTCCTTGCTGCGGCTGTGGACCCAGCTGTCAGCCTCTCCACGTACAATCCACGTCCGATGGAAGTCGTTCCTTGACCACGTTGACCAGGCCGCGCCGAGAGCACCACGGCAGTGGACGACGGCGAGGCCTAGGAAGGGGACGACGCGGAGTCGGGGAAGACGCGACAGTGGAAGCCCGCGTGGAGAGGAGTACGAGGGTTCACTGGTTCGGCTGCGGTGTGAGGCTACCATCACCGCAGGGCCTGGCCAGCGGTGGGAATAGTAGGGGCGGTGAGGCCTCCGCAGCAGCACAGCCGGCCACGGGAGGCAGGAGCATGCGGCACGACCGGCGCTGCTTTGGGCGGCTGGAGCAAGAAGACCAGAGGTTGAAGAAGCACTACGGCCGTTGGATGGACATTGTATGGTCACTGGAGCTAGAATCGTTTATATTGACTAAGTTGACAAAGCCCTCCGTCCCCGTAAACTTAGTTGGCCCACAAGTCATCCTCCCACTATGGTGGGTCCCAGCTAGCAGGGGGTATTCATTTTTTTGTGCGTAATAAGGAGGCACTTCCTTGCATGCGAAGATATAGCTGGTGGGTCCGACATGTCAGCGGGGGGAACGTTTTTTCGTGAAATACAAAGGCCCTTCCGGTGGGTCCCAGCTGTCAGGTGGAGGAATCATTATTTTGCGCGTACAGTCCACGGCCGTTGGATTAACATCCAACGGTCACTGCTGCTAGAATCGTTTGTGGACTAAGTTGACAAAGCCAAAGTACACGTCAACCTAGTAGACCCACAAGTCAGCCTCCAAATCTGTCCCAAACAACATACAGCCCGAAATTTCTAGCCAGATTCAAATTAATTTTAAATCTAAATATACCTTAATTTAAATTCAATGAAATTTTACCCGCACAAAAACAATGAAATTTAAAATATCAAAATCCGAAAGAAAACAGTATATTGGAACTAATTGCCTGTTTGCTGTATTTTTTCATTTTACAGCCCATTTATTATTACTTATAACCCATTTCTTATTACTTATAGCCCATTTTCTGGGCAAAATGCATCCCTCCTCGTCTTGAAAGATTTCCGGCCCAGCAGGGCGTAGAAAAGCAAGTAGGCCTATGTTGGTTATTCTGCAAAAAACAAAATAGCTGGCTAGCCATTTTCAGAAAGGAAAAAAACAAACTGGGCTGGTCATGTGCTAAACATATGAAATAAAAGCCTGGGCTAGATGGGCCACGGGTCCCGCACAACCCAGTTGATACCCTTCTCCGTCCCGAAAAAACAAAATTACTGCGCGCGCTGCTGGGTCCCTACTGTCATCCTCACCATGTACAGTCATCTCCTTATTCCTCTCGGTTGTTGACCATGTTGACAACACCGGAGGGCGGCGCCGCGGCGAGCGAACCAAGGCGGAGGACGATGGTGAGGCCTTGGACGGGAACGAACAAGAGCCGGGGAAGATCACAGCCGGCCGTGGGAGGCGGGAGCAGGCGGTCCCGCCGGCGCTGGTTTGGCTTTGGCGGCTCGAGGAAGAAGAGACTGAAGAAACGCGACAGACGTTGAATGTCAATCCAACGGTCAAGGTTGGAACAATCGTTTGTTGACTAAGCGGACACCAAGTAGCATACTTTTTATATATAGGAAGAAAACTGCGAGGAAAATGCGTTCGTCTACCGTCCTCCTCACAGGGAACGTTCGCCACATAAGTGACTAGCACCCTTGGTTTTCAACCGAGAGGTCTTGGGTTCGAGTCCCAGGAACTCTCAATTTTGTCCTCCTTCCTTCCTCGCAAAGAAAAGGGAAAGAAAATCAAAGACTTGGGAAGGCGTACAGAACAAGCTAGTGTACCAGTAAAGAGACGTTGCCGAGTTTTAGAAAAAAGAAAGACGTGCTCCTGTAGCTGGTTCGAATCCAAACCTAGACTATGACTATATATGGTGCTATGCTACTCTGCAAGTAATGAAACTGACATATCCAACGTTCGCTTCTCCTCTTCTCTACTTACTCTGCCTAGCATCAAAAGCTCTGGCCGCAACAACCATGTCCGCTGGCTGCTTGTCCACCTCCTCTTCAGCAGGCAACAACCAGATATGCGCCAAGTCGCCACCCGTGCCATCGCCTGTGGGTCTCATCACACCCCCACCGGCACGCACACCTCAGCCGATTGCTCATCGCAACCCGCTGCCGTTGGTGTGGTGCCACTGCTGCAAATCACGCAGAGTCATCCGTCGCGCCTCAACCACAATCCGCAACCCTGGCCGAGTCTTCTACAAATGCCCGAATCATGGGGTAATAATATGTTTAAGTGTTGTTCTGCTACTTTCAATTGCTGATTTTTTAATAGTTTGGTTGATGATCTTCCAATTTCATTCGTGCAGAAAAGGGAAGATTCGTGTGATTTGTATTCTGGGAAGTTGCTGATGTGGGGGAATGCAACTACGCTGATTATTTGGTTAGCCGAGGAATCCCAATACCAACAGGTTGAGGTGTTGGACAAGTAACTGAAGGAACGGCAGAAGAGGAAGATGCAGAGCAGAAGGTTAAAGATGCAGTTCCTCTGATCATGGCCAAGCAACAGCTGCTGAACGGCCTTGACAGCAATGAGGAGATGAAAGAGCTTGTGAAGATAATGGGCAAAATCGATGTGCTCTGTAGGATGATTGTCTCTTTATTTGCCGTGTATGTAGCACTCGTGATGTATTCAGTGGCTACGACATGAGCACTTTGCTGAAACTAGTAATGAATGAAACCTGTGTAGCAGGATGGGTGTAGTGTTGTGAACATCTAATGATTTCTATTAACAGAAATCAGGGGGTATCCCCTTTTGCTCATATAAATAAATGAATAGCAGAGGCCCTGTCGGGTCAGCTTTGTTCTCATTCGAAGACGTCGAGCAAGTTGCAGTCCAACAGCAAACTATGTCATCAAATTCAAGTTTCACAGCCAAATATGAGTAAAACTAAACAACAATGTCATCATGTTTTAGTCGTCATACAATCACCAAACACAAATCAGCATACATAACAAGTGATGTTCTCACAGCAAAATACTAAACAACATGTTCATCAGGTTTCAGTTGTCATAGCAAACACAATTTCACATATTAGATAAAAAAACGTCTTCTGACAGGCAAATACGACAAAAGCAATGTAATCATCATCCGCAGCAGCAGCGTCAACATCTTTGCCATGTGTATCAGTCTGAATCGTAATTCCCCACGGTGTCATCTTCTTCGTCCTCAACGTCCTCGAACGTTGGCTTCTTCTTGATCAACTCTTGTATGTCCACAACACGACAGGCAATCTTTTTGCCAGCGTCATTGACGTGATGGTTCTCAAAGATATTAGGAACATCTGTGTTATCTTGTACATCAGGAGCAGTGTAAGCATCATCTTGTTGTGCAACTTCATTAAACGAATTCCTCTGTTCAAACCTTTGCAATACTCTCCAGTCATCGCTACGTGCAAATGTGTCTTCCAAGAAAAATATCTGTGTTGCTTGATTTGCCAAAATAAAAGGCTCGTTGGTCTGGTACGCCGCCTTGACATTGATGGATTTGAAATAATCATCAGCTCTGGGTTTTGCGATCCTGGAAAACAGGTTATACCAACGATAGCACAACAGAACCACACACCGATGATCCTCGAAACTGGAGATATACTGCAACTGAACAATGTCTGTTATGTTAGCATACATTTCAGTTGTCTCTTTGTCATACGTATCCGTGCTCGTGATGGCACTGTTTTGTGTCTTCCTGCCTTCGTCTCGTGCAAGGGTGTTGTAGCGCACATCTCCAACAACGCAAGATTCATAATGTCTTACCCGAGTATCAGGACCCATTGCTAGTGAGTAAAGGGCATCATCAACTGCCTGCCCATCCTCCCGCATCTTCTTAACCTATGGTTAGAAAATAGACAAGCTGATCATCTTATGTACTCAATATATTAAAAAAACTGACAGTGCACTTCAAAAGCTTACATGGTTCTTGAACCATTTCGCAAATCCTGCCATAACCAGTTTGTCAATGTTTCTTGGATTTTGCGGCAGTAACTCCTCTTTGTAGATGTTGCACAACATAGTGATCGCGTCAAACATCTAAATATATAGGAATGTGCTGCAAGTTTAATAGATTACGATGTATAAGCTGCAGTACTGCACTTACTTGATATAAGGTAGTATCTCAGGACAACACATACCAAACCATTTTGTCCAAATCTTTAGGTTTGTCCTCTTGTCGACTCTTCCCTGTAACTCGAACAGAATAATCGAAAAAATTGAGCCCGGGATTGTCTTCACCCACCTCTTTGCTAAGCTGATCAGCTGTTTCAATGTATTTTGAGCAGAATGTCAACGCTTCTGTAGCAATGTAGGCCTCTGCAATGGAACCCTCAGGTCTAGCTCTATTCCTAACATAGCCCTTGAAAGTGCCTGGCCGCCTTTCAATAGGGTACATCCAGCCATACTGTACTGGACCTCTAAGTAGTGCCTCATCAGGTGGATGAACAGCCAAATGCACCATCACATCAAAGAAGGCTGGAGGATATATCTTCTCAAGGTCGCATAGGATAGTTGGTATCTTGTCTCTAAGACGCTCCAAAGCATCTATCCTGATATTCCTACTGCAGAGTTCCCTGAAGAATTGTCCCAACTCTGCAACTGCTCTGTATAAGTCAGGGTGGCCCAATCCTCTAAGGATAACAGGTAAAACCCTTTGAAGTAGGATGTGGCAGTCATGAGTTTTCAACCCTTGTACCTTGTTTCCATCTGCACTGACTCTCCTTTCAGGGTTGGAAGCAAATCCATGTGGGAATCTCACACGTGACAGGACCTCGCAGAATTCTTTTCTTTTTACCTTGTTCAAGACGTACACAGCTGGTGCCATATCCCGTGGTTTACCTTCATCTTGCACCTGCAAATCCTTTCTGATACCCAGGTGTGTCAAATCAATCCTAGATTTTAAGGTATCTTTCGTCTTGCCTTTAATATTAAGAAGTGTGCCGATAATGTATCACATATATTTTTCTCGATGTGCATCACATCAAGATTATGCCGCAGATCCAAATCTTTCCAATACTCCAAGTCCCACAAAGTGGACCTGCGGGTAAACAATAATCTCTCTTCTACCCTGCCACGCTTCCTTTTCCCGCTACCATTACCAGGATGGTTTCCTGGTGTAATATGCCTGACCTTCTCTAATTCCACTTGCAACTCATCGGCGGTGAGCCTCTTTGCGCATCACGGTTTTCATGCTTTGCATTGAACACATGTCTTCGGTATTTTCTAGGATGCGGCTTGTCCTTGGCAAGGAAACGGCGATGTCCAGTGTAACAGATCTTGCTAAGTATTGCGTATGACAGCGGATTCCTGTCACAGCGAACACATGCATTGTAACCATGTGTCATTCGCCCTAACATAGTGCCCAAAGCCGGATAATCATGGATGCACCAAATTATAACAGCACGCAGAAAGAAATCAGCTGGTGGGCTGCTATACAGGTCTCGAGTGAGAACACCCTTCCATAGCTGTTGAAGTTCCTCCACAAGAGGCTCCATGAACAAATCAAAATCCTTTCCAGGACTTTTTGGACCTGGGATGAGCAAGGCCAACATGTAGTTTGATTCTTTGGTGCAGACATTTGTAGGCATGTTGTAAGGGATAACAAGCACTGGCCACATGCTATATGTGGCGCTCTGGTGGCCAAATGGGTTAAATCCATCTGAAGCTAAGCCAAGTCTAATGTTTCTCGGGTCAGCAGCAAACTCTTTGTGTTTATCATTGAAGCTTTTCCACTCACTACCATGAGATGGATGGCACATTACATTCTGATCTCTGTACTCCTGGTTCCTAGAATGCCACAGTACATCCTCTCTTGTTTCAGCATCATGAAACAACCTCTGCAATCTTGGTGTAATTGGAAAATGTCTCAGAACATTATGAGGAATCCTCTTCACAACATCGCCATCTTTCCATCTTGATGATTTGCATTTCGGGCATTCACTTAAGTTGGCATAATCCTTCCGGAACAGAACACAATTATTCTTACAAACATGGATCATATCATATCCAATTCCAACTGCACGAAGGAAATTCTTCATTTTACTGTAGGTGTGTGGCAGCTCAGACGCATCTGGGAAAGATTTGCGGAAAGCAGCCAACATCGCATCGAATGATTTGTTGGCCATCCGCTCAGATGTCTTCACCTGAAGAAAGGTGACCATAGCTGAGAATACTGACAGCTTATTTCCTGGGGTGATAGCAACGTTGCATTGTTCCAACATGTGGGCCCATCGTTTTTCTTCTGCAGGTGAAAGTTCACGGAATGCACGAGCATTTCGTAGCATTGTTTCAATGTTGGTCAAACTCACTGGCTCCGCCACCACCACCTCCTCCTCCTCTTCCACCTGAGCATCAGGCAGATCAAGATGGTGATCTGCTGCTTCCATGTAGTCAATAACATTGACGTTCACAGCTTCACCATGATGAACCCACCTAGTATATGTGACCGACATCCCATACAAGTGTAGATGATTTTGCACAGTTGACTGGGGTCTTGTAATTGAATTCATACAACTGCTACACGGGCAGAGCACATCTGATTTCGGACCACCGTACTCAGCTCTGATAAAGTTCATGAAGTTTTCAACCCCCTCGACATATGCAGCGGAGAATCTTCGAGCAGAAGTTATCCAAGTCATGTCCATCTGTTAGACATACAAATTAGTTCTTCTACTAGATATTACAGGAAAAACATATATGCTTTTTTATGAAGTCCAGAAAAAAATACCTAGGTCGATATCTAAAGCTATGGCAAGATATTTGGACGAGCAGATCTAAGTAACGAAATATATGTAAAGCTAATTCAGCAAAAAGATTTGAGTGCCAAATTATGGCAGGCTGTTTCAGCAGTCAATGAGGCCGAGCACACAGCCATCGAACTATCGAAGGCCATCGCAGCAACAGAGATCGAGTATAAAACGGTGTAGAGCTATTTCACCTAACAGATTGGCTACTAGACCATGGCAATCTACGTCACAATAAATATATGGCAGGATATTTTAGCAACTAATCGGCCTTGGCATGCCATCTCAGCTAAGCAGATTGAGTGCCGAACAGGGGAAGGAAGCTTCTTAAGCAGAGCATATTGACAGTAAACTACTTCGGCAAACAGTGAGATTAACAGCGTCTATCAGCTAACATTCAGCGCTACACCGACATGAACGGGGCCTCAGTCTAGAACGCGCGTACCGTGGGAGAAGCTGACCACCGTGCGTCTCCACACGAACGTCGCCAGCGGTGGCGGCGCTGACCGCCGTGCGACTCCACAAGAACATAGCCAGAGGTGGCGGCACGGGTAGAGGACGGCAGTCTACGAGAGTGTACTGTGGGAGCGAGAGGATTGCCGAACCGCAGCGCCGACGTATCGGCGCGGCGGGGAGGGCGGCTTTGGCGGAGCGAATGGAGTGGAGGGGGACAGGGGGAGGGGGTTTGGGGAAAATTATTGGCTAGTTGGCCGAAGGGCGGTTGAATCAGATTTGGGGGGAATTTTTGGGTGTGGGGGGGGGGGGGGGGAGGATTTTCGCGCGGTGGGCGGGGGGAGTTTGGCGCATGGTCGGTTTCTCCAAGTGCAGTCCCACGTGTCAGTGAAGAGGCAAGCCGAAGCGCGTTCCGTTTGCGTGAGCCGTGTGCAAGACCGAACGTGTGTGGGGTGCAATGCGACCGCGACAGGAATGCTGTGAGTGTACCGCCTTTTTTCCTTTTAAACTAGGTGCTTCGCCCCCTCAAAAAAATTGTTGCTTCGCGCGATCCATTGATACTACTACTAGTAATCCGGTAATCCCGACTAAAACGGCGCGGCCGGGTCTTTTCCCGCGCGATATGCTGGGAGGTTGGCTTAGTTGGGTTTTTTTAGGACGAGTAATGCTACACCTACGTAATCCCAGTTACGTAATTAATGTAATGTGAAACGTGTGAGCTGTTGATTGTAGATTGGGGGGAGGGAGGGGCCACCACCATGAAAATCAGGGGAGGAGAGAGAGAGGCAATTTATGTTAACCCTTTCGTAGGTTCCCATAGATGTAGAAAGATGTGAAATGCGTGAATGTGTAGTGGACGTACTATTGGAGTGCCTAAGATAATTTGTGTATGTATAGACCCTATGTGTTTATTTTACTTTGCATGTTAGATTTGTCTCGGTTCAATAAACAGCAGAGTTGGTGATGATGGTGTGCCTGTCATCCTGCAATATAGGCCGTCCGATCAATATCTAACGGATAGGAAGGAAACTATGACAATTTACCCGCACTCCTCTCCACATTTGCAGATAAGGCTTTCCCTCGTTCATCCTTTTCTCCCACAAGATCTTGATCTTCCGTGCAACGCACGGGCATCTTGCTAGTACTCCTACAATATGTATATTATTGTGAAAGTTCATATACACCGGCCGAGATTAATGCAAACACGGCAGATTTTCATTACATTTCGAACTTTTATAGGACAGAAAAATAAAAGAAACCCGACCCTAAACCTATTCTACGGCGGTGACCGACGTCCTCCATCTGCGATCTCTATGTACAGGGGCGGGGTTCAAGACCCGTGAAGTGAAGGTGCGGTCTCCGGCGAGGAAGAGTAGAACACGGGATACAAATCGACCAGTTGGCACACCATGCCCTGCCGCCTCCCATGCCCTACTCATCCTCGGAGGAGTCCCCAACCTCGACGGTGCTGGACGTTGGACGGCGGCAAGTAGGACGCGTGGCTGACGGTGCTCCCGTCGTCGGCCGCCAGCGTGGCCACCGCTTGTGCGGTCGCGTCCGCGTCCGGCTACGCCGCTATTGCGTCGCGAGAGGCAACTTGAGCGAGGGGGCGACCTCGAGCTTCATCCCCGAAGACAAGCTCTCCCGCAGAGCGTTCGCACTTGCAGTCATGGCGGATGTGGTGCCAGGTAGGAGGACGATGCGCTATGGTGTGGAGGTTAGCTGGGCGTTGCCGCTTTAAGTAGCGCATTGCGGTGAGGCCAAGCGTCCGGGTGCGTCATTAAGTCGCCGGAGTTGGTTCCTCGGGCACCGAGCCTCTTAACGACGACATACGAACGGACGACATTAATGCGGGCAGCTGGCGCCGGCTGGGAACACACGGCGCGACGGCGCGAGGGACGAGGGTTTTGGTGTGCCAGGGTAGTCAGCTGCGGTCGTGGCAACGTTGGAGATGCCCTTTGCTCACATGCGATCCCCGCATGTCATTGAAAAAGCAAGACGACCCGGCATGGTCTCAGGTCCAGAGGATGCAGTTGGCCGCGCTACACCACTCCGCGGACGCGTCGCGGCGCCCCGTGCATCCTCGACGAGCCGGGTGTTGGGGTGTGTTTGGATTGTGGCCAAAGTGCACCTTACCAAAATTTTGGTCATGACCCAAAGATTGGTCTTTGTTTGGATGGTTGCCATTTTTTGGCATGCCAATGAACTCTAACCAACTCTAGTTCATTTTTCTTGCCAATGTCGGCCAAATCATGGGCAGCCGATACCTCAACCAAAATTTTGGTCATGACCCAAAGATTGGTCTTTGTTTGGATGGTTGCCCATTTCTTTGGCATGCCAATGAACTCCAGCCAACTCTAGTTCATTTTTCTTGTCAATGTCGGCCAAATCATGGGCAACCAATACCTCAACCAAAATTTTGGCTACCCAATGCTTTGATGGGGCAACCTTGGGCACAAACCAAACATACCGTTGGTCGTGCCACAGCACTAACGCCACCCTCGGCACACTGAAACCGACCGTGTCTAGCGATGATATGAGCGTGTCGCTCACCGCGGTCGCCGTGTCTAGAGGCGGTGCTGGAGCTGCGCCCCGTTGTTGGCCCCAACGACCCACATGAACGGTTGTCGGTGGCGAGGAGGTCATGGGCCAGCTCCTCCATTGGACTAGTCTGCGCTACGTCGTCCCGACGGGTGTGCCCCACATGTCAGTTTCCCTGTTTTCCCGGCCATATTCGAGCGTCAGTGCTCCGCGTTGCGCATTAGGCCTTTCACTATGTAGGCCAAGCAAGACAACTTATTCTTTATTTGAGCCGTTCATGTATAATCATGTGGCGTTTGCTTATTTCTCATTCCTCTCCAACTCTCTTCTCCATCGATCATGTCGCCCTCCAGTCGAGTCCATCCTCCCGCATGCCTCATTTGAACATTCCGCCGAGTATCATTCACATGTACCCACCCTAGTCCTCTTTCAATAGATCTTCGGACCCCGAGATGAAATCGAGAGGGAACGAGTGGGGGCACGTGATACCTAAGGCGGATTCAAAATTTTGAACCGGTGATCATAGCATCCGCAAATCATATATAAAGGGTATTCAATGTTCGTTTCGTTTTTGAACGTATAATATACTCCCCCTATCCTTTCTAGTTTACATATAAGTTTTATGTGTAGTCAAAGTATCTCTACTTTGATCAAAAAGGTATCAACATTCAACAACGCCCAATCAATATTGTTAGATTCGTACGTACTCCTAGATTTGTACTCGAGATGGTTTCCAATTTGACTATTAACAAGATTAATAGTACATGAGATGTATAATGTGAAAATTATATCATTGGAAACTCCTTTCACATACGAATTTGACCGTATGCTTTGTGTAAGTTGCATGTCATATATTATTACTCTAACATTTGGTCAAAGTTAGCCTCGAAAAACGCATTAGATCCTCTATGCTTTGTGTAAGTTGCATGTCATATATTATTACTCTAACATTTGTGTAAGTTGCATGTCATATATTATTACTCTAACATTTGGTCAAAGTAGTATAGTGGAAGTGGATCCTCTGACGTAGGTATCCCTGCCTTACCCTCCCTTTCGGTCAGTTACTGGCGGACCCCATGCTTGCTAGGCCCCGCATGTCAGTTACTCAATGGGTTCGGCCACGTCAGGGGATCCTCATCCGTAGTATACTCCCTCTGTTTTTATTTACTCCGCACAAAACGGAGGGAGTGTTGGTATAATAAATGACGCGGGCGGGGGAGGGGGAGGGACGTCGGTTTGCTCTCAACTGCGGTCCCACAAGTGAGCGAAAACGCAAGACGAAGCGCGTTCCATTCGGTGAGCGACATGGAGGGTCCAGCGTGCCGGGCTGCAACGCGAACGCGACAAGATTGATGTACAATCAAAACCGACTGACCGGTCGTCACCGGAACCACTATTCACACCAGAACCTTCGCTGCTCGGCCTACGCCAGCCACTGCCCTAAAACCACACCAAATCTCCAGCCCATTCCCCCACCTTTCCATCCCCTAGCCCGCATCAAGCGTCCCCTAGTTCGCCAGAAAGCCATGGTGCGCCGCAAGATCACTTACTACAAGATGCTGACGCCGGAGCGCCGCGCAGAAATCGCGGCGGCGGTCGGCGCCACAGACCTCCGTTCCCAAGCTCGCTTTGTGGCGGGCCAATCCCCGAGTTCTCTGGAGCCAAGCTACGAGGAGGAGGAAGCCGATCCAATGTTCATGGCGGAGGTCGCGATGCAGAAGGCCCCCGATGGGTATGAGACGATGGACGTCGACTTCGTGCCGGCGTCCAAGTCCCCCATGGTGCAGGCGGACCAGCGGTTCAACATGGCGATACTAAAGGAGGACCGGGAGGCAGAGGCTCAACTCGACGCGGAGCGCGCACATGCCGCTGCCATCGAGGCTCTCCTGCAGGCGGAACCGGATGTCGTGGATGTGAACCGGGCGGTGGAGGCTCAACTTGAGGCGGAGCGCGCGGATGCCGCTGCCATCGAGGCCCTCCTGCAGGCGGAACCGGATGTCCTGGACTTGAATCGGGCGGCAGAGGCTCGACTCAACGCAGAGCGTGCGGATGCCGCTCTCATTGACGCCCTCCTGTAGGCGGAACCAGACGTCCTGGACTTGAACCGGGCGGCGGAGGCTCGACTCGACGCGGAGCGCGCGGATGCCGCTGCCATCGAGGCCCTCCTGCAGGCGGAACCGGACGTCCTCGACTTGAACCGGGCTGTGCTCTCGTCCGTGCAGAGCGCCCACACGCTCCGCTTGAACGAGTAGCTGGAGGCCGAGGACAACCACGGTGCGGAGACACACGTCGGCAGCGACGGCTGGTTCGCGCCGGCAGCCAAAGACGACGAGGCCGTCTCTTTCCGCGAGCAGTGATAGTTTTTCTTTATGTTGTTGTTTTTATGGATCTTTTGCTGTGTAAAAACATATATTTGTTATGCAAGTCGCCTGACTTGGGGCAGTCTACCATTTCAGGCGGTTGGATGAATATCCTACGTCTCCTAACCCTTCTTTCCTTCTTCCTCACCTCTTCTTCTTCCCCAACAGACCACCGCACGGGCCGTACGGATACTCCCCAACATGCGGTTGGATAAACATACTCTATGAACGAAAATTATGTGTCAGCGATAGGATGGCTGAGTTTGGTTTGTTCACATGCGACAGCACGTGTCAGTGAGGGTGCGTTCCCTTGGTTGGGTTTGCGGCGTGCAGGAGCGACTGTGTGAGGGTGCGGTGCGACCGCGGCGTGCAGGAGCGAACGTGTGAGGGTGCGGTGCGACCACGACAGCCGTGCACAAGTGTACCTCCTTCTCATTTTGAAAACTTTAGGCAAGCTTGGCAAAAATGTGTGGCGAAGTTTGGCAATGCAAGGCCTAGACCCAAACAGGATAAGTACGTACGTACTAGGAGTACCAGTGTTAAAAAAGAAAGGCGGGGTTTTCCTTCGCGGGATTTAATCGATACAAATCCTCATTTCACGTGTCGATTAATGCGTATTTTTTCTCCAAAGACCAAAGAGCTAACCATCTCACTCCTCATCGCTTGATTAATGCAGCGCCATGCAAACCAACCTTCTCACTTCCGCATGCATGCAGGGGATATTAATGTCCTTGGTTGCTAATCCCATCAATTTTTCCTCGATTAGTGTTAGTGGCCCTTTGCAAATTGTAATTTTGATATACTACCCTTGTGTACAAAAAATGGAGGTAGTAACTATATTTGCCTTCCTTCCCCATTGCGGTGACGTTGACGATATCTTTTTTTGGTGGTTTGGCGAAGTGTGTTCGACGGAGAACACCATTGAGGGAGACCACGGTAAGTCGTTCGCAAGTGCCGCCTGCAAGCCGAGATAACCGCCTTATTTGCATCCAGGAAGTCCTTTACTAGTACTACTAGGAGTACTAGTGCGGTGAGATGGTTTCTCGAAGAAGACGATGGAGAAGCAGAGTCAACGAAGAGTGAAATGATGGTTGCTTCATCCGTGCTTTTATGATTTGACACCTCACTGCTTTGTGATTTGTGATAGAAGGGACAGGGGAGTAGACTCTGTGCTCTATATTGTACTACATGCGTCCAAGCATGGGAGAAAGAGGAGAGACGTTGCATTTTTCTATTCCTTCAATCAATCAATCAGGGACCTTCGTTCCATCTTTTTGGCTTTGGCAACACCGTCCACAATGGTTCCCACGATGCCAAAAGCTATTTTCACATTTGGCTACACATTGTGGATGCCCTTAACCTTACCACTTGGTTTTGCTCCTGTGTGCTATCTATACAAATCTCAATTATATTGATCTAAAAAATTATAGAATCAAGATTAGTAAAAAGGAGGTGATTTTGCTGCGCGGATGGCGGGGGAGGTTTCTTATTTGAGCAATGCTACATCCACGTAATGGTTTACGTAAAGTTAAGAACTGATGTGATGTGGGACTATTTGACTGGATTAAAGGAGAGGATTAGGCCCACCCCACCTGAAAATCAGGGGGGCATATATAGATTAGATGGAAAGTATACGTAGCAGCTACGTAGCCCTTTGTTAGTCTAGGATTAGGCTTCTTATTTTCGGAGGACGTTGTCCTGGCGGTTTGCTAACATGCGGTCCCACGTGTCAGTGCTTTACCAAGCCGATCCGCATCCCACATGAGGCAGAACAACGGCAGAAGCAACACGTGGTTAAGTTGAAGAAGATGAGGGAGAAGCGGATTCAGCAACGAGTGAAATGATGTGATGGTTGCTTCGTCACTCCAACTTAACTGCGGGAAAGGTGCAGCTTTGTGATTTGACGCCTCATTGCTCATTACTACGCCGACGCCATGACTGGGGTGCTTCACCCCGGCTGCTCTGCATTGTATTCCGGTATGGCACGTGGACCCGGTAGCTTGATGTCTCACATGTCGGCGAAAGGGACTAGAAGATTTATGAAAGCGAGCGCTCCACTCTTACGACGGAGGAGTAGACAACACGACGACCCAGTGAACTGTCACTTGTAGTACTGTATAGTACTATAGTTTTGCTGTTTCGCACGATCCATCGATACAAACCCGATTAAACAGGAAAGGGCGGGATTTTTCCCGCGCGGTAGATGATACTGGCCATACATTTCAAAGGCAATTTTAATGTATGCAAACCGAATAATTATAAGTAACAATATGATATCTAGTAAAACTAAAAACACATATGATTTATTGTGTTAGAGTGTAGTAGTAGTGCTGTATTGCATAGTTGTTAGATGTAACATGCGAGAACGTGTAGAGATGTAGTTTTGGAGGGCCTATAGAGAGAAAAGCGTAATACGGTCACCGAACTTCAGAATAAGCTGATTACGGTCACTATATACGTTTTGCGGTGATTATACGGTCACTTGCTCACAGTTCAGCATCGGATTGCACTCTGTTGACCGGCCAAATAGTCTGCGTGGCGCCATGTTGACTAGTTAAATTGACCACGTTCCTTGTGGGTCCCACCTGTCAGTTCGCATAGGCAAAAGGTTAGATAAACACAAATTTACGCAGGCGCGACAAGGCTCCAACCCGTGCGCGGGAATCACCTGGTTGTGTATGTGTCTGTCAGGGCCTGATGTGTGCGCATGCACGTGTAGGTTGAGCACTTGAGCGTGAGAGTGTGTGTTGGTCGTGTGGTGTACTGGTGTGTGCATGCATGTGTGCGTGTGTGCGTGTGACTGTTGCGTGCGTGCGTGGCTGCGTGTGTACGTGTGAGTGTTGGGTGCGTGTGTGGGTGCATGTGTTTGTGTGAGTGTTGCGTGGATGCAGTTCGTGTGCATGCGTGCGTGTGTGTATAATCACCACACCAGCTCCTGTGTGTTAAAACAGACGGCTCAGCATACCAATACAAGGTCACCTTGTCCGCTGTGCCCGCGGTCATGACTTCGAACCACCGTCCAAATATTTTTTTGTCGTTTGTTTTCATTCTTACTAGCAAGATGCCCGTGCGTTGCACGTAACATCAAGATGCATTTGTATGACTTGTTTATCTTGTGAGAGAAAAGGATGAACGAGGGAAGGCCTTATTTGCAAATGTGGAGAGGTGTGTGGGTACCTTTTTGCAAAATTGCCATAGTTTCTTTCCTATCCGTCAGATATACATCGGACGGCCTATATTGCAGGATGGCAGGCACACCATCATCACCAACTCTGTTTTTTATAAGAGTGTATTTTATGTATTTTATAAGAGTGTAGATGTAGAGTAGATACAAGTCGACAGGTGGGCACGATGGTAGTGAGATAATGTGATGCAACACTAGAGGTGCCACGTGGAGCGTTTAACTGGTCAACTAGTCATGTCATGAGCAAATAGAGAGTTGTACGGTGAGCCCGTGACTGTATAATAACCACTAAACGTAAATGGTGACCGTAATGAGTGGATTCTGAAGTCCAATGTATGTATCGTGCTTTCGCTTCAAATACAATGGTCGTCATTGCATATATCGCGAGAGAAAGATGAAACATGCGTGAATTTTCTGGGGGCTTACTTTTAGAGGACCTGGAGATAGTTTTGTGTGCATACGTGAAAGGGGCGTACAGGGGGGTATGCGATGGAGAGAGAGATGCTCTTCGTTTCTCTTTATTATGACTAACTTTGTATATCGTATAAAAATATACAAATTCACAGTGCGGAATAAATATCATTGTGGGCACCATGCAATGCAAATTAGCGTTCGTACTCCTCCATATAACTTTGTAATGTTGTATATATGTAGAAACTCTAAAATAATTTTTTGGCCACACTTTATTCAAAAGAAATGTTGTATGTGAAATAAACATGAAGAGAGGGCTTTTTAGATCAATGGGGTACGTGATGTAACATGTGTGAATGTGTAGTTGATGCATTTGGCGGGGCCTGGAGAGGTATGTGTGTGTATTACGTATTCGAGAGAGGCATGGATAGAGTAGCCGACGGGGGGGGGGGGGGGCGTGGGAGAGATAGCACGAGAAATGAGAGTGGTCTAGAGAGAGAGAGACGAATATGACGTCACGACAAGAGATTCCATTCCCTTGAGTGTGTATATGCAAGGGGGAGGGAATAGAGGCACCAGGAGAAATTTTCTGTGTGTGTGGTGTTTGTGTTGGTATGTGTGGGTGTGAGAAGATAATGAGACGTGGGGGCAGAGGGTGTGTCACCGCGTGAGGTCCGGTGGGTCGAGGTGAGGCCCTTCGTTCGGTTCCGTCCTGCGCCACATTGGTCGGCCCGTGACGCATTTAGGAAGACCCATGGATGACTAGTCGTACAAGACAAAGATAGCATAATTGTGAAGGACTCTGTGTCCACTGACAAAGCCGGCTAGGATTTGTAACCCTAGGTTCTCAGACTAAGGTAACCCCTTTATCTCTGATATTACTATTCGTCCAACCTAACTTTAAGGGGCATCCTATAGAATGCTCTGCTAGAATCGTACTCGTCGATTAGGAAGAGAGGTGTGAGACAATGCGTGAGAGATAGGCGTAAAGATAATGTGCGTACATGAGACACGTAGGAAGGTCCATGTATATAGAAAGGGTCGATGAGGACTATGCGTGTGTATGTTTGCGAGAGGAAGAGTGCTTGTGATAAAGGTTAGTTAAAACAGTTGTAAATGGTTACGAGAGGGAGGGAGGGTTATATCTAGAGCATGTGTGCGAGAAATACACCTCGGGAGAGAGTGTGTGAGCATGTGTGAGAGACCACTGATGGAGAGTGAAACTACACGTGAAAGACTGCTCTACACATTGATTAAAGATATAAATTGTATCCAAATATTAGGATGGGATCATGATATTTGCAATTCGCGTAAGGAGCGGTCATTGATCCATCAGACATCTAGATTCTATCGAATTTGAGCATGTCTATGTTATTATTCGACACAATTGATCCACATAGTTAGTATTTTGAACTCCAAACAATGCATCGCTTTAGCAACCGAATATAAACGTGAGTATAGTTCATGTTGTGTGTGTAAAGCACATTATACATACAAAAGTTACACAATGGACATTATAAATAGCTACCTATGAACTAGCATACATTTGAATTCAACTTAAGGTGGTTTAAAAAAATCAAATTCAACATGAAGTCCATTCAATTATTTGAATTTGATATCATGACATTTGTAAACCATACCTAAATTATGGGGGCGCCAATCTTTGCTCTGATTTTGTACATAATAGCATATGTAGTCGTGTACAAAATAGATTCAAATTTAGCTCCTCCATTCCAAAATAATCGTAGTTATAGGATTTTCAAGTGCCAAAAATTCAAAAAGAAGCAGATAATTTAATGAGGTTTTCAAACATACAAGGTCAAATATAACGTTGTCTATTTAGGTCAATCCTCATAGTTCAAGAGTACTCTAAACATGAATGCTTGTGCTTCAAAATTTCAAACGAAGCGCCAAAAGAGCCTCTACTCGCCCGAAACCGCGTGCGACCAATGTTTGGTAGTACAAGGAAATTACTTTTCTAATAACTCCGACCCGTGAAACCTACCGGCCCGACGTCCAAAGGTCTAAACCGGGGTAGGTTTGTAGCTTCATCTAGACGCCACACAACCGCATCCGAAAAACATTCATACACAATGGCCGCCTAAGCACACATGCGCGCGGCCGAAATCGCTCCCGCCCACTATTTGGGACACCTGGGATTACCATCCTACCCCGACCCGCAGTAGGTCTGAAATTTAAGAGAGGGGCAAAGTTTGTACTTTCCCCAAATTTCAAACAAGTGTGTCCCATCTTCTGTTCAAAAAAGCCAAAAACAAGCGCGTCCCAGACCGAAACATGGTTCCCCCCACCCGTCCGATTCCCCATTCATACTCCGTGGGCGCCAAAACTACCTCTCCACCAGCCGCGAAACCCCGGCGTCCTCCGTCCGCCACCCCATCCCACCCATCAACCGCCGCCCTCCTCCATCACGCCGGAGCCGGTACCCCAACGTCGTCGTCCACCGCAACCTCAACCGCAAGGCCCTCCACGGCTAGTAGTTGAAGCCGAGGTTGAGCCGTCCGTACCCGAGCCAGTTCAACCACGCCGTCCTGCGCCTCACCGCTGCCGCTCCAACTTCGCCACCCTCCACCGCACCAGAGATGTTCCTGCTACGCCGTCCTTCGCCGCCTCGGATCTGCTTCCCCTCCGTCAACAATTTGGCCATGGGTTCGTCCAAGCCTGCACCCTCCAGAACATTGGTTTCCCCGGTAAAAAGAAGAAGATCGGTGCGACATGTGGAGGTGACCACACCGGCAACCGAAAAAGGTACTCCTCTTCCCTTATTCGTGCAAATCTTACGTCTCTGCTTGCACGGTATTCATCCCACAGAAGACACTAGTTGACCGCTTCTTCTTGATACTAGATGTTCCTAGTAACTCGCGATGCACAAGGTTTCTCCTCATATACTATTTCACCTTAGCTAGAGGTTCGTCGCCCCCCTGAATTTCAATTTCTGGCCAGTTGATTCCCAATTAACGGAAGCATTCCCCGGCGTAACAGGCGCTAGTACGCCTATTACGCCGGGGAAGCAGCGCCTTGGTGTTTATCTTAGGGGCGTGTGCGGCCTAGAGCTACTGGCGCCCGATCTGGAGGTCGGCCGGGATTAAAGGGATGGCCTGGGGGCACTGCCAAGCACGACGGTGGTGTGAGGTCGATGGGAGGGCGGGGCGGCGGAGGCAGGGGTCTGGGCCGGTGGTCGCTGGCGGTTCGAGAAAGATCGTCAACAGTGACTGGCGGGAGGTAGACAAAGGCCATCTGCCTGTTCCTTATAGATCGGACGGTTCATTAAAAAATCGACTGACCTATTTATTTTCAGTCGACTGTTATCTTAGATATGACCACATGTGGTGGTGTGCTGGAGGAGTACCTGCATTTCCTGTGCTCATATATTACAAAATCATACGGAGTAGAATCTAATTTTGTTTGCCATGCAATGTTGTAGAGCTATCATATGTCTCCTGTCATTTATTTTTCAGCCACCTGCTATCTGCTACTTTTACAGTGCACTAGTTCTGCACACACTTCACCCTTACTCTCACTATTGTGTTTTTATGCAAGGGTATTTCAGACTCTGCTGCCATGAGAGAAGCCAAAAAGAAAAGAGAGAAGTCGCTCCAGCTTCGTATGCGGGTAGGCAAGTCACGTTACAGCGCTATAAAGGGTGCAGTGTCAGCAGATGGAGACGGTAAACGTTGCTCTGGAGTTGATGACCTCGCTCGCAATGAACCACCATCCCAGGTGCTTGCTTTAACTTCGCGGTGTCATATGTGGTTGCATGTTCCATATGGTGTCTAGCTTGTATTCGAAAGGCCGAAGTCGGTAAGATAAGGAAATATATTTTTTTACCTGAACCACCATCCCGTGAGCACCAGAAGACAAATAGCTAGTCAGGGCACTGGCCGAGCCAGTGACAAGCCCAGCAAAGATAGGCATCACCTGGAAGCCAACTAAAAAGCTGCGATGGTGGCGAAGCAGCCCGCCTCCCACCAGGCTCTCAGGTCCTAGATGATCATGCTCACCACTCCAGCCGGATGTCTAGCTTGTATTGCTTCCAATTTGGTTAAATTGCATCTCCTTAGCTTACACATTATACCTTTGAATATGACATACCTTTCTGTTTTTGGTACATACTGGTACATCTGTGTATTAACCATGTTCTTACATCAAACTAATGTTCTTGTGTATCCCTCATCAATCACTTATGACGAGGCAGGCAGGCAAGGGGACTACTCCTCATTTAAAGAATGCAGCGTCAGCCTCCTGACATGATTCTCAAGAAACAGAAATGCTAGATGAAGAGAGTGAACGTAGCTCTGTAGTTGATTACAGCATTTCCCCTACACTAGCATCGCAGGTGCTTGCTCTAACTTTGCAGCGTGATATGTGGTTGCATGTTGCATATGGTGTCTAGATTGTAATTCTTCCAATCTGGTTAAACTCCATGTGCTAGTCTGCTTAGCTTATACATTATACCTGTTAATGTGACATGCCTTCCTGTATTTAGTACATAGTACATCTGTCTATTAAGCATGTCCTTACATAAAACTATTATTTTTTTTGTATCCCGCATCAATCAACATGACGAGACACCTTTAGTATATGCAGTGCGATATTAGTTGCATCTTTCATATGATTTATAGCATGTGCTGCTTCTAATTTGTTGAAATTCCATTTATGATGGGACGCTTTTAACTTGGCAGAGTCATATTGGTTGCATCTTTCATGTGGTGTCTAGCTTGCATTGCTTCTTATTTGCTGGAATGGTTTCTGCTTAGTTTACACAAACAGTTGTGAACATGCCATGCCGTCCTGTTTTTCGTACATATTCCATCCTGGTATCATGTGTTTGCCTTACATCAAAGTAGTGATTGTCAGTATCATGCATGAATGAGTTCTGAAGAGAGAATTTTATTGCTTTTTCTTGTCGGTTTTACTTGACAATTCAAAATCAATAAAGCGAAAGGAAGTTAGAAAGGCAGCGGATAAAGGTGCTCCTTCCGAACGGAGGGCCTCTATAGTTTCTACTCCTCCACACCCCCAAGATGATTTCCAAGACAACACATGCATAGACACTCAACAAAGCTGTGTTTATGATGAGCACGTCTCCCCTAGTGCAGCATCACCGGTGCTCCCTCTAACTTGGCACTGTTATATGTGGTTGCATGTTATGTGTGATGTCTAGCTTGTATTGCTTCTAATTTTGTTGAATTCCATCTGCTTAGTTTACACATTATATTTGAATAAGACACGTGTTCCTGTTTCTAGAACATACAATATCTGTCTATCACACCATGTTCTTGCATCAAATTACTACTGTTGTGTAACCTGCAACAATCACTTATCATAAGACACATTTGACTTCGGAGTGTGATATAGGTTACATCTCACATTCTTTTCTAGCTTGTACTACTAATTTGTTGAAATGGCACTTATGACGAGACAGTTTTAACTTGGTAGAGTGATATTCGTTGCATCTTTCATATGGTGTCTAGCTTTCATTGCTTCTAATTTGTTGAAATGCCTTCTCCTTAGTTTACACATCATAAGCTGTGAATATGCAATGCTGTGAATATGCAATGGCACTAATGACGAGAGACCTCTAACATGGTAGTGTGATGTTGTTTGCATCTTGCATATGATTTATTTCTTGTACTGCTTCACATTTGTTTAAATGCCATTTATGATGAGACACTGTTAACTTGGCAGAGCGATATTTGTAGCATCTTTCATATGGTGTCTACCTTCCATTGCATTGCTTCTAATTTGGTGAAATGTCTTCTTCTTAGTTTACACATCATAGTTCTGGTTATCTCTTCCGTCCTGTTTTTCATACATATTACATCCTCCTATCATGTGGTTGTCTAACATCAAAGTTTAGTTCGTCTGCATCACGCATCAATTTTCTGAAGAACTAAATTGTTATTCGTTTTTCTTGTCGGCTTGACTTAACATGGCACAGAGAAAGAGGAAGAAACACAGAATGGCAGGGAATGAGAAGGGGATGAATCCTGCAGATTCTGCCGGTACTGATGGTGCAATAGAAGGTCAAAGTCTAGCGGAAAATTCTACAAACACGGCATCCCATGCTACACGAGTTGCAAAAAAAGCCAAACAGAAACAAATAGCTGCCACCAAACAAGCAAAGACAACCCTAGTCCTTGCAACACCTACGACAGTACTACCAGCTGCACGACTTACTCGTGCGTCAACTGAGCTAGCAGCACGTTCCCAAGCTCCCTTGCCACCTGACACTACTTCCCAAGCACTCTTGACACAAGACGAGTTGGCAATATCAGATGAACCTTGTGAGCTTCAACAACAAGAAGGTAGTTGCTGGAGTCAAGTTACAGTTGCATGCTTCTTTATATGTAGTCTCACAGTTTGATGTACACTAACACTTCCTATGTTCGTTGTTGGACTAGCACCTAGGCGCAAGAGGAAACAAACATCAGGGATAATTCTCGATAGGTTAACTAAATCTAGAGGAGGAAGAATGGAGATCCATTTTGAGGCAGGTTTAAAAAGGCCACGTGATGCTACAGAGTCAGCCAAGTTAGTATCAGAGGCAGCGGTTGCCGTTAGGTGTCATGTACGTATCCTCCCAACATGGATTCAGTACAGGAATGACAAAGACGAAACCCAGTTCAACACCTTCCTCGACCATTTATCTGTAAGTATGGTTATGTATGGAAACTAGTAATATCGTCTTGCTCTATCCCATACTTTCTAGGTTGCTGATAATGAGACTCCCATAATTTTTAACAGATGAGGTTCAAGTTGGATAGCCAAGATGATGCAACCAGACAAGCTTGCACCCATGTTTTCAAGTCTGCTCTGCGACAGTATCCGTATAACTTGAGGAAAACTCACTTTGAAGGCAAGGCTAACAGTGAACTTTCCCAAACATCTCCAGTGGTAAATATATCGGATGAAGACTGGAGGGGCCTTGTTAAACACTGGTCTGATCCGAAGTATTAGGTACACTATATATATGTGATAAGATCACATGTTGAAGTCCTATTTACGCATGTGCCACACAAATCTATCTTCTTGTAGGTGAAATGTTCAAAGAACAAGGCCAACCGTACGAAAGTGAAATTCCAACAGACGACAGGATCTCGTAGCTATATTGCACACTGCGAGGCTCTTGTAATTAGCTGCTGTTTCACTCTTTTTGATGTACCATATTATCAGATCTATATTGACTTGTTTGAAATGCAGAGGAAAGCCCGCAAGGACCAAAAAGTACCTGAACCAAATGCTGTGGAAATCTTCAAGGACTGTCAGACCAGCAAGAAGAAGGGCATGACTACACCAGTCAAAGCCGCTGTTGTAAGTCCTTAATCCTCATGCCTTTTAACTACTACTTACTCTGACTTGTGCCTTGAACTGCATGGTTTGCAGCCAATGTCTATTACTCTTTTCAATTTTATACACAATTGTCTTAGCGTATCATTGCACCTTACAAGGTTTAAAAGAGAGGAGTGATGTTCCTTTGATCTTGACCCGTAATCTAGTTCCGTGCTGGACTTGCCCACACAACGTTACAATTGCCTGTTTGTCTGTTCTCAGTTGTTTTGTGATATGAATGATGTCATACTATGCTTATCGTATTATAAACTTCGTCTCTTTATCCTTAGCCCTCAATACAATGTGAAGAAATAGACAATACATTAGCGATGGTACATGGTCATATGTTTGGAACCTGGTTTTATTATGTACTTTGCAATAAAATACAACTAATATTTTACATGGGTTCACCAGAATAAGTTCTGTATATAGACCAAAGCTATTTTGTTTGGTTTTGCCGCCTCCTTAATATCTTTTGTTCTGGTACTACTAATGTAAAACCTCAACTTTTCAGCGAGCTATGGAAAAAATGGTGGAACCGCCACCTTCTGAAGGTGGCGAGGCAACTATAACCGCAATGTCAGCTCTTGCTGCAGTGGGTCAGTACCTGTCCACTAACAGTGCCAAAAGCACGTTCCTGCGTAATACTGGGTTGGTTGTTAAGGCAATATCGTCCAAACTGCCTCATGATCAAGATATGCAAGCTCAAAGCAATGTTGTATCTGCGCTCCAGACACAAGTCCATTCCCTAACAGAGACCCTTTGTGAAACAAGGAGAAACATTGCTCAATGTCGTCAAGATATGCATGGTTTTGAAACCATACGATCACACATTTGCTATGTTGTTCAGGAGCCTAGGGGAAATGAAGGCGAGAGTTATGGTGCTCCATCGGACAATACCGCATGAAAACGTAACAGTCAGGTCAAATGAACTGAGCTTCTGAACTTCTGGTGGTGCATTTATCTGCTAGACTGTTAAGTTTTATGCCAACCTTCCTTTTGTTATATAGTTGTAATTTGTTTTGGTGCGATACAAAATTTATTCTTAACGTGCAGCCACCGGCTGAAGAAAATAGCAAGCCATTTTTGTATAGTGTAGGGTGTTCCCTATATTTGCACTGGTGGCGATCTTTGATGCCGAGTGGATGTAATCTGTGCAATCGCCTTAATAGCCTAGCGTTAGTTTCGGCCTTATTTATTTCCTAGTCTTCTTTTTCCCTGCTTTGCTAGTGGCTGCAACTACCATGGGCCATATATGGACCGTAGGATCCATGGGTCTCCTACGGGCTGTCGATAATTGGGCCTGTAATCGGTGGGCCTCAGGCCGTCGGATAAATGGGTCTACATGGGCCGTAATCGGGCGTAATTGGTATCGGCCCAGCACGGTAACAGGCCGTAGGACAGCAAAGGCTTAATTCTGTCACAGGCATAACGGGTCGTTAATGGGCCAGAATATAGGATGGGCTGGAAATGGCGCAACGGGTTAACAGGCCAGAAACGGGCTGACTCTTGCCATGGGCCGAATTTGGCCCATTAGGGTAACAGGCCAGTAACGGGCCGACTCTTGCGATGGGCCGAAGTTGGCCCATTAGGGGAACATGCCAGTAACGGGCCGACTCTTGCCATGGGCCGAATTTGGCCCATTAGGGGAACAGGCCAGTAACGGGCTGGAAGTAATCGAGGGCCGAAAAGGAGCCCAAGAACGTATGGGCCGTCAATAGGCCGAAAGCTAACACGGGCTGGAAATGGCCCATGTAAATCACGGGCCGTTAACGGGTATAAAGAAAATTACTGTTCATTATGGGCTAGAGTCACCGTGGGCCTGTAAAGGGCCGAAAGATACGAAGGCCTCATATGGGCCGAAAGACGTCGTGGGCCATACATGGGCCGAAAGTGAAATGGGCTGGTGTTATATTCGACGGCCCACATGACGTTGTTGGGCCGATTTCCTTTAGGGCCTAACGGGCCATGAGTTAACGGGCCGTAAAATGGGCTATTTGCGAAGAGACCGTTAACATGCTTTTCATGGGCCAGCCCGTTAACTTTTGACCAAGTCAAACGGGCCGGCTTTGTAAGCTAAATGGGCCAGTGGTGGGCCGTGGCACGTGTCGACATATCATGGCGTCTATCTGACCCACTGACGAGCTGACACGTGTTTTGTCCGGCCAATAAGAATTTTACATGTGGAAATTTCCCGTTGGTCGGGGCTGTTAACGGGTTATCGGATCCAAAACCCGACCCGATAGCTTAATGGCGTTCCGTTACGGTGGATGCCACGTGTCGGTCATCCTTGACGAAAGCACTTCTGTGACGCGCGCTTTATCGTCATGGAAGTGGACACTTCCTTGATGATAATTTTGGTAATGTCATGGAACACTTCTACGACAGCACAGGTATGAATATCTTGATTCTGTCATAAAATCGTCATGGATGTACATGCATGACAAAAAACGCGACCTACTGTGACAAACACGTATCATCACGGAAGTGTATTTTTTTGTAGTGCTTGTTGAAGATCATCTTCAGAGCTCATCAATGCCAGACTCTTCCACGACCGCCGACAGGTTTCATGAGTGACAAATGCATTCTTGGTGGCAAGGTTGCGAATGCGATTAACATCCTCCAAGAGGCTTTGCATCTGATGCTTCAGCCAGTCATGATGTTTATCCTGTTTCTGATGCAGAGCGACGAGAAGCTCTCGGTCATTAAGAACACGAGATCGCTTCCGAGGCCTTTGAGCAATGGTACTCTCAGTGGCTCCAGTATGGGCACGATGAGGTGCACGTGTATTTCCAGCCAAAGCATAAACCGAGTTGCAGCAAGAACTCCTTCAATGGGTTGCGTGAAGCTTTGACGATCGACATTGTGAAGATAAATTGGCTCCTTGGCAGGCTCTGGGTATATGGCTTCGACAGACATATCAACCTCTGGCAAGAAGATAATATGGTTGCGCGTAGAGGGCTGATAGTTGATAGCAGAGTGAAGCTTGATGAGGCGCATTACCCATGGAGCATAAAACTTCATACCAAATAGATCAGAGCCGGATGCTGCAAGTTGCCTGATGAAGAAATCCTGAGCATTGAAGCTGATGCCATTGAGGATATAGAAAACCAATGTCTTCATTGCTCCTTCAAGCTTCGCTGCTAGAGAATGTCCTTTGACAGGCCATAGAGTTCGCCTGATGATATGATAGATGGTGCGGGGCAGATACTCTAGGTCTTCAACAAAGAATTCCGTTGGATATTCAGCATCTCTAGGCAGTGGTTTCATCATACTCAGCATTTGGCTCATATTCGGCTCAGGCTTCTAGAATATGCTCTCCAATGCATTGCGGTGAAGCTGGCAACCAGGTTCATAGAGTTCACCAGGAGTGCGCAATGCAGTAAGCTCAAGAATATCAAGAGCTTTGGCTTTGTGGTGTACATTGCCTGTCATCCACTCAAGGACCCAAGTCTTCGGATCCCTGTTGTAGCCACGAATGTGAAGAGTTGCATAGAATTGTAACAGAAGCTCTTCATTCCAATTTTCTTTGTCGCTCACAAAATGTAGAAGGCCAGCATCTCTGAAGCAGTCAAGGGCTTCTTCCAAACAGGGCAGGCCAGCAATGGCTTCGCAGTCTAGATGCATGTGGGGAAAGATGCGCCCTTGATTGTATAGGACACAAGAATAGTAACTGCGCTGCTGATAGCTCCAGAACCGATCAGATGAAATTCTTGGCTTGGTGTATGGGTTCTTAGCACTGTCAAAGAAGGTGTTGTGTGCCTTAAAGCCATTAACATTGAACGATCCGGGCGAAGATGCAGTACCTGGAAACCTTGGCAACCTTGGTTTAGGCTTCTGGACCTGAGGCCTGTGCTCCACATGTTAGTCAAATTATGGTCCGGGAGCAGGAGGAGGAACCAGAATAGGCCATCGAACCATGACAGGTTGGCCGCGATCAAATGCCAGCTCAACAGTGTGAGGTCTTGGAGGTGGTACAGGAGCATCGGCATTGACATGGGCTTCAAGCTGCACAATGGTTTCAGGTGCTATGGTGACTTCAGGTGCAACATTGGCTTCTGGCACAGCATTCACTTCAGGCGCCACATTAGCTTCAGCCATGACAACGTCATTGGCTTCAGTATTGGTGTTGGTGGCCACCTCTGTATTTTCAACCTCCACTTGAGTAGCTGGAGGGTCGGGCATAGACTCGTTCTCCTCGAGAACAACTTCTTGGTTGGAAGGGGGTGTTGCAGCGCGCTCTACTTCTTTACGGGGTTCTTGATGTTCTTCGGCTGTTGCAGCCGGTATGTCTTCAGCAGCTTTGGTTTCAGACTCAGAGACGTTCATAGTTGGAGTGGCTTCAGGAAACACTTGTCGTGCCACTGAGTTGTTGTGCACTTCTCCTTCTGGAACGCTCGACAGAGCAACTTGTGGCCTTGGTCCTTTGCGAAGCCTGCGGAATGCGGGCGACGCTTTTGGAGAGGGAGTTGGCTGTACCACATAGTCATCGTCGTCAAGCACCGGAGTGGTGACTTGAGGTGGTGGAGTACTTGGCGATTCTTCTTGACGGGGGGAGTCTTGAGGGCTATCTGCCCATGAATCATCCTGAGCAATTGGCGTTAGGGGATGACCAATGCTGATGAGTTCACTGTTCGTGAGAACGGGCGATGATACCATTTGATGCTCGATTTGAGGAAGGACTTCATCATCATTTACATTGTCTTGGGGACCAATGTCTTCAGCTGTGGTGGGGTCAATAGCTAGAACTTCAGCTTCAGGAGCCTCTGTGAAAGCAGGCTCGTGGATCACAATCTGACGCTCTTGGTGTTCGGATGCAGGGCGAGCAACAGATATGGGCTCGAGAACAAGGGGCTCTATGGGAGTAGCCCGATCTTTCTTTGAAGACTTTGTCTTCCGTTTCTTGGTCTGTGGTGCATCATCAGTGGCGTTCTTGTTCTTGCGCTTTCTGGCTTCGGCCTCATCTGCCCTTGTCTTCTTCAGTTCGGAAGCAGCTCTGGGGGCCTTAGGCTTCGTGCCTATTATGCTGGCAGGGAAGACAATGCTAGGTGCTTCCCGCCCTGATGCTTCAGCTTGGGCCACGGTAGGCTTCTTCTTGGCATCCAACTTGGGGTCGATGCCTGGACGCCCAAGTGCCTTGCACTTTTCAGCTTCATTATGAACTTGAACACATTTCTGGGCGGAGAGTTTCATCCGTTCTCTTGAACCTTTTGCTTCTTTGCGTTTCTTGTGAAACTCTTCCTTGAGGTCATGCAGCATCTGCTTGAAGTTCTGAACATCAGTCACGCTGAGCTTGGCCATGTGCTTTTTGAACTGAGCCTTCTCATAGTCGATTTTGTTCTTCTGTTCGACAATCTTCTGAGCCAGAGCCAGCTCATGAGCAATGGCTCCATGGAAGGAGACACTAATGCCAATTGGAAGCTGAAGATCATCGATGCTGAGGCTTGGATTTTCAAACCACTCATCAATGAAGTTATTCAAGATGTCCACATCGAAGAGGGGCAGATCATTGAAGATCTCCGCCTCTTGCTTGCTCTTTATCAGTAGCTCAAGAGCATCATCACCAAGATCTTCGTCACTTGACAGATCAATGGCTTCATTGTCGTTCCTCAGAACGGCAGCTGGAGTCAGTGCTTGCCCAGGACTATGGATGGGCATCTTCTTGGGCTTCTCTGTCTTCTTGGAGACACGAGAAAGATCTTCAGATTGCATACTGGATGCAGGAGGATCAGTTGCCAATGGCTTCACACGCGAAGCGCTTGGTGCAGCACCAGGCCTTGAAGCCTTAGTTTTCTTCTGCTTCTGTGGCTTGGGTGGAGCAGGCGCTTCATCAGAATCAGCATCATCCGCAGATTGATCCACAGTGGCCCTTTGAGCGGCGATATACGAGAGGAAACCATCAAAGTTGTCGAAGGGGCCGATGACATTGGGATTGGCATCACGTGTGCCATCAGCCCTAGGAGCAGTAGGACCTGGATTGAAGTTGCATCTGAGACTCTTCTTGTTCTTCACTTCAGAATCCTTGGCAAACTTGTAGTTGCGCTTGAACAAATTGTTGTCACGACACCATAACAGAGATGATGGTGTTGGTGTCAAAACCGGCGGATCTTGGGTAGGGGGTCCCGAACTGTGCGTCTAAGGCGGATGGTAACAGGAGGCGGGGGACACGATGTTTACCCAGGTTCGGGCCCTCTCGTTGGAGGTAATACCCTACTTACTGCTTGATTGATCTTGATGATATGAGTATTACAAGAGTTGATCTACCACGAGATCGTAGAGGCTAAACCCTAGAAGCTAGCCTATGGTATCATTGTTGTTGTCCTACGGACTAAACCCTCCGGTTTATATAGACACCGGAGGGGGCTAGGGTTACACAAAGTCGGTTACAAGGGAGGAGATCTACATATCCGTATTGCCAAGCTTGCCTTCCATGCCAAGGAGAGTCCCATCCGGACATGGGACAAAGTCTTCAATCTTGTATCTTCATAGTCCAACAGTTCGGCCAAAGGATATAGTCCGGCTGTCCAAGGACCCCCTAATCCAGGACTCCCTCAGTAGCCCCTGAACCAGGCTTCAATGACGATGAGTCCGGCGCGCAGATTGTCTTCGGCATTGCAAGGCGGGTTCCTCCTCCGAATATTCCATAGAAGATTTTGAACACGAGGATAGTGTCCGGCTCTGCAAAACAAATTCCACATACCACCGTAGAGAGAATAATATTTCCACAAATCTAATCTGCTGACAGCTTTTCATAACGTGACGTTCTGCCGTGGTCTGGTCATGACGAACCGTTTTTCCGAGCCTGCCACTACATGTGTTGCGAGGTGGTTTTATTGGCACGTCCTGTCGAAGCAGAGATTGTGTCCCTCTTTTCATGGGATTCTCATCAATACGGGTGTGGGTAACCCAACCGTGCCCGCTGGTATGACTCTTCGATTTTAGGCAAGTTCCAGACGGTCGTGCGGAGGGCGCTTGATATTTACCCTCTTTATAAAGGGGTCAAGGCCTGTCCTTTTCTTCTTGCGCTCGATCTTTCCCTTCTCCCACCTCAAATTCCAGCACCCAAGGCGGAGGCCAAGCGCTTCAGACCTTCAATCATGTCCGGATCCAACCTTCAAGGCCGGTGGGCGGCCTCCTCTGTCACAGACGAGGACATCAAGAGGCTAAGAGAAGCCAGGTATCTGACCGCTGAAATCTCGCACAGGCTGCCTGCTCAAGGGTAGGTCATCCCCACTCCCGAACCTAACGAGAGCGTCGTATTTGTTTCCCACTTCCTCCGAGGGCTGGGCTTTAGTCTTGATCCCTTTGTTAGAGGGCTTATGTTCTATTACGGGCTCGATTTCCATGATCTAGCTCCGGATTCCATCCTTCACATCTCGTCGTTTATTGTCGTGTGTGAGGCCTTCCTCCGCATCGCCCCACACTTTGGCTTATGGCTCAAGACCTTCAATGTGAAGCCGAAGTTGATCGATGGGCAACACGCAGAGTGCGGAGGCGCCGTAATAAGCAAAGGCGTTGATGCTCCATGGCCAAAGGGATCCTTCCCCGAGATGTCCAACTTATGGCAGCGGGAGTGGTTTTACATCACGGCTCCCCGAAGTACTAAGTGGGTAGCTGCCCCTGCCTTCCGTTCGGCCCCCCCCGCCACAACTGGCGTCATGGGTTAACAAGGGGCTAGACTGGGGCCGGCTAATGACGTGCCGACATTGCAGAGTCGCATCCGGGATCTCCTCAAGAAAGATGTCAGCCTTGTCAGGGTAATGCAAGTCATGCTAGTTCATCGGGTCCTGCCATGCCAACGTCGATCTCTCCGCATGTGGGAGTTCAACCCGGAAGGACCGCGAACCATTCAGCAATTCTTCGATGTGACGCTCGAAGAGATATACAGATTGTTCTTCGGATCACGAATAAAGTGTCCGGACACCACCGAGGATGCGGGCCTAAACTGCAACCGTCCAAACACCCAAGTAAGTAACCCTTCGGCCGAACATGCTTTCTCTTTATTTATCACAACATCATTCTAAAAAGTCGGTCTTTGACCAGGACTGGATAAAAAAGGCGAAGATGATCAGGTGTTCGGCCCCCCTTCCCGAAGGCTCGCCGGATCCTATACTAGCCAGGATGCTTGAGCTTGCGCCTTATCAAGCGCCATCAGGGGAAGATAAAGGGAGGAATAAAGAAGCCTAAAGCGAGCCTCACTCATTATTCATCCAAACCGGGGGAATTAGTGCCTCCGTGAAGGAGGATAACCGGGGAGAAGAATCTAAAATTCCCTCTCCCCAAGGAAGGAAGAGGGCCGCCTCTGAAGACTTGGAAACAATGGTTTTCAAACAAGGGAAGAAACCTTTGTCAGGGGGCCCTACCCCGGAGGGCATCCTTACCGCGCAGTACCCGCAAGGGGACCAGCCCTCCACCGAGCTGTAAGTAAAAAAAGTACTTTATAGTAAATATACCCTGCTTCATTTCTGAGAACAATAACCGAGACGTATGTCTTGTAGTTCGGATCGTAGCCCTTCTCGACAGAGTTCGTCTTCGGGGGATCTTCTTCCGAAGATGATGGAGAGCGAAACGCCTCCTCGTGCCTCCCCGCCTCGTGAAGCGGACGACCCTGAGGTGTCGTCACAGAGGATTTCTCCTGATCCGCCAAGGCCAGAAGGTAACCCTTCGGCCACCCGAAGTCCGGAGTATTCGGCTCCTAAGGAGAGCAACAAAAAGAGCCCGGGACTGTCCGGTGCGCGACCAGACGCACTGATGAATCTTCTGGAGCAAGCGGCTATCTCAAAAGCGCATCGTACGCTAATGGGTACGGTGGTTGAGAGGATTTCATCCGCCGAAAGCGGGTTGCATGAAGCTTTTATGAGCCTGCTGAGAGGCTTTGAGGTACGCAAAGTAATATATATTTTTTGACGGTACCGCACACGCTAGGTGTGTCCTATGCAGATAGTAGCCCCTGAGACTCTGGTTGCTGTCGAAAAAGGCGGCAAACAGAGGATCATAGTCCGAGGTAATAACTGTGCTGCTTTCATGTGCAGGCTGAGGGTCCGGTGGCTAGCCGGACTGGTGAATTTGCCGAACTGAAGCGGCAACTTGATGCGGCAGATGCCGACATCGTGCTTGTAAACAAGCGGCTTGACGAGGCACATGGTATGTATTCTCCGGTGATCAACATATATTAAGAGGAGCGTGATGCTAGTATCTATAATATGCTGTGACTGCAGATGGAGCTGCCTTCATGGAGACCCTTCGGGCGGAACTTGCCCGAGCCAAGGAACAAGCCAGGAAGAGTGATGCGGCTGCCCTAAAGGCAGTCGAAGAGGTAAGAGCCGAACAGGCTGTGCATTGCCAGAGCAAAGAGAAAATAGCCAAGATGGTTGTTGAGTTGAAAGATGCCGCCGACCGTTATGAGCTTCTTGAAAAGGAAAGCCAAACGAAGATGGCGGACCTGGAGAAAGCCATGGTAGCAGCCAAGGAAGCCCGCTCTAAAATCAGAGCAGCGAAGGAGGAGCTACGTCGAGCCGGAGATATCGTGGCTGGGAAGCCCTTTTTGTTGCGGACGAAGTTCGGAGATCCTAAGTATGCCCATCTGGATCAATTATGGAGTTCTGTAGACACGTACTTGGATTTGGCAGCGAGTGCTGCTGATGCGACCGAGTTTTTCAAAGATAAAAAAGATCACGAAGTGGAAAAGCTGTTCTGGTCGCAGTTCAATGTTCCAGTGCGTCCGCTGCTGTTAAATGAGCAAATGGCCGATTGGGCCGAGCTCCATAGGTTGTCCGGGCTTGCCATGAGGTCTGTTGTGGATCATCTTTGGCCGGAAGGACCAAGGCCGAATAGTTATTTTGGCTTAGTGCAACGATTCCTTGGTGCTGTGCCGCATATCGACGCTGTGAAGAGGTCAGCGTGCATAGAGGGTGCGCGGATGGCTCTTGCCCGTGTCAAGACATACTGGGCAGAGATGGAGGCCACCGCTATTGCAACCCAGAGTTCGGCCGTAGGCTGAGTATCGGCCGAGCACTATTTTGAAGAAGTCCTAGAAGGCGCTCGTTTAATAGAGGCTCAGTGCTCGAAGAGTATCATGTTCTAGTGACATGTATCCCAATTGTAAGAATAATGCTATTTGAATTATAAAGGCTGTGTTTATACTTTTGCCCGAAAGTATTATTATGCCTCCTGTGCGGTCGTTTATGTATATATATAACCTGAAAGTTTGCAGTCGTCGGCTTCAGCCCCCACGCACATAATGCGGGGGTGTTCGCAAAAGCGCGTGTTCACACTTGATCCAACGTCTTGGTCCATTAAGGAGGTGGTAGTGCGGCGAACGAGGCAATCGGACTATATTGCTTTAACACTTTCACTTAACCATAGGAGTTTGACAGTGGGGCTACTATATAGCCCCTGGTACTTCCGCGTCTATCCGAATACGGTGCGCGTACGTACATGACCGGGAAAACCGGTCCTTCATTAATGCGGAGGAATCCCGAAGATTCCGATGAGTCATCGAGTGGTTGACCAGTCTCGCGCTTTATCATGACAGTCAGTTTTTGGCTTTCTCTACTGAGGTGCTCGTCCAGATGAACCAGGGCACAATCGCAGTAGTTCTCCCGGTGCCACCTTAGCCGATAGAGCGGAACATAAGGTAGCAAAACACGGGAGCCAGGCAAACCCAACATTTGACCAAAGACATGATTCGAAGCTGATGCATATAAGGCCAAACTCGCGACGCCGAACACTCCCTAAGGTATTCGGTCTTTACAACATATACCGGGCTGAGTAACGCCCTTGAACCCTGAAGTTCCAGGTACGTGCATTAGTCTAACGTGGCGAAATGCCAATAACGCCAGCATCCCTCTCGGTTATGTTGAGTATCGGAGGGTGCGAAGCAACAAGAGACAGTAAGAAAGGTTTACACAGGGTCTTAATCTAAAAAGAAACCTTTGAGCGAGGCCCTGTTGCACGTCTGCGCCTGTGTCTCCGTTGTGCCGTATCCTGGAAGGGTGTAGCACGATTATCATCTGTTAAAAGAGAAGAAATTAGATGAAATTTGTCGTGCAAAAAATTGGTTATTCTTAAGAAACCATTAAAATTCAAAATAAGGTCGAGCCGAACTGTAGACTTGTTTTTTACATGCGGGAAGCCCCTAGCACCGTCTACGGGGGTATATTCATCAACCCAATCTCAGGTTTATCTAAGCTGTTACAGCTAGTGGTGCGCCGGACTCGTCTAGCCGTGTCCGCGGTCTTGACGACCGACCATTTATTCTGGTTGGAGAGGTCGTTTAGTGTTCGGCTCCCAAAGCCACCACATGTTCTTCTGCGCGTAAGGAATGCTCCGTGTTTCCGCTAACTATGATGATGCCACGTGGACCGGGCATCTTAAGCTTAAGAGAAGCGTAATGCGGTACTGCATTAAAACGAGCAAAGGCTGTTCTTCCGAGTAGTGCTTGATAGCCGCTTCGGAATGGAGCGATGTCGAAGGTTAACTTTTCACTTCGGAAGTTTTTGGGAGAACTGAATACAACCTCTAGTACTAGAGAGCCCGTACAGCGGGCCTCTGGGCCTGGTATTACTCCTTTAAAGGTAGTATTGCTTTGGCTGATTCTTTTCGGGTCTATCCCCATTTTGCGGACTGTGTCCTGATATATCAGATTAAGACTACTGCCGCCGTCCATGAGGACTTGGGTGAGATGGTATCCGTCGATTATTGGGTCTAGCACCAAGGCAGCCAATCCTCCGTGCCGCATACTAGTCGGGTGATCTCTGCGATCAAAAGTGATCGGGCAGGTGGACCAAGGGTTGAACTTGGAGGTGACGGGCTCTACGGCGCATACGTCTCGGAGTGTGTGTTTGCTCCTCCTCTTCGTCACGTGAATCATGTTCACTGTTTTGACCTCTGGTGGGAACTTTTTCTGCCCCCAGTGTTTTGCTGGCGAGGCTCATCCTCGTCTTCGCTTGGTGTCTCCCTCCCCTTGTGTTCAGCGTTTAGCTTACCGACCTGCTTGAAGACCCAGCATTCTCTGTGGGTGTGATTTGCAGGTTTATCGGAGGTACCGTGAATCTGACATAATTTGTCTAGAATCTTGTTTAGGCTGGACGGTCCATCTTTGCTGCCTTTGAAAGGCTTTTTCTGTTGACCGGGTCGAGAGCCCCTAAATCCGGCGTTTACCGCCGTGTTGTCTGGGTTGTCTTCGTTATTTCGACGCTTGCTTTTACTGCATCATGGTTTTCCATTGCCATCCCCAACTTCAGGTGTGCCTGGGTCGCTGGTGCTACTATGGGCCAGCCAGCTATCTTCGCCCGCGCAAAAGCGGGTCATAAGGCTTGTTAGGGCTGCCATTGTCCTCGATTTTTCTTGGCCAAGGTGTCGGGCGACCCATTCGTCCCGGACACTGTGCTTAAAAGCTGCTAAAGCTTCGGCGTCCGGGCAATCGACGATTTGATTCTTCTTAGTGAGGAATCTGTTCCAAAGCTTTCGGGCTGACTCTCCGGGCTGTTGGATTATATGACTTAAATCGTCTGCATCCGGAGGTCGGACATAGGTCCCTTGAAAATTAGCCCTAAAAGCACCCTCAAGCTCTTCCCAACTTCCAATTGAGTTTTCAGGGAGGCTCTTCAGCCAGTGTCGAGCTGGTCCTTTCATCTTGAGGGGCAAGTACTTGATGGCGTGGAGATCGTCTCCGCGAGCCATATGGATATGCAGGATGAAGTCCTCAATCCAGACCCCAGGGTCTGTCGTTCCGTCGTACGCCTCTATGTTCACGGGTTTGAATCCCTCTGGAAATTTGTGATCCAGCACCTCATCGGTGAAACATAGGGGGTGCGCTGCACCCCTGTATTTGGATGTGTCATGGCGTTCTAACGGTTGTAGTGTTCGGTTTTGATTCTGTGCTGGAGCGCGCTTCCTAGATCCGTAGATGGATCTGGTCACGCCGGCTTTTTGATGCAAGTCCTCACGTGAATCGTGTGCTGACTTATGCGCGGCCTCGTTAGCCGCCCTATCGCAGCCACGAGGTGGTCGGTCCGACCGGTCGGCCATTTTATTTTTCGGCTGTGTAGGCCTAAGGCCTCATCATCGAATTCAGGCAACAGCTTGCGCTTTGGATAGCTCTTTGTGTGGTGACTGCCACCGTACTTTTCTTCAGTGTCGAGCACTTTGTTCCATGTACTGTTGAGCGTATTCTGCGCGGCCTTAAGCCTTTGCTTCTGCTTCTTCAGACTCCACGCGGTGGCAATAAGCCTTCTACGGAGGTCTCTTGTTCCAAGTGCCTTTCTGGGATGATGTGTGCATCGCCGTCCGGACTGTTTTCCTCTCCGGAGAGAGGTTGATGAGCTTTATCCTCGGCGTCGCCGTGATCAGACAGCGGCTCCGTACTATGTTCGCCGTCCGCTGGTTCATCCTGCTCTGTCACTGGGTCCATGTGGTCATCGTTTCTGGGGTCAACCGGGGTATTATTTTTTCTTGCGCTGTTATCGATGTTTTTGCCGAGGAGGGATTTGGAGCGGCGCCTACGCCGTCGCTTTGGTTGCTTCTCGAGGGAGCTATCCTTCGCTGCATCCTTCCGTTCCTCATCATTGTTTTCTTTGGGTGTATCCACCATATATATATCGTGTGATGAAGTGGCTGTCCAGCGCCCTGTTGGGCGGTGGTTCCTGTTCCTCTCCTGCATCGTCGTCCATACCGTCGATGTCTTCGGAGTCGAAATTGAGCATGTCGGTTAAATCGTCGACAGTGGCTATTAAGTGGGTGGTGGATGGGGAACGAATTTCTTCGTCGTCCGCTTCCCGTTCGGGCCAGACATAGTTCGGCCAAGGGCCTCCTAACAGGGAGAGAGACCTTAATGAGTTTAGCACATCGCCAAAAGGCGAGTGCTGAAAGATATCCGCGGAGGTAAACTCCATGATCGGCGCCCAATCAGATTTGATAGGCATGGACGCAGGCGGTTCGGGGCCTGTGGCCGGGGATGAATCCGAGGATCCGGCGACACAGGTCTCATAGGAGGTGAAGTCAGTATTCGGCTCTATCGCCACTGAGTGTGTGGCCTCCGAGGCGGGGTCCATCTACCCGTCCTCGGACGGCGCGATCGACTCCGGATCTAGGGCCGGAGTGGGCATAGGTGTGATCTCCCCAACACCGTCCGGCGGCAGGGCTAAGTCGTGCTCATCGTGACTGTGTGGCGCACCTGACATGGGCTCGAATCCGTCAAAGATCAAGTCTCCGCGGATGTCGGCAGTGTAGTTTAAATTTCCAAACCTGACCTGACGGCCAGGGGCGTAGCTCTCGACCTGCTCCAGATGGCCAAGCGAGTTGGCCCGCAGTGCGAAGCCGCCGAATACGAAGATCTGTCCGGGGAGGAAAACCTCACCCTGGATCGCATCGTTGGCGATGATCGAAGGATCCATCAAGCCTTTATCGCGACGGCACAGTGGAACTCTCAATGAAAGCACCAATGTCGGTGTCAAACCGGCGGATCTCGGGTAGGGGGTCCCGAACTGTGCGTCTAAGGCGGATGGTAACAGGAGGCGGGGGACACGATGTTTACCCAGGTTCGGGCCCTCTCGATGGAGGTAATACCCTACTTCCTGCTTGATTGATCTTGATGATATGAGTATTACAAGAGTTGATCTACCACGAGATCGTAGAGGCTAAACCCTAGAAGCTAGCCTATGGTATGATTGTTGTTGTCCTACGAACTAAACCCTCCGGTTTATATAGACACCGGAGGGGGCTAGGGTTACACAGAGTCGGTTACAAGGGAGGAGATCTACATATCCGTATTTCCAAGCTTGCCTTCCACACCAAGGAGAGTCCCATCCGGACACGGGACGAAGTCTTCAATCTTGTATCTTCATAGTCCAACAGTCCGGCCAAAGAATATAGTCCGGCTGTCCGAGGACCCCCTAATCCAGGACTCCCTCAGATGGGTCGGCATTTTCAGGCTGTGGTCCTCGGACCATGCAAGGATAGAACCCTTGAGCAATGGCTTCGGACTTGGACTTGGGTTGAAGATTTTTGTATAAGATATCTCCCCAAGGTCGCTTGATGGCATTCTTCTCAGCATACTCAGCAGTGACGAATTTGTACTTGAATCATTCCTTAGCCCAATATCTCCATTGGATTCGAGTCTTGTGTTCAACATAGGTTTCTTCAAGGTCTGTCTTGTACATTTCATACAGATTAGGTGGCAAATCTTTGGATGTATTCCCACGGCGCTGTCTGGCGCCCTTTCTTGCTGACTTTTCTGTGGCCATGAAGTTCAAACTGGATGGCTTCAAAGCTTGCAAAGGCTTCCGTCTGCTGGTCAGACAAGAACTGGCTTCGGGAGAATCGATGTGACGCTGTAAGAATTCTGTAAATGAATACAGACTATGAGAACCAAGGGATTCTCCCACAGACATGTACCTGTGACACCATTAGAGGTGCGAGGGAAGGGGAAGAGGTCATATGCATTCTCGGAAGATTTTGAAGATAAATCAGTTTGAAGACATTGACCTCATGGCGCGAAGACATTCACATATTTGGTGAGAGTTGGTTCCAGATTTGTACGAATACAAGAATAGGTACAAGTGAGGAATCTAACTTGTTGTGAAGCATAAGTGAATATACTAGGCATGATATGAGATGCAGAACAAGATAGATTCAATTTTGTAGGCATAGAAACCACTTTTGGTGGAGAAGGATGAATCTATCGGATCAAAAAGGTAGTAGAAAGTAAGTTTTAATTACCACACGAAGAACTGCTAGACGAAGCGGAGTGGGAGGCCGAGCAGTTCAATCTCCCGTGCCCTAGCTTGGCGACGGAAGACACCTATGGCGGCGGCGGAGGAGGCGAGGTCCGCGGCCGGCGTGAGGACGACGTCGGTGAGGTCGCGGCAGCTAAGCGCTTCGTCGCGAGCGTCGTCGAGAGCTAGCGGTGGCGCTAGGGTTTGAGTGAGGTGGCGAGGTGGGAGAAGGTGTAGGATCGAAAGTATGTCTAGAGGGGGGTGATTAGACTACTTGACCAAATAAAAATCTAGCCTTTTCCCAATTTTAGTTCTTGGCAGATTTTAACAACTTAGCACAAGTCAAGCAATCAACCTACACATGCAATTCTAAGAGTATAGCAGCAGAATGTAAAACGATTGCATATGAAGGTAAAGGGAGGAGTTTGAGGGAGCAAACGCAATGTTGACACGAAGATTTTTATCCGTGGTTCCGATAGGTGGTGCTATCGTACATCCACGTTGATGGAGACTTCAACCCACGAAGGGTAACAGTTGCGCGAGTCCACGGAGGGCTCCACCCACGAAGGGTCCACGAAGAAGCAACCTTGTCTATCCCACCATGGCCGTCGCCCACGAAGGACTTGCCTCACTAGGGTAGATCTTCATGAAGTAGGCGATCTCCTTGCCCTTACAAACTCCTTGGTTCAACTCCACAATCTTGTCGGAGGCTCCCAAGTGACACCTAGCCAATCTAGGAGACACCACTCTCCAAGAAGTAACAAATGGTGTGTTGATGATGAACTCCTTGCTCTTGTGCTTCAAATGATAGTCTCCCCAACACTCAACTCTCTCATAGGATTGGATTTGGTGGAAAGAAGATTTGAGTGGAAAGCAACTTGGGGAAGGCTAGAGATCAAGTTTATTTGGTTGGAATGGAATATCTTGACCTCAACACAAGTTTAGGTGGTTCTCTCTAAGAAAATATGTATTGGAAGTGTAGGCATGTTCTGATGGCTCTCTCCACGAATGAAGAGTGGGTGGAGGGGTATATATAGCCTCCACACAAAATCTAACCGTTACACACAAATCACCAAACTCGGTGGGACCGAATCGTTAAACTCGGTCAGACTGATTTAGTTCATAATGTGACCGTTAGGTGTTTCGGTGGGACCGACACGTCAATTCGGTGAGACCGATTTCGTTAGGGTTAGGGCATAACATAATCTCGGTGAGACCGATTACACAAACTCGGTGAGACCGATTTTGGTAATAGACAAATAGAGAGTTGGTCAGGCAAACTCGGTGGGACCGATTCGCTCATCTCGGTTAGACCGAAACGTTACGAAAGGGAAACAGAGAGTTTGCATTGCAATCTCGGTGGGACCGATCGCTCATCTCGGTTTGAACGAAACGTTACGAAGGGAAACAGAGAGATTACAATCCCAACTCGGTGAGACCGAGATCCCTATCGGTGAGACCGAAAAGACTAGGGTTTCTGGCAGTGGCTATGTCAAGTGAACTCGGTGGCGCCGGATAGAAAGAATCGGTGGGTCCGAGTTGGACTTTTGGTTTGGGACATATGTGGATATGAGAAAGTAGTAGAGGGTTTTGGAGCATATCACTAAGCATTTTGAGCAAGCACCTCATTAAGCAACACCTCATCCCTTCTTAATAGTATTGGCTTTTCCTATAGACTCAATGCGATCTTGGATCACTAAAATAGAAAATGTAGAGTCTTGTGCTTTGAGCTTGAGCCAATCTTTTGTCCTTAGCATTTTGAAGGGTCCACTTTCCAATCCATGCCATGCCAATCATTGAGATTTCCTGAAATATCTATCTTGGAATAGCATTAGCTCAATGAGCTATATGTTGGTAGGAATTACCAAAACCACCCAGGGATAGTTGCACTTTCAATCTCCCCCTTTTTGGTAATTGATGACAACATATAGATCAAAGCTTCGACAAATGATAAAAAGTATTGAAAAACATCGTCGCTTTGAGAAGTATGTGATAAGCAAGAGCTCCCCCTAAATATGTGCATTATTTAAAATTTGCCTTTGAATGCAAATGCACAATCGATTAGGATCATGGGTTACTCTTCCATGTCACATACATCTTGGTGGAGCGCTCAAAATGGTAGAAGTTAATACACATGCACTCATCACCAAGCAAAGTGAATGATCATAAGAGGATATAAAGATAATATCATCCAGCAAGCATTAAGGGTAGCATATGATCAAACACATGATCAACAAGTATCTCACAAGAACATAAAGTAGCATCACAAGCACACAATAAAGTTTCAAACCAAACCAAATAAGTGCAAAGAGAGATAAAAACCAACACTCTCTCTGTCGAAGCCTATGATCTATACATTTTTCTCCCCCTTTGGCAACAAGTTACCAAAAAGTTCAAAAATGCATAGTGCTAAACGACTCTCAGGCTTGATCTTCGGTAGGAGGTGTTGAGAGAACTCCAAGGACGAGGGCTTCTGATGAAGTAGCTGGAGCTGGTGGAGTAGCTGCTGGAGGTGGAACTGGAGTTGTAGCTGCTGGTGCTGATGCTGTGGCTCTAGTGTGTGTCACTGGCACTGCAGCAGATCTCCGTCCTCTGGGCACTCTGGCAAAAGCATCTGTGGTAGACTTGCCCTTCTTCTCCTCTGCTTCCTCCTGAAGTTGCTCAATTGCAGTTTGGATTTCTGTTACCTTGACATCAAGGTCATAGAATTTTGTCTCAATAATCCTTTCCAAGCTCTCCTGGTTCTTGGTCAGGGTGGCCAAGCCCTTCTCAATCCTCAGGGTGGATTGGATCAGATATCCAAGTTGGTCTTGCTTGCTCTTCAAGAATACCTGAGATGCCTCTTCCACAAATGGCATCTTTGCAGCCATCTCTGCCTTAGCCTTCTCTCTTTTCATGTGCTCAAGCTGAAGACGGTTCATTTTCATTCATCACAACAGTGTTATCTTCAAATTCAGGATAGATGGGCAGGTGCTCCTTATCCAAGATGTACTTACCTTTGCCCATCATTGAGTTGATAAGCTCCTGAATGTGTGGGGCATACCCACAACTTCTCTTCTGACCAGCTGCAGTCCTCTTGATTGTTTCAACAATCAGGCTCATGACTTTGAACTTTCGTGGGACATCAAATATGTGCAGCAAGTTGATGGCATGTCCTCTGATCATCTTGTGATCACCTGACTTGGGTAGCAGTGTGTGCCTTAAGATCTAGTTAATAGTTGGCAGACCAGACAACAGATAGTGTACAGATCCAAACTTGTGTGTATCCAAAGCAGCATCTGGGATCTCCTTGTACATATTGGCCATACTGTTGTGGCCTTTCTTCTTCTCTGCATAAATGTCCAAGTCATCCTCATGTTCTTCAGGAGCATTTATGAGCTTGTCCCACTCATCAACTGTAGATTGGTACCTAGTACCCTCTGACATCCACACTATTCTTCCATCTGGATAGAAGTGGGCAGTGGAGTAAAACTACATGATGAGCTCATCATTCCACTTGGTGAGCTTCTGGGCAACAAAAGTGTCCACTCCACATGCCTTGAAGCTATCAAGCACACCAGGGAAGTGATCTTCATTCTCCTTGATGAAATCCCAGTCAACCCATCTCATGTCACACACAATGGGCTTCTTGTCAAGCAGAATAGTCTCATAGAAGTCCTGCTATTCCTTAGTGTGGAATTTTTAGTCCACAGCAGTCCTTCTCCTGATAGCATAGGGATCAGACTCTCTCCATAGTCTCAATCCTGCATCCTTCCTGATTTTCATATTCTCTGCAACTGGGTGTGCATCAGTGTGGTTAGGGATCTTGGGCTTTAGCTTCCTCAGCACAATAGAATCATCATCTTCTTCTTCAGCAGCTTGAGGCACTGGGGCCTTGTTCTTCTCTTCAGCAGGTATGTTCCTAGTGCTTCTCTTGGGTTTTGGCTTTGGAGCTGGAGCAGCAGCTTTGGGCTTTGATGGAGCAGCCCTGATTTAATTGCATCTCCCATAAGCTTTTGTGCTTTGGGTGCTGGTGCAGCATCCTCTTCCTCTTCCTCTTCTTCAGAATCTCTCATCATTGGTGGCTTCCCAATAACTCTGGCAATGGTCTTCTTGACCCTTTCTTTTCTCTTCTTGCCATCTCCAGTTTCCTTGGGTTCAAGAGTGAACTCCATTGTTTCTCTTGTGGAGGCTCTGGCTTTTGACATTGGAACTCTTCTTGCTGGAGCCTTTGTTTTCAGACCTGGCTTTGTTGCAGTAGCTGTGCCATACTCCTTCTTCAGCACTTTCTTCTTCGAAGTGGCTTCATCCTCAACAGCCACATAATCTTCATCCTCAGAGTCAGAGTTTCTCTTCTTCCTTGTCCTTGTGGCAGCCTTTGGCAGATTGCTTGGTGTGCTCCTGCTGCCCTCATCATAGCTGCTAGAGGGACTAGTGCCCTCACTCAACTGAACCTGCTCTTCTGACTTGTTCTGGCTGTCACTTTGGTCTGACATCTCTGCAAATACTCTAACAGCAGACCTTGTGAATAGGTTATAGATGAGGTAGAGTGGATGAGCATCACAAAGTACAGGAGTTTTGCAAAAAGGATGACTTAAAAACTTAGTTTTAGTTCTTCACAGAAAGCATTTCGGATCTACCGATTTGTAAACTCGGTGATACCGAAGCAGCTTTTGGAACCTAAACTAGTGAAGTCGGTCAGACCGAGTAACAGTTCGGTGGTACCGAGACTGCTAGGGTTTCACAAAGAATCAAACTCGGTCACACTGATTTGCAGTTTTCGGTCAGACCAAAAACCCGTGTGCTTTGGCCTAGGCCAAAATTGGTGAGACCGATTTCTACAACTCGGTCGGTCTGAGATGAATTCGGCGGAGACCTAACCCTAAAGTTTCAAATCAAAACTAATCTATGGGACGTTTTCGCTGGACAGGATGATTTCAATCGTGCAAAGATCATGGCAAAGCAATGTGCTAAGAATCGGAGTTAGGGATTAGCACAAAGGTCAAGTTCGTACCCTAGTTCGGTGACGAACTTGCTACGGCGGCAACGGCGGTGAGGATTTCCGTTGACGGCGGCGGAGACTAACGGTGGGAGATCGCTGGCGACGAGAGGACGATCCGGAGACCCGAAGAGGCAGAGCAGGTTATGCGCGGGCGAGAGGGTTCGGAAAAATTTCCAAAATTTGGCCCGTCGGTATATATAACCTGACCCTGTCGGTGTGACCGAGTGGAACGACTCGGTGGCACCGAGATGCAAAACTGCAAGCGGTTACTGCAACTCGGTGTGACCGAAAAGTTCTATTCGGTTGCACCGAGATTGAAAACCCTAGATCAACTTAGTGACTCGGTAGGACCGAAAATAATGAATCGGTCAGACCGAGATGCACAAAGAGGTTTTGGAGGTTTAAGTCTATGACCAATCGGGAACTCCGAGTGCTCCTCACATAGAGTGGTTCGAATCTGACTTGATCAAACTTTGTGATGTAGCATGAATAGAGTTTGAGACGAGAAAAGCATAGATAGCTAGAGGGAGTTCTTAGGCATTCTTGTCCATCCATTTGGCAAAAGAGAAAGAGCCAAACAATCAAAACAACAAATGGATGTCCTCGAATGAGTGAAATATGCAACCAACATGCTCACACAATAAAATGGCAAATGAAATATGTGACAAAGCATTCACAAACACTCTAGCATCTATCAAGCAATTTTGGCGATGACTGGGTCATCTATATATGAGTATATTGACTTAGGAGTCAAATGAGAACATTTGATCATAGGTCATACTCATCGTTTAAGCTCAAGTGGGGTTACCACTTTTACATAAAGCATTGATGTGTTCACACCATTAGAGTTGCTTTGACTCAATTGATTAGAGTAAAGCTCCCCCTAGATGTGATATCCCCCCTTAGAGGGATGAACTAACCTTGGGTTTTGTCGATGATGACTTCATGTAGGTGTTGAAGATGTAGATGTTCAATGTTGATGTAGATCATTTGGAGCAATCCTTTGGAGTGAGTTGCACTTTCAATACCTACACGGGTTAGTCCCACAAGGAACAAACAAGGATATCCATAGACATAGAGTGATGCATACACAAGATGATGTCCATGAAAGCATTAGGTTACCTTGTCCCTTGTCTTACCAACAAGAGGTTTTGTGACTCCTTGAACTAGTGCAAGATATGGAAGTTGTTTGCACTTGTTCTTGCCAAAATAATAAGAGTGAAGTATGTTGGCGGAGTCACCCTCAAGAACTCTCTAGTTCTTCTTCTTCTGGATCCACACCATCTTGATGGGAATCCTTGGAGTTGTAGTTGTACTTGATGAAGTAGAACTTGATGTAGTCTTGGGAACCCACTTGACCAAGGCCTTAGGTGCTTCTTCAAATGCATGAATTTCCTCTTGAAGCTTGTCCTTGCCTTTTTCCTTGTGGTCTTGTGGTGGAAGATCATCTTGAGCTTGTGTCCCTTTGAAAGAAGTAGGATCATACTTCTCTTGTTGAGGAACAAACTTCGTCTTGGGGTATTGATCTTCTTCCCACTCAACTCCATTGGCATTGAACTTTCATTCAAAACCAACACCTTGATTCTTCCGGTGTCTTCCTTGCTTGCGCACAATTTCCTCAAATTGCTTACTTCCGGCAAGGCTCTTGTAAACACCTTTCTCTATAATTCCCTTCAATAAGCTATTTTCTTGCTCAAGTGTAACTTGGCTAAGAGAATCATTAGTGGAATCAAGAGAATTACTAGAAGCAACAATATTGGATTTAGCATGATTGTTGTTACTACTAGATGAAGCATCTTTCTTGTTCTTGTTGCTAGATTTAACTTGTGGCATGTAAGTAGACAAGAGTAAACGCTTGGCAATGTAAGAAGAACTTTTCTTGCGAAGATCATCGTTGATTGCCTTTAAAAACTCATGTTCTTGCTCAAGGTTGAGCTTTTCATAGCGTAGCTTATCATGAGTCTTTAAAAGTTCTCGATGATTTTCCAAGATAGTTTCATGAGCTAACTTAAGAGTATTTAGTTCTTTAGTTAGATGCTCAATCTCCTTCTTATCATCATCATTCGTTTTATCTTGATTAGCATGATTTATTGACGTTTCATCATAGTCTTCATCACTAGAGTTGTCAACAAGTAAATCATCATCACCTAGCAAATCATCTTCATCACTATTGAAATCAACATACTCGGGATGTGTTACCTTTGGACCTTTGGCCATGAAGCATCTTCCAATTCCTTCATTTGGTGAGTCAAATATGTCGTAGGAGTTGGTTGACACAAGTGCTAGACCGGCAACACCTTCATCTTGAGTATATTCGGAGTCGGAGTGATAACTTCTTTCGGAGTGATTGTCGGAGTCGGAGCCGGATACCCATTCACCAACATGAGCTTGATGTCTTCTTTTTGTGTAGCTCCTTGATGACTTTTCCTTCCTTTCCGAGTCCTTGCTTCTCCGAGAGGGTCTTCGTTCATAACGATCATCTCTACTCCTCCTTTCTCTTGGTGGTGATTCTTCTCTTCTACCTCTTCTTTTGGGAGAATCTTCTCTTCTTTTGTAGGGTGCCGTACACTCATTGGAGTAGTGTCCGGGTCTTCCACAATTGTAGCAATTGCGCTCACGACTAGAAGATCTTTTGTCATTGTAGGACCTTGACTTGGAACTTCTTTCTTTGCTTCTACTCTTGTAGAACTTGTTGAAGTTCTTCACCATTAGGCTCAATTCTTCATTGAAGGTTTGCTTCTCACTTGATGATGTGGGAGCACCGCACGAAGCTTTGTAAGCACCACTAGACTTGTTGTGAAGCTCTTCCTTATCCTTGAGTGACATCTCATGAGCAATAATTCTTCCAATGACTTCCGTTGGCTTGAGATCTTTGTAATTGGGCATCATTTGGATCAATGTGCACACGGTATCATATTTTCCATCCAAGGCTCTTAGGATCTTCTTGATGATGAATTTGTCGGTCATCTCTTCACTTCCTAAGCCGGCAATCTCATTTGTGATGAGAGCAAGCCTAGAGTACATTTCGGCGACACCTTCACCATCCTTCATTTTTAACTTGTCAAGTTGACTTTGAAGCACATCCAATTTGGATTCCTTGACGGAGTCGGTACCTTCGTGCATATCAATCCAAGTATCCCAAATTTCCTTTGCATTCTCAAGACGGCTGATTTTGTTGAATTCTTTGGGGCACAATCCATTGAAGAGAATATCACAAGCTTGAGCATTGTATTGTAGCATCTTCAACTCTTCCGCGGTAGCTTCACGGTTTGGTTCTCTCCCATCAAAGAATTCACCTTGCAAGCCAATACACACAATAGCCCAAACGGCGGGGTTATGTCCAAGAATATGCATTTTCATCTTATGCTTCCAACTAGCAAAATTTGTACCACCAAAGTAAGGACCTCTACGGTGGTAATTTCCCTCGCTAGACGCCATACTCTCCTAGGTTGTGAAACCAAGGCTATGACCACCAAAAGCTATGGAAATCAAAGCAAATGGAGACCAAAGCTCTGATACCACTTGGAGGATTGAAAGTATGTCTAGAGGGGGTGATTAGACTACTTGACCAAATAAAAATCTAGCCTTTTCCCAATTTTAGTTCTTGGCAGATTTTAACAACTTAGCACAAGTCAAGCAATCAACCTACACATGCAATTCTAAGAGTATAGCAGCAGAATGTAAAACGATTGCATATGAAGGTAAAGGGAGGAGTTTGAGGGAGCAAACGCAATGTTGACACGAAGATTTTTATCCGTGGTTCCGATAGGTGGTGCCATCGTACATCCACGTTGATGGAGACTTCAACCCACGAAGGGTAACGATTGCGCGAGTCCACGGAGGGCTCCACCCACAAAGGGTCCACGAAGAAGCAACCTTGTCTATCCCACCATGGCCGTCGACCACGAAGGACTTGCCTCACTAGGGTAGATCTTCATGAAGTAGGTGATCTCCTTGCCCTTACAAACTCCTTGGTTCAACTCCACAATCTTGTCGGAGGCTCCCAAGTGACACCTAGCCAATCTAGGAGACACCACTCTCCAAGAAGTAACAAATGGTGTGTTGATGATGAACTCCTTGCTCTTGTGCTTCAAATGATAGTCTCCCCAACACTCAACTCTCTCTCATAGGATTGGATTTGGTGGAAAGAAGATTTGAGTGGAAAGCAACTTGGGGAAGGCTAGAGATCAAGATTTATGTGGTTGGAATGGAATATCTTGACCTCAACACAAGTGTAGGTGGTTCTCTCTAAGAAAATATGTATCGGAAGTGTAGGCATGTTCTGATGGCTCTCTCCACGAATGAAGAGTGAGTGAAGGGGTATATATAGCCTCCACACAAAATCTAACCGTTACACACAAATCACCAAACTCGGTGGGACCGAATCGTTAAACTCGGTCAGACCGATTTAGTTCATAATGTGACCGTTAGGTGTTTTGGTGGGACCGACACGTCAATTCGCTGAGACCGATTTCGTTAGGGTTAGGGCATAACGTAATCTTGGTGAGACCGATTACACAAACTCGGTGAGACCGATTTTGGTAATAGACAAATAGAGAGTTGCTCAGGCAAACTCGGTGGGACCGATTCGCTCATCTCGGTTAGACCGAAACGTTACGAAAGGGAAACAGAGAGTTTGCATTGCAATCTCGGTGGGACCGATCGCTCATCTCGGTTTGACCGAAACGTTACGAAGGGAAATAGAGAGATTACAATCCCATCTCGGTGAGACCGAGATCCCTATCGGTGAGACCGAAAAGACTACGGTTTCTGGCAGTGGCTATGTCAAGTGAACTCGGTGGCGCCAGATAGAAAGAATCGGTGGATCCAAGTTGGACTTTTGGTTTGGTACATATGTGGGTATGAGAAAGTAGTGGAGGGTTTTGGAGCATATCACTAAGCATTTTCAGCAAGCACCTCATTAAGCAACACCTCGTCCCTTCTTAATAGTATTGGCTTTTCCTATAGACTCAATGCGATCTTGGATCACTAAAATAGAAAATGTAGAGTCTTGTGCTTTGAGCTTGAGCCAATCTTTTTTCCTTAGCATTTTGAAGGGTCCACTTTCCAATCCATGCCATGCCAATCATTGAGCTTTCCTGAAATATCTATCTTGGAATAGCATTAGCGCAATGAGCTATATGTTGTTAGGAATTACCAAAACCACCCAGGGATAGTTGCACTTTCAGAAGGATTTTGACCGCGATGTGATGTGTATTTATAAGGAAAGGGACATCACAGCGCAATTACGCAGGTGCCCCTGGCGGTTCACATCTGAAGGCCACGTGGCAAACATGCAACACATTGGAAGTCGTTCCATGTTCCCACGCATGCCTGAACTGTCGGGTGGTCGTTCTGGCTTCTCCGGGTTTCAGGCAATAAGGATATAGCAATTAAAACAGATTCAACTTTTGTCTCTGTATCTTCTGCTGACAAGGACGCAGAGAAGACATTTGACAGTTTCAATAGAATGCATATGATTTGGATAGATAGAATTTTGAGGTAGAAGCATAGAAGAGGTTAGGGTCCGATCACATTCACTTAGATCAAAAGATTCAAGCAAGAAGACATAGCTATAAGTGAATGTTGTAGAGGACAAAACACATTTTATGTATATATCTTAGTAAGGACAAATTAACATTGTGAAGATAAACATGAACTCAAATCAATGTTGAAGACAAATCAAATGCAAATACTTAGCAAATGTAACACCAAATGAAACACTCCAAACAAAAGTTTGGTGGTGGCGTTACCCACCGTATAGGAAGTATTAGACCCAGACACGGCGCACAATTATCGTGGCGCTCCGAAGTCGAATTCCGCATTAATGTATTCACACTCAGAGTGTAAGTCTTCATTGATTGAAGATATATGTTACTTTGTGTGTTGCACATCTAAGTCATCAATATGCATAAGTGTTAGGATGTGTGTCCAATCATAGGACATTTGAGGATTCCAAGATATTTAGCTCACACCGCAACTTGCAAAACCTTTTCTCATCCAAGGGCTTTGTGAAGATATCTGCCAATTGCTCTTCAGTGTTGACGTGAATGATATCAATATCTTCCTTCATAACATGATCTCTGAGAAAGCGATGACGAATTTCAATGTGCTTTGTCTTCGAGTGCTGAACTGGGTTGTTGGCAATCTTGATGTCGCTTTCATTGTCGCAGTAGAGTGGCACATGTTTCAGATGGACACCATAGTCCTTGAGAGTTTGCTTCATCCAGAGAAGCTGAGCACAGCAAGATCCAGCAGCAATGTATTCAGATTCAGCAGTGGAGAGAGATACACAGTTCTGCTTCTTTGAAGACCAACAGACAAGTGATCGTCCCAGAAAGTGACATGTGCCTGATGTGGACTTGCGATCAACCTTGTCACCAGCATAATCAACATCTAAGAATCCAACCAGATCAAACTCTGAGCCTTTTGGATACCATAATCCTAGTGTTGGGTGTAAGACAAATATCGAAGAATTCGCTTCACAGCTAAGTGATGCGATTCCTTTGGTGCCGCTTGGAATCGGGCACACATGCAAACACTAAGCATGATATCTGGCCTAGATGCACATAAATAAAGTAAAGAACCAATCATGGAGTGGTATACCTTTTGATCGAACTCTTTACCATTGGCGTCGGGACTCAGATGAATCTTGGTTGGCATTGGCGTCATGTATCCCTTGCAGTCTTGCATTCCAAACTTCTTTAGGAAATCTTTGAGGTATTTCTCTTGAGACATGAAAATGTCGTTGCTGTGCTGACGAATTTGAAGACCTAGGAAGAACTTCAGCTCACCCATCATGGACATCTGATATTGCTCTTGCATCATGTGTCCAAACTCATCACTGTACCTCTTGTCAGTGCAGCCGAAGATAATGTCATCCACATAGATTTGGCACACAAATAGTTCTCCATCATATGTCTTCGTGAAGAGTGTAGGATCTAGAGAACCAGGTTTGAAACCTTTGCTCTTCAGGAAGTCTTTGAGTGTGTCATACCAAGCACGAGGGGCTTATTTGAGGCCATACAGTGCCTTGTTGAGCTTGTATAACATATCAGGATGTTTTGGATCTTCAAAGCCAGGTGGTTGTGCAACATACACTTCTTCTTTAATCTTGCCATTGAGAAAGGCACTCTTCACATCCATTTGATACATAAGGATGTTGTGATGGTTGGCATAGGCTAGCAGTATGCGAATGGCTTCAAGCCTAGCCACCGGAGCAAATGTTTCATCGAAGTCAATCCCTTCAACTTGAGTGTATCCTTGAGCAACAAGACGAGCCTTGTTTCTGACAACTTGACCATGCTCATCTTGCTTGTTGCGATATATGCATTTGGTGCCTATGATGTTGTGCTTGCGAGGATCAGGACGCTTGACCAATTCCCACACATTGTTCAGCTCGAACTGTTGAAGCTCTTCTTGCATATCTTGAATCCATTCAGGTTCCATGAAGGCTTCAGCAACTTTCTTGGGTTCAGATATTGAGACAAATGCATAGTGCCCACAGAAATTTGCTAGCTGTGTTGCTCTTGAACGAGTGAGTGGACCTGGTGCATTGATGCTATCAATTATCTTCTCAATCTGGACTTCATTTGCAACACGAGGATGAGCCGGACGAAGATTTTGCTCATACTGATCATTTTATTCATTTTGGGCATTGGCTTCACGCTGAGTATTGTCTTCAGGTTGAGTAGGCGCGCAGAAATGATAAGTTCCTCTTCAGCCTGTGCCTCAGAAGGTATGATCTCTCCAGTACCCATAAGCTTGATTGATTCACTAGGAGGGACTTCATCTAGCACATTTGGTAGGTGCTCTCTTTGCGAGCCGTTAGTCTCATCGAACCGCACATCCACAGTTTCAACCACTTTATAGTGAAAGAGGTTGAAGACTCTGTAGGAGTGTGAATCCTTTCCGTAACCAAGCATAAAACCTTCATGTGCTTTCGGTGCAAATTTTGAAGTGTGATGTGGATCCTTGATCCAGCACCTAGCATCAAATACTCTGAAGTAACTTACATTTGGCTTCTTACCAGTCAGGAGCTCATAGGATGTTTTCTTCAGAAGCTTGTGAAGATAAACACGGTTGATGACGTGGCATGCAGTATCAATGGCTTCAGGCCAGAACTTCCTTGGAGTCTTGTACTCATCAAGCATCGTCCGAGCCATCTCAATGAGTGTCCTATTCTTGCGCTCCACGATGCCATTCTGCTGAGGTGTATATGGAGCAAAGAACTCATGGGTGATGCCTAATGTATCCAGGTAAAGGTCTAGGCCGGTGTTCTTGAACTCTGTGCCGTTATCACTTCTGATGTGCTTGATCTTGATGCCATAGTTCGTCATGGCACGATTGGCGAAGCGTCTGAAGACATCCTGCACTTCATTCTTGTAAAGGATTATATGCACCCATGTATATCTTGAGTAATCATCAACTATGACGAAGCCATAGAGGCAAGCAGTGGCAGTGAGAGTAGAGTAGTGAGTAGGGCCAAAGAGATCCATGTGAAGCAGCTCGAAGGGTTGAGATGTAGTCATGATTGTCTTCGAGGGATGCTTGGCCCTTGTCATCTTTCCAGCTTCGCAGGCACCGCACAGATGATCCTTCTCGAAGTTGACGCCTTCGATGCCAACGACGTGTTTCTTCTTCGCGAGTGTGTACAAGTTCCTCATGCCCGCATGTCCTAGCCTCTGATGCCAAAGCCAGCACTCCGAAGCTTTTGCTAGAAGACATATGGCCAGCTGTGGTCCTGCTGAGAAATCTTGCATTTACCAGTGTCAGCAAACGTGATGTGACTCTTGTCCGATGGAAGTAGTGTTGAATCCATCAGAAGACTTCGATGACCAGTCATGTGGTTAGTGCATCCACTGTCCATAATCCATTCTGAAGACTTTGGTGTCATACCCTACTGTGCAGTTAGGGGGATAGGCTTCACCAAGGGTATTTTGAAGCATAAACATTTGACGAACAAGCGGATTATCAAAGCTTAGATCCAGGTTAGGACTGATAGGATGACTGGCAAGCGATTCAGGAACAAAATACATAATAAGACCATTTGGGCATTTTATCTTGCGCCCCACAAGATGTTTTAGGTCCCCAGCAATAGCATCGGACGCCTTTGATTTTCGGCTAGAGACCTTTCCCTGCAAAAGAGAGTTAAGTTTTCTTAACCACCCACATTTTTAGGGGTGGCTTCGAAGCAATGAGTCTAAGTGCAGCATCTGAGAACTTTGGCTTTGGAGCCCTAGCAAATAGCCTTGCAGGAGGTGAATAATACTCATATGAATAGGTAGAAAAGTTCTAAGTTTTATGAACATAGCGGTTTGAAGAAACACGCTCATATTCATAAGTCTGAGTATGATTTCCCTGCCAAACGTTAGGGTGACTCAGGTGAGTCCTCTGTCTGTATGAAGCCTTTGGACCATATGAAGCCTTTGGTCTGGTGATTGTCTACTTCTTTTGTGGTGTCATGATGACATTCACAGGAAGATTCTCAAGACGCCTTTTGGGCACCCAGATCTTCTTCATAGGTGGCCCATTCCTGCAGTTAGTACCAATGTACCTGGCAAACACTTCACCATTCTGATTCTTAAACAGTTTATAGTTTGCATCAAAGGATTCATCAATGATAATGGGGTTAGCACAAGTGAAGCCAGATAAGGTGGATGGATCCACTGAAGGTCCCTTTGCAGCAACCCATGTGGTTTTGGGGTACTGCTCAGGCTTCCAGTATGATCCATCAACATTCATTTTCCTCTCGAACCCAACACCCTCTTTCCTAGGGTTTCGGTTCAAAATCTGCTTTTTGAGGACATCGCACAGTGTCTGATGCCCTTTGAGACTTTTGTACATTCCTGTCTCAAGCAATGTCTTCAACCTAGCATTCTCATCAGCAATAGTAGTGGTATCCTCAGCAGAGGGGTTAGTTACCACATCAGCAGTCGAAGATATTGCAACAGTAGCAGCAGTAGAACACTCAGCAACAGAAGTAGCGTTATCACGCTCAAGGCATTTTAGACATGGTGGTTCAAAGCCTTCCTGAGCTGGACTGATCTGTTGAGCGCGAAGTGACTCGTTCTCTTTTTGAAGATCTTCATGAACTGCTCTCAATTTCTCGAGTTCTTGCTTCCTTTGAAGATAATCATAGGAAAGCTTTTCATGAGTTGTTGAGAGCGTTTCATGACGACTTTCAAGTTCCTCGTACTTAACATGAAGATTTTTTATGTCTTCAATTAAGAACTAAGATCGGGTCATTTCCGCGTCCAACAGGTCATCGCTTTTGTCTAACAGTTTTTGAATATGTTCCATAGCTTTCTGTTGTTCAGTTGCAATTTTAGCAAGTGTTTTGTAGCTGGGTTTGGATTCAGAATCAGAGTCATCTTCACTTGTTTGAAAGTAAGCATCGCGTGAGTTTACCTTGGCACCACGTGCCATGAAGTAGTAGGTGGGAGCGGAGTCGTCCTTGTCATTAGCATCAGCGTTGGTGACGGAGCCATTGTCTTCAGTGTTGAAGATGGACTTGGCAACGTAGGCTGTAGCTAGAGCCAGACTTGCAACGCCAGAGTCAGACTCCTCCTCAGACTCCACCTCCGCCTCCTCAGAAGCAGACTCTAAATCCATCTCTTTGCCAACAAAAGCACGAGCCTTGCCGGATGAGCTCTTCTTGTGTGATGAAGACTTGGACGAAGACTTGGAAGAAGACTTTGAGGATTTCTTCTTCTTCTTGTCATCAAAATCATATTCCTTGCTCTTCTTCTTTTTCTTGTTCTCATTGTCCCAATGTGGACACTTAGAGATGTAGTGACCAGGTTTCTTGCACTTGTGGCATGTTCTCTTCTTGTGGTCATGAGTGGAAGCTTCATCATTTCTTGAGCTAGATCGTGAAGACTTTCTGAAGCCCTTCTTCTTAGTGAATTTCTGGAACTTCTTCACAAGCATAGCAAGCTCCTTTCCAATGTCTTCAGGATCACCAGAACTGCAGCCAGATTCTTCTTCAGATTAGGAAACAACCTTTGCCTTCAAAGCGCGAGTTTGGCCATAGTTGGGACCATAGATGTCTCTTTTCTCAGATAGCTGAAACTCATGTGTGTTGAGCCTCTCAAGTATGTCAGACGGATTGAGTGTCTTGAAGTCAGGGCGTTCTTGAATCATCAGGGCTAGGGTGTCAAACGAGCTATCAAGTGATCTCAGGAGTGTCTTGACGATTTCATGCTTGGTGATTTCAGTGGCGCCGAGAGCGCGAAGCTCATTTGTGATATCAGTGAGGCGATCAAACGCGAGCTGGACATTCTCATTGTCATTTCTCTTGAAGCGGTTGAAGAGGTTGCGAAGGACACCGATCCTTTGATCTCTCTGGGTTGAGACGCCTTCGTTGACCTTGGAGAGCCAGTCCCAGACTAGCTTCGATGTTTCCAGAGCACTCACACGGCCATACTGTCCTTTGGTCAGATGACCACAAATGATGTTCTTGGCAGTAGAATCCAGTTGAGCGAACTTCTTGACATCAGCAGGGCTGACACCTTCACCAGTCTTGGGTATGCCATTCTTGACGACATACCATAGATCAACATCAGTGGCTTCAAGATGCATGCGCATCTTATTCTTCCAGTAGGGGTAATTAGTGCCATCGAAGACATGGCACGCAGTGGAGACTTTGATTATCCCTGGAGTCAACATAGCTAAAACTCCAGGTGGTTAAACCGAATCACATAGAACAAGGGAGTACCTTGCTCTGATACCAATTGAAAGTGCTAGTAATCGACTAGAGGGGGGTGAATAGGCGACTTCAAAACATGGGAGTTTCAAAGACAAACAATAGAAATGAACCTATTGACATGCAGCGGAAGGTGGACTACACTAGGCAAGCCATAGTCAAGTATTCAATGAAGTGAAAGCACGAAGACTAACAGCAGCTAGGTAGTATGGATCAGGAAGGAAGACAGTATGAAGCCAAACAACAATAGTCGTCACACAGTGAAGTCAAACAGAAAATGCAAGCAGGCAATGACTTCACGAAAACAAACTGTAGGTAAAGAGAGGGAGAAGATAGAACTAGTTGCTTGGTGAGGACAAGGATTTGTTGGACCAGTTCCAGTTGCTGTGACAACTGTACGTCTGGTTGGGGAGGCTGAGATTCAACTCAGAAGACCGGGTCTTCACCTTATTCCCCTTGAGCCAAGGACACTTAGTCCTCGCCCAATCACTCTGGTAAGTCTTCAAGGTAGACTTCCAAACCTTCACAGACATCGTTCACCGGCAATCCACAATGACTCTTGGATGCTCAGAACGCAATGCCTAACCGGCTGGAGGATTCACAGTCCTCAAGTGTAACAAGTCTTCAGATCACACGGACAGAAAGACTTCAGTGATGCCTAACACTCTTTGGCTCTGGGTATTTTTGGCTTTGTCCTTGCAAGGATTTCTCTCTCAAATGCTTCGGAGGTGGGTTGCTCTCAAACAAAAAAAACCGTGCACTAACTCTGAGCAGCCACCAATTTATGGTGTAGGGGGTGGGCTATTTATAGCCACTAGGCAACCCGACCTGATTTGTCCGAAATGACCATGGGTCACTAAGGAACTGACACGTGTTCCAATGGTCAGATTTCAAACACACGCGGCAGCTTGACTTGGGCTACAATTAATGCTGACTCATCTAGCTCTGGATAAGATTTGCTCTCATTGTCTTCGCTCGAACACTTAGGATTTGGTTGAGCATCACTTCAGTCACTCTGACTTTGTTCACTTGGACCCCACTTAACAGTACGGTGGTTCCTATGACTCAACAAAGAAAAAAAGGAAACTATGAAACAACTATGTCTTCACACTCCATAGTCTTCACGTGAATGTCTTCTCGAGTCATAATCTTTGTTGTGAATATCTTCACATACCACCATTGTCTTCAATGTCTTCACACATTTTTAAGGGTCATCTCCGGTAGGTAAACCGAATCAATGAGGGACTACTACCTGTGTTATCCTGCAATTCTCACAAACACATTAGTCCCTCAACCAGGTTTGTCGTCAATACTCCAAACCAACTAGGGGTGGCACTAGATGCACTTATAGTATGATTTCTCCAGTACCCATAAGCTTGATCGATTCACTAGGTGGGACTTCATCTAGCACATTTGGCAGGTGCTCTCTTTGTGAGCCGTTAGTTTCATAGAACCGCACATCCACAGTTTCGACCACTTTATAGTGAAAGAGGTTGAAGACTCTCTAGGAGTGCGAATCCATTCCGTAACCAAGCATAAAACCTTCATGTGCTTTCGGTGCAAATTTTGAAGTGTGATATGGATCCTTGATCCAGCACCTAGCACCAAATACTCTGAAGTAACTGACGTTTGGCTTCTTACTAGTTAGAAGCTCATAGGATGTCTTCTTTAGAAGCTTGTGAAGATAAACACAGTTGATGACGTGGCATGCAGTATCAATGGCTTCAGGCCAGAACTTCCTTGGAGTCTTGTACTCATCAAGCATAGTCCATGCCATCTCAATGAGTGTTTTGTTCTTGCGCTCCACGATGCCATTTTGCTGAGGTGTGTATGGAGCAGAGAACTCATGAGTGATGCCCAATGTATCAAGATAAATGTCGAGGCCGGTGTTCTTGAACTCTGTGCCGTTGTCACTTCTGATGTGCTTGATCTTGATGCCATATTTTGTCATGGCACGATTGGCAAATCGTCTGAAGACATCCTGCACTTCATTCTTGTAGAGAATTATATGCACCCATGTATATCTTGAATAATCATCAACAATGACGAAGCCATAGAGACAAGCAGTGGTAGTAAGAGTAGATTAATGAGTAGGGCCAAATAGGTCCATGTGAAGCAGCTCGAAGGATTGAGATGTCGTCATGATTGTCTTCGAGGGATGCTTGGCCCTAGTCATCTTCCCAGCTTTGCAGGCACCACACAGATGATCCTTCTTGAACTTGACACCCTCGATGCCTACGACATGTTTCTTCTTCGCGAGTGTGTACAAGTTCCTCATGCCAGCATGCCCTAACCTCCGATGCAGAGCCAGCACTCTGAAGCTTTTGCTAGAAGACATACGGCCAACTGTGGTCCTGCTGAGAAATCTACCATATACAGATCATCTTTTCGATACCCTTCAAAGACTAGAGATTTTTCAGATTCCATTAGAACAAGGCAACGATGTTTTCCAAATATCACAACCATGTTTAAGTCACAAAGCATTGAGACGGACATTAAGTTGAAACCAAGGGATTCAACAAGCATCACTTTGTCCATGTGCTGATCCCTTGAGATCGCAACTCTACCTAGACCCAATACCTTGCTTTTACCAGTGTAAGCAAATGTGATCTGACTCTTGTCAGATGGACATAAGGTTGGGTCCATGAGAAGACTTCGATCACCAGTCATGTGATTAGTGCATCCACTGTCCATAATCCATTCTGAAGCATGTGGTGTCATACCCTACAGTGCAGTTAGGGGGATAGGCTTCACCAAGGGTATTGTGAAGCATACACATTTGATGAACAAGCGGATTATCAAAGCTCAGATCCAGGTTAGGACTGATAGGATGATTGACAAGTGATTCAGGAACAAAATACATAGTAAGACCATTTGGGCATTTTATCTTGCGCCCTACAAGTTGTTTTAGGTCCCCGGCAATAGCATCAGACGCCTTTGATTTCCGGCTGGAGACCTTTCCCTGCAAAAGAGAGTTAAGTTTTATTAACCACCCACATTTTCAGGGGTGGCTTCGAAGCAATGAGTCTAAGTGCAGCATCTGAGAACTTCGGCTTTGGAGCCCTAGCAAATAGCCTTGCAGGAGGTGAATAATACTCATATGAATAATCAGAAAAGTTCTTAGTTTTGTGAACATAGCGGTTTGAAGAAACACGCTCATATTCAGAAGTCTGGGTATGATTTCCCTGCAAAACATTGGCTTTAGGGTGACTCTGGTGAGTCCTCTGTCTGTATGAAGCCTTTGGACCATATGAAGCCTTTGGACCATATGAAGCCTTTGGACCATATGAAGCCTTTGGTATGGGGTTTATCTTCTTCCCTGGTGGTGTCATGATGACATTCACAAGAAGATTCTCAAGACAACTTTTGGGCACCCAGATCTTCTTCATAGGTGTAAGTGCATCTAGTGCCCCTTAGTGATTTTGGTGTATTGAAGACTTGTAGGTTAAGGGACTAATGTGTTTATGAGTGTACACAGGTCTATAAGTCTATGAGGAGTTTGATATTACAGTGAAAGTCGACCCCTAAAAATGAAGTTCTTCGACTGAAGACTTTGGATTTCTGAAGACTTTCTGAAGACTTTGAAAGTGAAGAAATTGGTGTGACCTTGAAGACTTGGTATTCATTTGAGGAACATGAAGCGTGAAGACTTTTGTTTTCGTAGTTTCATTTTCTCTTTCTTGAGTCATAGGAAACACCGTACTGTTAAAGGGGGTCGAGGAAATACTAAGGAAAAATTTCCATGTGATGCTCAACTCAAAATCCTACACCTACCAATCCCTTCGAGTGAAGACATTGGAAATCTCATACAGTTCAGTCATATTCTTCAGTGACAGAGACGAAGTTCTTCTGGTCTCTGAGGAATTTGTTCTGACTCAGGAGTTAGGAATTCGCCAGTGCGGATTGCCTACACAGTGAGGAACATGATAGCCCTGAGGAATTTGATACTCAAATTTCCGACCGTTGTTGTGCTATGCGCCAGCTGTCCCAAAATATCTACCCACCTAACGGTCATATCATTTAAGGGCATTTATGTCTTATCATGTCGGGCTGCTCCCTAGGCTATAAATAGCTGCCCCCTACAACCACTAGCTGGTTGGCTGCTCCGAGAGAAACAGACACTTGTCATTTGAGAGCATCCCATCCTCCGAGGACTTTGAGCGAAAATCATCAAGTGAGGAAAACCCAAACCCAAACACCTACCAACCCCAAGTGATTGAGCATCACTTAAGAGATTGATCCTGCGTGGATCCGACGCTTGTTACCTTTGAAGACTGTGCTTCTTCCAGACGGTTAGGCGTCATGGTCTAGAGCATCCAAGAGGAAATTGTGGATCGCCGAGTGACCGAGTCTGTGAAGGTTTGGAAGTCACCTGAAGACTTACCATGAGTGATTGGGCGAGGTCTATGTGACCTTAGCTCAAGGAGAATACGGTGAGGACTGTGTGTCCTCAGGTTTAAATACCTAGCCGCTCCAACCAGACGTACAACTGAGACAGCAGTTGGAACTGGTCTACCAAATCATTGTCTTCACCAAGCCTACTGGTTCTATTTCCTCAACTCTTTCATTTCCTCATAACTGTGTTGTGCACTTGTTCATATCTGTGTTTGAAGACTTTGACTGAAGACTTTCTCAATTTCCTCAGTTCAATTTCTTTAGTCTGTTTGTCTTCATCCTATGCTATCCTGTGTTTACGCTTCTGTACTCTGTGCTTGTCTTCATTTCATCATGATGACCATGCTTGTGTTCTACTATGCATACTTTTGAGTACTTATTTCGCTGCAAGTAGTTCTTCACTAAGGAATTTCCTCACTGGCAAATTCCTCAGTGAAGAATTCATAAAAATCGCCTATTCACCCCCCTCTAGTCGATATAACGCACTTTCAATTGGTATCAGAGCAAGGTACTCCCTTGTTCTGTGTGATTTTGGTTTAACCACCTGGAGTTTTAGTTATGTCGACCGCAGGTATGATCAAGGTCTCAGCTGGGTGTCCTACCTTCGATGGGACGGACTACCCCTACTGGAAGAATAAGATGCGAATGCATCTTGAGGCAATTGATAACGAGCTCTCATATGTTGTGGAAAATGGTGTTCCCTCTGTCTCACCCTCACTGAATGCTACCGATGTGAAGAGATTCAAGCAACTCGATTCTCAAGCGAAGAATATCATTTGTGGCCATCTGAGCAAAGGACAGTATGGAAGAGTGAGTGCTTTGGAAACTGCTAAGCTTATCTGGGATAGGCTGTCCAAAGTCAATCAAGGAGTCTCAACACAGCGTGACTCTCGAGTTGATGTTCTTCGCAATCTCTTCAACCGCTTCAAAAGACTCGACAATGAAAATGTTCAACAAACCTTCGATCGCCACTGACATCTCAAATGAGCTTCAAGCACTTGGTGCCACTGACATCACCAACCATGAGGTGGTGAAGAAACTGCTGAGATCGCTTGATTCCTCATTTGATACTCTGGCATTGATGATACAAGAGCGTGCTGATTACAAGTCACTTGATCCCGGTGATATCCTCGAGAGGTTAAATACTCATGAGTTCCAGCTTGCTGAAAAGAGAGATCTTTATGGTTCGAGCTATGGCAGATCACGTGCACTGAAGGCCAAGGCAGTTTCTGAGTCTGAAGATGAAGACTCTGACAGCAGCCTTGGTGATCCTGAAGAACTGAGCCATGATCTAGCACTGTTCATGAAGAAATTCCAGAAGTTCTCAAGACGTGGCCGCTTTGGAAGACCCTCAAGGAGCAATGATTCCTCACCCAGTGACTACAAGAAGAGGCTTTGTCACAAATGCAAGAAACCCGGACACTACATTCAAGATTGTCCTCAGTGGGAAAAGGAATCAAAGAAGAAGAAATACAAGGATTTCTAATGATGCGAAGAAAAAGAAGAAATCCTCAAAATCTTCATCATCAAAATCCTCAAAGTCTTCATCTCACAAGAAGAGCAGCTCCAAGAAGGCTCGGGCATTCATTGGCAAGGAAATGGATTCTAAGGCTGAATCTGAAGAAAATGAGGAAGATGAGGCATCTAAGGATTTTGAATCCGGTGTGGCGAGCCTAGCCCTCGCTACTGCATTCGTCAGCAAGTCTATCTTCAACACTGAAGAAAATGACCTCACCAACAAGGCTGATGAAGGCAATGATGACTACGCTCCCACCTATTGCTTCATGGCAAAGGGTGCCAAGGTACTCAAATATACCTCCTCTGAATCAAGTGAAAATGAATCTGATGAAAACCTTAAGCCCAGCTATTCTAAACTTGCTAAGATTGCTGTGAAACAACAAAGGGCCCTCGAAAAGGTTCAAAACATGCTAGACAAAAGTGATGATACGTTGGGTGAAGAAATGGATCGCACTAAAACCCTGACTGAAAATCTTCAGAGACTTCAGACTAGGTTTGACAACCTTCAAAGTCATCATAACACTCTCTTGTCTGATCATGAGAAGCTTTCTTATGAATTTCTTCAAAGAAAGCAAGATCTTGAGAAGCTAAGAGTGAGTCATGAAGATCTTCAGAAGGAGCGCGATTCATTACTTGCTCAACAAATCAGCGCTGCTCAGGAAGAATTTGTTCCTCCATGTTTGAAATGCATTGAACGTGAATCTGCTAATTCTTCACCTGAATGTTCAAATGCTTCTAATGCTACAAATTCTTCAACTGTCTCTGCTATCACTAATTCCTCATCTGAGGACATTGCTAGTATCACTGACGATGCAGGGCTGAAGGAATTGTACATGACAGGCATGTACAAAAGCCTTAAAGGGCATCAGACTCTTTGTGATGCGCTTAAAAAGCAGATCCTCAACAGGAACCCATGGAAAGAGGGTATTGCCTTTGAGAGGAAACTCAATGCTGATGGTACATATTGGAAGCCTGAGCAGTACCCCAAAACCTCATGGGTTGCTGCAAAGGGACCTCCAGTTGATCCATCTAATTTATCTGGCTTCACATGTGAATCTTCTCATTCTTCTGATGAGTCATTTGACTTCAACTATCAACTGTTCAAAAATCATAATGGTGAAGTATTTGCTAGATATGTTGGCACTAACTGCAGGAACGGTTCTCCTATGAAGAAAATCTGGGTTCCCAAAAGGTGCCTTGAAAGTCTTCAGGTGAATGTCCTCATGACACCACCTGTGAAGAATAGGAACCCCAGATCAAATTCTTCATATGGACCAAATTCTTCATATGGATCCAAGTCCTCATACGGACCAAATTCCTCACATGGATCAAATTCCTCAAAAGGATCAAAGTCCTCATATGAACATCATTGTGCTAACAACTCTGTTTCGCAGGGAAGAGCCAAGGGCTATGAATATGAGCATTATTCTTCTAATCATTATGTTCATAAGTCCTCGAAGAATTTCTCTGCTTATTCATATGCTTACCCTAACTCCTCTTGTGTGAAACGAAATGGATTGGCTTCTATGCCACCTTTCTCTTATGGAGCTCGCAGAGTGATGAACTCTTTGCCACCCCTTCAGATGTGGGTGGTGAAGAAAAAGAACTAATCTTTTATGCAGGGTCAGGTCTCCAGACGTACTTAAACGTCTGAAGAATTTGCTGGAGACCTAAAAAGTGCCTGAAAGGACGCAGGCTAATCATGAAGAAATGAACTTTCATTTCTCACGTCCTCATACTGCTTTAACTATTGCATTGCTTGATGAAATTGGTCTGATGAATTGTGATGTCATATTCTTCATTGATGAAGTATATGAAGGTTCGTAAGCTGCACTAATTCATCTGTAGGATGATCAACCCAAAGCCACTGAGTGGGTCCTCGATAGTGGATGTACAATTCATATGACTGGTGACAAGAATCTATTGATGGATGCTCCCTTATCACCATCGCATCTGAAGCATATCATCTTTGCTGACAAAGGCAAAAGTCAGGTACTGGGTCTAGGTAAGGTTGCGATCACAAAGGATCGACACATGGACAAAGTCATGCTTGTCGAGTCCTTAGGATACAACCTCATGTCTGTCTCAATGCTTTGTGATCTTGATATGGTTGTTGTCTTTGGCAAGTATCATTGTGTTGTGGTTATGGAAGCTGACAATTCCAAAGTCTTCGAAGGCTTTAGGAGAGGAGACTTGTATATTGTTGATTTCTCTACATGACCGCAACCAGCCGTGTGCCTACTTGCAAAAGCTTCAGAAGACTGGCTATGGCATCGACGACTTGGTCATGCAGGCATGAGGAATTTGCACACGCTTGCGAAGAAGAAGCATGTCATTGGCATTGAGAATGTCAAATTCCTCAAGGATCACTTGTGTGGAGCTTGTGAAGCTGGAAAGATGACCAAGGCTAAGCATCCAGCGAAGACTATCATGACCACTACTCGACCATTTGAATTGCTTCATATGGATCTCTTCGGTCCTAACCATTACTCAGCAGTCACAAATGATGCATCTCTCTATGGCTTTGTTATTGTTGATGATTACTCTCGTTACACATGGGTACATATTGTCACTTACAAACATGAAGTGCAGGAAGTCTTCAAACGATTTTCCTCGAGGGCTTCAACCAACTTTGGTGTGAAGATCAAGCACATCAGAAGTGACAATGGAACTGAGTTCAAGAATTCTGGTCTTGATGACTATCTTGATGAACTTGGTATTACTCATGAGTTATCTGCTCCTTACACTCCTCAGCAAAATGGCGTCGTGGAGCGCAAGAACAGAACTCTTGTTGAGATGGCTTGCACTATGCTTGATGAGTACAAGACGCCTCATCACTTCTGGATTGAGGCAATTTATACTACGTGCCACATCATCAACAGGGTATATCTTCACAAATTCTTCAAGAAGACTGCCTATGAACTCCTCACTGACAAGAAACTCAATGTGAGTTATTTCAAAGTCGTTGGTGCTAAATGTTGGATTAGAGATCCTCATCACAATGCTAAATTTGCACCGAAAGCACATGAAGGTTTTATGCTTGGTTACGGAAAGGACTCGCACACCTACAGAGTCTTCAACAACGTTCTTCACAAGGTTGTTGAAACTGTAGATGTGCGGTTCGATGAAACTAATGGCTCGCAAAGAGAGCACCTACCTTCTGTGATAGATGAACCAGCACCTGAGGAATCTATCAAGTTCAAGGCTACAGAGGATGTCATTCCTACCGAAGAATCTGCTGAACAATTCATTCCAGAATGTGAAGAACGTCGAGCTAATGCACCTGAAGAAAATTCTGAAGAAAATGGTGCTGAAGAAAATGCTGATCAAATTCCTCGACGACAACCAACTCATCCTCGCGTTGCAAAAGAAGTGCAAGTTGAAAAGATCATCGATGACATTGAAGCACCAGGTCCTCTCACACGCTCAAAAGCTTCACATTTATCTAACTTTTGTGGGAACTATGCTTTTGTCTCTATCACAGAGCCCACTAAGGTAGGTGAAGCATTTCTGGAGCCCGAGTGGATTCAGGCCATGCAAGAAGAATTACATCAGTTCAAGCTCAACAACGTCTGGGAACTGGTCAATCGTCCAGATCCTCGCAAACACAATATCATTGGCACAAAGTGGATCTACCGCAACAAGCAAGATGAAAATGGCCTTGTGGTGAGGAATAAGGCACGGTTAGTAGCTCAAGGCTACACACAGGTTGAAGGAATTGATTTCGATGAAACTTTTGCACCTGTTGCTAGACTTGAAGCTATTCACATATTACTTGCTTATGCTAACCATCATGATATCACTTTATATCAAATGGATGTGAAAAGTGCATTCCTCAATGGTAAGCTTGAGGAAGAAGTATATGTTGCTCAACCCCCAGGTTTTGAAGATCCTAAGCATCCTGACAAAGTCTTCAGACTAAATAAGGCCCTCTATGGCCTCAAGCAGGCCCCTCGGGCGTGGTATGATACTTTGAAGGAATTCCTCGTGAAGAAATGCTTCAAACCCGGTTCACTCGACCCTACACTTTTCACTAAATCATATGATGATGAATTGTTTGTGTGCCAAATATATGTTGATGATATCATCTTTGGCTGTACTGATCAACGTTATAGTGATGAATTTGCCTATATGATGAGTGAAGAATATCAAATGTCTATGATGGGAGAGTTAAAATTCTTCTTAGGTCTGCAAATTCGTCAACGGCGCAATGCATATCTCAGGAGAAATACCTCAAGGATGTACTGAGGAAATTCGGCATGCAAGATTGCAAAGGCGTCAAAATTCCGATGCCCACAAATGGCCATCTGTGCACTTATGAAAATGGTATTGACTTCGATCAAAAGGTATACCGCTCCATGATTGGTTCTTTATTGTATTTATGTGCATCTAGGCCAGATATTATGCTTAGTGTTTGCATGTGTGCCCGATTTCAAGCTACACCGAAGGAATCACACCATAAGGCTGTGAAACATATTCTTCGATATCTAGCTCACACACCAACACTTGGATTATGGTACCCCAAGGGCTCGGCTTTTGATCTCATTGGATATTCTGACTCTGACTATGCTGGTGATCGTGTGGACCGCAAGTCAACATGTGGTACATGTCATTTCCTCGGACGATCTTTGGTCCGTTGGTCCTCGAAGAAACAGAACTGCGTATTACTGTCTACGGCTGAAGCTGAGTACATTGCTGCTGGTTCTTGCTGTGCTCAACTGCTGTGGATGAAGCAAACTCTCAAGGACTATGGCGTCAACGTGAAGAATGTGCCTCTCTTCTGTGACAATGAGAGTGCCATCAAGATTGCTCACAACCCAGTTCAGCACTCGAAGACAAAGCACATTCATATTCGTCATCATTTTCTTCGCGATCATGTGTTGAAGGGCGACATTTCTATTGAGCATGTGAAGACTAAAGAACAGCTAGCCGATATCTTCACTAAGCCCTTGGATGAGAAGAGATTTAGCAAGTTGTGGTGTGAGCTAAATATCCTAGAATCTTCGAATGTTCTTTGAAAAGGACACTCGTCCTAACACTTATGCAAAATTGATGACTTAGATGTGCAACACATGAAGAAACGTTTTTCTTCAATCAATGAAGAATAACACTCTAAGTGTGAAGAAATTAACGAAGAATTTGATTCTCAGAACCCTACGACAATTGTACGCGGTGTCTGAAATCATCATTCTTATACGGTGGCTCACGCCACCACCAAAAGTTGAAAATCTTCAATTTGAGTTTTTCCTTAGTTTTTGAAATTCCTCAGTTGTTCAAAATCTTCACCTTTGCAAATCTTCACTGTTTCCATCGTTTTTCTTCATTGGCTATATATATATATATGAGTTTATGTCCTCTACAGCATTCACTTATTGCTATTTCTTCAAGTTGCTATTTCTGCTAAGTGAATGTGATCAGACCCTTCCCCCTCTATGCTATACTCAACCCAATCTATTCACAAATTCTTCATGTGCGTTCTATTTGAAACTCGTTCAAAATCTTCACTGTGTCCTTATCAGCTGAAGAATTTGCGAATGGAACTTTTAGCTTATCTTATCCAAATTTTCGGCTTTGCCGCTCAAACCGTTCCGCATCCCACGAAATACTTATCTATTCACCCACGATCTAACACGATCTCCACTTCTCAGTACGTGGGTGACACATGTCAAGCGAATGAGAAGGGTCAGGGGCACGTTCGTCCAATTTCTTCGGGCGAACCGTTTTTCACCGTGGCTATAAATACCCCCTCTCCCCTTCCTCACTTCCTTTACTTCGCTCGACCTCTCTCCAGCTCAAGCTTCTCAAACCCTAGTGCTGCCGCTACTTCATCGTCGCCGGTGAGGAAGAGCTTCACTGCCTCGACCTCGTCGCCGTCGTACTCGCGCCGGCCGCGGAAATCTTCACTCCGCCGCCACCGTAGCCGTCTTCCTCTGCCGAGTTAGGGCGTGGAAGATCTGCACAGACGAACTTCACTTCTCCACCTCACTGTTCGTTGTGTTCTTCGTTCAGGGTAATTAAAAGTTACTTTTACTGCCCTTTTTGATTCAAATGATTTCTGCAAAATCTTCAAAAGGTGTTTATTCTTCAAATTCTTCACACACTAAACACCTCACATGTCATCTGTTCTTGATTCATTTCTCTAAGCAATAATTTTTCTTCAAGATTCCTCAATTGTGCGGATTTCTGATCTGTACAACTCTAGAACCTAAGACTAAGAACGCTTAGTGAAATTCTTCAAGACTCATCTGGTCAAATTCCTCAAACTTGTTCTTTTTGAAAAACCTTCTGAGAACGCATATGACCTCTCCAAATTCCTCGCAACTATACTCTGTTCACAGGTACTCATGTCCGCTGTTGAATCACTAGGTTCTCATCAACTTAACTCATTTGTAGCGTTCCTCGAAGAAAAGTTGCATACTTCTTCAGAGAATTCCATTGTTCAAATTCCTCATCTGAAGAAAATGGCTGGCGGTAAGAAGCCACAGAAAGGAGGAAAGAGTCCTGAGGTCAACACTGCATTTGAAATCCCTGAGGACATCTGTGTTGGGTACTGCACACCCCCTGAGGAAGATAAAAATCAGCGCAAAGTGCGCATTCAAAAGATTGAGAGGAGATGGGCAAGAGAGTGGAGGGAGTACAGATATGTGACTCCAAAGTACATGAAGAAATTCGATGTTACTCCTCCATGCTCAAGACCACCATTGGCACCTGGCCAAGAAGCAGATCCCACTAGCATCAAACGCGGTGAGGAGTTTCCTGAAGAATGGGCCAAGCGCCAGGCCAAGCTGGCCAAACAGGCAAAAGATGCAGTGAAGAAATTCAATGAAGATTCCACTGCTGCTGCTGCTGAGGCCTCTGTAAGGCCGAAGAAATCCATGGCAAAGAAGCCTGCGCACAAGCCAAGTGCCTCTTCTTCAATGCCCTCATGGCCAATTTCCTCAGCTAAGCCCTCACGGCCAATTCCTCATGCCGCTCCTGCTCCTCCAAAGTCCTCAGCTGCTCCGACAAAATCCTCAGCACCTGTGCATCTTGCCACGTGCCAAAGGACTACAGGCATCTCTATTGCCTCAGGAGCTTCAGCTAGTTCCTCAGCTGCACCAAATTCTTCAACAGGACCCTCTCTGCTGAAGACTAAGACCACTGCTGGACGAGGCTCTCGCCCAAGTCCTCACAACAAGCAGGTCGCCTTCCAAGTGTCGTCTGAAGAAGACGAAGCTGATGATGAAGAACTTGCTGAAATCATCAGAGACAGGCAAGTCAGGGCCGCTAGAGCCAAGGGCACAAATTTGCCTCTGCTTTTGGATCCAAAGTTGATTCTCGATTACATTGATCTCTGGCACAAGGACCCAAACACTCCTATGCCTGACTTCAAGCTGACTCCTGGTCAAAGTCATATGCTGACTGCCTTCATCCAAGAAGAGAAATGGAAATTTGAGAAGACCAGGCAGCTCAAGAAAGCACAGTACAGGAAGGAGAAATTCATGAAGAACAACGTTGTCTCTATGACAACTGATGAACTTGTGAAGATCCAGTCTGAAATCAAAGTCCTCAACGATGATTTCAATGCTTACTATGCTGATTGGAAAGGAGCCAAGGTCAGGTTTATCAAACTGACAAAGATGTTCACCTCAAATGTTGCAGCCCCATCGCAACAAGAAATTCCTCAGGCTGAAGCATCTGCTCATCCAACTGAAGAACATGCCAGCACCGCTGATGACAATCAGGCTGCTGAAGAAAATGTGAGTTCCAGGGCTGATGATTGCATTCCAGCCGCTGATGAAACTGCCAGGGCACCCACTAGTGGTGCGCCTGAAGAAAATGAAGAGGTCAGGGCAACTGCATCAGTTGTGCCTGAAGAAAATCAACCACATTCCTCTGCTCCTCTTGCGCCTACTCCAACTCCAATCCTTCCATCTGCATCAGATGTGAAGAAGACCAAGGCTGCAGAGCGTGCAGCAGTGAAGAAAAGGAAAGCATCAGCTCCTTCAGATTCTTCAGCACCGAAGAAGATGAAGAAATTGACAAGCTCATTTGCTAATCCAATTGATGTTGTTCCAGTTTCCTCCATGCCATCAAAGGAAATCATCCCTTTTGATGAAGAGTATGTGATCCCTAGCGGATCTGATGAAGAAAATCCTTCTGCTGCTTCGTCAGAGCAGATGGATGAAGAAATTGAAGTGGATAAAATCCCTTCAACCCCCACAGTTTCCTCGCCTATGCCTCAGTTTACTGCTGAAGAGGCTGGCGTTGAAGAAATTGAAGAAGAAGATGTGGACATTGGCTGTACCACACCAGTGATGAATGATGACTTTTGGGAAAGTCAGCACCCCAATTCTCCACTCTTCACTCCACTGCAGCAAATTCCTCAGTCCCCAGCCACTACAGTTCAAATGGGATCTGATGAAGCTCATAAAGACATTCCAGCCGCTAGTGCTGAAGAAAATGAAAATGAAGATTTGAATAACCAGGCTGCCACTGAAGAGGAACCAGAAATTCCTCAGCCTGAAGAACCTGAGATTGCGATTCCTGAGGTCATCATGCAACTGACTGACACTCCTCTGCCCAAGCCAAAGGATCCATTCTCAAGGAAGCAAAAATTCAAAGCTGATGATTTCTTTGGCGAGCACATATTCTTCACTAATTACAACCCTTATGACTCTGCTCGCATAAGGAAGAGGCGTTTCTGGACTGCCAGCCAGGCAAATTTCTATTCCTCAGTGTTGTTCAACAAAGACAAAGTCTTCGATCATGAGCACATTCCTCACTTGGATATGGAATCTCTGCCATGCTTCGGGCCAGTCCTCAGTGTTCTCTGCGACGCTGGACTGTTAAATTTCTGCACTGACATATGTGATTGGAATGAAGAGCTAATTCTTCAATTTTATGCAACTCTGCACATCACCGGCAACTCTGAAGACGTGAATTCATGGGTGCTGGACTGGATGTCTGAAAACACTCACTACAAAGCACCAGCTACTGAATTGCTTCGTGCTTTGCCTCTCAGTCCACCCCTTGAAGGTGCTTGTTTCATCTACAATGAACCTGAGCTTACCGATCACTATATGCAAGTGCTGATGAAGCCTTTGAAGCCAGGTCAGGCCCCAAGAACAAAATTCCTTGTGAAGGAATTGCTGTATGTGCCTCGGACTGTCTATCGCATTCTGACGAAGACATTGAGTCCTATCAAGGGCCACGACTCAAATGAAGAAGAAGTCATTGGCATCATGAAGAATCTGCTTTTCAATATCATTCATGGCGTTCCTGTCAACTTCCATGATTTCTTCATGAGGACTCTAGCAAATGTCGCAATGTCCCCATTTGAGTTGAAGCCTTATGCACCGTGGATTATGAGATTCATCAGAACAAGGTCTTCACTCAACTACAAAGCTGATACGCTGAACCATTGCAGCTACTTGCCCCCGATTGAAGTCCTCAAACGGACATTTTCCTCAGCTGATGAAAAGGGCAAGGCTACGGCTGTAATTGATGAAGGCATTCGTCCATTGGATGGTCAATTTCGCAAGGCTGCATCCTACTCCACCAATGATGACTCTGCCACCCATGACTCTGCCGCCAACGCACCCAAGCAAAATCCTCAAGGCACAACACCCAGGGTGATGACTGACCGTGAGCTTCTCCTCAGTCTTCACGAGAAGGTTGATCGCAATCATAAATGGGTCAAACGTCAGTTTGGTTCAATTCTTCACAACATGACTGCTACCCACAATGCAGTGAAGAAAAACCACTACTACCTTCATGAAACCCTCAACCGCACCTGGGCTGTTCTATCGCACATATATGGTGAAGAAGATCTGAAGAAAATGGGTCTCAAGGAAGATCTTGACTGGGCTGCACCTCCTCCGAAGAAGTACAAGAAGGTCAAAGTTCCTTCCTTGGTGGCCAGCTCCTATTCTTCATCACGTGACACTGATGAACATGAAGACTTGGACGACACTGTGGCGGGCCCTACTACAACAAATGACCCCGACAACGCTGACGCTCCTTCATCAACTTGATATTCTTCAGGGGCGTTAGTCCTCATTTTTGAACCTTTTGGTCATTCGATGACAAAGGGGGAGAAGTTTGAGTTAGTCTTCAAGCGGGTCTATTATATGGGCGTTTTTTTCCTAAGTTACAACTCTCGTTCTTCTGATGACTTTGTTGGATCGAGTTGTAAACTTAAACTCTATGGTGGCCTGATACTTTTGTTGTTTCTTCTGCATGCTTATTCCTCGTTAATGTCATTGCACACATGTTGAATTACATCAGTCACCATATTTCATCATGCATTTCAAATTCTTCATATATTATGTCAAATGCGTGTATGAATTACAAGATATAGGGGGAGATCTCCATGATTCAACTCTTCAAGTGTGCATTGCTTCAAAAGCAAATTACTCACTATGCACATCTTCAGGGGGAGTTCTTCTATATCTTGCAATCAAATTCCTCAATATCAGTATTTACACTTCATATGTTTATCCCCGTTGAAAACTTAACCTATATTGTCATCAATCACCAAAAAGGGGGAGATTGTAAGTGCATCTAGTGCCCCTTAGTGATTTTGGTGTATTGAAGACTTATAGGTTAAGGGACTAATGTGTTTATGAGTGTACACAGGTCTATAAGTCTATGAGGAGTTTGATATTTACAGTGAAAGTCGACCCCTAAAAATGAAGTTCTTTGACTGAAGACTTTGGATTTCTGAAGACTTTCTGAAGACTTTGAAAGTGAAGAAATTGGTGTGACCTTGAAGACTTGGTATTCATTTGAGGAACATGAAGCGTGAAGACTTTTGTTTTCGTAGTTTCATTTTCTCTTTCTTGAGTCATAGGAAACACCGTACTGTTAAAGGGGGTCGAGGAAATACTAAGGAAAAATTTCCATGTGATGCTCAACTCAAAATCCTACACCTACCAATCCCTTCGAGTGAAGACATTGGAAATCTCATACAGTTCAGTCATATTCTTCAGTGACAGAGACGAAGTTCTTCTGGTCTCTGAGGAATTTGTTCTGACTCAGGAGTTAGGAATTCGCCAGTGCGGATTGCCTACACAGTGAGGAACATGATAGCCCTGATGAATTTGATACTCAAATTTCCGACCGTTGCTGTGCTATGCGCCAGCTGTCCCAAAATATCTACCCAGCTAACGGTCATATCATTTAAGGGCATTTATGTCTTATCATGTTGGGCTGCTCCCTAGGCTATAAATAGCCGCCCCTACAACCACTAGCTGATTGGCTGCTCCGAGAGAAACAGACACTTGTCATTTGAGAGCATCCCATCCTCCGAGGACTTTGAGCGAAAATCATCAAGTGAGGAAAACCCAAACCCAAACACTTACCAACCCCAAGTGATTGAGCATCACTGAAGAGATTGATCCTGCGTGGATCCGACGCTTGTTACCTTTGAAGACTGTGCTTCTTCCAGACGGTTTGGCGTCATGGTCTAGAGCATCCAAGAGGAAATTGTGGATCGCCGAGTGACCGAGTCTGTGAAGGTTTGGAAGTCACCTGAAGACTTACCACGAGTGATTGGGCGAGGTCTGTGTGACCTTAGCTCAAGGAGAATACGGTGAGGACTGTGTGTCCGGGACTGTGTGTCCTCAGGTTTAAATACCTAGCCGCTCCAACCAGACGTACAACTGAGACAGCAGTTGGAACTGGTCTACCAAATCATTGTCTTCACCAAGCCTACTGGTTCTATTTCCCCAACTCTTTCATTTCCTCATAACTGTGTTGTGCACTTGTTCATATCTGTGTTTGAAGACTTTGACTGAAGACTTTCTCAATTTCCTCAGTTCAATTTCTTCAGTCTGTTTGTCTTCATCCTGTGCTATCCTGTGTTTACGCTTTTGTACTCTGTGCTTGTCTTCATTTCATCATGATGACCATGCTTGTGTTCTGCTATGCATACTTTTGAGTACTTATTCCGCTGCAAGTAGTTCTTCACTAAGGAATTTCCTCACTGGCAAATTCCTCAGTGAAGAATTCATAAAAATCGCCTATTCACCCCCCTCTAGTCGATATAACACACTTTCAATAGGTGGCCCATTCTTGCAGTTAGTACCGATATACCTGGCAAACACTTCACCATTTTGATTCTTAAACAGTTTAAAGTTTGCATCAAAGGATTCGTCAATGATAATCGGGTTAGCACAAGTGAAGCCAGATAAGGTGGATGGATCCACTGAAGGTCCCTTTGCAGCCACCCTTGTGGTTTTTGGGTACTGCTCAGGCTTCCAGTAAGAACCATCAACATTCATTTTCCTCTCGAACCCAACACCCTCTTTCCTAGGGTTTCGGTTCAGAATATGCTTTTTGAGGACATCACATAGTGTCTGATGCCCTTTGAGACTTTTGTACATTCCTGTCTCAAGCAATGTCTTCAACCTGGCATTCTCATCAGCAATAGTAGTGGTATCCTCAGTTGGGGGGGTAGTTACCACATCAGTAGTTGAAGATATTGCAACAGTAGCAGCAGTAGAACATTTAGCAACAGAGGTAGCGTTATCACGCTCAAGGCATTTTAGACATGGTGGATCAAATCCTTCCTGAGCGGGATGATCTGTTGAGCGCGAAGTGACTCGTTCTCCTTTTGAAGATCTTCATGAGCCGCTCTCAATTTCTCAAGTTCTTGCTTCCTTTGAAGATAATCGTAGGAAAGCTTTTCATGAGTTGTTGAGAGCGTTTCATGACGACTTTCAAGTTCCTCGTACTTAACATGAAATTTTTTAATGTCTTCAATTAAGGACTGAGATCGGGTCATTTCTACAACAGGTCATCGCTTTTGTCTAGCAATTTTTGAATATGTTCCATAGCTTTGAGTTGTTCAGTTGCAATTTTAGCAAGTGTTTTGTAGCTAGGTTTGGATTCACAATCAGAGTCATCTTCACTTGATGTTTGAAAGTAGGTATCGCGTGAGTTTACCTTGGCACCGCGTGCCATGAAGTAGTAGGTGGGGGCAGAGTCGTCCTTGTCATTAGCATCAGCATTGGTGACGGATCCATTGTCTTCAGTGTTGAAGATGGACTTGGGAACATAGGCTGTAGCTAGAGCCAGGCTTGCCACGCCTGAATCGGACTCCTCCTCAGACTCCACCACCGCCTCCTCAGAAGCAGACTCCTCTTCTGAATCCATCTCCTTGCCAACAAATGCACGAGCCTTGCGAGATGAGCTCTTCTTGTATGATGAAGACTTGGACGAAGACTTGGAAGAAGACTTTGAGGATTTCTTCTTCTTGTTGTTGTCATCAGAATAATATTCCTTGCTCTTCTTCTTCTTCTTGTTCTTGTTCTCGTTGTCCCACTGTGGACACTCAGAAATGTAGTGACTAGGTTTCTTGCACTTGTGGCATGTTCTCTTCTTGTGGTCATGAGTAGAAGCTTCATCATTTCTCGAGCTGGATCTTGAAGACTTTCTGAAGCCTTTCTTCTTAGTGAATTTCTGGAACTTCTTCACAAGCATAGCAAGCTCCTTTCTAATGTCTTCAGGATCCCCAGAACTGTAGTCAGATTCTTCTTCAGACGAGGAAACAGCCTTTGCCTTCAAAGCGCGAGTTCGGCCATGGTTGGGACCATAGATATATCTTTTCTCAGATAACTGGAACTCATGTGTGTTGAGCCTCTCAAGTATGTCAGACGTATCGAGAGTCTTGAAGTCAGGGCGTTCTTGAATCATCAGGGCCAGGGTGTCAAATGAGCTGTCGAGCGATCTCAAGAGTGTCTTGACGATTTCATGCTTGGTGATCTCAGTGGCGCCGAGTGCATGAAGCTCATTTGTGATATCAGTGAGGCGATCAAATGTGAGCTGGACATTCTCATTGTCATTTCTCTAGAAGCGGTTGAAGAGGTTGCGAAGAACACTGATCCTTGAGTCTCTCTGGGTTGAGACGCCTTCATTGACCTTGGAGAGCCAGTCCTAGACTAGCTTCGCAGTTTCCAGAGCACTCACATGACCATACTGTCCTTTGGTCAGATGACCACAGATGATGTTCTTGGCAGTGGAATCCAGTTGAATGAACCTCTTGACATCAGCAGGGGTGACACCTTCACTGGCCTTGGGAACGCCGTTCTTGACGACATACCGGAGGTCGACATCAATGGCTTCAAGATGCATACGCATCTTATTCTTCCAGTAGGGGTAATCAGTGCCATCGAAGACAGGGCACGCAGCGGAGACTTTGATTATCCCTGCAGTCGACATAGCTAAAATTCCAGGTGGTTAAACCGAATCACACGGAACAAGGGAGCACCTTGCTCTGATACCAATTGAAAGTGCTAGTTATCGACTAGAGCGGGGGTAAATAGGCGATTTTTATCAAAGTCTTCAAAACACAAGGGCTTTGAAGACAAACAATAGAAATGAACCTATTGATATGTAGCGGAAGGTAGACTACACTAGACAAGCCATAGTCAAGTAAGCAATGAAGTGAAAGCACGAAGACTATTAGCAGCTAGGTAGTATGGATCAAGATGGAAGAGTATGAAGCCAAACAACAATAGTCGTCACACAGTGAAGTCAATCAGATCAAGCAGGCAGGCAACGACTTCACGAAGACAAACTGTAGGTAACGAGAGGGAGAAGATAGAACCAGTTGCTGTGACAACTGTATGTCTGGTTAGGGAAACTGAGATTCAACTCAGAAGACCGCGTTTTCACCTTATTCCCCTTGAGCTAAGGACACTTAGTCCTCGCCTAATCACTCTGGTAAGTCTTCAAGGTAGACTTCCAAACCTTCACAGACTTCGTTCACCGGCAATCCACAATGACTCTTGGATGCTCAGAACGCGACGCCTAACCGGCTGGAGGATACACAATCCTCAAGTGTAATAAGTCTTCAGATCACGCAGACAGAAAGACTTCAGTGATGCCTAACACTCTTTGGCTCTGGGTGTTTTGGGCTTTGTCCTCGCAAGGATCTCTCTCTCAAATGCTTCGGAGGTGGGTTGCTCTCAAACAACAAAAGTCGTGCACCAACTCTGAGCAGCCACCAATTTATGGTGTAGGGGGTGGGCTATTTATAGCCAGGAGGCAACCCGACCTGATTTGTCCGAAATGACCCTGGGTCACTAAGGAACTGACACGTGTCCAACGGTCAGATTTCAAACACACGCGACAGCTTGACTTGGGCTACAAGTAAAGCTGACTCATCCAGCTCTGGATAAGATTTGCTCTCATTGTCTTCGCTCGAAGACATAGGATTTGGTTGAGCATCACTTCAGTCACTCTGACTTTGTTCACTTGGACCCCACTTAACAGTGTTGTGGTTCCTATGACTCAACAAAGAAGAAAAGGAAACTACGAAACAACTATGTCTTCGCACTCCGTAGTCTTCACGTGAATGTCTTCTCGAGTCATAATCTTCGTTCTGAATATCTTCACATACCACCATTGTCTTCAATGTCTTCACACATTTTTAGGGGTCATCTCCGGTAGGTAAACCGAATCAATGAGGGACTACTACCTGTGTTATCCTGCAATTCTCACAAACACATTAGTCCCTCAACGAAGTTTGTCGTCAATACTCCAAAACCAACTAGGGGTGGCACTAGACGCACTTACAGTACCCGAGAGAGCCAATTGTCACGGATACAACCCGGTTACTGGCGATCAGTGCAGATAGGTGCTTTTCGGGGATGCTTGATAGCATAGATACTATGCACTGGAATTGGAAGAACTGTCCATCTTCTTAGCAGGGGTAGTATAGGGGCCTGTCAAAGGTCGCACTATCATACTTGAAGCTATGCTTCACAAGATCTGTGGATCTAGCACTCTTTTTTCAGCATGGCTGGTTCTCACAATGGCATCAACGTGATTTAGCGCTCTTCAATGTTCAGAAGGCTTGCAGAAGGAAATTGCCTAGAGGTCAACTTTGAGATCAATGGTCACCACTACAACAAGGGATACTATCTAGCCGGTGGTATCTAACCTCGGTGGTCAACTTGCGAAGACAGCCTCCAATTCGGTAGGAGAGAAGAGGGCTAGGTTTGCTCACGTACAAGAGAGTGCTAGGAAGGATGTAGAGTGTGCTTATGGTGTGCTTCAGTCTCGATAGGCCATCGTTTCGTATCCTGCTAGAACTTGAAGCGTCAAGAAGATGTGGGAGGTGATGACTGCTTGTATGACAAAGCATCACTGATCGTAGAGGATGAGTGTGGGGACCAAATCTTCAACCAAATGTTTTAATTTCATGGTGAAAATGTTCTGCTTGAGCATGTACCGACAACATTTGCATACTTCACCCAATTTCATCATGAAATGTGTAATTGCGCAACTCACATGCAACTCCAAAATAATTTGCTTGAGCCTATGTGGACTCATCTTGGCAACCAATTTCTTGTGACAATTTAAATTTCATTTTGTTTGTAAACTATGAAATTTGTGTTTGGTTCTAGAGTATTTATTACTATTGTACTACGTGATTTATTTGGTTGTAATAAAACTATGTGCAATGTTGCTTTCTAAGGCCATCTCTAGCCAATCTCCAAAGTCTATACAAGAGTAAAATTTCGATTTTACTCCTCTATGCCGCACCTAGCCAAACTCCAAAAATCTATAAGGGAGTATAATTTTTCCTTCCTCGACGAAAATCACCTCCAAGCCGCCTAAATATACTCGGCGCTTGCGCAGCCGAGTAAAAGTCACGCACCTCTTTCTCCCGCCCTCGTGGCTACATCCTTCCCGCCGCCGCCCCACACGCCGCCGTCGCCACCAATGACCGCCCCCTCGTTGGAATGGATAGCCAAGACCCTCCCGCCACCCCCACCGGCCACCGCCATAGGCATGTAGCCATCGAAGACCACCCTCACGTCGAAAAAGAGGATGGGGTTGAAAAAGCTCCACTGGCCACAAGCACTGGCTCCAATCGCGCCAAAGGTCACTGGGGTGGTGACTGCCTCTCTAGCGATGGTCGGCCGTCCTCCCGCCGCTCTAGCCGGCGGCAAGAGGGCTAGATAACCGATGTCCGCAGCACCGGCCCTCGTCAAGGACGCTGCGAAGAAGAATAAGAAGGCCACTCTGGCGCCCCATCCATTCGTTCAAACACGGCCGGATTTCATATAAACATGACAGATTTCATATAAACATGATGGATTTCATTACGTTTACATAAGCGGTGCTCGTCTGGCTCTGGAGGTATAATTAATACACCTAATTTGTGATCGCATATGCCCGTTCCCCGTGTCCGACCATGAGCCCCGAGAACTGAAACTTCACCTTCTCCAGTTTCACCTCGGCACTCTCCAGCTCCGCCTTCGTAACCTCCGCTTCCGGAGACCCGAGAAGTAAAGTTGTCCGCCTCCAGGTCGCAGCCAAGCAACTAATCACCCGCTGATGTTGAGCCCACCAAGCTTGGCTTCAACGGGAGAGCGGTGGCCATCTTGGGACCCGAGCGATGGCAACCTACCGTGCTCTATTCTTCCTCGTTGCCATTCTTCTTAAGCGGTGTCAATGACTCTCTCCCATAACTTCATTCTTCTTAAGTGGTGTCAATGACTCTCCCACAGCTTAATTCCACGATAATTAATACAACTGAACATCCCCTTGTTCTTGAAGATTGATACTAATACACACCGTCTCCATTCTTCTGTCATCTTGTTTGCCCGAAAAATGAGGTTAAAAAGTTTGGTTAGCCAAACTATCGGTATGTCCCCAAGGCCTTTCCACACCTCAATGAGGATACAATCAGGGCATCATCACTTTGCCTCCTTTCATCATTTTTAAAGCCTCCTTGATCTCAGACTCCTGGATTCGCCGCACAAAAAGCCTGCTGGTATCATCAAAGGAGTCGTCGACTTCAATGATAGAACTATCATTTCGCCATTGAACAGCTTGTCGAAGTACTCCTGTCATCTATACTTAATCTTCTCATCGTTCTCCAGAAGTTGGTCTGCTTCGTGCTTAATGCATTTGACTTGGTCAACATCTCTAATTTTCCTCTGAAAGAAAAGAAAATATACCGCTGTCATGTTTTAGATGGTCACGTACCGCGTGAAAGGAGGCTAGCCGGGTAGCCAGGGGACAGGGGTCGATGGCAGAGAGCGCACAGAGCCGAGCCATGTTGACCAGGCGAGGCCCCATGCACAGCCCCATGCGTCTCACGGACGTAGATCTGGGTATCTGGCCTTGCCCGTACCGTAATCTCGTGACACATCCATACGCGCGTGTACGGTGCGAGCGTCTACCCGGCATGCGCGCCGGGATTCCTTGTACGGTGAGAGCGTGCCCGGCCCGGCGCTACACATGCTAGGTTCAGGCGGGGCATGCATGGACGCGGTCTCGGGCGTGCCCTGCGTAGAGCCCGACGAGCCAAGAGGCGTCGCCGTGGCACACCGCACTGCACGTGAAGCGCGCTTTCGCTACGGGCTACGGCGTTGAAGCCGCCGTGGGTGCGGCCAGCGTGGGATGCAGCGCGTCGTCGGTGCTTCCCCGGCCTCACCTGCCATGTCCAGGGAACGGAACGGAGGCATTTAAGGAAAACCTCCAAGGTGCAGCCTGCAGCAAGCAACCATGGCCGAAGCGTCGTCGGTCTTGCCAGCAGTTTGACAGCTCCAGTAATTGCATCCCGTCAAAGTTCCGGAGCACCAGCGGTGCTGTCAGCGGTGGAGTGTCCCGTACATGTAGCCAGCTGACACCGACAGCCGACGTCAAACGGCAGCGTCGCGTCCCTTCGCTTCTCTCTACTCAAAGAACCTGCGCGAGCTCCATACGTACCACCCTTGCCTCTCTATCCACAGCGTGTTCATTCCAACACAAACAGCACACACGACGCGCACTCGCACCAGCCAGCCAGGGAGGAAGAAAGGCGCACTCGAGAGATGACCGAGCGAAGGCAGGAGCACTCGCCGCCGTCCAAGCTCCCCCGCCTCTCCGGCCCCGACGCCGACGCCGACGACAATGATGGTAGGGAAGGGTGTGCCGTACTTTTCCCCGTCTGCCTCAGGCAAGTAAATGATTCATTCATTAGTCTTTGACGTGCGTTGCTTGGATTAGGCGCAGGGACGGTGACCATGGCGGCGCCGTCGCCGCTGGTTCTTGGGCTGGGTCTCGGCGTAGGCGGCAGCTGCAGTGACAGCGGACGCGGCGACGCGGAGGCCTCTGCGGCGACGCGGCCGTCGGCGCTGACGTTCATGCAGCGGCAGGAGCTGGAGCACCAGGTGCTCATCTACCGCTACTTCGCCGCCAACGCTCCCGTGCCGGTTCACCTCGTCCTCCCCATCTGGAAGAGCGTCGCCGCCTCCTCCTCCGCCCCGCAGAGGTTCCCATCCCGTACGTGCCGCGCACTCTCCTCGTACTACTTTCTCACCGGCGTTCCTGCCTGTTTGTTTTGGATTGATTGGCTGGTTATCGCCGATGTTGATCGTTTAATCTGTTGTGCAGTGGCGGGACTGGGGAGCATGTGCTACGACCACAGGAGCAGCATGGAGCCGGAGCCGGACCGGTGCCGGCGCACGGACGGCAAGAAGTGGCGGTGCTCGCGCGGGGTGGTGCCGGGGCACAAGTACTGCGAGCGCCACGTCCACCGCGGCCGCGGCCGTGCAAGAAAGCCTGTGGAAGCCGCGGCGGCCACATCAGCCATCCCGATCCGCGCGATGCACGCCGCCGACGCGCAGGGCGCCACCAGCGCGCACGCGGCGCCGCCGCAGCGCCTCGGCTTCTCCTCCCCCGCCGGCGTGTACCTGGCCCACGGCACCGCCCGTGCCACCTGACCTGACGCCGGCATTTTCTTCAGTTAGCTACAGATGTTTTGCTTGCTTGTTTGTGCTAATCTGTAGCGGGAAATCTCCGAGGATTATGCTGTAGTAGTAATTTTTATTTTGGCCTTGACCACGCCTCGGTGTTGCCGACTCGTCAAAGTTGGATGGCATGCGTAGGGGGGTTCGTGCTGCCCTGTTTACTCTGTCTGTGCAGTGACACACTGACATGTCTGATGCCGCAGGCGAGTTGTTTTTCATTTGTTGTGGTGGGAGACGCGCCTGGGTGCGGGGGTATGGGCGGGGCCCCGGCTAGTGGGTTCTGGGGCTGAGGGCCATGCTGAACGACCGGTCAGATGCTGGGGCGCAGACGCTGGACCCGTCCGTGGTGCAGACTGGTCCGGCCGAAGACCAGCTCGCCGAGACCATCTTCTTAGAGCATCCTCAGCCTTCGCCCAAGGGGCGCGGAAGCCAACTCCACCGCGCCACCCCAAACGTCGGGTTTGTCCGGATTTTGTTTCTTTGAGGCGCCGATGGGTTCGCCCGTGTCTGGTTTTGTTCGTTGGGTCGTGCGTGCGTCCACCGCGCGGCCGCATCCTAAATCACGTCCGCGTTGGACATGATTTAAAAAAAGAAAAACGTAAATAAAATGACAAAAAAGTAAATAAGTGCAGTTTAATAAACATAAAACTTAGTTAGGGTCGCCACAGCCACAAAACGGCCCAGTTTCACGTCCAACTTGACATAATTAAATATAAAAAAGAAAATAAAAAACGGCCGCCGCCAGCACTTCTGCCCGTGCCCGTCGATGTCGCCGTCGTCGCCGTCTTCAGTGGCCGCCGGGTCGTCGTCGTCGCTGACGAGGTCCGCGTAGGCCGGCGGCGTCCAGAGGTGGGCCGGCAGTGCGTGGTAGACGGGGGCGGGCTGGACGGCGGGAGGTGCCTGCACGACCTCCTCCCGTGGCGACGCCTCCCGCTCCGATGACCGCGGCGGCGTGGGGCACCAGTTCACGCCCCCCATGGCGTCGGCCATCTCCGGCGCGGTGCACGACCAGCTCCATTGCTGGCCCACCAGGCCGGGGTGGAACGCGGCCACCGGCTCCACCTCCATAGCCTCCTCCCTCTTCTCCTCCTTGACGGCCACCATCTCCATCTCAGGGAAGGCGACGTCGCCGGCGGCAGAGAGTGCCAGCGCCTCCTCCAAGCCATCCCACTGGCGCTCGTCGTGCGTGTTCATGGAGTCCCCCATGACACGCTGCATGAGCCGGGCCTCCTCCTCCGCTGTCATGCGAGGAGGTGCAGGTGGTGACGGAGACGGGGAAGGCGACGGCGTGGGCGTGAGGCCGCGCACCCGCGTACGCCCGCGCACCTCTCGACTTGGCCGCCGCGGCCCCGACAGCGTGCCGGCGAAGTAGGACGCGCGGCGCGTGTCGTGCTCGTCCTGGAGCCATGTGTCCCAGAGCACCGAGTCGGGGGCGTACCTGTCGTCGTAGAACAGGTCGTCGGGGAGGAGGAGGTGGCCGCGCTCGATCTCATCGCGGCGCGCACGGCCGCCCATCGGCGCCGGCGCGATCGGGACCCGGTCGGTGCTGAGGTGCCATCCGTTGGGGAGGTGGACGTCGCTCCACGGGACCGGCGTCCTCGTATCCCAGTACCGCCGGCACACGTCCGCCGCGAGGTACTGCCGGTCGCGCTCGCCGGCGGGCCTAGGGTTGATGGTGAAGGGGGCCGGCGCGGGGGCTCGACGGGAGGAGCGCGGCGGTGACGCGGGCTCCTCCTTCTTCACGGAGCCGCGTCGGCGCCCCGAGGAGGAGCCGGCCTCACGGTCGTGCTTCCCCTTGCGGTTCCAGAAGCCCATGGCTTCGTGGTGGCCGGCCGGCGAGCTCGAGGACAAGGGAGGGCTAGGGTTCGGCGCTGTCGGGTTTCGAGGAGGCCGCGGGGTGGCGTGCGGCAGTGTGGACGACGATCGGTCCACGGTTCCCACTTAAAGAAGGATGGCGACCTTTCGATGTGCGGATGACAGGTGGGGCCGCCCGCTCGTGTGCATTGATGTGGGCGGGTGGGAGGTAGGTGGCCGCCTGCCACGCGGCCTCGACGCGGACGAGGCATGCGTCCGTTTGGTGTCCGCCGTGACCCAAACCCGGCGCAAGTTTGCGCTCGAAATGGGTCGGCCCGGACACAAAACGGACAAGATGGGTCTGGGCCGTCGCGCGCTGGGCCGCCTCGTTTGTCCATTTTACCCCAAACGGACGGGGCCGGACAGAATGGGGCCGCGCGGTGGAGTTGGCCTAAAATCGGCACCCTGAGGGTGAACCGACCATAAAAATCGGCGTGGGGGCTTTCGGGTTTTCAGTTGCCGGCCCCAGGGTCGCCCCCAGAAGGTGTTCTATTTTTTTGAAAGGAATTCGGCTAAAATTCGGCAAACAGGACAAAGATTCGGCTAAAATTTGGCGAACATGACATTACTTAGGCGACCTAAATAGTTTCTTACACAGCAAAGTGAAATACTTAAAAAAGGCCGCAACTACAGGTCGAAGAACGCGCTGAGCGCGGCGAAGTCGCCGCCGTCGTCGCCATCGCCGTTGCCCTCGTCGTCCTTCTCCTCCTTGATGCGGTCGCCCTGCTAGACCCCTGCTCGGGGTCACCCTGGCGGACCGGTGGCGGCGCGTCGTCGTCGCTGTCGTCATCGAGAACGACGAAGCCTCCCTCGTCGCGGCCACGGCGCCGAGCCGCGAACTGCTCTAAGGCACGACACTGGCGCTCTAGCTCCTTCCGCGCCCAGTCTTCGCGTGCCCAATTCAAGGCCACCTCGTCAGAGAGCCCCGGCTCCGTCTTCACGGCGGCGTGTCCTGCCTCTATCTTCACGGAGGCGAGCCCGGACTCCGTCTTCACGGCGGCGAGGCCTGCCTCTATCTTCATGCAGGTGAGCCCGGGCTCCGTCTTCGGCTTGACGAAGCGGGGAGGAGCTGAGGAGGAGGCGCGCCCTCCTTTGTTGATGACGATGCCAGCGTTGCGGGTGTGCCGGCCGAGCGGCGTCTCCGCGGGCTCGGCCTTGACGCTGAACAGCGCCGGCGACCCGGAGGAGGAGGAGCGGGAGGAGGAGGAAGAAGAGGACGCCGTCCTCCTCGGCATCCATTGGCCGTCGCTCCGGGTCTGGGCGGCAAGGTACGTCAACGGCGGGTCGTTGCCGCCCTCGAGGTGCCGGAGAGCGGCGTGAAGCGAGCGGCCGGGGGCGCCCCACCACAGGCGGCGCCCCTCGCTGTTCTTGGTGCCCCGCACCACCGGCGCCCCGTTGGTGGAGGCCAGCCGCTGCGCCTGCCGGTGCTGAAAGTACGCCGCCCACGCCTCATGGTTGTCGGCGGCGTACTGCGGGAGGGCCCGCTGCTCCTCCATCAGCGACGCCCGCACGTGGTCGACCTCGTCAGCGAAGGAGCCGGCGCGCGCGTTGACGTCGGGCAGCTGTGGGATGGGGACGCCACTGGCGCTCAGCCTCCACCCCCCGGCCCTACACGCATGTCGGGAGGCGTAGGGATGTTGGCCTCGAACAGCAAGTGCGCTTCCCACTCGTGCAGCGAGCGGCGGCCGAAGCCGTTGGCCACCGCCCCATCGCCGGGGAATCGCTCGTCCATAGTCGCGGCTCGGCTTGGGGAGAGACTGGAGGAACGTTGGCGGCGGCTGCGTACGGGGAGAGAGAGGCATACCACGTTGGAGAGGCAGAGCACGGTGGCTGTGGGCGGGTGTGGCCAGAGGCGAGGGGGAGGCGTTGCTTTTATAGCGGTCGGGCGCCATGTGTACGCGTGGCGGGAGGGGGGGGGCGTCGCCGCGCCGCCCGTGAGGAATCAATGGAAGACTGTCCGGCAGCAGCCTTGGCACTGATTCCCCGCGGGAAACCGAGGTGTTGTGAGGACGACGAGGTGAGTGTCGCTGACTCGGCGGGCCCGCAGTTCATTCGCGCCAAAATCTCTTGCCCCGGCACCCCCGGACGCCCCCCAGCGCGCCGGGTTCGGCCTGGGTCCGCCGGCGCCAGTTTCGGCCCAAACCGGTGAAAACAGGCTCCTGGGGGCGCGACTGGGCCGATTTTTGGGCGCCGACGCAAAAAAATTGCCTGGGGGGCTGTTGGGGGCGCGGCTGGAGATGCTCTTAGTTCCGCAGCGACCAATACTCGAAAGAAAGTGGAGCATCTGATGCTAATTTTCTTCGTGAAAACATCCTACTATCTATCCATTTCAATCACGACATACAAAGAAAACTAAGAATAATAAAAATCAAATCCAAATTCATATAGACCACCTCACGACAACTACAAGCACTGTAACAAGCCCAAGGCATGTCATCGTCATCGCTCCTCACTCATCGGAGCCGTCAATACTTGTTGTAGTAGACAGTCGGGAAGTTGCCTCCTCACTCATCGGAGCTGGAAAATACTTGTTGTAGCAGACAGTCGGGAAGTCGCCTCCTCACTCACTGGAGCCGGACAAATACTTGTTGTAGTAGACAGTCGCGAAGTCGCCGTGCTAAGGCCTCATAGGACAAGCGAACCAGAACAACAATCGTCGCCGATGAAGAGTAGCCTAGATTGAAAGGATCCAACCTGAAGACACAAGAATGTAAATGAACGATAGATCGAAGCAAATCCACCAAAGGCAGATCCGTTAAAGACACGCCTCCACATGCCCACTGACGATGCTGGATGCACCATCAGAATGGCTGCTTGAGTCCCCCTGTTTTTGCGTAGACGTACATCTTGATGCTAATTAACGACCGTGATTGGACTTGTTTTATTCGAAAGAAACTTTTAATCTATTCATCATTTGTCATTGATGTACAGAAAACATCAAAATTAACAAAAACCGACTACAAGCATAGGAGCGATCGAGTGAGCCGACCGTGCGCCACCATCATCGCTCCTCACTTGTTGAAGCTGAGCAAACCTGGTTGTAGAAGACGATCGGGAAGTCGTTACACTAAGGCCCCGCAAGGCCAACGCATCAGAACAGAAATCATCGCCAACAAAGAGAAACGAGATCAGAAGGATTAAACCTTCGGGGTTGCTAAATCTCAGTTGACCAAGACTTAACAAAGTCTCAGTCGACGTTGCATTCATGAGATCTTACATGGAGATCTGTGTAAAGTTTTCTTACATGGACTGTTTGTTTTCCAGCTACATATTGTCACACTTTGCCACACCTTACCTTAGGCAAATTTGACCAAATTAGGTGGGTGTTTGGTTCTAGCCACACAGAAGGCAAGAATTTTTTTATGAGCACTAAACCCCACATGTCATAGACACAAAGAGTGTGGCAAGATTCCCTCAGGCAAGCCAAAATGTGGCTAACAATTTGAGCAACTCAAGTTAGGCAAGTGTGGCAAGAATAATGTGGCAACATAAGACAAACATAGTCACAATCCAAAAAGCCCCTTAAGTCACAGTCAACTGAAATGTAGCCACACCCTTACACACAGTTGAAGACAAACAAAGACTAGATCCAAACAAGATTCACCAAAGACTAACATCGATCGAATCATGTGAGATTCGACGGACACACCGACACACGCCCTCCGACAACGCTATACGCACCACCGAGACGGGGATCAAACGTCAGAGACATAATTACTATTAGGGACCTTGCCGCTGCCACACAGTCCCAACAAAGACGTTGACCAAACAAGAATGAAAACGGGGCCCCTCCCTCCCAAGAAGGGTTGGGGTCCTCTGCAGCTCCGTGACCCAAAGGTCATCAGAGGTGGGGCAGACCGATGGTGGCGTCGACCGAAGGAGGGAAATCCTAATCACTTCCTCCATAGCTCGAATAGTCCCCGAATAAGGACCCGATTAAAGGTAAAGTTGTTGTGTTTGAGCGCGCCCGGGCCTGATAGCATCAACAAGTATACTGGTTGCACACACAACTACATGAGAGTGACCTAGGGGCATCTCCAACACTAGCCCCTAAACGGAAATCGCAAATGTCCTTTTTTACGTCCGGACTGTGTCCGCAGACAGGATACGGGAGCATATGCCATCCAAAATTAAACTTAAATTTTCCCTATCTGTCCGCTCAGGCGTTTGATCAAACACCTGCCATGCGATGTCAGTGCACGCAACCACGGGCACAGCCGGCCATGGGCGTGTCTAGCCATCGGCGCAACTATGGGCGCGGCAATGGGCGCCAATGCGAGCTCGAGCTCGAGTTGCCCATCCATGGCGAGCAGGGGAAGACGAGAGACGGAGTGTGGAGGGAGGGATGAGGAGTGGAGAGATAGAAGGAGGTGGCGACGGGGATGGAGCGCTCGCCGACGGCCATGGCAGCTGACCTCGTGGTGGCGCCGATGCTCCTGTGTGCCATCTTTGTTCGGGATTATTTTTTGGAGAGAGAGGGTGTGGATACGTGGTGCTTTGTTGTTCGTCAGCCGGATGTTCGGTACCGCACTCCCCCCCTTGTTGTTAGGATACCAAAGTATGTACGTTCGGACTACTCCACGGACATATAGGTGCTCCCGTTGGATGGCAAAAGTGATCCGGACACTGCGGCCCAGACGTACACGGGAGGTTTGAGGGTGAGTTTATTGGGGAACGTAGCATGCAATTTTGAAAAAATTCCTACGCTCATGCAAGATCAATCTAGGAGATGCATAACAACAAGAGGGGGAGAGTGTGTCCACGTATCCTCGTAGACTGAAAGCGGAAGCGTTTGACAACGCGATTGATGTAGTCGAACTTCTTCTCGTTCTGACCGATCAAGCACCGAACGTACGACACCTCCGAGTTCTGCACACGTTCAGCTCGATGACGTCCCTCGAACTCTTGATCTAGCAAAGTGTCGAGGGAGAGTTCCTTCAGCACGATGGCATGGTGACGGTGATGGTGAAGTGATCCGCGCAGGGCTTCGCCTAAGCACTACGTGAATATGACCGGAGGCGGTGATCAAGGGGTGGTAACTCATATTACAGGGGAAAACTTTGCATAGAGTTCCATTACGATTAATGGGTGGCTTCGAGATTTCTTGTGGGCACAGGCATCGCAAGTCATTCAGTCTTATGGTTCTTCATTATCTGCATAGGGTCTTTTTTTCTTAGGTGCTCATTTCTTCCGGGCCTTCAGTTTAATGTTTTTATTCAGCGGCCATCGTTATTGGCAAGAACACATTGAATCTATTGTTTGGGCTCATAACAAATTCAAAGTTGCTCCTGCTACTCAGCCTAGAGCCTTGAGCATTATACAAGGACGCGCTGTAGGAGTAACCCATTACCTTCTGGGTGGAAAACTATTGAGGGGGGCGCCGCACACGGCTAACAATGTTTGTTGTGTGTTCTATCGGTGCCCCCTCGTATATACAGGTTGGAGGGAAGGAGAGGCAGCCAAGGAAGCGCCCCAAGTAGGAGGAATCCTACTTGGGCACCTCCCAATTCGGCCTCCCCCTTTCCTATTCCTATTCGGAGTAGGAAGGGAAGAGGGGGAAGGGGGAATCCTATTTCCTTTTTCCTTTCCTCCTTCCCCTTTCCTTCTCCAATTTGGCCAGCCCATATGGGGGGCGCACCAGCCCCTTTTGTGGCTGGTGTGTTTCCCCTCTTGGCCCATAAGGCCCATATAGTTTGCCGGAGGTAGCTCGGAACCCCTTCCGGTGACCCGATATGTACCCGGTAACCCCAGAACTCTTCCGGTGTCCGAATACTATCGTCCTATATATGAATCTTTACCTCTCGACCATTTCGAGCTCCTCGTCATGTCCATGATCTCATCCGGGACTCCGAACAACATTCGGTCACCAAATCACATAACTCATATAATACAAATCGTCATCGAACGTTAAGCGTGCGGACCCTACAGGTTCGAGAACTACGTAGACATGACCGAGACACCTCTCCGGTCAATAACCAATAGCGGAACCTGGATGCTCATATTGTTTTCCACATATTCTACGAAGATCTTTATCGGTCAAACTGTTATGACAACATACGTTATTCCCTTTGTCATTGGTATGTTACTTGCCCGAGATTCGATCGTCGGTATCTTCATACCTAGTTCAATCTCATTACCGGCAAGTCTCTTTACTCGTTCTGTAATGCATCATCCCGTAACTAACTCATTAGTTACATTGCTTGCAAGGCTTATTATGATGTGCATTACTGAGAGGGCCTAGAGATACCTCTCCGATACTCGGAGTGACAAATCCTAATCTCGATCTATGCCAACCCAACAAATACCTTCGGAGATACCTATAGAGCATCTTTATAATCACCCAGTTGCATTGTGACGTTTGATAGCACACAAGGTATCCCTCCTGTATCCGGGAGTTGCATAATCTCATAGTCAAAGGAATATGTATAAGTCATGAAGAAAGCAATAGCAATAAAACTTAACGATCATTATGCTAAGCTAACGGATGGGTCTTGTCCATCACATCATTCTCCTAACGATGTGATCCCGTTCATCAAATGACAACACATGTCTATGGTGAGGAAACTTAACCATCTTTGATTAACGAGCTAGTCTAGTAGAGACTTACTAGGGACATTGTGTTTTGTCTTTGTATCCACACATGTATCAAGTTTCCGGTTAATACAATTCTAGCATGAATAATAAACATTTATCATGATATAAGGAAATATAAAATAACAACTTTATTATTGCCTCTAGGGCATATTTCCTTCAGTCTCCCACTTGCACTAGAGTCAATAATCTAGTTCACATTGCCATGTGATTTAACACTAATAGTTCACATCTTTATGTGATTAACACCCATAGTTCACATCGCCATGTGATCAACACCCAAAGGGTTTACTAGAGTTAATGATCTAGTTCACATCGCTATGTGATTAAACACCCAAAGAGTACTAAGGTGTGATCATGTTTTGCTTGTGAGAGAAGTTTAGTCAACGGCTTTGCCACATTCAGATCTGTATGTATTTTGCAAATTTCTATGTCTACAATGCTCTGCACAGAGCTACTCTAGCTAATTGCTCCCACTTTCAATATGTATCCAGATTGAGACTCAGAGTCATCCAGATCGGTGTCAAAGCTTGCATCGACGTAACTCTTTACGGCGAACTCTTTATCACCTCCATAACCGAGAAGTATCTCCTTAGTCTTGTAAGGATAATTTTGACCGCTGTCCAGTGATCTACTCCTGGATCACTATTGTACCCCTTTGCCAAACTCATGGCAAGGTACACAATAGGTCTGGTATACAGCGTGGCATACTTTATAGAACCTATGGCTAAGGCATAGAGAATGACTTTCATTCTCTCTCTATCTTCTGCCGGGGTCGGGTTTTGAGTCTTAGTCAACTTCATACCTTACAACTCAGGCAAGATATCCTTCTTTGACTGATCCATTTTGAACTCCTTCAAAATTTTATCAAGGTATGTACTCATCAAATGTCTTATCAAGCGTCTTGATCTATCTCTATAGATCTTGATGCCCAATATGTAAGCAGCTTCACCGAGGTCTTTCTTTGAAAAACTCCTTTCAAACACTCCTTTATGCTTTCCAGAAAATTCTACATCATTTCCGATCAACAATATATCATTCACATATACTTATCAGAAAGGCGGTAGTGCTCCCACTCACTTTCTTGTAAATACAGGCTTCACCACAAGTCTGTATAAAACCATATGCTTTGATCACCTTATCAAAGCGTATATTCCAACTCCGAGATGCTTGCACCAGTCCATAGATGGATTGCTGGAGTTTGCGCACTTTGTTAGCACCTTTAGGATCGACAAAACCTTCTGGTTGCATCATATACAACTCTTCTTTAAGAAAACCATTAAGGAATGCAGTTTTGACATCCATTTGCTAGATTTCATAAAATGTGGCAATTGCTAACATGATTCGGACAGACTTAAGCATCGCTACGAGTGACAAAATCTCATCGTAGTCAACACCTTGAACTTGTCAAAAACCTTTTTTGACAAGTCTAGCTTTGTAGATAGTAACACTACTATCAGCGTCCGTCTTCCTCTTGAGATCCATTTATTCTCTATGGCTTGCCGATTATCGGGCAAGTCAACCAAAGTCCATACTTTGTTCTCATACATGGATCCTATCTCAGATTTCACGGCCTCAAGCCATTTTGCGGAATCTGGGCTCATCTTCGCTTCCTCATAGTTCGTAGGTTCATCATGGTCTAGTAAGATGACTTCCAGAATAGGATTACCGTACCACTCTGGTGCGGAACGTGCTCTGGTTGACCTACGACGTTTGGTAGTAACTTGATCTGAAGTTTCTTGATCATTATCAGTAGCTTCCTCTCTTATTGGTGTAGGCATCACGGGAATGGTTTTCTGTGATGAGCTACTTTCCAATTCGAGAGAAGGTACAATTACCTCATCAAGTTCTACTTTCCTCCCACTCACTTCTTTCAAGAGAAACTCCTTCTCTAGAAAGGATCCATTCTTAGAAACAAAGATCTTGCCTTCGGATCTATGATAGAAGGTGTACCCAACAATTTCTTTTGGGTATCCTATGAAGACGCACTTCTCCAATCTGGGTTCAAGCTTATTGAGGGAGTCCTGTATTAGGGGGTCCCCGGGCGTCCGGGCTATGTGACGTGGGCCGGACTGATGGGCCGTGAAGACACAAGATAGAAGACTTTCCCCGTGTCCGGACGGGACTCTCCTTTGCGTGGATGGCAAGCTTGGCGTTCGGATATGAAGATCCCCCTCTCTGTAAACCGACTCTGTACAACACTAGGCTCCTCCAGTGTCTATATAAACCAAAGGGTTTAGTCTGTGGAGGTAATGTTGTCTACTACGCAACCTTCTTCTTGTAGACGTTGTTGGGCCTCCAAGTGCAGAGGTTTGTAGGACAGTAGCAAATTTCCCTCAAGTGGATGACCTAAGGTTTATCAATCCGTGGGAGGCGTAGGTTGAAGATGGTCTCTATCAAGCAACCCTGCAACCAAATAACAAAGAGTCTCTTGTGTCCCTAACACACCCAATACAATGGTAAATTGTATAGGTGCACTAGTTCGGCGAAGAGATGGTGATACGAGTGCAATAAGGATGGTAGATATAGGTTTTTGTAATCTGAAAATATAAAAACAGAAGGTAACTAATGATAAAAGTGAGCACAAATGATATTGCAATGCATTGAAACAAGGCCTAGGGTTCATACTTTCACTAAGTGCAAGTTCTCTCAACAATGATAACATAATTAGATCATATAACAGTCCCTCAACATGCAACAAAGAGTCACTCCAAAGTCACTAATAGCGGAGAACAAACGAAGAGATTATTGTAGGGTACAAAACCACCTCAAAGTTATCCTTTCTGATCAATCTATTCAAGAGTCCGTAGTAAAATAACACGAAGCTATTCTTTCCGTTCGATGTATCCTAGAGTTCATACTAGAATAACACCTTAAGACACATATCAACCAAAACCTAATGTCACCTAGATACTCCAATGTCACCTCAAGTATCCGTGGGTATGATTATACGATATGCATCACACAATCTCAGATTCATCTATTCAACCAACACAAAGAACTTCAAAGAGTGCCCCAAAGTTTCTACCAGAGAGTCAAGACGAAAACGTGTGCCAACCCCTATGCATAAGTTCACAAGCTCACTGAACCCGCAAGTTGATCACCAAAACATACATCAAGTACATCACGTGAATATCCCATTGTCACCACAGATAAGCACATGCAAGACATACATCAAGTGTTCTCCAATCCTTAAAGACTCGATCCGATAAGATAACTTCAAAGGGAAAACTCAATCCATTACAAGAGAATAGAGAGGGAGAAACATCATAGGATCCAACTATAATAGCAAAGCTCGCGATACATCAAGATCGTGCCACATCAAGAACACGAGAGAGAGAGAGAGAGAGAGATCAAACACATAGCTACTGGTACATACCCTCAGTCCCGAGGGTGAACTACTCCCTCCTCGTCATGGAGAGCGTCAGGATGATGAAGATGGCCACCGGTGAGGGATCCCCCCTCCGGCAGGGTGCCGGAATAGGGTCCCGATTGGTTTTTGTGGCTACAGAGGCTTGCGGCGGCGGAACTCCCGATCTAGGTTATTTTCTGGAGGTTTCTGTATTTATAGGAATTTTTGGCGTAGGTCTCATGTCAGGGGGGGTCTCCGAGTCGTCCACGAGATAGGTGGACGCGCCCAGGGGGTAGGGTGCGCCCCCCACCCTCGTGGACGGCCCGGGACTCTTCTGGCCCAACTCTTTTACTCCGGGGGCTTCTTTTGGTCCATAAAAAATCATCAAAAATTGGCACGTCAATTGGACTCCGTTTGGTATTCCTTTTCTGCGATACTCAAAAACAAAGAAAAAACAGAAACTGGCACTGGGCTCTAGGTTAATAGGTTAGTCCCAAAAATCATATAAAATAGCATATAAATGCATATAAAATATCCTAGGTGGATAATATAATAGCATGGAACAATCAAAAATTATAGATACGTTGGAGACGTATCAAGCATCCCCAAGCTTAATTCATGCTCGTCCTCGAGTAGGTAAATGATAAAAACAGAATTTTTGATGTGGAATGCTACCTAACATAATTTTCAATGTAATTTTCCTTATTGTGGCAAGAATATTCAGATCCATAAGATTCAAGACAAAAGTTTAATATTGACATAAAAATAATAATACTTCAAGCATACTAACGAAGCAATTATGTCTTCTCAAAATAACATAGCCAAAGAAAGCTCATCCCTACAAAATCATATAGTTTGGCCATGCTCCATTTTCGTCACACAAAATACTCCCATCATGCACCACCCCGATGACAAGCCAAGCAATTGTTTCATACTTTAGCATTCTCAAAAAATTTCAACTTTTACGCAATATATGAGCGCGAGCCATGGACATAGCACTATAGGTGGAATAGAATGGTGGTTATGGAGAAGACAAAAAGGGAGAAGATAGTCTCACATCAACTAGGCGTATCAACGGGCTATGAAGTTGCCCATCAATAGATATCAATGTGAGTGAGTAGGGATTGCCATGCAACGGATGCACTAGAGCTATAAGTGTATGAAAGCTAAAAAATAAACTAAGTGGGTGATAACCCACAAGTATAGGGGATCAATTGTAGCCTCTTTCGATAAGTAAGAGTGTCGAACCCAACGAGGAGCTAAAGGTAGAACAAATATTCCCTCAAGTTCTATTGACCATAGATACAACTCTACACACGCTTGACGTTCGCTTTACCTAGAACAAGTATGAAACTAGAAGTACTTTGTAGGTGTTTTTGGATAGGTTTGCAAGATAATAAAGAGCACATAAATAAAAAGTAGGGGCTGTTTAGATAAATACACAATAAAGTAAATATAGTGAGTGTGGAAAAGTGGTGGTAGGAGTTGCGAAATTGTCCCTAAGCAATTGACTAGTTTACTAGACCGATAGCAAGTTTTATGTGGGAGAGGCCACTGCTAGCATGTCATCCCTGACTTGGAATTCTATGCACTTATGATTGGAACTATTAGCAAGCATCCGCAACTACTAACATTCATTAAGGTAAAACCCAACCATAGCATTAAGTTATATTGGTCCCCCTTCAATCCCGTATGCATCAATTTCTATGCTAGGTAGAAGCTTCTGTCACTCTTGCCCTCCAATACATAGTCCTATCAACATACAACTAACCCTATGGTGTGATCCACGCGCGCGCTCATATGATAGGCACCAAAGGACAGCAACATAACCACAAGCAAATTAAATCAATCATAGCAATTCACCAACCACCGATAGGACAACGAAAATCTACTCAGACATCATAGGATGGCAACACATCATTGGATAATAATATGATGCATAAAGCACCATGTTCAAGTAGAGGGTACAACGGGTTGCGGGAGAGTGGACCGCTATAGATAGAGGGGGGAAGGTGATGGAGATGTTTGTGAAGATGGCGGAGGTGTTGGTGAAGACCGCGGTGATGATGATGGTGGCCACGGCAGCGTTCCGGCGCCACCGGAAGAGAGGGGGAGAGGGGCCCCCTTCTTATTCTTCTTCCTTGACCTCCTCCCTAGATGGGAGAAGGGTTTCCCCTCTGGTCCTTGGCCTCCATGGCATGGGAGGGGCGAGAGCCCCTCTGAGATTGGATCTGTCTCTCTGTCTCTCTCTGTTTCTGCGCTCTTAGATCTGGCCCTTCACCGTTTCTTTTATAACCGGAGATCCGTAACTCCGATTGGACTGAATTTTGGACATGATCTCTATCCGGGAATTAGCTTTGTTGCGGCGAAACAAGGGCTCCAACCGCCTTAAGGGGTGGCCACCAGGGTCCAGGGCGCGCCTGACCCCCTGGGGCGGCCCCCCTGCCTCGTGGCCCCCTCGGGCATCGTCTCGTGTTGATTCTTCTTCCCAAAAATCATAAATATTACAAAAAAATCTCCGTCAGTTTTTATCCCGTTTGGACTCCGTTTGATATGGGTTTTTTGCGAAACAAAAAACATGCAACAGACAAGAACTGGCACTGGGTACTAGATCAATATGTTAGTCCCAAAATAGTATAAAAAGTTGCCAAAAGTATATGAAAGTTGTATAATATTGGCATGGAACAATAAAAAATTATAGATACGATGGAGACGTATCAGCATCCCCAAGCTTAATTCCTGCTCGTCCTCGAGTAGGTAAATGATAAAAAAGATAATTTTTTATGTGGAATGCTACCTAGCATAATCTTGATCACATAATCTAATCATGGCATGAATATTAAGACACGAGTGATTCAAAGCAATAGTCTATCATTTGACATTAAGACAATAATACTTCAAGCATACTAATAAAGCAATCATGTCTTTTCAAAATAACATGGCCAAAGAAAGTTATCCCTACAAAATCATATGGTCTGGCTATGCTCCATCTTCACCACACAAAATATTCACATCATGCACATCCCCGATGACAAGCCGAGGAATTGGTTCATACTTTTTAACGCGCTTCAGCCTTTTCAACCCTCACGCAATACATGAGCGCAAGCCATGGACATAGCACTATGGGTGGAATAGAATATGATGATGGAGGTTGTGTGGAGAAGACAAAAAAGGAGAAAGTCTCACATCGACGCGGCTAATCAACGGGATATGGAGATGCCCATCAATTGATGTCAATGTGAGGAGTAGGGATTGCCATGCAACGGATGCACTAAGAGCTATAAGTGTATGAAAGCTCAAACTGGAAACTAAGTGGGTGTGCATCCAACTTGCTTGCTCATGAAGACCTCGGGATTTGAGGAAGCCCATCATCATAATATACAAGCCAAGTTCTAGAACGAAAATTCCCACTAGTATATAAAAGTGATAACTCAAAAGACTCTCTATATGAAGAACATGGTGCTACTTTGAAGCACAAGTGTGGTAAAAGGATAGTAACATTGCCCCTTTTTTTTCTTTTTTCTTTGCGGGCTTCTTTGGCCCCCTTTTTTTTATTTAGGCTTCTTTGGCCTCTCTTTCTTTGGGCAATGCTCTAATAATGATGATCATCACACTTTTATTTACTTACAACTCAATATTACAACTCGATACTAGAACAAAGATATGACTCTATATGAATGCCTCCGGCGGTGTACCGAGATGCGCAATGATCTAGCGTAGCAATGACATCAAAAAATGGACAAGCCATGAAAACATTATGCTAGCTATCTTACGATATGCAAAGCAATATGACAATAAATGCTCAAGTCATGTATATGATAATGATGGAAGTTGCATGGCAATATATCTCGGAATGGCTATGGAAATGCCATGATTGGTAGGTATGGTGGTTGTTTTGAGGAAGATATAATGAGGCTTATGTGTGATAGAGCGTACCGTATCACGGAGTTTGGATGTACCGGCGAAGTTTGCACCAACTCTCGAGGTGAGAAAGGGCAATGCACGGTACCGAAGAGGCTAGCAATGATGGAAGGGTGAGAGTGCGTATAATCCATGGACTCACATTAGTCATAAAGAACTCATATACTTATTGCAAAAGTTTATTAGCCCTCGAAGCAAAATACTACTACGCATGCTCCTAGGGGGATAGATTGGTAGGAAAAGACCATCGCTCGTCCCCGACCGCCACTCATAAGGAAGACAATCAATAAATACCTCATGCTACAACTTCGTTACATAACGGTTCACCATACGTGCATGCTACGGGAATCACAAACCTCAACACAAGTATTTCTAAAATCCACAACTACCCACTAGCATGACTCTAATATCACCATCTTTATATCGCAAAACTATTGCAAGGAATCAAACATATCATATTCAGTGATCTACAAGTTTTATGTAGGATTTTATGACTAACCATGTGAATGACCAGTTCCTGTCAACTCTCTAAATAGATATAAGTGAAGCAAGAGAGTTTAATTCTTTCTACAAAAGATATGCCCACGCTCCAACAAATATAAGTGAAGCAAAAGAGCATTCTACAAATGGCGGTTTTCTATGTGAAGAGGAACAGGCAATCCAAACTTCAAATGATATAAGCGAAGCACATGAAGCATTCTATAAAGCCATACTCAAAGGATATAAGTGAAGTGCAAAGAGCATTCTATAAATTAACCAAGGACTATCTCATACCAGCATGGTGCATAAAATAAAAGTGAAAACTAAATGCAAAAGACGCTCCAAGATTTGCACATATCACATGAACGAAACGAATCCGAAAACATACCGATACTTATTGAAGAAAGATGGGATGCCTTCCGGGGCATCCCCAAGCTTAGACGCTTGAGTATCCTTGAATATTTACTTGGGGTCGCTTGGGCATCCCCAAGCTTGAGCTCTTGTCTATCGGATGTGGGGTTCCGGCAAACCCTTAAGGTTCGAACTCTGGTGTGCGCGCGAAGTCTTTCCCTCCTACCGATCTACGCCCTAGCTCGCTAAGATCTCGCGGACAAACTCGACGAACCCGCAACACAGGAAGACACGAGATTTATACTGGTTCGGGCCACCGTTGTGGTGTAATACCCTACTCCAGTGTGGTGGTGGTGGATTGCCTCTTGGGCTGATGATGAACAGTACAAGGGGAAGAACAGCCTCCTGAGGTTGAGGTGTTCTTGTGCTGGGTGAACTGGCGGATCAGAACCCTCTCTTCCTACTGTGGTGGCTAGCTCTACTTATATAGGCCCTGGTCCTCTTCCCAAATATTGAGCGGGAAGGGAGCCAACAACAGCGGGCAAATTTGAAGGGGGGCAGCTAGTACAAGCTATCCTGACAAAAGTGGTCTTCGCCTGCGAAAGGCTCTGGTGGTGACGCCGTCTTGGGCTCCACGATGACATCTGTCCTGCCGTCCTTCTGGTCTTGGTATTGTTGCACCGATATGGCAACCTTTGCCTGATGCCTCGGTCCTCCTCGCCTGCGCTGGCCTCCTTAGCACCAAAGAGGAAACAAGGACGCTGCACGCGCTGGCGCCCGCCTGGTCTCGATCGTCATGGCTCACGTCACGAGAGCCTCGTGAGGTTTGTCCCGCCTTGATATCTCCGCTCCTCGTGAGCCTGCCTGGCTAGGCCACTCCATAGGAGGTCTTGCATCGTCCGCCTCGCGAGGCTTGGCCCCTCGCGAGGGTCTTGGATGCCTTGTTGATGAAGATGGGCCGTACGGCCCGATGACTTAGCCACGCCGTGGGCCGCAGGCAGGCAAGTCTGGGGACCCCCGTTCCCAGAACGCCGACAGTAGCCCTCGGGCCCAAGGTGCGCTCGGGCTTGGCTTCGCGGCGAAGCCAAGGGTCAAGTACGGAGCGCCGCGGGCCCCAAAAGCATGCGGCTTCGATTGACGCGTGGCGGTTGATTGGACGTGGGCGTCTCCACTTCCCCACGCTCCCTCGGCAACTGCTTGACCTGACAAAAGGCTGGTGCAGGCAGTACTTGCTTTCATTGCTTCTTCCTCGCCTCGCTCCAGATCCCCTTTCTCGCTCCTCGCCACTGCTACCTCCAGATCCGCTCCAATCTCATCCTGCATCTGCGATCCATGGCGCTGCGCAAAGTTAGGACTTCCTTAGCATCGGCTTGATATGAGCCAGCCCTTGAAGCGCCCACCGTCACGGAGAAGAGCCTCGCCTCCGTGCGCCTGCTAACGGCGGGTGAGAACAATGAGTGGGGGGAGACCGAGCTCCGGCTTGCCTCCGACGTGCCGGAGCCTGAGGAAAGCACCTTCTTCCCCTTCTTCTCGAGCAGTGTTGCCGTCGGGTTGGTTCCTCCCTTCTCCGATTTCTTTTATGAAGTCCTCGACCACTACGGGCTGCAGGCGTTGCATCTCTATCCCAACTCTGTCCTCCTCCTGTCCATCTTTGCCTACTACTGTGAGGCATACCTGGGCGTGATGCCATCCGTGGCGCTCCTGCGCCATTTATTCTTCCTCCGTGTCAGCGAGGGGCACATCTCCGGATGCGCTAATTTCGTTGCATCCGGCAAGGCCAACTCGATCTCGAGCACCGGGAAGAGGGCCGACAATATTCGATCCAAATGGGTCAAGATGGACGCCAAGCGCGCCGATCCGCGTCTGGTGTTGCCAACGGCGGTGCCCTCTTCCAACGGGGGGTGGCCCAAGGCGGAGCTTGCTGATGAGCGGGCATCGTTAGTGTTGGGGCAGATGATGACCGACTTGAAGCCGGGCAACGCAAAGGCGGCCAAGGTGACGAGGGTCATGCTCCTGAGGGAGTTCTTGACGCTACGAGTTGCCCCGCTCCAGGCGCGCGCGCACCCCCTGTGGGAGCTTGAAGAAGAGGGAAACAAGGCCCGCCTGAGGCCGGGGGCCCTGCCTGACGACGAATTGGCCGCTGTCCTGCGTCTCATAGTTGGGGACAACCAGGAGTACCCGCCAAGCGCCTTCGTTCCCCTGTTCCAACGCAGGGACCGGGAGGAATTCGTCGCCTCCCGGCCGACCTTTGATGCGCGCGGGCTGGTGCCGCCGGCGCTCCCAGGAGCCCCTGCGGCACCGAAGCCGGTGGAGGTGTCCTCTGACGAGTCCCGTGGGGAGGAAGAAGTCGAGGTGGACTCGGAGAAGACTCTTGAAGAGGTGGGGGAGACTTCCCCTCGCAAGGCCGAGATCCTCCGCGCCCTTCCTGACGATGCCGAGGCCGACACATGTCAGGAGGAGAGGGAGCAGCCCCTCATCCCGACGAGGGGTAGGTCGTCGCTGGTGCCTCGCGATGCCGCCTCCGTCCCAACACCTCCTGGGGCTGGCTCCAGCCCTGCCTCCGCACCGCCTGCCGCTGCCGGAGCCCGCACGCCTGTTCCTTAGGTCCCAATGCTGTCAGGCTTCAAACTCCCCAAGTGGAAGTATGTCGCGGTGGATCGGTAAGTGTCTTAAGCTTCGCCTTGTCCCTGTTTGTACTTGTTATTTCCTGATGCTCGCCCTCGGTCGATCAGGCCGGCGCCTTCAGCGAAGAAGAGGAAGGAGGGTACGGCGGCCGTGCCTTCCTCCGCAGAGATAGGAGGCAGCAACGCCCGTACCTCCCCAACCCGGTCGTCCTCGCGAGGCCAAGAGGAACATCGCCGTGTGGAATCAGCCCCCATGGCCCTGTTGGCTCCAGAAGTGCCGGCGTCTGGCGCGGTTGATGAGGTCCCAGTTGCTCCGGAACCTGCTATCCCCCAGGTCCTGGCGACGACGTCGGCTCCTCCCACTGCTGCACCTCCACTCCCTAGTTCTTCTGCTCCTGCTGCTGTTCTGGAACGTGCTCTTTCGAAAATGACCCAGTTGCAGGCAGATCTCCTGGGCGCAGGACCACGCCTGGTGGCCGGGAGCCTGGAGTTGGCCTCTGGTTGGCTTCACTCGGACCTGGCGGTTCGCGCGACGCTGAGCCAGGCCACTGCGGCTTCCGAGAAAGAGAAGCAAAGTGACGCCGACGCTGCCGCCGATCATGAGACGGCGCTGAAAGACGCCAAGGCCGCCCGCGACCGCTGCCGAGAGCTGGAGGACGAGCTGAAGAGCCCGCGCGACAAGCATGCCAAAGAAGCACACTGCCGCCAAGCGAAGGAGGAGGAGATGAAGGCCCGGGAGGACGCCGTCAAGAACTATGATGCTGAGCTGGCGGAGTTTGGGAAGACGCAGGCCGCCGAGCGCAACCGGTTGGAAGAGTTGGTGCGGAAGGTGGAGGCGAGGGGGGCCGATCTTGATGCCAAGGCGCGAGTCCTGGCCGAAGACCGCGCGGCCTTTTGCCGATCTCGAGAAGAGATCTCGCAAGGCACTGAAGACGCTTTACGAGCATGGCCTGGAGAAGTCGCTGGCCACCGATGAGGACAGCCCCGCCCGGTTGCTTCCTCTCTTGGTGAAGGCGCTCGAGGAAGTCGTTGATGACGTCGGTCCTATGGCGGAGGCAGAGGTTCGCGTCCTGTCTTCAGCTGCATTGACCCGCATTTTCAGCCACTTGCACCTTCGCGACCCCAACGCTTGCCTTGAGGAGCTGCTGGAGCCTGTGGCTGAGGATGACTGCGAAGCCGCCGCCGCAGCCGTGCAAGGGCAAGTGGAGGCCCTGCTGGGGAAGTTCCGCGGCTTTGCCTCCTCACCATTGTCTGGCGATGCCGCCGACCCTGCGGCTGGTGGTGCAGGTGAAGGCGTCGCTACCCGGGATGGAGCACCTTCTACAGGTGACGGTGGTGTCCAGGGGTGACCTGCAGCTAGTTTCCTGTTTTGTTCCTGCACCATGCATCAGGCCTCGTGGAGGCGTTTAGACTTTTCATTTGATATTGTGAGGACAATATGTTTGTAATATTTGCTTCGAGATTTTGCGATTTTCTTCCTATCCGCTTGTGTTCTGCGTCGGCAGAGCCCGGCCCCGCGCATACCTCAACCGCCATTGGGCCGACCGGAGACCAGGACGGACCAAGGAGTGAGGGGCTACGTGACCAGTTAGGCTCCTGAGTCACGATGCTCAGGAGTCCCCCTTGACGCGCAAACAGCTTATAGGGAGAGTACGCGAGGATAGATTAATGTTCTACGTCGGCAGGGCCCGGCCCCGCGCATACCTCAACCGCCATTGGGCCGACCGGAGACCAGGACGGACCAAGGAGTGAGGGGCTACGTCACCAGTTAGGCTCCTGAGTCACGATGCTCAGGAGTCCCCCTTGACGTGCAAACAATTTCCATACCTACCCTCGCCGAGGCCTCGGGAGGGGCGCACGACGCCCAGGTCCGGGAGACCTGGTTGGGTGGCGTGCGCTTGGGCGTGACCCGAGCGCAGCCCCCGTGCCCAGCCCCCTCGTGCGGCTCTCCCGAGGGGAGGCGTTGCCGTGAGGCTGGACGCTGAGCTCTGGGCTCCCTGAGGTTGGTACGACCATGGGGCCGCCCTCAGTTGTTTATCACCAGCGCGGAGCATAGTGCTTCCGCTTGTGCACGGGCATAGCCGCTCCTCGGCAGTGTCGACGGCCAGCGCGGAGCATGGTGCTTCCACTTGTGCGTGGGATGGGGGGCCCCCTCCGGGAGGAGCCCCCGGGGCGTGTACAACCCCGCCCTGACACGTGGCTTGCACGGCAGGGATGCGAGGTGTATCTGGGCACTCGTGAGCCAGCGCGGGACTCACGAGGCCCTACCTCAAGGCGGGTTGCGCCTGGTCTTGAGTCTTGGTGACTGTATGTTCCTGCAAGGCGGTTAGGTGCAAGCACTCTACGTCCTCAGGTCCCGGCCCTCGAGCGAGCTCAGCCGCCGCTGGTATGCCAGGTCACGATGCCGTGGTCAAGGCCAGGGGGTGAGGGCTGGAGAGCCAGTAAGAGCTCCTGAGTCGCGATGCTCAGGGGCCCCCCTTTTAACGCGCAAGCGAATTGCATGGGGTGAATGGACCCGCGGCGGGTGGCGATCGAGCAGTTGATAACCGTAGGCAGGTTAAGCAGGGAAGGCAAATCGGCTTGGGTAAATGCAGGAAGATACATGCCACTGGGTCCGGCCCGAGCGGCTTGGGGATGATGCAGCCCGAGGGGCGCCCCCAACAAGGTAAGCTAAAGACATAAGCAAAAGGGATACATGCCACAGGGACGGACCCATGCGGCCTGGGAATAATGCAGCCCGAGGGGCGCTCCCAGCTAAACGAGCTTGGAAAATGTCACCTGGTTCTGTAGACGAAGTAGAGTTGGTGCAGCTGAAGGCGTGCGTCGAAGGAATGACTCTTCACGAGCCACCGGGGCCCTGAGCCTCGGGAGGCTCTGGGGGCTCGGGAGGTTCCCTGAAGACCGCCTCCATCTCTTCTAGGATGGCGTTGTACCTGGCCTCCTGAGCCACCAGGACACGCCGCATGTTGCGCTGATAGGCTGACGCCACTCTCGACAAGCCGAAGGGCATGCTAACGTAGCTGTGTGGCGGGCCCTTGCAACGGCCCACATGCGAAGGCCAGAAACACTCTTGAGATGCGGCCCTGTTGAGCCCTGGGACGTCGATGCAGACATGCAGCCCAGCATCCTCGCCTGGAAGGGGAGCTGCGCCTCGTGAGCGGCTGTCGCCGCGCATGGCTCTTGCGTCTTGCAGTTCCTGAGTGGTCTTGGTGATGAACTCCTGAGTGGTGGGCACTCCTTGCCCTGTGTTTTCCTGAGGGAAACGTGCCGCGAAGCATGCCTCCAAGTGGTGCCCAAGCGCCTCCCTCGTGAGGTTGGCAAGGTCTGAGGCCCTTCAGAAGAGAGCCCCCGAGCCCTGCCCGAGGAGGGCGCTGGGCGCGCCTTCCTATGTGATGGAGGGAGGCGCCCCTGGAGTGGGCGCTGATCCTGACGAGGCTCCAGCTGTGTCGCCGCCCTCCTGAGATCCTGCTCGGCGTAGCTGCTTCTTCTTGGGGATGGCCTCTGGAGGGCCCTCACTCCTGCTGTCGGGGTCGTTGATTGCTGCAGCTTGGAAGGCGCGCTCGAGGGAGCACACCGCGTCTCTTTCTTCACATGGGACCGTGATGATCCCGCCGCTTCTAGGCATCTTGAGGACGTTGTAGCCGTGATGGGTGACTGCCATGAACTTGGCCAGGGCTGGATACCCGAGGATGGCGTTGTACGGCAGGCGGGTATGCGCGACGTCGAAGTCGATGAGCTTGGTGCAGTAGTTCTTGCGCTCTCCGAAGGTGACGGGCAGGCGGACCTGCCCTATCGGTGTGGTGGAACCGTCGGTCACTCCTGAGAAAGGCTTGGTAGGCTGAAGCTGCTCATATGGCACTTGGAGGTTGTCGAACGTGTCGACGGACAGGACGTTGAGCCTTGCGCCGCCGTCGATGAGGGTCTTGATGACCTGCACATTGCTGATGACTGGGGAGCACAGCATCGGGAGGGCGCCAGCGGTAGCTGCGCACTTGAGCTGATCTGCCGAGTTGAAAGTGATGGCGCATTGGGACCACTTGAGCGGGCGCGTGGCCTCGAGCTTGGGGAGCACCGCGTTCACTTCGCGAGCGAACTGTTTGAAGATGCGCTGAGAGGCTACGGCCTGGGCGCCGCCCAAGATGCAGGCGATTGCACGCGGCTCCTGGAAGCCCCCAGCCCCCTCGTCCTGATGGTGATCGTCGTTCCTTCTTGGTGGTGGCAGCGGGGGAATACCGGTGTTGCCCTGGGGGCGATCCTCACGAGGCTGGTCCCTCCAGGCACCCTCGCGAGGATGATCCTGCCAGCGGTCCTCACGAGGCCTGTCGTGCCACTCTTGGCGCGGGCCACGGTCGTCCCAGCGTTCGCCTCCACGTCCTCCTCCACGGCCATAGCCCCGGTCGCTGCGCTTGGGGCATCGACCGAAACGTCCTTCGCGAATGGCTCTGAGCTCTTGACAGTCACTGGTGTTGTGCTGTTGTGCGTGTTCAGATTGTGGAAGGCGCAGAACGGTCGGCTGTTCTTGGACGACTCGGGCTGATCTCTGCCCCGCTTGGTGTCGGGCTCCGCGGCTAGTACTGCCGCTTCCTTGCGCTTCACGTCCTTGGCCTTGGCCTTCTTCTCTTCTGTGCCCACGGCCGGCAGCTCGAGGAGGGAGAGGCGCCCCTCCTCAGCTCTTGCGCACTTGGTCGCCAGGTTGAACGGCTCCTGAGATGTGCACAGCTCTTCATGGATAGCGAGCTCTTCCTTCATCTTGACGTCACGAACGCCGTCTGAGAACGCGGAGATGATGGCCTTGTCCGTGACCTTGGGGATCTTGAGGCGAGTGTTGTTGAAGCGCTGGATGTACTTCTGGAGGGTCTCTCCTGGTTGTTGCTTGATGCAGCACATGTCACCCACGGCCGGCGGGCGGTTGCGAGTGCCCTGGAAGTTGGCGACGAAGCGGTCGTGCATCTCGTCCCAGGAGGAGATCGAGCCGTGCTGCAGGTTCAAGAGCCAGGAGCGGGATCCATCCTTGAGAGCCATGGGAAACCAGTTCGCCATGACTTTCTCATCGCCGTTGGCAGCCTCGATGCTCAGCTCGTAGAGCTGCAAGAACTCCGCGGGGTCGGCGGTGCCGTCGTAGCGAGGAGGCAGATCCGGCTTGAATTTGCCTGGCCAGGCGACGCTACGCAGCTCGGGGGTGAAGGCGCGGCAGCCGGCCGTGGTTGCCGGGGCCCGCCTCGGAGGTGGAGCTTGGTCTTGATGAGGTCCGCGTGGCGCCCCTGCAGGCAGCGCGCGGTCTTGACAAGGCGGTGCGGGGAGCGCGGGTGCAGCTTCTCGCGGTCGAGGGATTTCTTGGCAGCTTCTCTCTTCGCGCACGGGCGCCGGACATGGCGGATCACGCTGTGGGGCCACGCGCCTTGGCACCAAGGCGCAATCTTGGGGCAAAGGTGGTGGAGGCGCGCCATGAGCCACGTCGCCCGTGGCTGGCGGAGGGTGAGGCAGAGAGGGGGACGGCGTCGGGGAGCCCTCTGCGGCGCGGACGAGCTCGGCGACGCGGTCGAGCCACTCCTCGTAGAGGTCGTCCATCGGGCGGTAGTGCAGGAGATCGTTTGTGGCGAGGAGTGCGGCCCGCGCCTCCATGGGAGCGCGGCGTGCGTGAGACGAAGTACCGGCCGGGGACAGCGACGGAGTGGCGGTGCGGCCGTCCTGCCGGACCGATGGATGCAGCGAGGACGCTTGCTGCTCGTTCCCCATCGGGCCGGTGGTGGCGTTGGCGGCGGGAGACGGAGAACGACGAGGTGGCCCGCCGACGGGAGCTGTCTGAGCAACGCGGGCGGTGAGGGCAGCCCGGTGCTCAGCTCGGGCACAGCGAGCGTCCGCCGTGGAGACGACGGAGCGATGAATTGATGGAAGGGAAGCTACGGCGCACCCCTACCTGGCGCGCCAAATGTCGGATGTGGGGTTCCAGCAAACCCTTAAGGTTCGAACTCTGGGGTGCGCCGAAGTCTTTCCCTCCTACCGATCTACGCCCTAGCTCGCTAAGATCTCGCGGACGAACTCGACGAACCCGCAACACAGGAAGACACGAGATTTATACTGGTTCGGGCCACCGTTGTGGTGTAATACCCTACTCCAGTGTGGTGGTGGTGGATTGCCTCTTGGGCTGATGATAAACAATACAAGGGGAAGAACAACCTCCTGAGGTTGAGGTGTTCTTGTGTTGGGTGAACTGGCGGATCAGAACCCTCTCTTCCTACTGTGGTGGCTAGCTCTACTTATATAGGCCCTGGTCCTCTTCCCAAATATTGAGCGGGAAGGGAGCCAACAACGGCGGGCAAATTTGAAGGGGGACAGCTAGTACAAGCTATCCTGACAAAAGTGGTCTTCGCCTGCAAAAGGCTCTGGTGGTGACGCCGTCTTGGGCTCCATGATGACCTCCATCCTGCCGTCCTTCTAGTCTTGGTCTCATTGCACCGATATGACAACCTTTGCCTGGTGCCTCGGTCCTCCTCGCCTGCGCTGGCCTCCTTAGCACCAAAGAGGAAACAAGGACGTTGCGCGCGCTGGCGCCCGCCTGGTCTCGATCGTCATGGCTCACGTCATGAGAGCCTCGTGAGGTTTGTCCCGCCTTGATATCTCCTCTCCTCATGAGCTTGCCTGGCTAGGCCACTCCAGAGGAGGTCTTGCGTCGTCCGCCTCGCGAGGCTTGGCCCCTCGCGAGGGTCTTGGATGCCTTGTTGATGAAGATGGGCCGTACGGCCCACTGACTTAGCCACGCCGTGGGCCGCAGGCAGGCAAGTCTGGGGACCCCCGTTCCCAGAATGCCGACATTGTCTCTCCTCCTTCTCCTCATATGGAGACCTCCTCGATCTTCGAACACTTCGTCCACACGAAACTCAACAGAAAGCTCGGTAAGATCCGTTAGTATAATAAAGCAAATCACGACTCTAAGTACTGTTGCAAACCAATTCATATTTTGTTTTTGCATTGAAGCTACTGTAATATAACTTTTCTGTGGCTTAATCCACTGATAGAAATCGATAGTTTCATCAAAACAAGCAAACTATGCATAAAAAACAGAATCTGTCTTAAACAGGACAGTCTGTAATAATCTGAACATTCACCATACCTCTGTTACTCCAAAAATTCTACCAAAATTAGTGAAAATACACAATTTGTATAGAAAGACAGTGCAAAAAGTTTCAGAACCGTTTGACGTTCCAGTAAAAAATTAAAAATCGCGCACTACAGCCAAAGTTTCTGTCCTGCACCGCACAAACCAACAAGCATTGTAAACATCCTAAAGGCAAATCTTGGCACATTATTTTTATAATACAATGGAATTGTACAAGGGGATAATTATTTTTATTAAAAAGTTTCTGTAATTAAGATTCACAAAGTTTCCGTGAGCATGAACAAAGTTCAAGGAGCTCTCACACTTCAACAATGCTTGTCTCTCTCACTTTTACTTTCCCTTTTGAAAAGTTTTAGGTTCCCCTCTTTATTTTTTTTGTTTTTAAACTATATGAAAGCACTCAACAGAAATAAATGACTCTCTACAACTTCCGGGTTGTCTCCCTGGCAGCGCTTTCTTTAGAGCCATTAAGCTAGGCATATAGTGCTGAAGTAATGGATCCAGCCGGATCCCAAGGTATATCAAAGCCAATTTTAATTAGCAATGATTTGGCATTTAGTAGTGAGCGAAAAAGCAACATATATCAAGCAATGACGAAGCCTAACTCTCTTCCTATGCATCGGCATGTCATAAAAGAACAATTTATGCACACAAAGTAAAGGCCAATGCATAGTATAAACAGTTTCTTGCAATTTTACCATGTTGGAAACATAGAGAGGTGGAGATATAGTTCCTCTCTCATAATAATTGCAAGTAGGAGCAGCAAGCACATGTATATTATGTCTATCAAAATCATCATGTGCAACGGTAAAAGGCAACCCATCAATATAATCCTTAATAAGGGCAAACTTCTCCGATATAGTATAATCGGGAGAATTCAAAAAGATAATAGGACTATCATGCGTGGGCGCAATAGCAACAATTTCATGTTTAACACAAGGAACTATAGCAAGTTCATCTCCATAAGCATAATTCATATTGGCATCCTGGCCACAAGCATAGCAAGCATCATCAAAAAGGGATATTTCAAAAGAATCAACGGGATCATAACAATCATCATAGCAATCATCCTTCGGTAAGCACGGAGGGAAATTAAACAATGTATGAGTTGAAGAGTTACTCTCATTAGAAGGTGGGCACGGGTAGCTAATCCGCTCTTCCTCCTTTTGTTCTTCGCTCTCCTCATCATCTTTTTCATCCAATGAGCTCACAGTTTCATCAATTTCTTCTTCCATAGAATCCTGCAAAATATTAGTCTCTTCTTGGACAGTGGAGGAGTCCGCAATATATGGTTTAACATAGGCATTAGAAGCATAGTTATCATAACAATATTCAAGTATGGCAAAATTTTCAGATTTGTAAAGAGTAGCATCATACTTTTCAATCAAAGAAGCAATTTCATAAGCACCCTGAAAAGCAACAAATTCTTCAATTTGTTGAACATCATAGTAATTATAAACACCCTTAGCATACGAAGATACGATTCCATTATCACTAAACAAACATTGGTAGGGAAGGTGTTTCTTAGGGTCTTCAGAACAACAAGTAAAATCATATATTTCACATAAATTCCAAGCATAGCATTGCAAACGATGAATTTGATCTAGTAAAAGTTTCCCTTTTTGAGATATGCGGTGTCGCACATAACAAGCATGCTCATCTAAAGATTTTCCCTCAACTAAGCTAGTTGGGGTTTCAGCACGAGCACATAGGGATCGAAGATGATCCAAGTAAAAAGCTTCAGGAGTGTGACAGATTTTGAGTGGTTCTTTAACCATTGGTTCAGTGGGTACAACTAATTTTTTTTTTCATATTTTGCGTTTCCTACCCATAACTAAGGATAGAAAACAACTAAGAACAGCAAATAACAATTACTTAGTGATAAAGCAAACAAGCACACACGAGAATATTCACCCCACGATATTGCTCCCCGGCAACGGCGCCAGAAAAAGGTCTTGATAACCCACAAGTATAGGGGATCAATTGTAGCCTCTTTTGATAAGTAAGAGTGTCGAACCCAACGAGGAGCTAAAGGTAGAACAAATATTCCCTCAAGTTCTATCGACCACCGATACAACTCTACGCACGCTTGACGTTCGCTTTACCTAGAACAAGTATGAAACTAGAAGTACTTTGTAGGTGTTTTTGGATAGGTTTGCAAGATAATAAAGATCACGTAAATAAATAGTAGGGGCTGTTTAGATAAAGACACAAATAAAGTAAATATAGTGAGTGTGGAAAAGTGGTGGTAGGAGTTGCGAAATTGTCCCTAAGCAATTGACTAGTTTACTAGACCGATAGCAAGTTTTATGTGGGAGAGGCCACTGCTAGCATGTCATCCCTGACTTGGAATTCTATGCACTTATGATTGGAACTATTAGCAAGCATCCGCAACTACTAACGTTCAATAAGGTAAAACCCAACCATAGCATTAAGTTATATTGGCCCCCCTTCAATCCCGTATGCATCAATTTCTATGCTAGGTAGAAGCTTCTGCCACTCTTGCCCTCCAATACATAGTCATATCAACATACAACTAACCCTATGGTGTGATCCACGCGCGCGCTCATATGATAGGCACCAAAGGACCGCAACATAACCACAAGCAAATTAAATTAATCATAGCAATTCATCAACCACCGATAGGACAACGAAAATCTACTCAGACATCATAGGATGGCAACACATCATTGGATAATAATATGAAGCATAAAGCACCATGTTCAAGTAGAGGGTACAGCGGGTTGCGGGAGAGTGGACCGTTGTAGATAGAGGGGGGAAGGTGATGGAGATGTTGGTGAAGATGGCGGAGGTGTTGGTGAAGATCGCGGTGATGATGATGGTGGCCACGACAGCGTTCCGGCGCCACCGGAAGAGAGGGCGAGAGGGGTCCCCTTCTTCTTCTTCTTCTTCTTCTTCCTTGACCTCCTCCCTATATGGGAGAAGGGTTTCCCCTCTGGTCCTTGGCCTCCATGGCATGGGAGGGGCGAGAGCCCCTCCGAGATTGGATCTGTCTCTCTGTCTCTCTCTGTTTCTGTGTTCTCAGATCTGGCCCTTCACCGTTTCGTTTATAATCGGAGATCCGTAACTCCGATTGGGCTGAATTTTGTACACGATCTCTATCCGGAAATTAGCTTTCTTGCGGCGAAAGAAGGGCTCCAACCGCCTTAAGGGGTGGCCACGAGGGTCCAGGGCGCACCTGACCCCCTAGGGCACGCCCCCCTGCCTCGTGGCCCCCTCGGGCATCGTCTCGCGTTGATTCTTCTTCCCAAAAATCATAAATATTCCAAAAAAAATCTCCGTCAGTTTTTATCCCGTTTGGACTCCGTTTGATATGGGTTTTCTGCGAAACAAAAAACATGCAACAGACAGGAACTGGCACTGGGCACTAGATCAATATGTTAGTCCCAAAAATAGTATAAAAAGTTGCCAAAAGTATATGAAAGTTGTATAATATTGGCATGGAACAATCAAAAATTATAGATACGATAGAGACGTATCAGTGGGTGTGCATCCAACTCGCCTGCTCACGAAGACCTAGGGCATTTTGAGGAAGCCCGTCATTGGAATATACAAGCCAAGTTCTATAATGAAAGATTCCCACTAGTATATGAAAGTGACAACATAGGATACTCTCTATCATGAAGATCATGGTGCTACTTTGAAGCACAAGTGTGGTAAAAGGATAGTAGCATTGCCCCTTCTCTCTTTTTCTCTCATTTTTTTGTTTTTTTGGGCCTTCTTTTTTTCTTTTTTTGGCCTCTTTATTTTTATTTTTTTCGTCCGGAGTCTCATCCCGACTTGTGGGGGAATCATAGTCTCCATCATCCTTTCCTCACTGGGACAATGCTCTAATAATGATGATCATCACACTTTTATTTACTTACAACTCATGAATTACAACTCGATACTTAGAACAAAATATAACTCTATATGAATGCCTCCGGCGGTGTACCGGGATGTGCAATGAATCAAGAGTGACATGTATGAAAGAATTATGAAGGTGGCTTTGCCACAAATACGATGTCAACTACATGATCATGCAAAGCAATATGACAATGATGGAGTGTGTCATAATAAACAGAACGGTTGAAAGTTGCATGGCAATATATCTCGGAATGGCTATGGAAATGCCATAATAGGTAGGTATGGTGGCTGTTTTGAGGAAGGTAATGGTGGGTGTATGGTACCGGTGGAAGTTGCGCGATACTAAAGAGGCTAGCAATGGTGGAAGGGTGAGAGTGCGTATAATCCATGGACTCAACATTAGTCATAAAGAACTCACATACTTATTACAAAAATCTATTAGTTATCGAAACGAAGTACTACGCGCATGTTACTAGGGGGATAGATTGGTAGGAAAAGACCATCGCTCGTCCCCGACCGCCACTCATAAGGAAGACAATCAAAAAATAAATCATGCTCCGACTTCATCACATAACGGTTCACCATACGTGCATGCTACGGGATCACAAACTTTAACACAAGTATCTCTCAAATTCACAAATACTCAACTAGCATGACTCTAATATCACCATCTTCATATCTCAAAACAATCATAAGGAATCAAACTTCTCATAGTATTCAATGCACTTTATATGAAAGTTTTTATTATATCCCTCTTGGATGCCTATCATATTAGGACTAAATTTATAACCAAAGCAAATTACCATGCTGTTCTAAAGACTCTCAAAATAATGTAAGTGAAGCATGAGTGATCATCTATTTCTTCAAAATAAAACCACCGTCGTGCTCTAAAAAGATATAAGTGAAGCACTAGAGCAAACGACAAACTACTTCGAAAGATATAAGTGAAGATCAACGAGTAGTTGAATAATTATGCAACTATGTGAAGACTCTCTAACATTTAAGAATTTCAGATCTTGGTATATTATACAAAGAGCAAGCAAAACAAAATAAAATAAAATGACGCTCCAAGCAAAACACATATCATGTGGTGAATAAAAATATAGCTCCAAGTAAAGTTACCGATGAACGAAGACGAAAGAGGGGATGCCATCCGGGGCATCCCCAAGCTTAGGCTCTTGGTTGTCCTTGAATATTAACTTGGGGTGCCTTGGGCATCCCCAAGCTTAGGCTCTTGCCACTCCTTATTCCCTAGTCCATCAAATCTTTACCCAAAACTTGAAAACTTCACAACACAAAACTTAACAGAAAACTCGTAAGCTCCGTTAGTATAAGAAAATAATCACCACTTAGGTACTGTTGTGGCTCATTATAAATTCATATTGGTGTAATATCTACTGTATTACAACTTCTCTATGGTTCATACCCTCCGATACTACTCATAGATTCATCAAAATAAGCAAACAACACAATCAAAACACAATCTGTCCAAAACAGAATAGTCTGTAGTAATCTGTATCATTAGAATACTTATGTAACTCCAAAAATTCTGAAATAAATTGGTGGACGTGAGGAATTTGTCTATTAATCATCTGCAAAAAGAATCAACTTAAAAGCGCTCTTCTGTAAAACATGACAGCTAATCGCGTGAGCGCAAAGTTTCTGTTTTTTACAGCAAGATCGCATTAACTTTCACCCAAGTCTTCCCAAAGGTTCTACTTGGCACAAACACTAATTAAAACATAAAACCACATCTAACCAGAGGCTAGATATATAATTTATTACTAATCAGGAGCAAAAGGCAAAGAACAAAAATAAAATTGGGTTGCCTCCCAACAAGCGCTTACGTTTAACGCCCCTAGCTAGGCATGATGATTTCAACGATGCTCACATAAAAGATAAGAATTGAAACATAAAGAGACCATCATGAAGAATATGACTGGCACATTTAAGTCTAACCCACTTCCTATGCATAGGGATTTTGTGAGCAAACAATTTATGGGAACAAGAATCAACTAGCATAGGAAAGCAAAACAAGCATAACTTCAAGATTTTAAGCACATAGAGAGGAAACTTGATATTATTGTCCTACAAGCATATATTCCTCCCTCATAATAATTTTCAGTAGCATCATGAATGAATTCAACAATATAACCATCACATAAATCATTCATTTCATGATCTACAAGTATAGAAATTTTATTACTCTCCACATAAGCAAAATTCTTCTCATTCGGAATAGTGGGAGTATCATAAGAAACTAGAATACTATAAATTGTTTCCACATTAAAAGAGTAAGGTTCAGAAAAAGGGTAATCATAATCATGACAAGTTTTATAAGTATAATCATCACTACTTTTTATAGTATAAGTGTCATCACAATAATCATCATAAATAGGAGGCATGCTATCATCATAACAAATTTGCTCATCAAAACTTGGGAGGCTGAAAATATCATCTTCATTAAACATAGCATCCCCAAGCTTGGGACAAACATTAATTTCAGCAAATAAATTCTCAAACATGTCATTCTCATCAAACATAGCATCCCCAAGCTTGGTCCTTTTCATATCATAAGCATAATCACTCTCATCATTAATAGTATGGATAACACCAATAGTATAGCAATTATCATCATCACAATGAGTAATAGGAGCAACATCATTTGGGAGGGATACCTTTTTACCTTTGCTTCTCCGTCTTTTCTTTTTCTTCTTCACATTATGTGTGGGTTTAATCCTCTTTTTGGAGCTCCTTATTAATGAGATTGGTTGAATAGAAGGCTCCTCCTCGTTACCTGATTCATCATAAGAAATAATAGGAGGATATTGGGAAGTCTCTTCCCTTTCATTAGTATTCTCTTCATCTCCTGTTTGTTTTCTTGTCTTTATGTAATTGGCAATATAAGGATTTTCAATGCAATTCACCGTACAATACATATAAATTTCCTCTAGATCAAAATCAAGAACTTTATCAAGGACAAATTCTCGCATATCCTTAGTTATACGTTTCATTTCTTCATAACCCACAAGCAAACTAAGCTCATTATGATGCACAAGGGAAATCAAGTCATCACAATTTTTGGACACGATGCGATCATGAAGCAATTTGCATTGGATATTTAAATGACCACGTTCATTGCAAAGTTCACAAGGACGACTAAGAAAATTTTAATTTTCAGCACAAACATCTAGCCTTTCTTGCAACCATTTGGTTTCTAAATACTTATGCCTCTTGCAAAATCTATCTTCCCTATTTGGTGTGTACTTGCAAACTCTATGCACTCCACAAAAATTGACATGCTTATAAGAGACATTTTCATCATGACTAGTGCAATCATCATTAGTACTATGGATATTCAAAGAGTTCATACTAACAACATTGCAATCATGCTCGTCATTCAGAGATTTAGTGCCAAACATTTTAATGCATTCTTCTTCTAACATTTTGGCACAATTATCGGAATCCTTATTTTCATGAAAGATATTAAAAAGATGAAGCATATGAGGCACACTCAATTCCATTTTTTTTGTAGTTTTCTTTCATAAACTAAACTAGTGATAAAACAAGAAACTAAAAGATTCAATTGCAAGATCTAAAGATATACCTTCAAGCACTCACCTCCCCGGCAACGGCGCCAGAAATTGCTTGCTGTCTACTATGCAACCTTCTTCTTGTAGACATTGTTGGGCCTCCAAGTGCAGAGGTTTGTAGGACAGTAGCAAATTTAACTCAAGTGGATGACCTAAGGTTTATCAATCCGTGGGAGGCGTAGGTTGAAGATTGTCTCTCTCAAGCAACCCTGCAACCAAATAACAAAGAGTCTCTTGTGTCCCTAACACACCCAATACAATGGTAAATTGTATAGGTGCACTAGTTCGCGAAGAGATGGTGATACAAGTGCAATATGGAAGATAGATATAGGTTTTTGTAATCTGAAAATATAAAAACAGCAAGGTAACTAATGATAAAAGTGAGCACAGATGATATTGCAATGCATTGAAACAAGGCCTAGGGTTCATACTTTCACTAGTGCAAGTTCTCTCAACAATGATAACATAGTTAGATCATATAACAATCCCTCAACATGCAACAAAGAGTCACTCCAAAGTCACTAATAGCGGAGAACAAACGAAGAGATTATTGTAGGGTACGAAACCACCTCAAAGTTATCCTTTCTGATCAATCTATTCAAGAGTCCGTAGTAAAATAACACAAAACTATTCTTTCCGTTCGATCTATCCTAGATTTTGTACTAGACTAACACCTTAAGACACATATCAACCAAAACCCTAATTTCACCTAGATACTCCAATGTCACCTCAAGTATCCGTGGGTATGATTATACGATATGCATCACACAATCTCAGATTCATCTATTCAACCAACAGAAAGAACTTCAAAGAGTGCCCCAAAGTTTCTACCGGAGAGTCAAGACGAAAACGTGTGCCAACCGCTATGCATAAGTTCACAAGGTCACCGAACCCGCAAGTTGATCACCAAAACATACATCAAGTACATCACGTGAATATCCCATTGTCACCACAGATAAGCACATGCAAGACATACATCAAGTGTTCTCAAATCCTTAAAGAATCAATCCGATAAGATAACTTCAAAGGGAAAACTCAATCCATTACAAGAGAGTAGAGGGGGAGAAACATCATAAGATCCAACTATAATAGCAAAGCTTGCGATACATCAAGATCGTGCCACATCAAGAACACGAGAGAGAGAGAGAGAGATCAAACACATAGCTGCTGGTACATACCCTCAGCCCTGAGGGTGAACTACTCCCTCCTCATCATGGAGAGCGTCGGGATGATGAAGATGGCCACCGGTGAGGGATCCCCCCTCCGGCAGGGTGCCGGAACAGGCTCCCGATTGGTTTTTCGTGGCTACAGAGGCTTGCGGTAGCGGAACTCCTGATCTTGGTTATTTTTTGGAGGTTTCTGTATTTATAGGAATTTTTGGCGTAGGTCTCACGTCAGGGGGGTCTCCGAGTCGTCCACGAGATAGGGGGACGCGCCCAGGGGGTAGGGTGCGCCCCCACCCTCGTGGACGGCCCGGGACTCTTCTGGCCCAACTCTTTTACTTCGGGGGCTTCGTTTGGTCCATAAAAAATATCAAAAATTGGCACGTGAATTGGACTCCGTTTGGTATTCCTTTTCCGCGATACTCAAAAACAAGGAAAAAACAGAAACTGGCATTGGGCTCTAGGTTAATAGGTTAGTCCCAAAAATCATATAAAATAGCATATAAATGCATATAAAAGATCCTAGATGGATAATATAATAGCATGGAACAATAAAAAATTATAGATACGTTGGAGACGTATCAGGCAATCATAATCATACAGGCTAGACATCTAGGGTTTAGCCATTATGATCTCGAGGTAGATCAACTCTTGTAACCCCTATATTCATCAAGTTCAATCAAGCAGGAAGTAGGGTATTACCTCCATTAAGAGGGCCTGAACCTGGTTAAACATCGTGTCCCTGTTTCCTGTTACCTTTGATCCTCATACGCACAGTTCGGGACCCCCTACCCGAGATCTGCCGGTTTTGACACCGACTTTGGTGCTTTCATTGAGAGTTCCACTGTGCCATCGTTGAAAGGCTCGATGGCTCCATCGATCATCTACAACGATGCCACCTTGAAGGAGACTTTTCTCCCCAGCCAAATTTTCGTATTCGGCGGCTTCGCACTGCGGGCCAATTCGATTGCCCACCTGGAGCAGATCGACAACTACGCCCCTGGTCATCAGATCAGTTTTGGAAATCTGAACTATGTCGCGGATATCCGAGGAGACTTGATCTTCCAAGGGTTCGCGGCTCCAACCACCGCTCTGGCCTTAGCTCCGGAGCACACCACCAGGTCCGAAGACGGGAGTTTAGAGCCCGCCGGACTCTCTGCAGGTATAGAACTCAATACCGGAGAACCGGAGGGGATAGCATCACCGGCAGGCCCGGAGTTATGCCAGGTTCCCTCTATCATCATGAAGCTAGACTCTCCTCCGGACACTAGCTCTGAACCCCCGAAGTCCGCATCATGTGAGCTCGGCCAGGGAACTTCAGTCCCGCCCAACTCCACGGACTCTCGCTTCCCCGTCCAAACCTCGCTCTTAAACGAGGCCCTGGACCTAATGCGATCTCTCGCCATCACAGAAGAATCATTGCCGAACTACGCCCAGCCCCTACCAGGGGCTGAGTGCGGGGAATTTTACGTCCTACCCACCACCCACTTCATAGCCACTGTCGAGGATTTAACCGACATGCTCGATTATGCTTCTGAAGACATAGACGGTATGGACGACGATGCCGGAGATGAGCAGGCCCAAAACCCGCCGTTCATCGGACGCTGGACGACCACTTCCTCATATGACGTGTACATGGTGGACACGCCTAAAGAAGGCGACGGCGATGATGAGAAGGATCCAGTCGAGGATGAACCTCCTGAGATACCACCTAAGCGTCGACGTCAATGGCGCCGCTCTAAATCACGTCACGGAAAAGATAGCAATACCGGCACCAGAGACAACAATACTCCGGAGAACACCGAAGACCAAGAAGCCCCCATCGAACCAGCATCCGAACAAGATGATCGGGAGGACGGGCAAGTTGACCCTGACGAGCTAACAAGGAACGAGGACTCGGAGGATAGCAATTATCTGCCACTCTCCGAAGACGACGTGAGCCTCGGCGACGAAGATTTCATCATGCCAGAGGAACCCCTCGAACAAGAACGCTTTAAGCGCCAGCTAATTGCAACTGCGAGAAGCCTCAAAAAGAAGCAGCAACAGCTCCAATCCGAACAGGATACGCTCAACGACAGATGGACTAAAGTTCTGGCAGCCGAAGAATACGGCCTTGAACGCCCAACAAAGAGCTACCCAAAGCGCAAGCTGCTACCCCAATTTGACGATGAGGCCCTGGAGCCCATACTACCAACACGTGATGCTGGCGACAGGCCTGACCGGCCACCACGTGGCCGGGACAAAGCGGCAACTCAAGCCAAACACCAGCCCGCACCACCTCGCCGTAAAGGCAGAGAAACATCAGCTCGGGGATACACCTATGACCTACGACAGGACCTGGAAAATAGAGCCGGTCAAACCAGATCAATCTATGGATCACGGGGGCGTGCCGCGGCGCGAGAAGACGGCTATCAAGCCTGGCGCGACAAGCATAACCACACCCGAGCCGAAAACCGCATACGGACTTCATCCGAACTGCGTCGTGACATGGCCCGATACAGAGGCGTCGCACACCCCCTATGCTTCACCGATGAGGCAATGGAGCACCAATTCCCAGAAGGGTTTAAACCCGTGAACATCGAATCGTATGACGGCACAACAAATCCCGCAGTATGGATCAAAGATTTTCTTCTCCACATTCACATGGCTCGCGGTGATGATCTACACGCCATCAAATACCTTCCCTTAAAACTTAAGGGACCAGCTCGGCACTGGTTAAACAGTATCCCAGAAAACTCTATTGGAAGCTGGGAAGACTTGGAGGATGCCTTTAGAGACAACTTCCAAGGCACTTATATCCGGCCTCCAAACGCTGATGACCTCAGTCATATAGTCCAGCAGCCAGGAGAGTCAGCCAGAAAATTCTGGACCAGGTTCCTAATTAAAAAGAACCAGATTGTCGACTGTCCGGACGCCAAAGCCCTAGCGGCCTTTAAACACGGCATTCACGATGAATGGCTCACCCGACACCTCGGCCAAGAGAAGTCGAAGTCCATGGCAGCCCTTACAACACTCATGACCCGCTTTTGCGCGGGCGAAGATAGCTGGCTAGCCCGTAGCAGTAACAATACAAGCGACCCTGGCACTTCCGAAGCCAGGAACAACAAGGGCATGCCCCGACACAACAAACAGAAGCGTCGCAGCAACAATGACAATACCGAAGACACGGCGGTCAACGCCGGATTCAGTGGCTCCACGTCCGGTCAGCGGAAGAAGCCATTCAAAAGAAATAGAGACGGCTCATCCAGCTTGGATCGAATACTCAATCGACCGTGCCAGATTCACGGCACCCCCGACAAGCCTGCCAACCATACCAACAGAAGCTGTTGGGTCTTTAAACAGGTCGGTAAGTTAAATACCGAACAAAAGGAGAAAGGGTCACCCAGCAAGGACGACGACGAGGAGCCTCGTCCACCGAACACGGGGGGACAGAAGAAATTCCCCCCGAAGTCAAAACGGTGAATATGATATACGTTACTCATATCCCCAAGCAAGAGCGCAAGCACGCGCTAAGGGACGTCTATGCGATAGAGCCATCCGCCCCAAAATTCAATCCATGGTCAGCCTGTCCGATCACTTTTGATCGCAGAGACCATCCGACCAGTATCCTTCATGGAGGTTCGGCCGCACTGGTCCTCGACCCAATTATTGATGGATTCCACCTTACGCGAGTCCTCATGGACGGTGGCAGCAGCCTTAACCTGCTTTATCAGGACACAGTCCGCAACATGGGTATTGATCCATCAAAAATCAAGCCCACCAAAACTACCTTTAAAGGAGTAATACCTGGTGTAGAGGCCCGCGGCACGGGCACAATCACATTGGAGGTCATCTTCGGTTCACCGGACAACTTCCGCATCAAAGACTTGATCTTCGACATCGTTCCTTTCCGCAGTGGCTATCATGCACTGCTCGGACGAACCGCGTTCGCTCGCTTTAATGCGGTCCCACACTATGCCTATCTCAAACTCAAGATGCCCGGACCACGCGGTGTTATAACAGTTAATGGAAACATGGAACGCTCCCTCCGTACTGAGGAGCACACCACGGCCCTCGCAGCGGAAGTATAGGGCGGCCTTATCAAGCCAAATATTACATCGACGGCAACTGCGAGAAGCCTCAAACGAGTCCGGACTACCCTTAGCACGACAGTCCAGCTCGTCAGGAGCTCGATTAGCAATTCGGCCTCCATCTCAGCCCCAACCGAATGGCGGCATATGTACCACGCGTACATAACTACGCACTAAAGATACCATGGGCAAAGATGGAGGCATAGTAAAGATAAAGTCCACAATCCGGCTAGACCCTATCCGTACACTCGTATTTCCTTTTTCCCTTATTTTTATTTTTCCAGGTTCCTTACAACCCACATCACCTTTCGACGGTACTAAGGGCCCTTTCCGGGTCCCATCATGAAAACCCGATCGTTGTTCCTTTCGAAGGATAATACACCAAGGAGAAAAGCAGCATAGAGGCGTGGCAGAGTATCTAACGGGTCTTTAAAGACCACCTCGTCCATTTTCAGGACCCGTACACAGCTTTCCCTTGTGCTCGGCATGTAAAATAGCCTTGTTGCTTATCGCATTATTTGTACAAATACGTTTTGACGTATCAATCAGACCATAATGGAAACAATTTCTAGCCCAACCTATACGGTACTGGCTTATTTCTTAATCTGTATTTCCCTGTTTTTCGTCCGATTGTCATGCACACCTCGGTACGACTTTCGCCAGGGGCTCTATTGAGCCACATACATTTCTTAAACATAAAATAAGTCCAAACACTTTTATAGTACAATTCGGCGTCCTGAATGTAGCATTATATGCATCGGCTCCGAATCATGTCTTTGGTCAATAGTTGGGTTGCCCGGCTCCTGTGGTTGCTGCCTTACGTTCCGCTTGTTCGGCTAAGGTAGTAAAGGGAGAACTACTGCGATTGTGTTTCTGGTTCATCCGGATAAACACCTCAGTAGAGAAAGCAGAAAACTGACTATCATGGTACGGCGAGAGCTAGTCAGCTATTCGGTGACTAAGTATAAATCTTTTGTGATTTTTCCGCATTACGCGACAGACCGGCCTTCACCCGGTCAAGCATCTACAGCACCCAAGTTCGGATAATTGAATAATACTAGGGGCTGCGCGTACACTCCCATTGTCAAACCCCTATGGCTAAGTGAGAGTGATAAAGCCACATAGTCCGATTGCCTGGTTTGCCGCACTAACACCTCCTTCAAGGACCAAGCCGTTGGGTCAAGTGTGTTTAGATGCTATCCCGAACACCCTCGTACTACCTACGTGGGGGCTGAAGCTGACGACTGGCCAACTCTCAGATACCATAAACGGCTGCACAGGAGGAAACATTTTAAGGTAAAGCAAGCAACATATCATACATAAGCCTTGTTTCATAATACAAGTTCGGGCAACACGGATACATTCATTCAAAAATAATGTCCTTCGAATACTGGCCCTCTACAATTCGGGATCCTTCCAGGACATCATTGAAATACCGCTCCGGTGTGCGGTGCTCTTTGCCTGCCGGCGGTCCCTCGGTTGCGAGCTTGACGGCATTCATCTTCGCCCACTGCACCTTCACACGGGCGAAGGCCATCCGCGCACCTTCGATATAGACCGACCGCTTTACGGCATCAAGCCGGGGGCAAGCATTGATCAGCCGCTTCACGAGCCCGAAGTAACTGCTGGGTATTAGCTCGGCAGGCCACAGGCGGATTATAAAATCCTTCATAGCCAATCCGGCCATCCTATGCAGTTCGGTCAACTATTTCAGCTGATCGCTGAGGGGCACTGGATGCTCTGGCGCAAGGTACTGCGACCAGAAGAGCTTCTCCGTTGAGCTCCCCTCTTCGGCTCGGAAGAACTCCGCAGCATCAGCAACACTCCGGGGCAGATCCGGAAACGCTCCTGGAGAACTCCAAACCCGGGTCAGTAAGATGTACCTTCTCCTCACAAATTTGCTCTGCATATTAAAGGCCTTACCTGCCGCGATCTGTTTTGCCTCTTGGATCTCCTAGAGGGCGCCTTGGCCTTAACCCGGGCCCCCTGTGCGCTTTGGAGGGCCACAGCAAGTTCGGAATCTCGTTCCGAAATCTTGCGCTCCAAGGACTCACATTTACTTATGGCGTCCTTGAGCTCTTGCGGGACTTCCTCCACCCGTGATTCATGTTTCGGGCGGGCGGCTCGTTCCTCTTCTGCCTTCTTCTGGGCTTCGGCCAGCGCGTTCTTGAGGGTCTCGACCTCAGACGCGTCGCCTGTGAGCATAATTACAAAAGATCAGCAAGATAACAGAAAAACCATACCATTTCAGATATGAATAGGTATTGCATACCTTGCTTCTCCTCCAGTTGTTTGTTGGCGCGGATGAGATCTTCATCGGCCCGCTCCAACCTCTGCTTTAGTTCGGATACTTCGGCGGCATGGGAGGTTACCGCTAGCATCGAAGCCTGTTTGTTCAAATAGACATATATGTTAGTCTCCTGCGAAAGCTATTCGATCCTCTGTCCGGCCTTTCTTCGCGAATGTCGGACAGAGTCTCAGGGGCTACTATCTATACACATGTGTTCCTTTTCTATAGCTAAATAATATTACATCACATACCTCAAAGCCTGTCAGGAGGCTAGTACAGGCCTCGTTCAACCCGCTTTTAGCGGACTGAACCCTTTCAACCACCGTACCCATAAGGATACGGTGTTCCTCCACAATGGAAGCGCTCTGAAGCGCTTCCACCAGAGTATCTAGCGCCTCCGGATTGACAGAGGACGCCGGTGGAGTTGGCGCACCCCCTTCTTTCAAAGGAGGCTGCTCACCTGATTCCGGAGCCGTATGGGTCTCCGGAATAATATTCGGTTGGGGGCCGAATTGGGCTTGGCCCCCGTCGCCAGTCTCCATGGGGGTCGGTTCCCCCATGTTTCCGGCAGCAGAAGTATCACCCTCTGGTGCCACCTTGACGACTTCTCGCACCTCTCCCTGACCCGGAAGGGTCCTTCGGGACAACACTTCGGTGTTGTCCGTAGCAGTGGGGGAGGAGGCCGGCGGAGGAGACTCACTCTCCATCATGTTCGGACCCAGCGAATTCCCAGAAGATAAGGATCGCTAGGGGAGGTCACGAGCCGGACTGTAGCACGCGATTCAATGTGTTAAAACCATAAGCTGAAAAGCCGGATATATATATAGTGCCCTTGAGTACTCACGATTCCGCCAGGGGCTTTGCCCTAGGACGCTGCTTGGGGATGACTTCGGTATCTGAATCCGAGTCATCCGTAAGGGATATTCTCCCCCTTTTGGACGCCTCCGCTTCTGGATCCGCGGAGGCTGCCCTCTTATTCTTCTTCCTCCCCTTAGGGGGAGAATTGTTCTCTTCCTCCTCCTCTTCGTCCTCGTCATGAGAGGAGGGAGCTTCCGTATCTTCAGACATAGCGTCCGACGTACCTTTATGGCGGAGGCCACCTTTGGCCTCCTTACCCTTCTTCTTGGCCTTCTTCTCCAGCGCCTGATACAGCGCTGGAACCAGCATCTTCGTTAACAGAGGGATGGCTGGGTCTTCAGGTAGCGGAGTCGGACAACGGATCCGCTCCGCCTTCTTCTTCCAGCCCTATGGAAAGAATGGAGCGCTCAGTATACTCCTTGGATTCACAAATCAAAGTTATCAGAAAACTTCCGGGAGTGGCCGAATGAGTACAGTCGAGGCCGAGGCCGTCGGTGGTCTCCGGCCACGACTTTTGGGCCTTAAAGAGCAGCTTCCACATGTCTTCGTGTGTCGTGCCGAAGAATCGCTGCAGGGTCCGAGGACTAGCTGGATCGAACTCCCACATATGGAGAGTCAGGTGTTGGCAGGGGAGAATCCGGCGGAAAAGTATTACCTGGATCACGTCGGCAAGACTGGTGTTCTTCTCTATCATGCTCTTGACGCGCTTCTGCAGCGTCATCACCTCGTCAGACGATGCCCAATCCAGGCCCTTGTTAATCCATGATGCAAGCCCCATTGGAGGCCCTGATCTGAACTCGGGAGTGGCGGCCCATGTGGCGTTGCAGGGTTCCGTGATATAGAACCACTCCTGTTGCCATCCCTTCACAGTCTCCACAAAAGTACCCTTGGGCCAGGTGACGTTGGGGAGCTTGCTCACCATGGCGCCGCCGCACTCCGCGTGTTGACCATCAACCACTTTCGGCTTCACATTGAAGACCTTGAGCCATAGGCCGAAGTGGGGGGGGAGATGCGGAGAAATGCCTCACACACGACGATGAACGCCGAAATGTTGAGGAAGGAATTCGGGGCTAGATCATGGAAATCTAGACCGTAGTAAACACATGAGACCGCGGGTGAAAGGATGGATGGGAAATCCTAATCCGCGAAGGAAATGGAGGATGAATACTACCCTCTCATTGGGCTCCGAAGTAGGGATGATTTGCTTTTTGGCCGGAAGCCGGTGGGCGATTTCCTTGGCCAGGTACCCTGCTTCCCGGAGTTCCTTGATGTTTCCCTCCGTAACGGAGGAAGCCATCCACTTGCCCTGCGCTCCGGATTCGGACATGGCTGGACTGCTTGTTGGCGGAGGGGATTGGAGCTTGGGCGCTGGAGCTCGAGAACGGATGGGCAGAGGAGGAAGAAGGCGTGGGGTAAAAAAGGTGGATCCTTATCCTCTTATAAAGGCAGTGAATATCAAGCGTCCCCCCGCTTGCCTTAAAACTCGCCTATTCCCAAGGGGTCGTGCGGATGGCACGATTGGATTACCCACACCCGTATTGATGAGAATCCCGCGATAAGGGGACACGTTCTCTGCTTTGACAAGACGTGTCAATAAAAACCGCGTCTCGAAATGCGAAGCGGGAGGTCGAAAACGATTCGAAATAATGAGGCAGCCGGACATCACGTCTTGCCAGTAAAACAGTCAGTAAAGGCATGTCATGTTTTTTGATTAAGTATTATGCCCTCGTGGCTGTGAGTGGCAACTGTTCGACAGAGCCGGATACAGTTCTTGTGTTCGGAAGACTATTTTGGAGTATTCGGAGGAGGAACCCGCCTTGCAATACCAAAGATAATCTGCGCGCCGGACACATCATCATTTAAGCCTGGTTCAGGGGCTACTGAGGGAGTCTTGGATTAGGGGGTCCCCGGGTGTCCGGGCTATGTGACGTGGGCCGGACTGATGGGCCGTGAAGACACAAGATAGAAGACTTTCCCCGTGTCCGGACGGGACTCTCCTTTGCGTGGATGGCAAGCTTGGTGTTCGGATATGAAGACCCCCCTCTCTGTAAACCGACTCTGTACAACCCTAGGCCCCTCCCGTGTGTATATAAACCGGAGGGTTTAGTCCGTGGAGGTAATCATAATCATACGGGCTAGACATCTAGGGTTTACCCATTACGATCTCGAGGTAGATCAACTCTTGTAACCCCTATATTCATCAAAGTCAATAATCAGGAAGTAGGGTATTACCTCCATTAAGAGGGCCCGAACCTCGGTAAACATCGTGTCCTTGTTTCCTGTTACCTTTGATCCTCGGACGCATAGTTCGGGACCCCCTACCCGAGATCTGCCGGTTTTGACACCGACACTTATCAGGCTGAAGCTTTTTCACATAAGCATCGCAACCCCAAACTTTATGAAACGACAGCTTAGGTTTCTTGCCAAACCATAGTTCAAACGGTGTCGTCTCAACGGATTTAGATGGTGCCCTATTTAACGTGAATGCAGTTGTCTCTAATGCATGACCCCAAAACGACAGTGGTAAATCGGTAAGAGACATCATAGATCGCACCATATCTAATAAAGTACAGTTACGATGTTCAGACACACCATTACGCTGTGGTGTTCCAGGTGGCGTGAGTTGTGAAACTATTCCACATTGTTTTAAATGAAGGCCAAACTCGTAACTCAAATATTCGCCTCCGCGATCAGATCGTAGAAACTTTATTTTCTTGTTACGATGATTCTTCACTTCACTCTGAAATTCTTTGAACTTTTCAAATTTTTCAGACTTGTGTTTCATTAAGTAGATATACCCATATCTGCTTAAATCATCTGTGAAGGTTTAGAAAATAACAATACCCGTCGCGAGCCTCAACACTCATCGTACCGCATACATCGGTATGTATTATTCCCAATAAGTCACTGGCTCGCTCCATTGTTCCGGAGAACGGAATCTTAGTCATCTTGCCCATGAGGCATGGTTTGGAAGCATCAAATGATTCATAATCAAGTGATTCCAAAAGTCCATCCACATGGAGTTTCTTCATGCGCTTTACACCAATATGACCTAAACGGCAGTGCCACAAATATGTTGCACTATCATTATCAACTTTGCATCTTTTGTCATCAATATTATGAATATGTGTATCATTATGATCGAGATTCAATAAGCCATTCACATTGGGTGTATGACCATAGAAGGTTTTATTCATGTAAATAGAACAACAATTATTCTGTGACTTAAATGAATAACCGTATTGCAATAAACATGATCAAATCATATTTATGCTCAACGCAAATACCAAATAACATTTATTTAGGTTCAACACTAATCCCGAAGGTATAGGGAGTGTGCGATGGTGATCTTATCAACCTTGGAATCACTTCCAACACACATCATCACCTTGCCCTTAACTAGTCTCTGTTCATTTTGCAACTCCTGTTTTGAGTTACTAATCCTAGCAACTGAACCGGTATCAAATACCCAGGGGTTAGTATGAACACTAGTAAAGTACACATCAATAACATGTATATCAAATATACCTTTGTTCACTTTGCCATCCTTCTTATCCGCCAAGTATCTAGGGCAGTTCCACTTCCAGTGACCATTTCCTTTGCAGTAGAAGCACTCAGTTTCAGGCTTGACTCTAGCTTTGGGCTTCTTCATGGGAGTGGCAACTTGCTTGCCATTCTTCTTGAAGTTCCCTTTCTTTCCCTTGCCCTTTTTCTTGAAACTAGTGGTCTTGTTAATCATAAACACTTGATGCTCTTTCTTGATTTCTACCTTCGCTAATTTCAGCATCGCGAAGAGCTCGGGATCATTTTCTTCATCCCTTGCAAATTATAGTTCATCACAAAGTTCTAGTAGCTTCGTGATAATGACTAGAGAATTCTGTCAATCACTATCTTATCTGGAAGATTAACTCCCACTTGATTCAAGCGATTGTAGTACCCAGACATTCTGAGTACATGCTCACTGTCTGAGCTATTCTCCTCCATCTTGTAGGCAAAGTACTTGTCAGAGGTCTCATACCTCTCGACACGGGCATGACTCTGAAATACCAATTTCAACTCTTGGAACATCTCATATGCTCCGTGGCGTTTCAAAACATTTTTGAAGTCCCGGTTCTAAGCCGTAAAGCATGGTGCACTAAACTATCAAGTAGTATCATACCGAGCTTGCAAAAGGTTCATAACGTCTGCATCTGCTCCTGCAACAGGTTCGTCACCTAGTGGTGCAACAAGGACATAATTCTTCTGTGCAGCAATGAGAATAATCCTCAGATCACGGACCCAGTCCGCATCATTGCTACTATCATCTTTCAACTTAGTTTTCTCTAGGAACATATCATAAAACGTGAGCTATTGATCTACGACATAGATATGCAAATACTATGAGGACTAAGTTCATGATAAATTAAGTTCAATTAATCATATTACTTAAGAACTCCCACTTAGATAGACATTCCTCAAGTCATCTAAGTGATAGGTGATCCAAATCAACTAAACCATGTCTGGTCATCACGTGAGATGGAGTAAACAATGGTGAACATATCGATGTTGATCATATCTACTATATGATTCACGTTCGACCTTTCGGTCTCCTGTGTTCCGAGGCCATGTCTGTACATGCCAGGCTCGTCAAGTTTAACCCGAGCATTCCGCATGTGCAAAACTGTCTTGCACCCATTGTATGTGAACGTAGAGTCTATCACACCCGATCATCACGTGGTGTCTCAAAACAAAGAACTGTAGCAACGGTGCGTACTCAGGGAGAACCCTTCTACCTTGAAATCTAGTTAAGGGGTCATGTTATAATGTTACCGCCGTACTAAGCAAAATAAGATGCATAAAAGATAAACATCACATGCAATCAAAATATGTGACATGATATGGCCATCATCATCTTGTGCCTCTGATCTCCATCTCCAAAGCACCGTCATGATCTCTATCGTCACCGGCTCGACACCTTGATCTCCATAAGAGCGTCGTGGTCGTCTCGCCAACTATTGCTTCTACAACTATCGCTAACGCATAGTGATAAAGTAAACAATTACATGGCGTTTGCATTTCATACAATTAAGCGACAACCATAAGGCTCCTGCCAGTTGCCGATAACTTTTACAAAACATGATCATCTCATACATTAACGTATATCATGTCTTGACCATATCACATCACAACATGCCCTGCAAAAACAAGTTAGACGTCCTCTACTTTGTTCTTGCAAGTTTTACGTGGCTGCTACGGGCTTCTAGTAAGAACCGTTCTTACCTACGCATCAAAACCACAACGGTGATTTACCAAGTTTGTTGTTTTAACCTTCAACAAGGACCGGCCGCAGTCAAATTCGATTGAACTAAAGTTGAAGAAACAGACACCCGCCAGCCACCTTTATGAAAAACTAGTTGCATGCCTGTCGGTGGAACCGGTCTCATGAACGTGGTCATGTAAGGTTGGTCCGGGCCGCTTCATCCAACAATACCGCCGAATCAAAGTAAGACATTGGTGGTAAGCAGTATGACGATCACCACCCACAACTCTTTGTGTTCTACTCGTGCATATCATCTACGCATAGACCTGAAGGAAATATGCCCTAGAGGCAATAATAAAGTTGTTATTTATATTTCCTTATATCATGATAAATGTTTATTATTCATGCTAGAATTGTATTAACCGGAAACTTAGTACATGTGTGAATACATAGACAAAACAGAGTGTCCCTAGTACTACTTGACTAGCTCGTTAATCAAAGATGGTTAAGTTTCCTGACCATAGACATGTGTTGTCATTTGATGAACGGGATCACATCATTAGAGAATGATGTTATGGACAAGGCCCATCTGTTAGCTTAGCATTATGATCGTTTAGTTTTATTGCTATTGCTTTCTTCATGACTTATACATATTCCTCTGACTATGAGATTATGCAACTCCCGAATACCGGAGGTGTTGGGGAACGTAGTAATTCAAAAAATTCCTACGATCACACAAGATCTATCTAGGAGAAGCATAGCAAAAAGCGGGGAGAGTGTGTCCATGCACTACAAAAAAAGACACATCCGTGACATTTTGGGCCGAACGAAATTTTTTTCTATCATACATATGACACTTCTATGACGATAATTGTGACAAAACCCGGTATCATCATAGATGTGGTGGGCTCCTACTTCTATGACAAAAATCATGACAGAAAATGGGCTTTTCGTCCAGGGCGGGCCGGAGACGCATCTGCATGACATTCTTTGGGCCGCCCATGACGGAAAAAACCGTGGTAGACGCGAGGGTGAGGAAAATTTCGGGGAGTTCCCGGTTACGGTGGGAGGTCGGGGGCCGAGCGATGCGCGTTTCTCTCGTACACGTACGCGCGTGTGTGCGAGGCGTTGGCTCTAACTGAACCCGAGCGAGGCGTTGGGCTCTAACTGAACCCGAGCGATTGCACTGCAGGCTACGCGTTACTGAACCCGAGCGATCGATCGATGGCTGTTAACTGAACCCGATCGAGCGATTCCTTCGCTCTTGCTGCTAACTGAAGCCGATCGATGCTGCCTTTGGGATGAACAGTGAGTGGTGGCGTTGCCTCTGGATGAACAGGACCCCGTGGTGTGGAGGGCTGGATGAACAGTAGACGGTGGAGGGGTGCCCGTGGAGGGGTGGTTGAACAGGACCCCGTGGTGTGGAGGGCTGGATGAACAGTAGACGGTGGAGGGGTGCCCGTGGAGGGGTGGTTGAACAGTAGCCGGTGGAGTAGCGCGCGGTGGAGGCTGGATGAACAGGAGCCCATGGAGGCTGGAGGAGGTCAACGGTGGAGATGAACAGTATCCCGTGGAGTCCCGTTTTGTGGTACGCCACACCCCTCCCGATGAACAGGACCCCCGTTTCGACCGTAGGAGTTCCGTTTCGTCCGTTTTGCGGTACGCCACACCCCTCCCGATCAACAGGACCCCCGTTTCGACCGTAGGAGGTCCGTTTCGTCCGTTTTGCGGTACGCCACACCCCTCCCGATCAACAGGACCCCCGTTTCGACCGTAGGAGGTCCGTTTCATCCGTTTTGCGGTACGCCAGACCCCTCCCGATGAACAGGATCCCGTTTCGAACGTGGCCAGTCGAACACAAGGCCGTTTCCTCCGTTCTGCGGTACGCCAGGCCTCGTTTCCATCGCCTGTTCCGTCCAAGCCCTCCCAATGAACCACACATTCTGTTCCGACCCAGCCGGTTGGCTCCCACGCGTTCCATTGCCTCCCGATGAACACGACGCATTCCATCGCCTCCCCATGAACATGACGCATTCCGTTGCCTCCCCATGAACACGACGACGACGCTGTTTCTCCGTTCCGACCCAGCCATGTCAACGAGCCCTCGTCGTACATATGCGCGAGTAGGCGTTCGAGACCCCGCCCGTATGTACACATACGTGGCCGTATTTTCTTTCTTGCACCCTGGCCGCTGTATGTACGTGTACATGCTACGTGCGCGCCTATACTACGACACGTGCACGCCTCTACATCCACAAGTATATATGTACGTACACGTTCGCGACCAGAATGACAACACTACGTACGCTTCGACCAGGTGGGTCCCGACTGTCAGGCACTTCCTTGCGTGCGAAGATGTAGCTAGTGGGTCCCAGCAGTCAGGGGGGCGAATCGTTTTGTTTTTTTTGCCCGGACGCACTTCCTTGCGTGCGAAGGTGTAGCTGGTGGGTCCCAGCAGTCAGGGGGAAACGTTTTTTTCAAAATACGGTGGCCCGTCCGGTGGGTCCCCGCTGTCAGGTGGAGGAATAATTATTTTGCGCGTAGTAAGGAGGCACTTCCTTGCTGCGGCCGTGGACCCAGCTGTCAGCGTTTCCACGCACAGTACTCTTTCGATGGAAGTCGGTCGTTGACCACATTGACCACGCCGCGCCGAGAGCACCACGGTGGTGGACGACGGCAAGGCCTAGGAAGGGGACGACACGGAGGCAGGGAAGACTCGGCAGTTGTTTCCCACGCGGAGGGGAGTACGACTGTACGAGGGTTTACTGGTTCGTCTGCCGTCGCCGGAGAATAACAGCAGGTGTGGGTGAGTGGAGGGATGGCTAGGCCAGCGATGGATGTACGGTGGGGCGGTGAGGCATGCGCGGCAGCACAGCCGGCCGCGGGGAGGAGGGAGCAGGCAATCCCGCCGGCGCTTGTTTGAGCGGCTGGAGCAGGAAGAGCAGAGATTGAAGAAGCACGACGGCCGTTGGATGGACATCCAACAGTCAGTGCTTGTGCGTCAACCTTTTTTTTAGGAAAGCCTCAAATCTGTGGAAAACAGCATACAACCCATCTGCCATTATTTCTAATAATTTACAGCCCATTTGCTAATTCTTAAGGGTTTTTTGGAGCCCATATTCTTTTTGTTAGCATTACAGCCCATATTGTGGCCACGGTTAAAAAATTATATGAAATTTTGCATATTTCGGTGCCGTCCGAACTATTTTTTAATCCCGAAATTTCGACTCACATTCAAACTGATTTTAAAAATAAATGTATATCAATATAAAATCCAACAAATTCTCCACGCATAAAAATTAATGTAATTTAAAATCTTGAAATGAAAAAAATATATTTGAAACTAATTGCCGGTTTGATGTGTTTTAAAAATGTACAGCCCATTTCTCATTATTGATGGGCCATTTTCTCGGCCAGCCGAATGAAAGCTCTCCTCGTCTTGAAAGATTTGCAGCCCAACAGGCCTGACAAAGCGACTTACTTGGCAAATCACAAAAAAACTGGTTTGTGGCCGTGGACCCAGCTGTCGGCCTCTCCACGTACAGTACTCTTCTGATGGAAGTCGTTCCTTGACCATGTTGACCACGCCGCGCGGAGAGCACCACGGCGGTGGACGACGGCGAGGCCTAGGAAGGGGACTACGCGGAGCCGGGGAAGACGCGGCAGTGGAAGCCCGCGCGGAGAGGAGTACGAGGGTTCACTGGTTCGGTTGCGGTGTGAGGCTGCCGTCGCCGCAGGGCCTGACCAGCGGTGGGAATAGTAGGGGGCGGTGAGGCCTCTGCGGCAGCACAGCCGGCCACGGGAGGCGGGAGCATGCGGCACGACCGGCGCTACTTTGGACGGCTGGAGCAAGAAGACCAGAGGTTGAAGAAGCACTACGGCCGTTGGATGGACATCGTACGGTCACTTGAGCGAGAATCATTCATATTGACTAAGTTGACAAAGCTCTTCGTCCCCGTCAACTTAGTAGGCCCACAAGTCAGCCTCCCACCAAGGTGGGTCCCAGCTAGCCGGGGGAGTATTCAATTTTTTGTGCGTAATAAGGAGGTAGTTCCGGTGGGTCCGAGCTGACAGCGGGGAGAACATTTTTTTCACGAAATACGGTGGCCCGTCCGGTGGGTCCCAGCAGTCAGGGGGAAATGATTTTTTCGCAAAATACTGGTGGCCCGTCCGGTGGGTCCCCGCTGTTAGGTGGAGGAATAATTATTTTCCGCGTAATAAGGAGGCACTTCCTTGCGGCTGCCGTGGACCCAGCTGTCAGCCTCTCCATGTACAGTACTCTTCCGATGGAAGTCGGTCGTTGACCACATTGACCACGCCGCGCCGAGAGCACCACAGCGGTGGACGACGGCGAGGCCTAGGAAGGGGACGACGCGGAGCCGAGCAAGACGCGACAGTGGATGCCCACGCGGAGAGGAGTACGAGCGTTCACTTGTTCGGCTGCGGTGTGAGGCTGCCGTCGCCGCAGAATAACAGGGGGTGTGGGTGAGTGGAGGGATGGCCTGACCAGTGGTGGGAGTAGTATGGGGGCGGTGAGGCCTCCGCGGTAGCACAGCCGGCCACGGGAGGCAGGAGCAGGCGGCACGACCGGCGCTGCTTTGGGCGGCTGGAGCAAGAAGACCAGAGGTTGAAGAAGCACTATGGCCGTTGGATGGACATCATACGGTCACTGGAGTATTGACTAAGTTGACAAAGCCCTCCGTCCCCGTCAACTTAGTAGGCCCACAAGTTAGCCCAACAATATGGTGGGTCCCAGCTAGCAGGGGGGTATTCATTTTTTTGGGCGTAATAAGGAGGCACTTCCTTGCGTGCGAAGATATAGCTGGTGGGTCCGAGCTGTCAGCGGGGGGAACATTTTTTTCGCGAAATACAGAGGCCCTTCCTGTGGGTCCTAGCTGTCAGGTGGAGGAATCATTATTTTGCGCGTAATAAGGAGGCATTTCCTTGCGTGCGGCCGTGGACCCAGCAGTCAGCCTCTCCACGTACAGTCCACTTCCGATGGATGTCGTTCATTGACCACGTTGACCAGGCCGCGCCGAGAGCACCAGGGCGGTGGACGACGGCGAGGCCTAGGAAGGGAACGACACGGAGCCAGGGAATACTCGGCAGTTGTTTCCCACGCGGAGGAGTACGAGGGTTTACTGGTTCGTCTGCCGTCGCCGGAGAATAACATCATGTGTGGGTGAGTAGAGGGATGGCTAGGCCAGCGATGGGAGTACGGTGGGGCCGTGAGGCTTGCGCGGCAGCATAGTGGGCTGCGGGAGGAGGGAGCAGGCAGTCCCGCCGGCGCTTGTTTGAGGGGCTGGAGCATGAAGAGCAGAGATTGAAGAAGCACGACAGCCGTTGGATGGACATCCAACAGTCACTGCTCTCGTGTGTTGACTAAGTTGACAGGGTGTTGCGTGTGCGTCAACCTTTTTTTTATGAAAGCATACGCGTAGCATACAACCCATCTGCCATTATTTCTAATAATGTACAACCCATTTGCTAATTCTTAAGAATTGTTTTCGAGCCCATCTTCTTTTTGTTAGCATTACACCCCATATTGTGGCCACGGTTAAAAAGTAAACGAAATTTTGCATATTTCGGTGCGGTCAACTGTTTTTAATCTAGAAATATCGATTCACATTCAAACTATTTTGAAAAATAATTTATATAAATATAAAATCCAAATAATTGTCCACGCATAAAAATCAATGGAATTTAAGATCTTGTAATGAAAAAAAATTGAAACTAATTCCCGGTTTGATGTGTTTTAAAAATGTACAGCCCATTTCTGGGTAAACCATATGAAACTATCCTCGTCTTGAAAGATTTGCAGCCCAGCAGGGCAGATAAAGCAAGTAGGCCTTGTTTGGGTATTTCTTTAAAAAAATAGAACTGGGCTAGCCATTTTCAGCAAGAAAAAACACAACTGGGCTCATGATGTGGTAAACATAAATAAAACCCTGGCTAGACGGGCCACAGCCCTCGCACAGCCCCGTTGTTACCCTGATCCGTCGCTAAAACTAGTATAAATAACAACTGCTTGTTCCTCAAAAAAAAACTGCGTGACTTGCTGGGTCCCTGGTGTCAGCCGCTCGTAGTGTAATTCTCTCGTTTATTGACTACGTTGACAATGGCATGAGCCCCAGATGTCCAACCATTAGGAGGAACCATATTTTTGGGCTTGTACTATAGAGGCACTTGCTTGCGTACCGCCATGACGCTGGTGGGTCCCTACTGTCATCCTCTCCACGTACAGTCATCTCCTTGTTCCTCTCGGTTGTTGACGATGTTGACAACGCAAGAGGGCGGCGCACCGCGCACGACGAGCGAACCAAGGCCGCAAGGCGGAGGACGACGGCGAGGCCTCGGGCGGAACGAACAGGAGCCGTTGAAGATGCGTCGGTCCAGTCACAGGCGGAGGGGAGTACGAGGGTTGACTGGTTCGGGCGCGGGTGCGTGTTGGGGCTGACATCGCCGGAGAATAACATGACGTGTGGGGGAATAGAGGGAGGGACTGGCCAACATTGGAGGGTACGTACGGTAGGGCATCGGAGGCGCAGCCAGCCATGGGAGGCGGGAGCAGGCGGAGCCGACGGGGTGGTTTGGTTTGGGCGGCTGGAGGAAGAAGAAGACAAGAGATAGAAGATACACGACAGATGTTGGATGTCAATCCAACGGCTGGTAGGCAGAATCTTTTGTTGACTGGCTAGTAAGTCGACACCACCTTGGATAGGCTATTTCCTCGCGGGTCTCAAATGTCAGAATCCAAATCTGTCACGGTCATGCAGCCTTTCCTATGAAAATTTACAGCCCATTTGATGTGCTAGTTCGAAATAAGTTTGTGGGTGCTGGTGGGGGCTAATCACTTGGCTTCTGTAATGCACAGTGAGCTCAAGCAGCCGGCGAGGGTGATGTTATTTCCCTTGGTTGGGATTTGTTACAATATTTCACTCTAAATTAAATGAATGGCAAGCCATTTGCCTTGTTTCAAAGAAAATATGACAGTCACAGCCGAGTTGAAAAGGGCAGGAACATCTAACTCCAGCTTACAAACTGTACAAAAGCACGAGGGTTAATTGTTCATCAGGTTTACAAAAAAACCAGATTGAAAAGGGCAACAACATCTAACTCCAACACTGTTTTCGGCAGTCACAGTCAAATAGATCGGTCAGGTCCATAGAATGAACATCCTGGGTTGTAAAATTTACTGGATTATGACCACAATATGTTGTAAATAGAAGCCCGGCACGTTCAGAAGCTCTTTTGCCCACCTGAAACTTATTTTTTTGCTCTTCGACATACCCATCCATCAAAACCATGCTGCTGATAAACTTAAGCCTGATGGACAATAGTAACCTCGTATTCAGCAGGAAGAATGTGACAAATCTTGTGTTTGCACGGTTGGCTACATATCGTTCTAGCGTTATTGTCTTCAATCGAATCTCATGAGAAGTGAGAAAATCCCGATGCTTATGAATCCACCGATTGGTTATAACTTTCTTACCCCGTCCTATTGCCTAAATAGACATGAAGATTGAAAACAGTTAAGGTCTAAAAGAAGAGTGTCGAAAGAGCAACAGCTGAACGGTTAATTTTAGTACACTATATGCGGGTTTCCAATGTGCGTGAAATTATCACCTTTATATACAACTTCTCCAGACATGGAAAGCATTGCAGCAAGCCAATAATCTTGTTCAGATCAAAACTATTCATTTGGATATATAAGATCTTGACAGAATCCAGCACCATTGATAGGCCATCCATGGAGAAACTCTTCATTGAGCATAGAACATAATATTAGTACAAAATGTGTACTCCAAGATGATATATAAATTATGCGTAGAAATTTAAAATGCAGCTTATGGTTACAAGTGTAGATGATAATATAAAGTACCTGAAGAACTGTGGAGCCAAACACCATATTGAAATGAGCACATAGATCATGTATTACGCCCAAGGTCTCCAGTTTAGGTGCAGAGAGGACGGTTATTTGCAACGGTGAATAACTAGAATCAAGGATCAACCTTTGAAGTGAAGGGGCATCTTTGGATGATGAGCTTCCTTCCGTCAAAAGAAATTCCAATTCTTACAAGGTTAGGCGACTTTATTTGGAGACAACCGATTCTAACTGTGAAAACAAGCACCAAGCACTCCAGCGCAAGGCAACTTGAGTGGCTGATGCTGTGCAATGAGGCCTCTAGTATACGAACCCGCACAAGTGAAAGTTTCTTGAGAAATGGGAGTCGAAGGTTTAGTACCAGATTGTCTGGTAGGTAGCACAACGCAAAGGTGGCGGTGTGGAGAGAGGACGAAAACCGCGAGATGGACATCGGTGCTGAGGGCACAAGTTCATGGCGTTCGGTATGTGGTATGTGATTTCCAGGGGAATAGTAGAACTCAAGCAGCTGTAGTTCTGTGAATTCAGGGGATTTCAGCCAGGCGTCCACCGTGCAGGGCATGGTATGCTTGCTCAGGTAGCATGACGGGATGCAGAGGCTTTGAACGGGGCCCTGGTGGGAGGAGATGATGGCTCTGGGGATTTCAAAATCATTAAAGAGAGATAGCTGACAACAGTCGAGATTAAGGGGCACGACGCGCCATAGAGGGTGCCACCGAATAGAGAGGACTTGGGTGCGGCAGCAATCCTTGGTGGGGAGAAGCGAGATGATCTCCCCAAGGACGGCGTCCGGGAGATCGCTGATGCGGTCCACCCGAGATTCTACGGGTTCCTGGGATCCAGTGGGGGCGGGGTCGCCGCTTCTCCCCGCGCTGCCGGGTGCGGGATCTACAACAGGCGTCGCCGCTGGCGGGAGCCTCATCTTCTTGGCGCTGGGGTCAGCCGACTCCATTTTCCTCGAGGGCGCCGCGTCACGCTCATGGATTTGAGCAGAGTAACGAATGACGAGTCTAGTTGTAGTATGAGCGAAGAAGAAGGGGAGCTGGGGGTTTTCTGTAGGAGTGAGGAAGAAGGGGAGCTGGGGTTTTCTGTAGGAGTGAGGTCAGGAATTTGGGGGTACGAGTGGAGCGAGCTGACGTGAGGTGGGTGGGAGCGAGGAGGAAGAAGAGCACCCAGGTTTTTGGGGGGGGGGCGGTGTGCTGGGTGTGGGTAGCGCCTCTCATTCAGTAAATATATGGGCTTTTGAATTGATTTTACTATTTACTAGTGTGGATGGGCTGTTTTGTCTTGGGTCCAGAGAAACAATTACTACTAGTACAGTGGAGACACTCTACAGCTACCCAGAAAAACAATTACTACTAGTACAGTGGAGACACTCTACCGCTTCTGGCTCCTCCTAGGTCATTGAAACGTCTCCCCCTACTGAATGCCGTTATACTTTTGTTTACCGACATGCGGGCCATGCAGCGCGCGGGCCCAAATGCCATCCACCAAATTAGAAGGCAGTATGCAGGCGGAGAGTCACCCCGGTCGTAGTGCGGCAGTAACGAGCCGTCGTATCACAAAACCCCACCTCCCCGCAGTCTAAGTTTGACGGACGAAGCAACCATCATTTCACTCTTTGCTGAATCCCCTTCTCCCTCACCATCTTCAAGAAAGGCAACACTCGCATCTGCCACTGTTCTTCTCTCCGAACGAAGGGAAGGTAAGCGGATCCGTGATGTTGGTATATTTTCGTTCAGAGAAAAAAAAGAACTTTTGCAAAGCAGTAACCGATCCTCACTCTCTTTTTTGTTTCATTGTCATTGCGATTGTGTTTTCCTTTCAGTGGTCTCCTAGTATTCGTCAGTTTCATGATGGACCAAGGAGAACCAGGCAAAGATCTGCCGATATTGGAGCAGACGCGGGAGGCTGATCCCCACGAGACAGAGAGCTCCAAGAAGATGGAGGCAACCACCGAGCCGACCCCAGATACGCTCACGGCCACTACTGAGATGGTCAACGCCCCGTTTGAGGTTACAGCCCCCGTGGCACTGCAGGAGCAGTTTTCCCCCTTCGAGGATGTGTCCCCCCCCCCCCCCCCCCCCCGCTGAGCTGCCCTGGGTGATTTCCTTCTTTGCCGATCTCGATTGTGGTTTTTCATCTAAGTATGTGGTGATTTTTTTAGAAAAGGAAGTATGTGGTGATTAATAATGCAAAAATTTATTAGCTTCGATGCCATGCTATACATAGTGGTTTAAATAACTTGTGTTTCTTATACTGAAAAGTAATTCAGACTTTGTTTCTGTTTAAATTAGAGCCCTGATGCAGACAAGGATTGTGTGGTTGTACATGTCACTCGCTATGAGGTGGACGACCTGAATATACGCACTGGGAAAACAGAGTTCTTAGGCTGTTGGATCCTGGAAGCCATTTGCGGTTATACCAATGAAGAGTTGTATTCCAGCCTCACTATTGTCAGGCGTGTTGTCCATGGTGTACTGAAGCACAAGAAGTTCAAAGCTACTCCTTCATTTGTGAGGCATACAATTCTTGTCAAGCTTACGCAGGAAGATGACGTGGCATGCCTCCACAAAGAAGTTTATCAGTGGCAAGGCCACAAGGTTGTCTTCATGAAGGTTCACAGGATTGAGCTGCTGCGGAACGTCCTCGATGATGTTCATGGCAAGGTCCGTCTTGTGTCCAGCCCAAATTAGATCGAGGCATGAAATAGTTGCCCCAGCTAGTGTTTAATGGTAGTTTGGATTGTGCCTAATTATCCGAACCTTGCCTGTTATCGACCCCTCTGGGGCTAGTACTCTGTTTGAATCCGTCTATGGGAACTGCTGCTACTTTTGTGTGCCCGTGAATCATGTGAGAACCATCATAATTGTTGCCGAAACAGATGCGTCCTCACTAGTTTTTTCATGAATATGGCATGGTAAGACATAAGTTGTCACGATTTATCATACGAGCAGTGTGTGTTTTGATGAAATAGAGCACTCGTTCGAGAACCATGCGCCGACGTATACATAAGTACTTGTAAACACTGTTGGTGCTACCCCACTTGTAAGCAGTTGTGCAAAACATGGCACATTGGCTCAACTCGCTTCAACACTAGGCTATCGACCAGCTAACAATCAACAATCTGCTGTCTGACATATAAGCAACTATGTATCTTGTTACAGTGGTTCATGCAGTTAATTGAGGCCACAATGTAATAAATTCCAAACGTTCACACGCTAGTCCAGCGCTCATGTGGAACACTCACATTAAACTCGTCTTCATAAAAAACTTGAAAATCATAAGTTAAGCAATTTTATACATCTCAATGATTCATAGAACATAACAAACATATACTAGTTCACAGCAAAAGACAAAGTTGTGAGAAGGTTTACAAATCAGGAAAAAACAAGCAAGGCTTCTCTGAGCAAAGGGCCTCCCGGCAGGCTTAAATTTCCTGGAGTTCACTCTGGTTTTTTCTTGTTGCCACCATCCAGGGTTAGGTTTTCTCATTCCAGAATAACCAATTATAATTGTGGTCTCAGCTGGAATGCTGAACTGAACCATGCAGTGTACTGACCTGCTGAAATGCTTGTGAATTCCACTAAATTTAAGCACCGCTATTTGCAGAAATAAGCAGACCACAATGCCTCTTGTCCGCGCACTTGTCCAAAAAACCGCCGTGCAGCCGTGCCAGCTAGTCCTCGGTCCATGGATGAACTGGTAGAAAGTGCATTCCGGACTAGGATGCAGTTGTTTTCGCTCGTCCCTGCACTGCAATCAGGAAGTAAAACATACGAATTAGCTTCTTTTAGATTGCGTTGGTCATTCTACCTTAGTTACTACCAATGTAGGGATACCTTGAAGACGGGAGGTTAGATGACGGCAACGAGGGATAGCCATCTCATTTTTGCGCAGTTGCACTAAAACTGAGGTGTGTGCTTTTGCTTGCGGGGATAGAAACGATACGGAGACAGACATCCCGAAACGATATGGAGATAGACATCCCTGTTTGCGCAAATACGAAATACGGTTATTTAAACAGTGACAGATATTACTACTTTCCCCTGTTTCCTCTTAGAACCAAGTCCTAGATTCATGCTACAGCTTTCCCACTTTCTTCCCTGTTTGAGCCAACGCTTTGAGTCGACTGTATGAACTAGCTTTACTTCTAATAATAGTAGAAGTCTAGGTGGCTTTGGAACAATGAACGGAAGTAGAAAAGGATCCACACGAAGGGAGCTGGGGCAGTAGAGCAAGGTAGGTTTCGAAGGAATATATACCTGAGGGTCCTCGGCATGTGGCAAAGACGGCGTCGGGAGGCCGCATCTTGGCCACAATACCGCAGGGAGGAAGAAGGGGTCGGAGGCCCTCCCGAGCCGGCGCTATCTCGGAGAGAACGGCACGGCCGCCGATCGGGACGCGCGGGCAGCCGTTGGTCTCCTCCCTCGCCGCCGATGACAGCGTGAACGATGCACCTACACCCCTGCCCCGGTCGAGGTTGTCCGGCCGGATTTGTGACCAGCCGTGAGCTGAGAGAGAGTGTGGCCACCTATGTGTTGCTTAGATCTGGAGAGCATGAGAGAGTGAACGAGAGGAACCCTAGTAAAGCAAGCGCTAAGGCTCCTGCTTTTATATATAGTGGAGTGATTTTGTTGTACCAGCTTCAAAAAAAATGCGCTCCTACATGTACCCGCGAGTGGGTGTGAGAGAACTAGTGCGTGCGTGCACCGCTTCTCTTCGTGAAAGTACAATATACTATGCCCAAAGAACGTTCGCCGCAAGAGTAATAGTATAAGTGTGTGACGTGTGAACTAAAATAAAATGTGCGCGCCGTCTTTTGTTTTTTAGAAGTTCTGAGGGTAGGGTGTGAAGAGCACATATGTGCGTGATGTCTACCTACAGATAGACGGTGGGTGCGACGTGCGAGTCTGCAAGAGGACTCAGGAGAGTCGTGACTCGTGAGGGTGCGTGTGCGTGAGAGAGAGGGGGCACGTATCAATGCAATGCATGTGTCCGTAAATCATTATCCGACAAATGTTCGCCACAAGCCTTGTCCTAACGAACGCCATAAGAACCGTTAGATCAGCATCCGACAGTGTCAGTTTTGCCATGATATTTAACAGAACAGCCACTCCTCCTACACACAAATCTTCCACGTGAGTGTTAGCAACTGTCGTATGCTCCCTCCGTTCCGAAATGCAGTGCATATAGCTTTATCGAAAATTCGAACCTCGCAAACTTTTACCGAGTTTTCGTGTACCAAATTGCACATGTAGAATACCATGTATATATCATTTCATTCATCTTCGAGAGGTAACTATAAAGATGGGTGAGGAGTCTACAAAGAAAGACCATCGTATCACCCGCAGCAATTTCAAGCATCCTTTAGTGTCGAGAAATATCATAGGAACTCTATATGATATGATTTTTATAGGATTTTTTCCTTTAGAGCCAATTGGTTCCTAGGAATAGATTCATATACTCCACATTTCAAAGGAAATAAACATGATATCATTTCTATAGCTTTAGAGCCACTTGGTTCATATGAATGGATTCCTATACTCCCTTAATTTCAAAGGAAAATAAACATTAGCGTATATTCAATAGAAAAGTTCCTATGATATGAACCAAATTACATCTCTTTTCTAATCCCTCCTCATAGGAATTGAGATACATGTCATCTCTAGATTCAATAGAAAAGTTCCTATGATGTGAACCAAATGACATCTCTTTTCCGATCCCTACTGATAGGAATTGAGATGCTCCATGTCATCTCTTTCCGTACAACTTCCATGTATACATCTTCTATTCCTAAATAGATAGTACAACCCACTAGTAGCTTTTTTCCAAAACATGCAACTATGGCACAAGAACTATATAGTGTGCCAATAACTTTGAAAGATGGTCGCTGGATGAAGCTAACCCGACAGTGCAGAGATAGGCAAATCCGAGCACTACTGGCCATTGGATATCATCAACATTCCACCAGATCTGCCACATGTACTTTAGAAGACTCCATGGTTGAACTTAAGCATAATGCACAAACCTCAAAACACAAGCACTTCTCCTTTGTTCTAGAATCTTCTGTATCATAATTGATTATTTTTTTCTAAATGAATTGCCATTATTTGTTTTTTACTTTATGATTTACAATGCACAACCCCATGAATCTTAACATTTTTATAAAACTAATTGATTTTGAATGACATGAACTATAAGAACTAAACGGACATCTACATCATGCATATATGACTCAAAGCTTTACATGCTATAGTGTGTATTTATTCATAATTTGGTTTCGAAATCTCATGCGTTCAATACATGTGTACCTTACTAGTTTTGAGTAGAGTAGCAAATTTCATGCGGCCCCGGGTATATCAAAATGCAGGGCCCATGCATCATTGCCTTTCGGTCGAACCTACGTCCATAATTTTTTGTACGTACTATATCTCCACTGGTCCCCGAACCCAAAATGCTGCCTCGTTCCCGTAAAACCAAGCGGCCCACACATATTTAAGGCGTCGACTCGAACCCGTTTACTACGACGTGGCCCCGCACGCCGTAGTACTCCTACAAACCCTACCGCCGCACTCATCATCGGTTTTCTTCAAGAGGACGAGGGAGAAGCCGATTTGTAGTGGAGGCGCTTTCAAAAAAAAGGATCTGTAGTGGAGACCCCTACCCTAGGGTGCCCTAGGTAGCTGCCGCACGCATCATTGTTTTCTCTTTTCTTTATGCTCTTGCGCCCTAGAGTGAAATGATGGTTGCTTCGTCCGTCCAGCTTAATGCGGGAAAGGTGGGGCTTTGTGATTTGACCCCTCATCGCTCATTTTCTACTACTGCGGCGCTACGACCGGGGTGCCTCCAATTCCAACCGCTGCTCCGAACTGTAATTTGGTGCATCGCACATGGAACAAGACGGTGGATGAGCCACATGTCGGCCAAAGGGGTCCTGTTAAATGTGTCGCCATTTTGTGTGCGGACTGACCCTGCTTGAGTTGCTACGCCAACATGACAGGAGCAGCCTACCACTTGGTTTTGCTCCTTGGTGAATCCCGACTATATTGATCTAAAAAGATACGTGCTGAACTACCCTCTCCATCTCAGTTTTTTTTATTTTTAGGCGTCTCAGTTTATAGGGCCTGCATGTAGTTCTAGGTCATCCATTTGAATAACTAAATATGAGTTACTATGTCACAAAAAGTATATCATTGGATTCTTAAGCGGATGTAGTTGTATTTAAAAGTCGAGGGCGGGGCTTTTCCTGCGCGGTAGGCGGGGCAGTTCCGCCTAGTCGGTTCGACAAAGACGCGAGAAGACGAGGGAGTAGGCTGCTGCAAACGTAGGGCTGTGTGATTTGACAGCGAGTTACTGCTGGACAGGTGGGGCCCCGTGATTTGACTTGCCATTATCATTTTAACTGCGGCGCTACGACCGGCGTGAGTCTCCCGATTCCAGACCACCTCCATACAGGTGCCTCTCCCAATGCTCCACCATGTAGTAGAGGCTGGCTCTTGCATGAGAGCCCACTTCTCCACTTTTTCCTTGCCTCTCTTTCCTCCACATATGCAAAAATGCCAATGTAAAGCGCACTATTCTACTTACTTTTACTTGCTCCTACAGGTGCTTAAGCTTGCCACATAGGCATAAAGTCTGATGTGGCAAGTTAATCAAGAAGAGAGAGACTAGTTTGGTGACCCAAGGAAGAAATGGTGCTAAGCGCGTGTACCTAGGTGAAAAGACAATTTTGAGTCTATAGCTAATTAAATGAAGCAAACTTAGCAACACCATTTCATTGGAAGAGGTCACTCCTTGGCAAATGCAATAAATACTAGTACTCCCTGTGTCCCATAATATAAGAACGTTTTTGGCACTACACTAGTGTCAAAAACGTTCTTATATTATGGGACGGAGGGAGTACGAAGAAAGAGATAGAGAGGAGTAAAAAAAATACACTTATAGCCAACCTTATAGCCAACCTTGTTGTAGTATGAGTGACTAAGTGATGACTATGTATGACATGCCAACATCAGATAGCCTAACGCACCGTGTTAAATCTCCAAGGGCGCGAGCGACGCGACGGTCGTGGTAGGCGCGACCATGATACGGGCTGCTGGTAGCCCTTGGATCTGAGATCAAACGGTCGCATGCTAAGTTGCTGAAAATTTGCAGAATAACCCTCCAGGATAGGATATTCACCCATAGGTCCAAAATCACGCCATGCAACTGTTCGATCTCAGATCCAAGGGCTCTCAGAAGCCCGTATCATGGGAGAATGGAAAGCCACTACCCTGCCATTCGCACGCTGGCAGTTCGCTCCTACTCGTCCCCGCATGTCCTTCAATACTATGGCAGTTCGCTCCTAGTCGTCCCGTCCATTCACATTACGGCAGTTCCACTAATCCTAACCCTCCTCCCAAATCCATGGCATCCCAAATCTCCACGATCGGCGGTGAGTACAAGGTTAGAACCATCACCGACGATGAGTTCGACGTCATCTACACCCGTTCTTCCACGACGGTGAAAGGATGCCTTTCTCGCTTCAGACGCATGTTCGAAAACTCAGATGATGAGTGGGTCGCTGGGCTAGATGTTGAGTACACCACAGTCCTAGGACGAGAGAAGGATCTAAAGGACGACGAGAGGAAGAAGCCCGCCGTGATCCAGGTTTGCGTACATAACGTTTGCTTCGTCTACCACATATGCCATGCCGACGTTGAGTGCCAAGATTTTAAGAACTTCCTCAAGGACAAAACAGTGAAATTTGTTACTGTAGACTTTAAGAACGACAAAGAAGTCCTGGGTCGGATAGGCCTCCTTGTAGGCAACCCCTTCGACCTCTAGAAGAATCGGCTAGTGCCCTCTCGTCAGCCTTCAATGCTGACCCTGGCAGGAGCCATGGTTCATCCTTCGTACCGTAAACTGGAGAAACCTCATTACACGTTTCATCATCATGCATGGCAGCGGAATGTACTAGATATAGACCAGATCCACTACGCTGCAATGGATGGCTACCTTTGTTTCAATATCTACAAGGGTTGGATGAAGAGTAACAGCCAAGTGTGCGGTTCAAGCAAAGAAGTATCGGCCAAGAGGAAGAGGGACAAGGACGAAGTCGAGGACGTGGACGAGGACTCCGAGTAAGGTGGCAGTGTTGTTGCTCATGGTGGTTCTAAACTTCTAATGCAGTGTCTACCGGATTAGTTGCATAGTTTAATTTCAGGTGTGCTTAGTTTAATTTGAGGGGTGTGTTGTGCTGAGCCCCCAGCAGAACTATGTTATGTTTCTTCTCGTTACATTAACTCTTCAGTATGTACATACTACTAGTATTTCTTTAATAGAATTTAGCACCCCAATTAAGCACGTACTAGCTTTTTTAATAGTACTATATGCATAATTTGGCGACGAGCGCTCTCTATATGTAACCTTTTTTTAATTTCAATTTTTGCTCCATGGCGCAATCCATCGATAGTACTATTGTACAAAAGTATACATTTTTTAAAAGGCTAGAGTACTGTTCATCACATATATAGCCAGTTAAATTCTCAACCTAGAATGACGTCCATGCCATGTAGTAAACCGATACGGAGGAAGTATAGTAAAAATGAGGTGATTTTACCGAGCGATCGGCGGGGGAGCATGGCCTGTCATGCGGTCCCACGTGTCATGATGTACCAAGGCGATGCGCGTGTCCCTCGAAGCAATACTACGTGGTTTGAGATGATGGCGAACCGAAGTGTGAAATAATGGTTGCTTCGTCCGTCTGGGAAGGTGCGGCATTGTGATTTGACGTCTCATTGCTCATTACTACTACTGGGCCGGTACAAGTGGGGTGCGTCCCCCTGCTGTTCTGCACTGTTATTTGGTGCTTGACACGTCGACCCGGTTGCTATATGTCCCACATGTCGGCGACAGGAAGTACAGAATTCATGAAAGGGAGCGTCGACGGAGGAGTATACTACAGAATTCATGAAAGGGAGCGACTTAGTTTTGGAAAAATCTGTTTTTACGGAGTACGTACCCACTAGGGTTTATAGGGCTCATCTAAAAAACATTCATTTTTCCGTTCGATAAGTCTCAATTCTACTATACTAGTAGTAGTACCATTACATGTTGGATTTCGAGGTGCGTTAGATCACCCGACGCAAGCAGTGTCAAGAGGAAACTAACCAATGCATGTACAAGTTCATGGAAATTTAGTGGTCATTCATGCATTTGTTCTAATTAATGCCTCGGTAAACATAACTTCTTGAGAAAAATGAGCGTACTAATTACTTGTGCAAACTACGAAATTAATTCGACCACTCACCGTCTACCTTGGTTGGAAAGATTTTGAAATTGAGCCATAAACTGGAAAGGAGGGAGTAGTAACTTTTGTCTCGATTACTATTTGTGGCCTTGTATAGATGCAAAATGTATTTTTTGATAGTGGCCTTGTATAAGTAAATGGAGGGGGTACTAACCAAAGTACGTAGTAGGGACGAGGAGTAAACGGAGGGAGTAGTAAAATTTTCTCCTCGTGCTGCGAGCCACCACGCGCGTGGGCGAGGGAGCGGGCATAAAGGCGTACAGTAGTAGTAGTAGTACTACTACTACTACTCGTAAGCAAGCTTCACCTCATCATGTGAGCCACCGCGCCCGTGGGCGGGGGAGACGGCGTACTAAGCAAGCTTCTCCTCGTTCTGCGAGTTGACGGGACACATCAAAAGTACTCCAGTGTATAGAGCCTTGCCTCTAAGGTAGGCCCCACATGGTTTGCCTCTTTTTTTAATTTAACATCGCAATTTGTTTGTTCACCCGTGGTAGACGATCCTCCCTCCACCAAGTGGACAACCAGTACACGTGCCAAATTACCACGTGGGCTGCCTTTTTTGTACAGAAATGAGCTCCACCGTGTACCCGCGCGGGTGTGGTTGGGAAAGAGACGGGAGTATGTGCGCCGTGCGTGCACCTCTTCTCTTCGTGCACGTCCCCCACCTACGTGGGTGTGTGTGAGAGAGAGACAAACCTAGACATAATGCGCCGTCCATCCCCATGCCTCCGCCCAGTCCGACCACCAGTCACCACCACGCCCCACTCCTCCTCACCTTATCTCTCATCTTTCTCCCTCCATTTTTATATACAAGGGGCCACTATCAAAATTACAATTTGCAGATATACAAGGCCACTAACACTAATCGATGCAATATTAATGGTGTTTGCCTCGTGGTACTAGCAAAGGAGGACATTAATTATCCCTTGCATGCATGCGGGAGTTTGTAAAAAAATGCATCTTATGTTCCGTGCAATGCACGGGCATCTTGCTAGTCCATGAAAACAACACATGGCAAAATTCCACGGCGAACGAGGGATTTGAATCGACAAGATATTCGTTGCTAAGAATGGATCCTTTCTAGAGAAGGAGTTTCTCTCGAAAGAAGTGAGTGGGAGGAAATTAGAACTTGATGAGGTAACTGTACCTGCTCCCTTATTGGAAAGTAGATCATCACAGAAATCAGTTTCTGCGACACCTACACCAATTAGTGAGGAAGTTAATGATAATGATCATGAAACTTCAGATCAAGTTATTACTGAACCTCGTAGGTCAACTAGATCAAGATCCGCACCAGAGTGGTACGGTAATCCTGTTCTGGAGGTTATGTTACTAGACCATGATGAACCTACGAACTATGAAGAAGCGATGGTGAGCCCAGATTCCGCAAAATGGCTTGAAGCCATGAAATCCGAGATGGGATCCATGTATGAGAACAAAGTATGGACTTTGGTTGACTTGCCCGATGGTCGGCAAGCCATTGAAAATAAATGGATCTTCAAGAAGAAGACTGACGCTGATGGTAATGTTACTGTCTATAAAGCTCAACTTGTTGCGAAAGGTTTTCGGCAAGTTCAAGGGATTGACTATGATGAGACCTTCTCACCCGTAGCGATGCTTAAGTCTGTCTGAATCATGTTAGCAATTGCCGCATTTTATGATTATGAAATTTGGCAAATGGATGTCAAAACTGCATTCCTGAATGGTTTTCTGGAAGAAGAGTTGTATATGATGCAACCGGAAGGTTTTGTCGATCCAAAGGGAGCTAACAAAGTGTGCAAGCTCCAGCGATCCATTTATGGACTGGTGCAAGCCTCTCGGAGTTGGAATAAACGCTTTGATAGTGTGATCAAAGCATTTGGTTTTATACAGACTTTTGGAGAAGCCTGTATTTACAAGAAAGTGAGTGGGAGCTCAGTAGCATTTCTGATATTTTATGTGGATGACATATTGCTGATTGGAAATGATATAGAATTTCTGGATAGCATCAAGGGATACTTGAATAAGAGTTTTTCAATGAAAGACCTCGGTGAAGCTGCATATATATTAGGCATTAAGATCTATAGAGATAGATCAAGACGCTTAATTGGACTTTCACAAAGCACATACCTTGACAAAGTTTTGAAGAAGTTCAAAATGGATCAAGCAAAGAAAGGGTTCTTGCCTATACTACAAGGTGTGAGATTGAGTAAGACTCAATGCCCGACCACTGCAGAAGATAGAGAGAAGATGAAAGATGTTTCCTATGCTTCAGCCATAGGCTCTATCATGTATGCAATGCTGTGTACCAGACCTGATGTGTGCCTTGCTATAAGTTTAGCAGGCAGGTACCAAAGTAATCCAGGAGTGGATCACTGGATAGCGGTCAAGAACATCCTGAAATACCTAAAAAGGACTAAGGATATGTTTCTCATTTATGGAGGTGACAAAGAGCTCATCGTAAGTGGTTACGTTGATGCAAGCTTTGACACTGATCCGGACGATTCTAAATCGCAAACCGGATACGTATTTACATTGAACGGTGGAGCTGTCAGTTGGTGCAGTTCTAAGCAAAGTGTCGTGGCGGGATCTACGTGTGAAGCGGAGTACATAGCTGCTTCGGAAGCAGCAAATGAAGGAGTCTGGATGAAGGAGTTCATATCCGATCTAGGTGTCTTACCTAGTGCATCGGGACCAATGAAAATATTTTGCGACAATACTGGTGCAATTGCCTTAGCAAAGGAATCCAGATTTCACAAGAGAACCAAGCACATCAAAAGACGCTTCAATTCCATCCGGGATTTAGTCCAGGTGGGAGACATAGAAATTTGCAAGATGCATACGGATCTGAATGTTGCAGACCCATTGATTAAGCCTCTTCCACGAGCAAAACATGATCAGCACCAAGACTCCATGGGTGTTAGAATCATTACTGTGTAATCTAGATTATTGACTCTAGTGCAAGTGGGAGACTGAAGGAAATATGCCCTAGAGGCAATAATAAAGTATTATTTATTTCCTTATATCATGATAAATGTTTATTATTCATGCTAGAATTGTATTAACCGGAAACATAATACATGTGTGAATACATAGACAAACAGTGTGTCACTAGTATGCCTCTACTTGACTAGCTCGTTAATCAAAGATGGTTATGTTTCCTAGCCATAGACATGAGTTGTCAATTGATTAATGGGATCACCTCATTAGGAGAATGACGTGATTGACTTGACCCATTCTGTTAGCTTAGCACCCGATCGTTTAGTATGTTGCTATTGCTTTCTTCATGACTTATACATGTTCCTATGACTATGAGATTATGCAACTCCCGTTTACCGGAGGAACACTTTGTGTGCTACCAAACGTCACAACGTAAATGGGTGACTATAAAGGTTCTCTATAGGTGTCTCCAAAGGTACTTGTTGGGTTGGCGTATTTCGAGATTAGGATTTGTCACTCCGATTGTCGGAGAGTCATCTCTGGGCCCACTCGGTAATGCACATCACTATAAGCCTTGCAAGCATTGTGACTAATGAGTTAGTTGCGGGATGATGTATTACGGAACGAGTAAAGAGACTTGCCGGTAACGAGATTGAACTAGGTATCGAGATACCGACGATCGAATCTCGGGCAAGTAACATACCGATGACAAAGGGAACAACATATGTTGTTATGCGGTCTGACCGATAAAATCTTCGTAGAATATGTAGGAACCAACATGAGCATCCAGGTTCCGCTATTGGTTATTGACCGGAGAGGTATCTCGGTCATGTCTACATAGTTCTCGAACCCGTAGGGTCCGCACGCTTAACGTTACGATGACAGTTATATTATGAGTTTATATGTTTTGATGTACCGAAGGTTGTTCGGAGTCCCGGATGTGATCACGGACATGACGAGGAGTCTCAAAATGGTCGAGACATATTGATATATTGGACGACTATATTCGGACACCGGAAGTGTTCCGGAGAAGTTTCGGAGAAAACCGGAGTGCCGGAGGGGTTACCGGAACCCCCCGGGGAAGTATTGGGCCTTAGTGGGCCTGAGGGGAGAGAGAGGGCAGCAGCCAGGAGGTGGCGCGCCCCCTCCCATGAGGAGTCCGAATTGGAGTAGGGGAGGGGGGCGCAGCCCCTCTTTCCCTCTCCCTCTCTTTCCTTCCCCCCCTCTCTTCCTAGTTGGACTAGGAAAGGGGAGTCCTACTCCTACTAGGAGGAGGACTCCCCCCCTCTCCTTGGCGCGCCCCAAGGGCAGCCGGCCTCTCCCCTTGCTCCTTTATATACGGGGGCAGGGGGCACCTCTAGACACACAATTGATATACGATATTTTAGCCGTGTGCGGTGCCCCCCTCCACCATATTACACCTCGATAATATCGTTGCGGAGCTTAGGCAAAGCCCTGCATCAGTAGAACATCATCATCGTCACCATGCCGTCGTGCTGACGAAACTCTCCCTCAACACTCGGCTGGATCGGAGTTCGAGGGACGTCATCGAGCTGAATGTGTGCTGAACTCGGAGGTGCCGTGCGTTCGGTACTTGATCGGCCGGATCATGAAGACGTACGACTACATCAACCGCGTTGTGATAACGCTTCCGCTTTTGGTCTACGAGGGTACGTGGACAACACTCTCCCCTCTCGTTGCTATGCATCACCATGATCTTGCGTGTGCGTAGGAATTTTTTTGAAATTACTACGTTCCCCAACAGTGGCATCCGAGCCTGGTTTTATTAGTTGATGCTATGCACGAGGAGAACACAAGTGAGTTGTGGGCGATATAAGTCATACTGCTTACCAGCATGTCATACTTTGGTTCAGCAGTATTGTGAGATGAAGCGGCCCGGACCGACATTACGCGTACGCTTACGCAAGACTGGTTTCACCGTTGCGAGCACTCGTTGCTTAAAGGTGACTGGCGGGTGTCTGTCTCTCTCACTTTAGTTGAACCGAGTGTGGCTACGCCCGGTCCTTGCGAAGGTTAAAACAGCACCAACTTGACAAACTATCGTTGTGGTTTTGATGCGTAGGTAAGAACGGTTCTTGCTAAGCCCGTAGCAGCGACGTAAAACTTGCAACAACAAAGTAGAGGACGTCTAACTTGTTTTTGCAGGGCATGTTGTGATGTGATATGGTCAAGACATGATGCTATATTTTATTGTATGAGATGATCATGTTTTGTAACCGAGTTATCGGCAACTGGCAGGAGCCATATGGTTGTCGCTTTATTGTATGAAATGCAATCGCCATGTAATTGTTTTACTTTATCACTAAGCGGTAGCGATAGTCGTAAAAGCAATAGTTGGCGAGACGACAACGATGCTACGATGGAGATCAAGGTGTCGCGCCGGTGACAACACTCTCCCCTCTCGTTCCTATGCATCACCATGATCTTGCGTGTGTGTAGGAATTTTTTTGAAATTACTACGTTCCCCAACATGCGGCATGGAGGCGTGTTCAGCCGGGCGTGCCGCGAGTGGCGCCCTCGACTCTGACCTAGGACACCGTGCCGTTCTTCCACTGACGTGTGGGCTCTTTGGGTGCATGGCCTGCATGTCAGTGACCCAACGCAGGCAGCGCACAGCAGAGGAACCTTTGGTGGGACAGGGCGGTCAGAAGCGGGCATTTTATAAACCGATGATTGTTCATTGAGTGTGACGTCATCTTTTTCATGTAGACAAGCCTACTATGTTGATAGCCCGTTCGATACGTTGTGATTCATAAAGACCGCTGCAAACATCAATGTTCTGCTTATCACAGATAAGATTGATTAATACCCGTAACAATCCATGTCCTTAACAAAGGGTGCATGCACGTATAGGTTGAGCGTGTGTCTTGCGTCGTGTGCTGTGTGCATGCAGGCGTGCGAGTGTTGCGTGCGTGCAAGGGTACATTTCAGTGTTGCATGCATGGGTGCGTACGTGCGTGTGTTCGTGAGTGCATGTGTACGTGTCAGTGTTGCACGCCAGCATGCGTGCGTGTGTACGTGTCAGTGTTGAACGCCTACATGTGTGCGTGTCTTGCGTGCGTGCATGTGTACGTGCGGGGTGAGGCTACACGTCTGTCGACTGACTTTTTCATCTCTGGTCATTAGATTTTCCAGCCGTTGGATACGAAATCAAGGGCCTCCAGTTTATCATCAAACTCCACCCCCCCTGAGCCGCCAACCACCACCGGCCGAACCGCCAGCCCCCGCCGCCCGCGGCCGGCCCGCCCTCCCCGAAACCACTCCCCACCGCTGGTCCGCCGCCGCACCGGCCATCCGTCTAGCCCCCCCCCCCCCCCCGCCGAGCTTTTTCTCCGGGGATCCCCACCCCACCGCCCAATGAACGCCCCCCAACCGCCGGTGACTGCCAACCAGAGGTCTCACGACTTCGAATACCCACCGACCACTAATTTATTACCATTTCTGTCCTTCATATACGCGCTGACGGGTGGGCCCTATGGTAATGTGCGCTGCTGAATGTGGACCGTTTGACTGGTCAATTGATCGTGTTATCAACAAATTACGGAGCTGTATGGTGAGCCAATGACCGTATGATCACCCTAAAATGTACTCCTATTTTATTAACACAGCATAGACTCAAACTACCATTTCTTTCTTCCATATACGGGCTGACAGGTGGGCCCCATGGTTACGCGCCCCGATGGTGCAACACTAGTTGTGCCGCGTGGAACGTTTGACTGGTCAATTGATTGTGTCATCAACAAAATACGGAGTTGTACGGGTGAGCCAATGACCTTATAATCATGATATGTATTTGTTTAACACGGTACAGACGCAAGGGCTCATATATACGCGCAAGCACTCACCGCTATAAGCGCACACACGCGAACCCTACCCCTATGAGCACCTTCGAGAGAGTGGGCCAGCATATATGATCTTGAGTTTTGACGAAGTCACCATAGGTGCCTCGTAGTCGAGTGGAACGTCTCCTCCCACTGAACGTACATCGCCGGAAAATACTGAAATTAACACAAGATAAATGCGAGCACCAGGACTTTAACCTTGGTGGGCTCGAGAAACCACTGTCCTCTAACCATCCAACCACATGTTGGTTAGCACGACAAAATGTATGTGGTGACCGTGATGAGCTTATTCTGAAGTCCAGTGACCATATCGTGCTTTCGCTTCAAATACAATGACCGTAAGTGTCGTCAACAAAATACGGAGCACGCATCAAATGCAAAGTCCGTCAGTGTCATCAACAAAATATGGAGACGTATCGTGAGCTAGATACCGTTGTACTATTGTATATGCTTATTTTCTTAGTGACCGATTGCGTGTGTGGTGTGGTTGGCACATCATTTCTAGTTGTGGTGGGTCAACATGAAGACTCATGGGTCGGTTCCATCCTGCGCCACATATAGGTTGGACCGAGACGTGTTATACGAAGACCCATGTGGAGGACTCGGCGTACAACACGAAGCTACCAGAGTCGCGGAGGACTCTATCCCCACTGGTGTAAGCCGACTATATATGATTTGTAACCCTAGGCCCTTAGTATGTTATACAAGCTTGGGGGCTAGTTCGTCGATAGTATACACACACACACAATGCCTGGTATTCACGTGTACTTTGTACACACCCCTATCACTAATATACAGTACCAAGAGTAGGCTCTTTCTTCAACTGCAAGGGTCCGATTCGAACTAGGGTAAAACTGTGCCTCGTATTACCATCCAGCCTAACAGCCAGGGATATCCTACCGAATGATATGATGAAATCATATCTGCCAACTACTAAGAGAGAGGTGTGTCGGGGGGCAATGTGTGCGAGAGAGGCCTAAAGATAATGTGCGTGCGGGAGACACGTAGGCACATATATGTGCATATAGAGGGCTAGTAGAAACCGTGCATGTGTATATATGCATGTGAGAGAAATAGTGTTTTCCAACTGAGATTAGTGAAAAGAGTGGTACATAGTAGTCAGAAAGAGAGAGAGAGAAACAGAGAGAGCATGTGCGTGAGACACCCCGACACCCTGAGAGAGATTGTGAGCATGTGTGAAAGAGAAATGCCGATGCATATAAAGTGTGTGCACTTATGCGTTAGATAGAGAGAGATATAATGCGTTTGTGAGAACGGGGCGAGGCATAGTGCATCTACGTGTAAAAGGCGGTTCTACGCATTAAATTAAAATATAAATGGCATTATTATTTTAGGATGAGATCATGAATTTTGCAAATTGCGTATGGACGAAAATCGGTCTATCAGACACCCATACTCTATTGAATTCTAGCATGTGCATGTGTTTATTTCATATTATTGATCCATAGAGTGAGAGCGGTTTGAAATACAGGCAATGGATGCTTTTGCAATTCATATATAAACATTAATTAGTGCACTCCATGTTGTTAGTGTGAAGCACTTTATACATTTGTCACTTGCATGGATACATTCCAAATTGCTAGCTACGAAATAGAATACATGTCGAATTCAACATAAAGGGGGTTTCAAAGATTCAAATTCATAGGAGTGCATTCATCTATTTGAACCCGAGATAATGGCATTTGTAAATCAGATGTAAAAGGGGGCATCAATCTTTGTTGTGAGTTTGAACATGCTATATATATTCATACGCATATCTAACTTTTTTTTTGCAACCAAGGAGATTATATCTGGAACCATGCATGAACTGAGGTAAGTTGCATATTTTTTAATATATACTGGTGTACAATGTATATTCAAATGTATCCCCTCCATTCCAAAATAATCGTAGCTTTAGGATTTTCAAGAGTAAAGATTTTGTGAAGTTTGACAAATCCTGAAAGTTCAATTCAAGAGAACCGAAAACGTTAATGCTTCTGCTCCCAAATATTGAACGAAGCGCCAAATAGGCCTCTGGTCACCCGAAACCGCGCGAGACTAATGTTTTGGTGGTAGGAAATTACTGTCCTGACTCTGGCCCGTGTAGCCTATCGGCCCGATGTCCAAAGGTCTAAACCGGGGTAGGTTTGTAACTTCACCAAGATGCCAGTCTCAACCGCCTCCGAGAAGCATTCATACGCCGTGGGCGCCTACCCATGCGCTCGACCGAAATCTATCCCGCCCACATTTGGCACACCTGACATGACCGTCCTACCCCCAACCCGCAATATGTCCGAAATTTTAGATGGGGGCAAAGTTTGTAACTTTCCCCAAATTTCAAACAAGCGCGTCTCAAACCGAAACATTGTTCCCCCTTAGTTCCCCGCCTCCCTCTGTTTCCCCATTCATACTCCGTGGGCGCGAAAACGCCCTCTCCACCAGCCGCGAAACCCCATCCTCCTCCGTCCTCCACCCCATAGCGGCCAATCCACCGCCGCCCTCCTCCATCACGCCGGAGCCAGTACCCCGACGTCGTCGTCCAACGCAACCGCAACCGCAACGCCCTCAAGGACTTAGCAGCTGAAGCCGAGGTAGAGCTGCCTCCACGACGCCGACGCCGATGCCGACGTGCGCCGTACCAGAACCACTCCGACCACGCCGTCCTGCACCTCACTGTTGTGGCTCCACTGTCGCAGCCGTCCACCGCACCAGAGCTATTCCCGCTACGCCGTCGTTCGCTGCCTCGGATCTGCTTCCCCGCTGCCGACAGACGGCCACCGCACCACACTCAACAACTTGGCCATGGGTTCATCCAAGGCTGCACCGTCCTCCACAACTTCTGGTTTCCGGCGAACAACAAGAAGATCGTCGGAAAAACAGAAGGAGGACACAGCACTGCCAGCAGAAAGAGGTACTCCTCTTCCCTTATTCGTGCAAATCTTACGTCTCCGCTCACACCGTATTCATCCCACGAAAGAAACTAGTTGAGCGTTTCTTACTGGATCTTCTTCGTGATACTAAATGCACAAGGTTTCCTCCCTTTTACTGTTTCACCTTTGCTAGAGGTCAGTAGCCCGCCTGGATTTCAATTCAGGGTCAGTCGAACCGCAAATAAAAGAAGCAGCACCCGCTTAGGCGCGCGGAGCACCTAGTCCGCCTGTTCCCAGGGGAAGCGGCGCATCGGTGTCTATCATAGGGGTGTGGGGCGCAGGAGCTGCTTGCGCTCGATCTGGAGGTCGGCGGGGCTTGAATGGATGGCCGGGGGCGGTGCCAAGCACGGAGGTGCGGTGAGGTCGAGGGGAGGGCGCAGGCAGGGGAGGAATACTGGGCCGGTGGTCGCTGGCGTTTCGAGGAAGATCGTCAACACTGACTGGCTGGAGGTAGATGAAGGCGATCTGCCCGTTCTTTGTACATCGGACGGTGCAGAAAAAATGGACTGACCTATTTGCTTTCAGTCGACTGTTATTTTCATAGAATCCTGTAGTAATTTAGTGTGCCATGCATGTTGTAGAGCTATCATATGTCTCCCGTCATTTATTTCTCACCGACCTACTATCTGCTACCTTTACACTGTACTAATTGTGCACACACTTCACCCATACTCACACTATTGCTTTTTTATGCATGGGTATTTCAGACTCTGACGCAGTGTTGATGAATGCAGAAAAGAAAAGACAGAAGTCGCTCCAGTGTAATTCGAAGATAAGCACTAAGCGTTTCAGCGCTCTAATGGGTGCAGTGTCAGCAGTTGGAGACAGTAAACGTAGCTCTGTAGTTGATGATCTCAATTGCCACACACAACCATCCCAGGTGCTTGCTTTAACTTCGCGCTGTCAAATGTGGTTGCATGTTGCATATGGTGTCTAGCTTGTATTGCTTCCAATTTGGTTAAATTGCATCTGCTTACTTTACACATTATACCTTTGATAATGACATGCCTTCCTGTTTTTGATACATACTACATATGTCTATTAACCATGTTCGTACATCAACCTAATGCTCTTTTGTATCCCTCGTCAATCACTTATGATGAGACAGTCACCCGAGTGGGTTACTGTGAGACGCCCTACTCGTTTAAAGAGTGCAGTGTCATCCTCCCCACATGATTCTCAAGAAACAGCAAGGCTAAATGAAGATAGTCAACGTAGCTCTCTAGTTGATCACCGCAATTCCCCCACACCACCATCGCATGTGCTTGCTCTTACTTGGAAGTGTGATATGTGGTTGCATGTTGCATATGGTGTCTACCTTGTAATGCTTCTAATTAGGGTAAATTGCATCTGCTTAGTTAACACATTATACCTGTGAATATGACATGCCTTCCTGTTTTTGGTACATACTACGTCTTTCTATTAACCATGTTCTTACATCAAACTACTTTTCTTGTGTATCCCTCATCAATGCTCCTAATTTGTTAAATTGCATCTCCTTAGCTTACACATTATACATGTGAATATGACACGCCTTCCTATTTTTTGTACATACTACATCTGCTTATCACACCATGTTCTTACATCAAACTACTGTTCTTGTGTATCCTGCGTCTATCGCTTATGATGAGACGGTCACGCACGTGGGTTAATATGAGACGCAATACTCTTATAAAGAATGCAATTTCATCCTCTCCACATGATTCTCAAGAAACAGCAAGCCTAAATGAAGATATTGAACGTAGCTCTGTACCTGAAGACCGCACTTCCCCTACACCACCATCACAGGTGCTTGCTCTAACTTCGCAGTGTGATATGTGGTTGCATGTTGCATACGGCGTCTAGCTTGTAATGCTTCTAATTAGGGTAAATTGCATCTGCTTAGTTTACACACTATACCTGTGAATATGACATGCCTTCCTATTTTTGGTACACACTACATCTATGTGTTAACCTTGTTCTTACATGAAACTACCTCTCTTCTGTATCCTGCATCAATCACTTACGATGAGTCACCTTTTTTGTTGCGTATTGCATATTATTTCTAGCCTGTTGCCATGTATTGCTTCTAATTTGGTCAAATACATTTGTTAGGTCACCCTTTTAATTTGGCAGAGTGATATTGGTTTCATCTTTCATATGGTTTCTAGCTTGCATCGATTCTAACAAGTTCAAGCACCTTGTGCTTAGTTTACACTTTATACATCATACATGTCAATATGTCACGCCGTCCTGTTTTTCATACATATTCCATCCTCCTATCATGCGGCTGCCTTACATGAAAGTAGTGTTCGTCAGTATCATGCATCAATGAGTTCTGAAGAGCAAATTTTATTCCTTTTTCTTGTGGGTTTGACTTGACAAGGCAAAATCAAGAAAGAGGAAGGAAAAGAGTAAGGAAGGCGATGATGGTGGTCCTCTGCAGCAACAAACAGAGCATCTGTACCGATTCTCCTTGTACTGATAGTGCATTACAAGGTTCAAGTCTCCTCTCCCCTACTCCACCATCCAAGGTGCTTGCTCTAACTTGGAAGTGTGATATCTGGTTGCATGTTGCATATGGTGTCTAGCTCGTATTGCTCCTAATTAGTGTAAATTGCATCTGCTTAGCTTACACATGATACATGTGAATATGACACGCTTTCCTGTTTTTGGTACATACTATATCTGTCTATCACACCATGTTCTTACATGAAACTACTCTTCTTGTGTATCCTGCATCAGTCACTTATGATGGGACGCCTTTAAGTTGGCAGTGTGATATTGGTTTGCGTCTTGAATATAATTTCTAGCATGTATTGCTTCTAGTTTGATGAACGCCACCTATGACGAGACAGTTTTAACTTGGCAGAGTGATATTGATTGCACCTTCCATATGGTGTCTTGCAGTGTTTCTAATTTGTTGAAGTGCCTTCTACTTAGTTACCACATCATAGGTGTGAATATGTCAAGCCGTCCATTTTTTCGTACATATTCCATCCTTGTATCATGACTTTGCCTTTCATCGGAGTAGTGTTCGTCAGTATCATGCATGAATGAGTTCTAAAGAGCGAATGATATTCCTTTTTCTTGTCGGTATGACCTCACAATGCAAAATCAATAAAGCTGAAGGAGATTTTCAAGGCATTGGATGATGGTGGTTCTTCCGAGCAACTAAAACGGAGGTTCTCTATAGATTCTACTCCGCCATCCTCCCAACAAGATTCGCAAGACAACGCAAGGCTAGACAGTCAACGTAGCTGTGTAGATCATGAGCACATCTCCCCTACTCCACCATCACAGGTGCTTGCTCTAACTTGGCACTATTATATGTGGTTGCATGTTGCATATGATGTCTAGCTTGTATTGCTTCTAACTTTGTTGAATTGCATCTGCTTACTTTACACATAATGCCTGTGAATATGACATGTGTTCCTGTTTCTACATCAGACTACTATTCTTGCATATCCTGCATCAGTCACTTATGATAAGGCACCTTTAAGTCGCCACTGTGATACTGCTTCTAATTTGTTGAAACGCCATACAGTTTGAACTTGGCAGAGTGATATTGGTTGCATCTTTCATATGGTGTCTAGCTTGAAGTGCTTCTAATTTGTTGAAATGCCTTCTGCTTAGTTACCACATCATAGGTGTGAATATGTCACACCATCCTGTTTTTCATACATATTCCATCCTCGCATCATGTGTTTGCCTTTCATTCGAGTAGTGTTCGTCAGTATCATGCATGAATGAGTTCCGAAGAGCGAATTTTATTCCTTTTTCTTATCGGTTTGACTTCACAATGCAAAATCATTACAGCTGAAGGAAATTAGTCCGGTAGTGGATGATGGTGGTCCTTCGGAGCAACTCAAACAGGGGGTCTCTACAGATTCTACTCCGCCATCCTCCCAACAAGATTCGCAAGACAACACAAGGCTGGACAGTCAACGTAGCTGTGTAGATGATGAGCACATCTCCCCTACTCCACCATCATAGGTGCTTGCTCTAACTTGACACTATTATATGTGGTTGCATGTTGCGTATGATGTCTAGCTTGTATTGCTTCTAACTTGAATTGCATCTGCTTACTTTACACATAATGCCTGTGAATATGACACGTGTTCCTGTTTCTAGAACATACGTGTACATGATGAGCACATCTCCCCCACTCCACCATCACAGGTGCTTGCTCTTACTTGGAACTGTTATACGTGGTTGTGTTTTCCATATGATGTCTAGTTTGTATTGCTTCTGATTATGTTGAATTGCATCTGCGTAGCTTACAACTTATACCTGCAACGATCACTTACCCATAAGACACATTTAACTTGGGACTGTGATGTAGGTTGCATCTTGCATTGTCTTCTAGCTTGTACTGCTTCTAATTTCTTGAAATGGCACTTACGATGAGACACTTTTTACCTGATAGAGTGATATTGGTTGCATGTTCATATGGTGCCTAGCTTTCATTTCTTCTAATTTTGTAGAAATGCCTTCCGCTTACTGTTTTTTCATACATATTCCATCCTCCTATCGTACGTGTGAATATGAAACGCTGTCTTTTTTTGTATATATTCCATCCTCCTATCCTGCGCTTGCCTTACATCAAAGTAGTGTTCGTCTGTATCATGCATCAACCAGTTATGCAGAGCTAATTTTATTCATCTTCTTGTGGTTTTGACTTCATAAGGCAATATCAGAAAATAGGAAGGAAAAGAGTAAGTTAGGGGATGTTGGTGGTCCTCCGCACCGACGCAAACAGAGACTCTCTAGATTTGCCACGACTACTGCTAATGAAGTCGAAGTCCCAAGTCTACATGATGAGTTCATCTCCCGTACTCCACCATCGCAGATGCTTGCTCTAAGTTGACAGTGTGATAATTGGTTTCATGTTGCATATGTTGTCTAGCCTGTATTTCTTCTATTTTGATTAAATTGCACCTGCTGAGTTTATATGTTATACATGTGCATATGACATGGCTTTCTGTGTCTAGAATACACTGCATCTATCTATCATACCATGTTCTTACATCAAAGTACTGTTGTTGTGTATCCCGCATCAGTCACTCATGATTGGACGCTTTTAACATGGCAGTTTGATAGTGGTTGCATCTTGCATTGATTTCTACGTTGTAATGCTTCTAATTTTTTGAATTGCCACTTATGACAAGACACTTTTAACTTGACAGAGTAATATTGGTTGCATCTTTCATATGGTGTCTAGCTTGCATTACTTCTATTTTCTTGAAAATCCTTCTACTTAGTTTGCACATCGTAGCTGTGAATATGTCATGCCGTCATGTTTTTCTTACATATTCCATCCTCATACGATTGTCTTACATCAAAGTATTGCTTGTCTGTATCATGCATCAATGAGTTCTGAAGAGTGATTTTATTCTTTTGTGTTGTGGGTACAGCTTGACATGGCAAAGTCAAAAAAGAGCAAGGAAAATAATATAGTAGGGAGTGCTGTTACTCGTCGGGTGAAACGGAAAAGGTTCTGTCGTCGAGATTCTGCTGGTACTTATAGTGCAGTAGAAGGTCCAAGTCCACCGGCTAAATCTACAAACACAGTATCACCTGCTCCACCAGCTGCAGCATCCGCTTCAACTGTACCAGCATCTCAACCAGTTACTCGTTCGTTTGCTCCGGAACTGGCCAGTTCCCAAGCTGCCTTCACACCTAACACTACTTCCGAAGCACTACTGACACAACATGACTTGGCAAGATCAGATGAACCTCATGACCATCAACACCAAGACGGTACCTCACCGAGTCAAGTTGCAGTTGCATGCTCCTTTATATGTACTCTCACAGTTTGATGTACACTAACACTTTCCATATTCGTTGTTGAACTCGCATCACGGCGCAAGCGGAAACAGACATCAGGGATAATGCTTGACAGATTAACAAAATCTAAAGGAGGAAGAATGGAGATCCATTTTGAGGCCGGTTTAAAAAGGCCACATGATGCTACAGAGTCAGCCAAGTTAGTATCAGAGGCAGCCGTTGCCATTAGGTGTCATGCACGTATCCTCCCAACGTGGATCCAGTACAGGAATGAGACAGATAATACCCAGTTTAACACCTTCCTTGACCATTTATCCGTAAGTAATGTTATTCATCGCAATTAGTAATATTGTCTTGCTCTGTCCCATACTTTCTAGCTTCCTCCTAATAAGACTCACATTCTTTTTCAACAGATGAGGTTCAAGTTGGATCCGAAAGATGATGCAACTAAACAAGCATGCACTCATGTTTTTCAGTCTGCTCTGCGACAGTATTGGTACCACCTTAGAAAATCTCACTTTGAAGGCAAGGCTAACAATGAAATCGCCCAAACATCTCCAGTGGAATATATTACAGATGAAGACTGGACAGCCCTCGTTAAACACTGGTCTGATCCAAAGTATCAGGTAGGCTATATGTATTTGATCAGACCTCATATTAAACTTGTATTTATGTATGTGCCTTACAAGTGTATCTTCTTCTAGGCTAACTGTTTGAAGAACAAAACCAACCGTTCTAAAGTGAAATTCCAACAGACAACAAGATCTCGTAGCTATATTGCACACTGCGAGGCTCTTGTAAATAGCTACTACTTCCTTCTTTTTTTTGTGCCATATTATCTTATCTATATTGACTTGTTCCAAATACAGAGGAAAGCCCGTGCGGACCAAAAAGAACCTGAACCGAATGCAGTGCAAATCTTCAAGGATTGCCACACCAGCAAGATGAAGGGCATGAGCACACCAGTTCAAGCCGCTGTCGTAAGTCCTTACTCCTCCTGCCTTGAACTGATTGGTACTGTGATGTGTTCATTTAACTACTTGGTTTGCAGCCAGTGTCAGTTACTCTGTTCACTTTTATTCATAGTTGTCTTAACGTATCATTTCACCTTACATGGTTTAAAAGAGATGAAGGATATTCTTTTGGTCTTGATCTGTAATCTAGTTGTTATCTTCACGTGCGCACACAATGATAAAATAGCCTGTTTGTTTTATATCTGTTTGCCCATGATATGAATGATGTCATACTATGTTCATCCTACTTTAAACCATGCCTCTTTATCCTTAGATGTCAACGAATGTGAGGAAATAGACAATACAATAGGCATGCTACATGGACATATGTTCTGAAAGTGATTTTATTATGTAGTTGGCACTACAATACAAGCTAATGTATTACAGTAGTTCACCAAAATAAGTTATGTATAAACGTTTAACCTACTTTGTTTGTTTTTGTCTCATTAGTAACTTATCTGGTACACTAATCTACAAGTTCAAACTTTCAGGAAGCTATGGAACAAATGATTGAATAGCCACAACCACCTGAAGGTGACGAGGCTACTACAGGCACAATGTCACCTCTTGCTACAGTGCGTCAGTATCTCTCCACTAACAGTGCAAAAAGCACCTTCCTGCGTAATTCTGGGTTGGTTGTCAGGGTAACCTCGTCCAAATCGCCTACTGAACAAAATCTTCCTGCTAGACAGAGTGATATATCTGTGCTCCAGACACAAGTCCAATCCCTAATGGACGTTGTTTCATAAACAAGAATAGTGGTTGAGAAATGTCGTCAAGATATGAATGGTTTTGAAACCAGACTATCAGACATTCGCTGCGTTGTTCAAGAGCAATGCCGGAAAAAAGGTGGAGATCGTGCTGCTCCATCAGATTCTATAGCCTGAAACATTAGCACTCAGGTCAAATGATATGTGCTTCTATACATCTGATGGTGCTTTTATCTGGAAGGACTGTAAACTTTATGCCAACAGGCCTTTTGTTGTATGGTTGGAATTTATTTTGTTGTGATACAACATTTATGATGCTGCCTCAGGCTGCAGTAATTACGACGCTATTTTTGTATAGTGTAGGTTTATCTTAGTAATGTATTCGGCCGAAAGCTTCGTAGGAGCCCAACATACCAACATTCGTCGGGCCCATTCCAATTGGGCTAAAAACGATTACGGGCCGAAATTGGCATGTAGCCCACTAAAAATATCTGGGCCTAAATCAGCATAAGCTTTCATATTTTTCTGGTAGGCCTGTGCCCATAGTGGGCCTTTAACAGGCCTAAACATAATTTGGGCCCTCGATAAAAATAGGCCGTTTGCAGGTGTAAATATCTCGAGCCCATAAAAAACATGGGCCTTTAATAGACCGAAAGTGAGATTGGGCCCTGATTGTGCTAAATAACCCACTGGACTTAGCAGGCCGAAATGGTGGCCCATTTACGATGCGGATCTTTGACAGGCCGAAATTCGGACGGGCCATAAATGCGCCGACCTAATACACGGGCCTTTAACAGGCCGGAACTTCGGTCGGGCTAGATTATCGTCATTTTTATATGGGCCGTTAATGGGCCCGATATGACGTGGGGCCACATATGGCCCATGGTTTACGTCCGGCGTTAACAGGCCGAAAATGACAACAGGCCGAAAGTGGCCCAAAGCTATAGTGGGCCTCTAACAGGCCGAATGTCAGACATGGCCGAATATGACCCAAATCCTTCACGGTCGTTTATGGGCCGAAAGTTTTGATGGCCTGTAAATGGGCCCAAATGAAGCCGGACCTTTAACAGGCCGGAAATACACCGGGTCGTAATTCGGCCCAATTACTTAGCGGACTGTTAACGGGCTAGAAGTGACCATGGGCCGCGTTGATGACAAGTTTAGGACAGGCCGTTGACGGGCCGATTTGACAGAGATGTTGGGCCTTTAGCTGGGCCGGCCCATTATGGTCTGCAGAATCTTGTGGGCCTTTAGCTGGGCCGGCCCATTGTGGTCCGCAAAATCTTGTGGGCCTTTAGCTGGGCCGGCCCATTGTGGTCCGCAAAATCTTGTGGGCCTTTAGCTGGGCCGGCCCATTGTGGTCCGCAAAATCTTGTGGGCCTTTAGCTGGGCCGGCCCATTATGGTCTGCAAAATCATGTGGGCCTTTAGCTGGGCTGGCCCATTATGGTCCGCTAAATTTTGTGGGCCTTTAGCTGGGCCGGCCCATTATGGTCCGCTAAATCTTATGGGCCTTCGGTTGGGCCGGCCCATTTAAACTTTGTGGGCCACTTTTGGGCCGGTCCACGTGTTAACATATCATAGGCCCATCTCGACCGTTGGATGAGTGACACCTGTGCCAACGCGGAGCTGACGCGTGGATCCGTCAGCCAATGAGAATTTTACACGTGGAAAATCGGCATTGGTCGTGGCTGTTAACGGGTTATCGGATCCAAAATCTGACCCGATAGCTTAACGGCGTTCCATTACTGTGGATGCCACGTGTCGGTCACCCTTGACGAAAGCACTTCTGTGACGCGCGATTTATCGTCATGGAAGTGGACACTTCCGTGATGATAATTTTGGCAATGTCATGGAACACTTCTACGACAGCACATGTATGACTATCTTGATTCCGTCATAAATTTGTCATGGATGTACATGCATGACCGAAAACACGACCTACTATGACAAACACGTGTCATCACGGAAGAGTATTTTTTTTGTAGTGATGTAAGCTCGTAAACCGAAAGCGGAAGTGTTTAGTAACGCAGTTGAAGTAGTCGAACGTCTTCGCGATCCAACCGATCCAAGCACCAAACGTACGGCACCTCCGCGTTCAGCACATGTTCAGCTCGATGACGTCGCTCGAGCTCTTGATCCAGTTGAGGCTGAGGGAGATTTCCGTCAGCACGACGGCGTGGCGACGGTGATGATGAAGTTACCGGCGCAGGGCTTCGCCTAAGCACTACGACGATATGACCGAGGTGTTAACTGTGGAGGGGGGCGCCGCACACGGCTAGGAACAATTGATGTATATAAAGGAGGGAGAGGGAGGGAGGCATCCTAGGGCGCACCCAAGTAGGAGGAATCCTACTTGGGCCCCTAGTCCAATTCGGCCCCCCTCTACCATATTTGGACAAGGGGGAAAGGAAGGAGGGGGGAGGAGAAGGAAGTAGGAGTCCTACTTCATACTTTCCTTTTCCTCCTCTCCTTTCCCTTTCTCCCCACGTGGCTGGCCCTATAGGGGGCGCACCAGCCCCTTGTGGGCTGGTGTGTTCCCTTACTTGGCCCATTAAGCCCATATCTTTGCCGGGGGTTGCCCGGAACCCCTTACGGTGACCCGGTATCACCCGGAACACTTCCGGTGTCCAAATGCCATCGTCCTATATATGAATCTTTATCTCTCGACCATTTCGAGACTCGTCGTCATGTCCGTGATCTCATCCGGGACTCCGAACAAACTTCGGTCATCAAATCACATAACTCGTAATACAAATCGTCATCGAACGTTAAGCGTGCGGACCCTACAGATTCGAGAACTATGTAGACATGACCGAGACACATCTCCGGTCAATAACCAACAGCGGAACCTAGATGCTCATATTGGCTCCTACATATTCTATGAAGATCTTTATCGGTCAAACCGCATAACAACATATGTTGTTCCCTTTGTCATCGGTATGTTACTTGCCCGAGATTCGATCGTTGGTATCATCATACCTAGTTCAATCTCGTTACCGGCAAGTCTCTTTACTCGTTCCGTAATGCATCATCCCATGACTAACTCATTAGTCACATTGCTTTCAAGGCTTATTATGATGTGCATTACCGAGAGGGCCCAGAGATACCTCTCCGATACACGGAGTGACAAATCCTAATCTCGATCTATGCCAACCCAACAAACACCTTCGGATACATCTATAGAGCATCTTTATAATCACCCAGTTACGTTGTGATGTTTGATAGCACACAAGGTGTTCCTCCGGTATTCGGGAGTTGCATAATCTCATAGTCAGAGGAACATGTATAAGTCATGATGAAAGCAATAGCAATAAAAATAAACGATCATTTTGCTAAGCTAGTGGATGGGTCTTGTCCATCACATCATTCTCTAATGATGTGATCCCGTTCATCACATGACAACACTGGTCTATGGTCAGGAAACATAACCATCTTTGATTAATGAGCTAGTCAAGTAGAGGCATACTAGGGACACTCTGTTTTGTCTATGTATTCACACATGTACTAAGTTTCCGGTTAATACAATTCTAGCATGAATAATAAACATTTATCATGATATAAGGAAATATAAATAACAACTTTATTATTGCATCTAGGGCATATTTCCTTCAGTTTCCCACTTGCACTAGAGTCAATAATCTAGTTCACATCGCCATGTGATTTAACACCAATAGTTCACATCACCATGTGTTTAGTTCACATGGCCATGTGACTAATACCCAAAGGGTTATACTAGAGTCAATAATCTAGTTCACATCGCTATGTGATTAACACCCAAAGAGTACTAAGGTGTGATCATGTCTTGCTTGTGAGAGAAGCTCAGTTAATGGGTCTATCACATTCAGAGCCGCATGTATTTTGTAAATTTTCTATGTATACAATGCTCTGCATGGAGCTATTCTAACTAATTGCTCCCACTTTCAATATGTATCCAGATTGAGACTCAGAGTCATCTGGATCGGTGTAAAAGCTTGCATCGGCGTAACTCTTTACGACGAACTCTTTATCACCTCCATAACTGAGAAATATCTCCTTAGTCTTCGAAGGATAATTTTGACCATTGTCAAGTGATCCACTGCTGGATCAATATCGTACCCCCTTGCCAAACTCATGGCAAGGTACACAATAGGTTTGGTACACAGCATAGCATACTTTATAGAACCTATGGCTGAGGCATAGGGAATGACTTTCATTCTCTTTCTATTTTCTGCCGTGGTCGTGTTTTGAGTCTTACTCAACTTTACACCTTGCAATACAGGCAAGAACTCCTTCTTCGACTGTTCCATTTTGAACTAGTTCAAAAATCTTGTCAAGGTATGTACTCATTGAAAAATCTTATCAGGAGTCTTGATCTATCTCTATAGATCTTGATGCCCAATATGTAAGCAGCTTCACCGAGGTCTTTCTTTGAAAAACTCCTTTCAAATACTCCTTTATGCTTTCTAGAAAATTCTACATCATTTCCGATGAACAATATGTCATTCACATATACTTACTAGAAAGGTTGTAGTGCTCCCACTCACTTTCTTGTAAATACAGGCTTCACCGCGAGTCTGTATAAAACTATATGCTTTGATCAACTTATCAAAGCATATATTCCAACTCCGAGATGCTTGCACCAGTCCATAGATGGATCGCTGGAGCTTGCACATTTTGTTAGCACCTTTAGGATTGACAAAACCTTTTGGTTGTATCATATACAACTCTTCTTTAAGAAATCCATTAAGGAATGTAGTTTGGCATCCATTTGCCAGATTTCATAAAATGTGGCATTTGCTAACATGATTCGGACAGACTTAAGCATCGCTACGAGTGAGAAAATCTCATCATACTCAACACCTTGAACTTGTCGAAAACCTTTTTTGCGACAATTCGAGCTTTGTAGATAGCAAAACTACTATCAGCGTCCGTCTTCCTCTTGAAAATCCATTTATTATCAATGGCTCGCCGATCATCGGGCAAGTCAATCAAAGTCCATACTTTCTTCTCATACATGGATCCCATCTCAGATTTCATGGCCTCAAGCCATTTCACGGAATCTGGGCTCATCATCGCTTCCTCATAGTTCGTAGGTTCGTCATGGTCTAGTAACATGACTTCCAGAACAGGATTACCGTACCACTCTGGTGCGGACCGTACTCTGGTTGACCTACGAGGTTCGGTAGTAACTTGATCTGAAGTTTCATGATCATCATCATTAGCTTCCTCACTGATTGGTGTAGGAATCACTGGAACAGATTTCTATGATGAACTACTTTCCAATTCGGGAGAAGGTACAATTACCTCATCAAGTTCTACTTTCCTCCCACTCACTTCTTTCGAGAGAAACTCCTTCTCTAGAAAGGATCCATTCTTAGCAACGAATATCTTGCCTTCGGATTTGTGATGGAAGGTGTACCTAATAGTCTCCTTTGGGTATCCTATGAAGACATATTTCTCATTTGGGTTCGAGCTTATCAGGTTGAAGCTTTTTCACATAAGCATCGCAACCCCAAACTTTAAGAAACGACAGCTTAGGTTTCCTGCCAAACCACAGTTCATACGGTGTCGTCTCAACAGATTTAGATGGTGCCCTATTTAACGTGAATGCAGCTGTCTCTAATGCATAACCCCAAAACGATAGTGGTAAATCAGTAAGAGACATCATAGATCGCACCATATCTAATAAAGTGCGGTTACAACGTTCGGACACACCATTACGCTGTGGTGTTCTAGGTGGCGTGAGTTGCGTAACTATTCCGCATTGTTTCAAATGAAGACCAAACTCATAACTCAAATATTCACCTCCATGATCAGATCGTAGAAACTTTATTTTCTTGTTACGATGATTTTCCACTTCACTCTGAAATTCTTTGAACTTTTCTAATGTTTCAGACTTATGTTTCGTCAAGTAGATATACCCATATCTACACGAATCATCTGTGAAGGTCAGAAAATAACGATACACACCGCGATCCTCAACACCCATCGGACCTTATACATCGGTATGTATTATTTCCAATACGTCAGTAGCTCGCTCCATTGTTCCGGAGAACGGAGTCTTAGTCATCTTGCCCATGAGGCATGGTTCGCAAGCATCAAATGATTCCAAAAGTCCATCAGCATGGAGTTTCTTCATGTGCTTTACACCAATATGACCTAAACGGTAGTGCCACAAATAAGTTGCACTATCATTATTAACCTTGCATCTTTTGGATTCAATATTATGAATATGTGTATCACTACGATCGAGATTCAATAAACCATTTATATTAAGTGTATGACCATAGAAGGTTTTATTCATGTAAACATAACAACAATTATTCTTTGACTTAAATGAATAACCATATTGCAATAAACATGATCCAATCATATTCATGCTCAAGGCATACACCAAATAACATTTATTTTAGGTTCGACACTGATCCCAAAGGTAAAAGGAGTGTACGATGATGATCTTATCAACCTTGGAATCATTTCCAATACACATCGTCACCTCGTCCTTAACTAGTCTCTGTTTATCTTGCAACTCCTGTTTTTGTGTTACTACTCTTAGCAACTGAACCAGTATCAAATACCGGGGGGGTTGCTATAAACACTAGTAAAGTACACATCAATAACATGTATATCAAATATAGCTTTGTTCACCTTGCCATCCTTCTTATCCACCAAGTATCTAGGGTAGTTCCACTTCCAATGACCATTTCCTTTGCAGTAGAAGCACTCAGTTTCAGGCTTGGGTCTAGCTTTGGGTTTCTTCATGGGAGTGGCAACTTGCTTGCCATTCTTCTTGAGGTTCCCTTTCTTTTCCTTTGCCCTTGTACTTGAAACTAGTGGTCTTTTCAACCATCAACACCTGATGCTTTTTTCTTGATTTCTACCTTCGCCGATTTCAGCATCGCGAAGAGCTCGGGAATCGTTTTCATCATCCCTTGCATATTATAGTTCATCACAAAGTTCTATTAGCTTGGTGATAGTGACTAGAGAACACTATAATTCATTATATTATCTGGAAGATTAACTCCCACTTGATTCAAGCGATCGTAGTACCCAGACAATCTGAGCACATGCTCACTGGTTGAGCTATTCTCATCCATCTTGTAGAAAAATTACTGTCATAGGTCTCATACCTCTCGACACGGGCATGAGTCTGAAATACTAATTTCAACTCTTGGAACATCTCATATGCTCCATGGTGTTCAAAACGTTTTTGAAGTCCCGGTTTTAAGCCGTAAAGCATGGTGTACTAAACTATCAAGTAGTCATCATATCAAGCTTGCCAAACGTTCATAACGTCTGCATACACTCCTGCAATAGGTCTGTCACCTAGCGGTCCATCAAGGACATAATTCTTCTGTGCAGCAATGAGGATAATCCTCAGATCACGTACCCAATCCGCATCATTGCTACTATCATCTTTCAACTTAGTTTTCTCTAGGAACATATCAAAAATAAACGGGGAGCTACATCGCAAGCTATTGATCTATAACATAGATATGCAAATACTATCAGGACTAATTTCATGATAAATTAAGGTTCAATTAATCAAATTACTTAAGAACTCCCACTTAGATAGACATCCCTCTAGTCATCTAAATGATCACGTGATCCATATCAACTAAACCATGTCCGATCATCACGTGAGATGGAGTAGTTTTCAATGGTGAACATCTCTATGTTGATCATATCTACTATATGATTCACGTTCGACCTTTCGGTCTCAGTGTTCTAAGGCCATATCTGCATATGCTAGGCTCCTCAAGTTTAAATCGAGTATCCTGCACGTGCAAAACTGACTTGCACCCGTTGTATGTGAACGTAGAGCTTATCACACCCGATCATCATGTGGTGTCTCAACACGAAGAACTGTCGCAACGGTGCATACTCAGGGAGAACACTTATACCTTGAAATTTTAGTAAGGGGTCATCTCATAATGCTACCGTCGTACTAAGCAAAATAAGATGCATAAAAGATAAACATCACATGCAATCAAAATATGTGACATGATATGGCCATCATCATCTTGTGCCTTTGATCTCCATCTCCAAAGTACCGTCATGATCTCCATCGTCACCGGCATGACACCATGATCTCCATCATCTTTGATCTTTATCAACGTGTTGTCACATGGTCGTCGCGCCAACTATTGCTTTTGCAACTATTGCTATCGCTTAGCGATAAAGTAAAGCAATTATATGGCGCTTGCATCTTATGCAATAAAGACACAACCATAAGGCTCCTGCCAGGTTCCGATAACTTTAACAAAACATGATCATCTCATACAACAATTTATATCTCATCACGTCTTGACCATATCACATCACAACATGCCCTGCAAAAACAAGTTAGACGTCCTCTACTTTGTTGTTGCAAGTTTTACGTGGTTGCTACGGGTTTCTAGCAAGAGCCATTCTTACCTACGCATCAAAACCACAACAATTTTTCGTCAACTGTGTTGTTTTAACCTTCAACAAGGACCGGGCATAGTCAAACTCGATTCAACTAAAGTTGGAGAAACAGACACCCGCCAGCCACCTGTGTGCAAAGCACGTCGGTAGAACCAGTCTCATGAACGTGGTCATGTAATGTCGGTCCGGGCCGCTTCATCCAACAATACCGCCGAATCAAAGTAAGACGTTGTTGGTAAGCAGTATGACTATTATCGCCCACAACTCTTTGTGTTCTACTCACGCATATAACATCTATGCATAGACCTATCTCGGATACCGCTGTTGGGGAACGTAGTAATTCAAAATTTTCCTATCATCACACAAGATCTATCTAGGAGAAGCATAGCAACGAGCAGGGAGAGTGTGTCCACGTACCCTCGTAAACCGAAAGCGGAAGTGTTTAGTAACACGGTTGAAGTAGTCGAACGTCTTCGCGATCCAACCGATCCAAGCACCGACCGTACGGCACCTCCGCGTTTAGCACACGTTCAGCTCGATGGCGTCCCTCAAGCTCTTGATCCAGTTGAGGCCGAGGGAGAGTTCCGTCAGCACGACGGCGTGGCAATAGTGATGATGAAATTACCGGCGTAGGGCTTCGCCTAAGCACTACGACAATATGACCGAGGTGTTAACTGTGGAGTGGGGCGCCGCACACGGCTAGGAACAATTGATGTGTGTTCTAGGGGTGCCCTCCCCACGTATATAAAGGAGGGAGAGGGAGGGAGCCATCCTAGGGCGCGTCCAAGTAGGAGGAATCCTACTTGGGCCCCTAGTCCAATTCGCCCCCCCCCCCCTCTACCATATTTGGACAAGGGTTAAAGGAAGTAGGGGGAGGAGAAGGAAGTAGGAGTCCTACTTCATACTTTCCTTTTACTCCTCTCCTTTCCCTTTCTCCCCACGTGGCTAGCCCTATACGGGCGCACCAGCCCCTTGTGGGCTGGTGTGTTCCCTTACTTGGCCCACTAAGCCCATATCTGTGCCGGGGGTTGCTCGGAACCACTTCCGGTGACCCGGTATCACCCGGAACACTTCCGGTGTCCAAATACCATCGTCCTATATATGAATCTTTACCTCTCGACCATTTCAAGACTCCTCGTTATGTCCGTGATCTCATCCGGGACTCTGAACAAACTTCGGTCATCAAATCACATAACTCATAATACAAATTGCCATCGAACGTTAAGCGTCCGGACCCTACGGGTTCGAGAACTATGTAGACATGACCGAGACACATCTCCGGTCAATAACTAATAGCGGAACATCGATGCTCATATTGGCTCCTACATATTCTACGAAGATTTTTATCGGTTAAACCGCATAACAACATACGTTGTTTCCTTTGTCATCGGTATGTTACTTGCCCGAGATTCGATCGTCGGTATCATCATACCTAGTTCAATCTCGTTACCGGCAAGTCCCTTTACTCGTTCCGTAATGCATCATCCCGTGACTAACTCATTAGTCACATTGCTTGCAAGGCTTATGGTGATGTGCATTACCGAGAGGGCCCAGAGATACCTCTCCGATACACGGAGTGACAAATCGTAATCTCGATCTATGCCAACCCAACAAACACCTTCGAAGACATCTGTAGAGCATCTTTATAATCACCCAGTTACGTTGTGACGTTTAGTAGCACACAAGGTGTTCCTCCGGTATTCGGGAGTTGCATAATCTCATAGTCAGAGGAACATGTATGAGTCATGATGAAAGCAATAGCAATAAAACTAAATGATCATTATGTTAAGCTAACAGATGGGTCTTGTCCATCACATCATTCTCTAATGATGTGATCCCGTTCATCAAATGACAACACATGTATATGGTCAGGAAACATAACCATCTTTGATTAACGAGCTAGTCAAGTAGAGGCATACTAGGGACACTCTGTTTTGTCTATGTATTCACACATGTACTAAGTTTCCGGTTAATACAATTCTAGCATGAATAATAAACATTTATCATGATATAAGGAAATATAAATAACAACTTTATTATTGCCTCTAGGGCATATTTCCTTCTAGAGGAACACCTTGTGTGCTATCAAACGTCACAATGTAACTGGGTGACTATAAAGATGCTCTACAGGTGTCTCCGAAGGTGTTTGTTGGGTTGGCCTAGATCAAGATTAGGATTTTTCACCCCGTGTATCGGAGAGGTATCTCTGGGCCCTCTCGGTAATGCACATCACTATAAGCCTTGCAAGCAATGTGACTAATGAGTTGCGGGATGATGCATTACGGAACAAGTAAAGAGACTTGCCCGTAACGAGATTGAACTAGGTATGATGATACCGACGGTCGAATCTCGGGCAAGTAACATACCGATGACAAAGGGAATGTCGTATGTTGTTAGGCGGTTTGACCGATAAAGATCTTCATGACGAGGAGTCTCGAAATGGTCAAGAGGTAAAGATTGATATATTGGAAGGTTATATACGGACACCGGAATGGTTACAAAGAAGTTCGGGGATTTTTCGGAGTACCGGGAGGTTACCGGAACCCCCCGGGAAAGTTAATGGGCCTCATGGGCCATAGTGGAGAGATGGAGGCAGGCCACAGGAGGTGGCGCGCGCCCCCCTGCCCAATCCGAATTGGACAAGGGGTGGGGGCGCCCCCCTCCCTTTCCTTCTCCCTCTCCCCCTCTTTCCCTTTCCCCTCTCCGTTGGAAGGTAGGGGGGCGAATCCTACTAGGAGTGGAGTCCTAGTAGGACTGCCCCCCATGGCGCGCCACCCCTAGGACCGGCAACCTCCTCCTCCTCTCCTTTATATATGGGGCGGGGGCACCCCAAAGGCACATCAATTGTTCTCTTAGCCATGTGCGGTGCCCCCCTCCATAGTTTACTCCTCCGGTCATAGCATCGTAGTGCTTAGGCGAAGCCCTACGCGGATCACATCACCATCACCGTCACCACACCGTCGTGCTGACGGAACTCTCCGTCGACCCTCTCGTGGATCAAGAGTTTGAGGGACGTCATCGAGCTGAACGTGTGCTGAACTCGGAGGTGCCGTACGTTCGGTACTTGGATCGGTTGGATCGTGAAGATGTTCGACTACATCAACCGCGTTAACCTAACGCTTCCACTTTCGGTCTACGAGGGTACGTGGACACACTCTCCCCTTCTCGTTGCTATGCTTCTCCTAAATAGATCTTGTGTGAGCATAGGAATATTTTTGAAATTGCATGCTACGTTCCCCAACAGTGGCATCCGAGCCAGGTCTATGCGTAGATGGTATGCACGAGTAGAACACAAAGAGTTGTGGGCGATAATAGTCATACTGCTTACCACCAACGTCTTACTTTGATTCTGCGCTATTGTTGGATGAAGGGCCCGAACCAACATTACATGACCACGTTCATGCGACCGGTTCTATCGACGTGCTTTGCACAAAGGTGGCTGGCGGGTGTCTGTTTCTCCAACTTTAGTTGAATCGAGTTTGACTACGGCCGGTCCTTGTTGAAGGTTAAAACAACACACTTGGCGAAAAATCGTTGTGGTTTTGATGCGTAGGTAAGAACGGTTCTTGCAAAGAAGCCCGTAGCAGCGACGTAAAACTTGCAACAACAAAGTAGAGGACGTCTAACTTGTTTTTGCAGGGCATGTTGTGGTGTGATATGGTCAAGAAATGATGTGATATACGTTATTGCATGAGATGATCATGTTTTGTAAAAGTTATCGGCAACTGGCAGGAGCCTTATGGTTGTCGCTTTATTGTATGAAATGCAATCACCATGTAATTGCTTTACTTTATCACTATGTGGTAGCGATAGTTGTAGAAGCAATAGTTGGCGAGACGACAACGACGCTACGATGGAGATCAAGGTGTCACGCCGGTGATGATGGAGATCATGACGGTGCTTTGGAGATGGAGATCAGAGGCACAAGATGATGATGGCCATATCATGTCACATATTTTGATTGCATGTGATGTTTATCTTTTATGCATCTTATTTTGCTTAGCACGATGGTAGCATTATAAGATGACCCCTCACTAAATTTCAAGGTATAACTGTTCTCCCTGAGTATACACCGTTGCTACAGTTCGTCGTGCCGAGACACCACGTGATGATCGGGTGTGATAAGCTCTACGTTCACATACAACGGGTGCAAGCCAGTTTTGCACGTGCAGAATACTCGGGTTAAACTTGACGAGCCTAGCATATGCAGATATGGCCTCGGAACACTGAGACCGAAAGGTCGAACATGAATCATATAGTAGATATGATCAACATAGAGATGTTCACCATTGAAAACTACTCCATCTCACGTGATGATCGGACATGGTTTAGTTGATATGGATCACGTGATCATTTAGATGACTATAGGGATGTCTATCTAAGTGGGAGTTCTTAAGTAATATGATTAATTGAACTTTAATTTATCATGAACTTAGACCTGATAGTTTTTGCATATCTATGTTGTTGTAGATCAATGGCCCGTGCTACCGTTCCCTTAAATTTTAATGCGTTCCTAGAGAAAGCTAAGTTGAAAGATGATGGTAGCAACTACATGGACTGGGTCCGTAACTTGAGGATTATCCTCATTGCTGCACAGAAGAATTACGTCCTGGAAGCACCGCTAGGTGCAAGGCCCGCTGCAGGAGCAACTCCAGACATTATGAACGTCTGGCAGACTAAAGTTGATGACTACTCGATAGTTCAGTGTGTCATGCTTTACGGCTTAGAATCGGGACTTCAAAGACGTTTTGAACGTCATGGAGCATATGAGATGTTTCAGGAGTTGAAGTTAATATTTCAAGCAAATGCCCGAGTTAGGAGATATGAAGTCTCCAACAAGTTCTATAGCTGCAAGATGGAGGAGAACAGTTCTGTTAGTGAACACATACTCAGAATGTCTGGGTACCATAACCACATGACTCAGCTGGGAGTTAATCTTCCTGATGATAGTGTCATTGACAGACTTCTTCAATCACTGCCACCAAGCTATAAAGGATTCGTAATGAACTATAATATGCAAGGGATGGAAAAGACAATTCCCGAGCTCTTCGCGATGCTAATGCTGCGGAGGTAGAAATCAAGAAGGAGCATCAAGTTTTGATGGTTAACAAGACCACTAGTTTCAAGAAAAAGGGCAAAGGGAAGAAGGGGAACTTCAAGAAGAATAGCAAGCAAGTTTCTACTCCCGAGAAGAAGTCCAAGTCCGGACCTAAGCCTGAAACTGAATGCTTCTATTGCAAAGGGACTGGTCACTGGAAGCGGAATTGCCCCAAGTATTTGGCGGATATGAAGGATGGCAAAGTAAAAGTTATATTTGATATACATGTTATTGATGTGTACCTTACTAATGCTTGTAGTAGCGCCTCGGTATTTGATACTGGTTCTGTTGCTCATATTTGCAACTCGAAACAGGGGCTACAAATTAAACGAAGATTGGCAAAGGACGAGGTGACGATGCGCGTTGGAAATGGTTCCAAAGTCGATGTGATCGCCGTCGGCACGCTACCTCTACATCTACCTTCGGGATTAGTTTTAGACCTAAATAATTGTTATTTGGTGCCAGCGTTGAGCATGAACATTATATCTGGATCTTGTTTGATGCGAGACGGTTATTCATTTAAATCAGAGAATAATGGTTGTTCTATTTATATGAGTAATATCTTTTATAGTCATGCACCCTTGATGAGTGGTCTATGTTTGTTGAATCTCTATTGTAGTGATACACATATTCATAATATTGAAGCCAAAAGATGCAAAGTTAATAATGATAGTGCAACTTATTTGTGGCACTGCCGTTTAGGTCAAATTGGTGTAAAGCGCATGAAGAAACTCCATGCTGATGGGTTTTTGGAATAACTTGATTATGAATCACTCGATGCTTGCGAACCATGCCTCATGGGCAAGATGACTAAGACTTCGTTCTCCGGAACAATGGAGCGAGCAACTGACTTATTGGAAATAATACATACTGATGTATGCTGTCCGATGAGTGTTGAGGCTCGCGGCAGGTATCGTTATTTTCTGACCTTCACAAATGATTTGAGCAGATATGGGTATATCTACTTAATGAAACATAAGTCTGAAACATTTGAAAAGTTCAAAGAATTTCGGGGTGAAGTGGAAAATCATCGTAACAAGAAAATAAAGTTTCTACGATTTGATCGTGGAGGTGAATATTTGAGTTATGAGTTTGGTCTTCATTTGAAACAATGTGCAATAGTTTCGCAACTCACGCCACCTGGAACACCACAGCGTAATGGTGTGTCCGAACGTCGTAACCGTACTCTATTAGATATGGTGCGATCTATGATGTCTCTTACCGATTTACCACTATCGTTTTGGGGTTATGCTTTAGAGATGGCTGCATTCACGTTAAATAGGGCACCATCTAAATCCGTTGAGACGACACCATATGAACTGTGGTTTGGCAAGAAACCTAAGTTGTTGTTTCTTAAAGTTTGGGGCTATGATGCTTATGTGAAAAAGCTTCAACCGAATAAGCTCGAACCCAAATCAGATAAATGCGTCTTCATAGGATACCCAAAGGAGACTGTTGGGTACACCTTCTATCATAGATCCGAAGGCAGGATATTCGTTGCTAAAAATGGATCCTTTCTAGAGAAGGAGTTTTTCTCGAAAGAAGTGAGTGGGAGGAAAGTAGAACTTGATGAGGTAATTATACCTTCTCCCGAATTGGAAAGTAGTTCATCACAGAAATCAGTTCCAGTGATGCCTACACCAATTAGTGAGGAAGTTAATGATGATGATCATGAAACTTCAGATCAAGTTACTACCGAACCTCGTAGGTTAATCAGAGTACGTTCCGCACCTGAGTGGTACGGTAATCCTGTTCTGGAAGTCATGTTACCATGACGAACCTATGAACTATGAGGAAGCGATGATGAGCCCAGATTCTACGAAATGGCTTGAGGCCATGAAATCTGAGATGGTATCCATGTATGAGAACAAAGTGTGGACTTTGGTTGACTTGCCCGATGATCGGCAAGCCATAGAGAATAAATGGATCTTCAAGAAGAAGACTGACACTGACGATAATGTTACTATCTACAAAGCTCGACTTGTTGTGAAAGGTTTTCGACTAGTTCAAGGAGTTGACTACGATGAGACCTTCCCACCCGCAGCGATGCTTAAGTCTGTTCGAATCATGTTAGCAATTGCCGCATTTTATGATTATGAAATTTGGCAAATGGATGTCAAAACTGCATTCCTTAATGGATTTCTTAAAGAAGAGTTGTATATGATGCAACCAGAAGGTTTTGTCGATCCTAAAGGTGCTAACAAAGTGTGCAAGCTCCGGCGATCCATTTATGGATTGGTGCAAGCCTCTCGGTGTTGGAATATACACTTTGATAGTGTAATCAAAGCATATGGTTTTATAAAGACTTTTGGAGAAGCTTGTATTTACAAGAAAGTGAGTGGGAGCTCTGTAGCATTTCTAATATTATATGTGGATGACATATTGTTGATTGGAAATGATACAGAATTTCTGGATAGCATAAATGGACACTTGAGCAAGAATTTTTCAATGAAAGACCTCAGTGAAGCTGCTTATATATTGGGCATCAAGATCTATAGAGATAGATCAAGACGCTTAATTGGAATTTCACAAAGCACATACCTTGATTAAGTTTTGAAGAAGTTCAAAATGGATCAGTCAAAGAAAGGGTTCTTGCCTGTGTTACAAGGTGTGAAGTTGAGTCAGACTCAATGCCCGACCACTGCAGAAGGTAGAGAGAAAATGAAAGTCGTTCCCTATGCCTCAGCCATAGGTTCTATCATGTATGCAATGTTGTGTACCAGACCTGATGTGTGCCTTGCTATAAGCTTAGCAGGAAGGTACCAAAGTAATCCAGGAGTGGATCACTAGACAGCGGTCAAGAACATCCTGAAATACCTAAAAAGGACTAAGGATATATTTCTCGTTCATGGAGGTGACAAAGAGCTTGTCATAAATGGTTACGTCGATGCAAGCTTTGACACTGATCCGGATGACTCTAAGTCACAAACCAGATACGTATTTATATTGAATGGTGGAGCTGTCAGTTGGTGCAGTTCCAAGCAGAGCGCCGTGGTGGGATCTACGTGTGAAGCAGAGTACATAGCTGCTTCAGAAGCAGCAAATGAAGGAGTCTGGATGAAGGAGTTCATATCCGATCTAGGTGTAATACCTAGTGCATCGGGTCCAATGAAAATGTTTTGTGACAATACTGGAGCAATAGCCTTGGCGAAGGAGTCCAGATTTCACAAGAGAACCAAACACATCAAGAGACGCTTCAATTTCATCCGCGATCAAGTCAAGGAGGGAGACATAGAGATTTGCAAAATACATACGGATGTGAACGTTGCAGACCCGTTGACTAAGCCTCTTCCACGAGCAAAACATGTTCAGCACCAAGAGTCCATGGGTGTTAGAATCATTACATTGTAATCTAGATTATTGACTCTAGTGCAAGTGGGAGACTCAAGTAATATGCCCTAGAGGCAATAATAAAGTTGTTATTTATATTTCCTTATATCATGATAAATGTTTATGATTCATGCTAGAATTGTATTAACCGGAGACTTAGTACATGTGTGAATACATAGACAAACCAAAGTGTCCCTAGTATGCCTCTACTTGACTAGCTCGTTAATCAAAGATGGTTAAGTTTCCTGACCATAGACATGTGTTGTCATTTGATGAACGGGATCACATCATTAGAGAATGATGTGATGGACAAGACCCATACGTTAGCTTAGCATTATGATCGTTTAGTTTTATTGCTATTGCTTTCTTCATGACTTATACATATTCCTCTGACTATGAGATTATGCAACTCCCGAATACCAGAGGAACACCTTGTGTGCTATCAAACATCACAACATAATTGGGTGATTACAAAGATGCTCTACAGGCGTCTCCGAAGGTGTTTGTTGGGTTGGCATAGATAAAGATTAGGATTTGTCACTCCGTGTATCGGAGAGGTATCTCTCGGCCCTCTCAGTAATACACATCACTATAAGCCTTGCAAGCAATGTGACTAATGAGTTAGTTGTGGGATGATGCAATATGGAACGAGTAAAGAGACTTGCCGGTAATGAGATTGAACTAGGTATGATGATACCAACGATCGAATCTCGGGCAAGTAACATACCGATGACAAAGGGAATGTCGTATGTTGTTAGGCGGTTTGACCGGTAAAGATCTTCATAGAATATGTAGGAACCAATATGGGCATCTGTTGGAAATATGCCCTAGAGGCAATAATAAAATGGTTATTATTATATTTCCTTGTTCATGATAATCGTCTATTGTTCATGCTATAATTGTGTTATTCGGAAATCGTAATACATGTGTGACTACATAGACCACAACATGTCCCTAGTGAGCCTCTAGTTGACTAGCTCGCTGATCAATAGATGGTTATGGTTTCCTGACCATGGACATTGGATGTCGTTGATAACGGGATCACATCATTAGGAGAATGATGTGATGGACAAGACCCAATCCTAAGCATAGCACAAGATCGTGTAGTTCGTCTGCTAAAGCTTTTCTAATGTCAAGTATCATTTCCTTAGATCATGAGATTGTGCAACTCCCGGATACCGTAGGAATGCTTTGGGTGTGCCAAACATCACAACGTAACTGGGTGGCTATAAAGGTGCACTACGGGTATCTCCGAAAGTGTCTGTTGGGTTGGCACGAATCGAGACTGGGATTTGTCGCTCCGTGCGACGGAGAGGTATCTCTGGGCCCACTCGGTAGGACATCATCATAATGAGCTCAATGTGACCAAGGAGTTGATCACAGGATGATGTGTTACGAACGAGTAAAGAGACTTGCCGGTAACGAGATTGAACAAGGTATAGGGATACCGACGATCGAATCTCGGGCAAGTATCATACCGGTAGACAAAGGGAATTGAGTACGGGATTGATTGAATCCCCGACATCGTGGTTCATCCGATGAGATCATCGTGGAACATGTGGGAGCCAACATGGGTATCCAGATCCTGTTGTTGGTTATTGGCCGGAGAGATGTCTCGGTCATGTCTACATGCCTCCCGAACCCGTAGGTCTACACACTTAAGGTTCGATGACGCTAGGGTTATAGGGAAAGTTTGTTCGTGGTTACCGAATGTTGTTCGGAGTCCTGGATGAGATCCCGAACGTAACGAGGAGTTCCGGAATGGTCTGGAGGTAAAGATTTATATATGGGAAGTCCTTATTCGGTCGCCGGAAGTGTTCGGGGGTTTATCGGTATTGTATCGGGACCACCGAAAGGGTTCTGGTGGTCCACCGGGAGGGTCCACCTGCCCCGAAGGGCCCTATGGGCTGAATATGGATGTGAACCAGCGCCTAGGTGGGCTGGGCGCCAAACCACCCTAGGGCCCATGCGCCTAGGGTTGGGGGAAACCCTAAAGGGGGCGCCCCCTTGGCTTGGGGGGCAAGCCTCCCCCCATTGGCCGCCGCCCCCCCCCCCTCCCCTCTAGATCCATCTGGAGGGGCCAGCCCCCCTCTCCCTTGCCCCTATAAATAGAGGGGAGGTGGGAGGGCAGCCGGACCACATCCAAGGCGCAGCCCTCCCCCTCTCCAACACCTCCTCCTCCTTCCGCGGTGCTTGGCGAAGCCCTGCCGGAGTACCACGCTGCTCCAACACCACCACGCCGTCGTGCTGCTGCTGGAGTTGTCTTCCCCAACCTCTCCCTCCTCCTTGCTGGATCAAGGCGTGGGAGACGTCACCGGGCTGCACGTGTGTTGAACGCGGAGGCGCCGTTGTTCGGCGCTTAGATCGGAATCAACCGCGATCTGAATCGCTACGAGTACGAATCCTTCATCCGCGTTCTTGTAACGCTTCCGCATCGCGATCTTCATGGGTATGAAGATGCACTCCCCTCTCTCTTGTTGCTAGTCTCTCCATAGATTGATCTTGGTGATGCGTAGAAAATTTTTAATTTCTGCAACGAGCCCCAACAGTGGCATCATGAGCTAGGTCTATGCGTAGTTTCTATGCACGAGTAGAACACAAGTTGTTGTGGGTGTCGATTTTGTCAATTTACTTGTCGTTACTAGTCTTATCTTGATTCGGCGGCATCGTGGGATGAAGCGGCCCGGACCGACCTTACACGTACGCTTACGTGAGACAGGTTCCACCGACTGACATGCACTAGTTGCATAAGGTGGCTAGCGGGTGTCTGTCTCTCCCACTTTAGTCGGATCGGATTCGATGAAAAGGGTCCTTATGAAGGGTAAATAGAAATTGGCATATCACGTTGTGGTTTTGGCGTAGGTAAGAAACGTTTTTGCTAGAAACCTATAGCAGCCACGTAACGTAAAAATTTGCAACAACAATTAGAGGACGTCTAACTTGTTCTTGCAGCATATGTCGTGTGATGTGATATGGCCAAAAGGATGTGATGAATGATATATGTAATGTATGAGATTGATCATGTTCTTGTAATAGGAATCACGACTTGCATGTCGATGAGTATGACAACCGGCAGGAGCCATAGGAGTTGTCTTAATTTATTTATGACCTGCGTGTCAACATAAACGCCATGTAATTACTTTACTTTATTGCTAACCGTTAGCTATAGTAGTAGAAGTAATAGTTGGCGAGACAACTTCATGAAGACACGATGATGGAGATCATGGTGTCATGCCGGTGACGACGATGATCATGGCGCCCCGAAGATGGATATCAAAAGGAGCAAAATGATATTGGCCATATCATGTCACTATTTGATTGCATGTGATGTTTATCATGTTTTACATCTTATTTGCTTAGAACGACGGTAGCTTAAATAAGATGATCCCTTGTTAAAATTTCAAGAAAGTGTTCCCCCTAACTGTGCACTGTTATGAAGCTTCGTTGTTTCGAAGCACCATGTGATGATCGGGTGTGATAGATTCTAACGTTCGAATACAACGGGTGTAAGCCAGATTTACACATGCAAAAACACTTAGGTTGACTTGACGAGCCTAGCATGTACAGACATGGCCTCGGAACACAAGAGACCGAAAGGTCAAACATGAGTCGTATAGTAGATACGACCAACATGGAGATGTTCACCGTTGATGACTAGTCCGTCTCACGTGATGATCGGACACGGCCTAGTCGATTCGGATCATGTATCACTTAGATGACTAGAGGGATGTCTGTCTGAGTGGGAGTTCTTAAATAATTTGATTAGATGAACTTAATTATCATGAACATAGTCTAAAAATCTTTGAAATATGTCTTGTAGATCAAATGGCCCACGCTAATGTTGCCCTCAACTTCAACGCGTTCCTAGAGAAAACCAAGCTGAAAGACTATGGTAGCAACTACACGGACTGGGTCCGTAACTTGAGGATCATCCTCATAGCTGCCAAGAAAGCATATGTCCTTGATGCACCGCAGGTGAAGCACCTATTTTCCCAGCAACTCAAGATGTTATGAACGCCTGGCAGTCGCGTAGTGATGATTACTCCCTGGTTCAGTGCGGCATGCTTTACAGCTTAGAACCGGGGCTCCAAAAGCGTTTTGAGCAGCACGGAGCATATGAGATGTTCCAAGAGCTGAAAATGGTTTTCCAAGCTCATGCCCGAGTTGAGAGATATGAAGTCCCCAACAAATTCTACAGTTGTAAGATGGAGGAGAATAGTTCCGTCAGCGAGCACATACTCAAAATGTTTGGGTTGCACAACCACTTGTCTCAGCTGGGAGTTAATCTCCCGGATGACGCGGTCGTTGACAGAATCCTTCAGTCGCTCCCACCTAGCTAGCTTCGTGATGAATTTCAATATGCAGGGGATGGAGAAAAACCATTCCTGAGGTATATTCAATGCTGAAATCAGCGGAGGTGGAGATCAAAAAGGAACATCAAGTGTTGATGGTCAATAAAACCACTAGTTTCAAGAAAGGCAAGGGTAAGAAGAACTTCAAGAAGGATGGCAAGGGAGTTGTCGTGCCCGGTAAGCCAGTTGCCGGGAAGAAGCCAAAGCATGGACCCAAGCCTGAGACTGAGTGCTTTTATTGCAAGGGAAACGGTCACTGGAAGCGGAACTGCCCCAAGTACTTAGCGGATAAGAAGGCCGGCAATACCAAAGGTATATATGATATACATGTTATTGATGTGTACCTTACCAGCACTCGTAGTAGCTCCTAGGTATTTGATACCGGTGCGGTTGCTCATATTTGTAACTCAAAACAGGAGCTGCGGAATAAGCGGGGACTAGCGAAGGACGAGGTGACGATGCGCGTCGGGAATGGTTCCAAGGTCGATGTGATCGCCGTCGGCACGATACCTCTACATTTACCTACAGGGTTAGTTTTAAACCTCAATAATTGTTATTTAGTGCCAGCTTTGAGCATGAACATTGTATCTGGATCTTGTTTAATACGAGATGGTTACTCATTTAAATCTGAGAATAACGGTTGTTCTATTCATCTGAGAGATATGTTTCATGGTCATGCCCCGCTGGTCAATGGTCTATTCTTATTGAATCTCGAACGTGATGTTACACATATTCATAGTGTGAATGCCAAAAGATGTAAGGTTGATAATGATAGTCCCACATACTTGCGGCACTGCCGCCTTGGTCACATTGGTGTCAAACGCATGAAGAAACTCCATGCAGATGGACTTTTGGAGTCTCTTGATTATGAATCATTTGACACGTGCGAACCATGCCTCATGGGCAAAATGACCAAGACTCCGTTCTCCGGAACAATGGAGCGAGCAACCAACTTATTGGAAATCATACATACTGATGTGTGCGGTCCAATGAGTGTTGAGGCTCGCGGTGGTTATCGTTATGTTCTCACCCTCACTGATGACTTAAGTAGATATTGGTATATCTACTTAATGAAACACAAGTCTGAGACCTTTGAAAAGTTCAAGGAATTTCAGAGTGAGGTTGATAATCAACGTGACAGGAAAATAAAGTTCTTACGATCAGATCGTGGAGGGGAATATTTGAGTCACGAATTTGGCACGCACTTAAGGAAATGTGGAATTGTTTCACAACTCACGCCGCCTGGAACACCTTAGCGTAATGGTGTGTCCGAACGTCATAATCGCACTCAATTGGATATGGTGCGATCTATGATGTCTCTTACCGATCTACCGCTATCATTTTGGGGTTATGCTATAGAGACTGCCGCATTCACTTTAAATAGGGCTCTGTCGAAATCCGTTGAGACGACACCGTATGAATTATGGTTTGGGAAGAAACCTAAGCTGTCGTTTCTGAAAGTTTGGGGATGCGATGCTTATGTCAAGAAACTTCAACCTAAAAAGCTCGGACCCAAATTGGAAAAATGTGTCTTCATAGGATACCCTAAGGAAACTATTGGGTATACCTTCTACCTCAGATCCGAAGGCAAGATCTTTGTTGCCAAGAATGGATCCTTTCTAGAGAAAGAGTTTCTCTCGAAAGAAGTAAGTGGGAGGAAAGTAGAACTTGATGAGGTATTGCCTCTTAAACCGGAGAGTAGCGCAGCTCAAGAAAATGTTTTTGTGGTGCCTGCACCGACTAGAGAGGAAGTTAATGATGATGATCATGAAACTTCAGATCAAGTTGCTACTGAACTTCGTAGGTCCACAAGGACACGTTCCACACCAGAGTGGTACGGCAACCCTGTCCTGGAAATCATGTTGTTAGACAATGGTGAACCTTCGAACTATGAAGAAGCGATGGCGGACCCGGATTCCGACAAATGGCTTGAAGCCATGAAATCCGAGATAGGATCCATGTATGAAAACGAAGTATGGACTTTGACTGACTTGCCCGATGATCGGCGAGCCATAGAAAATAAATGGATCTTTAAGAAGAAGACAGACGCGGATGGTAATGTAACCATCTATAAGGCTCGGCTTGTCGCTAAGGGTTATCGACGAGTTCAAGGGGTTGACTACAATGAGACCTTTTCACCTGTAGCGAAGCTGAAGTCCGTCCGAATCATGTTAGCAATTGACGCATTCTATGATTGTGAGATATGGCAAATGGACGTCAAAACGGCATTCCTTAATGGTTTCCTTAAGGAAGAATTGTATATGATGCAGCAGGAAGGTTTTGTCGATCCTAAGAATGCTAACAAGGTATGCAAGCTCCAGCGCTCAATCTATGGGCTGGTGCAAGCATCTCGGAGTTGGAACATTCGCTTTGATGAGATGATCAAAGCGTTTGGGTTTACACAGACTTATGGAGAAGCCTGTGTTTACAAGAAAGTGAGTGGGAGCTCTATAGCATTTCTCATATTATATGTGGATGCCATACTATTGATGGGAAATGATATAGAATTCTTGGAAAGCATAAAGGCCTACTTGAATAAGTGTTTTTCAATGAAGGACCTTGGAGAAGCTGCTTACATATTAGGCATCAAGATCTATAGAGATAGATCGAGACGCCTCATTGGTCTTTCACAAAGCACATACCTTGACAAGATATTGAAGAAGTTCAATATGGATCAGTCCAAGAAGGGGTTCTTGCCTGTATTGCAAGGTGTGAGATTGAGCACGGCTCAATGCCCGACCATGGCAGAAGATAGAGAAAAGATGAGTGTCATCCCCTATGCCTCGGCCATAGGGTCTATTATGTATGCCATGCTGTGTACCAGACCTGATGTGAACCTCGCCGTAAGTTTGGTAGGAAGGTACCAAAGTAATCCCGGCATGGATCACTGGACAGCGGTCAAGAACATCCTGAAGTACCTGAAAAGAACTAAGGATATGTTTCTCGTTTATGGAGGTGACGAAGAGCTCGTCGTAAAGGGTTACGTCGATGCTAGCTTCGACACAGATCTGGATGACTCCAAGTCACAAACCGGATATGTGTATATTTTGAATGGTGGGGCAGTCAGCTGGTGCAGTTGCAAGCAAAGCGTCATGGCGAGATCTACATGTGAAGCGGAGTACATGGAAGCCTCGGAGGCAGCACATGAAGCAATCTGGATGAAGGAGTTCATTACCGACCTAGGAGTTATTCCCAATGCGTCGGGCCTGATGACTCTCTTCTGTGACAACACTGGAGCTATTGCCCTAGCCAAGGAGCCCAGGTTTCACAAGAAGACAAGGCATATCAAGCGTCGCTTCAACTCCATTCGTGAAAATGTTCAAGATGGAGACACAGATATTTGTAAAGTGCATACGGACCTGAATGTCGCGGATCCGTTGACTAAACCTCTTCCACGAGTAAAACATGATCAACACCAGAACTCTATGGGTGTTCGATTCATCACAATGTAACTAGATTATTGGCTCTAGTGCAAGTGGGAGACTGTGGAAATATGCCCTAGAGGCAATAATAAAATGGTTATTATTATACTTCCTTGTTCATGATAATTGCCTATTGTTCATGCTATAATTGTGTTCTTCGGAAATCGTAATACATGTGTGAATACATAGACCACAACATGTCCCTAGTGAGCCTCTAGTTGACTAGATTGTTGATCAATAGATGGTTACGGTTTCCTGACCATTGACATTGGATGTCGTTGATAACGGGATCACATCATTAGGAGAATGATGTGATGGACAAGACCCAATCCTAAACATAGCACAAGATCATGTAGTTCGTCTGCTAAAGCTTTTCTAATGTCAAGTATCATTTCCTTAGACCATGAGATTGTGCAACTCCCGGATACCATAGGAATGCTTTGGGTGTGCCAAACGTCACAACGTAACTGGGTGGCTATAAAGGTGCACTACGGGTATCTCCGAAAGTGTCTGTTGGGTTGGCATGAATCGAGACTGGGATTTGTCGCTTCGTGTGACGGAGAGGTATCTCTGGGCCCACTCGGTAGGACATCATCATAATGAGCTCAATGTGACCAAGGAGTTGATCACCGGATGATGTGTTACGAACGAGTAAAGAGACTTGCCGTTAACTAGATTGAACAAGGTATAGGGATACCGACGATCGAATCTCGGGCAAGTATCATACCGGTAGACAAGGGGAATTGAGTATGGGATTGATTGAATCCCCGACATCGTGGTTCATCCGATGAGATCATCATGGAACATGTGGGAGCCAACATGGGTATCCAGATCCCGCTGTTGGTTATTGGCCGGAGAGATGTCTCGGTCATGTCTACATGCCTCCCGAACCGGTAGGGTCTACACAGTTAAGGTTCGATGACGCTAGGGTTATTGGGAAAGTTTGTTCGTGGTTACCGAATGTTGTTCGGAGTCCCGGATGAGATCTCGGACGTCACGAGGAGTTCCAGAATGGTCCGGAGGTAAAGATTTATATATGGGAAGTCCTTATTCAGTCGCCGGAAGTGTTCGGGGGTTTATCGGTATTGTACCGGGACCACCGAAAAGGTTCCGGGGGTCCACCGGGAGGGTCCACCTGCCCCGGAGGGCCCTATGGGCTGAATATGGAGGTGAACCAGCCCCTAGGTGGATATATTGGAAGGTTATATATGGACACCGGAATGGTTCCGAAGAAGTTCGAGGATTTTTTGGAGTACCGGGAGGTTACCAGAACCCCGAGGGAAAGTTAATGGGCCTCATGGTTGTAACAGCCCCAAAATTGGGTTATCAACTTTTGTGCTGCTATTCTCTCCTGGCACTCATTTTCAAAAATTTCTCCTGAGTTTGCTGGATGACTCTGAGAAATTTTGTCATTTCCAACCTTTCAAAACCTTGCTCATGTCTTTGTCAGTGGGCAAGACCTCCTTTGCATCATCTCAAACCCTCTCAAACCCTAATTCCAAATTTTTGGAATTTTAATATGCCCTATGTGAATACAAAGGAGTCATCACTTTCTTTGATCTGTTGTCCTCCCAATTGTTCCCAGAGATCCTCCTATCTTTCTGAACCTTGGATATGCAAAAATATTGCCAAGTCCCATGCAATATTTTTGAATTGTGATTTATTCCTTTTCTTGCCTTTCTGAGGAATAAAATCCAAAGGCATAGCTAACCATCTCCTAAATTCATGAGAATTGGTGGAGTTGATACTTATGCCTAATCCAAGCTCTGGCAAGTATATTGGCATGCTTACCCTGATCAGGTAGGCGGACATAACCTTGTGTGCCCGTTGTTAAAAATTTTGATACCGGTCCCCGTGAGGGACGTTTTGGCCACGACGGTGGTCGTTGTGTCTTTGGTGGACACGGGGCCACCCAGGACTAGCCCAGTTGGGAGTGGGTCGAAGTGGCCGGGAGAGTGTCATGGCAGTAGGTCGGTTTCGTCGGAATGCCGTTGGTCCACCCGAATGGGATGACGAGGCAATGGGTTCCGTGGTGTGGGTACAGTGTGCTACCTCTGCAGAGTGTGTTCAATCTATCGATAGCCGCGTCCTCGGTCATGGGCATAAGTTCGTAGTAGGTCCCACTATCAGGTCTTGGTCGAAATGGAGGATAAACCTGAAATAATTAAGTTGGTAAATAAATATGTGATAACAAGAATATGGTGATTTGGACTATGAGATAGTCGTGAGAAGTCATGACGATGTTTTGATATGATCACGAGACGAGGTCTCGGTGAGTGTTGGTCATGGTTGTGATCGCCGGAAACATCACCGTTCGGTTGCGAGGCAACCCGTTGGTAAGAGAGTCCGCGGGACTCGGTGCACAAGTTTGGTTGCATTGCATGAGTAATATGTTGCATTTAAAAATCAAGGCAGAACAGAAGATGATTGCATAAAGTTAACATGCTATGTCTGCATTGGATATAATCGGTAGTTTATTTCAGCATAGTTTCATGATGCCATGCCATGCTTTGATTTATATGTTAAATTATGCCATGATTGAGATGATATGCTATGTTTTGCTATTACCATGTTATAATCATGTTTTGATATGCCATGTCATTGCCATGTTAGTAGATGCTATGATATTGTTCATGCTCAGTTGACCTCTACCATGCCATGTTTAGTAATTGATATGAGATAGGCTGTTGCATGCGCTCGGTTCTCGCTTTGTCTTCTGCTTGTTGGGATGCTATGTATTTGGTTGTCTTGCAAGTACATTCAATGTACTGACCTGGCGTGTCATGACAGTTTTGTAGGTCATACCTGTATTGTTCGCTTGATCCGTCGTGCTAGTCCATAACCTTGCCAGTCCTGTGAGTTGTGGAGCCCGGCCAGAGTTGTTATGCTGCCGAACCAAGACTTCCGCCGCCATTTAAATAGACTTCCGCTGCCATTTAAATAGCCTTAGGGCTATGCCAGATAAATGTATTAATCAATGATGTAAGCTTATATACATGTATTTGATGAATATTCTTGTACCTGGAATGCTGTATTATGGACCTGTCGTGCGTCAGGTGTTATCCTGGGCTGACGTGCGAAGGCCCCCTGTTCCATGCGGATCGGGGTGCCACAGGACATGGTATCTGAGCAGCCAGGCTGGCATAGGTTATCCTAGTATTAGATCACCGCTACCATTAACCCGTAATGTCCCTAAGGGATTTGACCCATCCCTGGCATCTGGCATGGCCACTGTTAATCAATAGGTGGCGCAGTCGGGACCGACACGTCCTCACCCCGCTGTCCCCGCCTAGTTATGCATGGAACGAATAGCAACCATATCCTTTCTGGTCGGCCGCACCGCTCACCCTTCGCCATTAAGGGAAAGGGTCCACACCATGCGGGCATGTCCCGCATAGCTGCCTATAAAAGCCTCCTTTCCGCTCGCCATATCGCTCACCCCTCAGTCAGCCATGTCCCTGCAGAGAAGCCTAGCTAGTAGCACTCCAGCCATGACTAGCACCTTCAAAGCTCCCAAGTTTTACACCCGCACCTGTGCCGTCAACCACACCGGCTTTCCACCCCTTCTTACTGAGATGCTCACCAAAGCCTTTGGCTGTAAGGCTAGCCCTGATTACCTGGTGTTCCAATCGGCACCCGTCCCTCACCTTCATCGCTTCGATGCAAGAGTGCACATCAGCCTAGGTCCCGCAGCACATGGCCAGCCGTTGGTTTTTTAGGGGAGAGCTATGCCTACCTCTGATTTAGCCATTCAGGCCGCTGCTGTGGAGGCTATGCTTCACCTTCGAACCAGGTACCCGCATATGGCAACGAGGCGGGATTTCTGCTTTTACCCCATTGTGACAGAAGTAGGAATGCAGCCTTCTCCCGCTATCCAAGGAGATGACCCCGCAATCGCTCGCCTGGTGCAGTATATCACCACCCAGGGGATGATGATTTCCCAGATACTTGCCGAGTTTAGAACTCTGGACAACGATGCAGTGCGAGTCGTCAAGGAAGCTTACCGTGAGGCTCGTAAATTCGCATCTCAAGTCATTTGACCAACGCCATCTGAACCAGTGCTACCCTCTCAGCCTATGTTGTAGCCTAGACCCAACATCATCACCCTCGACAGGGCTCTTTTACGGATCCACCAGTAGCATTTGCTTGGATCAATTTCAGCCACACCCCCAGTAGCCGAACCCCAACCCATAGTGCTGTCGGACAATGAAGATGGAGATTGGCACAGTCTTCGTCCTCCCGGAGAGCCCCAGCAAGGCAAGTCCTCTGCATGACCTCAGTCAAGCAGTGAGATGATCAGTCTGTCGGTTCATCCCCGATATGGGGATAGAACTATGTATCCCAGAATGAGTTGTTTCGTTTAGCGCGTAGAGCGTTCGTGCTTTGTTGTATGCTGGTACTGTTGTAATCCGTATGCTGTGTTCTATGTATGTTTTCGTGCTTGTTTTTGTTTGTCTCTCGGTCAAACAGAAATGCTTGACAGGGTTGACCATGTGTGTGAAGGAAATATGCCCTCGAGGCAATAATAAAGTTATTATTTATTTCCTTATATCATGATAAATGTTTATTATTCATGCTAGAATTGAATTAACCGGAAACATAATACATGTGTGAATACATAGACAAACAGAGTGTCACTAGTATGCCTCTACTTGACTAGCTCATTGATCAAAGATGGTTATGTTTCCTAGCCATAGACATGAGTTGTCATTTGATTAACGGGATCACATCATTAGGAGAATGATGTGATTGACTTGACCCATTCCGTTAGCTTAGCACTCGATCGTTTAGTATGTTGCTATTGCTTTCTTCATGACTTATACATGTTCCTATGACTATGAGATTATGCAACTCCCGTTTACCGGAGGAACACTTTGTGTGCTACCAAACGTCACAACATAACTGGGTGATTATAAAGGTGCTCTACAGGTGTCTCCGAAGGTACTTGTTGGGTTGGCGTATTTGGAGATTGGGATTTGTCACTCCGATTGTCGGAGAGGTATCTCTGGGCCCTCTCGGTAATGCACATCACTATAAGCCTTGCAAGCATTGTAACTAATGAGTTAGTTGCGGGATGATGTATTACGGAACGAGTAAAGAGACTTGCCGGTAACGAGATTGAACTAGGTATTGAGATACCGACGATCAAATCTCGGGCAAGTAACATACCGATGACAAAGTAAACAACGTATGTTGTTATGCGGTTTAACCGATAAAGATCTTCGTAGAATATGTGGGAGCCAATATGGGCATCCAGGTCCCGCTATTGGTTATTGACCGGAGACGTGTCTCGGTCATGTCTACATAGTTCTCGAACCCGTAGGATCCGCACGCTTAACGTTACGATGACGGTTATATTATGAGTTTATGTGTTTTGATGTACCGAAGGAGTTCGGAGTCCCGTATGAGATCGGGGACATGACGAGGAGTCTCAAAATGGCCGAGACGTAAAGATCGATATATTGGACGACTATATTCGGACTTCGGAAAGGTTCCGAGTGATTCGGGTATTTTTCGGAGTACCGGAGAGTTACGGGAATTCGTATTGGGCCTTAATGGGCCATACGGGAAAGGAGAGAAAGGCCCCAAAGGGTGGCCGCACCCCTCCCCATGGACTAGTCCGAATTGGACTAGGGAGGGGGGGCGCCCCCTTCCTTCTTTCTCCTTCTCCCTTCCCTTCTCCTATTCCAACAAGGAAAGGAGGAGTCCTACTCCCGCGCTCTCCTCCTAGGCCGGCCGCCTCCCCCCTTGCTCCTTTATATACGGGGGCAGGGGGCACCCCACACACACACACAATTGATCAACGATCTTTTAGCCGTGTGCGGTGCCCCCCTCCACCATATTACACCTCGATAATATCGTAGCGGTGCTTAGGCGAAGCCCTGCGTCGGTAGAACATCATCATCGTCACCACGCCGTCGTGCTGAAAAAACTCTCCCTCAACACTCGGCTGGATCGGAGTTCGAGGGACGTCATCGAGCTGAATGTGTGCTGAACTCGGAGGTGCCGTGCGTTCGGTACTTGATCGGTCGGATCGTGAAGACGTACGACTACATCAACCGCGTTGTGTTAACGCTTCCGCTTTCGGTCTACGAGGGTACGTGGACAACACTCTCCCCTCTCGTTGCTATGCATCACCATGATCTTGCGTGTGCGTAGGAATTTTTTTGAAATTACTACGTTCCCCAACAGTGGCATCCGAGCCTGGTTTTATGCGTTGATGTTATGCACGAGTAGAACACAAGTGAGTTGTGGGCGATATAAGTCATACTGCTTACCAGCATGTCATACTTTGGTTCAGCGGTATTGTGAGATAAAGCGGCCCGGACCAACATTACGCGTACGCTTACGCGAGACCGATTTCACCGTTGCGAGCACTCGTTGCTTAAAGGTGACTGGCGGGTGTCTGTCTCTCTCACTTTAGTTGAATCGAGTGTGGCTACGCCCGGTCCTTGCGAAGGTTAAAATAGCACCAACTTGACAAACTATCATTGTGGTTTTGATGCGTAGGTAAGAACGGTTCTTGCTAAGCCCGTAGCAGCCACGTAAAACTTGCAACAACAAAGTAGAGGACGTCTAACTTGTTTTTGCAGGGCATGTTGTGATGTGATATGGTCAAGACATGATGCTATATTTTATTGTATGAGATGATCATGTTTTGTAACCGAGTTATCGGCAACTGGCTGGAGCCATATGGTTGTCGCTTTATTGTATGAAATGCAATCGCCATGTAATTGTTTTACTTTATCACTAAGCGGTAGCGATAGTCGTAAAAGCAATAGTTGGCGAGACGACAATGATACTACGATGGAGATCAAGGTGTCGCGCCGGTGACGATGGAGATCATGACGGTGCTTCGTGTTGGAAATATGCCCTAGAGGCAATAATAAATGGTTATTATTATATTTCTTTGTTCATGATAATTGTCTATTGTTCATGCTATAATTGTATTGTCCGGAAATCGTAATGCATGTGTGAATGCATAGACCACAACGTGTCCCTAGTAAGCCTCTAGTTGACTAGCTCGTTGATCAACAGATAGTCATGGTTTCCTGACTGTGGACATTGGATGTCATTGATAACGGGATCACATCATTGGGAGAATGATGTGATGGACAAGACCCAATCCTAAGCATAGCATAAAAGGTCGTGTAGTTTCGTTTGCTAGAGCTTTTCCAATGTCAAGTATCTTTTCCTTAGACCATGAGATCGTGCAACTCCCGGATACCGTAGGAGTGCTTTGGGTGTGCCAAACGTCACAACGTAACTGGGTGACTATAAAGGTGCACTACGGGTATCTCCGAAAGTGTCTGTTGGGTTGGCACGGATCGAGACTGGGATTTGTCACTCCGTGTGACGGAGAGGTATCTCTGGGCCCACTCGGTAATGCATCATCATAATGAGCTCAATGTGACTAAGGAGTTAGTCACGGGATCATGCATTGTGGTACGAGTAAAGAGACTTGCCGGTAACGAGATTGAACAAGGTATTGGGATACCGACGGTCGAATCTCGGGCAAGTAACATACCGATTGACAAAGGGAATTGCATACGGGATTGATTGAATCCTCGACACCGTGGTTCATCCGATGAGATCATCGTGGAACATGTGGGAGCCAACATGGGTATCCAGATCCCGCTGTTGGTTATTGACCGGAGAGGCGTCTCGGTCATGTCTGCATGTCTCCCGAACCCGTAGGGTCTACACACTTAAGGTTCGGTGACGCTAGGGTTATTAGAGATATATGTATGCGGAAACCCGAAAGTTGTTCGGAGTCCCGGATGAGATCCCGGATGTCACGAGAGGTTCCGTAATGGTCCGGAGGTGAAGAATTATATATAGGAAGTCCAGTTTCGGCCACCGGGAAAGTTTCGGGGGTTACCGGTATTGTACCGGGACCACCGGAAGGGTCCCGGGGGTCCATCGGGTGGGGCCACCTATCCCGGAGGGCCCCATGGGTTGAAAGTGGAAGGGAACCAGCCCCTAGTGGGCTGGGCGCCCCCCCATGGGCCTCCCCCCCATGCGCCTAGGGTTGGGAACCCTAGGGTGGGGGGGGTTCCCCCTTGCCTTGGGGGGCAAGGCAACCCCTTCCCCCTTTGGCCGCCCCCCCTTGAGATCCCATCTCTAGGGCCGGCGCCCCCCCAGGGGGCCTATATAAAGGGGGGAGGGAGGGCAGCAACCTACAGCCTTGGGCGCCTCCCTCCTCCCCTATTACACCTCTCCGTCTCGCAGAAGCTCGGCGAAGCCCTGCCGAGACCCGCTACATCCACCACCACGCCGTCGTGCTGCTGGATCTCCATCAACCTCTCCTTCCCCCTTGCTGGATCAAGAAGGAGGAGACGTCGCTGCACCGTACGTGTGTTGAACGCGGAGGTGCCGTCCGTTCGGCACTCGGTCATCGGTGATTTGAATCACGACGAGTACGACTCCGTCATCCACGTTCATTGGAACGCTTCCGCTCGCGATCTACAAGGGTATGTAGATGCACTCCTTTCCCCTCGTTGCTAGTACACTCCATAGATGCATCTTGGTGAGCGTAGGAAAATTTTAAAATTATGCTACGATTCCCAACAGTGGCATCATGAGCCAGGCCTATGCGTAGTTACTTTGCACGAGTAGAACACAAAGCAGTTGTGGGCGTTGAGTTTGCCAATTCTTCTTGCTACTACTAGTATTTTCTTGTTTCGGCGGCATTGTAGGATGAAGCGGCCCGGACCGACCTTACACGTACGCTTACGTGAGACAGGTTCCACCGACTGACATGCACTAGATGCATAAGCTGGCTAGCGGGTGTCTGTCTTTCCTACTTTAGTCGAAACGGATTCGATGAAAAGGGTCCTTATGAAGGGTAAATAGAAATTGGCAAATCGCGTTGTGGTCATACGTAGGTAAGAAAACGTTCTTGCTAGAAACCTACAAACCACGTAAAAAACTTGCAACAACAATTAGAGGACGTCTAACTTGTTTTTGCAGCAAGTGCTATGTGATGTGATATGGCCAGAAGATGTGATGAATGATATATGTGATGTATGAGATTGATCATATTCTTGTAATAGGAATCACGACTTGCATGTCGATGAGTATGACAACCGGCAGGAGCCATAGGAGTTGTCTTTATTATTTCGCATGACCTGCGTGTCATTGAATAACGCCATGTAAATTACTTTACTTTGTTGCTAAACTAGTTAGCCATAGAAGTAGAAGTAATCGTTGGCGTGACGACTTCATGAAGACACAATGATGGAGATCATGATGATGGAGATCATGGTGTCATGCCGGTGACGAAGATGATCATGGTGCCCCGAAGATGGAGATCAAAGGAGCATAATGATATTGGCCATATCATGTCACTATTTGATTGCATGTGATGTTTATCATGTTTATTGCATCTTATTTGCTTAGAACGACGGTAGTAAGTAAGATGATCCCTTATAATAATTTCAAGAAAGTGTTCACCCTAACTGTGCACCGTTGCGAAGGTTCGTTGTTTCGAAGCACCACGTGATGATCGGGTGTGATAGATTCTAACGTTCGAATACAACGGGTGTTGACGAGCCTAGCATGTACAGACATGGCCTCGGAACACACGCAATACACTTAGGTTGACTTGACGAGCCTAGCATGTACAGACATGGCCTCGGAACACGGAGGACCGAAAGGTCGAGCATGAGTCGTATAGAAGATACGATCAACATGGAGATGTTCACCGATCTTGACTAGTCCGTCTCACGTGATGGTCGGACACGGCCTAGTTAACTCGGATCATGTTTCACTTAGATGACTAGAGGGATGTCTATCTGAGTGGGAGTTCATTAAATAATTTGATTAGATGAACTCAATTATCATGAACTTAGTCTAAAATCTTTACACTATGTCTTGTAGATCAAATGGCCAACGTTGTCCTCAATTTCAATGCGTTCCTAGAGAAAACCAAGCTGAAAGATGATGGCAGCAACTATACGGACTGGGTCCGGAACCTGAGGTTCATCCTCATAGTAGCCAATAAAGATTATGTCTTAGAAGCACCGCTAGGTGATGCACCAATCCCACAGAACCAAGACGTTATGAACGCTTGGCAATCACGTGCTGATGATTACTCTCTCGTTCAGTGCGGCATGCTTTATAGCTTAGAACCGGGTCTCCAAAAGCATTTTGAGAAACATGGAGCATATGAGATGTTCGAGGAGCTGAAACTGGTTTTTCAAGCTCATGCCCGGGTCGAGAGATATGATGTCTCCGACAAGTTCTTCAGCTGTAAAATGGAGGAGAACAGTTCTGTTAGTGAGCACATACTCAGAATGTCTGGGTTGCATAACCGCTTGTCTCAGCTGGGAGTTAATCTTCCGGATGACGCGGTCATTGACAGAATCCTCCAGTCGCTTCCACCAAGCTACAAGAGCTTTGTGATGAACTACAATATGCAGGGGATGGAAAAGACCATTCCCGAGGTATATTCAATGCTGAAATCAGCGGAAGGGGAGATCAGAAAAGAACATCAAGTGTTGATGGTGAATAAAACCACTAAGTTCAAGAAGGGCAAGGGTAAGAAGAACTTCAAGAAGGACGGCAAGGGAGTTGCCGCGCCCGGTAAACCAGTTACTGGGAAGAAGTCAAAGTATGGACCCAAGCCCGAGACTGAGTGCTTTTATTGCAAGGGAAGTGGTCACTGGAAGCGGAACTGCCCCAAATACTTAGCGGACAAGAAGAAGGCCGGCAACACCAAAGGTATATGTGATATACATGTAGATGTGTACCTTACCAGTACTCGTAGTAGCTCCTGGGTATTTGATACCGGTGCGGTTGCTCATATTTGTAACTCAAAACAGGAACTACGAAATAAACGGAGACTGGCGAAGGACGAGGTGACGATGCGCGTCGGGAATGGTTCCAAGGTCGATGTGATCGCCGTCGGCACGCTACCTCTGCATCTCCCTACGGGATTAGTTTTAAACCTCAATAATTGTTATTTAGTGCCAGCTTTGAGCATGAACATTGTATCTGGATCTCGTTTAATTCGAGATGGCTACTCATTTAAATCCGAGAATAATGGTTGTTCTGTTTATTTGAGAAATATGTTTTATGGTCATGCCCCGCTGGTCAATGGTTTATTTTTGATGAATCTCGAACGTGATGTTACACATGTTCATAGTGTGAATACCAAAAGATGTAAAGTTGATAACGATAGTCCCACATACTTGTGGCACTGCCGCCTTGGTCACATTGGTGTCAAGCGCATGAAGACGCTCCATGCAGATGGACTTTTGGAGTCTCTTGATTACGAATCATTTGACACGTGCGAACCATGCCTCATGGGTAAGATGACCAAGACTCCGTTCTCCGGAACAATGGAGCGAGCAACCAACTTATTGGAAATCATACATACCGATGTGTGCGGTCCAATGAGTGTTGAGGCTCGCGGAGGATATCGTTATGTTCTCACTCTCACTGATGACTTAAGTAGATATGGGTATGTCTACCTAATGAAACACAAGTCTGAAACCTTTGAAAAGTTCAAGGAATTTCAGAGTGAGGTTGAGAATCAACGTGACAGAAAATTAAAATTCTTACGATCAGATCGTGGTGGAGAATATTTAAGTCACGAGTTTGGTGCACACTTAAGGAAATGTGGAATAGTTTCACAACTCACGCCGCCTGGAACACCTCAGAGAAATGGTGTGTCCGAACGTCGTAATCGCACTCTATTGGATATGGTGCGATCTATGATGTCTCTTACCGATTTACCGCTCTCATTTTGGGGTTATGCTTTAGAGACTGCCGCATTCACTTTAAATAGGGCTCCGTCGAAATCCGTTGAGACGACACCGTATGAATTATGGTTTGGGAAGAAACCTAAGCTCTCGTTTCTAAAAGTTTGGGGATGCGATGCTTATGTCAAGAAACTTCAACCTGAAAAGCTCGAACCCAAATCGAAAAAATGCGTCTTTATAGGATACCCTAAGGAAACCATTGGGTATACCTTCTACCTCAGATCCGAAGGCAAGATCTTCGTTGCCAAGAACGGGTCCTTTCTGGAGAAGGAGTTTCTCTCGAAAGAATTGAGTGGGAGGAAAGTGGAACTTGATGAGGTGATAGTCACCCCCTCCGAACCGGAAAGTAGCGCAGCGCGGGAAAATGTTCCTGTGGTGCCTACACCGACTGGGGAGGAAGTTGATGATGATGATCATGAAGCTTCAGATCAAGTTACTGAACTTCGTAGGTCCATAATAAAGTTATTATTTATTTCCTTATATCATGATAAATGTTTATTATTCATGCTAGAATTGTATTAACCGGAAACATAATACATGTGTGAATACATAGACAAACAGAGTGTCACTAGTATGCCTCTACTTGACTAGCTCGTTGATCAAAGATGGTTATGTTTCCTAGCCATAGACATGAGTTGTCATTTGATTAACGGGATCACATCATTAGGAGAATGATGTGATTGACTTGACCCATTCCGTTAGCTTAGCACTCGATCGTTTAGTATGTTGCTATTGCTTTCTTCATGACTTATACATGTTCCTATGACTATGAGATTATGCAACTCCCGTTTACCGGAGGAACACTTTGTGTGCTACCAAACGTCACAACGTAACTGGGTGATTATAAAGGTGCTCTACAGGTGTCTCCGAAGGTACTTGTTGGGTTGGCGTATTTCGAGATTGGGATTTTTCACTCCGATTGTCGGAGAGGTATCTCTGGGCCCTCTCGGTAATGCACATCACTATAAGCCTTGCAAGCATTGTAACTAATGAGTTAGTTGCGGGATGATGTATTACGGAACGAGTAAAGAGACTTGCCGGTAACGAGATTGAACTAGGTATTGAGATACCGACGATCGAATCTCGGGCAAGTAACATACCGATGACAAAGGAAACAACGTATGTTGTTATGCGGTTTGACCGATAAAGATCTTCGTAGAATATGTGGGAGCCAATATGGGCATCCAGGTCCCGCTATTGGTTATTGACCGGAGACGTGTCTCGGTCATGTCTACATAGTTCTCGAACCCGTAGGGTCCGCACGCTTAACGTTACGATGACGGTTATATTATGAGTTTATGTGTTTTGATGTACCGAAGGAGTTCGGAGTCCCGGATGAGATCGGGGACATGACGAGGAGTCTCGAAATGGCCGAGACGTAAAGATCGATATATTGGACGACTATATTCGGACTTCAGAAAGGTTCCGAGTGATTCGGGTATTTTTCGGAGTACCGGAGAGTTACGGGAATTCGTATTGGGCCTTAATGGGCCATACGGGAAAGGAGAGAAAGGCCCCAAAGGGTGGCCGCACCCCTCCCTATGGACTAGTCCGAATTGGACTAGGGAGGGGGGCGCCCCCTTCCTTCTTTCTCCTTCTCCCTTCCCTTCTCCTATTCCAACAAGGAAAGGAGGAGTCCTACTCCCGGTGGGAGTAGGACTCCCCCCTTGGCGCGCCCTCCTCCTAGGCCGGCCGCCTCCCCCCTTGCTCCTTTATATACGGGGGCAGGGGCACCCCACACACACACAATTGATCAACGATCTTTTAGCCGTGTGCGGTGCCCCCCTCCACCATATTACACCTCGATAATATCGTAGCGGTGCTTAGGCGAAGCCCTGCGTCGGTAGAACATCATCATCGTCACCACACCGTCGTGCTGACAAAACTCTCCCTCAACACTCGGCTGGATCGGAGTTCGAGGGACGTCATCGAGCTGAACGTGTGCTGAACTCGGAGGTGCCGTGTGTTCGGTACTTGATCAGTCGGATCGTGAAGACGTACGACTACATCAACCACGTTGTGTTAACGCTTCCGCTTTCGGTCTACGAGGGTACGTGGACAACACTCTCCCCTCTAGTTGCTATGCATCACCATGATCTTGCGTGTGCGTAGGAATTTTTTTGAAATTACTACGTTCCCCAACAGTGTGCTAACAAGATTTTAATCAGTAGAGCACATACACTAAAAACAACATTGACTCGTCTCGAGTCTATAATAAAATGCGCGCTGGTGTAGGTATATATATGCCAGGATTATATATACCCACTAGCATTAAAACACCTTAGTGTGATTTTGCCTGGTGTGTTTTTCCGTTGCATGTTTATTGTTTCTGTCCGTTTGCTAGTTTAGATTTTTACTGCATACTGCACGCATACCCGGTTCACCCACGAGTACAATCAGGCAGTACTCGGGGGAATGCAAAGTCACATATCCCTCTCTATCTGTGCATAGCCCGTGTGCCGGATTTCCAAATCTAGAACCTCGCTGAGGCATTTCCGTCCGGAAATTCCTCGTCTCTAATTCTTTTCCCCGATTTCATTTTGGAGAAACGCTGCCAACTTTATTTCACTCGATCCAGTACATCTACCCCGATACAAGTTTCAACTCTCGTTCTACCTCGACACCTACATTTCGTGGAGTTATCCGCAAAAAATTTCCGTACTCCGTGTGGTTCCTGAGCTGGCGCAGCCACCTGCATCTGGACCCCACCTCCACCATCACCGCCCTGCGTGGCGTAGGTAGATCGCCACCACCACTCCACCGCAGCACGCGATTACTCCGCCGGCACAAAGCGACGAAGAATCAAGCGTGGCGGAGGACCACCCAGTGCGCCATCTTCTCCCGCATCCCGAGCCAGCACATCGAGCCGCGCGTTGTTCCGAGCCCGCTCATTCCTGATGAGAATCAGCAGGAGGATCGACGAGCCGATCAGCGTGCCCAGCAACGCCGCAAGGAACAACCACAGCGCCACCAAGAACACCTCCTCTCCGAAGGAGCTCGGCTCGATCTCGCCCAAACCGAAGAGGTAGTAGAGCGGCATTGTGTTTGTGCGTTGGAGGAGAGCCGCGCTGCCGTCTTTTATAACCCAACCCCGGTGTATGGTGAGCAAGGTCCAGGAGAACCGCTCGTCGCTCGATCACCGGCGTCCAGGAGGCGAATCCGCGAGCAGTGCCGACAAGGTGCTGGCCCACGACGTGAGTGCTCGCTGCACCGGCGCCGTGCACGCCGTGCACTATGGCTCTAGGGTCCTCATCGCCCTAGGAGCTAGATGCGCGCTGCGCCAAGCCGCACGCGGAGCAGCAGCATAGAAGAAGCAGCAAGCCGGAGGTAGAAGAAGGAGGCTGCCAGTGGGCCCTGGGCCCACGTGTCAGCAGGTGAAACCACTGTTCATTGGGTGCATCTAGCATTTTTCGGGAGTTTGATCTTGAATGCCCTTAGCCGTGGATATAACCAAGTTTGCCTTATCTCTCTTTGGGTGTACCAATTATCGGTGCCCCCAACTCGTTTGAAATTAACCCAGAGGTTTTTCTCCGAAGTTGTTATTCTTTCGTTTGTGTTGTAACCCTAGGAATCTCGAGGACGATATTCTTTTTAAGGGGGGAAGAGTTGTAACAGCCCCAAAATTGGGTTATCAATTTTTTTTTGCTGTTATTCTCTCCTGGCATTCATTTTCAAAATTTTCTCCTGAGTTTGCTGGATTACTCTTGAGAAATTTTGTCATTTCCAACCTTTCAAAACCTTGCTCATGTCTTTGTCAGTGGGCAAGACCTCCTTTGCATCATCTCAAACCCTCTCAAACCCTAATTCCAAAATTTTGGAATTTGGATATGCCCTTTGTGAATACAAAGGAGTCATCATTTTCTTTGATCTATAGATCCTCCCAATTGTACCCAGAGATCCTCCTATCTTTCTGAACCTTGGATATGCAAAAATATTGCTAAGTCCCATGCAATATTTTTGAATTGTGATTTATTCCTTTTCTTGCCTTTCTAAGGAATAAAATCCAAAGGCATAGCTAACCATATCATAAATTCATGAGAATTGGTGGAGTTGATACTTATGCCTAATCCAAGCACTGGCAAGTATATTGGCCATAATTAAATAAGGAAAATTGCCTTTCCTATTTAATGCCAATATTGCATTTCTGCCATTTTCCAAAGGAACTACTATTTTTATAGCAGAGAAAATTCCCACATAAAATGTGGAGCTTGTATTTGCTATATAATCACTAGTTCCATCCTAATCTCATGTTCCTCAGTTCAAAAATTTGGCACATGATCCAATGCAAGTTTCTGCCTTCTCTGAAATTTTGCAAAGGAAGTGCTTTATTCCTAATTCCAATGTAGCTGCAATTTGGCAGGGTGATTAACATGGATAAATAACCCATGGATGCCAAATATGAGCCCAATCCATTCATCCTAGCTCCCTGTGCAATTTTTCAAAGTTTCTGACCAGAATACAACTTTGTGAAGGAAGTACCTTCATAGAGTTTCCAAATGGGATGAAACTTTTCCATCCTCTCAAGTATCTCAAATCATTAGCCTCCACCCAAATTCAGTTCATTTCATTGAACTATGTGAGCACAGGAGCAAATCTTGGTTTCTGTCCAATTTTTCAGTTTGTGAAGCAAGTGCATTTTATCTTGCTCCATTATGGCTGATAAATTTCCCAAGCTTTCTCCTATCTATATGATCCATCTCCACAAGATTTTGGCTCATTTAATCTAGCCATTTGCCATGAGGATTTTTCTGAAGTTTCTGGGCAAAACTGATAGCTGTGAAGAAAGTACCATTTTGGCAACTCCGTTTGGTATGGTATTTTGCAGCATCTACCTATGATCAAATCATCAAGATTTGCCAAGTTGTAGCTCAATCCATCACTCCTAGTGAGTGTTTCTTCCTCATCTAGTTTCTGGACATATTTTAGCAGTTGTACAGCAACTATGCTAAATATTTGTCCTAATGACCTCATAATCTCCAGGACCGTAGTCCTTTCTACCCTAAGCCTCCCAGACATCAATTTTACATTTTACCCTCTCTGGTTTAATCTCTGGAGTGTGGCCAAGTTTGCAACAGCAAACTTGTGAAGCTTGGTTTACTCAGCTCCATTTGTCTTTGCCCGTTTTTCTACCGCAGTATTACTCTCTCTTTGATGGACAACGCGGTAGACATGAGCTGGCAACAGTAAAAACTCCAGAGCGCGCCATGCCAGTGGTGACTACGAGGGCAGCCAGCCGAAATGGTGGTCTAGCCACTGTTCGCGTCGGCATCGCTGCTCCGACCAGCTCTGGCCTCGCCATTAATGCCCAACAGTTCCACCTCGCCGTCCTCTTCCCTCTGGACTGTTGGGGAACGTAGTAATAATACAAAATTTTCCTACGTGTCACGAAGATCAATCTAGGAGATGCTAGCAACGAGAGAGAGGGAGTGCATCTTCATACCCTTGAAGATCGCTAAGCGGAAGCGTTACAAGAACGCGGTTGATGGAGTCGTACTCGCGGCGATTCAAATCGCGGAAGATCCGATCTAGCGCCGAACGAACGGCGCCTCCGCGTTCAACACACGTACAGCCCGGGACATCTCCTCCTTCTTTATCCAGCAAGGGAGAGGAGAAGTTGAGGGAGAACTCCAGCAGCACGACGGCATGGTGGCGATGGAGCTCGTGGTTCTCCGGCAGAGCTTCGCTAAGCACTACGGAGGAGGAGGAGGAGTTGGAGGAGGAGAGGGTTGTGCCAAGGGAAGGGTGCGGCTGCCCTCTCTCTCCCTCACTATATATAGGGGGAAGGGGGTGGAGGAGGCGCCCTAGGGTTCCCTAGGGGAGGGGCGGCGGCCACAGGGGAAACCCTAGATGGGTTTGGGCGCCCCCACCCCTAGGAAACTTGCCCCCCAAGCCGGGAGGGGCGGCTGCCCTAGGGGAGGCGCCCCCACCTCTCCAGGTTACGTGAGAGGGGGTGGGAGGGGCGCACAACCCCTTAGTGGGCTGGTGTGACCCCTCCCCTTGGCCCATAAGGCCCCCCAACGCTTGCCGGGGCCTCCGAAACACCTTTCGGTCACGCTGGTCGTCACCCAGTACTCCCAGAACAATTCCGGACTCCAATACCCTTCGTCCAATATATCGATCTTCACCTCCGGACCACTCCGGAGTTCCTCGTCACGTCCGGGATCTCATCCGGGACTCCGAACAACCTTCGGTAACCACATACTATTTCCCATAACAACTCTAGCGTCACCGAACCTTAAGTGTGTAGACCCTACGGGTTCGGGAACCATGCAGACATGACCGAGACGTTCTCCGGCCAATAACCAACAGCGGGATCTGGGTACCCATGTTGGCTCCCACATGTTCCACGATGATCTCATCGGATGAACCACGATGTCGGGGATTCAATCAATCCCGTATACAGTTCCCTTTGTCTATCGGTATGTTACTTGCCCGAGATTTGATCATCGGTATCCCTATACCTTGTTCAATCTCATTACCGGCAAGTCTCTTTACTCGTTACGTAATGCATGATCCCGTGGCTAAATCATTAGTCACACTGAGCTCATTATGATGATGCATTACCGAGTGGGCCCAGAGATACCTCTCCATCACACGGATTGACAAATCCCAGTCTTGATTCATGCCAACCCAACAGACACTTTCAGAGATACCTGTAGTGCACCTTTATAGTCACCCAGTTACGTTGTGACGTTTGATACACCCAAAGCATTCCTACGGTATCCGGGAGTTGCACAATCTCATGGTCTAAGGAAACGATACTTGACATTAGAAAAGCTCTAGCAAACGAACTACACGATCTTGTGCTATGCTTAGGATTGGGTCTCGTCCATCACATCATTCTCCTAATGATGTGATCTTGTTATTAATGACATCCAATGTCCATGGTCAGGAAACCATGACCATCTATTGATCAATGAGCTAGTCAACTAGAGGCTTACTAGGGACATTTTACCATCTATGTATTCACACATGTATTACGGTTTCCGTTAATACAATTATAGCATGAACAATAGACAATTATCATGAACAAGGAAATATAATAATAACCATTTTATTATTGCCTCTAGGGCATATTTCCAACAGTCTCCCACTTGCACTAGAGTCAATAATCTAGTTCACATCGCCATGTGATTAACACTCACAGTTCACATCGCCATGTGACTAACACCCAAGAGTTTACTAGAGTCAGTAATCTAGTTCACATCACCATGTGATTAACACTCGATGAGTTCTAGGGTTTGATCATGTTATGCTTACGAGAGAGGTTTTAGTCAACGGGTCTGCAACATTCAGATCAGTGTGTTCTTTGCAAATCTCTATGTCATATTGTAGATGTTGCTACCATGCTCCACTTGGAGCTATTCCAAATGGTTGCTCCACTATACGTATCCGGTTTGCTACTCAGAGTCATCCGGATAGGTGTTAAAGCTTGCATCGACATAACCCTTTACGCCGAACTCTTCATCGCCTCCATAATCGAGAAACATTTCCTTATTCCCAAGGACAATTTTGACCGCTGTCCAATGATCCATTCCTGGATCACATTTGTACCCCCGCCAGGCTCGTGGCAAGGCACATATACGGTGCGGTACACAGCATGGCATATCGTATAGAGCCTATGGCTAAGGCATAGGGGACGACCTTCGTCCTTTCTCCTGCCGTGGTCGAGCTTTGAGGCTCACTCAACTTCACACCTTACAACTCAGGCAAGAACTCCTTCTTTGACTGATCCATTTTGAACTCCTTCAAAATCACGTCAAGGTATGTGCTCTATGAAAGTCTTATCAGGCGTCTTGATCTATCTCTATAGATCTTGATACCCAACCTGTAAGCAGTTTTACACAGGTCTTCCTTTGAAAAACTCCATTCAAACAACCCTTTATGCTTTCCAGAAATTCTACATCATTTCTGATCAACAATATGTCATCCACATATATTTATCAAAATGTTGTAGTGCTCCCACTCACTTTCTTGCAAATACAAGTTTCTTGCAAACTTTGTATAAACCCAAATGCTTTGATCACCTCATCAAAGTGTATGTTCCAACTCCGAGATGCTTGCTCCAGTCCTTAGAAGGACCACTAGAGTTTGCATACCTTTCAGCATCCTTAGGATCGACAAAACCTTCTGGTTGTATCACATACCGCCTTTCCTCACGGAAACCGTCAAGGAAACTTTGTTTTGACACCCATCTGCCAGATTTCGTAAATGAAAATGCAGCAACTGCTAACATAATTCTAACAGACTTTAGCATCGCTATGATTGAGAAAGTCTCATCACAGTCAACTCCTTGAACTTGTCGGAAACTTCTTTGAGACAAGTCGAGCTTCATAAATGGTGACATTACCATCAGCATCTGTCTTCTTCTTAAAGATCCATTTATTCTCAATGGCTTGCCGATCATCGAGCAAGTCCACCAAAGTCCATACTTTGTTCTCATACATGGATCCTATCTCGGATTTCATGGCTTCCAGGGTTTTAGTCATCTTGCCAATGAGGCATGGTTCGCATGTGTCAAGTGATTCAAAATCAAGTGACTTCAAAAGTCCATCAGCATGGAGGTTCTTCATGCGCTTTACACCAATATGACCTAAGCGGCAGTGCCACAAGAAAGTGGTACTATCATTATCAACTCTACATCTTTTGGCATCAATGTTATGAACATGTGTATCACTACGACCGAGATTCAATAAACCCTTCACATTGGGTGCATGACCATAGACGGTATTATTCATGTAAACAGAATAACCATTATTCTTTGACTAAAATGAATAATCGTATTGCAATAAACATGATCTAATCATGTTCATGCTCAACGCAGACACCAATGCAAACAACATTTATCTGGGTTCAACACTAATCCCGAAGGTAGAGGGAGCGTGTGATGGTGATCATATCATCCTTGGAAACACTTCCAACACATGTCGTCACCTCGCCCTTAGCTAGTCTCTGTTTATTCCGTAGCTTTTGTTTCGAGTTACCAATATTAGCAACTGAACCGGTATCTAATACCCATGTGCTTCTAGGAGTACTAGTAAGGTACACATCAATAACACATATATCAAATATACTTTTGTTGAAGTTGCCAGCCTTCTTATCTACCAAGTATTTGAGGCAGTTCCGCTACTAGTGACCGTTCCCCTAATAGAAGCACTTCGTCTCGGGTTTGGGTTCTTCGGTTTCTTCACTGGAGCGGCAACTGGCTTGCCATTCATGAAGTCTCCCTTCTTGCCCTTGCCCTTCTTTGAAACCAGTGGTCTTGTTAACCATCAACACTTGATGCTCCTTCTTGACTTCTACCTTTACGGCCTTAAGCACGGCGAACAGCTCCGGGATCAACTTCCCTTGCATGTTATAGTTCATCACGAAACTCTAGCAGCTTGGTGATAGTGACTAGAGAACTTTTGTCAATCACTTCTCTTATCTGGAAGATTAACTCCCACTTGATTCAAGTGATTGAAGTACCCAGACATTCTGAGCACATGCTCACTGGCTGAGCTATTCTCCTCCATCTTGTAGGCAAAGATCTTGTCAGAGGTCTCAAACCTCTCAACACGGGCATGAGCCTGAAATACCAATTTCAGCCCTTGGAACATCTCATATGTTCCATGGCGTTCAAAATTCTTTTGGAGCCCCGACTCTAAGCCGCAAAGCACGGCGCACTAAACTATCAGGTAGTCATCAGAACGTGTCTGCCAGATGTTCACAACATCCACAGACGACGCCAGAGGGGTTGGCACACCGATCGGTGCATCAAGGACAGAAGCCTTCTGTGTAGCAGTGAGGACAATCCTCAGAATACGGCCCTAGTCCACACAATTGCTTACAATATCTTTCAATTTAGTCTTTCTCTAGGAACGTATTAAAACAAGGAGCTAAAGCGTGAGCTATTAATCTACAACATATTTGCAAAGATAATTTTAGACTAGGTTCATGATAATTAAGTTCATCTAATCAAATTATTTAATGAACTCCCACTCAGATAGACATCCCTCTGGTCATCTAAGTGATACATGATCCGAATCGACTAAGTCGTGTCCGATCATCACGTGAGACGGACTAGTCATCAACGGTGAACATCTCCATGTTGATCGTATCTACTATACGACTCATGTTTGACCTTTCGGTCTCTCGTGTTCCGAGGCCATGTGTGTACATGCTAGGCTCGTCAAGTCAACCTAAGTGTTTTGCATGTGTAAATCTGGCTTACACCCGTTGTATTCGAACGTTAGAATCTATCACACCCGATCATCACGTGGTGCTTCGAAACAATGAACCTTCGCAACGGTGCACAATTAGGGGGGACACTCTCTTGAATTTTTTTAGAGAGGGATCATCTTATTTATGCTACCGTCATTCTAAGAAAATAAGATGTAAACATGACAAACATCATATGCAAATCATAAAGTGACATGATATGGCCAATATCATCTTGCGCCTTTTGATCTACATCTTCGAGGCGCGGCATGATCACCTTCGTCACCGGCATGACACCATGATCTCCATCATCGTGTCTTCATGAAGTTGTCTCTCCAACTATTACTTCTACTACTATGGCTAACGGTTAGCAATAAATTAAAGTAATTACATGGCGTTTTTCATTGACACGCATGTCATACAATAAATTAAGACAACTCCTATGGCTCCTGCCGGTTGTCATACTCATCGACATGCAAGTCGTGATTCCTATTACAAGAACATGATCAATCTCGTACATCACATATATATAATTCATCACATCCTTTTGGCCATATCACATCACATAGCATACCCTGCAAAAACAAGTTAGACGTCCTCTAATTGTTGTTGCATGTTTTATGTGGCTGCTATGGGTTTCTAGAAAGAACGTTTCTTACCTACGCAAAAGCCAGAACGGTGATATGCCAATTGCTATTTACCCTTCATAAGGACCCTCTTCATCGAATCCGATCCGACTAAAGTGGAAGAGACAGACACCCGCTAGCCACCTTATGAATCAAGTGCATGTCAGTCGGTGGAACCTGTCTCACGTAAGTGTACGAGTAAGGTCGGTCCGGGCCGCTTCATCCCACAATGCCGCCGAATCAAGATAAGACTAGTAACGGCAAGAAAATTGAACAAATCATCGTGCACAACTACTTTGTGTTCTACTCGTGCATAGAATCTACGCATAGACCTAGCTCATGATGCCACTGATGGGGAACGTAGTAATAATACAAAAGTTTCCTATGTGTCACCAAGATCAATCTAGGAGATGCTAGCAACAAGAGAGAGGGAGTGCATCTTCATACCCTTGAAGATCGCTAAGCGGAAGCGTTACAAGAACGCGGTTGATGGAGTCGTACTCGCGGCGATTCAAATCGCGGAAGATCCGATCTAGCGCCGAACGAACGGCGCCTCCGCGTTCAACACACGTACAGCCCGGGGACGTCTCCTCCTTCTTTATCCAGCAAGGGGAGAGGAGAAGTTGAGGGAGAACTCCAGCAGCACGACGGCATGGTGGCGATGGAGCTCGTGGTTCTCCGGCAGAGCTTCGCTAAGCACTATGGAGGAGGAGAGGGCTGCGCCAGGGGAAGGGTTGCGGCTGCCCACTCTCTCCCTCACTATATATAGGGGGAAGGGGGGTGGAGGAGGCGCCCTAGGGTTCCCTAAGGGAGGGGCGGCGGCCACAGGGGAAACCCTAGATGGGTTTGGGCGCCCCCACCCCTAGGAAACTTGCCCCCCAAGCCAGGAGGGGCGGCTGCCCTAGGGGAGGCGCCCCCACCTCTCCAGGTTACGTGAGAGGGGGTGGGAGGGGCGCACAGCCCCTTAGTGGGCTGGTGTGCCCCCTCTCCTTGGCCCATAAGGCCCCCCAACGCTTGTCGGGGCCTCCGAAACACCTTTCGGTCACGCTGGTCGTCACCCGGTACTCCCAGAACAATTCCGGACTCCAATACCCTTCGTCCAATATATCGATCTTCACCTCCGGACCACTCCGGAGTTCCTCGTCATGTCTGGGATCTCATCCAGGACTCCGAACAACCTTCGGTAACCACATACTATTTCCCATAACAACTCTAGCGTCACCGAACCTTAAGTGCGTAGACCCTACGGGTTCGGGAACCATGCAGACATGACCGAGACGTTCTCCGGCCAATAACCAACAGCGGGATCTGGATACCCATGTTGGCTCCCACATGTTCCACGATGATCTCATCGGATGAACCACGATGTCGGGGATTCAATCAATCCCGTATACAATTCCCTTTGTCTATCGGTATGTTACTTGCCCGAGATTCGATCATCGGTATCCCTATACCTTGTTCAATCTCGTTACCGGCAAGTCTCTTTACTCGTTACGTAACGCATGATCCCGTGGCTAACTCATTAGTCACACTGAGCTCATTATGATGATGCATTACCGAGTGGGCCCAGAGATACCTCTCCGTCACACGGATTGACAAATCCCAGTCTCGATTCGTGCCAACCCAACAAACACTTTCGGAGATACCTGTAGTGCACCTTTATAGTCACCCAGTTACGTTGTGACGTTTGATACACCCAAAGCATTCCTACGGTATCCGGGAGTTGCACAATCTTATGGTCTAAGGAAACGATACTTGACATTAGAAAAGCTCTAGCAAACGAACTACACTATCTTGTGCTATGCTTAGGATTGGGTCTCGTCCATCACATCATTCTCCTAATGATGTGATCTTGTTATCAATGACATCCAATGTCCATGGTCAGGAAACCATGACCATCCATTGATCAACGAGCTAGTCAACTAGAGGCTTACTAGGGACATTTTACGATCTATGTATTCACACATGTATTACGGTTTTCGTTAATACAATTATAGCATGAACAATAGACAATTATCATGAACAAGGAAATATAATAATAACCATTTTATTATTGCCTCTAGGGCATATTTCCAACATGGACCGCTTGCCCCCTCTGTTTTCTTCTCCGGCGAGCCGTGCCAACGACCGAACAGTGAGCGCTCCTATGCACCGTCGCCTTCCTCCCCGGTGTCATCTTCCTCTGTTCGTCTCCCGAGCGCTGCTCGTCTCCGTGAGCCTCTGGTGCTCGTCCACTTCCCTCCTCATCGCCTTCCCACCGCTTCCCATGACCTTTGGCCGCGCCTGCCGACACTGCACCCTCGCCGGTGCGCGGACACGTCGCCTGCCGCGTGCCACCTCCTCCCCTCCTACCCGAGCTCTCCCTGCGGCTATATAAGCAAGCCCCCGAGCTCTCTCGCTGTCCACCATCACTCCCCGAGCCCGGTGCCTCTCTCTGATCTCCATCGTCGCCATAGCCTCCGCCTCGGGTCTCGCCCGATTCCGGTGATCCCGAGCTCACCTCGCCGTTCCTCCACCACCTCTGCAACCCACAGAGCCCAGCGAGCCTCCCCGTGGCCTCGGCCTCTCCCCTCCTCCACCGTAGCCCCCACTCCACCAGCGGCCGAAGCCCTGCTCCGCCGCAAGCCCTGCTGCGGCCGCTGCAAAGCTCTCCGGCGGCAGTAACCATCACCTCGAGATGCCCCTCTCCGTCCTGCGCATTTCGGTAGGTCGCACGCCGCGAGCGGTGGCCGGAGTCGCCGGCGATCGCCGTCGGGGCAGATGCCTCCCTCGGCCTCGCTCGATCCCGAGCGGGAGGAAGAAGAAGCCAGGCCAGGCGGGCCCCTTCCCGCGCGGCCCCACCTGTCGGCGACCGTAGGGCGTGGCCCCGCTGGCCACGTCGGATAAGTGGCGGCGCCCCGCCGCGAAGTCGTTTTCCCCGTGCGAAAGCGCATTTCTGGAAAGTGCGCTTTCAGTCAGAAAGCGTATGTTTCCTCTCCTTTGGCCGGGAATACGTTTCCCTCTCTGGAAAACGTATTTTCAGAAAAGACACGTTCTGTTTAAACTACCAGGGATCTGCTTGTAGAAGTATTTTTACAGACTAGTCCTTGAGCTTTAAACGTCCGTATCTTTTTTACCCGTAACTCCGAATAAGGTGATTCCAACGCTCAATTTCTCTGTTCGTCGAGCCCTTTTCGATGGGACCATTTTCTTGATGTTTGAACATTCTGAAAATGACCATTTTGCCCTTGCCCATAAACAGCCCCCTTTGAGAGAGAACTGTTTCCGGCAAATCTTTCCGCGATCGTTTCGCACTTCTTCCCGAAGTATTTATCGACCCCCAGGCAAGCCAACCTCTTATCATGAGCCCCGAACTTGCATGTTGACTTTGCTTGCACCTTGTGTGTGTGTAGTTGCAGTTGTTTCATATCGTTTTCATCTGCAGTTATTCCATTATGCCTGTCATGCATGCTTGTGTTTTCACGATATCGTTTGCCATGCTAATTAGAATGTTGTTATTGATAATGCCATGTCACTACTCTACTTTATTTGCATGTCATCGTTATAAAATGTTATGAGGATTGTAATGCACCGTTGATATGCTATTACTTGGTATTGTCATGTTCTTTATGCTATAGTTGTGCACTTGAGAAGTTCAATATTTTGTTCATGCATTTGTATGCTGCATGCTCATTGTTGCATTCATGTTCATGATGATGGAGAAGGAATTAAAATGACTTAATAATAACAAACCTCCTCCGTCATCGATGGGATCGAGTCATAGTGCCACCAAATCGAACTTTTTCAGTGCAGCCACATTTGCCTTTATGGGAAGGCCTTAATGCGATCTATTGTCGTGCCTCTCGCCGGTGCCTCCAACTAGGGAAGGTTATGGGCATGCTTACCCTAATCAGGTAGGCAGACATAACCTTGTGTGCCCGTTGTTAAATTTTTTGGTACCGGTCCCCGTGAGGGACGTTTTGGCCACGACGGTGGTCGTTGTGTCTTTGGTGGACACGGGGCCACCCAGGACTAGCCCAGTTGGGAGTGGGTCAGAGTGGCCAGGAGAGTGTCATGGCAGTAGGTCGGTTTCGTCGGAATGCCGTTGGTCCACCCGAATGGGATGACGAGGCCATGGGTTCCGTGGTGTGGGTACGGTGTGCTACCTTTGTAGAGTGTGTTCAATCTATCGATAGCCGCGTCCTCGGTCATGGGCATAAGTTCGTAGTAGGTCCCACCATCAGGTCTTGGTCGAAATGGAGGATAAACCTGAAATAATTAAGTTTGTAAATAAATATGTGATAACAAGAATATGGTGATTTGGACTATGAGATAGTCGTGAGAAGTCATGACGATGTTTTGATATGATCACGAGACGAGGTCTCGGTGAGTGTTGGAGACCAAGTGTTGGAGACCAAGTGTTGGTCATGGTTGTGATCGTCGGAAAGATCACCATTCGGTTGCGAGGCAACCCGTTGGTAAGAGAGTCCGCGGGACTCGATGCACAAGTTTGGTTGCATTGCATGAGTAATATGTTGCATTTAAAAACCAAGGCAGAACAGAAGATGATCGCATAAAGTTAACATGCTATGTCTGCATTGGATATAATCGGTAGTTTATTTCAGCATAGTTTCATGATGCCATGCCATGCTTTGATTTATATGTTAAATTATGCCATGATTGAGATGATATGCTATGTTTTGCTATTACCATGTTATAATCATGTTTTGATATGCCATGTCATTGCCATGTTAGTAGATGCTATGATATTGTTCATGCTCAGTTGACCTCTACCATGCCATGTTTAGTAATTGATATGAGATAGGTTGTTGCATGCGCTCGGTTCTCGCTTTGTCTTCTGCTTGTTGGGATGCTATGTATTTGGTTGTCTTGCAAGTACATTCAATGTACTGACCTGGCGTGTCATGCCAGTTTTGTAGGTCGTACTCGTATTGTTCGCTTGATCCGTCGTGCTAGTCCGTAACCTTGCCAGTCCTATGAGTTGTGGAGCCCAGCCAGAGTTGTTATGCTGCCGAACCAAGACTTCCGTCGCCATTTAAATAGACTTCCGCTGCCATTTAAATAGCCTTAGGGCTATGCCAGATAATTGTATTCATCAATGATGTAAGCATATATACATGTATTTGATGAATATTCTTGTACCTGGAATGCTGTATTATGGACCTGTCGTGCGTCAGGTGTTATCCTGGGCTGACGTGCGAAGGCCCCCTGTTCCATGCGGATCGGGGTGCCACAATGGTCCATAGTGGGGAGAGGGAGGCAGGCCACAGGAGGTGGCACGCGCCCCCCTGCCCAATCCGAATTGGACAAGGGGTGGGGGCGCGGCCCCCCTTTCCTTTTCCCTCTCCCCCTCTTTCCCCTTTCCCCTCTCTGTTGGAAGGAAGGGGGGCGAATCCTACTAGGAGTGGAGTCCTAGTAGGACTTCCCCCCATGGCGCGCCACCCCTAGGGCCGGCCACCTCCTCCTCCCCTCCTTTATATACGGGGCGGGGGGCACCCCAAAGGCACATCAATTGTTCTCTTAGCCGTGTGCGATGCCCCCCTCCATAGTTTACTCCTCCGCTCATAGCATCGTAGTGCTTAGGCGAAGCCCTGCGCGGATCACATCACCAGCCGTCGTGCTGACGGAACACTCCCTCGACCCTCTGATGGATCAAGACTTCGAGGGACGTCATCGAGCTGAACGTGTGCTGAACTCGGGGGTGTCGTACGTTCGGTACTTGGATCGGTTGGATCGTGAAGACGTTCGACTACAACAACCGCGTTAACCTAACGCTTCCGCTTTAGGTCTACGAGGGTACGTGGACACACTCTCCCCCTCTCATTGCTATGCTTCTCCGAGATACATCTTGCGTGAGCGTAGGAATTTTTTTTGAAATTGCATGCTATGTTCCCGAACAAGACCTGGCTCGGATGCCACTGCTGGGGAACGTAGCATGCAATTTCAAAAAAAATCCTACACTCATGCAAGATCTATCTAGGAGATGCATAGCAACGAGAGGGGGAGAGTGTGTCCACGTACCCTCGTAGACCGAAAGCGGAAGCGTTTGACAACGCGATTGATGTAGTCGAACTTCTTCTTGTTCCGACCGATCAAGCACCGAACGTACGACACCTCCGAGTTCTGCACACGTTCAGCTCGATGACGTCCCTCGAACTCTTGATCCAGCAAAGTGTCGAGGGAGAGTTCCGTCAGCACGACGGCATGGTGACGGTGATGGTGAAGTGGTCCGCACAGGGCTTCGCCTAAGCACTATGTGAATCTGACCGGAGGCGTAAACTGTGGAGGTGGGCGCCGCACACGGCTAACAATGATTGTTGTGTGTTCTAGCGGTCCCCCCCTCATATATATATAGGTTGGATGGGAGGAGAGGCAGCCAAGGGGGCGCCCCAAGTAGGAGGAATCCTACTTGGGCACCTCCCAATTCGGCCTCCCCCTTTCCTATTCCTATTCGGAGTAGGAAAGGAAGAGGGGGAAGGGGGAATCCTGTTCCCTTTTTCCTTTCCTCCTTCCCCTTTCCTTCTCCAATTTGGCCAGCCCATATGGGGTGGCGCACCAGCCCCTTTGTGGCTGGTGTGTTTCCCCTCTTGGCCCATAAGGCCCATATAGTTTGCCGGGGGTAGCCCGGAACCCCTTCCGATGACCCGATACGTACCCGGTAACCCCAGAAGACTTCCGGTGTCTGAATACTATCGTCCTATATATGAATCATTACCTCTCGACCATTTCGAGACTCCTCGTCATGTCCATGTTCTCATCCGGGACTCCGAACAATATTTGGTCACCAAATCACATAACTCATATAATACAAATCGTCATCGAACGTTAAGCGTGCGGACCCTACGGGTTCGAGAACTATGTAGACATGACCGAGACACCTCTCCGGTCAATAACCAATAGCGGAACTTGGATGCTCATATTGGCTCCCACATATTCTACGAAGATCTTTACCGGTCAAACCGTTATGACAGCATACGTTATTCCCTTTGTCATCGGTATGTTACTTGCCCGAGATTCGATCGTCGGTATCTTCATACCTAGTTCAATCTCGTTATCGGCAAGTCTCTTTACTCGTTCCGTAATGCATCATCCCATAACTAACTCATTAGTTACATTGCTTGCAATGCTTATTATGATGTGCATTACCGAGAGGGCCCAGAGATACCTCTCCGATACTCCGAGTGACAAATCCTAATCTCGATCTATGCCAACCCAACAAATACCTTTGGAGATACCTGTAGAGAATCTTTATAATCACCCAGTTACGTTGTGACGTTTGATAGCACATAAGGTATCCCTCCGGTATCCGGGAGTTGCATAATCTCATAGTCAAAGGAATATGTATAAGTCATGAAGAAAGCAATAGCAATAAAACTTAACGATCATTATGCTAAGCTAACAGATGGGTCTTGTCCATCACATCATTCTCCTAATGATGTGATCCCGTTCATCAAATGACAACACATGTCTATGGTTAGGAAACTTAACCATCTTTAATTAACGAGCTAGTCTAGTAGAGGCTTACTAGGGACACTGTGTTTTGTCTATGTATCCACACATGTATCAAGTTTCCGGTTAATACAATTCTAGCATGAATAATAAACATTTATCATGATATAAGGAAATATAAAATAACAACTTTACTATTGCCTCTAGGGCATATTTCCTTCAGAGATGCCCTAAAGACCATTTGGTGAAGCTAAACACAGATGGATGGATCGTTCTTGGAGGATGTGCACGACAAGGAACTGTATGGTTCTGCATGATCACTTGGGAGATATTGTTTTCAGTGCATGTTGTCATTTATTATATTGCCATGGCGCTCTCGAGGCTGAACTATGTGCTATAAGGGAGGGTTTCTCGCTTTTCTCAAAAAAGGGAGGGTTTCTTGTTTGCATTACAATGGAGTGATCGACGTGTTGTCACTGAATCAGGTTGCCTGGAGGCCACTAAAATGTTGATGAAGGGAGATAAGGATAGACCTCAGCATAGCTTCAATGTTCGTGAGATCAGACAACTCATGTAACAATGGAATTCTTGTATCGCTCACATTCTATAGACAATTTTTTTGTAAGCCATGTGATGACATCTTATGGTAGAACTAGTGGTTGTGTTATGGTATGGCTTGGTTGAGGGCCTGATGAGGCCATAAACTTATGTAACAAAGATTGTAGCAAAATGAGTGATACAATTAATTTTCACAAAAATAATAATACATATAGCACCACGAATGCTAGATCCCCGAGGGGATCTTCTTTATGTTGTTCACATCCATCTTAGAAACATCTATTTTCACTATATTTTAATTTGTTGATCTTCTTTTCCATTGATCCCACCCATAACAACACCTTGTGGAAACTTCACTTCCTAAATAGTTACAACCCACTACTTATTTTTACTAGAAATGCAACCATGCCACATAAGCAAGCTGTGCATGTAAGTAAACAATTACATTGTTTTTGCATTGGTCTCTATGCATGCAATATGTCACATCATCAATTCATGCATGTCCGTCATAAGTTATTTTTTCATTAGATTTTGTATTTGACAATATGGGTTGGGCGATTGCAGCATACATATGTAGTTAACCCTTCACATTTTTGTTAGAAATGAACGTAACTATAGTTTTTTTCCTTTATACCATTTGTGTTTTATTTTTTATTCTCTAAGCTTGCATTTGCTTCCCACTAGTTTTAGATGTTTTAGCAACTTTTCTGCATTCTCTTTTAGCAAGGTTCCCGCATCAACACGCGTGGCATCATTTAGTTAGCCTAATACTCTCGGCTAAATCATGATCGACCTTGTCTCGAAGAGATAATGCTCAGAAGTCACCTTACAAGTACTCCCTCTGTAAAGAAATATAAAGGCGTTTAGACCACTACTTTAGTTATCTAAACACTTTTATATTTATTTACAGAGGGAGTATTTTTTTCTTCAAAAAAGGACATCCAAATGATATCTTAGATTAGAAAACTACCAAGTAAAATAGTAGCCAATACAATAGAAAGAAAATGACACAAAAAATAACCGGCGAAAAACAAAATTTCATTGGAAACCATACTAGCCATGTTTTTTCTTCGATTGTGTGCCACTTGACGGATCTTGAAAATTGCACTTAAGTGATAGCAAGAGGAGGGGATACTTGCAAACACCCTTGTAATAGCAAACTTTGAAGAGTGCAATGCTAACCATCGCTTGAAATGGTATTTAGAAAACATTGAAAGAATTTTGACTGGGGCATCACCCCAGATAACACATACTTGCCTTCACCACCGACCCAAAATGGTTGGAGAAATAGGACCATGCAACAGAACAAATCAAAAGAAAAGGTCGAAGTCATCGCACCAAAATTCAACAAACAACTTCGCTTAATTGACACATCAAGTGCCAAGATCGAAGAGACACAGCAAATCTGATGACACATACCCTCATTGGCCCTTTGCTAGTGTCAGATTAGACGTTGTCGAGGTAGGGAGATGCCTTATTCCAACTCGTCTTTGCAGCCACCATCTTGCCATCGCCGCGGAGGAAACACGACCATAGTAAAACTAATAACAACGCAACGGGTGAGTCCCTACTCCTCTAGCCGCTAACGAGGCCACCAGACGAGAGAAGGGAAGGGGACCGAGCCAACGGCATGGGAAATTTTTTTGTGACGGCTAGGGTTGACAAAAGAGCAAGTCACTTAACAAGTTGAGTCGGCGAGAACTAACGATCTGCCGGGTGGCAGGCCCGGTTAGCAATCTCAAACCTTGATGTATGCAAAAAAAAACAAGAAATGGCAATCTTGGAAATATCCTTTTTAATGGCGTGAATAAGAATTTGCAACCAGGACTAATCTGCAAATAAGAGAACCGACGTTTTTATTGTCTTTGAGAAGGCTGACTAGTTGCTCTGCGACGTCGATTTCTGATCCAACGGCAAACCTATCGTACAAGTCTTTGGATGACTGATTGATGAAGCGGATCCGCCTCCACGCGTACCGCACGGGCACGAAACGTCGGATCCACAGCCATGGCCTCCTCCGCCCCCCAGATGGCGGCGGCCGCGCCGGAGAATAGACCTCCCCGCTCGCTCTTCGACCTCCCCTCGGACTTCTTCGACTCGTATGTACTCTTCCGGTCCCACCCCGCCTTGGCCCCTTCCCCAGCGGAGCCGTCCGAACCCTCCAGGCCGGCGCCGGCGCCGTTGCAGCAGCAGCAACCGCCGGAGGCCGGGGGGTTCCGGTGGACGTGTAAAACCTGCGCCGGCGAATTCGATTCACTGCAGGAGCAGCGCGAGCACTTCAAGTCCGATCTCCACCGCCTCAACGTATATATCCTCATCCCTCTTCTTTAACTGACATCGCATCTTCCTTTGTACGTATATAATTGAGCCTCTAGATTGATGTGGGAAGAAGCAACTGAAGAAAAAGTTTAAATTGTGTTTAGATGCTGGTGTTTGGTCACAGGACACATTCTTCAGCAGATGGAAATACGAACCTGCAGCTGTATGTGCTGTTCAGTGGAGTACGTGAGAACGACAGCAGATAGTAATCAATTGAGCCTCTAGATTCATCTAATCATTCAGTGATACCTAGGAATAGCTGACTAGAAGCCTCTTGTATTGCACTGGAGCCCCAAATTCTAGATGTTAGAACTTGAAACCCAATTAGGGTGAGTTTAGAATTGCTGTTCTGCGAAAGCTCCTTACTAACAGCTTATTTGTTTAAGTAACTATAAATTGGGTGCCATCACATAGTATAACTGTGCCCCACAAACTTGACATGGAAAATTTGTTTGTTACATGTGTTTGACGTTTTCCACCAAATTCAGATATTTCATAGGAGTCATTCCACTCTTTATTGCCCTTCCTCTTGCATTGGTGCATATCTTACATCCACATGGCGTCACTCGTATCAACAGCGAAATGTTCACAAAAAAGTAAACTGTTCATGTCCTACTAACTGGAAATGTTTATGCCGTCTTTACTGGTCCACTTTGCATTCTTTTATTTATTTATTATCTACTTTACTACTCTGGTTACCCACCTGACTAAACCGATTAGTTCGTAATCATTAGTTTAGATCTTGGGGCAATTTTATTTTAAAATTATCTTGATGCTGTGAAGATTCAATGCAAAACTTTCTACTTGCTACATACTTGAAAGGAAAACGGTTATTGTTAAGTGGAACTTTGGATTTAAAAGCATGATTCTCCTCCCGCTGTTGTTATATTTAGTCTAATTACTGTGGGGTTTGTGTAGTCATTCTCAAAAACCTATCCATGCTACATGTTTCTCATCTTATTTACACTCTTGAATCTGTTTTTCTGGCAATCCTGTCAGGTTAAGCTGAGTGTTGCTGGTAAATCTATTATCAAGGAAGAAGACTTGGAAAAAATTGATTCTGATTCTCTATTTGACGATTTGGAGGTATCTAGTGTATCTGGTTCTGAGGACGAAAGGGAAGATGTGCCTGCATCGGATCACCGGCTCTCAGTTAAAGGCAAGGAAGACTTCAGGAAGAAACTTTTTTTTCATGGTCATTCTGGTGACACAGTTTCTTTTTGGAGATGCGTACTGTTCAAAGAACATGAAGAACCATTTTTTGACTGCAAATCTGGAAAAATGGAAAATCACGGGTCTACATTGTATGTGCATGAAGATGAGATGATAAATAGAGTGAAGCAGTTGGCATGTGAACCTCGCAATGCATCGCATTTGAGGATCATTATATTAACAAGTGGTGGACATTTTGCTGGATGTGTTTTTGATGGAAACAAAATGTTAGCAAATAAAACTTTTCACAGGTAACAAGATTGTCAGTCCCTAATATTGTCCATGCTTGTTAGCCATATTTTCTTTATCGACATTACCGTGATGAATTTCTATGTACACCCTGACATGATAAAGAACATCAACACTCTCAGTTTTATGACAACATTCAGTAATTTTGCCCTACGCAGAATAAATTATTTCTAAAAAAAATGATAGAGATGTTTTTCTCATTGGAACAGTAAGAAATGCTCCTACACAATCATAAATATTAAAGTAGTAAAGTTTGACTGAATTAAACTAGATAATCTAGCCACGAACATTTTCCTGTCGCTTTTGATAACCATGTCAAGTTCACCTTGCAGAATAAATTTTATTCTTTCAGTCAGCATAGTTGTACCTCTGTGACTGGCAAAATTAGTTGGATTTTTTGTTTGTCAAGCAAAATTAGTTGGCAATGCTGTTTCTGACTTAATGTTAGTAATAACTGTTAATTCTTACTTATTTATGTGTTAGGTATGTTGTAAGGGCAAAGGCTGGAAAGAGGCAGTCTGGAAAAGATGCTACTGGAAAGGTTGCACACTCAGCGGGCTCCTCTCTTCGCCGCTATAACGAAGCAGCATTGAAAAAGGTAATACGCAATTTAGAGCATAAGTTTATTTGGGTGCCTTTTCACTGGAAGTCTAGTAGATGTTAGCACCTGATTACAAGTTAGTATCCAAATTTGATCATGGTTTACTTATATTTCTTTTATTTGTTGTTGTTGTTGTCGGTCTAATTGCAGGAAGTTCAAGAATTAATAGTTTCTTGGAAGCCATACTTTGACGCCTGTGTTTGTGTCTATATATACGCTCCATCAAAGAACCGCCAGATGCTCTTTGATGGGGATAAGGCTCAATCGGTATTGCAAGCATGTGATATTCGTCCACTCCCTTTGACTGTTCATCGGCCCACCTTGAAAGAAGCGAAACGCGTATACAATAACCTAACACAGCTCTATTATGAGACGGAATGCTCTATTATGGGTGAAGTATTACCCCTTGTGGAAAATGTGACAAAGTTTGTGCAAAGTACAGAAGCAAGGGAAGAAATAAGTGTGGCCCCTGAGGAACCTATTTTGGACTCATCGAGTTCGCATGAAGCAATGGCCATACCATCTAATAATGCAACAACACCTCTCCATGAAGCTGCAAAGGCTGGCAATGTTGAACAAACTATGGAATTGCTCGAGCAGGGTTTGGATCCTTGTATCAAAGATGAAAGAGGAAAGACACCTTACCTGCTGGCTTCAGACAAAGAAGTCAGAAATACGTTCAGAAGATTCATGGCGCTCAACCTTGACAAATGGGATTGGCATGCTGCTGAGGTGCCTAGTGCATTAACAAAGGAAATGGAAGAATCACAAGCTGCAAAACAGGTGAGTTTCATGTCCTGTGAACAAAGTTTTCTTGTTCTCGTTGAATGGGGAAAAAGATGGCTGTGTTAATTGATCTGTAATTGTTCTTTAGGCAGAGAAGGATGCCAAGAAGAAAGCCAGAGCAAAGGAACTGAAGAAACAAAAGAAGGCTAGAGAGAAGGAAAAGGAAAAGGAAAAGGAAAAAGAGAAGGTTGGTAATGGTTTCATTATTATGATTGTTGTGAGTAAATATGACTGCATGTATATCTTATACTTGGTTGCACATGAATGCAATACACTATCTGGTGATACTGTTGCAAGTACCATTCACTGGTTGCCCCGAATATAGTGCTTTGCTTTGCTGGCGTTTAAATTGTTACTTCATATCTTGTTATTAAAAAAAATGGTTGGTGAGCATTATACATTCATCACTCCTAGATATGTTTTTGATCTAGCCGCTCACGTCTGATATTTAATCCTTCGAAACTTCAGGCGCTAGCAGCGCAATCACAACCTGTTGCTAAAGGCATTTCAGTTGGCCAAATGGGCAAACCAACTGCTTCTGTGTCAGGCCTGAAACATAAGAATCCCCAGGCTGTTGCTCTTTCTATGCAGGTATGTTCTAAAGGCAACCATCTTAGGCTTAGCACATGTTTGCTATTTCCACACCACACACATACTTATATACCTTTGTTTACTGTTAATCAGGAGGAACGAGACCGAAAACTCGCTGACGAAAGAGAGAAAAGAGCAGCGGCAGCGGAAAGAAGGCTCACGGCGCTAGCAGTTCAATCAGGGCCCTCGACCGCGGCGGGCAGCTCCACGCAGACAACAACAGCGGCAAACGACGCTGCATGTTCATGCTGTTTCTCATCCCTGGCAGGCAAGGTACCATTCCATAGGTACAGCTACAAGTACTGCAGCACTACATGTATGCATCTCCATTCAGAAATGCTGGAAGATGACTGAGCTTTTTGTTGTCGTGGAGAAACATACCGAGATTTTGTGGTACCTTCAATTTTAATGAACTAGTCCGGAGCTGGCCCATCTGCCAGTTTTTGCTTTATGTTTTTACTGCATCTGAACTCGTAGTGGTTTTCTGGTTCTGAGATCACATGCCAAGGGGGTTCGTGCGTGGTTGCTGGGTACCTACACGTGAGCTTTTGCCGAAATGCCAGCCCCGAACACACTAGGCAGGGCTCCTCGACCGGCCCCCTGCTTTTCACGCATCGTCGTGGCTACAAAACCTCCGAGCTTTTTCGCCGATTTGTGACCGGCGCGACGGTAACGGCAGAGCACACCCAGTGGATGCCAGTGCCCGTGACCTCGCCATGGGCATCCCCCCTTTGGTGCAAAAGGCATGGCTGGCAGTGATCCATGGTGTCCTCGGCATCGGCCAACCACTTGGACAACAATGGCCTCTCCGTGTGCATGCATGATCGCGGCGACGGCACACGTGAAAGCACCCGCTCACGGCTCACGTTGACATCCTCGTGGCCCGGAGCGGAGTTTTTATATCGGCGCTGGACGGCGACGCCGCCAACATTTCGAGCACCTGAGTTCTTGCTGCCATCCAGTAGCTAGCTGCGGGATGTCGGGAGCGGAGCCATCGTCGGCGGCGGCGGGGGCGGGGGCGGGGGCGGGCAATGGCCAGCACGCGGCAGTGGACATCCGGGCGGCGGCGCAGCAGCCCGAGGAGCCGAGGCAGACGTCCATGAGCGGGCCGCTCAACCTCCGGAGCGACCGGAGGCCGCCGCCGGCGCAGAGGGCCTTCAGCCGGCAGGTGTCCCTGGGCAGCGGCGTCGCGGTGATGGGCATGGACAGAGGCGGGAGGAACGGCGGCAGGCCCGGGCAGCGCGCGCTCCCGCGCAGCGGCAAGAGCCTCGGCGTGCTCAACCACAGCGGCGGCCTCGGCCCGGACGGCGCCGCGCGCAGGGGCGGCGACTTCAGCATGTTCCGGACCAAGTCCACGCTCAGCAAGCAGAACTCCATGCTGCCGTCGAGGATCAAGGAGGAGCTCGACGGCGTCGACCTGGACCACGCCGAGGGCCAGCCCGCCGGCAGGCCCGCCGACGTGGACCCTCTCAACAAGAGCGTCCCTGCCGGCCGCTACTTCGCCGCGCTCCGCGGCCCCGAGCTCGACGAAGTCCGCGTAAGTCATCCATCCATCTTGTCCTTGCCGATCACCATGAAGCTGCAAGAATCATACTGACTGAACTGTTTGCACGTAGGACTACGAGGACATCCTGCTGCCCAAGGACGAGGTGTGGCCGTTCCTGCTGCGGTTCCCGATCGGCTGCTTCGGGGTCTGCCTGGGGCTCGGCAGCCAGGCCATCCTGTGGGGCGCGCTGGCGGCGAGCCCGGCGATGGGGTTCCTCCGGGTGACGCCGATGATCAACGTCGCCGTGTGGCTGCTGGCGACGGCGGTGCTGGTGGCCACGTCCGTCACCTACGCGCTCAAGTGCGTCTTCTACTTCGAGGCCATCCGGCGCGAGTTCTTCCACCCGGTGCGCGTCAACTTCTTCTTCACGCCGTCCATCGCCGCCATGTTCCTCGCCATCGGCCTCCCCCGCGCCTTCGCGCCGGCGAGGCTGCACCCGGCCGTGTGGTGCGCGTTCGTGGCGCCGCTGTTCGCGCTGGAGCTCAAGATCTACGGGCAGTGGCTGTCGGGCGGCAAGCGGAGGCTGTGCAAGGTGGCCAACCCGTCGTCGCACCTCTCCGTGGTGGGCAACTTCGTGGGCGCCATCCTGGCGGCGAGGGTCGGGTGGGAGGAGGCCGGCAAGTTCCTGTGGGCCATCGGCGTCTCCCACTACATCGTCGTCTTCGTCACGCTCTACCAGCGGCTGCCCACCAACGAGGCGCTGCCCATGGAGCTGCACCCTGTCTACTCCATGTTCATCGCCACGCCGTCCGCCGCCAGCCTCGCCTGGGCGGCCATCTACGGCAGCTTCGACGCCGTCGCGCGCACCTTCTTCTTCATGGCGCTCTTCCTCTACATGTCCCTCGTCGTGCGCATCAACTTCTTCCGTGGCTTCCGGTGAGCACCACTTCTAGTCTTGTACCACCTTTCGATTCAATCCCGCCGATGAACTCGATGATCATTCGCCATGACGACGAACAGGTTCTCCATCGCGTGGTGGTCGTACACGTTCCCCATGACGACGGCGTCGCTGGCCACCGTCAAGTACGCCGAGGCCGTGCCGTGCTTCACGAGCAGAGCCCTGGCGCTGAGCCTCTCCCTCATGTCGACGACCATGGTGTCGCTGCTGCTCGTGTCGACGCTCCTGCATGCTTTCTACTGGCGCTCGCTGTTCCCCAACGACCTCGCCATCGCCATCACCAAGGACCGGCAGAGCGGCGCGGGGAGGCCACACGGCAAGGGGAGGAAGGCCGGCAAGAGGGTGAACGACATCAAGCGGTGGGCCAAGCAGGTGCCGCTCTCGGTCGTCTCCTCCATCACCAAGAGCAACTCTGCAGACAAGGAAGAAGAGGAGAAAACAGACTAGTTGTATATATATACTATGTGTGATTAAACAGCATTACAGGACTTCATGGCTTGATCAGCATAAATAAGACACTTATAATACTATATGATTTGTAGTAAGCTAGAGCTAGAAGGAATACTATTTATGGATTGATCACAAGAGAGCTGTACATCTCTTAGCTTATCCTCATTTCTCACTAGAACTGGCATTATAGGGTGCAAAGAAACCCCACAGGGTTCCAAGTTAACTTCCAATCACAGAAAAGATAAAACATATGGCTGTTGAACAACTGATGAAATGTCTAAAAGGAGAACCGCCGCTGTTCGTAACGTACATAGCGCACAATGAACTCACTTATTTAATACCTACTGATCAACACAAAATCATCATCATCCAGAACCCGCACCTCTTTCTGTCCCACAAAGTTCTCCCGCCCGATTGCTTCAACAATCCGGACAAACTCGGTCCTCTTTTCAAGAGAGAGAGGGGCATACGGTCTCCTGAAAACAGGCCTCACTACACCGAGCTGAGCCAGGGCAGTGTTGAGACCAATCGGATTAGGCTCAGAAAATAACCATTTCATCAGAGGCAGTAGCTTCTCATTTAGGGCCGCATTCTCCCCTTCAAACATGAGACTGCGCATGAGACCAGGAACAAGGTTGCTAGTCACAGAAATGACTCCAGTAGCACCATACTTCCACCTTGAATCATGGCATTCGTCATCATTGCCACTCCATATTGTTATACCTTTGTCTGTGTAGCACTTCACTCGTTCATGTCCAACACATTCTTTCACTCCTGCCATGTTTGGATAACTTGAGAGTGCCTCAATGACTGCAGGAGGTATGTCCTGACCAGTCCTGGATGGCACATTGTAAATGATTGTTGGACCCATCGGGAGGACTTCGTCGAAATGAGAGATCAGTCCTGCAGTTGAGGTCTTCCCATAGTAAGGATTGACATGGAGAGCTGCATGCATGCCAACAGCAAATCCCTGCTCTGAAGCGTGAATCGCTTCTCTAGTTGAGTTACTTCCCGTGTTGCCTATCACTTTAATGTTAGTTCCAAAGCAGTTAACAGTGTGCCCGATGAGCATGATGTGTTCATCCCAGCTCATAAGATGACCTTCTCCTGTTGTTCCACCAACAATTACACCTTCGGCGCCCCCGTTTATTTGCGTGTTTATCAAAGAATCATATGCTTCAAGATCAAATCTTCCATCTGGCAAATAGGGGGTTTTGACCGCTGTGATTAGTCTGAGACTTTTGATTCCATCTACTGATGTCCTGCAGACAGGGAAAGATCAGATATAAGCAGCAGACATGTATCAAAGCCGTCCAATACTTGTGTGCAGACAGGATGGTCCATGTTAGTCATGTGTACTAAGCAACTAAATCGCTCAGTTACCCATTCACTAGGATTGTACAAGCATCATTTGTTTAGCAGAATGAACCAAGCATATAATATGCTTAGTTTAGACTCTCCTATCTACAACAATTGACTAGATTATCAAGACGAGAGATAGATAATTCACAAAAACTAGGTTAGTTTTACAGAACTGGCTTAATAAAGGAAGATAATAAGAAGTTAAGAAACAATAATTCAGGGGCTAGACCTGGACTTATTGTAATTCACTAGAGAAATGGTACATAACTACATGTGGCAATTTAGCAAAAGGTACAAACTGCAGAAGATAATAGTTATGCCAGTGGGCCCTGATGTGACAACAATAAATCGAGTGACGGTTGAAACAGGATTGATCACACAAACACAATAACTTTGACTTTGTAGACATCTTCTCCCAGTATGTTTTCATCCCTTGTCTCTGAGACAATAAATTTAACTTCACATTTCTACTTCTCGGTAGCTTTGGGGAGTTGTCATATTCCTCCCATGCAACAGAAAACAGCAGGGAGCAAACATGATCATCAATTGGTGTACCAGTAAAGCATCTGGCCCTCAAGACTGTATCCAGGCTGCCATAGTACCATGCCATAAAAAATGGGCCAAAATTGACGTAATCTCCATCAGTTTAAGTAAGAATATGTTTCTTGTTTGACCTAACTCAATGAACGGCGATAGCAAAATTTACAGATACTGACCATTGCAAGAAGTTGCCCAAGACATTCTAAATTTTGAAGTGAGGCAGCAGAGAAATAGGAGGGGGACAACATATTAACTGAGTCCGTACAATCCGGGGTTCACTGTTGTTAGCTTTACGGTATACGCAAACTTAAAAGCTTGTTCAATGGCATCAACCAAAAAGTACAAGCAGCCTATGATGAAATGAATAAAACAAGAAACCAAGGCTTTCTTTTAGAGAGAGAAAAGTCACCGATTTTTCACTTCAGTACTTCGCATTGGAAGATAATCATCAGTAGTGATGGCCGCAGCTGAAAACTTTCCTCTGCCAACCCTGTACAAGCACTTTTTGGCATTAGTGTGTTGCTTTTGGAAGTAGAGCAGAATATTAGGCAGAATAGACAAGCTGAAACCAGTGTGCAAAAATGAAAGCTAAAACCCATGTCCAGTTCTAACAATGGAAGGAAAACTGCACATTACAGAAGGATGACAATCCTGAATAATCAAGATGGGAAGCTGTGTATATTGTAGGACAAATGAAACATATTATAAACACAGCCTCTTGAGTAAAACAAGTGCAAACCATAACACTGCAATGGAACCTTCTTGAGTACCTACCAAGATGTGTGTGGCTCAGGAAACACGTTGGCGCTGCCTACTGGTACCACTTATTTATTTATTTTCCTTGAGAAAGAGGCTTCATAGCTTCCGATTCTATTACTAGAAACAAAGGATTTGCAAAGATTTGACTAATTATAGCTCAAATGCAGACTCGGTCCACCCACCACATTGTCTGGTGCCTCATATTTGATAAGTTGCTAGTATAAAATATGCTTCCTTAATAACAACAACAAAAGGGCAACCATCACACTGGAATAGTTTTACAGCCAAACAGCCCTCCACATGTTTGGTGCCAACTAAAGTAAGAGCAAACACACCGCCACTATCCTTAATTTAACACTCAAACCAAAATACACTAACTATTCTGAGGTCCAAGTCTAGAACTAGAGCAAATAACTAATCCGGTTCTGTTCTTTTCTGCCCGGGGGGAATCCAATTCTCGCTGACCTTCTATTCACTATCCACCCAATGACCCAAATGACCCAATCTCACTGTCTCACTGACTAGTATCCAATGGCCGAACAAATCCTGGAATCTCAACCGAAATTCGCACATAAATACTCTCATCAGACTGTTCCGATTTTGGTAGTCCACAAATCGATTACTATACAGTACAAAAATGTACTCAGAGAGACCAGGGAGTCGGGGACAACCTGTGTGACGCGAGCGGGGCCGCGGCGGAGCGAGACAGAGCCAGGCGCGGCGGGGATGCTAGAGCGCCGGGGGCCTTCCAGCCGAGGCGAACCCCCGGGTTAGCCGTCGGCTGCGCCGCCATCATTGTCGTCCTTCGAGTGAAAACCAGCGAACCAGGCGAGGGTTTTGGAATTTGGGGCTGGGCGTGGCTGACGCCGTGGACAGACGGAACTAACGGCTTCTAAGTTCTAACCCGTCTGGATGCGCTGGGCTGGGTTGGGCTAGTCACGTCTGGACCCTGGGCCCCCTTTTTTTTTTAAGAACAGTGGCCTGGGCCCTTCGACTCCTAATTCTAAAAAGAAAAAAAAATAAGTTTTCACTCCTAATGAAATCCTCTGTGATGAATCACATCCATAGTGGTTTTGGGGCTGTTTGGATGGGACCCAGAGCTGCCCTGCCAATTTTTTGGTCATTGACCGATGGGTTGGTAGGTGTTTGGAAGGGCCGTTTAGATGGTGGCCGACGATTACCACTCCAAAATCTTGGCGTTGACTGACTGCATGGGTGAGCGTTTGGATTAAAGCCTAGCTTCCCCTTCCACGCCAATGGTCGTCTGGTTCAGATATCACGCCCACGCGTGGACGAAGCGCGGGCGGTCGATTCCTTCGTCAAAATTTTGGCTCGCCCTGATTTGGCGTGGCCATCCTGGGCGTAATCCAAACGTCCCCCTAACTTTTCATTTCCCTGCCAATTATTTGGTCATCTCTTGAGATTCTGCTACAACATGTGGGTGAAACCCTGGCGGCAAAATCTTATGCCAAAATTTTGGCAAGCTCACGTTTTTGTAGGGCTGGCATGGGCACCAACCAAGTAGCCCCATAGTTTTCACTCCTGAAATCCTCTGTGATGATTAATGGTCCGAACATGGACCGGTCTTGCTATACCATGTTGGTTGATAAAATTCAAAGGCTTTTGAGGGAAGGGAGGATGTTCAAGCTATCTCATGTTCATAGGGAACAGAATGGGCAAGCCATTATCTGGCCTCCTTTGGACGGACAGAAGGTCGCACTGTGGTGTGGTTGGTTCGGGACTAGGAGACATCCCTGATATTTGTAAGAATGACTTATGTCCTGATTGATGAAATAAAATCTTTCTTTCACCCGCAAAAAAAATCCCCTGTGATGAGTCACATCCATAGTTGTTTTGGGGCTGTCTGGATGGGCGCCTAGAGCTGCCCGGGCAATTTTTTAGTCATTCACCGATGGGTTGGTAAGTGTTTGGACCGCGCCGATTATTTGGTCACCCCTTGAGATTTTGCTGCAACCTGTGGGCGAAACCTTGGCGATAAAATCTTGTGCCAATTTTTTTGGGCAAACCCTCGTTTTGGTAGGGCTGGCATGGGCACCAACCAAACAACCCCTTTGACTCATTATGCTGACTGCCCGATTGGGTTGTGACCTGTTAGATGACGTGGCAGTGAACGAGTTGGGGTGAAATTTCCTAATTTGTAGGCATGTAAATTTGGAACACATACCCTCCGACCCTACTTAATTAAATCAAATGAATTAAAATTTAAAACATAATGTGGATTTTGAAATTTTAGTTCATTTAGTCGAACTAAGGAGAGTCAAAGGGTACCCTCAAGATTCCAGATTTGCATCCTACCCATTTGCTCGATGAACCCTATCTCTGCTCCTCTCCTCTCACGCACAGAAGGCAATTTGCGTCGAAGCCTAGCACCCTTAACGCGCAACTCTCTCATCTTCAGAGATGATAGTGTTCCTGCTAAAATCTCCACAAAGAACATCGTGCAAGTTTTCTCTCTTTGGATATTCCGGTTCAAAAACTTGGACCAAAGGGACGCGGCTAGGTCCTAGCTGCTGTTCCTCACTTCCCATCTTGATGCTCTATAGTAATATGTTGATGCAATACGTTAAAATAAGAGCTACAGAAAACAAATATATGGCTTTTTAGCACATATACTGTTCATCGTTCACTCTTAAAGTCCACGGTCTTGTTCTTTGGTGCAGCTTGCAATTCAAGGTATTTCGTCTACCTAAAAAAAAAGGATATTTCATCATGAAATTTTGCAGACATATACTCCCTCTGTTCCAAATTAGTTCAAATTTGAACTAAAACCACGACGAGTAATTTGGAACGGAGGGAGTACGCTACATCCTTACCCCTTACTCGGCATTTCCCCTATTCCTAGGTTTCCAAACAGAGGAGTCCCCTCCCTACAAAAAAGAAGAGGCCGTACGTGGGCATCAAATGCACATAACCACGGCCATCGCCAGCGCCCAGCGAGCTAGATAGCGAGAGACTATTATAAGAGACTGGCTTCAATGTTTTTTTTTCTAAACAGAGACAAACAGATGCAGCGACCAGTTGGTCAGGTCTTGCTTTTTTCATGCCATCACATCTACCAACCTCTGGACGAGATTAAATGGTTGAGTGTGAAGACAATAGTTTTCAGTAATTGTTTCGTTATGCAGGGAACTCCCAAGCTTGCCCAAACTGCTCGGCCTCATCTGACATGAGAAGATGTGAAGCCGTGGACAACGCTCTTGGTGCAATACTGATTTTAAGCGCTCAACTTTTATATTCTTACATTGGAGTCCACAGCGCATTGCAGAGTGATCAAATCACATAATCTGCTTGTCGAGGCCAGTTAATTTCTTTTAACATCGTAGAAGTTTTCCTTTCTTGGGGCAGATGACACTTCAGTGGCCCTTCTTGACAGCATGTGCTACCACCAGGGAATGTAAAGCCTCCCTGAAAAACCATATTCCGACAATTACAGCGTATACAAAAGCTTATAGCATATGCATGGTGCGTGTTTAGATAATGCTCTTGCGTATTCAAGCACTATTTATCATACAGGAGTTTCATAGTAGATGGTTCGGTTCAGCTTCCCTAGGAGTTCTGAGAAACATCTCACGTCCCAAATGACAGGAAATAAAATCATCTACAAACTACTGGCTAGATGTTCTTTGCAGATAAAATAAGTCACCAGCAAGTCAATTGATGTGTTTCCATATGACAGCTACAGATGATATGTACTAGTATTTGATTGAATTATTGTGCCGCACCGAATCTAGTGAATTTTGTCCTTCCAAACTAAGACTTCAATGGACGGGGAGGAGTAGGCGTTCTCAATCTCACTGTTCCCTGGGTCTAATTTGAGGCCATCAAGGAATGCATCACATGCCTTTTCATAGTCCTGAAGACAGAAGGACCACAGCATCATGAAGAAAGATTTTTTTGAAGAAAATACAGCTGTGAAAGCCAATTAAAGAAAGAAAAAAAACCTTTAACAGTATTTGAGCAGCCCCTTCCCGGAAGCAGGCCTTTGGCCAGTCACGACGCAGTGCCCTGCAAATTTGAGCGTCCCGCAAAGCTTTGTCTCCTTCACCCATGTTAAGCCAGCAAACGCTTCTATTTGAAATCAATGTTACATTCTCTGGGTAGTCACCTTCTGCCTACACCAACAAATCAAACCAGTAGTTATCACTTTTGCTAACTGGTACCACTTAAACAAAAATTCGTCAGGGGCAGCTGTATGAGTAGAATGAAACTGGCAAAACTTTTTTGAAAGGGCCAAGTGGTAAGCTGTGCATGAATTGTCTGATAAACCGACATACAGATTGGATAGGATGCAGATTTTACTTTGTTAAGACTATAAGCCATCCAAATTAGAGCCTTTCTAACCTACCTAAATTCAAAATGGCAATTTAGCATATGGCATGGCACCGTATAACTCGTCAGCAGATCGGGGAGAAACATCCGAGAGGGGGTCCAACAAACCCTGGGATAATTTACAATCATTCAAGTTCACCGCATTCTGAAGATAGTACAAAGCCACAACAAATGACTACCTTTTTTCTCCTTTTAAGCAAAGAAAAGAGAAGGTAAAAGTTTAGGGCAACCTGCTTTTTAATTGACAGTACTGACACTAAGGCAACAACACCTAAATCAGCAGCAGCAGCACCAACAACAACAGGAAGTATGGAATACTGACAGCTAGATTGCACAAAGTTTAAGTGGCAGGAAAGGCTTTTCCTCTAATCACGATGACAATGGCTTTCCATAATGTCAGCACAATGGCTTTCCATAATGTCAGCACCCCTGGGCCACCAGGCAGTGACGGGCCTGGCTCGCCCACAGCAACAAGGCCAGCGCGGGCTCGCAAGGCCAACTCAAGAGTGTTTGGGCCAGAGTGGGTGTGAGCCGGCCCAGCCCAGGCGGTCACCTACTTATCCACCCACTCAACCCAGAAGCGGCATCCAGTGGATCACGGCGGCGGCACCGGCTCCCATTTCCCATTCCCCTTCCTCTCGCATGAACCCTAGTTCCAGTTCATGAGATTTGCCTGTAATAGCCACCAATTTGTACTCTGAGAGTGATTCTCCGCTGTAATACACAGAACCTATCCTGCTCCTAACATCTGGTATCAGAGACCAGCCACCACTCTTCCTCCGCGCGCGATCTGGCGCAATTCGTCGAGACCCGCCGTCTTCATCAAGCTCGGCTGCAGATCGAGGCCATGGATCCCACCATGAAGGAGTACATGGACAAGCTCACGTCCTCTATGGACGAGTTCCGCGTCGAGCTGCGCAACAACACAGCGGCTGTGCATGCCAACACCGCCAAGGTCAACGATCTCCTCGCGTGGCGGCCTGATCTGGAGCGTCGTGTGGCGGATCTGAGCACTGCGGTGGCCGATCTTCAGCAAGGGCGCGCGGCTGCGGCGGCGGCGCCTGGTGTGGCAGCGATCGGGGCGTCGGCCCCCGCCCCCTCCCTCGCAGCGGCCGGGAGCCTCCTCGGCTCCGGTATCAACGCGCAGGAGCTGCCCCACGGGTCTGATGACCACAGCGACGCATTCCTCCACCGGGAGTCGGCGCCGGCCATGACGCCGGTGCCCCTCCCGAGCATAGGTCAGTTCCCCGCATCCCCATCCCTGATTCCCGCTGCTTCGCCATTCTCTCATGCCAGCCAGCTCCTCGCGGGCTTGGGACAGGCACACCCTTCCATTTGTTTTCCAAAATTCACGGGCAAGAACCCCAAACTCTGGAAAACTCTCTGTGAACAGTACTCTATGTTTAACATCCACTCCTCGTTCTGGGTACCCATGGCATCCTTGAATTTCTCGGGATCGGCCGCCATATGGCTGCAATTGATCCAAAAGAAGCTTGCAGGCTTCGACTGGGAGTCATTCTCTAACCTCTTATGCACTCGTTTCGGGCACGATCGCCACCAGTTGCTCATTCGTCAATTTTACACCGTTAAGCAGACATCTACTGTGGCTGACTATATTGAGCAATTCCAACTTATTATTAATCATTTGGCCTCTTATTCTGATGCAATTCACCCTTACTATTACCTTACTCGCTTTGTGGAGGGACTCCGTGCCGACATCCGGGCGGTGGTGCTGGTACAGCGACCACCCAATCTGGACACCGCCTGTTCCCTCGCGCTGCTTCAGGAGGAAGTGGCTGGGGGTGTGCAGCATCCACTTCCGCACCCGCCAGCGTCGCGCTCGCTGGACACGGGGCAACGCTCCGAGGCGCTGCTGTTGCCGGGGCCTCCACCGCAGCCAGTCGCACCAACGCCAGCGGCCAGTGACAGACGCGGCATCGAGGGCGCTCGCGCGGACAACAACAAAGTGAAGGCTCTCCATGAATACCGCCGCGCCCGCGGCCTCTGCTTCAAGTGCGGCGAGCGGTGGGGCCACGATCATACGTGTCCTGCCACGGTGCAGCTGCACGTAGTGGAGGAGCTCCTGGAACTCTTCGGCCTCGACTCCGTCTTCGATGGAGAGTAGCAGCCGTCGCCAGAGGCCGTGATGGCCATCTCCAAGCACGCACTCACTGGCGACAAGTCACCCAAGGCGTTTCAGCTCCACGCGTGGCTGCAGGGGCACGAGATCCTCATGTTGGTGGATTCCGGCAGCTCTACATCGTTTGTCGACGCTCAACTGGCCACCCAACTGACAGGGGTCGCTCCGTTGACCCATGCTTGGCGTGTCAAGGTTGCTGGCGGCGGCGAATTACAGTGTGTAGCATCTATTCCTGATTGCAAGTGGGCTTCGCAAGGTCATGAATTCACCACAGACTTCAAAGTTCTTTCGCTGGGGATGTATGACGCAATCCTGGGAATGGACTGGCTTGAGGAGCACAGCCCGATGACGGTGGACTGGAAGGGCAAGCATATCTCCATTCCAGAGGCTGCGGGCACTGTCCACCTTCATGGGCACCCATCTACACCTTCCTGTTAAGTCATTAACAGCATGCAACTGGGCAGTTTATGTCGTCAAGGGGCTGTTTCGCATATGGTTCAGCTTTACCAAGTGACTGTGGGGACGGGAGAGGAGCAAGAGGTCACCCTTGAGTGTGTCTGTGCTGTGCTGGAGCAGTATTCAGATGTTTTTGGCGAACCGACAGGGCTACCACCAAAGCGCAGCTGTGATCATCATATTCCTCTAGTACCCGGTGCTCAACCTGTCAATATCCGGCCGTATCGTCACAAGCCAGAGCACAAGACTGAGATTGAGGAGCAAGTGGCTGAGTTGCTCAGGCAGGGGGTTACCAGACGCAGCTCTAGCCCGTTTGCATCACCAGTTATCTTGGTTAAGAAGAAGGATGGCATGTGGCGTTTGTGTATTGATTATAGTCACCTCAATGCCATGACATCCGTCGCTAGATTCCCAGTTCCAGTGATTGAAGAGTTACTTGATGAACTTCACGGAGCAGTGTGGTTCTCCAAACTCGATCTCCGAGCAGGATATTACCAAATCAGAATCGCCGAGGGCGACGAGTACAAGACTGCCTTCCAAACCCACTCGGGACATTTTGAATTCCTGGTACTCTCAATGGGTCTAGCAGGAGGCCCGTCCACTTTCAATGGGGCCATGACTAATACTATGCATCCTCTGCTCCGCAAGTGTGTTCTGCTGTTTTTTGACGACATCCTAGTCTTCAGCCGCACTTTGGAGGATCATACAGAGCATCTTAAGCAGGTTTTTCGCCTCTTGCAGCGAGACCAGTGGAAGCTCAAGGCTTCAAAATGTTGCTTTGGCCAGCAGAGGTTGTCTTATTTGGGGCACGTCATCAGTGAGGAGGGGGCTGCCACAGATCCTAGCAAGATCCAAGCCGTCGAGGAGTGGCCTACACCAACTGATGCTAAAGAAGTGCGACGATTCCTCGGGCTGGCCGGTTATTACCGTCGATTTGTACGCCACTTTGGGATCATGGCACGGCCCTTGTTCAATCTACTCAAAAAGGGAGCCCCGTTTGTATGGACTCAGGCAACAGACGAGTCCTTTCAGCTGCTTAAAAAAGGGCTCATCACAGCCCCGGTGTTAGCATTACCCAACTTCTCTCAACCCTTCATCATGGAAATAGATGCATGTGACGCCGGCGTGGGGGCAGTTCTGCAGCAGCAAGGGCATCCAATCGCCTATATGAGCAAAGCTTTGTGTCCCAAATTCAGAGGTTTGTCAACATATGAAAAAGAGTGTCTCGCAGTGGTCATGGCGGTTGAGCGATGGTGACCCTATTTGCAGCACAGTGAGTTCGTGATCCAGACTGATCAAAAGAGCCTCATTCACCTGGAGGAACAGAGGCTGACTACACCGTGGCAGCAAAAGGCTTTCACCAAACTGCTGGGACTCCGCTACACTATCAAATACAAGAAAGGGGTAGAGAATGGGGCAGCTGACGCATTATCAAGAGCCACACATGCGGATCAACTTCACACGGTCTCTTCATGCAAGCCTAGTTGGATGGAAGATGTCCTCAGCATCTACAACGCTAATCCTCAAGCACACAAGTTACTGGAACAGCTGGCCATCTGTCCGGATCCCAAAGGGCGCTTCACTCTAGAACAGGGCATCATTCGTTTCCGAGGGAGGATTTGGCTCGGGGGCGCAACAGCTATTCAGCAGCAGATCATTGCTGCGTTTCATGACACTCCGCTCGGTGGACACTCCGGCTTCCCAGTCACTTGGCGTCGGGTGCGCCGCTTATTTGCATGGCCTAAGATGAAGACTCACATTCAGCACTACGTCCAATGCTGCCCGACTTGTCAACAGGCGAAACTGGATCGAGCTGCTTATCCAGGGCTACTTGAGCCTTTGCCAGTACCCAAGGAGTCATGGGAGATGATAAGCATGGATTTTATCGATGGTCTGCCGCCTTCTGGCGGAGCCAACTGCATTCTGGTCATTGTGGATAAACTGACCAAGTTCGCCCATTTCCTTCCATTGGCACACCCGTACACGGCTTCGAAGGTCGCTCTCTTGTACATGAACCAAGTCTACTGGCTGCATGGATTCCCAGGTTCGATCGTATCCGACCGTGACCCGGTGTTTACAAGTCATTTCTGGCAAGAGTTGTTTAAATACGTTGGTACGGGCCTACGCATGAGTTCCGCCAATCACCCACAGACTGACGGGCAGACACAGCGAGTCAACCAATGCCTTGAAACCTTTTTGCGGTGCTTCACTCAAGCATGCCCACGTCGCTGGAGCTTCTGGATCCCTCTGGCCCAATTCTGGTACAATTCTTCGCACCATTCTGCTATTGGCATGTCACCTTTCCGAGCCATGTACGGCCATGAACCACGGCAATGGGGGATAACAGCGACCAGCGCCTGTTCAGTGCCAGCTCTGCGATCCTGGCTTGATGAACAAGCGGTGGTGCAGGATCTGTTACAACAACACCTGAACCGTGCTAGGCAATGCATGAAGCAGCAAGCTGACAAGAGATCATTCCGGGTCTTTGAGGTTGATAATTTTGTCTACCTGAAGCTGCAGCCTTACATTCAGACTTCGGTTGCTCGACGGGCCTGTCACAAGCTTTCCTTCCGGTTCTTCGGGCCTTACAAAATCATTGCTCGTGTCAACGATGTTGCTTACAAGCTGCAACTCCCGAAGCAAGCTCAAATCCACCCAGTCTTTCATGTTTCACAACTCCGGAAAGCACTTGTCCCAGGTACGACAGCTTCCAGCAACCTTCCTGTCCATTCTGACATTCCTGTGGTTCCTGTGAAGATCATGGAGCACCACTGGCGCCAACGCCGGGGGCCTATGGTGGAGCAGATCCTAGTCCGCTGGTCCAACCCAGCGGCTGTAGAGGATTCCTGGGAGGACCATGCTGCGCTGCAAGCTCGGTTCCCGGCTTCTGAGGCTTGGGGGCAAGCCTCGCCTCAAGAAAGGGGGGATGTCAGCACCCCTGGGCCACCAAGCAGTGACGGGCCTGGCTCACCCACGGCAACAAGGCCAGCGCGGGCTCGCAAGGCAAACTCAAGAGTGTTTGGGCCAGAGTGGGTGTGAGCCGGCCCAGCCCAGGCGGTCACCTACTTATCCACCCACTCAACCCAGAAGCAACATCCAGTGAATCACGGCGGCGGCACCGGCTCCCATTCCCCATTCCCCTTCCTCTCGCATGAACCCTAGTCCTAGTTCGTGAGATTTGCCTGTAATAGCCACCGATTTGTACTGATACCATGAATACGCGTGTAAGCCATACAATTGCCGATAGATCACAATAATATTGATTTTTCTGAAACTACATAACTTTTCTTAAAATATCGCGCAATTGTAAACTAGGAGTGATAAGACAGCATCGTGGAAAATATACCATGGTGTAGAGCCTTGCTGCAGTAATATAGTCTTTTCTCTTGTATGCTTTGTTTCCTTCTATCTTCATATTAGCTGGATTCATTTTTAAAATAGGGTCATCCTGTACAATTGGAGTATATCAGATACATATGGTTAAGACATATATGGGAAGGTAGCAGATATAATCAGCCAACTTAATATTAGCTTGACCTACACGACTTGTTTATTTTTACATATCCCCCACCGGCCCACCCCCACCCAAACCCCAAACATGCACATAACGCATTCACAACTGCTTCCAAAACAGTGAAAGAACCTGTGTTACCCAATGCTGATACTCTGCCGAGAAGCCATATCCGAAAATCTTGACCATTTAGGAATTACCACATAAACGTGGAATGGGAACACATTCAGTCATATTTCACAATCTCAGTGCTATTGTGCAAACTTCAAACTTCCCACTCAAATTATTGAAACAGGGATGAACGCACTAGGTAGCCAGAGGTGACATAATTTGTTAAATTTTAAATAAGCCACCTCACGCATTGAAAAGTCATTTAGGGGTTTACACCTTTTCCATGACCACTAAACTGCCGCATCCACCATCCATCCCTCTCCCAATGTGGAACTATCCGAGGTAAACATATGACTACATATTTCATTTCTCACAGCTTTCACAAGTATCTATTTGAGATCAGTTATGTGCTTGACCCCCACAAAAAAAAATGAGACAGGTGGCTCATAATTGCAACTATGGAACGTAATAGAATTAAATGTGATATATTTAGAGAAAGCATAAGTCAAATTGATAGTATTCCTATTCCTGCTACTAGACCCTTAAATCTCGATGAATTTATGGATTTACTAAATCATAGTTCATAGCAAACCAATTGCAATGCTGCCTTCAAGAAAGATGCATGGAAACCAATTGCAATAGCAAACCAATTTCAGCTTTTGAACTCAGGGGTAATAACTGAAGAATGGATGGAATAGGAAATGCTCTAGTGCAACAAATACTTGCTTTCAAGTCAGGGCACACATTGATTATTGAAGAATCTACAGAATACTGCAGGAACTGTTAAGACCAAATAATAATAAAATCTTAGATATGACAATGGTGTTCTAGTTTGTACCTTCTCTTTTGATTTTACGTAAGCCATTATGCCATCAATGCTCCAATCACGCACTGATGGAATGCGAGAAGTTACTGGAAATAGGATCTCAACGTCTTCCCGGCTATTGTGAGATGCAGCAACTTCAATTGGCAGGCGTCCAAACTGTTATGAATAAACAGAGACATATTTTACTTGAAAGGGCCCACCAGTATCATGACGGTATCACAGTAACAACTTAACATAGCAGCCATAAGTAGCATACAACATCTGGCTAGAGCTGAACATGGCAATAATGAAAATTTCACTTATTATACTGCCTTTAAATTACTACTCCCTCTGTTCACAAATGTAAGACATTTTGGCAGTTTAAATTGAACTGCCAAAACATCTTACATTTGTGAACAGAGGGAGTACTTCCATCCAGAAGGATAAGTCTGCATGGGATCCGTGCAGTGAACCTTTGAGCCTTTGGCCACTAGTTTATGAAAAATAAATAGTAGATCAAGTTATGAAAATAATGTCATCGGATTTATTGCGCAAAACCCTTTCATACATGACTGGAAACCATAGTTAAAATCTTGCATCGAAGATCGTAAACATTAAAGAACCCGCCTTTGTGCGTGCAGGGAACATCTAGTAGAGTACTGACCTATTCTAATGCATGTTAAATGCCACCCATTAACCTTGAGGTTTTGGTTGTCCTCACAGCCACTTGCAGTGTCAAGGTGGGTCTAGCAGACATAACTGATACATCATCTAAGTGCTCAATTCATCACCAAATGCAACAAAGCGGCCACCTCAACTATGTCATGCACTCATGCTAGGTCTCCAGTCCATCATCTAAGGCCAACAAGGGTCGAGCACACCAGACTTTGCGGATGTTCAATCACTCCAGGATCTGTATCCTACGTTCCAGCTCTCAGACAGCTGTATGTAAGGGAGTGCATACCACTACCCTGGGCATGTGGCTGTCAGGACTTTCCCGGAAGGCACGTCAGAATGAAGACACAGCAATGCATTACAGTCTGAGTCCTAATCTTGTAACAGCCCCAGTTTGAATGGTATATGCCTTGTTACAAGGGAATTACTACTACAAAGGTTGAGTGCGCATCCTTCTCCTAGGACAAGGTTCCTAAGGTCCTAATAGCCCTGCAGATCATAACAAAATACTTCCGCATTGTGAGCAAGAACATCTTCTACTAGATATCTGAATGTCAACAAGAATTAGTCGTCAATTCAATTTCCAATGTAAAGAACATGCACTGGTAACTAAATGAAAAGGTCAAAACTTACATCATCAATGACATTGGGATCAGCGCCAGCATTTAGTAAGCACTTGAGACAATCAGTTAAACCCTCAGTTATAGCAACTATTATGGGATCAGCACTGCCAAGACCCTTCAAATCAGCACCAGCCTACACAGAAATGTTGCAGATGCCTCTAAATAAGATTGTCATAACTTTCAGTTGGTTGCATGAACAATGTAAACAACCTTAATCAGAAGCTTCACACATTTCCGCCGGTGAGCTCGGAGAGCAACGATGAGAGGTGTATCGGCGATGCAAACTGCTTTGTTACACTGACAAGGAAGGTTAAGAAAATTAGCACTTCTGCGTGTTGAAAGTTGGCACATGTGGAGAACAAAAAAAGTGGTATTCGCACTTAATATGAACAGATTGAAACAAAATGGCAGAACATGGTTACAAATAGGTGGGCATATTACACTAAGGAAATTAGCACCCTTACATGATTAAAGTTAGCAGACACGCGGCAAGCAAAGGAAGTGGTAGTAAGTAGTAACAGAACTACATAAAGAACCATATTGCCAGAACACGGCTACAAATTTGGAGTCACTACATACAAATATATAAACCTATACACACTGTTAGTGACCACACAACATTAACTAGTCAAACCATAAGCATGCAAGAGTTAAGGAATAAGATCCATTGACTTAACTAATACAAACCAAATTCGTTGCTAATATATTCGATTTATCAAGCACTTCCCTCCAATGAGCCACAGAGAAGAGTGATGTGAGGGCTAGGTTACCAACACAGGGCCACACTTGCAAGTCGCAACCCTCCTCCATGATGTGAGTACTGCATATGCCGCCACAAATGCACAACCTAAGCACTGGCGGCAGTGCTAGGTGACAATTAAAAATCAAGAAAAACAACTTAAGTGTGTGTCTTACGATCTTCTCTTTCCAGATAGCAAATATCACAGCCGGGACAATTTGATTTAGATTTCGTGCTGTGCCAGTCAGATATATCCAATCCATTGACACCCTAAATTGTACAAGTCTACTCAGTTCCAACGCAGAATCGAAGTTACAGCAATTGAACTTCAACACAGAACTGATGTACAGCAGCATGTTCAAATGAAGTGGATTGTGCAGTACTTGGTGCATTATATTCTTAAATGTATGTGGCAAAATTATGCACACGTTTTCGATCAATCACTTTTTTGAAGTTCTCAGTTCAGGTTTTCCATCCAGTTTACCTTATAAACAGGATCAATCTCTTCTTTGAAATGAGATCATATTGAGGTGGGGAACTCTTCCCCCTGGTGACAGTTTCAAAAAAAGAAATGCACAAGTAGGAATATAGATGCAACAATGAAAGAAGAATTGCTCTGAGTGAGTGCGTGCCACAAGTGGCACTAAGCAGTGAAACTTAACTTCTCTGCTGCAGAAAAATTAACATTTTCCATAAAAGCTTAGAGGAAATGGACATACACGGAGAAACGAACAAGGCGCGAAACAGAAGACAGGATGAATCTAAAGAGTCAAGTTGGAAACTTGAGGTAATTATATAATCAATCAACCTGATTTAATATTATTCTCAAACCTAGAACCTCACAACAGTAAAGTTCTCTCGGTTCCAAAGGTAACACAGTAAAACACCCAATAGAGCAGACGAATAGGGAGCTCCCTGTGAGATCTACGTCTGCATGATGGTCCAACAAAATCTGCATAGTAAGTACAAGGAGCAAACAAGGTAAAATAGTGAGACTTACATCTGCATGGTGGTCCAACAAAACCTTCATAGCATCATCTAACCCAAATACAGCAGCAATATGCAGTGGAGTCCCCGTGTCAGAATAACAATTGACATCAGCTCCTTTTGAGAGCAAAACCTTTACTACTTCACAATGCCCTGAATTAAAAATACAGGTCATGAAATAGGTCAGTATTATCACTATTTCACAGTTTTCTTAACTAAAAGTCAGACCCTGCAATAGGCACTGTTATAGACAAGTATGATAATATAGCAAATCCATAATGTAAATATTGGTTCTATTTCCCCTTTATGAATAGGCAGTGCTCCTGTCAGTTAAAAAATAAACTTCCTTGTATCTTATCGCTCAAGCCTGTGAAAGGAACATAAGAACTTGTTGCATGTCCGAATGTGATGTGCACCATCTCAAATGGCAAGAGAGAGATGATAACACCAAACCTGAAAAATTCTAGTAATTCTGGTAATAACTGCAACAGTAATGAGGACTAACAAATCCAGATGGTCAAAGGAAGTATATGACAGGAATCGATCATATATGTGTCATGTTCAGAGTCGGTTCAAATAGTAGCTCCAATCAAACTTATATGTTTGTTTTCTTTTCCTGATAGGTATATAAATTAGTAGATCATTTTTGTCCGTAAGTATGAATGGAATTATTGTCTATACAGCTCAAGTTCTGATCAAGTTTAGCTCAAATAAACAGGAATTCTGATACTACCCAGCAATGATTTAGAAACCGGTTCAAAATATTCTGGACGAGTAACAAATTTTCATGGCTGATATTGATAGGAAATAGTTTCCTCCTGCATGGTCTGAATTGTAAATTTAAGCACAAAATTTAATTGAACTGATATCGGTCTGAATACAAAGGTTTAACCATTTCCAGACGAGAATTATTGCTCTCAAATTTAAAAAATAAATAAAGACAAAGGTAGCTCAATTATAAATTTGTATTGGTAAGTCTTAGAACTACAGGATGGTCAGTTGGTAACACTTTTAAAGTTTGAATGACCACTGCTTAGGTACATACTTTCAGATGTTATCTACTCGGTTTATACTGAAACACATCATTTACTTGCACAAACATAACAAAAATAATAATTCAAAATCACTCACCCACCCAACTCATTCATCATGGAGAAATCTCTAGAACAAGAACAGCAGAAGCATAAGTGGATAACCATGTGAACCTTAAACAAGAACTATGCACAACCTTGCTACTACATGGGTAGTTCCCTATCTTCCAACATATAATGGTTATTCCACAATTATTCGCACTCAGAGAAAACAGATAAAGAAGCAATTTATAAATAGTCCCAGCTGAAATAGAAAATAGATAGAGACCTTGTCCAACTGCCATGTGGAGAGGAGTACACCTTCGAGGACCAGACTTATCTGGATTGGCACCATGATCAAGAAGATAGCGCACAATATTCACAATTCCATTAACAGCTGCATAACTCAGAGCTGTCTCGCCTATCAAAATCATCAAAAGAATAAGCTTGTGAAAATAGAGATTTTTGCGGCAAAGCATCTTTGCTTTGCTATAATACATGAAAAATATCTTGACACCGACGCATGGCATAAACAAACTTTATTTTGATAAGGCTCTGTAAATGAAGTGCATAGTACTGATTTCAGCAGGATAAGTACCAAAACAATGCAATTAAAATATTAACACAAAACTAGGATAGAGATGTCAATATGCACATAACCAATCATCCTCGTATGATTCAGCTTTGACAAATTGGCATGTCAGTCTGGTACGGAAGTCTATAGGCTGAGATTACCCGTGCAGTCTTTTTGTTTAATCCAATAAGCTAAAATCTAGGAAAAAGCTTATTTAATAGTTCTAGTGTATGAAATCATGGCAGCAGTCTTTAAAAAAAATCATGGTAGCAGAGACATGATAACATGGAAAAATGGTTCTCCATAATCATGCATCATGCAGATCAGATATAATTTAAATTCGATCGAGCAAGCAACCTAATGCATGCAGGTAACGCTTACCTTGATCAGAAACATGAAATAATTGGTCCATTCCATTACAGTTTACAGTAAGATACACCGACACTAAAGCAACTGCCAGTTAACCAAAATTACCACTGAAAGACAACGTAGCAAATTCAGCATTACAAGCTAATTAATTGTAATTCCCTGCAGAACTTGCACACTTGCCTAGTGAAAAATATACCATGAGATAAGCCAAATCAAATCGCCAGAAAAACTGAAACACAACAAGTATACTCTATATATACCTACAGGGTACAGGTAGCACACAAACTTGGGGAAATCCTATGGTGCGGATGGAGTGCAGCTCAGTCACCCGCATTTCCCAACGTGACTAGACATTCATTTCTGACAACGGAGAGTTTCGCTTAGCACGAGATGGAATACAAGGGACAACCTGACTCGTCGGTGGCGTCGACATTCACCTGGAGGTCCTCGACCAGGTAGGCGCACAAGGGCATCCTCCCGTGAACGGCGGCGACGTGCAAAGCCCTGGCGCCGCAATTACTCGCGGTCGCGCCCTCCACCGCCTCCCTCAGGCGGCCCTTCCCGCCGTCCAGCGCCCTCGCCGTCCCTGCGACACGGAGCGAAAACCCCCAAATGAGCGTCCGAGCGAGTTTAACAGAGCAGGCAAGAGGAGATAGTATCGTAGACCGCAGCGCGCGTACGTACTCTTGAAGAGGGGGAGGTCGCCGTCTTCCGCCGCCTGGAGAAGCCGCGCCTGCAGCACGGCGCGAGCTACACGGGCGAGCGGAGTTCGGTAAGAGCCCGCACTTGGGGGCTGTTGGGGCTAGGGTTTCGGGGGTGCTTACCGTACTCGAGAGGCGACGCCATGGCGATGGATCGGCGAAAGTTGGGGTTCGAATTTCGATTTTGCAACAAATGAGGAGTCGGCTAATATGCGGGAGGGAATCAAGGAACGACGAAACGGACGATACTGTGGACTGGACGGAAACGGCTGTGGACTGGTCTTGGGCTTTTTGGGCTTTGATGAAAGGGAGAAAATTACACGTTTGGTCCTCTAATTCTCTAGCGCAAAAAAGAAAGGTAACGCAACTCGAATACGGCCCCTATACACGAGAATACATTACATTTGACGCTACCTCAACGGTAGAGCGCCCTGGTGCCGCCGCGTGGGGCCAACCCCTCACGTTTTTCGAAAACAACCCGCACACCCGCCGCACACGTGCCTTGCCTCGTCGTCTTCGGGCACACTTGTCAACCTCCCTCGGGAAGTAGTCAAATCGCCACAGCCTTATTCAGTATGCCAGCCGCCTCCACTACACCACTCCGAGCTAGCCGCCTCCCACCACTCCTCTCGATCCGTCTCTTCCTCATATTCCTGAAATCCGTCACCCGAGCTCGCCAAATCCCTAACCCGAGCTCGCCCAAATCCCTAACCCTTCTCACCCTAGTCAATCGATCTCCCAACCATCCTAAATCTCCAATCCTCAATGGAGATCACTCCTCCGCTGGCGTAAATCCTTGTTCAGGTGGTCGTCGACGATGCGGAGAAGCTCGCTCGGCTGCGCGAGATATGCTTATGGTCCCCTGACGTGGCGATGCTCTACAAGGAGGTGGTCGGCATCGCCGATTGTCTCACGAACGAGGAGAAGGCCAGCATGCGCCGGAACCGCGCTCTTCCGATAGAGTACCTCTACTGGGCGATGATGGAGGGGATGAACTTTGTGGATTATTTAAAATTGCAGATCTGTCGAGGGATGAAGTTAAAAAGAAATTGTTCCCTTTATCTTTGGAGGGGAAAAGCATTGGCATGGTATAGGCTATTGGATCATTCTGATTCATGGGACTGGAACCGAATAAAGCTAGAATTCCATCAAAAAATATCCTACGCACTTGGTTCATCGTGATCAAAATTTTATCTATATTTTTTGGCCATGTGAAGGAGAAAGTATCGCTCAACCTTGAGGGAGGCTTAAAGACTTATGCTTAAATGCGCCAATCATGAGCTCTCGAGAGATATTATTGTTCATAATTTTTATGCTAGGCTTTCTCTCATGATAAAGAAATGTTTGATTCTTCTTCTGCGGTTCTTTGTCAAGAACAAGTATTGAAATTAAATGGGATCTTATTGAAAGAATTAAACGCAACTCTGAAGATTGGGAGGCCGGCAAAGGTAAAGAGTCGGGTATAAATCTTGAATATGATTGTATTAAGTCTTTTATAGAAACGGATGTTTTTCATGAGCTTAGTGCAAAATATGGACTTGATTCTGAGATAGTAGCTACATTTTGTAAATGTTTTGCTGCTCATGTTGATCTTCCTAAAAAGAAGTGGTTTAAATATCATGAACCCATTAAAGGTGCTTTTGAAGAACCTATCATTGCTAATACTGAAAATGCTAGCTTATACTACTAATCTTGTTGTGCCTACTGCTTATATTGAGAAGCTTTCTTTCGCTGTTGAGTTAAGGAACATCTTAAGGCTACAACTGCGGTTTGTAAGAGTTATATTAATACACCTAAACGCTCTGAACAAATTAAAGTAGAACCTTCAATTGCAATGGTTAAAGATCTCTAGGTTGATGATATTAATGGGCATGTTATTTATTTTAGTGAGGAAGCTGCTAGAATTGCTAAACCTGTTAGAAATGAACAAGATAGGATAGATAAAAATAAAAGAGTTATTGGCATGCCTATTGTTTCTGTTAAGATTGGAGATCATTTCTATCATGGTTTATGTGATCTTGGTGCTAGTATAAGTGTTATTTCTTTCTCTCTCTATCAAGAAGTTATGCATAATATTTCATATGTTGAGATAAAAGAGATTGATGTTACTATTAAGCTTGCAAATAGGGATACCATCTCACCTCTTGGGATTGTGAGAGATGTTGAAGTCTTGTGTGGTAAGATCAAATATCCTACTAATTGCTTAGTACTTGGATCTAAGCAAGATAATTTGTGTCCCATTATACTTGGTAGACCCCTTTTTAATACTATTAATGTTGAAACTGATTGTGCTAAAGAAAAAGTTAATGTTAAGTTTGGAGATGAATCTCGTGAATTTAATTTTTTTAACTTCTCTGAACATCATCATGATAAATATTTACCTCATAAGGATGTTATTATTCGTCTTCCTTCTGTTGTTGTGCCTCCTACAGATCCTTTAGAGCAATATTCATTAGATCATGAAAATGACATGCATATGAATGAAAGAAATGAAATATTCTTTAGGCAAGAACCTATTCTTAAGCATAATTTGCATGTTGAAATCTTGGAAGATCCTCCTCCACCTAAGGGTGATCATGTGTTTGAATTAAAGAAACTCCCGGATACTTTGAAATATGCTTATCTTGATGAAAAGAAAATGGAATTTCTATTTCTGTGCCCACGATTGCTTTGTACTCCTCAGTTTTACCCCACCCAACTAACATCCCAAAAACGCCCAAAAGGGAGCATTTCCATCGAGTCAATGCAGTTGACTGTTACCTGGCGCATACATTGACGCATGGGTCACCTAGGACCCACCTATCAGCGTCTAGTGTATAAGTAAAAAAATAGTGAAATATACAGAAGCCTGCGACACCGCAGGACCCACATGTCAATGGTTGGTTTATTTTCAAAAGGGGGGTATTGCCGCCCGTGGGGGTCGAACTTGGGACCAATGCTAGATTATGCAACGTGCGAGCCATTTCAGCTATGTGCGTCTGTTTGCTTATGGTCATAGATGAGTCTTTTTGACCTGATATTTTCTACCTTATAGAAGGGCCCATGAGCCAGTGATGCTCGAGAGATAGGGCGCGGCGGTGTTTATGTTACAAAAGGACCCACCAATTAGTGACTCTAGAAATATAAGACACGACGGAGTACAACACATTAAGATATACATCAACCTGCCATGCAGATTAGGAGAGTATTGCATCTTCATGGAGTGGTATTGTTAATAGTAAGGATACTCTCCTCTCAGTTGACTGAGGGAGTCCTGGATTAGGGGGTCCTCGGGTGTCCGGGCTGAGTGATATGGGCCGGATTGATGGGCCGTGAAGATACATGGTAGAAGGCCTTCCTCCGTGTCCGGATAGGACTCTCCTATGCTTGGACGGCAAGATTGGTGTCTGGATATGTAATTTCCTTCTTCTGCAAGCCGACTCTGTACAACCCTAGGTCCCTGATACGTCTCCAACGTATCTATAATTTTTTACCGTTCCATGCTATTATATTATCTGTTTTTGATGTTTAATAGGCTTTAATATGCTCTTTTATATTATTTTTGGGACTAACCTATTAACCGGAGGCCCAGTGCCAGTTGCTGTTTTTTTGCCTATTTTAGTGTTTCGCAGAAAAGGAATATCAAACGGAATCCAAACGGAACGAAACCTTCGCGAGGATCTTTCTTGGAACAAACGCAATCCAGAAGACTTGGAGTGGAAGTCAGAGATGCAACGAGGCGTCCGCGAGGCAGGAGGGCGCGCCCAGGGGGTAGGCGCGCCCCCCACCCTCATGGGCCCCTCGTAGCTCCACCGACGTACTTATTTCGCCTATATATACCCTTGTACCCTAAAAACATCCAAGAGAGCCACGAAACCACTTTTTCCACCGCCGCAACCTTCTGTACCCGTGAGATCCCATCTGCCGGAGGGGGATTCGATCACGGAGGGCTTCTACATCAACACCATAGCTTCTCCGATGATGTGTGAGTAGTTTATCACAGACCTTCGGGTCCATAGTTATTAGCTAGATGGCTTCTTCTCTCTCTTTGGTTCTCAATACAAAGTTCTCCTCGATGTTCTTGGAGATCTATTCGATGTAATACTTTTTGCGGTGTGTTTGCCGAGATCCGATGAATTGTGGGTTTATGATCAAGATTATCTATGAACAATATTTGATTCTTCTCTGAATTCTTATATGCATGATTTGATATCTCTGCAAGTCTCTTCGAATTATCGGTTTAGTTTGGCCTACTAGATTGATCTTTCTTCCAATGGGAGAAGTGCTTAGCTTTGAGTTCAATCTTGCGGTGTCCTTTCCCAGTGACAGTAGGGGCAGCAAGGCACATATTGTATTGTTGCCATCAAAGATAAAAAGATGGGGTTTATATCATATTGCTTGAGTTTATCCCTCTACATCATGTCATCTTGCTTAATGCGTTACTCTGTTCTTATGAACTTAATACTCTAGATGCATGTTGGATAGCAGTCGATGTGTGGAGTAATAGTAGTAGATGCAGAATTGTTTCGGTCTACTTGACACGGACGTGATGCCTACGTTCATGATCATGCCTAGATATTCTCATAACTATGTGCTTTTCTATCAATTGCTCGGCAGTAATTTGTTCACCCATTGTAATATATGCTATCTTGAGAGAAGCCATTAGTGAAACCTATGGCCCCCGGGTCTATTTTACATCATATTAGTTTCTCGTCAACTTGCCAATTTTTGTCGCCGTTTATTTTGCAATCTATACAACAAAAATACCAAAAATAGTTATCTTATTATCTTTATCAGATCTCACTTTTGCAAGTGATCGTGAAGGGATTGACAACCCCTTTATCGCGTTGGTTGCAAGGTTCTTGATTGTTTGTGCAGGTACTATGTGACTTGTGTGTAGTCTCCTACTGGATTGATACCTTGGTTCTGAAAAACTAAGGGAAATACTTACGCTACTTTGCTGCATCACCCTTTCCTCTTGAAGGGAAAATCAACGCATGCTCAAGAGGTAGCAAGAAGGATTTCTGGCGCTGTTGCCGGGGAGATCTATGCTCAAGTCAAGACATACCAAGTACCCATCACAAACTCTTGTCCCTCGCATTACATTATTTGCCATTTGCCTCTCGTTTTCCTCTCCCCCACTTCACCTTTGCCGTTTTATTCGCGCTTTGTCGTTCGTCTCTTTTCACTTGCTTCTTGTGTGTCCGTGTGTTAGATCGTTTGTTTGGCCGTCATGGCCAGTCCTTCTATCATTGTTAGTACTCCCGATAATGAAGTTCTTAATTTTAAACAAAGGAAGGGAGAAAATCTAAAAGATGCTTGGTATAGAATTTGCAATGCTCAGAATAGATCCACTAGGAAGCAATCTACTTCCGTTCTTCTTCGCAATTTTTACGTAGGCATCACTCCTTGGAATAGATATATTCTTGATACCATTACCGGAGGGAATTTTTTGGGTAGCCATACTTTTGATTCTTATAATGCTTTGATAGATTTGTTAGGCCCACCACCTCTTTTGGTTAATGGAACTATTTTAACTTTGGAACATGTGATGCAAAGGCTTGATATTATTGAAAATAAAATTGCCACTATAGAGTTGATCGAGAATTTGGATAAAAAGATCCACAACCACATTACCCAATATGGATCTAAGGTAGGAGTTATTCTGAAATTTTTTAGAGAAAAGGAAGCCATAGTTAATGAAAAGATAGATCAAGATTCCACTAGAATTGATAAACTTGAGGATATTATTACCAACTTAGGGTCTGCCTTTTCTGCCGTTAGAAACACCTCAAACCTTACTCCTACCAAAGTTGCCAAGTTTATGTATGTTCCTAAAAATAAGGGTGGATCTTTTAGTAAGGAGAATGAAGATCTCAAATCAATAAGTGTTCACCCCAACTTTTTCGCTATCATTAAGGAACCTTTTGCTACAAATGAATTTCTTGATTTCTTGCCTAAAAGTTTGATCATTAACAAAAGGAAAGAATCTCCTAAGGGTTATAAGTGTTCAATTGAAGAATTGCATACCAAAGATGATAATACCTAGATCTATTCTTGCTTTATGCCTAGCTAGGGGCGTTAAACGATAGCGCTTGTTGGGAGGCAACCCAATTTTATTTTTGTTTCTTGCTTTTTGTTCTTGTTTAGTAATAAATAATTCATCTAGCCTCTGTCTAGATGTGGTTTTATGTTTTAATTAGTGTTTGTGCCAAATAGAACCTTTGGGAAGACTTGGGTGAAGTCTTTGCGATCTTGCTGTAAAAAACAGAAACTTTAGCGCTCACGAGATTAGTTGCCATTTTTTACTGGAGAGTGATTTTAGGTTGTCCACCAATTTATTTTAGAATTTTTGGAGTTCCAGAAGTATTCGTTTAATACAGATTGCTACAGACTGTTCTGGTTTTGACAGATTCTGTTTTTGTGTGTTGTTTGCTTATTTTGATGAATCTATGGCTAGTATCGGGGGGTATGAACCATAGAGAAGTTGGAATACAGTAGGTTTAACACCAATATAAATAAAGAATGAGTTCATTACAGTAACTTAAAGTGGTGGTTTGTTTTCTTACACCAACGGAGCTCATGAGATTTTCTGTTTAAGTATTGTGTTGTGAAGTTTTCAAGTTTTTGGGTAAAGATTTGATGGATTTTGGAATAAGGAGTGGCAAGAGCCTAAGCTTGGGGATGCCCAAGGCACCCCAAGGTAAAATTCAAGGACAACCAAAAGCCTAAGCTTGGGGATGCCCCGGAAGGCATCCCCTCTTTCGTCTTCGTCTATCGGTAACTTTACTTGAGGATATATTTTTATTTACCACATGATATGTGTTTTGCTTGGAGCTTCTTGTATGATTTGTATCTTTGATTTTTAGTTCACCACAATCATCCTTTCTGTACACACCTTTTGGCAGAGATACACATGAATCGGAATTTATTAGAATACTCTATGTGCTTCACTTATATCTTTTGAGCTAGATAATTTTGCTCTAGTGCTTCACTTATATCTTTTTAGAGCACGGTGGTGGTTTATTTTATAGAAATTATTGATCTCTCATGCTTCACTTATATTATTTTGAGAGTCTTTTATAACAGCATGGTAATTTGCTTTGGCTATAAAATTAGTCCTAATATGATGGGCATCCAAGATGGGTATAATAAAAACTTCCATATAGAGTGCATTGAATACTATGAGATTTTGATACTTGATGATTGTTTTGAGATATGAAGATGGTAATATTAGAGTCGTGCTAGTTGAGTAATTGTGAATTTGAGAAATATTTGTGTTGAGGTTTGCAAGTCCCGTAGCATGCACGTATGGTAACCGTCGTGTAACAAATTTGAAGCATGAGGTGTTTCTTTGATTGTCCTCCTTATGAGTGGCGGTCGGGGACGAGCGATGGTCTTTTCCTACCAATCTATCCCCCTAGGAGCATGCGCGTAGTGCTTGGTTTTGATGAATTGTAGATTTTTGCAATAAGTATGTGAGTTCTTTATGACTAATGTTGAGTCTATGGATTATACGCATTCTCACCCTTTCATTATTGCTAGCCTTTTCGGTACCGTGCATTGCCCTTTCTCACCTCGAGAGTTGGTGCAAACTTCGCCGGTGCATCCAAACCCCGTGATATGATATGCTCTATCACACATAAGCCTCCTTATATCTTCCTCAAAACAGCCACCATACCTACCTATTATGGCATTTCCATAGCCATTCCGAGATATATTGCCATGCAACTTTCCACCGTTTCGTTTATTATGACACGCTTCATCATTGTTATAGAACTTGGCTTGTATATTCCAACAATGGGCTTCCTCAAATGCCCTAGGTCTTCATGAGCAAGAAAGTTGGATGCACATCCACTTAGTTTCTTTTGTTGAGCTTTCATACATTTATAGCTCTAGTGCATCCGTTGCATGGCAATCCCTACTCCTCGCATTGACATCAATTGATGGGCATCTCCATTGCCCGTTGATTAGCCGCGTCAATGTGAGACTTTCTCCCATTTTGTCTTCTCCACACAACCTCCATCATCATAATCTATTGCACCCATAGTGTTATGTCCATGGCTCGCACTCATGTATTGCGTGAAAGTTGAAAAAGTTTGAGATTACTAAAGTGTGAAACAATTGCTTGGCTTGTGATCGGGGTTGTGCATGATGAGAGCATTCTTGTGTGACGAAAATGAAGCATGACCAAACTATATGATTTTGTAGGGATGAACTCTCTTTGGCCATGTTATTTTGAGAAGACATAATTGCTTAGTTAGTATGCTTGAAGTATTATTACTTTTATGTCAATATTAAACTTTTATCTTGAATCTTTCGGATCTGAATATTCATACCACAATTAAGAGGGTTACATTAAAAATTATGCTAAGTAGCATTCCACATCAAAAATTCTGTTTTCACCATTTACCTACTCGAGGACGAGCAGGAATTAAGCTTGGGGATGCTTGATACGTCTCCAACGTATCTATAATTTTTTATTGTTCCATGCTATATTATATTCTGTTTTGGATGATTAATGGGCTTTACTATACACTTTTATATTAATTTTGGGACTAACCTATTAACCGGAGGCCCAGCCCAAATTGCCTTTTTTTGCCCATTTCAGTGTTTCGAAGGAAAAGGATATCAAACGGACTCCAAACGGAATGAAACCTTCGGGAACGTGATTTTCGGAACAAACGTGATCCAGAGGACTTGGAGTCTACGTAAAGCAATCAACGAGGAGAGCACGAGGTCGGGGGGCGCGCCCACCTCCCCCAGGCGCGCCCTCCACCCTCATGGGGCCCACGTTGCTCCACCGACGTACTTCTTCCTCCTATATATACCCATACACCCTGGAAACATCATATACGAAGCAAAAACCCTAATTCCACCGCCGCACCCTTTTGTACCCGAGATCCCATCTTGGGGCCTTTTCCGGTGTCCTGCCGGAAGGGGCATTGATCACGGAGGGCTTCTACATCAACACCATAGCCTCTCCGATGATGTGTGAGTAGTTTACCTTAGACCTTCGGGTCCATAGTTATTAGCTAGATGGCTTCTTCTCTCTCTTTGGATCTCAATACAAAGTTCTCCTCGATTCTCTTGGAGATCTATTTGATGTAATTCTTCTTTTGCGGTGTGTTTGTCGAGACCGATGAATTGTGGGTTTATGATCAAGTTTATCTATGAACAATATTTGAATCTCCTCTGAATTATTTTATGTATGATTGGTTATCTTTGCAAGTCTCTTCGAATTATCAGTTTGGTTTGGCCTACTAGATTGATCTTTCTTGCAATGGGAGAAGTGCTTAGCTTTGGGTTCAATCTTGCAGTGTCCTTTCCCAGTTACAGCAGGGGCAGCAAGGCACGTATTGTATTGTTGCCATCGAGGATAAAAAGATGGGATTTATATCATATTGCATGAGTTTATCCCTCTACATCATGTCATCTTGCTTAAAGCATTACTCTGTTCTTTTGAACTTAATACTCTAGATGCATGCTGGATAGCGGTCGATGTGTGGAGTAATAGTAGTAGATGCAGAATCGTTTTGGTCTACTTGTCGCGGACGTGATGCCTATATACATGATCATACCTAGATATTCTCATAACTATGCTCAATTCTATCAATTGCTCGACAGTAATTTGTTCACCCACCGTAATACTTATGCTCTTGAGAGAAGCCACTAGTGAAACCTATGGCCCCGAGTCTATTCTCCATCATATTAATCTTCCAACACTTAACTATTTTTATTGTCGTTTATTTTTACTTTGCATCTTTATTTTCTCTTTATCATAAAAACACCAAAAATATTATATTATCATATCTATCAGATCTCACTCTCGTAAGTGACCGTGAAGGGATTGACAACCCCTTTATCGCGTTGGTTGCGAGTTTCTTATTTGTTTGTGTAGGTGCGTGGGACTCGAGCGTGGCCTCCTACACGATTGATACCTTGGTTCTCAAAAACTGAGGGAAATACTTATGCTACTTTACTGCATGACCCTTTCCTCTTCAAGGGAAAACCAACGCAGTGCTCAAGAGGTAGCAGCTTGTCTGATCACCTTCGATCGCAGGGACCACCCGACGAGTATCCGTCATGGAGGTTCGGCAACCCTGGTCCTCGATCCAATCATCGACGGATACCATCTCACCCGGGTCCTTATGGATGGCGGCAGCAGTCTTAACCTGATCTATCAAGACACTGTACGTAAAATGGGTATTGACCCGTCAAGAATCAAGTCTAGTAACACCACCTTTAAAGGAGTGATACCCGGCGTCGAGGCCCGCTGCACGGGTTCATTAACATTGGAAGCAGTCTTCGGTTCACCGGACAACTTCCGAAGCGAAGACTTGATCTTCGACATCATCCCCTTCCGCAGTGGTTATCATGCACTGCTCGGACGAACCGCCTTCGCCGGCTTCAATGCAGTCCCGCTTTATGCTTACTTAAAGCTCAAAATGCCTGGACCCGCGGCATTATCACAGTCAAATGGAAACATGAAGCACTCCCTCCGTACTGAGGAGCACACCGCGGCCCTTGCAGCCAAGGTATAGAGCGGCCTCATTAAGCCGAATAAATCATCGGCCATCAAGGCCCCGAACACTGTTAAGCGAGTCCGACCTACTCTGCATATTGACAACTCGGTGAATCCAGAGCAAGACTAGCAGTTCCACATCTGTCAATCGCCCCGTCTAACCACGGCATATGTACTGCGTGTGCATAACTACGCACTCGAAATACCTTGGGCGACGACAAAGGCACACTGCGGACGAGGTTCATAATGCGGCTCGACCCTATTCGGACCTTACCCTTTTCCCCTTCATTTTTTTTCTTCATATTACAGGTTCCTGAAAACCTAATCACTTCACGATTGTAAAAGGGCCCTTTCCCAGGAACATGTATAAGTCATGAAGGAAGTAATAGCAATAAACTTAAACGATCATAGTGCTAACTAACGGATGGGTCTTGTCCATCACATCATTCTCCAATGATGTGATCCCGTTCATCAAATGACAACACATGTCTATGGTCAGGAAAATTAACCATCTTTGATTAACGAGCTAGTCTAGTAGAGGCATACTAGGGACACTTTGTTTGTCTATGTATTCACACATGTACTGAGTTTATGGTTAATATAATTTCTAGCATGAATAATAAACATTTATCATGATATAAGGAAATTAAAGACAGGACGCACGTGCAAATTCTAAAAGTGTATGCGATGCAGGCACTGTAGCAAACGGCAACCAAACACGTCTTTTAGTACCACATAGACCGATTATAAAGACAGGACACACGTGCAAATTTATAAATATGTGACGGATGAAAATTTAGGACTGATGAAAAAACTGAAAAAACACACCGCCCTTTAATATTAGGTACTCATAAGAAAATCATATCATGACACAATATACTAGTAGTACAATACAAGGCCCTCATAAGAAAGTTCCAAAATTTTACAAAAGATTGAGAATTTGAGTCATCCAAATTTCGTATGAGTTATTTTTGAATCAGGAGACCTAACTATGAGCTTGGTGCCACAATCGTGGTTTCAGTCAAATTGGGGCCGGGCATCAATTTGATGTCGTATGGGATCATCAGTGTCAAACATAAACATGGTTTAAAGTCGATAAAAGCTTTCAATATTCCGCCATACATCATGTTTAAAAATTTCGGAGCTGTGCACAACAATACTCAATTCGAAAGCTATCCGTAAACAAAGAAAGAAAAAATGGACCAAACTCGAAAGCTCTCGAATAGCACACGTACACCCGTATCCAGATTGGCAACCGATGGCCTGAAACCACGGCAAATCAACAGCCTCTCATTGTTCCCCCTACACCCGTTCCACAGAACACCGGGGAGTGGTTGCAGCGCCCAACCCATCCCTCCCGCACAGAGGGTGCACGCCAGCGCACCGGTCCACCGCGCACGGAGTTCACCGACCCTCCACCCAGCGTTTTTGTTGACAGATAGTAATCCGTTTCCCGCTTTGGGCGGCGCACACTGATCCTCCCGCCAGCCCCCTCCCCACCATCCGACGGCCAGGATTCGCCTGCCCCCTCTCTCGCGGATCGCGATCCGCGGCACCGCCGTCCAGCCAATAAGATCGCAGCATTCCCACCCCCCCGGATCGACCCCCTCGGCGTGTATAAATAAGCCTCGACCTGGCCCTCTCGAATCAATCCACCTCTCGAGCTCCTCCTCCTCCTCCAAATCTCAAGCGAGCACACCGCGCAAGTAGCACCGCTTCAGTTTCGGTTTCAGAGCTCCGCTTCAGTCAGCTGACATGCCTGCCCTCGCCAAGCCCGCTGCCCGCCCCGCCAAGCCCGCCGCCGCGGCGCCGAAGCCGAAGCCCGCCGCCGCCAAGCCCAAGGCGGCCGCCGCTGGAGCCGCCCACCCGACCTACTTTGAGGTGAGCTTCTGAACCTCTCCTCTGTTCCCCTCTGATTGAATGGTTTTGACTTCGATTGGGGCTGATTGGATTCTGAATTGGATCTTGGCAGATGATCAAGGAGGCGATCGCGGCGCTCAAGGACAGGACCGGGTCGAGCTCGGTCGCCATCGCCAAGTACATCGAGGAGAAGCACGGCAAGGCTCTCCCGCCCAACTTCAAGAAGATGCTCTCCGTCCAGCTCCGCGCTTCCGCCGCCAAGGGCAAGCTCGTCAAGGTCAAGGCCTCCTACAAGCTCTCCGACGCCGCCAAGAAGGACTCCCCCAAGGCCAAGCCCGCGGCGAAGCCCGCCAAGGACGCCGCCAAGCCCAAAAAGAAGGCGGCCGAGAAGCCCAAGAAGACGGCCGCCGTTGGCACCAAGCGCAAGGCGCCGGAGAAGAAGAAGCTGGTCACCAAGGCCAAGAAGTCGCCGGCTGCCAAGGCCAAGGCGAAGCCGAAGACCGTCCGCTCCCCGGCCGCCAAGAAGGCCCGCAAGGTCGCCGCCGCTTGATCTTGATGCGATAGCTGGTCTTAGGAGTGCTTGGTGTTCCAAGGGTCTGTACAAAAGGATGCCTCATCCTCCCTTGTTTAGGTTTCGGTTCTGCTAGGCAAGTTTATGTATCGTGGGTGGTGTTTAGTGTAATGAAATGGTTGTTTTAGAGATGTTTTCAGCTCTAACTCTGAAATGAATCTGCAGTTTTCTTCACCATACAAGCAATTTCCCAAGCCCCAGTTTTATTACTGTCTGCTCCTTGTGATCAGCCGTTCCTCAATCCCTATTTACCTCGGTTTTATTACTGTCTGTGCCTTGTGATCATTCGTCTTCAATTTGATATTTGAGAATAGCGCTGCCTGTTGCTTGGTCCTTGTTTTCCTTCTGGTTATCCCCGGCATCTGCTTATGTACCTTTCAGTTTTAAATTGTGATCTCTGTTCGCCATCCGTTTGTTAATTCTATTCTTATCCCAATTCATCAGGCAGGGTATCGTTGTTTCTTTCACTTGCCTTAGAAACCGAGCACACGTAATCGGGAGATACACTGTTATTATCCCTCGGTACGATTCCTTTTCCGTGCCTCGTATCGAGGGGAACGGGCACGACGGGGTGCGTGGCAAATACCCAGTGGTTATTGGTTGTTGCGAGTGGCTGATGCCGCACGAACCGTTGGCTGATGGTTGCAGCTGCGCGCTGATCAAGTTGCATCGGCGACTAGGGAGAGAATCACAGCAGTCAGCAATTGCCAGGGACAAATCGCCGCGTTAAGCCGTGCGAGCGGTGTGTGGCAGCGTGTCTCGCTAAAACCATAGGAGCAGATTACAACATAGATGCATTACAAGAGCCTCAGCTTCAACTGAGTAAATTTCATAAACCTCTCCATTTGACATTCTTAAAGTGGTCGGATATAACAGAACCCCCTATATTTAATTTCCTAAATATATACTAAGTACTTTTTTCATCCTTTGTTACACACATTTTAAACGGTTGCACGGTATTTCATCCATCATTGGGACCGATCCAAATTAATTTAAAATATGCACATACTTAACCCAAAAGACATTAAATATACCAAGTTCATAAAAAAAACACCATATGTCCACACTAGCACTACAGCCGAATGTGGCGATTCATTAAATTGAGACAAAAACTTGCAACATCGTATTTGTCCACACTGAAATCATCAAGAACAAACACATCACAAGATCGTCGCCACATTGCATTACCAAAATCCCTAGCTAAAAAAGAGAAGTGCAATTTTTTACTCCTCGGTCATTTCATCACACATATGGTGGGCATGGACCTCATCGGAGGCTGCGGTAGCTGTAGGTGGCGGAGCAGGAGGTGATGGGTGGGAGCGGAGATGGCGGAGAATGCGCGCGTGACACCAGACGTGGAGAAGGCATCTGCATGTACGACTTCTTCCTCATCGTCTTGTTGCGGGCCTTGCCAGCCACCTGGCTTTCTCGCCCGCTTGCCATCAACTGGAGCAAGCGGGAGGGCGGCTGGTAGTACTTGATGATCTGCAAGTCCACAGGAGCATAGGAAATGATCTGGGAGATACTAGTGTACAAAAAAAAAAACAGTTAGTGGAAAAATCAACAACATCCATCGGATTTTGAATGGATGTCTCAGATCCAGCTTGAGGAACATGGTGGAGGGATCTTTTTGTACATAACTGTTAGTCAAGGGGGTTTTCATAAAAATGAATACAAACTCCACCAACTCACGTGCATTGCATATGAGACATCCATTTAATATCTGACGGATGTCACTGCTATTTTCTATTTCTGCACACTAGGTGCTGCTTTTACACTAGTCTCTCCCAAATGATCTTACCTCCTGCAGGTTAATCACGGTCGAAAGAAAAGCATAGACGAAACCTTAAAATTTTGTGAGTGAATGGCATATAAAAATAAAGTGTGAAAGTAAAATAAAGGGAGAGAGGATAAATGCAAGCGATGAAATAAATAGCGCCAATGCATTCTCATGGGGTATAGATTCCCCACTAGTATGTGTCTAACATAATATATGTGCGAAGCACAATTCTTGGTTCGGATAACAAAGTCATTGCAGATTTTTATAAAAGGGAGGAGCCTGGTACAACATACCCGCTACTCGTGTAGCTCGATATCACACACGCCACCATCATTCCTCTCCACATCTGATTACGATGACGATGGTTAATGGTTACCCCATGGATGCGGACAACGGTTGGTTCTCCATTATTCCCTATCAATTGTTGAGGAAAGAAATGGAGGATATTACTGTCACATCTTTACCTCTGCATATCACCATCACAACGATAGTAACATCCTTCATGGGCTAAATGTCGAGTGGTCGACCTTACACAACATTCATGAAGAATTCTAACTCAAACATGCAAAGGAGGATTCTATATCCTATCGGCTTTCAACACCTCAACATACTAGGGTTCCTCCACATCTTCGAGAACTACAGGTGTAACTCAAACATAGAGACGACAATCATCACAAGGTTAATCATGGCAAGCATGAACAAATGGTCAAAGTAATACACTTAGGTTTCCACCTTGGGTTTGGTATTACAAAGAGATGAACAAGGGTTGCTGCTGATGAAGGTTGACGCCGGAGTCTCCTTGTTCGGGATTATTGTAACATCCCCAGCATCACACTACAGTAATCTCCCCCTAATGAAGGCCATATCATCATGATCATCATGCTAAAATGCCACTTGTCTAAAATCTGCTTCAAATTCAAATTCAAATTGCATGTCAAATATTTGCTTCTTCTTTCATGCAAATAAAACAGTTCATCCTATGGCAAATAATCCCTAGATATTTGTCATGTTGAAGCCAACATTTTTGGAATGCCCAAATTGCCCCTGGGAATTTATTATCTGGTCCAGCAGTATTTAAGATGTCCTTTTCATTTTCTAAAAATGCTTGGACAACTCCTGAAGGCCCCAAACTTTTTGTGGCAGTGCACAATAATTCTTTGGAATTGTTTTAGCCAGTGGCATAATTTGGCAAAGTCATTGGTGGCTAAAAGAAAAGGCAAAATGCTGCTGGAAAAGAAAAACTAATAAAAAAGGAAAACAACTCCCCCTCCTGGGCCAGACGGCCCAGTTGGCCGACCCACGTGGCCCAACTGGCCAGCCGGCCCAACCGCGGCCTACTTAGGCCTCCCCACCACCAAACCCTAGCCCAGACCCCCCTCTCCCTCCCTCGTCTCTCCCCTCACCCCGATCCAGATCGGGGCAGCGCCCCTACGCTCGCCGCCGTTCGCCCCGCCCTCGACGCCGTCGGCACCCACCGTCGCCGCCTCGTCCCACCACCTCCTCACCGGCGCCAGCTCCCCGCCGGACCGCCTCGTCACCTCTCCTACCCCGCGTCTAGCTCCAGCCACCGTCGTCGCTGATGCAGCGCCCGAGCGCCCTGACGCCGAAGTCATTCGCCATCGCCGGCACCACACACGTCGTCCCCATGCTCCTCCTCGGCACCCGCTGCCCTTGACCCTACGGCCACGCCGGTGAGGCCCCGTCCTCTCCTCCCGCGCGCGCTCGACCCCCCGTGCCGCGCAATGCGCGCCCCGCCGTCCGCCTACGCACGCGCCGTCCTCGCTCGCCTGTTGTGCGCCCCAGGCCACAACCGTGCACGCCCCGGCCTCCACTTGCTCGCCCTCGCGCGCGCCCCATGCTCCTTGCCGCTCGCAGCGCCTCCGGCCACCTGCGCGTGCGCCCGCCGCCTCCTGTTCTACTGCTGCTACTGCGCTGACCACCCTGCTGCCTCGGAACCGTGGCCTCCTCACTGGATCACTCGCACCTGCCGTGGCTCGCGTCGCCGTAGCCTCCCCTGCTGCTCCACCCGTGCTGCCTCCCGCCGGGCGCCCCTGTCCTGCCTCACGCTGCCGCCCCGCCTCGCTCCATCGCGGGCGCCTACCTCCGCCGCCTCCGACGGCCGTGCCCCTGCTAGCCCCGCCACCGCCAGAGCCCCCACTGGGGACCGCCCTCGCCAGCTCCTCGTCGAGGCCATGGCCTCCGCCGGCGCCCTCCATCACGCTTGTGCGTGTTCGGGCGGACGCCCATGCCCAGGCGCGTGCATCCACCACCCGGTAGCCCGCTCGGCCAGTGACTTATGGGCCCAACGCCCTTTAAAAAAACAAAAGAATTTTTAAAAATATATTTTAAAAATAACAATAATTAATTAGTTAAAACCAATTAACTTAATTAATCCTGTTAATTAACCTAATTAACTTTTTAACTAATTAAGCTATTAATTAGTTAAGCTCAGTCAATGGCAGACGGGCCCCACTGCCCCATTGACCAGTCAACCTAGTCAGAGTTGACTATTGACTCTGCTGACATCAGCATGACATCATGTTGGCGCAATAAGTCCATTTTTGAGTTAAAGATAATCCCAGAAATTGTTTAAATCTTTGAAAAATCATAGAAAAATATCCGTAACTCGGATGAAAATGTTTTCTACATGAAAGTTGCTCAGAACAACGAGACGAATCCTAATACGTGATCCGTTTACCTGTCAGATGCCTCTAACTATCTGAACATGGAACATTCCCCTCCGGACATCTGTCTGACACAGGTCCGGAACCGGGAAAACATTCCCAGTTGAATTCCCCCTTCACCTTTATCGTGTAGCCATACGTTAGGTCACACCCGGCACAACATATTGCCATGTTATGCTTTGTGATGCTATGTTTGCTTTATATTTACTGTTTCTTCCCCCTCTTCTCTCCGGTAGACCCCGAGGTCGTTGATGCCCCGGTGATTGACTATGTCGACGACGACCCCTCCTTGCCAGAGCAACCAGGCAAGCCCCCCCCCTTGCTCATCCCGATATCGCTCATTCCATTCTCTCATGCTTGCATTAGATTTTGCTACTGTTATTGTTTGCTCCTATTCTGATGCATAGCCTGCTTTTGTAACCTGCTCTTTGTTACCTACCTGCTTATCCTAAACTGCTTAGTATAGGTTGGTTAGTGATCCATCAGTGACCCCCACCTTGTCCTTGTTGCCCCTGCTTCATCATCGAAGACCCGATCAACGGGATCGAAGACCAGGCCCCGACATCGCACATCACTTTCCCCTTAGTTGCTTGACACTACTGGGTTACTATCGAGTGCCGGGGTTGAGACCTCATCAGCACTTCTAATGTTACCCTTTAGTGTAGCTATTCGGTCGTGGTCATCGAGGGTGATTCCGCCTTAACCACTTCCGATACGACTCTGTCGTGCAAGCCCTCAAGTGTGAACTTCGAGGGTGGTTCCTCTTACGTTCACCTTGATGATTACATCGAGTGGAATCCGTCAAGGGTGATTCCTCAGGTTTTCCCCTTGGTGTTAGACACACAGTTACTATGGTTACTATGACTTTACACTGAACCGTGTTACTAAAGACGGGTCGGCTCTAAGGGGTACCCGCGCGAGCTTAATTGCGAGTGATGTGGAGTCGGGTTGACCTGGAGGGTGCCCGCGAGATAATTACGAGGCGTGGCCGGGCATTCCTAGCCCTTGCTGCAAGTCCTCGAGACGGGGCAACGGGGTCACATCTTTCGTGAGTCTCTGCTTGTTACCGTGTGCTCCTAATCCACTACGATTTGAATATTTGATCCGAGGGGCCTCTGGCCTGATAGCACTAACCATCACGTGGGCATAGTATGGGCGTTCTGCGTTGTATGCATGAGCCGAAGCTTAATAGACGTCAGCGACTGAGCGGCGCGCGCCGGGTTGGACTGCGTAAGCACCTGCCTTGTTGAAGGAGGTAGCTAGGTGTGCTCACCGGCCGCCCACGCAACGAGCAGGAGTTCCCGGGGCGATGGCCCATGACCCCTAGGGGCATAGGTTTAGTCCGGCGTGCTGGCCTCTCTATTAAGCCTAGGTCGGGTTGCGGCGTATTGTTTGACCAAGACCGGGCATGACCCAGGAAAGTGTGTCCGGCCGGAGTTAATCGAGCGTGGTGGGTAAGTTGGTGCACCCCTGCAGGGAAGAAAACATCTATCGATAGCCTGTCCTACGGTAACGGACACTTGGAGTTGTATCCCGATCGATACAACTAGAACTGGATATTTGTGATGAGAAATGGATTGTGATGAGAACTGGATAGTATGGCTCTGGGATTGCTTTCTCGCAGGGAGTCGAGAAAGGATCTCTGGCCGAGGTTAATAACACTACTACTACTTTACTTTACGCTACTCTACTCCCTCCTGTTGCTGCAAGATGGTGGTTTCCAGAAGATGCTAATCTTCGGTAGGACTAGGTTATCCCCTCTATTTTGGCTTTTCTGCAGCTCAGTCCACATATACAACCTTCCTTTGATAATGTTGCATATGTAGTGTAGATCCTTGCTTGCGAGTACTTTGGATGAGTACTCACGGTTGCTTTGCTCCCCCTTTTCCCCCTTTCTTCTTCTTTCCGGTTGATGCAACCAGAGGTCGGAGCCCAGGAGCCAGATGTCACCGTCGATGCCTACTACTACATGGAGACCGCCGACGACCAGGAGTAGTTAGGAGGCTCCTAGGCAGGAGGCCTTGCCTTTTCGATCGTAGATGCCTTTGTGCTAGCCTTCTTAAGGCAAATTTGTCTAACTTATGTCTGTACTCAGATATTGTTGCTTCCGCTGACTCTTGTGTTTTCGAGCTTATGTATTCGAACCCTCGAGGCCCCTGGCTTGTAATATAAAGCTTGCATTATTTTAATTTGTGTCTAGAGTTGTGTTGTGATATCTTCCCGTGAGTCCTTGATCTTGATCGTACACATTTGCATGTATGATTAGTGTACGATTGAATCGAGGGCGTCACAAGTTGGTATCAGAGCCGATTGCCTGTAGGTAGCCCCCCTTCCAACTCCTTGGCCGAAGTTGAGTCTAGTACTTGAAAACGGTTTTTACTAACATGGCTGTGTGGCTTACGGGCCCACGTTGCCAATTTGGTGGTATTAGGATCTTTTACTCCTCACCTATACTCTGGGACTCTATTCTCTCTTCTATTCGGGTTAAATGAATTTACTAACTACATTAGGTTCTCATAACGACTTTCCCCGGTGGGCCCCTTCAGTCCGGATGGTTACCTACTTCACCAGAAGATTCCGAAGATAATCTCCGATGTTCTCTCGAGACACTTGTGCCCACCGCCTTTGCAAATTCCCTACCACTGTTATATCATTATGGATAACTACATACACTTGCCATTTCAATCCCATTGATCTTGTTATTACAAGATACCTCGGAAATTCTCTCTATTGTTCCGAGAATACTTTGTGCCTTCTGCCTTGCAGTTCATTATCCACATAAACACCCCTACGGATAATTTCTCGCACTTACTGAGTATCCGCCCATCCCTAGTTGTTTGTGTGTTTCACTAAGTTCTTCGAAATAATATTGGATCTCCCGAAAATCCTTAGCAGCTTATTGCTCTTGAAATTCTTGCTTGCTTGCATTATGGTTAATCCCATAGGTATAGTAATCTCATTGGCAACCTTTGTCACTATCATTTTGAGTCCATTGATTCAATGTGTTGCAAATGCTCGCAATCCTCAATCAGATCCTAGAATTCATCCTTTCGGCTCAGACGTTATTTTAAACATGAGTCGAATCTCGACCAATCAAATTGTTGTCGATTTTACCCCTAAGCTTACTCAACTTATCCATCCTTAATCAGAGCGTTTGCTTCTGATCCTTTGATTTGGAAATCATAATTCCTTTACATGTGAGCTTTGAATTAGCCGGTTGCTTCTATAATCCAATGCCTTTGCATTGTTTCTTCCTCTGGTTGTGTGCTGATACTCACATCAGCTTCCCTATGGACCGTCGGATCCTTTGTTGAAATATCATCCGATAGTGTCCTTCGGATATAAAAACCTCGAGAAGTTCTTTCCCTGATACATAATGCCTTCGGTAAATTGTATCCTCTCGTTTTGTCACCCATGCTCTACTATCGAGCTTGTGTTATTTACTATTGAAGCTTGTGGTATAAGTTCCCAAGATGCCCCTAAGGGTTGAACCTATGCTTTTTCTAATCTGTGTGAACCCGGAAACTACTACGGGTCATACTCTATTGCTATGTCAGATAAAACTTCAACACTACAACTTCGTCGAAGGCGAGAAGTGAATGAAAGGTTATGCATTAGAGAAGTGGAAGTCGACCTTGAACTTTGTGTTCATGCCCATGGACATGATGTAGATCTTATCATGGAAGCTTCTTGCAATAATAACCTTTTCCTTGAAAATATCATCTGGATCTGTGGTTTGATCATTCATAACCGTGGTTCCGACCATAGTTTCTCCTTAATTCCATTTCCCGGACAAGTTAAAATACTTGTCTTCTGCAGATCATTTCATCTATCGAACCTCTATTTTTGATCTTCCTTCAAGTATTACCCTATGGTATCTCGAGAATAACAAAGAACCGTGTTGCTTCCTACGAGTCTTCATCTGGTATTGCTTCTCATCGATTTCAGATTTCCCCGGGTTTTGAGTTGTTAGTCACTCGAGAACGCCGATAAGTTAATCGATTCCACACTCTGATTCTATAACTCCAAGTAATTTTTGTTGCTTACGAGTTTAATAATCCTTCAAGTCATTCCTAGCCTGATTGGCTATATCCTTACCGTGGTAACTTTTAACTGTGCTACCTGGTTCTTCTTCCCGGAGCACAATTTTCGATGATGAGCTAAGCCTACGTCGATCTCCCTCGTCATATCATTTCGCCTTGAACAACAAGCTTGATTTCGAGTTTGTGTCGTACCCGTGGTTCCAATAACCTTCGCTTCATCATTCCTTTGACTTGATGTCATCGCCGATCGATTACATCTTCATGAAATCTCTCCACAAATGTGTCGTGATCATCATCAACATTCTGACCTCTTTCAGGATATCAATCGAATTCCTGATGAGAAGTACTATCCTTGCCCCTCGATGGTTGGTGTTATCATCGACAACATTCTTGCCTTCCCCCCAACACAAACTTGTTCATATAATTTTGGAAATACGTCCTTTTTTGACATGTCGATGGATTGATGCTGAACCCATCGGCCACCTCCTTATCTTTTCCCTGATAAAATTGCATGAGCTGTTCTAGAAATTCCTGATGGATCCTTTGTGTTCCCAAGGTCCGATCTTTACCTGATGACCATGTCAATGCTATCCCGAAGCATGGCTGTGGTACTCCGAACATCATTAAGAACATTGGAGGCGCAATGCTAAATGTTTCTTGATCACCTATCCAAACACTGTTGTATGGGTAACATCATGAATTTCCTCGCCCCCTTTACCAAAGTGGTTATCTACTTGCTGCCCTTTCTTGTATATCCTGCTCTGCTTGTTCTTGTGAAGGATATACTCCAAATACTTGTGTTTAATTTGATAATCACATTTTTTCCTTTCCATTGTTTTGTTAATCTTTCTTGTGATCTATATGATATAAGCAGTAATATTTCCCTGCTTATGTAAACACCTCAGTGTACAACATAGTCAGTAAGACTCTGTTACTGTTATTGATGACATTTCGGTAACCACCGATGGACGAGAACTTTGCCTATTGGTCCGCCTCCTTCAACGAGCAGGAAAATAGTTCTCTTCGTCCCTCGCCCTTGGTACCAACTTTGTTGGCAACATAACTGACAGTCTATCATCTGACATGTCTTGCTATCGGCCCCTTTTTACTTTAACCCACATGGTGGGCCCATAACCCACAGTTCCACAGGATCGAAACCTGACTCTCTTGTATATCCTTTATTCCGAAGTATCATTTGCTCTTGGCTTTGTGTGTTATCGCGAGCCACCCTCCGAGAGATGATCTATTCCCGATGCTCTGAACCCTTCTCACACTCTGTTCAGGTATTGATCGTTTGTCCATTCGCTTGAAACTTCTTATTGTACCTTCATATTTTGCTCTCGACGTTTTCTTAAATTTCAACTCGAGAGATACTTCTGTCACATTCCCTGCATTGTTCACCAGACAAATCACCCTATAAGGGTCAGTTCACCCGAAGTTACTCTTTACTTCCCCACTTAAATCTCGGGACGAGATTTCTTGTAGTGGAGGAGATTTGTAACAACCCCAACATCACACTACAGTAATATCCCCCCTAATGAAGGCCATGTCATCATGAACATCATGCCAAAATGCCACTTGTCCAAAATCTGCTTCAAATTCAAATTCAAATTGCATGTCAAATATTTGCTTCTTCTTTCATGCAAATAAAACAGTTCATCCTATGGCAAATAATCCCTAGATATTTGTCATGTTGAAGCCAACATTTTTGGAATTCCCAAATTGCCCCTGGGAATTTATTATCTGGTCCAGCAGTATTTAAGATGTCCTTTTCATTTTCTAAAAATGCTTGGACAACTCCTGAAGGCCCCAAACTTTTTGTGGCAGTGCACAATAATTCTTTGGAATTGTTTTAGCCAGTGGCATAATTTTGCAAAGTCATTGGTGGCAAAAAGAAAAGGCAAAATGCCGCTGGAAAAGAAAAGCAAATAAAAAAAGGAAAACAACTCCCCTCCTGGGCCAGACGGCCCAGTTGGCCGACCCACGCGGCCCAACTGGCCAGCCGGCCCAACCGCGGCCTACTTAGGCCTCCCCACAACAAAACCCCAGCCCAGACCCCCCTCACTCCCTCCCTCGTCTCTCCCCTCATCCCGATCCAGATCGGGGCAGCGCCCCTACGCTCGCCGCCGTTCGCCCCGCCCTCGACGCCGTCGGCACCCACTGTCGCCGCCTCGTCCCACCACCTCCTCACCGGCACCAGCTCCCCGCCGGACCGCCTCGTCACCTCTCCTACCCGTGTCTAGCTCCAGCCACCGTCGCCGATGATGCAGCGCCCTGACGCCGAAGTCGTTCACCATCGCCGGCGCCACGCACGTCGTCCCCATCCTCTTCCTCGACACCCGCTGCCCTTGACCCTACAGCCACACCGGTGAGGCCCCGTCCTCTCCTCCTCCTGCGCGCTCGACCCCCCGTGCCGTGCAACGCGCGCCCCGCCGTCCGCCTACGCACGCGCCGTCCTCGCTCGCTTGTCGTGCGCCCCAGGCCACAACCGTGCACGCCCCGGCCTCCACTTGCTCGCCCCCGCGCGCGCCCCATGCCCCTTGCCGCTTGCAGCGCCTCCGGCCACCTGCGCGTGCGCCCGCCGCCTCCTGTTCTACTGCTGCTACTGCGCTGACCACCCGCTGCCGCCTCGGAACCGCGGCCTCCTCACCAGAGCGCTCGCACCTGCCATGGCTCGCGTCGCCGTAGCCTCCCCTGCTGCTCCACCCGTGCTGCCTCCCGCCGGGCGCCCCTGTCCTGCCTCACGCTGCCGCCCCGCCTCGCTCCACCGCGGGCGCCTACCTCCGCCGCCTCCGACAGCCGTGCCCCTGCTAGCCCCGCCACCGCCGGGGACCGCCCTCGCCAGCTCCTCGTCGAGGCCATGGCCTCCGCCGGCGCCCTCCATCACGCCTGTGCGTGTTCGGGCGGACGCCCATGCCCAGACGCCCGAATCCACCACCCGGTAGCCCGCTGGGCCAATGACTTGTGTGCCCAACGCCCTTTAAAAAAACAAAAGAATTTAAAAAATATATTTTAAAAATATTAATTAATTAATTATTTAAAAACAATTAACTTAATTAATCCTATTAATTAACCTAATTAACTTTTTTAACTAAGCTGTTAATTAGTTAAGCTCAGTCAATGGCAGACGGGCCCCACTGCCCCATTGACCAGTCAACCTAGTCAGAGTTGACTGTTGACTCTGCTGACATCAGCATGACATCATGTTGGCGTAATAAGTCCATTTTTGAGTTAAAGATAATCCCAGAAATTGTTTAAATCTTTGAAAAATCATAGAAAAATATCTGTAACTCGGATGAAAATGTTTTCTACATGAAAGTTGCTCAGAACGACGAGACGAATCCGAATACGTGATCCGTTTACCTGTTAGATGCCTTTAACTATCTGAACATGGAACATTCCCCCTCCGGTCATCTGTCTGACACAGGTCCGGAACCGGGAAAACATTCCCGGTTGAATTCCCCCTTCACCTTTATCGTGTAGCCATACGTTAGGTCACACCCGGCACAGCATATTGCCATGTTATGCTTTGTGATGCTATGTTTGCTTTATATTTAATGTTTCTTCCCCCTCTTCTCTTCGATAGACCCCGAGGCCGTTGATGCCCCGGTGATTTACTACGTCGACGACGACCCTCCTTGCCAGAGCAACCAGGCAAGCCCCCCCTTTGATCATCCCGATATCGCCCATTCCATTCTCTCATGCTTGCATTAGATTTTGCTACTATTGTTGTTTGCTCCTATTCTGATGCATAGCCTGCTTTTGTAACCTGCTCTTTGTGACCTACCTGCTTATCCTAAACTGCTTAGTATAGGTTGGTTAGTGATCCATCAGTGACCCCACCTTGTCCTTGTTGCCCCTGCTTCATCATCGAAGACCCGATCAACGGGATCGAAGACCAGGCCCTGACACCGCACATCACTTTCCCCTTAGTTGCTCGACACTACTGGGTTACTATCGAGTGCCGGGGGTGAGACCTCATCAGCACTTCTGATGTTACCCTGTAGTGTAGCTATTCGGTCGTGGTCATCGATGGTGATTCTGCCTTAACCACTTCCGATACGACTCTGTCGTGCAACCCCTCAAGTGTGAACTTCGAGGGTGGTTCCTCTTACGTTCACCTTGATGATTACATCGAGTGGAATCCGTCAAGGGTGTTTTCTCAGGTTTTCCCCTTGGTGTTAGACACACAGTTACTATGGTTACTATGACTTTACACTGAACCATGTTACTAAAGACGGCTCGGCTCTGAGGGGTACCCGCGCGAGCTTAATTGCGAGTGATGTGGAGTCGGGTTGACCTGGAGGGTGCCCGCGAGATAATTACGAGGCGTGGCCGGGCATTCCTAGCCCTTGCCGCAAGTCCTCGAGACGGGGCAACGGGGTCACATCTTTCATGAGTCTCTGCTTGTTACCGCGTGCTCCTAATCCACTACGATTTGGATATTTGATCCGAGGGGCCTCTGGCCTGATAGCACTAACCATCACGTGGGCATAGTATGGGCGTTCTGCGTCGTATGCATCAGCCGAAGCTTAATAGACGTCAGCGACTGAGTGGCGCGCGCCGGGTTGGACTGCGTAAGCACTTGCTTTGTTGAAGGAGGTAGCTAGGTCTGCTCACCGGCCGCCCACGCAACGAGCAGGAGTTCCCGGGGCGATGGCCCATGACCCCTAGGGGCATAGGTTTAGTCCGGTGTGCTGGCCTCTCTATTAAGCCTAGGTCGGGTTGCGGCGTATTGTTTGACCAAGACCGGGCATGACCCAGGAAAGTGTGTCCGGCCGGAGTTAATCGAGCGTGGTGGGTAAGTTGGTGCACCCCTGCAGGGAAGAAAACATCTATCGATAGCCTGTCCTACGGTAACGGACACTTGGAGTTGTATCCCGATCGATACAACTAGAACTGGATATTTGTGATGAGAAATGGATTGTGATGAGAACTGGATAGTATGGCTCTGGGATTGCTTTCTCGCAGGGAGTCGAGAAAGGATCTCTGGCCGAGGTTAATAACACTACTACTACTTTACTTTACGCTACTCTACTCCCTCCTGTTGCTGCAAGATGGTGGTTTCCAGAAGATGCTAATCTTCGGTAGGACTAGGTTATCCCCTCTATTTTGGCTTTTCTGCAGCTCAGTCCACATATACAGCCTTCCTTTGATAATGTTGCATATGTAGTGTAGATCCTTGCTTGCGAGTACTTTGGATGAGTACTCACGGTTGCTTTGCTCCCCCTTTTCCCCCTTTCTTCTTCTTTCCGGTTGATGCAACCAGAGGTCGGAGCCCAGGAGCCAGATGTCACCGTCGATGCCTACTACTACATGGAGACCGCCGACGACCAGGAGTAGTTAGGAGGCTCCCAGGCAGGAGGCCTTGCCTTTTCGATCGTAGATGCCTTTGTGCTAGCCTTCTTAAGTCAAATTTGTCTAACTTATGCCTGTACTCAGATATTGTTGCTTCTGCCGACTCTTGTGTTTTCAAGCATATGTATTCGAGCCCTCTGGCTTGTAATATAAAGCTTGTATTATTTTAATTTGTGTCTAGAGTTGTGTTGTGATATCTTCCCGTGAGTCCTTGATCTTGATCGTACACATTTGCGTGTATGATTAGTGTACGATTGAATCGAGGGCGTCACAATTATGGCGTGGCATGGCCCTTCTATTGACCCCCCTTTTGGATCACCCGAGCCAAGAGTTTTGCTCGTTCTCGAGCAAGTATTGCGGATTGAAGAACAAGGTCGTCATGTTCGTGAGGCGCGGATAAATGTAAATGAAAGAGCTATTGCATCAAGTTAATATCCACATTAGATACATGATTAGGATGAATGATATCCCAACTTTTCCACCAAGATAATTATGAAGGCTTCCACACCTTTAGTGATTAATTCATCAGCAGAGGTTTAAAAACTTTCATGCAATAAACCATCTGTGCTTCAGTCGACCAAGTTGCGAGGGGCTCTTAGTTCTTTCAAGAAGCGTTTATGAGATTGTTTTGTTCTAATCCATGTGATTTACATTCTTCATCTTCTCTCGGGTGGCATGCCTATTTGCCCATATCACACTCATTTCTTGCTTGACTTGTGTCATGGGCTTAGCGAGAAAAATGAAAATTTGTCTCTCAAATTTTGACGATCATTTTTAGCACCTAAGTTCAACCTTTCTCACTCGCCCTTACTAATTTGCTTTTACCAAGTCTCGAGGGGGTATTCTATATTTTTGATCAACATTTTTAATAGGATAAGTGAAACAAAGATGATATATTCCATACAGTTGCTACCTTTCACTAATCAATCATCACTTGATACATGGAAGACTTATGATCATTACTATTACAAGTAGTATGCCAAGCTTTCTTAACAATACTAGGAAAATCATCCCTGAAAATCCACTATTTTTTGAAGTTAAAGTTGGATTTGCTAGGTGGAGCATTGACCCCATGGTGTCATACAATATCAGCATGATCACTACCCAATCTAGGTAAAACATAAACACTAGACACATGAAACAAGGAATCCAACTCAGTGGAAGTGAAAACTCTTATCAATTTTGTACATGACCAGGTTATCTTGGTTATTAGCCCAGGTATAACACCCACCAAATAGATATATATATATATCCATTAGAGACCATATCTTGATACACATATTGAATCCGCGACACCACTCAATATCAATATCCCCATTAAACTTATCCTCATGAGTCCTAACTTGATTAAAATCCCCCTAGTGATAGTAGGAGTACGGAAGTCCACAAAAAGATCATGAAACTCACTGGTAAATGTTTGTTTCTTATATTCATAAACAAGACCACAAATAGCCACTGTCCTAAAGATTAAAATCCTTAACTTTACCTCCAAGAAAACAACACACAAAGAAAAATTTCACAACCCAAGATTGAACTTCAAAACGATCTACATTAACCCTAGACATGATACCGCATATGGAGCCAACAACTGGCAGATGCTTCCTTTCAAAAATATAGTTACCAATAACATTCTTCAAAAAGGACTTAGGGAAATTCTCTTTCTTAGTTTCCTAAAAGCCAATGTAACCTAATCTAACTTTAACAATGGTATCTAATAGACAGTTACTTCCACCTAGAGCTCGTATACCTCTAATATTCTACAGATGTAAGCCATCTAAACACCGCTTTTCATGGGCCGCTTGCCCCACCTATGTAATTTGACCAAAGTCAAAAAGTCATCTTCTACAGGTTTGCCATGCAAACCCCGAGTCATTTCAAACAAAATCATCATCTCTCTCGACTTTATTTCTACTGTTATGCACTCCAAGAGGGTTAGGATGAGATAACTACATACAAACTTATTTACCAATATCAACATATATTTTTCTCTAAGACCTACGCCCATTCTACTTGACATATTATCCAATTCATCTACATCGAGAACATTAAAGGGATTTTTGGGCATTATACCTTTGGTTTTGGAGGTTCCTCCAAATTCTTGATCCTCTTCAACTCTTGTGCCCCCTCGAGAACAATCATGTTGTCACCTCTTGAGCTGCATTTCCCACATACTTAGCCATAAGGTGAGGTCTCTTCCTAATAGGGAAAGCGCCCACCAAGTTTCCGGTCATCATGCAAATAAAACATAGGATTGTCACAGTCCTTCTTGCGATGTCCTGGTACACCACAGCTAAAATAGATTACAACTATAAAATTACCCCTTCCTCTTTGTTACCACCCCAATATATGGTTAGAGCTCAATGTAGCATCAGATTTGTCAGCCCTAGCCCCTCTCTTAGCTGGAGGTGCTTTCTTCTTTTGGCATGTATTCTTTTCGTGATTACTAGTACCACCACTAGACCGCCCTTGACCATGACTACCATTATTTCCAAATCCTGATTACAAGAACTAGCAAATTGCCCTTGACCTTGCCCTCCACCCCGAGCACATTGAATGGGCAGTCCCCTGCAAAACTTGTTGTTGATGTATCATATGCTCGTGCATCATAGGGAAAGGAATTGGGAAATTACGAAGGAACATTCCAGGGTAACCCAATGGCTGATGCCGACCTTGGTACAAAATTGCACCATCGGAGGGAAGCCAAGTGAAAGATCATGGATGTCGCCTAGAGGGGGGGGGGGTGAATAGATGCTTTAAAATAATTACGGTTTAGGCTTGAACAAATGTGGAATAAAACTAGCGTTTAATTTGTCAAGCACAAAACCTAAAACAACTAGGCTCACCTATGTGCACCAACAACTTATGCTAAGAAAGATAAACAACTAAGTGATAGCAAGATATATTACAAGAAACCTATGGCTATCACAAAGTGAAGTGCGTAAGCAAAGGGCTCGGGTAAGAGATAACCGAGGCACGCGGAGACGACGACTTATCCCGAAGTTCACACCCTTGCGGATGCTAATCTCCGTTTGGAGCGGTGTGGAGGCACAATTCTCCTCAAAATGCCACTAGGGCCACCGTAATATCCTCAAGGCCTCGCACAATGCAAGATGCCGAGATTACACTAAGGGACCCTTGAGGGTGACCAAACCCGTACAAATGGCAACCCATTGGGGCGGTCACTGATACATCTCTAACGTATCAATAATTTATGAAGTATTCATGCCGTTATATTATCATTCTTGGATGTTTTACAATCATTTTATAGCAACTTTATATCATTTTTTGGGACTAACCTATTGACATAGTGCCCAGTGCCAGTTGCTGTTTTTTGCTTGTTTTTTACATCGCAAAAAAACAATACCAAACGTAGTCCAAACACAGCGAAACTTTTTGGAGATTTTTTTGGACCAGAAGACATCCAGTGGGCCAAAGAAGTGCGAGAGGGGAGCCCCGAGGGAGGCACAACCCACCAGGGCGTGCCCAGGTGGATTGTGCCCACCTCGGTGGCCTCCCCGCACCGCCTCTTCGCCCTATAAATTGTCAAATATTGCAAAAACCCCGAAGATAACCCTAGATCAGAAGTTCCACCGCCGCAAGCCTCTGTAGCCACGAAAAACCAATCTAGACCCCGTTCCGGCACCCTGTCGGAGGGGGAAATCATCACCGGTGGCAATCTTCATCATCCCGACGGCCACCATGATGATGAGGGAGTAGTCCACCCTCGGGGCTAAGGGTTTGTACCAGTAGCTATGTGTTTAATATCTCTCTCTCTCTCTCTCTCTCGTGTTCTTGACATGGCACGATCTTGATGTATCGCGGGCTTTGTTAATATAGTTGGATCATATGGTGTTTCTCCCTCTCTATCTTGTTGTGATGAATTGAGTTTTCCCTTTGAGATTTTGTTTTATCGGATTGAATACTTTTATGTATTTGAGAGCACTTGATATATGTCTTGCATATGAATACCCGTGGTGACAATGGGGTATTATATTGATTCACTTGAGATATGTTTTGGCACTCAAGTCGCGGATTCCTGAGGTGACATTGGGGTACTATGCATAGGGGTCGATGCACGTTCTCGTCTTTTGTTTCTCAGATAAAAATCTTGGGGCACCGTTTGAGGTTCTTTGTGTGGGATTGGGTATTATGAATCTGAATTTGCTTTGGTATTATTTTAGTATGAACTCTTGATAGATCGATCGGAAAGAATAACTTGGTGTTATTTTAGTATGAACTCTTGATAGATCGATCAGAAAGAATAACTTGGTGTTATTTTAGTATGAACTCTTGGATAGACCAATCGGAAAGAATAGCTACAACCGGATTCAGGGCTCCGCAGACCCAAGAAAGGTTCGAACTCTTGGGCGTGTGCGAAGAACTCAACCTCTCCAGCCAACCAGTTCGTCACCCCCACGGACTAGCTCGATGGACAAGGAAAGAAGGGACACATCAGTTTACCCAGGTTTGGGCCACCTTGCGGTGTAAGACCCTACTCACTACAAAAAAAAAGACACATCCGTGACATTTTGGGCCGAACGAATTTTTTTCCTGTCATACATATGACACTTCTATGACGATAATTGTGACAAAACCTGGTATCATCATAGATGTGGTGGGCTCCTACTTCTATGACAAAAAATCATGACAGAAAATGGGCTTTTCGTCCTGGGCGGGCCGGAGACGCAGCTGCATGACATTCTTTGGGCCGTCCATGACGGAAAAAACCGTGGTAGAAGCGAGGGCGAGGAAAATTTCGGCGAGTTCCCGGTTATGGTGGGAGGCCGGGGGCCGAGCGATGCGCGTTTCTCTCGTACACGTACGCGCGCGTGTGCGAGGCGTTGGCTCTAACTGAACACGAGCGAGGCGTTGGGCTCTAACTGAACCCGAGCGATTGCACTGCAGACTACGCGTTACTGAACCCGAGCGATCGATCGATGGCTGTTAACTGAACCCGATCGAGCGATTCCTTCGCTACTGCTGCTAACTGAAGCCGATCGATGCTGCCTCTGGGATGAACAGTGAGCGTTGCGGGGGGGGGGGGTTGGATGAACAGTGAGCGGTGGCGTTGCCTCTGGATGAACAGGACCCCGTGGTGTGGTGGAGGGCTGGATGAACAGTAGACGGTGGAGGGGTGCCTGTGGAGGGGTGGTTGAACAGGACCCCATGGTGTGGAGGGCTGGATGAACAGTAGACGGTGGAGGGGTGCCCGTGGAGGGGTGGTTGAACAGTAGCCGGTGGAGTAGCGCACGGTGGAGGCTGGATGAACAGGAGCCCGTGGAGGCTGGAGGAGGTCGACGGTAGCCCGTGGAGGCTGGAGGAGGTCGACGGTGGAGATGAACAGTATCCCGTGGAGTCCCGTTTTGCGGTACGCCACACCCCTCCCGATGAACAGGACCCCGTTTCGACCGTAGGAGGTCCGTTTCGTCCGTTTTGCGGTACGCCACACCCCTCCCGATCAACAGGACCCCCGTTTCGACCGTAGGAGGTCCGTTTCCTCCGTTTTGCGGTACGCCACACCCCTCCCGATCAACAGGACCCCCGTTTCGACCGTAGGAGGTCCGTTTCCTCCGTTTTGCGGTACTCCACACTCCTCCCGATCAACAGGACCCCCGTTTCGACCGTAGGAGGTCCATTTCCTCCGTTTTGCGGTACGCCACACCCCTCCCCATGAACACGACGCATTCCGTTGCCTCCCCATGAACACTACGCATTCCGTTGCCTCCCCATGAACACGATGACGACGCTGTTTCTCCGTTCTGACCCAGCCATGTACACGAGCCCTGGCCGTACGTATGCGCGAGTAGGCGTTTGAGACCCCGCCCGTATGTACACATACGTGGCCGTATTTTCTTTCTTGCACCCTGGCCGCTGTACGTACGTGTACATGCTACGTGCGCGCCTCTACTACGACACGTACGCGCCTCTACTACGACACGTGCGCGCCTCTACATCCACTAGTATATATGTACATACACCTTCGCGACCAGAATGACAACGCTATGTACGCTTCGACCAGGTGGGTCCCGACTGTCAGCCACTTCCTTGCCTGCGAAGATGTAGCTGGTGGGTCCCAGCAGTCAGGGGGGCGAATCATTTTTTTGCCCAAACGCACTTCCTTGCGTGCGAAGATGTAGCTGGTGGGTCCCAGCAGTCAGGGGCAAACGTTTTTTTCGCGAGATACGGTGGCCCGTCCGGTGGGTCCCCGATGTCAGGTGGAGGAATAATTATTTTGCACGTAATAAGGAGGCACTTCCTTGCTGCGGCCATGGACCCAGCTGTCAGCCTCTCCACGTACAGTCCACGTCCGATGGAAGCCGTTCCTTGACCACGTTGACCATGCCGCGCCAAGAGCACCAGGGCGGTGGACGACGGCGAGGCCTAGGAAGGGGACGACGCGGAGCCGGGGAAGACGCGGCAGTGGATGCCCACGCGTAGAGGAGTACGAGGGTTCACTGGTTCGCTGCGGTGTGAGGCTTGTTGGGAATCGTAGCATAATTTAAAATTTTCCTACGCTCACCAAGATGCATCTATGGAGTCTACTAGCAACGAGGGGAAAGGAGTGCATCTACATACCCTTGTAGATCGCGAGCGGAAGCGTTCCAATGAACGTGGATGACGGAGTCGTACTCGCCGTGATCCAAATCACCGATGACCGCGTGCCGAACGGACGGCACCTCCGCGTTCAACACACGTACGATGCAGCGACATCTCCTCCTTCTTGATCCAGCAAGGGGGAAGGAGAGGTTCATGGAGATCCAACAGCACGACGGCGTGGTGGTGGATGTAGCGGGTCTCCGGCAGGGCTTCGCCGAGCTTCTGCGAGAGAGAGAGAGGTGTTGCAGGGGAGGAGGGAGGCGCCCAAGGCTGTAGGTTGCTGCCCTCCCTCCCCCTTTATATAGGCCCCCTGGGGGGCGCCGGCCCAGGGAGATGGGATCTCCAAGGGGGGGCGGCGGCCAAAGGGGGGGAAGGGGTGCCTTGTCCCCCAAGGCAAGGGGGAAGCTCCCCCCTAGGGTTCCCAACCCTAGGCGCATGGGGGGAGGCCCAAGGGGGGCGCCCCAGCCCACTAAGGGCTGGTTCCCTTCCACTTTCAGCCCACGGGGCCCTCCGGGATAGGTGGCCCCACCCGGTGGACCCCCGGGACCCTTCCGGTGGTCCCGGTACAATACCGGTAACCCCCGAAACTTTCCCGGTGGCCGAAACTGGACTTCCTATATATAATTCTTCACCTCCGGACCATTCCGGAACCTCTCGTGACGTCCGGGATCTCATCCGGGACTTCGAACAACTTTTGGGTTTCCACATACATATATCTCTACAACCCTAGCGTCATCGAACCTTAAGTGTGTAGACCCTACGGGTTCGGGAGACATGCAGACATGACCGAGACGCCTCTCCGGTCAATAACCAACAGTGGGATCTGGATACCCATGTTGGCTCCCACATGTTCCACGATGATCTCATCGGATGAACCATGGTGTCGAGGATTCAATCAATCCCGTATGCAATTCCCTTTGTCAATCGGTATGTTACTTGCCCGAGATTCGATCGTCGGTATCCCAATACCTTGTTCAATCTCGTTACCGGCAAGTCTCTTTACTCGTACCGCAATGCATGATCCCGTGACTAACACCTTAGTCACATTGAGCTCATTATGATGATGCATTACCGAGTGGGCCCAGAGATACCTCTCCGTCACACGGAGTGACAAATCCCAGTCTCGATCCGTGCCAACCCAACAGACACTTTCGGAGATACCCGTAGTGCACCTTTATAGTCACCCAGTTACTTGTGACGTTTGGCACACCCAAAGCACTCCTACGGTATCTGGGAGTTGCACGATCTCATGGTCTAAGGAAAAGATACTTGACATTGGAAAAGCTCTAGCAAACGAAACTACACGATCTTTTATGCTATGCTTAGGATTGGGTCTTGTCCATCACATCATTCTCCTAATGATGTGATCCCGTTATCAATGACATCCAATGTCCATAGTCAGGAAACCATGACTATCTGTTGATCAACGAGCTAGTCAACTAGAGGCTTACTAGGGACACGTTGTGGTCTATGCATTCACACATGTATTATGATTTCCGGACAATACAATTATAGCATGAATAATAGACGATTATCATGAACAAAGAAATATAATAATAACCATTTATTATTGCCTCTAGGGCATATTTCCAACAGTCTCCCACTTGCACTACAGTCAATAATCTAGTTACATTGTGATGAATCGAACACCCATTGCGTCCTGGTGTTGATCATGTTTTGCCCTAGGGAGAGGTTTAGTCAACGGATCTGCTACATTCAGGTCCGTATGTACTTTACAAATATCTATGTCTCCATTTTGAACACTTTCACGAATGGAGTTGAAGCGACGCTTGATATGCCTGGTCTTCCTGTGAAACCTGGGCTCCTTCGCAAGGGCAATAGCTCCAGTGTTGTCACAGAAGAGAGTCGTCGGGCCCGACGCATTGGGAATCACCCCTAGGTCGGTAATGAACTCCTTCATCCAGACTGCTTCCTGTGCTGCCTCCGAGGCTGCCATGTACTCCGCTTCACATGTAGATCCCGCCACGACGCTTTGCTTGCAACTGCACCAGCTTACTGCTCCTCCATTCAAAATATACACGTATCCGGTCTGTGACTTCGAGTCATCCAGATCTGTGTCGAAGCTAGCGTCGACGTAACCCTTTACGACGAGCTCTTTGTCACCTCCATAAACGAGAAACATATCCTTAGTCCTCTTCAGGTACTTCAGGATATTCTTGACCGCTGTCCAGTGTTCCTTGCCGGGATTACTTTGGTACCTTCCTACCAAACTTACGGCAAGGTTTACATCAGGTCTGGTACACAGCATGGCATACATAATAGACCCTATGGCCGAGGCATAGGGGATGACACTCATCTCTTCTATATCTTCTGCCGTGGTCGGGCATTGAGCCGTGCTCAATTGCACACCTTGCAATACAGGCAAGAACCCCTTCTTGGACTGATCCATACTGAACTTCTTCAATATCTTGTCAAGGTATGTACTCTGTGAAAGACCAATGAGGCGTCTTGATCTATCTCTATAGATCTTGATGCCCAATATATAAGCAGCTTCTCCAAGGTCCTTCAATGAAAAACACTTATTCAAATAGGCCTTTATACTTTCCAAGAATTCTATATCATTTCCCATCAATAGTATGTCATCCACATATAATATGAGAAATGCTACAGAGCTCCCACTCACTTTCTTGTAAACACAGGCTTCTCCATAAGTCTGTGTAAACCCAAACGCTTTGATCATCTCATCAAAGCGAATGTTCCAACTCCGAGATGCTTGCACCAGCCCATAGATTGAGCGCTGGAGTTTGCATACTTTGTTAGCATTCTTAGGATCGACAAAACCTTCCGGCTGCATCATATACAACTCTTCCTTAAGGAAGCCGTTAAGGAATGCCGTTTTGACGTCCATCTGCCATATCTCATAATCATAGTATGCGGCAATTGCTAACATGATTCGGACGGACTTCAGCTTTGCTACGGGTGAGAAAGTCTCATCGTAGTCAACCCCTTGAACTTGTCGATAACCCTTAGCGACAAGTCGAGCTTTGTAGATGGTCACATTACCATCCGCGTCCGTCTTCTTCTTAAAGATCCATTTGTTTTCTATGGCTCGCCGCTCATCGGGCAAGTCAGTCAAAGTCCATACTTTGTTTTCATACATGGATTCTATCTCGGATTTCATGGCTTCTAGACATTTGTCGGAATCCGGGCCCGCCATCGCTTCTTCATAGTTCGAAGGTTCACCGTTGTCAAACAACATGATTTCCAGGACAGGGTTGCCGTACCACTCTGGTGCGGAACGTGTCCTTGTGGACCTACGAAGTTCAGTAACTTGATCTGAAGCTTCATGATCATCATCATTAACTTCCTCCCCAGTCGGTGTAGGCACCACAGGAACATTTTCCCGCGCTGCGCTACTTTCCGGTTCGGAAGGGGTGACTATCACCTCATCAAGTTCCACTTTCCTCCCACTCAATTCTTTCGAGAGAAACTCCTTCTCCAGAAAGGACCCGTTCTTGGCAACGAAGATCTTGCCTTCGGATCTGAGGTAGAAGGTATACCCAATAGTTTCCTTAGGGTATCCTATGAAGACGCATTTTTCCGACTTGGGTTCGAGCTTTTCAGGTTGAAGTTTCTTGACATAAGCATCGCATCCCCAAACTTTTAGAAACGACAGCTTAGGTTTGTTCCCAAACCATAATTCATACGGTGTCATCTCAACGGATTTCGACGGAGCCCTATTTAAAGTGAATGCGGCAGTCTCTAAAGCATAGCCCCAAAATGAGAGCGGTAAATCGGTAAGAGACATCATAGATCGCACCATATCCAATAGAGTGCGATTACGACGTTCGGACACACCATTTCTATGAGGTGTTCCAGGCGGCGTGAGTTGTGAAACTATTCCACATTTCCTTAAGTGTGCACCAAACTCGTGACTTAAATATTCTCCACCATGATCTGATCGTAAGAATTTTATTTTCCTGTCACGTTGATTCTCAACTTCACTCTGAAATTCCTTGAACTTTTCAAAGGTTTCAGACTTGTGTTTCATTAGGTAGACATACCCATATCTACTTAAATCATCAGTGAGAGTGAGAACATAACGATATCCTCCGCGAGCCTCAACACTCATTGGACCGCACACATCGGTATGTATGATTTCCAATAAGTTGGTTGCTCGCTCCATTGTTCCGGAGAACGGAGTCTTGGTCATCTTACCCATGAGGCATGGTTCGCACGTGTCAAATGATTCGTAATCAAGAGACTCCAAAAGTCCATCTGCATGGAGCTTCTTCATGCGCTTTACACCAATGTGACCAAGGCGGCAGTGCCACAAGTATGTGGGACTATCGTTATCAACTTTACATCTTTTGGTATTCACACTATGAACATATGTAACAGCACGTTCGAGATTCATCAAAAATAAACCATTGACCAGCGGGGCATGACCATAAAACATATCTCTCAAATAAATAGAACAACCATTATTCTCGGATTTAAATGAGTAGCCATCTCGAATTAAACGAGATCCAGATACAATGTTCATGCTCAAAGCTGGCACTAAATAACAATTATTGAGGTTTAAAACTAATCCCGTGGGTAGATGCAGAGGTAGCGTGCCGACGGCGATCACATCGACCTTGGAACCATTCCCGACGCGCATCGTCACCTCGTCCTTCGCCAGTCTCCGTTTATTCCGTAGTTCCTGTTTTGAGTTACAAATATGAGCAACCGCACCGGTATCAAATACCCAGGAGCTACTACGAGTACTGGTAAGGTACACATCAATCACATGTATATCACATATACCTTTGGTGTTGCCGGCCTTCTTCTTGTCCGCTAAGTATTTGGGGCAGTTCCGCTTCCAGTGACCACTTCCCTTGCAATAAAAGCACTCAGTCTCGGGCTTGGGTCCATTCTTTGACTTCTTCCCAGTAACTGGCTTACCGGGCGCGACAACTCCCTTGCCGTCCTTCTTGAAGTTCTTCTTACCCTTGCCCTTCTTGAACTTAGTGGTTTTATTCACCATCAACACTTGATGTTCTTTTCTGATCTCCCCTTCCGCTGATTTCAGCATTGAATATACCTCAGGAATGGTCTTTTCCATCCCCTGCATATTGTAGTTCATCACAAAGCTCTTGTAGCTTGGTGGAAGCGACTGGAGGATTCTGTCAATGACCGCGTCATCCGGGAGATTAACTCCCAGCTGGGATAAGCGGTTGTGTAACCCAGACATTCTGAGTATGTGTTCACTAACAGAACTATTCTCCTCCATTTTACAGCTGAAGAACTTGTCGGAGACTTCATATCTCTCGACCCGGGCATGAGCTTGAAAAACCAGTTTCAGCTCCTCGAACATCTCATATGCTCCATGTTTCTCAAAACGCTTTTGGAGACCTGGTTCTAAGCTGTAAAGCATGCCGCACTGAACGAGGGAGTAATCATCAGCACGCTGCTGCCAAGCGTTCATAACGTCTTGGTTCTCTGGGATTGGTGCTTCACCTAGCGGTGCTTCTAAGACATAATCTTTCTTGGCTACTATGAGGATGATCCTCAGGTTCCGGACCCAGTCCGTATAGTTGCTGCCATCATCTTTCAGCTTGGTTTTCTCTAGGAACGCGTTGAAATTGAGGACAACGTTGGCCATTTGATCTACAAGACATAGTGGAAAGATTTTAGACTAAGTTCATGATAATTGAGTTCATCTAATCAAATTATTTAATGAACTCCCACTCAGATAGACATCCCTCTCGTCATCTAAGTGAAACATGATCCGAGTTTAACTAGGCCGTGTCCGATCATCACGTGAGACGGACTAGTCAAGATCGGTGAACATCTCCATGTTGATCGTATCTTCTATACGACTCATGCTCGACCTTTCGGTCCTCCGTGTTCCGAGGCCATGTCTGTACATGCTAGGCTCATCAAGTCAACCTAAGTGTATTGCGTGTGTTCCGAGGCCATGTCTGTACATGCTAGGCTCGTCAACACCCGTTGTATTCGAACGTTAGAATCTATCACACCCGATCATCACGTGGTGCTTCAAAACAACAAACCTTCGCAACGGTGCACAGTTAGGGTGAACACTTTCTTGAAATTATTATAAGGGATCATCCTACTTGCTACCGTCGTTCTAAGCAAATAAGATGCAAAAACATGATAAACATCACATGCAATCAAATAGTGACATGATATGGCCAATATCATTATGCTCCTTTGATCTCCATCTTCGGGGCACCATGATCATCTTCGTCACCGGCATGACACCATGATCTCCATCATCATGATCTCCATCATTGTGTCTTCATGAAGTCGTCACGCCAACGATTACTTCTACTTCTATGGCTAACGCGTTTAGCAACAAAGTAAAGTAATTTACATGGCGTTATTCAATGACACGCAGGTCATGCAAAATAATAAAGACAACTCCTATGGCTCCTGCCGGTTGTCATACTCATCGACATGCAAGTCGTGATTCCTATTACAAGAATATGATCAATCTCATACATCACATATATCATTCATCACATCTTCTGGCCATATCACATCACATAGCACTTGCTGCAAAAACAAGTTAGACGTCCTCTAATTGTTGTTGCAAGTTTTTACGTGGTTTGTAGGTTTCTAGCAAGAACGTTTTCTTACCTACGTATGACCACAACGTGATTTGCCAATTTCTATTTACCCTTCATAAGGACCCTTTTCATCAAATCCGTTCCGACTAAAGTAGGAGAGACAGACACCCGCTAGCCACCTTATGCAACTAGTGCATGTCAATCGGTGGAACCTGTCTCACGTAAGCGTACGTGTAAGGTCGGTCCAGGCCGCTTCATCCTACAATGCCGCGGAAACAAGAAAAGACTAGTAGCGGCAAGAAGAATTGGCAAACTCAACGCCCACAACTGCTTTGTGTTCTACTCGTGCATAGTAACTACGCATAGGCCTGGCTCATGATGCCACTGTTGGGAATCGTAGCATAATTTAAAATTTTCCTACGCTCACCAAGATGCATCTATGGAGTCTACTAGCAACGAGGGGAAAGGAGTGCATCTACATACCCTTGTAGATCGCGAGCGGGAGCGTTCCAATGAACGTGGATGACGGAGTCGTACTCGCCGTGATCCAAATCACCGATGACCGAGTGCCGAACGGACGGCACCTCCGCGTTCAACACACGTACGGTGCAGCGACGTCTCCTCCTTCTTGATCCAGCAAGGGGGAAGGAGAGGTTGATGGAGATCCAACAGCACGACGGCGTGGTGGTGGATGTAGCGGGTCTCCAGCAGGGCTTCGCCGAGCTTCTGCGAGAGAGAGAGAGGTGTTGTAGGGGAGGAGGGAGGCGCCCAAGGCTGTAGGTTGCTGCCCTCCCTCCCCCCCTTTATATAGGCCCCCTGGGGGGCGCCGGCCCAGGGAGATGGGATCTCCAAGGGGGGGCGGCGGCCAAAGGGGGGGAAGGGGTGCCTTGCCCCCCAAGGCAAGGGGGAAGCTCCCCCCTAGGGTTCCCAACCCTAGGCGCATGGGGGGAGGCCCAAGGGGGGCGCCCCAGCCCACTAAGGGCTGGTTCCCTTCCACTTTCAGCCCACGGGGCCCTCCGGGATAGGTGGCCCCACCCGGTGGACCCCCGGGACCCTTCCGGTGGTCCCGGTACAATACCGGTAACCCCCGAAACTTTCCCGGTGGCCGAAACTGGACTTCCTATATATAATTCTTCACCTCCGGACCATTCCGGAACCTCTCGTGACGTCCGGGATCTCATCCGGGACTCCGAACAACTTACGGGTTTCCGCATACATATATCTCTACAACCCTAGCGTCACCGAACCTTAAGTGTGTAGACCCTACGGGTTCGGGAGACATGCAGACATGACCGAGACGCCTCTCCGGTCAATAACCAACAGTGGGATCTGGATACCCATGTTGGCTCCCACATGTTCCACGATGATCTCATCGGATGAACCACGGTGTCGAGGATTCAATCAATCCCGTATGCAATTCCCTTTGTCAATCGGTATGTTACTTGCCCGAGATTCGATCGTCGGTATCCCAATACCTTGTTCAATCTCGTTACCGGCAAGTCTCTTTACTCGTACCGCAATGCATGATCCCGTGACTAACGCCTTAGTCACATTGAGCTCATTATGATGATGCATTACCGAGTGGGCCCAGAGATACCTCTCCGTCACACGGAGTGACAAATCCCAGTCTCGATCCGTGCCAACCCAACAGACACTTTCGGAGATACCCATAATGCACCTTTATAGTCACCCAGTTACGTTGTGACGTTTGGCACACCCAAAGCACTCCTACGGTATCCGGGAGTTGCACGATCTCATGGTCTAAGGAAAAGATACTTGACATTGGAAAAGCTCTAGCAAATGAAACTACACGATCTTTTATGCTATGCTTAGGATTGGGTCTTGTCCATCACATCATTCTCCTAATGATGTGATCCCGTTATCAATGACATCCAATGTCCATAGTCAGGAAACCATGACTATCTGTTGATCAACGAGCTAGTCAACTAGAGGCTTACTAGGGACACGTTGTGGTCTATGCATTCACACATGTATTACGATTTTCGGACAATACAATTATAGCATGAATAACAGATGATTATCATGAACAAAGAAATATAATAATAACCATTTATTATTGCCTCTAGGGCATATTTCCAACAAGGCTGTCGTCACCGCAGAATAACAGGGGGTGTGGGTGAGTAGAGGGATGGCCTGGTCAGTAGTGGGAGTAGTAGGGGGCGGTGAGGCCTCCGCCGCATCGCAGTCGGCCACGGGAGGCAGGAGCACGAGGCACGAACGGCGCTGGTTTGGGCGGCTGGAGCAAGAAGACCAGAGGTTGAAGAAGCACTACAGCCGTTGGATGGACATCGTACGGTCACTGGAGCTAGAATCGTTCATATTGACTAAGTTGACAAAGCCCTCCGTCCCCGTCAACTTAGTAGGCCCACAAGTCAGCCTGCCACTATACTGGGTCCCAGCTAACAGGGGGAGTATTCATTTTTTTGTGCGTAATAAGGAGGCACTTCCTTGCGTGCGAAGATATAGCTGGTGGGTCCGAGCTGTCAGCGGCGGTAACGTTTTTTTCGCGAAATACAGCGGCCCTTTCGGTGGGTCCTTGATGTCAGGTGGAGAAATCATTATTTTTCGCGTAATAAGGAGGCATTTCCTTGCGTGCGGCCGTGGACCCAGCTGTCGGCCTCTCCACGTACAGTCCACTTCAGATGCATGTCGGTCGTTGACCACGTTGACCAGGCCGCGCTGAGAGCACCAAGGCGGTGGACGACGGCGAGGCCTAGGAAGGGAACGACACGGAGGCAGGGAAGACTCGGCAGTTGTTTCCCACGCGGAGGGGAGTACGACTGTACGAGGGTTTACTGGTTCGTCTGCCGTCGCCGGAGAATAACAGCAGGTGTGGGTGAGTAGAGGGATGGCTAGGCCAGCGATGGGAGTACGGTGGGGCGGTGAGGCCTGCGCGGCAGCACAGCCGGTCGCGGGGAGGAGGGAGCAGGCAGTCCCGCCGGCGCTTGTTTGAGCGGCTGGAGCAGGAAGAGCAGAGATTGAAGAAGCACGACGGCCGTTCGATGGACATCCAACAGTCATTGCTTGTGCGTCAACCTTTTTTTTAGGAAAGCCTCAAATCTGTGGAAAACAGCATACAACCCATCTGCCATTATTTCTAATAATTTACAGCCCATTTGCTAATTCTTAAGGTTTTTTTGGAGCCCATATTCTTTTTTTTAGCATTATAGCCCATATTGTGGCCATGGTTAAAAAATTATAGGAAATTTTACATACTTCGGTGTGGTCCGAACTGTTTTTAATCCCAAAATTTCGACTCACATTCAAACTGATTTTAAAAATAAATGTATATCAATATAAAATCCAACAAATTCTCCACGCATAAAAATAATGTAATTTAAAATCTCGAAATGAAAAAAGATATTTGAAACTAATTGCCGGTTTGATGTGTTTTAAAAATGTACAACCCATTTCTCATTACTGATAGGCCATTTTCTCGGCCAGCCGAATGAAGCTCTCCTCGTCTTGAAAGATTTGCAGCCCAACAGGCCTGCCAAAGCGACTTACTTGGCAAATCACAAAAAAACTGGGCTGTGGCCGTGGACCCAACTGTCAGCCTCTCCACGTACAGTACTCTTCTGATGGAAGTCGGTCGTTGACCACATTGACCACGCCGCGCCGAGAGCACCAAGGCGGTGGACGATGGCGAGGCCTAGGAAGGGGACGACGCGGAGCCGGGGAAGACGCGGCAGTGGATGCCCATGCGGAGAGGAGTACGAGGGTTCACTGGTTCGGCTGCGGCGTGAGGCTGCCGTCTCCGCAGAATAACAGGGGGTGTTGGTGAGTAGAGGGATACCCTGGGACAGCGGTGGGAGTTGTAGGGGGCGGTGAGGCCTCCGCGGCATCACAGCCGGCCACGAGAGGCAGGAGCACGCGGCACGACCGGCGCTACTTTGGGCGGCTGGAGCAAGAAGACCAGAGGTTGAAGAAGCACTATGGCCGTTGGATGGACATCGTACGGTTACTGGAGCTAGAATCGTTCATATTGACTAAGTTGACAAAGCCCTCCGTCCTCGTCAACTTAGTAGGCCCACAAGTCAGCCACCCACTATGGTGGGTCCCAGCTAGCAGGGGGTATTCATTTTTTGGTGCGTAATAAGGAGGCACTTCCTTGCGTGCGAAGATATAGCTGGTGGGTCCGACCTGTCAGCGGGGGAACATTTTTTTCGCGAAATACAGAAGCCCTTCCCATGTACAGTGCACGTATAGTGCGTAATAAGGAGGAACTTTCCTTGCATGCGACCATGGACCTCGTGGGTCCCAGCCGTCAGGCTCTCCACGTACAGTCCTCTTCCGATGACTCTCGTATGTTGACCACGCCGCGCCGAGCGCACCGAGGCGGTGGACGATGGCGAGGCCCCAGACAGGAACGACCCGGAGATGGGGAAGACGCGGCAGTGGAGTTGCAGACGGAGAGGAGTGGGAAACTTGACTGGTTCGGGTGCGGGGTGGGCCTACATTCGGCAGAGAATAACAGGAGGTGCGGAGTGGAGGGATGGCCTGGCTGTCGGCGGGGTAGCGTTTCGCTGAGGAGCGCAAAACAACGCCGCTGGACGCCGAAGGCTGGAGCAGGCGGTTCCGGCAGCGCTGGGGGAAGAAGACGAGAGATTGAAGAAGAATGCCGGCCGTTTGATGTAAATCCAACGCCTTCTTAGGCTTCGACCTACTGGCCCACATGTTAGCCAGCCATTTGTTTTTTAGTCCATTTGGTGGGCTGGGTGAAACAATGATGTAGCATCTATGCAGCCCGTTTAAATCCCATTTGCATTTTTCTCGAAATCCGCGGACTTGCTGGGCTGGGTGAAAATATCATGTTGGGCTAGACGGAGAAATGTTATAAAAACATAAACACATGATTGCACGTTAGTAAAATCTTTGCAAGCTTATGTACGCAATCACTAGGAGTTAACTTGCCAAGTTATATATAAACAATTATTATTATTATTTTGTAAGAACTTTCAACTTACGAAATAAAATATCATTTTAATTTGATGAGTTAATAGTACGTGGGGTATTATTATTTTTTAGGCTAGATGTGGGACAGTTGAGTTGGTTCTAGGGGAAAGTACTGGGAGAAAACTCAGTTTACATCGAAAAAGAAAGTGGGAGAAAATTCAGAGACCTGCTGGGTCCACCTGAGGAGGGGAATATGTTGGGAGGAAGGAGATTCAAAGCACGGCAGCCGAGTGAACTAGTTTTTTTACGGACAAGTGAACTAGTTTACATACATAAGCAAATAGCCACTAAAAAAAGCAATCAGGTTAATGGGTTCTTAAAATAAATATTTCGGACAAAACAGATAATTACGACACATAGGCTAATGCATGAAACACTCAGATGATAAAGGTGCTTATAAATAGATAAAGTACAACATCTAGACCTTCCTGGCACGCTTGATCATGACGCTGCGGCTGTCCGTGTACTCGTCGGTTACGGGAAGCAGACACGCCCTCATGTCCAAGATCTGCCTGTACATGTCGTAGCATGCGTATGCGTCCTTGGCCGCGTAGGTTATGTAGGCTAGATTCAGAGGTACCTCCCACGTGTTCAGGTCATCTTCTTTCATGTTGGCGTATCAGGGGTCGATGATGGTCTCAGCGAGGTCAACCACAGAGTCCTTCTCCTGCCCGTTGCTGATGATCTTGTATTGCTTATGGATGTCGACAAGCTTGTTGCACCAGATGGCCGAATTGTCGCGTTCTTCCTTCTCTCCACCGTAGCGAAGGTGCAGTCGGCGCTGCCGATGAAACGGGCGAATGCTCCAGAACCTGGTGCAGCCATAGGACTGAGGCGAGGCAGAGCTTCACCAAGTCCGTATCGTTGGTGTACATCACATTCAACTTGGTGCAGCCATAGGACTGAACGGCGAACTCAAAGGGGAACTCCTTGCTAAAGTCCATATCCAGCAGGCTCACCCCTCGGATCGCCATTGGAGTCTCTTTGAGTGAACGAGTGTGTAGGCGGCGACAGCAGTTCGTTTTTCAGCTCTTGGGGAACTGGATTCAACAGTAAGCTGAGTGTGTACAGGCGACAACAGTTACTACCCCTCCCTCGTCCGCTGCACGCCCGGCAGAAGATGCACCCTCGGCCACACGTTGGTTCACGAGCGGGTCTGTATTGGTACTGTAGTAACAAGAGTTAGTGGTCACTTTACTTAAATTTAATTAGCTTTAATAGAAATTTATACTTAAAACAAGCAATGCATTCGCTCGTTCTATCAGTGCCACAGGATCAACATGCACAACAATTAGAATTATTATTCTCAGGACGCACACGATCAACACATTTGTCGCACTTTCGCAAAGATAATACTACCAAGTTTGAACTGTTTGTTATGGTTGTTGTCCTCTGCATCATCATGCCGTGTTTCCCAGCTTGCAAGATTTAGAACTAACAAATAAGATCCAAATAATAAGTACAACAAAGATGCCTACACATCTCATTGATTCCCAACTTGCAAGATTCAGAACCAACAAATAAGATCCAAATAATAAGTACAACAAAGATGCCTACACATCTCATTGATTCCCAACTTGCAAGATTCAGAACCAACAAATAAGATTCAGATAATAAGTACAACAAAGATGCCTACACATCTCACTGATTCCCAGCTTGCAAGATTCAGAACCAACCCATTAGAGCCTTTTGATAAAGTGAATATCGGGATTAAATCCATCTTGGCTAGCCATGTCATACAATCGAAGAACTTGGCGAATGCTCTTGACCGTCACAACATCTGTAGTTGAGTATTCCTGTTTGCACATCATGTTTGCACAGCACAAACAAGGAGACAGGAGAGCATGATTTCGCTTTAATAGCGGCCTCCTTGAACTCAACCTCCAGCTCTACTTGGATGAGGTCTGCCTGGAGTTCCATGATTCAATTCATGCGCCTTTTTCTGCAGTTCACCTGAAATGAAGCAAAGATTGCATCATTCAGCTAGCAAGAAGTACTTGCTCTTGTGAGCTGGCAGGTTCTTCTTTAGTAGTTGCACTAAAATTGAGGAACATTAAGGTTGGCTGTCCGGCTCATGTAAGGTGCAACTATAATTTTCTTATCCTTTTGTGCAGTTCCACTAAAATAAAGTGCCATTGTTGTGAGAGTGACGGCTCCATCTTGCAAAGGCTAATAAAATGTTGCACGAGATTACCAGCAGAACTTGACGGAGATTTTGGAAACTCCAATCACCATTTTGTGCAGTTCCACCAAAATTGAGAGATGTTGCCCGCATGACATTTTAGTTGAACTGCACAAGACACTCATTCCAAAAAAGTGTTTTGTGCAGTTCACCAAAAGGTCACAATAGCAACAAGGTGAAATGGATATCCCTATCTGCACAAAAAGATAGAAAGTAAACAGTTGCTGGTCAATAAGAATATACGAAACATATACAAAATGAAAAGAAGCATCTTAATTATGTTCATGGCAATCATGCAAGGACAGTAGAAATTTTAAAACATCAGCAATGCTTCATGTTACCAGAAGCATTACGATCAATAATGAGATTCCTCAAATATGGGATTACTTTAATGGTAGCATTGCTTGTTTACCAGACACAGTAAATCAACAGCAGCTAAATAGTTGGTTTAAGGGCATGGGACCGTGGGGACACCAGGACACTCAGCAGCGTAAAGGAGCAACTTACTTATCCTACTGGGGAAAACAGCAGGAGTGCCATTTGTAACACAGTTTAATTGCATCTTATCACTGGAGGCATTAGATTAACAATAACACTGGTTAGACATGTCCCTAAGGTAACAGTGTGATCGCTTCATTTTACATGTGCCCTTACATTAACAACAACAAAAGGTTGGTATAAGGACATGCGACAGTGGACGCATCAGCACAATGTACCTACAAGGAGGCATAAAGTGGTGATGCCGAGTTTGTTCATGCTATGTGAGGGCAGCAAACCTAATGCTGGAGACCTTGTACTATGTGAGGGCAGCAAATCTAATCCTGGAGACCTTTTACTATGTGAGGGCAGCAAATCTAATCCTGGAGACCTTTTACTATGTGAGGGCGGCAAATCTAATCCTGGAGACCTTTTACTATGTGAGGGCAGCAAATCTAATCCTGAGACGTTTTACTATGTGAGGGCGGCAAATCTAATCCTGAGACCTTTTACTATGTGAGGGCAGCAAATCTAATCCTGGAGACCTTTTACTATGTGATGGCAGCAAATCTAATCCTGGACATACTCTATTGACTTGTCCACCAGCCGCCACTTTCTATCCTTTTTTCAACCAATAATAGATCTATTCCTTATCCAGTTTGTACTGCATTTTCCCATTATTTCCCTTTTCAACCAAGAGACCGGTTGGGTATCCGGTCTCTACTACTTTCACCATATTATTTCCTCTTTGAATCAAGTCCTAGATTCATGCTACAACTTTCCCCCCTTTCTTCGTTGTTTGAACAAAGCCCTAGATTCGAATGCATGAAGTAGCTTTACCTCTAATAATACTAAAAATTTAGGTGGCTTTGGAAGAGCTGATGGGAGTAGAAAAAGATGCACATGCAGACACGTGGGGAGCTGGGGCAGTAGAGCAAGGCCGCTTTCGAAGAACTTATACCTGAGGGTCGCCGGGATGTCGGCGGCGGCAGGTCGGATTTGCGGACAATACGGCAGGGAGGAAGAAGGGTCGGAGGACCTCCCGAGCCGGCGCTGTGTCGGAGAGAACGGCACGGGCAGAGGATCGGGCCCCTCCGGCAGCTGTGGGTTTCCTCCCTCGGCGGCGATGACCGCGTGAACGATGCACCTTTTAGTCCTCTACACACACCGGCCGAAGGGATCCGGCCGGATCTGTGACCAGCGGTGAGCAGAGAGAAAATGTCGCTACCGCTGTCTTGTTTATATCTGGAGAGGATGAGAGAATGAAGAGAGCAACCCTAGTAAAGCAAGCGCTCAGGCCCCTGCGTCCATATATAGTGGAGTGATTATCTTTTTTCTCTCCACAACAAGCGTTTCAATTTGTGTACGTGGCATTAAAGAAAAGAAACTCTCTATTTAAGGTGACTACTGTATGACTCCTACTTACTACTAGTAGTACTACAGTATTATTCACTTCTCCTCCCCGCCCCTCCATTCATTGAACAACCCCACGGGTGAATAAACATACAATAAGTACTGTATTTATATAGAACGAACAAGCTCGAACTATTTTCGCATAGTTAAAAGTTGGGGCGGGGCTTTTCCCGGGCAGTACGCACGGCATTTTTCGGGTAGGCGGTTTGACAAAGAGGCGAGGAGGGTGAGCGAGTGGGGCTGTGCGATTTGACGGCGCGTTACTGCTGGAAAGACTTGTGATATGACCACTCACTATAGTCATGAATTACTGGCGCTCCGACCGGGGTGATGCCCCCCTTCCGTTCCGCGCTCTAATCTGGTGCATGACACGTCGACCCGGATGCTGGCTCTCCCACATGTCGGAGTAGTAAGAAGGAGCAAAGAATGATGCGGTATATACTAGTACTATACTACAATACTACTCAGGTCAGAGGAGTGCGAACCACGGCAGCCCAGTGAACCAGCAGTGCGAACCACGGTAGCCCAGTGAACGAGCAGTAGAAAACAATGTGGTGATATGGCCATAAAAAACAATGTGCTACGGTCCACACTGTAGCATGTACAGTAACACTCCTCTTTGTTTGGATCCCTGAGTTAGAGCTAGTTTGGGTTGAAATAGCCTCAAATTATCGAAACAAGAGGGGTTAGTTTGAGCTAGTTTGCTCTAACCCAACTAAAAAAACTAGCCCGGTGGAGAGGTTCTAATTGGGTTAGTTATCCTCGGGCCCACTAAAAGAGAACCAAAAAAATCTCCCCTGCCCGCACCAGATCGCTCCCCCCTCTCGCACGACTCCTCTCTGTTCCCCATAGGGCCGCTCGCCCTCTCTCTCCTCCGGCCGCCCTCTCCTTCCGGCCTCCGCCGCCCTACTCCGGCCGCCCTCTCCTTCCGGCCTCCGCCGCCCTCTCCCTCCGGCCTTCGAAGGTCGCCCCGCTCCCCCTTCACCAGTCGTTTTTCTCCCTCTGTCGTGCGCGGCGACAGCGCATCTACCAGGGAGGTCGCGAGAGGGGTAAGTTTGTTCGTTCCTTCTCTGTCTCACGGCCATATCATTGATCTTGCTTGCTCTAGCGCTAATTCTGATTTGGAAAAGTAGATCCTGATCAAACTTGGTATAGATTTGTGGTGCACGCATGGAATTGTTTGATGCTGCTTGAGGAGGTAATAAATCTTTCTAGAGGCCCAAAGATTTAGGTCACCTTTCTAGGTATTTCAATTTCAGGCTTGCATTATTTCTAGAGGCCCAAAGATTCAGTTCACCTTTCTAGGTATTTCAATTTCAGGCTTGCATTATTTCTAGAGGCCCAAAGATTTAGTTCACCTTTCTAGGTATTTCAGTTTCAGGCTTGCATTATTTCTAGAGGCCCAAAGATTCAGTTCACCTTTCTAGGTATTTCACTTTCAGGCTTGAATTATTTCTAGAGGCCCAAAGATTCAGTTCACCTTTCTAGGTATTTCAGTTTCAGGCCTGCATTATTTCTAGAGGCCCAAAGATTCAGTTCACCTTTCTAGGTATTTTAGTTACAGGCTTGCATTATTTCTAGAGGCCCAAAGATTAAGTTCCCAGTCGGCGGCAAGCGGCCCTGCTACCCATGCCGGTGTCGACCTCAACTCGCAAGGGCCGGTGTCGGAGGGGTTCCCGGGGCTTGGGCTCTACAGAGCCTTCCTCCAGAGCGACGATGACGAGCTCCTCCCTCGGTGCGTGAGGGGCTCCGGGCTCCCTCCCTATCGTGAATGACTTCCGTGATGAGTTAGCTCATTCTTTGATTCATGAAGTGTTTTTTTATTTTGTGAAGCTTGATTGACGACTTGTATGTTTAAGTGGGATATCTCATTTGTTTGGACAAAGTAAAAATTATCATGTTTTGCATGCTTGATTTGTATAGATGGTTCGTTTATGTCAATTGTGAGCGGGAGGAGGCCACAGAAGAGCCGGCCACACCAAGAGGGTGCTTGGATCCAAGGGACTTATTTTAGTCTGACTAAAAATAGTCTCTTTAAGAGGCTAAAGTTCCAAGCACCCCTGACTAAAGAGGGGCTAAAACTAGTCTTGAGACTAAATTTTTTTAGTCAGGGGTACCCCTACTAAAATGTGGATTAGTCCTCTCTCTCCTCATTTAACTCCTCTCCTTTAACACAGGCGAGTTCTAGATTGGAGGGTTTGGAGGATAATAAATGCTCATTAACTTGATTTTAGTCTCTTTAGTATTTGGATCCAAGCATGGGTGAGGCTAGCAAGTTTTAGTCCCACTACTTTTAGTCATGGAACTAAAACGTATCCAAGCACCCTCCAAATCCGGCAGGAAATAGGGTCCAAAGTAGTCAAATGATTGAGATAGAGCATTTATTGTCAATCTAACCCTGCCATCCATACACCTCTTTGGTTTAGAGTTAGTTCAGGGTTAGAATCTAACTCTAACCTCTAACTGAGTTAGAGTTCTCCTTGTCTCGGTTCATCGCCATCATACTTTCCCCATTCCTGTGTTTTCAGTATCCTGCGAATCAAAGAGGCCCTTAGACTGGTTTCGGTCCGGTCATTTTTTATAAACGTGTTATGTCCAAAATTTAATGAACGTGCTCCGGTTTCCACAAAAATAATCCGGTTTCATGTAGTAATTCATTCATTTATTTATTCTTCTGCGGGGGGTTTGCATGTAATTCGTGAGGTCTGAAATGTAAAGTACTCCGGCATATGCTCCGAGTCGTGCATGCACTACGACCCAGATGCTCTATGTCCCACATGTCGGTGAATGGGAGCACGTGGAAATAGCCTAGGAGTACATATAGGAGGATAAATGCGTGAAATAATATGTACTGTGAAGCGTAGCCGCGGTTCGAAAAGGAGACCTAAAGTGATGACAGCTATAGGTCGCACGCACCCAACTAGTGGTACTAGACATACGACTAATTTTTCCCTCAAAAAAAAGAGGCACGAGTGCTCAGTACTCCTATTCTATAAACACGAGTCCCATCTGACAACAGCGTCCGTGCTACAGCTAGCTCTCCTCCCTCGTTTCTCTCTTCTAGTAATTCTAAACTCGGCCGACGCCCGGTGGGCGGGGTGGGTTTGCTCAATTGCGGCCCCACCTCACAGTGAAAATGTTACTGGAATAAAAATGCCATATACTCCCTCCGTTCATAAATATAAGCCTTTTTAGATACTATTTCAAATGGAATACAACATACAGATGTATGTAGACATAGTTTAGAGTGTAGATTCACTCATTTTGCTCCGTATGTAGTAGTCACTTGCTGGAATCTTTAGAAAGACTTATATTTGGGAACAGAGGGAGTACTATACTAATAAAACATTAAGGCCACGAGGCGATGCAGTGCTGGTTACACGAGGCAAGAAGAGATGCATCCATCGACGACGTCCACCTCCTCGACTCAGGGCGCCGGCCCACCGAACGACGCCTAAGTAGCAGCGGCTTTTGTGGCCAGGTCGACGTGCTTCTGAACAATGGCGTCCAAAGATTCCAGCCGCTGGAAGAAGGCCAACGTCTTTCTGTCCTCGCTTGCCTTGTAGTGGCCTATGTAGACGATTTCCTCATAGACGTGGATGTGCAGGTCGACGGTTTCTTGCATGGCGAGGCGCTGCGCGGTGAGCGCGGCCTCGAGGTGCACATTCTTCGTCGCGACCTCCGGCACCTGTAGGGCCACCAGGGCTTGAAAGAGTTCATCACCATGGAGGCCAATGAGGGTGGCAGGCAATGAGGAGCCTGGGCGCGCGGGCTGGAGCAGTACGGCAAGGTCGTCCGCGCGCTTCTTGACGGCGGTGAACTTGCGGATGGAGTTGACCATCATGTCGTCCATGCGAGAGGTGAAGCCGGCGTCGGCGAGGGCTACGATGCCTGCGGTCGCCAGCACCGTCTGGAAACGCTGCGCGGTGCGGGGACGCAGGCCGGCGCCTTGGATGATTTGGCACAGCCGACTGCCGCTCGCGTCCATCGCCTCCATAGGTGCTTGTGGCTTCTGGTCACTTGGTCTTGGATTGGAGTGAGCAGTGTTGCACAGAGACTTGGGAGTAGATGGATTGGAGTGGTGGGGCGCCTTTATTATATGAGAGTCCAAACTCTGTTGTATTCACATCATGCTGGCTCTATTCTGCTTCTCCAATTAGTTCCCTATGCATGTAATTGAGGATGCATCATTGACCGTTCAACGTCTCGGGAACCGCTACCCTCTCCCTCCTTGGCATTCAAGCACCTATGGACCCGTCAACGACGAGGTGACTATGGTGACTTCGTAAATTTCAAGATGATAGTGCCGTGCGTGTGTGCGTTCATAGGGGTGAGTGTATGCGCGTGTATATGAGCGCTTGCGTCTGTACTGTGTAAAAAAACAACGTAAATGCGTGTCAAAAAGAGACTAGTCAGTATACTCAATATTGTGCACCTCGGAGAGGAAAACGATAGAACTAGTACGTATTTATTTACGGTGCACATTCACTCATTTTGCTCCATATGTACTCCGTCTCGGTGTAGTCTAGTCACTTGTTGAAATCTCTAGAAGGGCAAATACTCCTTTCTGGTTTACAGGGCTATACTAGCAAGTAGTTGTACGTACTAGTACAATAGTGGGCTCACATAGCAATTTTGTCTCATGCAAGAGCCTGGCTATATGCGTGCTCCAATGATCGCAACTGCAACATTCAGTTTGCGTTTGGCTCTTCGCCTCTTCGAGAAGACGAACAATGATGTTACTACTACTGCTTCTACAGTGTCGAATCCACTACTGCATGTCCGTCCACCGCGAGCGGGACGGATAGCTTGTTGTAGAAGTACTACTAAGCAAAAGCCTGTCCTCGTTTGCGAGCAACCGCGCGCATGGGTGAGGGAGAAGACGTGTAGTAAAATCAAGCTTCTCCTTGTTGTACGAGTTGACGCGACACATCATAGCACTGGCCCCACATGCTTGCCTCTAAACTTGGCTGAAAGACCCGCAATGTACAATATATTTGCTGCAACCTCTAACATTTACCCACCACAAATTAAAATATATGTGGCCGTATGCATCGTTCTGATGCAGAGGCCGGGGAGTCCCCTCTTCTCGAAAAAAAAGAAATTAAAATATATATTCCTGTCTTGACCAGATGAGCGTGCAAACTATAATCACCAGGGTGTCAGGTAGGGCCAGAAGACTATTTTAATTTTTTTTAAAAACTTCGAGACGGCCACATAGCATGGAGCCGACCCCAACGATTTTAAGCTTACAGGCACGGTACACGCTATCCTAGACTACTCTACACATGAAACTGCCACATGAGCGTCCGGGCTGCGCTTGGCTCTTCGCCTCTTCGGGAAGTTGAACAATGATGGAGTACTACTGCACTGGAGGAGTACTACAGTACGCTTCTGGCCATCTGACACCGATTGAACTGCTGCATGTCCACTGCGTGCGGGAGGGAGAGCGTGTAGCGAAAGCTTCTCCTAGTCTTGCCAGCCACCACGCTCATGGGCGAGGGAGGGACGATCCTGCCTTTGCATGTATGACAGGTGGGCCCGACAGGTGTGTGGCCAACCTGTCATACAGCCAAAGGCAAGTGCAGTTAAGTCCGCGAGGGAGAGGATAATCAAACTTCTCGTTGATGTACGAGTTGACGCGACACATCAAAGCACTGTAATTTGCGTTTACTGATGCATTAATTACAACGCATGCATGCATGCCATGACTCCCCTTTTGATACTTGCATGTGTTGATTTAATGCACCTTGAAGTAGTATAAAATATGTGACGGTAAAGCTTTGTAATACCCCGGCCCAAGTCGAGAGATGGTTGTGCACGAGGAGGGCGAGATCATGCAGACCGAACAGGACCCGACGATGGAGCTCTCTAAGGTCTCGATGGACCTCACCGTGCTCCACTGCCCCTTATGCCTCCGCCCCTTGACGCCTCCAGTGTATGAGGTTCGAATACACCTCGTCCGTTCAGCTGATTGAGCAAGGTGCAGGTTTCTTGATTGATGTGTTGTTCGATTGATTTCTGCAGTGCAAGGGAGGGCACCTGGCCTGCGGAGACTGCCGCGTCGAGCGCCCCGGGAACCAGCGGCAGTGCCAGAAGTGCGAGCGCGGCGGTGGCTTCGACGTGCGGAACACGGCGGTGGACTTCGTCCTTTCGTCGGTGAGGGTGGAGTGCCCACACGAAGGCTGTGGGCTCTACGTCACTTACCACAAGCTCGCCGATCACCAGAGCATGTGTCCGCTCGCGCCCTGCAAATGCCCTGTGCCCGTCTGCGGCTACCAAGGCCCGCCGCCGGTGCTCTACCACCACATCAGCACCGCGCATCCCATGCCCGTGCACAGGATCCAGTACGGCAAGGTGCTCCAGCTGCAAGTGCCACTGTCGGAGCCACAGCTCTTGCTGTTCGCGGAGGAGGACCGCCGCGCGTTTTTCTTGGTCGGCGGCGTGCTCGACATCAGCGCGCCTATCACCGTGCCGGTCGTCTGCATCAGAGCAAGGGCGTCCCCACTGCCGCACTACGTGGCCAAGCTGTGGGCGAACGGCCCGCCGGGGGAGCCCAAAGGCACGACCGACGCCGTCAAGGTGGAAATGGAGGTGACAAGCAGCAAGGATCCCGACGACGTCGACGTGCAGGAGCTGACCTTCTTGACAGTTCCGCCCAAGCTGCTGGCCGGGGCTAAGCTTGTGTCCCTCCACATTCAGATTGACAAGCTCACGTCCTAAATGTTTCTACAGTGCCTTCTGTTTATCTTAGTAATATGCTAATATAGGGATTACCTTGGTCTACTTTAGCTTAAGAAATGGTGGGTTTTGGTGGCGATGCAGCAATTACTTCGACATCAGATCAGTAATTTCCAACAGTCGAACGGATATTTTGTGTCTGTTGGATATAAAGTTCCTTTGGGTAAGAAGTACTACTTGTCATCAAAATGGATAAAAGGAGATGTATGTAGACGTATTTTAGTTCTATATACGTCCCTTTTTATCCATTTTGATGACAAGCACTCCCTCCGTTCCACAATACATGCCTTCCATTTGTCAAAATATAGATGTATCTAGACATGTTTTAGTATATAGGTACATCCATGATAGAGCCAATCGGATGGTTGAAAACACTGCAATTCGTAGCTACAGATGCGTGTGTGACTCCCAGATGCAGAGGCCGGGGGTCATCATCCTCCTTTTCGAGAAAAAACAGATGCGTGTGTGAGAGGACGAGTGTGTGCGTGCACCTCTTCTCTTCCTGTATAACGTACTACTAAACTCAGAGTACAAGTTTTTGTGGGTGGCACGATGGTGCGTGCGAGAAGTCCCGAGAGATAGGTTTAATGCGTCTGAAAAAAAGACTAGCCTAGAGCTCGCCACGCGGCTATTCCTGTCGAACGCCCCATTAACCGTAAGATATGTATATGACGGTGCCAGTTATTGCATGTACACAGCAGTACTCCCTCCTTTCCGGTTTATAGGGCTTAATTCAAAAATCTCACCAACCAAGATGGTGAGTGGTGGAATATTTTTTGTAGTTTGCAAAAGCACCTAATTAATGCTCTTGTTTTTCTCAAAAAATTATGTTTATCAATGCATTAATTGCAATGCATGCATGCATAAAGTACATGCATTGGTCAATTTTCTCTTAATACTTGCATGCAATGATTTAATGCACCTTGGAATCTGAACATGTGTTGGGGAACAACCAAATTGAGCCTTATAAAATGGAAAAACTAAAATTTTGAGATAAGCCCTATAAAATCGGAAAGGAGGGAGTAGAAAAAGAAGTACTCCATCCGGGAATAGTGCCGCACTTCGAAACTAGAACCGTCAATAAATTTTGAGCTTGCGTCTCGTCACATTCCAAATTACTCCACGCTATATTGAATTGCAAACCTGTTCACACCGATCACAACCTAAACGGTTTCCCACTTAGCAGCATATTAGTACCACGCTATATTGAATTGCAAACCTGTTCACACAGATCACAACCTAAACGGTTTCCCACTTAGGAGCGTATTAGTACTCGGTTATAAATACTAGTATGCCAAGATGACTGCACATTCCTCCTCAACTCCTCATCCACAAAAACAAATAAGTCATTCAACATCCTTCCCTTGCGTCTGCCATGGCCAGCGTGAGTTCTGGGTCGAGAGATTGCCACCAGGGAGAGGCGAGCATGGAAGCGAAAGCACGAGAGATGTCCCGCCTCGCTGCGAGAGCAGCCGACATGTCCCGCCGCGCGGAAGTAGCAGCACAGAGGTCCCGCCGCGCCGTCGATGCAGCAGACTGGTCCGGCCGCGCCGTGAAAGTAGCAGAGATGTCCCGCCGCGCCACGAATGCAGCAGAGATGTCGCGCCGCGCCGCGGCGGCCTGGGAAAATTTCTCGCGGGCAGGCGACGATTGTTACAGGCGCATGCATGCGATCGTCCATAGCCAGATGGATCAGATCTCCGGATGGGCGAGGTTGCAGGACGACATGAAAGCCTCGTTTGAACAGGCTACCGGCATCATCCGGCAACTAAGGGAGGGCAATGAGAGGCTCCGGGCCGAGCGCGACCTGCTGAGGGAGAAGATCGTCCGAAGTGCAGACCAGCAGGAGGAGACCAGTGCCTTGTTGAAGAGGACCGGCGTCATCGTCAAGAAACTTATGGACGAGAATGACATGCTCCGCAACGAGCGCCAAAGGCTGGTGGAGGAATCCGTGGATGTTCTCAAGCAGCGTCTTGAGGACACGAAAGAGCTCACCGCCGCTCGCCGCGGAGACTAGTTCCCGCGGCCTGCAGCAACGCATCAAGAAAGTAGAGATCAGCGAGCCAGATCCTTGTCTTCCTTCTTCTTTTGCCCTTGGGTATTTCGGGCGTAGCCGCATGTGGCTTTTTAATTATCTTTCTAATTATGTAAGACAATTAATCTTCCTTATCTTTCTGTGGAAGATCAATGTTGCGAGGCTGGAATGAAGAAAACTCTTGCTATGGCAACCCTGGCGTTGCTGTTCTTCTAGTTGCTGCTGGGCTTCCTTCAGTTTCCTGGTTTCTTTTGATGTAATAATCGGTTTAGGATGTGGATTGTGTCGTCGGTTGTGAAATGTTGGGTTCTAGCGCGGATGTTTGGCCTTTGTTGGCCTCTTGGGATGTTGCGATTTCAATCTGGTAGCTTTTAGTCCTTCGTGTTAGGCTGGAGTTGTGCTGAACTTCTTGTGAATTGTCGTGGTTTTCAGTAATGAAAATCGGAAGGGGCAAGCCCTTCTTTGATCAATTTTTTTAATCATCCTTATATATTCATCAGTCTTGCTATAAGTCGCAGTAGATGCTATATAGGTCCGTCGGATCTTACATCAAGATCCGTGCTTTCAGATTTTCTTTTTTCTCTCTTAAATCTCAGTCGAGTGAGACATAGCCACGCCATTAAACAGAGGCTCGGGCGCCATTGATGGAGACCTTGGGAGAGAGGTGGACGGCAGATGGAGGTCAAAGGGCTCTCCTCCCGATAAGCACGCGCAGGGGTCTGATCGCACGCCTCTCATACTCAAATAGCTACCCTGCACGACGCCTCCTAGCTAATAAAAAATGGGGACGCGTGGCGGCACGTAAATGGTACTAGTAAGTAGAATGCCCATGGTTTCAATAATACTTGTGTTTTTGATTGTAACGTGACAACACTTGTTCCAAAATGACTTTGTTGATTGTTAATGTGTGCGCCTTCGCAAATCGGACTGCAAATTTACCACAGCATGTTGGTGCCATGTCATGGCACCAAGCCAAGTTTCATTATTTTCATGCGTGTTTTGGATTTACAGGAATTAAAAAACTAAGTTTCTCAATGTTTCCAACCCAGCCACGACGCCCAGAATTTTGAATTTCATTCCCATTTCTTGCATGGAACCTAGAAATTTACTCGAGGACACACATGTGATTTTTCAACCAACTTTGGTGCATTGGAACATGTGCTTGTATTTCAAATTTGAATTATGCACACAAAGGTGACACGTTCCCTCCCAGAACCACAAGCCTTCTTGAGAGAAGCTCCGATTTGCAAGAAGCTTATACCAAAATTTGTTCCTATTCGGCCAATTTTTTTACCACGGCATGGTACTACCATGACATGACACCATGCCAAGTTTCATGATTTTAAAACCAAGTTTCTCAATGTTCTCGTCCGAGCCACGATGCCCAGATGTTTGAATTTTATTCTCATTTTTTGCATGGGACCTACTCCCTCCTTCCATCTATATAGGGCCTAATGTGTTTTCCAAGACAACCTTTGACTATTGACAAGATTAATAGCACATGAGATGTATACTATGAAAATTATATTATTGGAAGCTCCTTTGACATACAAATTTGAAGGTATGCTTTGTGTAAGTTGCATGTCATATATTATTGCTCTAACGTTTGGTCAAAGTTAGCCTCGAAAAACGCATTAGGACCTATATAGATGGAAGGAGGGAGTAGAAATTCACCCGAGGACACAAATGTGATTTTTCAACCAACTTTGGTGCACGGGAGCATGTGCTTGTAGTTCAAATTTGTATTATGCACATTAAATGACCAAAAACTCGATTAATGTGTAAATAAGGCCAAATGAAGCCGGAATAATTCCAAAATTTAACAGGGCACTCATGTAGTTCTATGTTGCCTTTGTAAATAAACTCAAGGGGGACAACGTATATCGTTTCGCACTCAAAGGTGGCACGTTCCCTCTCAGAACCACGCGCCTTCTTGAGAGAAGCTTCGGTTTGCAAGAAGCTTATACCAAAATCTGTTCCTATTCGGCCAATTTTTTTACCACAACATGGTAGTACCATGACATGACATCCATGCCAAGTTTCATGATTTTCAGATGTGTTTTAGATTTACAAGAATTTTAAAACCAAGTTTCTCAATGTTCTCGGCCGAGCCACGATGCCCAGATGTTTTAATTTTATTATCATTTCTTGCATGGGACCTAGAAATTCACTCGAGGACACAAATGTGATTTTTCAACCAACTTTGGTGCACGAGAGCATGTGCTTGTAGTTCAAATTTGACTTATGCACATTAAATGACCAGAAACTCAATTAATGTATAAAAAACGACAAACGAACCCGGAATAATTCCAAAATTTAATAGGGCACTAATGTAGTTATATGTTGCCTTTGTTAAGAAACTCAAGGGGGGGGGGGCAGCGTATATCATTTCACACTCAAAGGTGGCACGTTCCCTCTTAGAACCACGAGCTTCCAAATCGGCCCAATTTTTTACCACAACATGTTAGTGCCATGACATGACACCATGCCAAGTTTCATGATTTCCAGGCGAGTTTTGGATTTACATGAATTTAAAATCAAAGTTTCTCGATGTTCTCGGCCGAGTCATGACGCCCAGATGTTTGAATTTCATTCTCATTTCTTCCATGGGACCTAGAAATTCAACCAAGGGCATACATGTGATTTTTCAACCCACTTTGGTGCACCGGAGCATGTGCATGCAATTCATATTTAGATTATGCACATTAAAAGTCCAGAAACTCAATTAATGTATAAAAAGGCCAAATGAACCCGAAATAATTCCAAAATTTAACAGGGCACTCATATAGTTCTATGTTGCCTCTGTAAATAAAATCAGGGGGGAGGCAGCGTATATCGTTTCGCACACAAAGGTGACATGTTCCCTCTCGGAACCACGAGGCATGTTGAGAGAATATCCGGTTTTGCAAGAGGCTTATACCAAAACTTGTCCCAATTCAGCCAAAAATTATACGTATGAAAATAGGGTTTAGATTATCCCAAACATCTCGCTACCTAGACCAATAATGTACTATGATTTGAATTCAACATAAAATGGATACAAATATTTGAATTGGAGAGCGTATGGTACATGTATTTCATAGTGAAATATGATTACTGCTATATGTATGTTTTTTGTTATCAAGATAATATTTAAATTATTGTATAACTTGACAACAATCATATTCAAATAAGGAAAATTGATTCAAATTTAGTCCATATGGTAGACGACAATATATATGTTAACATGGTGGAGTAAAATGTTCATATATGATGGAAGATCAAAATGTATGACTACATCAATTATAAACCGCAAGGTCACCTAACAATATATTCGAATTCAACATAACGTGGATTCAAAAATTGAAATTCGAGATCATGGCATCTGTAATCATATAAAAAGGGACATTACTCTTTCTTTGGTGGGAATTGATTTGTTTTTTGTTGTTGTTGAGGGAAGTGCGAATCGATTTGGTACTGTGCAGGGTAATCTTGTTCTCCCGAATTTTTTACATTTTTCTTGTAGTTTTTTCAATGGCATCTATACCAATATAGTAAAAGGGGACATGACCCTGTTGTGTCTTGTATGAATTGTTTTTTTTACACGTTAAGTTTGTTCTGCCGAACAAGGAATCCGCACCTTGTTATCCCAAAATTTTCAAGCTCGAGTATCTTTTGTCTCACCTGCTTTGAAACTCCCGCTTCTTCAACCCGCGCCGCGCCTTGTTATCCCGAAATTTGGACGCGCACGAGAACTCCCTCCTCATCCGAAATCGCTCCCGCAGCCCAGACACGCGAAATCCCCCTTCTACCCCTCAGCCGGAAATGAAGCTCCACGTCGCGGTGCCAAAACCGGTGGGGGTACGCTGGTAACTTACCCTACATTTCGGACAAGCGCGTCCCTAAGCTTGGCTACCCCCTCCCCCTTCGCACCCCCATTCGTACACCGAGGCCGCCAAAACCCGCGAAACCCCACGCTCCTCCGTCGGCCTCCCGACCGCCGCCCAGCCGGAGACTCTTCCCTGACTACGTCGTCCACCGCAACAGCTTGCCGTCCCTCATCAACCGCACCGGATGAGGATCCGTTGTCGATCTCGTCGTCCCGCTGGATCAGCCGCCCCGTCCTCCACCTCCAAGGAGCTGCCCCGAAGTTCGCCTCGTCTATCGCGCCACCTCAATCCCCACAGCGCCGTCTTGACCTGCCCCAGCAGAACCGCAACACCCTCACCAATTCCTCCGATGAAGCCAAGGCCCACTTTGCGCCACCAAGGAGGTTCTGCACTCACCGCTGCATTTTATCTTTTATTCGATTTCACGGGGCTGTCGGTGCTCGATACCGAGCAGACATGGCGTGTCTCCATCGACGGCGCCGTCGCCGGCCACATCATCCATGGCGTCTCTCCCCCATGTCATTGCTTCCTCGACGGCGACTTCCACAACGACACTAGCTGCAGCTGCTCCGGTTCTCGCTCGCGCCGCAGCTCTGTTCTTGCTGTCGGTCGCGCTGCTGCACTGCTCCTGCTTTCGTTCGTGCTGCTGCTCTACTCTTGCTCTCGCTTGCGCTGCTGCTGCTGCTGCTACTGCATGACCTCCGGCAGCTACAGGAGTTGCTGCTTTAGCACTCGCTCGCGGTGCTACTGCACGACTTGCTCTCTGCTAGTGCGTTCCCTGCTCGAGCGTCTGCTGATTTAGATCACTGCTTCTATGCTACTAGTGCTCGAACGCCCTAAACATCTATTGCAATGCTCTGTTACTAGTTCAATCAGTTTTGACAGTAAAATTCAGTTTCGACTATGAAGTTCATATTCTTCAGTTAAGTTCAGAGTGAACAGTACTTACAGCATCTGTCGGAGCGGCCGTGGCGCGGCAGATGCGTTTTACATCTAGCACTTTTTGGTGATGTATTTTACATCATCTATTGCAGATGATATTAGGGTCCCACTTCAGATTAACGTTTTCTGTCTTGTCATGCTTCAGCCTCGTCGCCGTACACCTTAGCGGAGCTGCTCCAACGACGGAACCGTCCATCACAGCGGAGCAGTACCCTCGGCGCCGTTTCCAGAGGCCTCGGATCTTCTTCCCCGCCTCCGACAGTCACACCAGCATCATCACCATCCTCCACGTCCAACCCAATGATGCTGAGGTCCACAAGGCTATGCCAAAGAGGTTGTACACTCGTCGCATCACTTTGTTTCTCCATTCCTCTGTTCTTCCAATTCATGTGAGCCAAACACCCAGGTTGACTGAAATCCTATGTTTCCAAATGCTCTGTTTTGCACGTGCATTCCTATCCTATTCCTGTGTTTTTCCTGTCCCTGCGTTTATAGAATCCTCCAATTCTAAGGAGCCCTTACAGATTTACTTCATTTTCAGATAGGCGTCAAAGAAAACTCTGTGTGTTATGTCCTGCTCCTGCCGTACCGTCATCCACCCCACCTGAGGTGCACCATCGACAGAAGCGTTCACTGCAGCAGAGATCCCCCAGCAGACTTCCTTTCGCCGCCTCAGATCATCTTCCCCGTTGTCGGCAGCCACGCCAACTACATTACCATCATCGACTGAGCAGATGAACCTGAGGACTACACAGTTCCGGAAGAGAGGTCGCAGTCTTTCGTGTTTGCTTACGTTATACATCGGTTATTATTACCTGCTACTTTATCGTTCAATCTTGAGTTTTGAATTGCCCATGGGTCTCATATCGAGCCAGCAACAAATAGTATCTGTCTACTATCTGGTTCATCTGGTGTCTTCTGTGTGGTTCATGTTGGGTGGGCAACAAACAATAGATGATCCATTGTCTATCTTTTTAAACTGAAGCTATAATCTACCTGCTATCATTAGTTTTGGATCCATCCACTCGTTTGCTACCATCAGTCTTGATTTTTGCATGCACCCCTTAGGCCTTACAAAATCTAACTATTTTTTATTATGCATGTCAGATATTGTACACAATTGTACTGAACATGTAGAGAAAAAGAGAAGACCGTTGCGTGCGAATATAATGTCATGCAGACGCCGCTCCATGGTGGGCGAAGTGCCCCCCCTCCTGCATTTCCAGATTGTATTCCAGAGGAAGATAACTGTTCAGATGGAGATTCAGAAGGAGCCGACCACGCCTGTTTACCACCTGAGGTGTTTGCTCTAACCTGGCATGCTGATGTTGGTCATATCATGCATATGGCGCCTTGCATTGCTTACAATATACATCTTATATGTTATCAGCTTAGTTTAGATTTGCTTTGTGTGAATGCCACCTGTTTGGTTTCTATATCATACTCCCACCATTCCTAAATATTTGTCTTTTTAGAGATTTCAACAAGTGACTACATACAGAACAAAATGAGTGAATCTACACTCTAAAATATGTCTATATACATCCGTATGTGGTAGTCCATTTGAAATCTCTAAAAAGACAAATATTTAGGAACGGAGGGAGTATAGGGAATTATGCAATGCCATCTTCTTTAGCCAGGCATCATATACATGAATCATGCAATGCCATCCTGTTTAGCCAGTCATCGTATATGTGAATTGTATTATGCCATATTTTTTTTCCATAATGTATTCCATTTGTCAACAATGTTTATACATTCATCTACTCTTCCTGTGCATCAGCCATTTGAGTCAGTCATGGGAAAATCTGGAGTGAAAACAAGGTCTTCTGAGCAGTCAGTGCTACCTGTCGATGCGGATTTCTTGCTGGTTACAGATAGCTCCTCAGAGGAGGATTCAGAGAGAGATGACCAGTCGTATTCCCCCCGAGGTGCATGCTCTAACTTGGCTGGGTTATATTGCTCATATCATGCATATGGTGTCTTGCATTGCCATGCCATCTGCTTAGATTAGACATGCTTTGTGTAAATGCCTCATGTTTGCTTTCTATATCAGATATGTGAATTATGCAATGCCATGTTTTTCAACCAGTTATCATATATGTGAATTATGCACCGCCATGGAGCCAGGCATCATATATGTGAATTATCTCATGCCATCTTATTTTTTCATTACGTATTCCATTTGTCGACAATCTGTGTATATTGAACTACTCTTCATGTGTATCAGCCATTTGAGCCGGTTATGGAAAAATCTAGAGTGAAAACAAGGTCTTCAGAGTAGGCAATGGTAGCTGTTGAAGCATACATCTCGATGGTTACAGGGAGCTCCTCAGAGGAGGATTCAGAGACAGATGACCAGTCCTATATCCCACCTGAGGTGTATGCTCTAAGTTGCAATGTTTATATTTCTTATATGATGCATATGGTGTCTTGCATTGCTTAGTTTAGACATCATATGCACAATATTGAATTCTATCTGCTTAGTTTAGAGATCATACATGAGAGTGCCAGCTGCTTAGTATATAAATCAATTATGTCAATTATATCATGTCATCCTGTATACTTAGACAACATGTATGTGAATTATTTCATCCCAACCTATTTTAGAAAGACATCATATAGTTTTGTCATGTCATCCTGTTTAGGTACTCATCATATGTTGAATTATGCCATTATATCCTGTTAAGTTATCCATCATATATCTGAAACTGTGTCATGCTATCCTGTTTAGTTAGGCATCATATATGTGAAATTGTGTCATGCTGTCCTGTTTGGTTAGACAACATATATATGAATTACCACATCTGTCTATCATACAATGTCTGTACGTTCAATTTCTTTACTTGTTTATCAGCCATTTGAATTGGAGGGGGTGATGGCAGTATCTAAGGGAGCAAAAACCCGTTCTTCACAAAAGACAGTGCTACCCATCGATGCAGATAGAACCATGGTTGTACTGGCCCAAAAACTAGCCCCACCACACATAGTCGAGAATCTTCCAGATTGCACACTTACACCGTTGGGCAGAGAACCAGCTACAACCCATCTAACCGCAACCCCAGCGGATAGTAACCCACTTATAGTTGACAAAGCACCATGTCCACCACAGAGTACCCCCACACGAGCAGTTTGTAAAGCTACTGCAGTGGCCAAAGCACGAAGACCACCACAGCTAACCCAAACTCCACGTTTAAAGCAGAAGAGCAACTGTTCTCAGGTCAGACTCCGTAGCTATGGTCCATACTCCTTTGCTGTTGCATCACTGTATTTACTCATACCAACTACTTTCGAATTTGAAGGATCCAATTGAAACTCCAATGGCGCAACCGGTATGTTTTAAACCTATTTCTTTAACTGGATTGCTGTTCTAACTTCTTGCTCTATGTTGATTTCAGTTTAAGTTGTATAAACAGTTATGTTCTCATGTGATGCACATTACAAGTGCTGCCAATGCTGTGTAGTTTCTCACACTTATATTCTGTCTATGCTGCTGTGTCTTAAAAATATATGAGTTGAACTGTGTCTCTATCTTGATTAGGCAACATAAACTAGAATGATATGGACAATACAGTGACCATAGTACATAGATATATGTTTGTTTCATGCTGTTATCCTGTCTACCTTACTACTGAACCGGTTTACCAAAATGAGTTTCGTATACTACAAGCTAAACCTGTGATGTGTCTGCTTGTTTCTCTTGTAGTATGCAAACAGAATATTGGAGAAAGAGCACCCCACTATGCAATGGTAGAGAAAGTAATGCAGATAAGGTTCAAGATAGTGAGACAACCCTGTTGGTCTCCAAGAAAGGTGATAAAAACGATCTTGTAGACAGTGAGAAAACCCCACAGTCCTGCGTTGATGTAGTGTTCGAGTTACTGGTCAGTACCGCTGGCACAAGCTCTTCGAACTCGCTGCCTGAATCACTTCGGCTTCTTCCGTCTCAGCTACAAGCTGAAAGGTATCAGTCAGCTGTGCTGCGGCAAGAAGCCGAAGGACTGAGGAAGTCCCGGCAGAATTCAGATGCGTACTTCCTTGTGCAACAGCAAGCGCTGGAGGATTTAAGCGCCAAACAAGAGAAAGTTAATAAGCTTGCTAAGCATCTTGCCAACATTATGGGTACCCAGGATATTGTTTCTTGAACTCTTCTGAAGTGGTTTCAGTTCTGGACTTGTTTTGCTGTGGCGTTTATATGCTGCTTTGTTCCCTATATTTGCACTGGTGGCGAACTTTGATGCCCAGTGGATGTAATATGTGTAATAGCCATGATAGCCTACCATAAGTTGCTTGCTTATTTATTTCCTTGTTGTCTTGTTTATTTGTTTGCTTGTAGTCAGTGCAGTTCTTTTTCCGCGGTTTGCTAGTGGCTGCAATAACCTATTTTTTAAAACTAGGCCACAATAACCATGGGCTAATATTTACTGTAGTGACACTGGGCCTCCTATGGGCCGTAGAAACAGTGGGCCTTCTATGGGCCGTAGAAACAGTAGGCCTTCTATGGGCCGTAGAAACAATGGGCCTTCTACGGGCCGTAGAAACAATGGGCCTTCTACGGGCCATATCATCAATGGGCCTTATACGGGCCGTATGATCGATTGGCCAAACATGGGCCAATAACAGGCCGCATTATGGCTGTAAACGGGCTAGAGTTGGAATCGTCCATTCATGGGCCGACCATAACGGGCCATCGTTAATAGGTCGTATTTGATGACGCTATGAAAACGGCCCAACGTATTAATGGACCACAAACGGGCCGACTGTAACCACGGGCTAAATTTGGCCCACAAGCAAAAAATGACAGTAACGGGCCGTAAGTAAACTAATGCTGGAAATGAGCCCAAGAATAAATGGGCTCTGAGAAGGCCGAAAGATAACATGGGCTGGAAACGGCCCAACGGAATAACGGGTCGTTAATGGGTATAAAGCGATACACTGTTCATTACGGGCCAGTTTCACCACGGGCCGTTAATGGGTGTAAAGTGATACACTGTTCATTACGGGCCAGTTTCACCACGGGCCGTTAATAGGCCAAGAGTTACATAGGGCCTCATATGGGCCGAAAGACGTCATGGGCCATACATGGGCCAGAAGTGAAAACGGGCTGGAATCATATTGGATGGCCCAGATGACGCTACTGGGCCTAATTCGGATAGGGCGTAACGGGCCTTGGGTTAGCGGGCTCTAAATGGGCTATATGCGAACAGGCCGTTAACAGGCTTTCCATGGGCCGGCCTGCCACCTTTTGACCAAGTCAAACGGGCCGGCCTTTTCACAGGAATGGGCCTCTGTTGGGACGTGCCACGTGTCGACGTATCATAGGCGCCTTCTGTCCAATGAGTGGATGACATCTGTCCCAACGATGAGCCGACACGTGTTTCCTCCAGCCAATGATGATTTTACACATGAAAATCCCCATTGGTCGGGGCTGTTAACGGGTTATCAGATCCAAAACCCAACCCGATAGCTTAACGGCGTTCCGTTACGGTGGATGCCACGTGTCGGTCACCCTTGACGAAAGCACTTATGTGACGCGCGATTTATCGTCATGGAAGTGCACACTTCCGTGATGATAATTTTGGTAATGTCATGGAACACTTCTACGACAGCACAGGTATGTCTATCTTGATTCTGTCATAAAATCGTCATGGATGTACATGCATGACAAAAAACGCGACCTACTGTGACAAACACGTATCATCACGGAAGTGTATTTTTTTGTAGTGACTCCTGCTTTGTGGTGGATTAGCCTCGCGAGGGCTAAGGATGAACTAGTACAAGGGAAGACCAACCTCACGAGGTCTATTCTAGTGTGGGTGTGAGCTAGAAAGGTCTCTCCCCTTCTACGGTGGTGGCTAACCTATATTTATAGTGGCCTAGGTCCTCTTCCTCAAAAACAAAGGCGGGAAGGGATCCCAGAGTGGCCAATTTTGAAGGGGGACAAATAGTACATCCTATCATGACGAAAGGTGGTCTTCGCCTGCAAAGCTTCTGGTCATGACGTCGCAGTTGGCTCGGCGATGACATTCGTCCTGCCGTCCTAGCGGTCTTGGTCTCGTTGCACGGGAATGGAAACCTATGGCTGATTGCTCGGGACCTCGTGCCTGCGCTTGCCTCCTTAGCACCAAAGAGGAAACCTGCTGCTCTGCGCCCGCTGGCGCCCGCCTGGCCTTGGTCGTCATGGCTTGCGTCACCTCAACCTCATGAGGTGGGCACCTGCATAGAAATCTCCGCTCCTCAGGAGCCAGCCCCGGGAGGCCACTCCCTCTAGAGGTCTTGGAGTCATCCGCCTCGCGAGGCTTGTCCCCTCGCGAGGTTCTAGATTCGTAGGTGCCGAAGATGGGCCGTACCAGGCCGTCGATGGAGCCACGCCGTGGGCCATAGGCAGGCAAGTTTGGGTACCCTGGTTATAAATGCGATTGGCCTCCCTTGGCTATAAATGTGAGAGGCCAGCGATTGGCCTCCCTTGGCTATAAATGCGAGAGGGGGCGGAGCCCTTGCTCATCTTCATCTTCTCGCCGCTTGCCCCTCCTTCTTCCTCTTCGTCCCGCCGTCTCGGTAGAACGTCCATGGCACCAGTGAGGAGGTTTTCTGCCGTGGAGAAGGGAAAGGCCCCCAAGGAAGGGCCAGGCTCGCCGCCACCCAAGAGAGGTCGTGGGCGCCCCCGCGAGCATGCCGCGACGCCAGCGGTGGCTCCTCAAGGGCGCGGACGCGCTCGTTCAAAGGCTGGCGCCGCCTCTGGGGGCCGCAGAGGTGCTTCTTCTCGCGGTGGAAGTTGCCGCGGCCGGGGCGGCCCAGCGACGAAGGGAGGCACGTGGCAGTCCTTCGGCCGCCGCGTCCGCGCTCCCAGTCGGCCGACACGCCCCCGGAGTTCGCGGTGTGGTCGGAGAGGCCCGCAGGCATCTGGTTCCATCTTTCGCACTTCTTTGCGGTCGCGCTGCCGGCTGAGGGATCCGGCAGCCTCTGGCTGCTGCAGCAAGGCCTCATGGGTGGAGGCCGAGATCACCGCCGCTGGCACTGTGTTCCTGAGCCGCGGGTGGTAGACGTTTGTCCGCGCGCGCGGCCTGCATGGGAGGTGCACCCTCCATTTCAGGTATGACGACGTCGCAACCCACTACGTCAGGGTCTTCGCGGAGGACGGCCGGCGCCTGGGGTGCTGCCCGGAGAGCGACAGCAACAACGAGGACGACCACGATGGCCAGGGATGCGGTGTCATCGCTGGTGGTGAGCTTGCTCTTGGCGACGGTCGCGCTACCTCCAGCAGCGGCGGCTCCTTTTCTGGGAGACTGATAACCCACAAGTATAGGGGATCACAACAGTTTTCGAGGGTAGAGTATTCAATCCAAATTTATAGATTCGACACAAGGGGAGCCAAAGAATATTTGAAGGTATTAGGAGCTGAGTTGTCAATTCAACCACACCTGGAGATTAATTATCTGCAGCAAAGTGATCAGTAACAAAGTAGTATGATAGTTTTGATAATAGTAGCAGCAGCAACGGTAACGGTAACAGCGATAGCACTAGTTTTGTAACAAGTGCAACAGTAATAATAGCGGTAGTAACTTAGCAAGAACAATATAAGAGAAATTCGTAGGATCGGTGACTTGTTGGATGATATTCATCATGTGACAGTCATAACCTAGGGCGATACGGCACTAGCTCCAGTTCATCAATATAATATAGGCATGTATTCCGTAAATAGTCATACGTGCTTATGGAAAGAACTTGCATGACATCTTTTGTCCTACCCTCCAGTGGCAGCGGGGTCCTATTGGAAACTAAGGGATATTAAGGCCTCCTTTTAATAGAGAACCGGAACAAAGCATTAACACACGGTGAATACATGAACTCCTCAAACTACGGTCATCACCGGGAGTGGTCCCGACTATTGTCACTCCGGGGTTGCCGGATCATAACACGTAGTAGGTGACTATAACTTGCAAGATCGGATCTAGAACATGGATATAATGGTGATAACATAAATGGTTCAGATCCGAATTCATGGCACCCGGGCCCAAAGTGACAAGCATTAAACATGGGAAAGTCATAGCAACATCAATCTTAGAACATAGTGGATACTAGGGATCATGCCCTACCAAAACTTACTCGATTACATGATGAATCTCATCCAACTCCTCACCGACCAGTGAGCCTACGAAGGAATTACTCACTCCCGGTGGGGAGCATCATAGAATTGGCGATGGAGAAGGGTTGGTGATGACGAAGAACAAAGATCCCCCTCTGCGGAGCCCCAGATGGACTCCAGATCTGGCCTCCCGATGAAGAACAGGAGGTGACGGCGGCTCCGTCTCATGGATCGCGATAATTCTTTCTCCCTGTTTTTTTCTAGAAAATACGATTTTATAGCGTCGGTTTCATGGTCTGCGGGGCCACTAGGTGGGGACAACCCACCTGGGCACGCCAGGAGGGGGGGCGCCCTGGTGTGTTGTGCCCACCCAGGTGCCCCCCTCTGGTGGATCTTGGCTCCAGAAATTCTTATTTATTGTATAAAAAATCCTCGCAAAGTTTCGTTCCATTCCGAGAACTTTTATTTCTGCACAAAAATAACACCATGGTAGTTCTGCGGAAAACAGCGCCAGTCCTGGGTTAGTTTCATTCAAATCATGCAAATTAGAGTCCAAAACAAGAGGAAAAGCGTTAGGAAAAGTAGATACATTGGAGACGTATCAACTCCCCAAGCTTAAACCTTTGCTTGTACTCAAGCAATTCAGTTGATAAACTAAAAGTGGAAAAGAAAAACTTTTACGAACTCTTTTGCTCTTATTTGCATAAGTGATAACCCACAAGTATAGGGGATCGCAACAGTTTTCGAGGGTAGAGTATTCAACCCAAATTTATTGATTCGACACAAGGGGAGCCAAAGAATATTCTCAAGTATTAGCAGTTGAGTTGTCAATTCAACCACACCTGGAAAACTTAATATCTGCAGCAAAGTATTTAGTAGCAAAGTAGTATGGAAGTAACGGTAACGGTGGCAAAAGTAATAGTAGCAACTTTCTAGTGATTGTAACAGTGGCAACGGAAAAGTAACTAAGCCAAGATCAATATGTGAAAAGCTCGTAGGCATTGGATCAGTGATGGATAATTATGTCGGATGTGATTCCTCATGCAACAGTTATAACGTAGGGTGACACAGAACTAGCTCCAGTTCATCAATGTAATGTAGGCATGTATTCCAAATATAGTCATACGTGCTTATGGAAAAGAACTTGCATGACATCTTTTGTCCCCCCCCCCGGTGGCAGCGGGGTCCTATTGGAAACTAAGGGATATTAAGGCCTCCTTTTAATAGAGTACCAGACCAAAGCATTAACACTTAGTGAATACATGAACTCCTCAAACTACGGTCATCACCGGGAGTGGTGCCGATTATTGTCACTTCGGGGTTACCGGATCATAACACATAGTAGGTGACTAATGAATTGCAAGATAGGATCAAGAACTCACATATATTCATGAAAACATAACAGGTTCAGATATGAAATCATGGCACTCGGGCCCTAGTGACAAGCATTAAGCATAGCAAAGTCATAGCAACATCAATCTCAGAACATAGTGGATACTAGGGATCAAACCCTAACAAAACTAACTCGATTACATGATAAATCTCATCCAACCCATCACCGTCCAGCAAGCCTATGATGGAATTACTCACGCACGATGGTGAGCATCATGAAATTGGTGATGGAGGATGGTTGATGATGACGACGGCGACGGATTCCCCTCTCCGGAGCCTCGAACGGACTCCAGATCGGCCCTCCCAAGAGAGATTAGGGCTTGGTGGCGGCTCCGTATCGTAAAACGCGAGGAATCCTTCTCTTTGTTTTTTTCTCCCGAACATGAATATATAGAGTTGGAGTTGAGGTCGGTGGAGCTCTAGGGGGCCCACGAGGCAGGGGGCGCGCCCCCACCCTCGTGGACAGGTTGTGGGCCCCCTGGTCTTGATTCTTTCGCCAGTATTTTTATTTATTCCAAAAATATTCTCTGTGAAGTTTCAGGTCATTCCGAGAACTTTTATTTCTGCACAAAAATAACACCATGGCAATTCTGCTGAAAACAGCGTTAGTCCAGGTTAGTTCCATTCAAATCATGCAGGTTAGAGTCCAAAACAAGGGCAAAAGTGTTTGGAAAAGTAGATACGATGGAGACGTATCAACTCCCCCAAGCTTAAACCTTTGCTTGTCCTCAAACAATTCAGTTGACAAACTGAAAGTGATAAAGAAAAACTTTTACAAACTCCATTTGCTCTTGTTGTTGTAAATACGTAAAGCCAGCATTCAAGTTTTCAGCAAAGATTATGAACTAACCATATTCACAATAACACTTAGGTCTCATGTTTACTCATATCAATGGCATGATCAACTAGAGAGCAATAATAATAAATCTCGGATGACAACACTTTATCAAAACAATCATAATATGATATAACAAGATGGTATCTCGCTAGCCCATTTCTGAGACCGCAAAACATAAATGCAGAGCACCTCTGAAGATCACGGACTGACTAAACATTGTAATTCATGGTAAAAGAGATCCAGTCATAGTCATACTCAATGTAAATTAATAGTAATAGATGCAAATGACAACGGTGCTCTCCAACTGGTGCTTTTTAATAAGAGGATGATGACTCAACATAAAAGTAAATAGATAGGCCCTTCGCAGAGGGAAGCAGAGATTTGTAGAGGTGCTAGAGCTCGATTTTTGAAATAGAGATGAATAATATTTTGAGCGGCATACTTTCATTGTCAACATAACAACCGAGAGATCTCGATATCTTCCATGCTACACACATTATAGGCAGTTCCGGAGTAGAATGGTAAAGTTTATACTCCCCCCACAAACAAGCATCAATCCATGGCTTGCCCGAAACAACGGGTGCCTCCAACTAACAACAGTCCTAGGGGAGTTTTGTTTGCAATTATTTTGATTTGGTTTGAGCATGGGACTGGGCATCCCTGTGACCAGCCATTTTCTCATGAGTAAGGAGCGGAGTCCACTCCTCTTGAGAATAACCCGCCTAGCATGGAAGATACAGACAACCCTAGTTGATACATGAGCTATTCGAGCATACAAAACAGAATTTCATTTGAAGGTTTAGAGTTTGGCACATACAAATTTACTTGGAACGGCAGGTAGATACCGCTTATAGGAAGGTATGGTGGACTCATATGGAAGAACTTTGGGGTTTATGGAAGTGGATGCACAAGCAGTATTCCCGCTTAGTACAAGTGAAGGCTAGAAAAAGACTGGGAAGCGACCAACTAGAGAGCGACAACAGTCATGAACATGCATTAAAATTAATAAACATTGAGTGCAAGCATGAGTAGGATATAATCCACCATGAACATAAATATCGTGGAGGCTATGTTGATCTTATTTCAACTACATGCGTGAACATGTGCCAAGTCGAGCCACCTGAATCATTCAAAGGAGGATACCACCCTATCATACCACATCACAACCATTTTAATAGCATGTTGGCACGCAAGGTAAACCATTATAAACTCCTAGCTAATTAAGCATGTCATGAGCAACTATAATCTCTAATTGTCATTGCAAACATGTTTCATTCATAATAGGCTGAATCAGGAACGATGAACTAATCATATTTAGAAAAACAAGATAGGTCGAGTTCATACCAGCTTCTCTCATCTCAACCAGTCCATCATATATCGTCATTATTGCCTTTCACTTGCACAACCGAACAGTGTAGATAATAATAATAGTGCACGTGCATTGGACTAAGCTGGAATCTGCAAGCATTTAATACAAGGGAGAAGACAAAGTAATATGGGCTCTTGGTTAAATCAACAATAATGCATATAAGAGCCACTTCAACATTTTAATTATGGTCTTCTCCTCTCGACCCCCAAAGAAAAGAAAAGAAATAAAACTATTTACACGGGAAAGCTCCCAACAAGCAAAAGAAGAATGAGAAATCTTTTTGGGTTTTCTTTTAATTACTACTACTACATGCATGGAAAGTAAACTAACTAAAAGCTACAACTAATTTTTTGGTTTTTCTTAAGGTTATTCAAACACACAAGAAAAAAGCAAGAAAAAGGAAAATAAACTAGCATGGATAGTACAATGAAAAAGTATGAGCACCGACAACTGGCATGAGCGTGTGAACATGAATGTAATGTCGGTGAGAAATACATACTCCCCCAAGCTTAGGCTTTTGGCCTAAGTTGGTCTATGCCCATGGATCAAAGTGGTCCTCTCCAGTGTACTGAGGAGGATCCTCGGGGTGCCACTGGTTGGCAATCTCCTCCGGATCCCACTGATAAACAAACTGCCGGTAAGGGTCAGGAGATGGCTCAGGCTCAGGCTCTGGGGATCGTGTCTGCTCCCAATATGCATAAATGTCATCGGGCAGGATGATGTACGTGCCTGAATAAATATTAAACAAAGAAGGTGCAGGCAGAGTAATAATCTGACAAGTCTTTTCGCTGAATACCAGGTTATAGATAAGTCTCTTCTCCTTATCATCGCAAATAAAATCATGTGCTACCATACTTTTATAGTCTAAGAAAATAGGGGGCAGCAACTTTTCTTCTTTCTCATAGTGTCTAATAGGTATCTCAAAATATTTAGTAAGACGCGAAGCAAAGATACCTCAAAAAATGGGGCCCTTTGTACGGTTTAGACTCAACCGTTTAGCAACCATAGCACCTAAACTGAAAGTTCTGTCACGGAATAAAGCATGGCGCAAAATGGCGAGGTCAGGAGCACTGAGCCCCCCACTGTTCCCGCGGCCAATTAAACATCTACTAGCAAATATTGCATAGTAACGTAAAACAGGGAAATGTATGCTAGTAGTTCTTACTTATGACACTTTTCTCGTTTCCCCTACAGCAATCATATCAATAAATCCTGCCACATCCATAGGATGTGGTTCCTCGATGCTGCCCTCAAAAGGCAACTTGCAAACCGCACAAAAATCATAAAGGGACATCTCCCTATACTCATCATATAAATAAAAATCCACCGAAGGTGGTGATCTCCTAGCATGGAAATGAACATTTTGCACAAAAATATTAGTGAGTAGGAGATACTGTTCGAGCTGGTCGTGGAGGAAGTCGGTGAGGCCTGCATTCTCAGCCAAGTAATAAAAATCATCATGAATCCCGGCTGCTCTCAAGAACTCATCAGAAGGCCATTCGCACGGCCGAACCTTCGTGGTGCGAGGGAGATTATATTTGGGCTTCTTATCCTCTTCACTTTGCTTATCCTTCGAGCTTCGGCTCGAAGAGCCCCTCAATAATCTCGTCATCATTTTCTAAAAATTTCTGAAATTTTTAGTGACTCAAAATAAAAGTGGACCAAACTCAACAAGATTGATAGCAACTACTCCCACAAGTGCCTAGAGACTATATCATGCACTAGAACTACTTGGGACCAAATAAAATTGACATGCCAACTCAAGAACAGGGTCACCTAAGCAGCAAAAATTTGCAATAAATAAAGCACTAGAACAAAAACTAATTGGACCATTGGAGGAGTCACATATCGAAGAACAATCCCCCAAAGCAGTTTTGTGAGTGGAGCTTTGAGCAAGGAGATCGAAAATCTAAGCAAGATGAGCTAGAACACGGGTTTGAGCTAGGTGGTGATTTTTCTAGAGGAAGACGAAGTGTGTGGGTGTAGGAATAAGTGGAGGGGGCCACATGGGGCCCACGAGGCAGGGGGGCGCGCCCAGGGGGGTGGGCGCGCCCTGGACCCTCATGGCCAAGTGGTGGCTCCCCCTGATGTGTTCTCAGTGCCAGATATTCTTAAATATTCTACAAAAAATCGTATTTCAATTTCAGGGCATTTGGAGAACTTTTATTTTCGGGGTATTTTTTTATTGCATAGATAATTTAGAAAACAAACAGAAAATACTACTTTTGCTTCATTTAATCTAAATATCAGAAAGTAAAAGGAGGGTACAGAGAGTTGTGCTTTCTAACTTCATCCATCTCATGCTCATAAAAAGGAATCCACTAACAAGGTTGATCAAGTCTTGTGAACAAACTCATTCTGAATCGCATGAAACCGGAGAATTTTCGAATAGCACTAGGTTACCTCAACGGGGATATGCACATCCCCAACAATAAGAATATCATATTTCTTCTTGACAGTAGGAAGAGAAAATTCAAAACCTCCAATAATAATTGATGGAATTTTTCCAATAGAATTGATACTGTGGACTTGAGGTTGTTTCCTCGGAAAGTGTACCGTATGCTCATTACCATTAACATGAAAAGTGACATTGCCTTTGTTGCAGTCAATAACAGCCCCTGCAGTATTAAAAAATGGTCTACCAAGGATAATTGACATACTATCGTCCTCGGGAATATCAAGAATAACAAAGTTTGTTAAAATAGTAGCGTTTGCAACCACAACAGGCACATCCTCACAAATACCGACAGGTATAGCAGTTGATTTATCGGCCATTTGCAAAGATATTTCAGTAGGTGTCAACTTATTCAAATCAAGTCTACGATATAACGAGAGAGGCATAACACTAACACCGGCTCCAAGATCACATAAAGCAGTTTTATCATAGTTTCTTTTAATGGATCATAGTATAGTTGGTACTCCTGGATCGCCTAGTTTCTTAGGTATTCCACCTTTAAAAGTATAATTAGCAAGCATGGTGGAAATTTCAGCTTTCGGTATCTTTCTTTTATTTGTAACAATTTCTTTCATATACTTAGCATAAGGATTCATTTTAAGCATATAAGTCAAACGCATACGCAAAAAGATAGGTCTAATCATTTCAGCAAAGCGCTCAAAATCCTCATCATCCTTTTTCTTGGATGGTTTAGGAGGAAAGGCATGGGTTTCTGAACCCATGGTTCTCTTTCTTTACCGTGCTTCCTAGCAACGAAGTCTCTCTTATCATAGCGTTGATTCTTTGATTGTGGGTTATCAAGATCAACAGCAAGTTCAGTTTCTACATCATTGTTATTGCTAGGTTGAGCATCAACATGAACATCATCATTAACATTATCACTAGGTTCATGTTCATCACCAGATTGTGTTTCGGCATCAGAAATAGAAATATCATTGGGATTCTCAGGTGTGTCAACAACAGGTTCACTAGGAGCATGCAAAGTCCTATCATTTTTCTTTTTCTTCTTCTTAGAAGGACTAGGTGCATCAACATTAGATCTCTGAGAATCTTGCTCAATTCTCTTAGGGTGTCCCTCAGGATACAAAGGTTCCTGAGTCATTTTACCCCCTCTAGTCACAACTCTAACTGCCTTATCATTTTTCTTATTATTTAATTCATTGAGCAAATCATTTTGAGCTTTAAGCACTTGTTCTACTTGAGTGGTAACCATAGAAGCATGTTTACTAATGAGTTTTAACTCTAGACATATAATCACTCAAGTGTTCAATCATATAAGCATCGCATTTCAATTGTCTACCAACATAAGCATTGAAGTTTTCTTGTTTAACAATAAAATTATCAAACTCATCTAACCATTGGCTAGCAGACTGATAACGAGGAATATCACCTTCATCAAATCTATAGTGAGAATTTACCTTTACTACCTGTGTCGGGTTATCAAGACCATGTATTTTTTCAATAGGTGGTAAATTCTTAACATCTTCAGCTTTAATACCCTTTTCTTTCATAGATTTCTTTGCCTCTTGCATATCTTCAGGACTGAGAAATAGAATACCCCTTTTCTTCGGAGTTGACTTAGGAGTTGGTTCAGGAAGTGTCCAATTATTTTCATTACTCAACGTATTATTCAATAGCAATTCAGCTTGATCAACAGTTCTCTCCCTGAAAACACAACCATCACAACTATCCAGGTGGTCTCTGGAAGCATCGGTTAGTCCATTATAAAAGATATCAAGTATTTCATTTTTCTTGAGAGGATGATCAGGCAAAGCATTAAGTAATTGGAGAAGCCTCCCCCAAGCTTGTGGAAGACTCTCTTCTTCAATTTGCACAAAATTATATATTTCCCTTAAAGCAACTTGTTTCTTATGAGCGCAGAAATATTTAGCAGAGAAGTAATAAATGATATCCTGGGGACTACGCACACAACCAGGATCAAGAGAATTAAACCATGTTTTAGCATCACCCTTTAATGAGAACGGAAATAACTTAAGGATATAGTAGTAACGAGTTTTCTCATCATGAGTAAATAGGGTGGCTATATCATTCAATTTAGTAAGATGTGCCACAATAGTTTCAGATTCATAGCCATAAAAAGGATCAGATTCAGCCAAAGTAATTATCTCAGGGTCGACAGAGAAATCATAATCCTTATCGGAAATACAGATAGGTGAAGTAGCAAAAGCAGGGTCATATTTCATTCTAACATTCAAAGATTTTTTTTCAGCTTAGCTAATAATTTCTTAAGATCATATCTATCATTGCAAGCAAGAAAATCTCTAGCAGTTTCTCCATCCATAACATAACCCTCAGGCACAACACGCAATTCATATCTAGGGGGAGAATCTTCATCATCACTTTCATCAATATTATCAGTTTCAATAATTTCATTCTCTCTAACCCAAGCAAGTTGTTCATAGAGAAATTCACCTAGTGGCACAGTATTATTAAGCATAGAAGTAGTTTCATCATAAGTATCATGCATACCAAAGGGGCATCATCAATAACATGTGACATATCAGAATTAATAGCAGAAGCAGGTTTAGGTGTCGCAAGTTTACTCAAAACAGAAGGTGAATCAAGTGCAGAGCTAGACGGCAGTTCCTTACCTCCCCTCGTAGTTGAGGGATAAATCTTGGTTTTTTGTCTTTCAAGTTCCTCATAGTGACCAGCAGATATAAATCCCAAGTGACTCAAAGAATAGAGCTATGCTCCCCGGCAACGACGCCAGAAAATAGTCTTGATAACCCACAAGTATAGGGGATCGCAACAGTTTTCGAGGGTAGAGTATTCAACCCAAATTTATTGATTCGACACAAGGGGAGCCACAGAATATTCTCAAGTATTAGCAGTTGAGTTGTCAATTCAACCACACCCGGAAAACTTAATATCTGCAGCAAAGTATTTAGTAGCAAAGTAGTATGGAAGTAACGGTAACGGTGGCAAAAGTAATAGTAGCAACTTTGTAGTAATTGTAACAGTGGCAACGGAAAAGTAACTAAGCGAAGATCAATATGTGAAAAGCTCATAGGCATTGGATCAGTGATGGATAATTATGTCGGATGCGATTCCTCATGCAACAGTTATAACATAGGATGACACAAAACTAGCTCCAGTTCATCAATGTAATGTAGGCATGTATTGTGAATATAGTCATGCGTGCTTATGGAAAAGAACTTGCATGACATCTTTTGTCCTACCCTCCCTGGCAGCGGGGTCCTATTGGAAACTAAGGGATATTAAGTCCTCCTTTTAATAGAGTACCGGACCATTAACACTTAGTGAATACATGAACTCCTCAAACTACGGTCATCACCGGGAGTGGTCCCGATTATTGTCACTTCGGGGTTACCGGATCATAACACATAGTAGGTGACTAATGACTTGGAAGATAGGATCAAGAACTCACATATATTCATGAAAACATAATAGGTTCAGATCTGAAATCACGGCACTCGGGCCCTAGTGACAAGCATTAAGCATAGCAAAGTCATAGCAACATCAATCTCAGAACATAGTGGATACTAGGGATCAAACCCTAACAAAACTAACTCGATTACATGATAAATCTCATCCAACCCATCACCGTCCAGCAAGCCTATGATGGAATTACTCACGCGCGATGGTGAGCATCATGAAATTGGTGATGGAGGATGGTTGATGATGACGACGGCGACGGATTCCCCTCTCCGGAGCCCCGAACGGACTCCAGATTAGCCCTCCCAAGAGAGATTAGGGCTTGGTGGCGGCTCCGTATCGTAAAACGCGATGAATCCTTCTCTTTGTTTTTTTCTCCCCGAACATGAATATATAGAGTTGGAGTTGAGGTCGGTGGAGCTCCAGGGGGCCCACGAGGAAGGGGGCGCGCCCAGGGGGGTAGGCGCGCCCCCACCCTTGTGGACAGGGTGTGGGCTCCCTGGTCTTGATTCTTTCGCCAGTATTTTTTATTTATTCCAAAAATATTCTCCGTGAAGTTTCAGGTCATTCCAAGAACTTTTATTTCTGGACAAAAATAACACCATGGCAATTCTGCTGAAAACAACGTCAGTCCGGGTTAGTTCCATTCAAATCATGCAAGTTAGAGTCCAAAACAAGGGCAAAAGTGTTTGGAAAAGTAGATACGATGGAGAAGTATCAGTAAGCTTAAACAACACCCCGGTTTTCAGCAACATTATAACTAACCATGCCGACAATAACTCTTAAAGATTATATTAACTCATATCAATGACATAATCAGCTAGCGAGCAATAATAAGATATCTCAAACGGCAACACGTTATCAAAACAACCATGATATAATATGACAATAGTGGTATCTCGCTAGCCCTTTCTAAGACCGCAAAACATAAATGCAGAGCACCTCCAAAGTTCATGCAACGACTAAACATTATAATTCATGGTAGAAAAGATCCAGTCATGATGCACCCAACATTAGCTACACACAATGCATAAGTCATGACAGCAGTGCTCTCAGGTTCTGGCGCTTGTTTTAGAAGGTGATGACACAACATAAAAGTAAATAGATAGTCCCTTCCAAAGGGAAGCAGTGATTTGCAGCGGTGCCAGAGCTCAAGTTTTTAAAACAGAGGTAAATGATATTTTGAGACATGCACCCATCTCATTTACTTCACGACTATCAGTTATCAATATCTTCCATGCTAAGCACGCTAGTGGCGGTTCCCAAGCGATAAAAGTAAAGGTTTTGACTCCATTGGGAGTTTTTCTTTGATTATTTGTAAGCTTTTTCTGTTTGCAGTTTGGGACTGGGCATCCCTATTACCGCCCTTTTCTCGTGCGATGGCGAGTGAATAAACACTCGACCTGAGAATGACCCACTTAGCATGGAAGATACCGACCACCTCCTGTCGTTCCATGAACGATCCAGGCACACAAAAAGGATATTTATTAGAAGTTTTTAGAGGTGGCACATGCAAATTTACTTAGGATGGCAGGGTAATACCGTATATAGGTAGGTATGTGGACTCATCTGGAATAACTTTGGTTTCAAGGTTTTTGATGTACAAGCAGAATTCCCACTTAGTACAGGCGAAGGCTAGCAATTAGGTTGAGAAGCGGCCAGCTAGAGAGCAACAACAGGCATGAACATGCATTATGCATAAGTAACATTGGACACTAGCATGAGTAGGATATGAACACCATGAACATAAATATCATAAAGGCTATGTTGGTTTTGATTCAACTCCATGCATGAACATGTGCCAAGTCAAGCCACTCAAACATTTATAGGAGGATACCGTATCATCATACTACATCACAATCATTTTAACACAATGTTGCTATCCAAGATAAATCATTATCCACTCCTAGCTACTTATGCATGGCATGAGAAACTATAATCTCTAATTGTCATTGCAAACATGTTTAATCATAATGGGCTGAATCATGGATACTAGGTTAAACATATTTACACAAACAGAACAAGTCGAGTTCATACCGTTTCTCTCTACCACAACCAGTTCACCGAATATCGTCATTATTGCCTTTCACTTGCACGACCGAACGATGTGAAAATAATTATAGTGCAAGAGTGCCGTGGACTAAGCTGGAATCTGCAAACATTTTATTCAACAGGAGAAGACAAGGTAAAATGGGCTCTTCGTCAGATCAACAATAATGCAAATAAGAGCCACTCAACATTTTTATCATGGTCTTCTCCTTGGTACGACTCAAATAAGAAGAAAAGAAACTCAGAGAAACACACTAAAATATTTTGGAGTTTTTGGTTTTCTTGAGCAAGCAAATAAAAGAGAAAAGCAAAAACGAGAAAAACTATTTACACGGGAAAGCTCCCAACAAGCAAAAGAAGAACAAGGAAGTATTTTTGGGTTTTCTTTTTAGTAACAAAATTAAGCATGCATAGAAAGTAAACTAACTACAACTAATTTTTTGATTTTTTTTCAAGTTTTCAAACACACAAGAAGAAAGTGAGAAAATAAATCTAAGCATGGATGATACAATGAAAGAGTGTGAACACCGACAATGAAAATAAGTGAGCATGAATGTAATGTCGGTGAGAAACACGTACTCCCCCAAGCTTAGGCTTTTGGCCTAACTTGGTAATCAATTAGAAGCCTAGATAGTAGTTGGGGTACTGAGGAGCGGGCATCCACGCATCCCACTGCTGAGGCTCCTCCTCTGCTGCAGCCTGATCGTTCCTGTAGGCGATGATATCCGTAGGCATAATCCTATATCCGCCCCTGGCAACAGGATCAAACAAAGCAGGAGCAGGCAATGGAATAATATCCCGAGTTTCAATGCTAAAAACCAGGTTATAAGGAATAGAATGTCAGGGTAATCTCGTGCAATAAAATGGTGGTGTTGTTGGGGAACGTAGCAATAATTCAAAAAAATTCCTACGTGTCACCAAGATCAATCTAGGAGATGCTAGCAACGAGATAGAGGGAGTGCATCTTCATACCCTTGAAGATCGCTAAGTGGAAGCGTTACAAGAACGCGGTTGATGGAGTTGTACTCGCGGCGATTCAAATCGCGGAAGATCCGATCTAGCACCGAACGGACGGCGCCTCCGCGTTCAACACACTTACAACCCGGGGACGTCTCCTCCTTCTTGATCTAGCAAGGGGAGAGGAGAAGTTGAGGGATAACTCCAGCAGCACGACGGCATGGTGGCAATGGGGCTCGTGGTTCTCCGGCAGAGCTTCGATAAGCACTACGGAGGAGGAGGAGATGTATGAGGAGGAAGGGGGCTGCGCCAAGGGAAGGGTTTCCCCCCAACCCTAGGCGCATGGGCCCTAGGGGGGTTTGGCGCCCAGCCCACCTAGGGGCTGGTTCCCCTCTATATTCGGCCTATAGGGCCCTCCGGGGCAGGTGGACCCTCCCGGTGGACCCCCGGAACCCTTTCGGTGGTCCGAGTACAATACCGATATACCCCCGAACACTTCCGGCGACCGAATAAGGACTTCCCATATATAAATCTTCGTCTCCGGACCATTCCGGAACTCCTCGTGACATCCGGGATCTCATCCGGGACTCCGAACAACCTTCGGTAACCACATACTATTTCCCATAACAACTCTAGCGTCATCGAACCTTAAGTGTGTAGACCCTACGGGTTCGGGAACCATGCAGACATGACCGAGACACCTCTCCGGCCAATAACCAATAGCGGGATTTGGATACCCATATTGGCTCCCACATGTTCCACGATGATCTCATCGGATGAACCACGATGTCGGGGATTCAATCAATCCCGTATACAATTCCCTTTGTCCATCGGTATGTTACTTGCCCAAGATTCGATCGTCGGTATCCCAATACCTCGTTCAATCTCGTTACCGGAAAGTCTCTTTACTCGTTCCGTAACGCATGATCCCGTGGCTAACTCCTTAGTCACATTGAGCTCATTATGATGATGCATTACCGAGTGGGCCCAGAGATACCTCTCCGTCATGCGGAGTGACAAATCCCAGTCTCGATTCGTGCCAACCCAACAGACACTTTCGGAGATACCTGTAATGCACCTTTATAGCCACCCAGTTATGTTGTGATGTTTGGTACACCCAAAGCATTCCTACGGTATCCGGGAGTTGCACAATCTCATGGTCTAAGGAAACGATACTTGACATTTGAAAAGCTCTTAGCAAACGAACTACACGATCTTGTGCTATGCTTAGGATTGGGTCTTGTCCATCACATCATTCTCCCAATGATGTGATCCCGTTATCAATGACATGCAATGTCCATGGTCAGGAAACCATAACCATCTATTGATCAACGAGCTAGTCAACTAGAGGCTTACTAGGGACATGTTGTGGTCTATGTATTCACACATGTATTACGGTTTCCAGTTAATACAATTATAGCATGAACAATAGACAATTATCATGAACAAGGAAATACAATAATAACCATTTTATTATTGCCTCTAGGGCATATTTCCAACAGTCTCCCACTTGCACTAGAGTCAATAATCTAGTTCACATCACCATGTGATTAACACTCAAAGTTCACATCGCCATGTGACTAATACCCAAGAGTTTACTAGAGTCAATAATCTAGTTCACATCACCATGTGATTAACACTCAATGAGTTCTAGGGTTTGATCATGTTATGCTTATGAGAGAGGTTTTACTCAACGGGTCTGCAACATTCAGATCCGTGTGTGCTTTACAAATCTCTATGTCATCTTGTAGATGCAGCTACCACGCGCTACTTGGAGCTATTCCAAATAACTGCTCTACTATACGAATCCGGTTTACTACTCAGAGTCATCCGGATTAGTGTCAAAGTTTGCATCGACGTAACCCTTTACGACGAAGTCCTTTTCCACCTCCATAATCGAGAAAATTCCCTAGTCCACTAGTTACTAAGGATAAGTTCGATCGCTGTCATGTGATCCATTCCTGGATCACTACTGTACCCCTTGACTAACTCATGGCAAGGCACACTTCAGGTGCGGTACATAGCATAGCATACTGTAGAGCCTACGTCTAAAGCATAGGGGACGACCTTCGTCCTTTCTCTCTCTTCTGCCGTGGCCAGGTCTTGAGTCTTACTCAATACTCACACCTTGTAACACAGCCAAGAACACCTTCTTTGCTGATCTATTTTGAACTCCTTCAAAATCTTGTCACGGTATGTATTCATTTGAAAGTACTATTAAGTGTTTTTGATCTATCCTTATAGATCTTGATGCTCAATGTTCAAGTAGCTTAATCCAGGTTTTCCATTGAAAAACACTTTTCAAATAACCCTTTATGCTTTCCAGAAATTCTACATCATTTCTGATCAACAATATGTTAACAACATATACTCATCAAAAATCTATAGTGCTCCCACTCACTTCTTTGGAAATACAAGTTTCTCATAAACTTTGTATAAACCCAAAATCTTTGATCATCTCATCAAAGCGTACATTCCATCTCCGAGATGCTTACTCCAATCCTTAGAAGGATTGCTGGAGCTTTGCATACTTGTTAGCATATTTCAGGATAGACAAAACCTTCTGGTTGTATCACATACAACCTTTCCTCAGGAAAATCGTCGAGGAAACAATGTTTTGACATCCTATCTGCAAGATTTCATAAATAATGCAGTAACTGCTAATATAATTCCAACAGACTCTTAGCATCGCTACGAGTGAGAAAGTCCCATCGCAGTCAACTCCTTGAACTTGTCGGAAAACATCTTAACGACAAGTCGAGCTTTCTTAATGGTGACACTTACCATCATTGTCCGTCTTCCTTTTAAAATCCATCTGCACCCAACAGCCTTACGACCATCATGTAGTTCTTCCAAAGTCTATACTTTGTTTTTATATATGGATCATCTCTCGGATTTTATGGCATCGAGCCATTCGTCGGAATCCGGGCCCACCATCGCTTCTCCATAGCTCGTAGGTTCATTGTTGTCGAGCAACATGACTTCCAAGACAGGATTATGTACCACTCTGAAGTAGTACGCAGCCTTGTCGACCTACGAGGTTTGGTAGTGACTTGATCCGAAGTTTCATGATCACTATCATAAGCTTCCACTTCAATTGGTGTAGGTGCCATAGGAACAACTTCCTGTGCCCTGCTACACACTAGTTGAAGTCATGGTTCAATAACATCATCAAGTCTCCACCATCCTCCCACTCAATTCTTTCGAGAGAAACTTTTCCTCGAGAAAGGACCTATTTCTAGAAACAATCACTTTGCTTCCGGGTCTGAAATAGGAGGTATACCCAACTGTTTTGGGTATTCTATGAAGATGCATTTATCCGCTTTGGGTTCAAGCTTATCAGCCTGAAACCTTTTCACGTAAGCGTCGCAGCCCCAAACTTTTAAGAAACGATAGCTTAGGTTTCTCTAAACCATAGTTCATACGGTGTCGTCTCAACGGAATTGCGTGGTGCCCTATTTAAAGTGAATGCGGTTGTCTCTAATGCCTAGCCCATAAACGATAGTGGTAATTTGATAAGAGACATCATGGTATGCACCATATCCAATAGGGTGCAGTTATGATGTTCGGACACACCATCACACTATGGTGTTCCAGGCGGTATTAGTTGTGAAACAATTTCCATGATGTCTTAATTGTTTGCCAAACTCGTAACTCAGATATTCATCTCTATGATCATATCACAGACATTTTATCCTCTTGTCACGACGATCTTCAACTTCACTCTGAAATTACTTGAACCTTTCAATAATTCAGACTTGTGTTTCATCAAGTAAATACACTCAGCATCTACTCAAATCATCTGTGAAGTAAGAACATAACGATATCCACTGCATGCCTCAACACTCATTGGACTGCGCACATCAAAATGTATTACTTCCAACAAGTTGCTTTCTTGTTCCATCTTACTGAAAACAAGGCCTTTCAGTCATCTTGCCCATGTGTTATGATTTGCATGTCTCAAGTGATTCAAAATCAAGTGAGTCCAAACAATCCATCTGTATGGAGTTTCTTCATGCATATCTACCAATAGACATGGTTTGCATGTCTCAATCTTTTCAAAAACGAGTGAGTCCAAAGATCCATCAACATGGAGCTTCTTCATGCGTTTTATACCAATATGACTCAAATGGCAGTGCCACAAGTATGTGGTACTATCATTACTATTTTATATCTTTTGGCATGAACATGTGTATCACTACGATCGAGATTCAATAAACCATTCATTTTAGGTGCAAGACCATTGAAGGTATTATTCAAATAGATAGAGTAACCATTATTCTCCTTAAATGAATAACCGTATTGCGATAAACATAATCCAATCATGTCTATGCTCAACGCAAACACCAAATAACAATTATTTAGGTTTAACACCAATCTCGATGGTAGAGGGAGCATGCGATGCTTGATCACATCAACCTTGGAAACACTTCCAACACATATCGTCATCTCACCTTTAGCTAGTCTCCGTTTATTCCGTAGCCTTTTATTTCGAGTTACCAACACTTAGCAACCGAACCGGTATATAATACCCTGGTGCTACTAGGAGTACTAGTAAAGTACACATTCATATAATGTATATCCAATATACTTCTGTCGACCTTGCCTGCCTTCTCATCTACCAAGTATCTAGGGTAGTTGTGCTTCAGTGACCGTTCCCCTCATTACAGAAGCACTTAGTCTCGGGTTTGGGTTCAACCTTGGGGTTCTTCACTAGAGCAGCAACTGATTTGCCGTTTCATGAAGTATCACTTCTTTCCCTTGCCCTTCTTGAATCTAGTGGTTTTACTAACCATCAACAATTGATGCTCCTACTTGATTTCTACTTTCGCGGTGTCAAACATCGCGAGTTGCTCAAGGATCATCATGTCTATCCCTGATATGTTATAGTTCATCACGAAGCTCTAATAGCTTGGTGGCAGTGACTATGGAGAACCATCACTATCTCATCTGGAAGATTAACTCCCACTCGATTCAAGCGATTGTAGTACTCAGACAACCTGAGCACATGCTCAACGATTGAGCTTTTCTCCCTTAGTTTGCAGCTTAAGAAACTTGTCAGAGGTCTCATACCTCTTGACGTGAGCACTAGTCCGAAATCCCAATTTCAGTCTTTGGAACATCTCATATGTTCTGCGACGTTTCAAAAACATCTTTGGCGCCTCAATTCTAAACCGTTAGCATTACGCACTGAACTATCATGTAGTCATCAAAACGTGTATGTCAGATGTTCGCAACATCCACAGACGACGCTCGAGGTTCAGCACACCGAGCGGTACATTAAGGACATAAGCCTTTTGTGCAGCAATGAGGACAATCCTCAGTATACGGACCCAGTCCGCATAATTTCTACTATCAACTTTCAACTAAATTTTCTTAGGAACGTATCTTAAACAGTAGAACCAAAGCGTAAGCTGCGACATAATTTGCAAACACCTTTTGACTATGTTCATGATAATTAAGTTCATCTGATTATTTAATGAACTCCCACTTAGATAGACATCCCTCTAGTCATCTAAGTGATACATGATCCGAATCGACTAGACTGTGTCCGATCATCACGTGAGACGGACTAGTCATCAACGGTGAACATCTCCATGTTGATCGTATCAACTATACGACTCATGTTCGACCTTTCGGTCTCTTGTATTCCGAGGCCATGTCTGTACATGCTAGGCTCGTCAAGTTAACCAAAGTGTTTCGCATGTGTAAATCTGGCTTACACCCGTTGTATGCGAACGGTAGAATCTATCACACCCGATCATCACGTGGTGCTTCGAAACAACGAACCTTCGCAACGGTGCACAGTTAGGGGGAACACATCTCTTGAAATTTTAGTGAGGGATCATCTTATTTATGCTACCATCGTTCTAAGCAAATAAGATGTAAACATGACAAACATCACATGCAAATCATAAAGTGACATGATATGGCCAATATCATCTTGCGCCTTTTGATCTCCATCTTCGAGGCGCGGCATGATCACCTTCGTCACCGGCATGACACCATGATCTCCATCATCGTGTCTTCATGAAGTTGTCTCGCCAACTATTACTTCTACTACTATAGCTAACGGTTAGCAATAAAGTAAAGTAATTACATGGCGTTTTTCATTGACACGCGGGTCATACAATAAATTAAGACAACTCCTATGGCTCCTGCCGGTTGTCATACTCATCGACATGCAAGTCGTGATTCCTATTACAAGAACATGATCAATCTCATACATCACATATATATAATTCATCACATCCTTTTGGCCATATCACATCACATAGCATACCCTGCAAAAACAAGTTAGACGTCCTCTAATTGTTGTTGCATGTTTTACGTGGCTGCTATGGGTTTCTAGCAAGAACGTTTCTTACCTACGCAAAACCACAACGGTGATATGCCAATTGCTATTTACCCTTCATAAGGACCCTCTTCATCGAATCCGATCCGACTAAAGTGGGAGAGACAGACACCCGCTAGCCACCTTATGCATCAAGTGCATGTCAGTCGGTGGAACCTGTCTCACGTAAGAGTACGTGTAAGGTCGGTCCGGGCCGCTTCATCCCACAATGCCGCCGAATCAAGATAAGACTAGTAACGGTAAGCAAATTGAACAAATCATCGCCCACAACTACTTTGTGTTCTACTCGTGCATAGAATCTACACATAGACCTAGCTCTGATACCACTGTTGGGGAACGTAGCAATAATTCAAAAAAATCCTACGTGTCACCAAGATCAATCTAGGAGATGCTAGCAACGAGAGAGAGGGAGTGCATCTTCATACCCTTGAAGATCGCTAAGCGGAAGCGTTACAAGAACACGGTTGATGGAGTCGTACTCGCGGCGATTCAAATCGCGAAAGATCCGATCTAGCACCGAACGGACGGCGCCTCCGCGTTCAACACACGTACAGCCCGGGGACGTATCCTCCTTCTTGATCCAGCAAGGGGAGAGGAGAAGTTGAGGGAGAACTCCAGCAGCACGACGGCATGGTGGCAATGGAGCTCGTGGTTCTCCGGCAGATCTTCGCTAAGCACTACGGAGGAGGAGGAGATGTATGAGGAGGAAGGGGGCTGCGCCAAGGGAAGGGTTTCCCCCCCAACCCTAGGCGCATGGGCCCTAGGGGGGTTTGGCGCCCAGCCCACCTAGGGGCTGGTTCCCCTCTATATTCGGCCCATAGGGCCCTCCGGGCCAGGTGGATCCTCCCGGTGGACCCCCGGAACCCTTTCGGTGGTCCCGGTACAATACCGATATACCCCCGAACACTTTCGGCGACCGAATAAGGACTTCCCATATATAAATCTTCGTCTCCGGACCATTCCGGAACTCCTCGTGACATCCGGGATCTCATCCGGGACTCCGAACAACCTTCGGTAACCACATACTATTTCCCATAACAACTCTAGCGTCATCGAACCTTAAGTGTGTAGACCCTACGGGTTCGGGAACCATGCAGACATGACCGAGACACCTCTCCGGCCAATAACCAATAGCAGGATTTGGATACCCATATTGGCTCCCACATGGTCCACGATGATCTCATCGGATGAACCACGATGTCGGGGATTCAATCAATCCCGTATACAATTCCCTTTGTCCATCGGTATGTTACTTGCCCGAGACTCGATCGTCGGTATCCCAATACCTCGTTCAATCTCGTTACCGGCAAGTCTCTTTACTCGTTCCGTAACGCATGATCCCATGGCTAACTCCTTAGTCACATTGAGCTCATTATGATGATGCATTACCGAGTGGGCCCAGAGATACCTCTCCGTCACACGGAGTGACAAATCCCAGTCTCGATCCGTGCCAACCCAACAGACACTTTCGGAGATACCCATAATGCACCTTTATAGTCACCCAGTTACGTTGTGACGTTTGGCACACCCAAAGCACTCCTACGGTATCCGGGAGTTGCACGATCTCATGGTCTAAGGAAAAGATACTTGACATTGGAAAAGCTCTAGCAAACGAAACTACACGATCTTTTATGCTATGCTTAGGATTGGGTCTTGTCCATCACATCATTCTCCTAATGATGTGATCCCGTTATCAATGACATGCAATGTCCATGGTCAGGAAACCATAACCATCTATTGATCAACGAGCTAGTCAACTAGAGGCTTACTAGGGACATGTTGTGGTCTATGTATTCACACATGTATTACGGTTTCCAGTTAATACAATTATAGCATGAACAATAGACAATTATCATGAACAAGGAAATACAATAATAACCATTTTATTATTGCCTCTAGGGCATATTTCCAACAGGTGTTCCATGACTGCGCGGTCTAGGTAAACCTTGGTCAGAGGGTAATCATGAGGGCATATCTCAACATTAAAGTGAGCCGCCAAACAAGTAGCGAAAATCCCACCATGTATTTTACCCTTGGACTTATTAATGTGGAGGCCATGAGCCACAATAGCTCCCAAGCTATAAGTGTTGTCGCCCTCTAGTGCACGACGTAAAACAGCAAGGTCTAGTGAACTGAGTGCACCCACCTTCTCTCTAGCAAGCAAGCATTTTGGAATGGAAAGAGCAAAGTAATGATCGGCAGGAAAATGCAAGCCAGCGGCAGTGATAGCTGACACCCCTCTCTCATCTCCCACTGTCAAGGTGCGATAAAAGGCCTCAAACTGTACCGGCCTAGGTTCAGCTAAGCTCCCATCAGAAGGGATCATGCATATGTTACAAAATTAGTAACTGGTATCTGACGGGGTTCAGCATATAAACTAAGCTGCACCTCACGGGGATTATTCCTAGGAAAGAAAGTAAAAATTTGAACAAAGATGTTTGTGAGGAGATGATACTATTCACATTCAGCTGCGATGAAGTCGGTGAGGCCGGCATTAGCAGCATAGTGTGTGAAATCCTGAAGGATTCCAGCCTCTTCCATGAACTGGGTGTGCGTCCATTCGCATGGCCGTACCTCCGCCAACCTACGAGGATGGAGATCACTGTCAGACGACTCCCCAATAACACCATTGGAGTTCTTGTTAGAAGCAAACTTCCTAAAGATATTCATCCTTTTCCTATGAACAAAAATTCTGAAATTTTTAGTCCACTAACTTTTCTCAACAAAACTTCACAAAATTGATAGCAACTACTCATAGGGATACATAGAAGCCATAGCAAGTATTCAAACTACTTAGAACTCAAAGAATTAAACATGCAAGCTCATCTACAACAGCACTAAGAGTAGCTAATTATTCAAAATATAAACCACTAAAACAAAAACTAATTGGACAAACAGTGGAGTCACATACCAAGCAACAACCCCATGAAACAGTTTCAGAAGCGGATCTTCGAGCAAAGAGATCGAAATCCGTGGGTTTGAGAGCAAGAGCACGGGAGAGAGAGCAATGGAGAATTTTTTCTGGAGATAAGTGATGATGTGGTGTGAAGAGATAAGTGAGGGGGGCCACGTGGGGACCACAACCCACCAGGGCACGCCTGGGGGTCCTGGCGCGCCAGGTGGGTTGTGCCCATCTGGTGCACCCCCCCTCTGATATTATTTGCACCAGAAATTCCTAAATATTCAGAAAAAATCGTATTAAATTTTCAGAGCATTCTGAGAACTTTTATTTTTGGGTCATTTTTTTATTGCACGGGAAATTCAGAAAACAGACAAAACATGGCATTTTATTTTATTTAACTAATAAAAACAAAAAACAAAAGGTAGGGACAGAAGGTAGTGCCTACTAAATTCATCAACTTCATACCTCTCAAAAATGATTCATTAATAAGGTTGATCGGGTCTTATTAACAACCACTTTCGATTAGCATGAAACCAAAGAACTTTTGTAATTCACTAAGTTACCTCAATGGGGATATGAATGTCCCCAACAATAAGCATTTCATATTTCTTTTTGACATTAGGTAGAGGTATTTGAAAACTTCCAATAGTGATTGTCGGAGATTTTTCAATAACATTAATACCATTCACTTGGAATTGTTTCTTCGGAAAGTGCACCGTATGCTCATTACCATTGATCTGAAAAGTGACCTTACTTTTATTGCAATCAATAACAGCTCCTGTAGTATTCAAGAAGGGTCTACTAAGGATAATCGACATGTTGTCATCCTCGGGCAACTCAAGTATAACAAAGTCAGTCAAAATAGTAACATTAGCAACAACAACGGGCACATCCTCACAGATACCGATAGGTATGGCAGTTGATTTGTCAGCCATTTGCAAAGATATTTCAGTAGGTGTGAGTTTATTCAAATCAAGTCTTTTATATAAAGAGAAAGGCATAATACTAGCACCAGCTCCTAAATCGCATAAAGCAGTTTTCACATAATTCTTTTTGATAGAGCAAGGTATAGTTGGTATTCCCGGATCTCCAAGTTTTTTAGGTACTCCATCTGTAAAAGTATAATTAGCAAGCATAGTGGAGATTTCAGCTTCTGGTATTTTTCTCTTATTAGTGATGATGTCTTTCATATACTTTGCATAACGAGGCATTTTCAAGATATCAGTCAAGCGAGTACGCAAAAAGACTGGCCTCATCATTTCAGCAATGCGTTCAAATTCTTCATCATCTTTCTTTTTAGTTGACTTAGGTGGAAAAGGCATAGGTTTTTGAACCCACGGTTCTCTTTCTTTACCGTGTTTTCTAGCCACAAAGTCACTTTTATCATACCTTTTATTCTTAGGATGTGGGTTATCAAGATCAACAGGTGGTTCTATCTCAACATCATTGTCTTGTTCTTTATTATTTGGTTGAGCATCTTCATGAACCTCATCACTATCTTTTTCATTATCAGAAGGTGAGTGTTCATTACCAGACTGAGTTTCAGCATGAGAGATAGAAGTTTCATTATCATTATCAGGAGGTTTTTCTATTTCAGGTTCACTAGAAGCATTCAAAGGCCTATCATTTTTCTTCTTCTTCTTCTTCTTCTTCTTTTTAGAAGGACTACGTGCATCAGTGTTAACTCTTTGTGAATCTTGTTCTATTCTTTTTGGGTGTCCCTCAGGATAAAGCGGTTCCTGAGTCATTTTACCTCCTCTAGTTGCAACTCTAACAGCAAAGTCATGTATATTGTCATTCATTTCATCAAGCAGCTCTCTTTGAGATTTAGCAACTTGTTCTAACTAAGTTTGTACCATAGAAGCATGTTTTCCAACACCTCTAACATCATTTGAGATTCTAAATAACAAGTCACTCAAGCGAGCAATCATATTAGAATTGTATTTCAGTTGTTTCATAACATTTGCATTGAAGTGATCTTGTTTTCTAATGTAGTTCTCAAACTCATAAAGACATTGGCTAGGGTGCATATTGTGAGGATTGTCATTATCATTGAACTTCATTAAAGAATTTACCTCTACCACCTTAGGCAGTGGTGGTGTATTACGCCCATGTATTTCTTCAATAGGAGGTAAATTTTTGACATCCTCAGCTTTAATACCTTTTTCCTTCATAGATTTCTTTGGCTCTTGCATATCTTGAGGACTGAGATATAATATACCCCTCTTCTTTGGAGTGGGTTTAACCAGTGGTTCAGGGAGAGTCCAATCACCATAATTTTTCAATATGTTATTCAATAATTCTTCAGCTTGCCCAACAATTCGTTCCCTGAAAACACAACCAGCACAACTATCTAGGAAATCCCTAGAAGCATCAGTTAGTCCATTATAGAAGATATCAAGTATTTCATTTTTCTTAAGAGGATGATTAGGCAAAGCATTAAGTAACTGGCAAAGCCTCCCCCAAGCTTGTGGGAGACTCTCTTCTTTTGTTTGCACAAAGTTAAATATTTCCTGTAAAGCAGCTTGTTTCTTATGAGCAGGGAAATGTTTTTCAGAGAAGTAATAAATTATATCCTGGGGACTACGCACACAACCAGGAGCAAGAGTATTGTACCAAGCTTTAGCATCACCCTTTAATGAGAACGGAAATAATTTGAGAATAAAGTAATAGCGAGCCTTCTCATCATGAGTAAAAAGGGTGGCTATGTCATTCAACTTAGTAAGATGTGGCACAACAGTTTCAGTTTCATAACCATGGAAAGGATCAGATTCAACCAAAGTAATTAACTCTGGGTCGACAGAGAATTCATAACCCTTAGCATCAATAAAGATCGGTGAAGTAGCAAACTTAGGATCATATTTCATTCTAGCATTCAGAGATTTTTCTTTATACTTGGATAATAATTTCTCTAGATCATCTCTATCCCTACAAGCAAGAATATCTCTACTTGTCTCCTCATTCATAACATAACCTTCCGGTACCTTAGGCAATTCATATCTAGGAGGCTAGTTCTAGAAGGTGTTTCAGGAGTTTCAGTTTCAGGCTCATCATCAGATCCAACAACATCATGTTGTATTACTCTAGCAATTTGTTCATCACGAAAGTCACCAAGTGGCACATCATCATCATCAAGCAAGGTACTAGCATCATCATAAGCATTATCCATAGGATAAGTAGCATCATTAATAACTTGCGACATATCAGAATTGATAGCATGTGGTGGTGTTGCAAGTTTACTTATAACAGAAGGTGAATCTAAAGCAGAACTGGATGGCAGTTCATTACCTAGCGTCGTCTTAGAGGTAAAAATCTTAGTCTTAGCATCCTTAAGATACTTCATAGTGATAAATTGATAATAATCCCAAGTGACTCAACAAAGATAGCTATGCTCCCCGGCAACGGCGCCAGAAAAAGGTCTTGATAACCCACAAGTATAGGGGATCACAACAGTTTTCGAGGGTAGAGTATTCAACCCAAATTTATAGATTCGACACAAGGGGAGCCAAAGAATATTTGAAGGTATGAGCAGCTGAGTTATCAATTCAACCAATCCCGGAGATTAATTATCTGCAGCAAAGTGATCAGTAGCAAAGTAGTATGATAGTTTTGATAATAGTAGCAGCAGCAATGGTAACGGTAACAGTGTGATACGTCTCCAACGTATCTATAATTTATGAAGTATTCATGGTATTATATTATCTGTTTTGGATGTTTATGGGCTTTACTAAACACTTTTATATTATTTTGGGACTAACCTATTAACCGGAGGCCAGCCCAAATTGTTATTTTCTTGCCTATTTCAGTGTTTCGAAGAAAAGGAATATCAAACGGAGTCCAAACGGAATGAAACCTTTGGGAGAGTTATTTTTGGAACGAAAGCAATCCAGGAGACTTGGAGTAGACGTCAGAGAAGATTCGAGGAAGCCACGAGGTAGGGAGGCGCGCCCTACCCCCCTGGGCGCGCCCCCACCCTTGTGGGCCCCTCGTGGCTCCCCTGACCGACTTCTTTCGCCTATATATGTCCATATACCCTAAAAACATCGAGGAACACAATAGATCGGGAGTTCCACCACCGCAAGCCTCTGTAGCCACCAAAAACCAATCGGGACCCTGTTCCGGCACCCTGCCGGAGGGGGGATCCATCACCGGTGGCCATCTTCATCATCCCGGCGCTCTCCATGACGAGGAGGGAGTAGTTCACCCTCGGGGCTGAGGGTATGTACCAGTAGATATGTGTTTGATCTCTCTCTCTCTCGTGTTCTTGAGGTGGTACGATCTTGATGTATCGCGAGCTTTGCTATTATAGTTGGATCTTATGATGTTTCTCCCCCTCTACTCTCTTGTGATGGATTGAGTTTTCCCTTTGAAGTTATCTTATCGGATTGAGTCTTTAAGGATTTGAGAACACTTGATGTATGTCTTGCATGTGCTTATCTATGGTGACAATGGGATATCACGTGATCTACTTGATGTATGTTTTGGTGATCAACTTGTGGGTTCCGTGACCTCGTGAACTTATGCATAGGGGTTGGCACACGTTTTCATCTTGACTCTCTGGTAGAAACTTTGGGGCACTCTTTGAAGTTCTTTGTGTTGGTTGAATAGATGAATCTGAGATTGTGTGATGCATATCGTATAATCATACCCACGGATACTTGAGGTGACATTGGAGTATCTAGGTGACATTAGGGTTTTGGTTGATTTGTGTCTTAAGGTGTTATTCTAGTATGAACTCTTGAATAGATCAATCAGAAAGAATAACTTTGAGGTGGTTTCGTACCCTACCATAATCTCTTCGTTTGTTCTCCGCTATTAGTGACTTTGGAGTGACTCTTTGTTGCATGTTGAGGGATAGTTATATGATCCAATTATGTTATTATTGTTGAGAGAACTTGCACTAGTGAAAGTATGAACCCTAGGCCTTGTTTCCTAGCATTGCAATACCATTTACGCTCACTTTTACCACTTGTTACCTTGCTGTTTTTATATTTTCAGATTATAAATACCTATATCTACCATCCATATTGCACTTGTATCACCATCTCTTCGCCAAACTAGTGCACCTATACAATTTACCATTGTATTGGGTGTGTTGGGGACACAACAGACTCTTTGTTATTTGGTTGCAGGGTTGCTTCAGAGAGACCATCTTCATCCTACGCCTCCCACGGATTGATAAACCTTAGGTCATCCACTTGAGGGAAATTTGCTACTGTCCTACAAACCTCTGCACTTGGAGGCCCAACAACGTCTACAAGAAGAAGGTTGTGTAGTAGACATCACAGTGATAGCAGTAGTTTTGTAACAAGTGCAACAATAACAATAGCGGTAGTAACTTAGCAAGAACAATATAAGATTAATTCGTAGGCATTGGATAGGTGACTTGTTGGATCATATTCATCATGTGACAGTCATAACCTAGGGTGATACGGCACTAGCTCCAATTCATCAATATAATGTAGGCATGTATTCCGTAAATAGTCATACGTGCTTATGGAAAGAACTTGCATGACATCTTTTGTCCTACCCTCCCGTGGCAGCGGGGTCCTATTGGAAACTAAGGGATATTAAGGGCTCCTTTTAATAGAGAATCGGAACAAAGCATTAACACACGGTGAATACATGAACTCCTCAAACTACGGTCATCATCGGGAGTGGTCCCGACTATTGTCACTCCGGGGTTGCCGGATCGTAACACGTAGTAGGTGACTATAACTTGCAAGATCGGATCTAGAACATGGATATAATGGTGATAACATAAACGGTTCAGGTCTGAATTCATGGCTCCCGGGCCCAAAGTGACAAGCATTAAGCATGGCAAAGTCATAGCAACATCATTCTTAGAACATAGTGGATACTAGGCATCAGGCCCTAATAAAACTAACTCAATTACATGATGAATCTCATCCAACTCCTCACCGACCAGCGAGCCTACGAAGGAATTACTCACTCCCGGTGGGGAGCATCATGGAATTGGCGATGGAGAAGGGTTGGTGATGATGAAGAACAAAGATCCCCCTCTCCGGAGCCCCAAACGGACTCCAGATCTGGCCTCCCGATGAAGAACAGGAGGTGACGGCGGCTCCATCTCGTGGATCATGATAATTCTTTCTCCCTGACTTTTTTCTGGAAAAATAGGATTTTATAGCGTTGGTTTCAGGGTCTGCGGGGCCACCAGGTGGGGACAACCCCCCTGGGCGCGCCAGGTGGGGGCGCACCCTGGTGGGTTGTGCCCACACAGGTGCCCCCTCCGGTGGATCTTGGCTCCAGAAATTCTTATTTATTGTATAAAAAAGCCTCGCAAAGTCTCGTTCCATTCCGAGAACTTTTATTTCTGCACACAAACAACACCATGGTAGTTCTACTAAAAACAGCGTCAGTCCGGGGTTAGTTTCATTCAAATCATGCAAATTAGAGTGCAAAACAAGAGGAAAAGCATTCGGAAAAGTAGATACGTTGGAGACGTATCAGGGAGCACGAGTGATGGTGACTACGACGAGCCGCCTCGTTGCCGGGCTCGGACCGGGGAGGGCGATGAGCTGCCTCGCCGGCGCGCCCTGGTGAAGCAGGAGGAAGACTCCGACTGAACTCAGGCGCTGCTAGAGCCGGGCCTTAGGAGCCGCTGTAGTCGCGCGACTTGCTTTTGTTTCTTTCTTTCTCCTGCATTAAAAAAAGTAGAAGGCCCTGTCGGGGCATGTAACGAACCATGGCGCTTGCGCCATTATGCTATCGTTTTCATATTGCACCATGATATCTGTGTTGCTGCTGATTGTGATTGAGGTGACTTAGCTTAATTTGCTTGGGGTAGACTCCCTTGCTGCGAAAGCGTGCCTCTCTAGGACTCGGGTTTCATGCACGCCCCTTATTCCTGAAGATTCAGGAGTCGCCGAGCCTCGGGAGGATACCTCCGGAGGTGCCACACCTCGCGCAAGCCCCCGAGCGTAGGCTGGCCCCTGCTGGTACATTACGCCGCGATGCCTGGAGGCACGGACTCAATAGGGCATGTGTGCTCGTGAGCTCGTTTGAGAGCATCGCGCGAGGATAAAGACGCCAAAAGGACATGGCACCGAGGCTTTGGCGAGGTGTGTTCGTGGGCGGGCCAGAGCGCACACACCATGCCCAGCCCCCGCGCGCAAGACGCACGAGGAAGAGCAACGGGCAACTGCCACTCCCCCAAAGGCAAGACCTGGAAGACCGAACGATGCAAGGATAAAAACTTCCCAACCCTCTCAAAAAAGGAGAGGCGAAAACTTCAAATTTCATTCAAGAAGTTGCAAACCAGCTACAGAAAGCAAGCAAAAGAACAGCCATGTCCGGCACCTACACTTGTCTTCTTGTCTTTCCACTAGCGCGGAGCATGGGGCCTCCACTAGGACGTGGGTGGGAGCCCCCGTGAGGCCCAGGGGCGGCACTCAGGAGACTCCGGGGCGCGTACAGCCACAACTCATTATTACATGAGAGTGTCATGAGCAGATGCCTTGATCACGGATAGAACTTCCAGAGATGCTGGATGTTCCAGGCATTCCAGATGGGGACCCCATCCTGTGTCTCCAGGCGCGCGGCGCCAGGCCTGGAGACACAGGTGATCCTGAACGGGCCCTCCCACATGGGCGAGAGCTTGTGAAGCCCCTCCCTGGAGAGCACCCGCCTCAGGACGAGGTCACCCACCTTGAGGGTCCTAGAGCGGATGCTACGGCCATGATACCGCCGCAACGCCTGCTGGTACCCCTCGCTGCACAGAGCGAGGCTTGGCGGCGTCGCTCCTCCCCCAGCACGAGGTCCATCCCCCGCGAGGCGTCCTGGCGTGCCTCGTCAAACGTCAAGACCCACGGGGAGCGATGTTTGACCCCGTGAGGGAGGACCGCCTCAGCTCCGTAGACGAGGAAGAACAGGGTGTCGCCCGTGGGCTTGGTCGCGGTGGTGAGGATGGACCACAACACGGACTGGAGCTCATCGAGCCAGCCCCTGCCGCAGACCTCGAGTTTCTTCTTGAAGCTTCTTTCCTTGAGGCCACTCAAGACCTCTGCATTGGCGAGCTTGGCCTGGCCGTTGCTCCGTGGGTGTGCCACCGAAGCGTAGCATACCTGCGTTCCAAGGTTAGCACAATATGTTTTGAAAAGGTTGCTCATGAACTGAGAGCCATTATCAGTGATGATACGGTTGGGGACCCCAAAGTGGCTCATGAGGCCCTTGATGAATTTGACGGACGAGCCAGCCGGGATGGTGCGCACGGGCTCCACCTCCGCCCATTTGGTGAACTTGTCGATGGCGATGTAGAGGTAGCGGTAGACCCCGACTGCTCGAGGAAAGGGGCCCAGGATATCTAGCCCCCAAACCACGAACGGCCATGAGAGCGGGATGGTCTGGAGGCCCTGAGCGGGCTGGTGGATCTGCTTGGCATGGAACTGACATGCCTCGCAAGATCTTACCAGCTCAGTGGCGTCGTTGAGCGTTGTGGGCTAGAAGAGGGTACGCGATGAGGAGTGATGCCCGCAGTCCCCGCTGTGGATGTCGCTCAACAGCTCGCACCCCAGCTCCTTGGAGATGCCTCACAGAGAGATGTCGTTTGGGCGCCTTCGGTAGAGCTCGCCGTCTTGGATGCAGTACGCAGTGGCCTGGCGGGCCACGCGTTCTGCGTCTTCCTCCTTCTCTGGCAAGGCGCCTCGGAGCAGGTACGCCTTGAACTCCTCAGTCCAGCACCCCTCCTGAGGTTCGAGCATGAGGAGCAGGCGGGCCCCCGAGGTCGGGCCGCAGGCTGGGGCGCCCGAGGAGGGTGCCCTGGGTGGCTCCTCCCAAAGCAGCACTGGTCCCGCAGTGGGGGGAGCCGCCGACGGCTTGAAGAGCCGCTCCTCGAAGACGCCGGGCTTCTAGGGGTCGCGCCGGGACGCCCTCTTGGCGATGTCGTCTGCCTCCTTGTTCGTGCCACGCGGTACGTGCTGCAATTCCAAGCCCAAGAATCATTTTTCAATTTTGCGTACCTCTTCAAGGTATGCTTCCATGTGCTCGTCCTTTGGCTTGTACGCCTTGTTGGAGAAGTTGACGAGGAGCTGGGAGTCGCCCTTGATGGTGAGGCGCCTGACCCCTAGAGTTGTCGTGGCCCTGTGGCCAGTGATCAAAACCTCGTACTCAGCGATGTTGTTGGAGCCCTTTTCGCCATGCTGAAAGTAGAGTTGCACGACATAGTAGAGCTTTTCCTGGGTAGGTGAGATGAGCACGGCTGCAGCCCTCGCGCCCTGACGTGCGAATGTGTTGTCGAAGTACATGACCCAACCATCTGGTGCTTCATCTCCGGGCGTGAGGGAATGGTCCTCGCCCTCTCCTCGGTCAGGGGCGTCGGTCCATTCTGCCACAAAGTCAGCAAGGGCCGCGCTCTTGATGACTCTGGTGGTGCTGAACTCCAGTTGGAACGCTTGCAGCTCGATGTTCCACTCAGCAACCCTTCCTGTGGCATTGGGGATCTGGAGCACCTTCTGCAGGGGGTATGCGGAGACGACCTTAATAGGGTGGCCCTGGAAGTAGTGGCGCAGCTTTCTGGAGGCGACGAGGAGCGCGAGCAGGAGCTTCTGTGGCATGGGGTAGCGTGCACGTGCATCACGCAGCACCGTGCTGACGAAGTACATGGGGTGCTCGACGAGGATGGGGGCGTCGACAACATCCTGCCCCTCTTGAGGCGAGGGGGCCTCTGGAGCCCTACCGTCTGGTGGGGCAGCCGAGGCCTTAGGAGGGTTGTCCTGAGGTTGCAGTGTCGTGGTCGAGCACGGGGCACTACGCCACACACCCGCAACCGCGCGCTCGTCTCGGACCGCCACGAGTGCCGCGCTAGCCGAGTGGGGCGTGGCGGCCAGGTAAAGCACCAGGGGCTGAAGAGGTCGAGGCGCTACCATCACCGGTGGGCTGGTGAGGTACATCTTGAGGTCTTGGAAGGCCGCCTCGGCCTCCGGAGTCCATTCGAATGGGCCCTTCTTCTTCACAGCTTGAAGAACGGGAGGGCGCGCTCGCCTAGCTTGGAGATGAAGCGCCCCAGCGAAGTTACGCAGCCCGCGAGCTTCTGCATCTCCTTGAGGGTCTGCCGCGGGCTCATCTTTTCTATCGCCTCAACCTTCTCCGAGTTAGCCGCAATCCCTCTGTGCAACACCAGGGAGCCCAGCAGCTTGCCGGACGGGACGCCAAACACGCACTTCTCTGGATTGAGCCGCAAGTTTACCTTGCGCAGGTTGGCGAACATTTCTTTCCAATCTCCAACAAGAGTTCCCGCCTCTCGCGATTTCACCACTATGTCATCGATGTACGCCTCGGCGTTCCTCCCGAGCTGCCACCCACAGTGATGTGCATCAATCGTTGGAAGGTTGCGCTGGCAACGCGTAGTCCGAACGACATGCAGGTGTAGCAGTGCACCCCACACGGGGTCAGGAAAGCCGTCTTTCTCGACATCCTGCACCGCCATCTTGATTTGGTGACAGCCTAAGAAGGCGCCCAGGAAGCATAGCAAGTCACACTCGGCAGTGGAGTCGATGATCTGGTCAATGCGCGGAGGAGGGAAAGGGTCATGAGAGCAAGCTTTGTTGAGGCTTGTGAAGTCGACGCACATGCGCTCCTGCCCGCCCTCCTTGGGGATGATAACAGGATTTTCCAGCCAATCCGGATGCCGCACCTCTCGGACGACGCCAGCCTCTTGCAGCTTGTGGACCTCCTGGACGATGAACGCCTACTTCTCTAGGGCTTGTCGTCGTGCCTCCAGCTTCACCGGGCGCGCGTCGGGGCACACCATCAGGTGGTGCTCGATTACCCCTCGCGGGACACCAACCAAGTCCGTTGCCTCCCATGCAAACACGTACTTGTTCGCACAGAGGAAATTGACCAGTGCCTCTTCCTGGTCCGGGGGGAGGCCGACGCCTATGGTGAAGGCGGGACCTGATCCTCCGTCGTTGTCGACTGGCACCTGCGTCATCTCGACCTAGTCTTGGGAGAACAACTACTTGTTTTTCGCCGGCGCAGCCTCCGGGATCTCCGGAGCGCCCCCACGTCTGGCTGCACGGCCGCCACAGACTTGAAAGCAAGCTTGAGGGCCACGAGCGCGTCCTTGGTGTCCCCCACCATGGTGTGGACACCGCTGCTTCCCGACATCTTCATGACGTTGTAGCCGGGGTGAGTCACTGCCATGAACCTTGCGAGGGCCGGATACCCGAGAATGGTGTTATACGGGAGGCCGATGCGGGTGACGTCGAAGTTGGTGATCTCGGTGCGGTAGTTGTTGCGTGTATGAAAGGTGACGGGGTGGCAGATCCGCCCTAGAGGAAAGGTGGAGCCATCGGCCACCCCCGAGAAAGTCTTGGTGGGGAGGAGTCGGTCGTAAGGCACATGGAGCAGACCGGAGGCTTCCATGGAGAGGACGTTGAGACCAGCGCCGCCGTCGATGAGGGTCCTGGTGACTACAACGTTGAAGATGGTGGGGGTGCAGAGTATGGGGAGCGCGTCGGCGCCGACCGTGGTCTTGGGGTGGTCCCTGGAGTTGAAGACGAGGTCAGCCTCGGGCGCCGCCCAGCCTGGAGGAGCCCCCCACCGCGACTGGGCGGGTCCCACCTGCCGGAAGAGCTGCTTGATGTGGCGGCTTGAAACGGGCGCCTGCGACCCGCCGAGGATGCGCTATGGCATGGGGCGCCAGAGCCGCAAAGTGCGTGACAAACAAATCGCGCAGCTCCTCCCAGGAGGCTACCGAAGACTCCGACAGGTTGAGCGGCCAGGAGCGAGGCACGCCCGTGAGAGCCATAGGGAGCCAATTCGCCATGACCTTGTCATCGCCGCTCGCTGCCCAGATGGCCTCCGCGTATTCCCGGAGGAACTCCGTGGGGTCCGCCACGCAGTCGTACCTCGGCGGCAACTCCGGCCTGAACTTGGGCGGCCAGTGCACCTGTCACAAGGCGGGGGAGAAAGCTCGAAGGCCCGCGATGCCTTCGAACGCGCCTGGCAGCCTGGCGAGTGTAGCTACCCCTGCCATGGGAAACACGCGGCGTGGGCGGAGCGTGGTTGATGAAGAAGCGGACCTCCGACACGCCCCTACCTGGCGTGCCAAATGTCGGATTCAGGGCTCTGCAGACCCAAGACAGGTTCGAACTCTGGGGCATGTGCGAAGAACTCAACCTCTCCAGCCAACCAATTCTTCACCCCCACGGACTAGCTCGATGGACAAGGAAAGGAAGGGACACAACAGTTTACCCAGGTTCGGGCCACCTTGCGGTGTAAGACCCTACTCTTGCTTTGTGGTGGATTAGCCTCGCAAGGGCTGAGGATGAACTACTACAAGGGAAGAACAACCTCATGAGGTCTGTTCTAGTGTGGGTGTGAGCTAGAGAGGTCTCTGCCCTTCTACGGTGGTGGCTAACCTATATTTATAGTGGCCTTGGTCCTCTTCCTCCAAAATGAAGGCGAGAAGGGATCCCACAGGGGCTAATTTTGAAGGGGGACAAGTAGTCCATCCTATCCCAACGAAAGGTGGTCTGCGCCTGCAAAGCTTCTGGTCGTGACGCCGAGGTGGGCTCGGTGATGACATCCGTCCAGCCGTCCTAGCGGTCTTGGTCTCGTTGCACGGGAATGGAAACCTTTGTTTGATTCCTCGGGACCCCGCGCCTGCGCTTGCCTCCTTAGCACCAAAGAGGAAACCTGCTGCTCTGCGCCCGCTGGCGCCTGCCTAGCCTTGGTCCTCATGGTTGGCGGCACCTCAACCTCATGAGGTGGGTGCCTGCATAGAAATCTCCGCTCCTCAGGAGCCAGCCCCCGGGAGGCCACTCCCTCTAGAGGTCTTGGTGTCGTCCGCCTTGCGAGGCTTGGGCCCTCGTGAGGTGCTGAAGATGGGTCGTACCAGGCTGTCGATGGAGCCATGCCGTGGGCCGTAGGCAGGCAAGTCTGGGTACCCTGGTTCCCAGAACCCTGATAGCTACAAACAATTTCTTCTTATGTTCTCCGCTAGATAGGAACTTTGGAGTGATTCTTCATCGCACTTTGAGGGATGGTTATATGATCCAATTAGATTAGCATTGTTGAGAGATTGCACTAGCGAAAGTACGGACCCTAGGCCTCATTTTCAAGCATTGCAATACCGTTTGTGCTCACTTTTGTTACTTGTTACCTTGCTGTTTTTTATTATTACTATCATAAAAATCAATATCTACTATCATTACTATACTTGTAACACCATCACTTTGCCGAACTAGTGCACCTATACAATTTACCATTGTATTTGGTGTGTTGGGGACACAAGAGACTCTTTGTTATTTGGTTGCGGTGTTGTTTGAGAGAGACCTTCTTCACAGCTCCCATGGATTGATAAACCTTAGGTCATCCACCTGAGGTAAAATTGCTACTATCCTACAAAACTCTGCGCTTGGAGGCCCAACACGAGTCTACAAGAATAAAGTTGCATAGTAGACATCAGTCACCAAACCTGTACACTTTGGAAACCCTTGGGGTGTGATGACCCACAAGTAGAGGGGGTCAATCATAGTCCTTTCGATAAGTAAGAGTGTCGAACCCAATGAGGAGCAGAAGGAAATGACAAGTAGTTTTCAGCAAGGTAATGTCTGCAAGCACTGAAATTATCGATAACAGATAGTTTGATAGCAAGATGATTTCTAATGAGCAACAAGTTACAATAGTAACTTAAGTGAAACAAGGCAGCCCAATCCTTTTTGTAGCAAAGGATAGGCAGCAACAATCTCTTATAATAAGTAAAGCGTTCTTGAGGACACACAGGAATTTTATCTAGTCATTTTCATCATGTTTGTTCGATTCGTGTTCGTTACTTTGATAATTTGATATGTGGGTGGACTGGTGCTTGGGTGTTGTTCTTACTTGACCAAGCCTCCCACTTATGATTAACCCCTCTCCAAGCATCCACAACTACAAAATAAGAATTAAGATAAGTCTAACCATGGCATGAAACATATGGATCCAAATCAACCCCTTATGGAATAGCGCATAAACTAGGGTTTAAGCTTCTGTCACTCTAGCAACCCATCATCTAATAACTACTCCACAAAACCCCGCAAAAAATAACTACTCCACAATGCCTTACCTTAGGCCCAAAGATGGTGAAGTGTCATGTAGTCGATGTTCACATGACACCACTAAAGGAAGCAACAATATACATATCATCAAAATATCGAACGAATACCAAATTCACATGATTTCTTATAACAAGACTTCTCCCATGTCCTCAAGAACAAAAGTAACTACTCACAAATCATATTCATGTTCAGGATCGGAGGGGTATTGAATAGCATCGTGGATCTGAACATATAATCTTCCACCAAATAAACCACAAGTACCAATCTGAGGTTTTGAGACAAAGATTGAATACAAGAGATGAACTAGGGTTTGAGATGAGATGGTACTGGTGAAGATGTTGATGAAGATTGGTCCTTCCGCGATGAGAGGGTTTTTGGTGATGACGATGGCTTCGATTTCCCCCTCCCAGAGGGAAGTGTCCCCGGCAGAATTGCTCCGCCGAAGAGCAAATGTACTCTTGCCTAGATTCCGCCTCGAGATGCCGGCGCTTCGTCCCGAAAGTCATCTCTTTATTTATTTTTCCTAGGGCAAATGGTATTATATACCATAAGATGGGCCACGGAGGCTTGCCAGGGGCCCCAGAAGCCACCAGGGCGCGCGCCCAGGGGGTGGGCGCGCCCCGGGGCCTTATGGGCACCTGGGTGGCCTCCTCTGGTATTTCTTTTCTCTATTAGTTTTTTATTTATTTCAAAATAATTCTCCATGAAATTTCATGTCATTTGGAGATGTGCAGAATAGGTATCTCTAACATAGCTTTTTCGGGTCCAGAATTCCAGCTGCCGGCAATCTCCCTCTTCATGTAAATCTTACAAATTAAGAGAGAAAAGGCATTAGAATTGCTCCACAGAGAATTATATTGATAAAAACATCATAAATAGCAGTAGGAAAACATGATGCAAAATGGACGTATCAGGGCGTTCACCGGAATCCGTACAAATCGCTCGGGGCAATCTCCACAACTTAATTGGAGACCCCGAAGCTTGTCTCGGAGCTTTCCACCACAATGATTTAGCTCCACGACACCAACCATCTAGGGCACTAAAGAAACCAAGAGGAACAAGCTCTAGGGTGCCCAAACACCCAAGAGTAATAAGGTTCTCACCTTCACTTCCACGTATCACCGTGGAGAACTCAAACCTATGCAGCAAATGCAATGGAAAGGGCACACGGAGTGCCCAAGTCCTTCTCTCCCAAATTCCACCACAACAACTAATGATATGGAGGAAATGAGAGGAAGAACGAAGAAGAGAAACCAAAGAACTCCAAGATCTAAATCCAAGGGGTTCCCCTCACAAAGAGGAGAAAGTGATTGCTGAAAATGTAGATCTAGATCACCTCTCTCTTTTCCCTCAAGAACTAGCAAGAATCATTGGAGGGATTGACAGATAGCAAGCTAAAAGAAGGTCAATAATGGGGCCAAAACACGAGCTCAGAGGATAAGAACCATTGGGGAAGAGGACCCCCTTAAATAGCCCCCCACAAATCCAACTGTTATGTGCATTGTACGCACACAAGCAGTACTACCGCTCCAGGGAGCGGTACTGCCGCTCAGGCGGAAGATCCCAGAGTATAGTGCAGTGGCAAAGCACCTTGAGGTGGCAGTGTCACCGGAGCGGTACTACCGCTTGCCCCAGTGGTACTAACGCAGGGGTTGAAGTGAGTATGGCGGCAGTACAACGCCTTACTATCGCCCTACAACCGTGAAGAGGGAAACGAGTCCAGAGGGTAAAAAATAAGCGGAAATAGCAGCGGAAGTAGCTGGCCAGTGGTACCGCTTAAAAGCGGTACTACCCTACCTTACTGTCGCCGAAGCGAAAAAGAGTCCAGAAGCCCAAAAACAAGCGGTAGTGCCCGCGGCACTGGACCACGGAAGTACCGCACAAGCAGTACTACCGCTACCCAGGGTGGTACTACCGCTAGTGTAGGATCGAAAGTAGGTCTAGAGGGGGTGATTAGACTACTTGACCAAATAAAAATCTAACCTTTTCCCAATTTTAAGTCTTGGCAGATTTTAGCAATTTAGCACAAGTCAAGCAATCAACCTATACATGCAATTCTAAGAGTGTAGCAGCGGAAAGTAAAACATTGCATATGAAGGTAAAGGGAAGGGTTTGGAGAAGGCAAACGCAATGTAGACACGAAGATTTTTGGCGTGGTTCTGATAGGTGGTGCTATCGTACATCCACGTTAATGGAGACTTCAACCCACGAAGGGTAACGGTTGCGCGAGTCTACGGAGGACTCCACCCACGAAGGGTCCACGAAGAAGCAACCTTGTCTATCCCACCATGGCCATCGCCCACGAAGGACTTGCCTCACTCGGGTAGATCTTCACGGAGTAGTCGATCTCCTTGCCCTTACAAACTCCTTGGTTCAACTCCACAATCTTGTCTAAGGCTCCCAAGTGACACCTAACCAATCTAGGAGACACCACTCTCCAAAAGGTAATAGATGGTGTGATGATGATGAACTCCTTGCTCTTGTGCTTCAAATGATAGTCTCCCCAACACTCAACTCTCTCACACAGATTTGGCTATGGTGGAAAGATGATTTGAGTGGAAAGCAACTTGGGGAAGGCTAGAGATCAAGTCTTGTGGTTGGATTGGAATGTCTTGGTCTCAACACATGAGTAGGTGGTTCTCTCTCAGAAAATGAGTAGTGGAAGTGTAGGCATGTTCTGATGGCTCTCTCATGAATGGAGAAGGGGTGGAGGGGTATATATAGCCTCCACACAAAATCCAACCATTACACACATTAGACCCAACTCGGTCAGACCGAATAGAAGAACTCGGTGAGACCAATTTAGTTCAAAATGTGAATGTTAGGAATCTCGATGGGGCCGGCATGATCAACTCGGTGGGATCGATGTGCTAGGTCTAGGGTAAAACCTCATCTCAGTGTGACCGATTGCATGAACTCGGTGAGACCGATTTCAGCAATGAGCAAACAGAGAGTTGGTCAGGAAAACTCGGTGGGACCGATTGCACATTTTGGTGAGACCGAAATAATTACAACAGGTAACAGAGAGTTTGCAAGGCCATCTCGGTGATACTGAAATCCATATTAGTGAAACCAAATTGTCTAGGGTTTCTGGCTGTGGCTAGGTCAAATGAACTCGGTGGCGCCGGATAGATCAAATTGGTGGGGTCGAGTTTGACTTTAGGTTTTGGACATATGTGGAAATGAGAAAGTGGCTGAGGGTTTTGGAGCAATATCACTAAGCACTTTGAGCAAGTAGACCATTAAGCAACACCTCATCCCCTTTTAATAGTATTGGCTTTCCTATGGACTCAATGTGATCTTGGATCACTAAAATGAAAATGAAGAGTCTTGAGCATTTGCCAATCTTTATCCTTAGCATTTTGAGGGGCCCACATCTCTAGTCCATGCTATGCCAATCACTGAACTTTCTGAAATATTTAACTTGAATGGATATTAGTTCAATGAGCTATATATTGTTATAAATTACCAAAACCACCCGGGGATTAGTTGCACTTTCAATCTCCCCCTTTTTGGTAATTGATGACAACATATATATCAAAGCTTCGACAAATGATAATATGAATGAAATACATCGTCGCTTTGAGAAGTATGTGATAAGCAAGAGCTCCCCCTAAATTTGTGCATTATTTAAAATTTTCTTTTGAATGCAAATGCACAATCGATTAGGATCATGGGTCACTCTTCCATATCACATACATCTTGGTTGAGTGCTCAAAATGAAAGATATAAAGAACATGCACTCATCACAATGGGAAAACATGATTGATCATACACAAATGTCATAGATAGCATCATGCAAGCACACATTAAAGTATAGTATGATCAAACACATGATCACAAGAGTATCTCACAAATAAGCACAAATATTGTAGCATGAATCAAACGAGCAAACGATCAAAGCAAATGATCAAAGTAGCAAGAGAGGCAACAAAAGGCAAAATGCTCTCTCTGTCTCTCTTGAAGCCTAATGATGTATACACTTTCTCCCCTTTGGCAACAAGTTACCAAAAATCTTGAAAATGCATAGTGCTATGCGGCACTCTAGGCACGATCTTCGGGAGCTCCTAAAGTGGTCTTCTGGCTGGTTGCTCCGGTGTGTGTAGATGGCATGGGGAGGATTCCGTCTGCAAAAGCTTCAGCTGGAGTCTGTGGAGCTGGAGGAGTTGAAACTAGAGGTATGACTGAGCAAGTTGCTGCAGGTGCTGAAATGGTAGTCCTGGAGTCTCTGACAACTGGCACAATTGTAGACCTTTGTGCCCTTGGCACTCTCTGAAAAGCATCAGTGGTTGGTCTGTCACTCCTGTCCTCAACTTCTTCCTGGAGCTTCTCCACAGTAGATTGGATGTCTGTAACCTTCACATCTAGATCATGGAATGTCTCAATGATCCTGTCAAGACTTTCTTGATTCTGAGTCAGGGTGGCCAGGCCCTTCTCAATCCTCACAGTAACCTCAAGCAGATAACTGAGTTGATCTTGCTTGGTCTTGAGCATCACTTGTGAAGCATCTGGTGCACTAGCTACCTTTGCTGCTTTAGCAGCCTTTGCTCTCTCTCTCTCTCTCTCTCTCTCTCTCTCTCTCTCTCTCTCTCTCTCTTCTCCTGGGCTTCAGCACTGGTTGGATGAGATTCATCCATGACAATCTCATTGTCTTCAAATTCTTGCCTCAGGGGAAGATGCTCTTTATCAAGAAGATATGTCCCTATTCCCATCTTGGAGTTGATCAACATCTGTATATGAGGGGCATATCCACATGATCTCTTCTGATCAGCTGCAGTTCTCTTCACTGTCTCAACAATCAAAGTCATCACTTTGAACTTCTGTGGCACATCAAACATATGGATCAAGTTGATGGAGTGACCACGAATCATCCTATGATCTCTTGACTTGGGCAATAGAGTGTGCCTCAAGATGGTGTTGATGGTGATCAATCCTGACAGCACATAATATATGGACCCAAGCTTGTGAGTCTCCAAGGCTTCATCTGGAATAGTCTTGTACATGTTTGCCATGGAGTTGTGATCCTTCCTTGGCTTGGCATATACATCCGTGTCATTTTCATCCTCCTTGGGGGCATTGATCAACTTGGCCCATTCAAAAATAGTAGATTGATATCTGGTTCCTTCAGTCATCCAGACAATCTTGCCATCTGGAGAAATGAGCAGTGGAGTATAATTGCATAATCATTTCAGCATCCCACTTTGTCAACTTTTGACCAACAAACTTATCGACTTCATACATCTTGAAGATCTCATGCACACCTGGGAAGTCGTCCTCATTGTCATCAATGTATGTCTAGTCAACCCATCTCATATCACTGACAATAGGCTTCTTGTCTAGCAAGACAGACTCATAGAAGTCTTGCTGTTCCTTGGTGTGGAAACGATAATCTACAGTAGTCCTTCTCCCGGTGGCATAGGGATCAGTCTGTCTCCACACAAAATCCAACCGTTCTGATGGCTCTCTCATGAATATGTGGCAAAGCATGCACAAACACTCTAGCATGTTCTGATGGCTCTCTCATGAATGGACAAGGGGTGGAGGGGTATATATAGCCTCCACACAAAATCCAACCGTTACACACATTTGACCCAACTCGGTCAGACCAAATAGAAGAACTCGGTGAGACCGATTTAGTTCAAAATGTGAACATTAGGAATCTCGGTAGGACTGACATGATCAAGTCGGTGGGATCGATGTGCTAGGGCTAGGGCAAAACCTCATCTCGGTGAGACCGATTGCATGAACTCGGTAAGACCGATTTCAGCAACAGAGAGTTGGTCAGGCAATCTCAGTGGGACCGATTGCACATTTCGGTGAGACCGAAATAATTACAACAGGTAACATAGAGTTTGCAAGGCCATCTTGGTGAGACCGAGATCCGTATCGGTGAGATCAAATTGTCTAGGGTTTCTGGCAGTGGCTAGGTCAAATGAACTTGGTGGCGCCGGATAGATCAAATCAGTGGGGCCGAGTTTGACTTTAGGTTTTGGACATATGTGGAAATGAGAAAGTGGCTGAGGGTTTTGGAGCAATATCACTAAGCACTTTGAGCAAGTAGACCATTAATTAACACCTCACACTTTTTTAATAGTATTGGCTTTCCTATGGACTCAATGTGATCTTGGATCACTGAAATGAAAATGAAGAGTCTTGAGCCTTTGACAATCTTTGTCCTTAGCATTTTGAGGGGTCCACATCTCTAGTCCATGCCATGCCAATCATTGAACTTTTTGAAATATTTAACTTGAATGGATATTAGTTCAATGAGCTATATGTTGTTAGGAATTACCAAAACCACCCGGGGATTAGTTGCACTTGCAGCTAGTGAGCTTCAAAATAGCCCAAGCAAAACAAATGGATGCAAGAAGACCAGAACTACCATAACTTCTACAAATGAGCTCCAAAACAGCAAACTCAAACTTGTTGGATAGATGATGACAAGTACTACCCAACAACGACATGACCATACGCTCTAAAACTCACATAGAGAAACACCAAACAAGAACCAAGAAAGATGATGCAAGGATGCAATGGTTTGAGCTCTCTACGAACGATATGGTCAAGCTACTCACTTGAGAGCCCCCTTGATAGGACGACAATCAATCCTATAACCTGGTCTCCCAACTACCACCATGAGAGCGGTAAAATAGAAAACCTATCAAGGGCAAACCTTTGCCTTGCACATAGTCCACTTGAGCTAGATGATGACAATCTTGACTTCCTTAAGTTAGACCATCTTTCTTGATTCCGTTGGCTCGATGAAGACTAGTTGATTGCTCCCCCATACTCCACTATGGGCGGGCCACTCTTCGACACATCTTCACAAGTCCATTGTCACCACAATGGACGGCAAGCTTCAAGCATGATATCTTTGTGATGCTCCACTTGAACTTGCACACCGCAATCTTGATGAAGATTACCACTTGATGTCATCCTCCATGGGCTGTATGAGATCTTCCTCTTGACGCAAGCCCATGGAAACATACCTAACCCCACATATACCTATCACGTAGACCATGGGTTAGTACACAAAGTGTAATGGACAATGCTTACCATACCATGGGATCACTTGATCGCTCTCGGTACATCTACTACGCTTTGTGTGTTGATCAACTTGATTCACTCTTGACTTAGTTGTGATCAACCTTGTATCATGTCTTCTCTATGACCAATCTTCGGATAATTCCTTGAATAGTACCTTTGTCATCACATAATCTCCTTGAAACCAACAAATGGACTTCAAGAAATAAATATGGACAAAATCCTATGAATATAACTCAAGGAAACCATTAGTCCATAGAGAATGTCATCAATTACCAAAATCACACATGGAGGCACCATACTCTTTCACCAAGCATCTGTAACCACCCTTGGCCGTTGTTGCCACCGTTGACTCCTCACCTTCGCCCCTTGTCACGGCCTCCATCTGCAATGTTCGCCCTAGCTAGAATCTCACCACAGGACACACTTCAATTCCCCACACACCTTTAGACAATTCTCACATCAATTGGCCCTCCATAATGATCAGCCTGGAAAGGGAATTGTCTTCAGCAGTAAAGTTTCTCCTAAAAAATTGCCTCAGATTCTGATATGTCTCAAACGTACCTATAATTTTTAATTTGTTTCATACTGTTATATTGTCATTTATAACTTGTATTATCATTTTATATTATTTTTCTGGACTAAACTATTAATTTAGTGCCCAATGTCAGTTCCTGTTTTCTGCTTGTTTTTGTTAGCACAAGAAATCAATATCCACGAAGGTCAAAATACGTTGCTGATTTAACACGATTTTTCGCTCCCTCGCCATGCGTTGAGCACAAAACACTAGAATGATCATAAGTACTAGTGTACGCAATATCTAAAACTTTATAAATATTCACAATTTCTGGAAAATTCCGTAAAGATCACATACACATATGGCCATGAAAACTAATTTATGACGAATTCTTGAAAATCATATGAATAGTTATGATTAGGGGTGGGCACTTTGTGACCGAAAACCAAAAAATCAAATCATTTTGACCGTTTTGACGGTTTATTCGGTGTTCTGTTTCAAGGTTCGGTGTGAAACTTGGCTGCTATTTGGTGTTTGGTGTTGCGTTCGGATTTACTTTTTTCTCAGGTGCCTGGATGTAGCGACCAGACCTCAAACAGTCTAGTCTCTGTGCATCAGTGTCATCCCTGGATCGGTAATGCTGACACGCACAGTACTTGAAGGATTTATAACAGAGTAGCAATCACACACTTATTACATCGAATGTCTCAAAAGAGAAATTATTACAATAAATATGGCTTAGGCCATCTAATTACGATAACAGCGGAAGGCTTGGAAGATAAAGTGAGTCCATCAACTCCAACGGCATCACTGAGTATAAGACCACGACCTAAGGCTCCTTACTCGTCGTCTGAAAAGTCTGCAACATGATACATTGCAGCCCGAAAACGGGTCAGCACATGGAATATGCTTGCAATGTAACACATAGAGAGTAATGAACAGAATAATGCTATCACTACATGCATATTTGGCTGGTGGAAAGCTCTATGGTTACAGTTTTTGCGAAAAGCCAATTTTTCCCTACTGCAAAGGAATATATTTTTATTTAACTACAAAGTTGGTTAAAAAATATTGAGAAGGTAAACCCCCTCTCAATCCCAATTAAAAGTAATCATTAACAACCCAACAAAATTAGTTAAGTATAAGATGATGAGATTCACATGATAATCCAAGAACTAGATACTCAAGATGTCCATAACCGGGGACACGGCTAACCATGATTAGATTGTACACTCTGTAGAGGTTTGTGCACTTTTCCCCATAAGACCCGATCTCCTTCGTTGGATTTCTCGCACTACATGGTGTTTGAGAAACGGATGACCGAGACACAGTCTTTCAGAAGCGTTAGCACCTTACGATGGGTAGACAGTTACACCTACTTTCCCCTACATCTGTTAGTCTACCACTGTAAGAGTTCACACGACTTAATCAACTATGCTAGAGCCCATAATAGCATGTGGCTGCACACGGAAGTTTCTAGCATGAATAATCTCATGATCCCTTTGAGCCTGGGTGGCGGTCCATAAAAAAACAGGCAATCACTGGAATACCCAGGTGCCTCAATCCACCCAGATGTGTGTTTAAGTTGCCACCTTAAGTAAACCATTAATTAACAATCTCACATCTGTCATGGATACACTCACCCAATCCACGTCTACTATCATAGCATAGCAATAAGCAAACGTAGAAGTAACTCCCAAAGGTTGATAATAAAACAGGTAATAGGTACTACCTCATCTACTTCCCGATACCCACAATTTAATTAGATCCTAATCATGCAATTGTTTGAGGATTGATCTAATGCAATAAAACTGGGTATGAAAAGAGGTATGATCAAAGTGTTACTTGCCTTGCTGATGATCCGTGAAACCTAGAGATTCGAAGTAGCACGCTGCGCACTCCGGGTACTCTATCGCAAACAAACAAGCATACAATAAGCACTCATCTAATGCATAGGTAAAACTCAAATAAAAGATCTAACCAGAAAGTTCAACTTAAGAACTCCGGTTTGCAAAAAGAATCAAATCAAACGAAGCAACGAAAGTCAAACGGCGAAAGAAACAATCTTCGTTTACTAATCTGGACCTAAGTCAAATTTTACAGTAGCAAAACTTGTTTGAGTTGGTTAAACGGAAATAGGGTTTCGAGACGAAACTCTAGGCGCTTGAATCGCCTGATTCTGATAAACGAGTGAAAAGTTATACTAGAACGAAAAACAGATCGGAAATCGCGATCAGAAATAATCGCGGAAAAATCCGAGAAAAAGAAAACGGACGAACAGGCTAACGAACGAACGTTCGCTGTCTACGAAAAAAACGAAAACCGTTCGTTAAAACGAACGAACAAACGAGTGTTCGCTGAATAAACTAAACCGGAAAAAACGGATTTAGGGTTTTAAAAAAAACGAACGAAAAACCGGATGGAAAACCGAACGGTTTTCTCGAGGAAAACCGCCGGCGGCGGCGCGGTGGTCAACCTCGGTGGGGCGACGGGCGGCTTCGATTGGGCGGCGGGACGGCGGCGGGCGGCGGCAGCTCGGGCGACGGCGTCGGACGGCGGGCGGCAGATCGGGCTAGGGTTAGGGTTTTCAGCGGCGGGGGCGACTTGGGCTGACGGGGCCTCGGGGGCGCGCCTTATAAGGGCCTGGCCGGGCGGAGTCCTGGCCGAATACGGCCCAAGGTCGGTTCGCGTTTTTTTAAAATAATTTCACGCAGAAAAACAAATAAAAGAAATACTAAATGGACTCCAAAAATCCCGAAATAAATTTTCCCCGACTTCTAAAATCAAGCCGGACAAGATGAACATTTATTTGGGGCTTAAATGCAATTTTGAAAAACGCGTATTTTTCCTAATTCAAATAATAATCAAATAAAATCAAATATTTGTTTTTAATATTTTTCCTCCAATATTTCATTATTTGTGGAGAAGTCATTTTATCCCCTCTCATATATTTTGATTAAAATATTTTCGGAGAGAAAAATAATTAAAACAAATGATCCTATTTTCAAAATTTGAGAAAACCCAAAATATGAAAATAACGAAATCCCCAACTCTCTCCGTGGGTCCTCGAGTTGCGTAGAATTTCTAGGATCGCAAAAAAATGCAATAAAATATGTTATGCGTGATGATCTAATGTATAACATTCCAAATTGAAAATTTGGGACGTTACACTGGAATTTCCTCTCCGACCAGTCACTTTTTTCCTTCTTCCTTCCTTCTTGGCCGGACCTCGCCGGAGAATAACTAGCCCCACCATCTATCTTAGGGTGAAGTAATGGCCTTATTAACTATCTTATTAGAGGTGGGGGGCAGGGGATCGCCGGAGGTTCTCATGGATGGTGCCGGGCTTAGAGGGATGGCCGAGGCGGTGGCTAGCAATGGCAGGGGGAGCGTGAGGCGGTGCGTGATAGCGACCGTCGGCCACGGGTGATGGAGACTGGCGGTTATGGCGGGGTAGGCAAGAAGATGATGAACAGTAGCACGATCTATTTTGGGCCACTGGATCAAGATTTGACAATTTTCGTATAAAAAGCAGTTGATGCAACTGTTTTTTCCAGGCGCCTGATAAATAGAGCCTCCCTTCTACTTCCTCCGTTTCTAAATATAAGTCTTTTTAGAGATCTTTTTATGGATGTATGTAGATATATTTTAGAGTAAAATTTTCACTCAATTTGCTTTGTATGTACTCCCCCGTCCCATAATATAAGAATGTTTTTGACACTAATATAATAACGTTTTTAACATAACACTAGTGTCAAAAACGTTCATATATTATCGGACGGAGGGAGTAGTTCATATTGAAATCTATATTTAGCAACGGAGGGAGTAATTTTCACCCGGTCACCCGGGAGTAATTGAGCTGCTCGCCCGCCCCTTCTCTAGACTCACAATCCGCGGCACCACCCCCCCCCCCCCCCCCCCCCCCCTCCAGCCAATGAGATCGCAGCATTCCCACCACCCCGGATCGCTCCCCTCCCTGACTATAAGTACGCCTCGACCCGGTTCTCTCGAATCCATCCACCTCTCGAGATCTTTTCTGAAGCCGCAAGCGAGCAGAGCACACCGCACACGCAGCAGTTTCCCTTTCAGACATTTTCTTCGATTAGCCACCATGACTGCCTTGGCCAAGCCCGCCGCCTCAGCGCCGAAGCCCTCCGCCGCCAAGCCGAAGGCGGCCGCCGCTGGTGCCTCCCACCCGACCTACTTCGAGGCGAGCGTTTGAACCTCTCCTCTGTTCCCCTGCGATTGAATGGTTTTGACTGCGATTGGGACTGATTGGATTTGATTTCGATCTTGCGCAGATGATCAAGGAGGCGATCGCGGCGCTCAAGGACAGGACGGGGTCGAGCTCGGTCGCCATCGCCAAGTACATCGAGGAGAAGCACGGCAAGGCCCTCCCGGCCAACTTCAAGAAGATGCTCTCCGTCCAGCTCCGCGCCTCCGCTGCCAAGGGCAAGCTCGTCAAGGTCAAGGCCTCCTACAAGCTCTCCGACGCCGCCAAGAAGGACGCGCCCAAGGCCAAGGCCACGGCCAAGCCCGCCAAGGACGCCGCCAAGGCCAAGAAGACGGTGGCCGCGAAGCCCAAGAAGACCGCCGCCGCTGGCACCAAGCGCAAGGCACCCGAGCAGAAGAAGCTGGTCGCCAAGGCCAAGAAGTCGCCTGCGGCCAAGGCCAAGGCGAAGCCGAAGACCGTCCGCTCCCCGGCCGTCAAGAAGGCCCGCAAGGTCGCCGCGGCTTGATCTGATCTGATCTGATAGGTGGTTTTAGGTGTGCGTTGGTGTTCTGGGTCTGTACAAAAGGATGCCTCATCCTCCCTGATTTAGGTTTCGGTTCTGCTAGGCAGGTTCTATGTCTCGTTGGTGGTGTCTGGAATGTTCAGGTATCAAATGTATCCAGCTCTAACTCTGAAATGGATTTGCAGTTTCCTGAGAATAGCGATTGTTTGTTGGTTGTACTTCTTTTTTGTTACGAGTTGGTTGTACTTCGATACTGAGCATTTGCGATCCTCAATTTCCCCTTCGCCCCTTTCTACTTGTTCAAGTTCAGTTGCGGCCTCTGGGCAGGTTCGACAAGATTGAGGGCACTGCGCACGGTAACGGCCTCGTACCATGCGGTGGAACTCCCGATCACCCCTCAATCAATTGTAAACGAGGGGGTAGGAACGGCGGTCGACGGGTCGCCTGACAATTCCGCAGGGTTTCGACCATCCGGGCATGCCTGGCTGTTGCGGCTGCGTGCTGATCAACTTCCATCGGCGATGTGCAGAGAGAATCACATGAATCGCCAGTTCCAAACCGCCGCGTGACACCGTGTGGTGTGTGTGGCTGCCCGTCTCGCCAATCCACTCCACTAATCCCGCGCTTGCCGATCAACTCTCCAACGGCGACGCCATCCGACGTCCCAATTAAAAGCGCGTAGTCCGCGCAATGAACCGTCCCGATCTTTTTCACATCTAACCCCCTGTGTAGCAGTTGCGAGGAATACATCCTTTTGAGTAAATGAAAATGCCCTGGCAGAAGCACAACGAAGCGACACGTGTCGCTTTCCACCATACCCTATTACAAAATGTACACGTGTGGGCAGGTCACAGCTGCCAGGTGTGTCACTTAGAGCATCTACAGCCGGGCGCCTCAAATCCGCCTCATACGTCCGGGCAGGCCGCCCGGACACTGCCCGGTCACAATTTTTTGACCTAGACGGCCCCTCAAACTACCTGGCCAAACGGGCCGGCCCGGCCCGGCCCGGCCCATCGTAATCGTGCTTGGCCCGACCCGGCCCGCCAGGGCACGATTACTATACGGGCCGTGCCGACCCGCGTGCTATGCCCCCAGGCCCAGGCACGACCCAGTTAGTAAACGGGCCGGCACGTTGGCCCATTTAGCACGGTGGGCCGCATATTTTTAGCCTATTATTTGACGCACTGAGCGTTTTTAGCCTATTTTTACATGTTGGGCCATATATAGATGTATAAAAAAACGTAATCGGGCCATGCCGTGCCGGCCCGCGTGCCCAGCCTCCAGCCCAGGCACGACCCAGGGCGTGTCGCGTGCCGTGCCTGGCCCGTTTAGCCCGTGCCGTGCCTGGCCCAAGGCGGGCCGTGCCGGCGTGCTCACGGGCCGGCCCGAAAAACCCGGCCCATTTGGCCAGCTATACCTCAAACGACCCTCAAACCTCCGGGCCAACCGGCACCCCTCATATCCAGCACAAATATGGGGCGGATATGGGGCGTCCGGATGTGCCCGAGCACGCCCACCAAGTCGGACCGGACCCGCGCTGGCCCACCCGACCCCACATAATTTCTCCCCATCCGCTCATCGGACCAAACCCTAGCCACTTCACTCCACTCCCCTCCGCCACCCAAACTTGTCTCCGGCGACATCCGGCCGTCTCCGGCATGGCGGGGAGCGAATCCGAGTCCTTCACCTCCAGATCCGTCGAGCTGAGCTCATCCCACGCGGGCCCGAGGAGGAGATGGTCGTCCGGCTTGCGCTCCGCCGTGCCCCGGAGGAGGCCCGTGCACGGCTGCGCTCGGACTCCTTTCGTAAGGAATCCATTGCGTCCGCCCAAATGGCGCATGGATCCGGCGCTGGGCCTGTCGTAGCTGCCTCAGCGGAGGCCGTGCGGTCTGTCTGGCGTCCGAACACGCTGGGGCTTGAAATACGTCGGTATTTCCCCAAAGAGGAAGGGATGATGCAACACAGCTACGGTAGGTATTTCCCTCAGTCATGAGGCCAAGGTTATCGAACCAGTAGAAGAACCACGCAACACCACGTAAATAGCTCATGTACACAAAGAACAAATACTTCCAACCCGACGTAAGAGAGGGGTTGTCAACCCCTCACGGGTAAAAAGATAGGTAAAATTATAGTAGACTGGATAAATAGATCCGCGGGAACGCGAGATAAAATAAATAATAATAAATTGCAGCGAGGTATTTTTGTATTTTTGGATTCATAGATCTGAAAATAAAAGCAAATATAAATAGATCGCGAAGGCAAATATAATAAAGAAGAGACCCGGAGGCTGAAGATTTCACTAGTGGCTTCTCTCGAGAAGAATAGCATATGGCGGGTAAATAAATTACTGTTGGGCAATTGATAGAACTTCAAATAATCATGACGATATCCAGGCAATGATCATTACATAGGCATCACGTCCAAGATTAGTAGACCGACTCCTGCCTGCATCTACTACTATTACTCCATACATCGACTGCTATCCAGCATGCATCTAGTGTATTAAGTTCATTCAGAAACGGAGTAATGCAATAAGAACGATGACATGATGTAGACAAGATCTATTTATGTAAAAATAGACCCCATGTTGTTATCCTTAATAGCAGTGATACATACGTGTCGGTTCCGATTCTGTCATTGGGATCAAGCACCGTAAGATCGAACCCATCACAAAGCACCCCTTCCCATGGCAAGAAAAATCGATCTAGTTGGCCTAACTAAATGTGACGCCCGGATAATTAAACTACAGTGATCCCCTGCTAACGATGCCACGTCACCTCTGTTACTGTTGCTACTATCGTGTTGGATCAAAACTATTCAAATTCAAATTTGGATTTTTGTCAAACAACAAATTTTTTCAAACATTAAAACAAAAATGTTCGGAGTGTGCAGTTAAATGCCTAGGAAATTATAGTGCAGAAAACACATTTTTAGAAAATGCCTAAATACATTAAAATGAATTAAAAGAAAAAAGGAAAAAATGAAAAGAATAAAATTAGGAAAAAAAACACAAAACTAACTAAAAGACAAAAGGCAAGCACCCCCCGGGCTCCGGCCCAGCAGGCCATCAGGCCCACTGGGCCAACCCACCAGGCCCAGCCGGCCACTCCCCTTTATCCACTCACCCCCGCAACCCTAACCTACCCCACTCCCCACTCTCCCCCACTCCTCGCTCTCTTCCCCCTTCGATCTGGATCAAGATCGGGGGGCTCGCCCTTCGCTCGGTGCCGAAGCCTCTCGCCGGCACCGCCCGAAGACCACCCCGACGCCGTGCCGCCTCCCCGCCGGCCTGCCTCCTCAACGCACGTCGTCCCCGTCCCCCACCTCGCGCCCCGTTGCCATTTACCCTATGGCCCCGATGTGAGCGCCTCTCCATGCTCCCTCTCCTCTCCTCCCACGACGCGCTGACCGTGGCCCTCGCACCAGCCATCGCCCCGCGCGCCTCTGCCCTCGCGCTCCTCGCCCCGCGACGCCCAGCTGCTCCTCCCGCTCGCCTCTGCTGCTGCTTCCGCATGTTGTCGCGCCGCGCCTCGCCTGCCTCCCGTCCACTGCGGTGCGCGCCCGCACATCGTCGCCCAGCGCGCCACTGCACGCACCTCGGGGCGTGATGCCCCCGCCCCTGCCCTCGCGCAGCCGCGCCCACGGCCCCGCTCGCCGGCCTCGCTCTGCCTGATCAAGGGGGCGTCCCGTCTTCAGTCGCCCTGCTGCGCGCCGGCAGCCACGACCCCCTGCTCTACCTGGCCGCATCCCGCTGGAGCTCCATGCCGGCGCTCCGCCCTGCCCCCTGCTCCCCGTGGCCGCGCACTGCGTGCCGTGGCCGCCGCCACCTGCCGTCCCGCTTTCCCCTTGCGGCGACCGCCCGCGCCTCGCCGCCGACCACTGCCTCGCGGTCGCGGCCCCCTCCGCTCGCCATGGGCCGCGCCGTGCTGCCCCGCGCTGGCCCCCGCTCGGGCTGCGGTCGCACCCGAGACCCGCGCCCGAGACCAGTGCCCGTAACCCCGCGCGCCCGCTAAGGACCCCCGTGCCTATGACACAGGGGGCCACCACCAAAAAATTTGCTCAGAACGACGAGACGAATCCGGATACGCAGCCTGTTCATCCGCCACACATTCCTAGCATAGCAAACACACAACTTTCCCCCTCCGCTTCATTTGTCCGAAAACGTGAAACACCGGGGATACTTTCCCGGATGTTTTCCCCTTCGCCGGTAACACCTATCCCCGCGTTAGATTACCCCTGGCACCGCGTATTGCCTTGTTATATTTCGTGTGATGCTTTGTTTGCTCCGTATTTACTGTTCCTTCCCCCTCTTCTTCTCTGGTAGACCTCGAGACCGACGCCACTGCTACCCAGTACGACTACGGTGTTGACGACCCCTTCTTGCCAGAGCAACCAGGCAAGGCCCCCCTTGATCACCAGATATCGCATATTCCTTCTCTATACTGCTTGCATTAGAGTAGTGTAGCATGTTACTGCTTTCGGTTAATCCTATTCTGCTGCATAGCCTGTCCTTGCTACTACTGTTGTTACCTTTACGTGCAATCCTAAATGCTTAGTATAGGATGCTAGTGTTCCATCAGTGGCCCTACACTCTTGTCCGTATGCCATGTTATACTACTGGGCCGTGATCACATCGGGAGGTGATTACGGGCATATGTTATATACTTTATACTGTTACATTACTTACGATACTGTTCGGAGATGGGGGCTGAAGGGGCAGGTGGCTCCATCCCGGTAGAGGTGGGCTGGGTTCCCGACGGCCCCCGACTGTTACTTTGTGGCGGAGCGACAGGGCAGGTTGAGACCACCTAGGAGAGAGGTGGGCCTGGCCCTGGTCGGGGTCCGTGGTTACTTCATAATAACACGCTTAACGAGATCTTGGTATTTGATCTGAGTTGGGTCGTTGACCTTATACGCACTAACCGCCACGTGGGACAAGATATGGGCAGCCGGCGTCGTGGTATCAGCCGAAGCTCTTTTTGACGCCAGCGACTGAGCGCCGCGCGCCGCATTGGACCATAAGCTCGCGCTTGTATTAAGGGGGCTAGGTCTGCTTTCGGCCGCGTACGCAACGTGCAGGTGTGCAATGGGCGATGGGCCCAGACCCCTGCGTGCATAGGATTTAGACCGGCGTGCTGACCTCTCTGTTGAGCCTAGGTAGGGCTGCGACGTGTTGATCTCCCGAGGCCGGACATGACCCAGGAAAGTGTGCCCGGCTAGAGGGATCGAGCGTGTCGGGTAATGTGGTGCACCCCTGCAGGGAAGTTTAACTATCCGAATAGCCGTGATCTTCGGTAACAGGACGACTTGGAGTTGTACTTGACCTTATGACAACTAGAACCGGATACTTAATAAAACACACCCTTCCAAGTGCAAGATATAACCCGGTGATCGCTCTCTAACAGGGCGACGAGGAGGGGATCGCCGGGTAGGTTTATGCTATGCGATGCTACTTGGTGAACTTACCATCTACTCTCTTCTACATGCTGCAAGATGGAGGTGGCCTGAAGCGTAGTCTTCGACAGGATTAGCTATCCCCCTCTTATTCTGGCATTCTGCAGTTCAGTCCACCGATATGGCCCTTTACACATATACCCATGCATATGTAGTGTAGCTCCTTGCTTGCGAGTACTTTGGATGAGTACTCACGGTTGCTTTTCTCCCTCTTTTCCCCCTTTCCATTCTACCTGGTTGTCGCAACCAGATGTTGGAGCCCAGGAGCTTGACGACACCGTCGACGACGACTCCTACTACATCGAGGGTGCCTACTACTACGTGCAGCCTGCTGACGACGACCAGGAGTAGTTTAGGAGGATCCCAGGCAGGAGGCCTGCGCCTCTTTCGATCTGTATCCCGGTTTGTGCTAGCCATCTTATGGCAACTTGTTTAACTTATGTCTGTACTCAGATATTGTTGCTTCCGCTGACTCATCTATGATCGAGCACTTGTATTCGAGCCCTCGAGGCCCCTGGCTTGTATTATGATGCTTGTATGACTTATTTTGTTTTTAGAGTTGTGTTGTGATATCTTCCCGTGAGTCCCTGATCTTGATCGTACACGTTTGCGTGTATGATTAGTGTATGATTAAGGGGGCGTCACAAGTTGGTATCAGAGCCGACTGCCTGTAGGAATCCCCCTTTCGAACTCCTTGGCCGAAGTCGAGTCTAGTCATTGAAAAAGTTTTTACTAACATGGTTGTGCGGCTTACGGGCCCACGTCGCCATTGGGTGGTATTAGGATCTTTTATTCCTCGATCAATACTCTGGGACTCTGATCTCTCTTCTATTCGGGTTAAATGATTTTACTAACGCCGACTCTAGGTTCTCGTAACTACTTCCACCCGGAGAGCCCCTTACTCCAGATGATTACTTGGCCCACCGAAGGATTTCGAAGATACTCTCCGATGTTCTATCGAGACTTTGAGCCGGTTGCTTTTGCAATTCCCTACCACCGAAATATCTCTATGGATAATTACATACACTTGCCGTTCTTACTTTTATTCCCAGTTGATCTTGTTATAACAAGATACCTTGAAATCCCCTCTATTGTTCCGAGAATATTTTGTGCCTACTGCCTTGCAGTTCCTTGCCACCTGAATACCCCTACGGATAATTTCTCGCCCTTATCGAGTATCCGCTCATCCCCAGTTGTTCATGTGTTTCACAATTGTCTTCGAAATACTATTCGATCCTCCAAAATTCCTTAGTAGCTTATTGCTCTGCAATACTTGTCTGCTTGCATTATGGATGCTTTCCATATGTCTGGCAATATTCGATAGTATCCTTAGACACCGTGATTTTGATCCTATTGATTCAACATGAGTGCGAATGCACGCAATCGTCAGTTGATCCTTTTAAGTTATCTTTCCGGCTCAGACGTCATTTTAAACATGAGCTGGATCTCGGCCAATCAAATTGTTGTCGATTTTACCCCTAAGCTTACTCAACTTATCTATCCTTAATCAGAGCATTTGCTTCTGATCCTTTGATTTGGAAATTATAATTCCTTTACATGTGAGCTTTGAATTAGTCAGTTGCTTCTATAATCCAATGCCTTCACATTGTTTCTTCCTCTGGTTGTGTGCCGATACTCACATCAGCTCCGCTATGGACCGTCGGATCCTTTGTTGGGATATCATCCGACAGTGTCTTCCGTATACAAAAACCTCGAGAAGTTCTTTCCTTGATACATAATGCCTTCAGTAAATTGTATCCTCTCGTTTTGTCACCCATGCTCTACTATCGAGCTTGAGTTATTTACCCCTGAAGTTTGTGATATATGTTTCCACGATGCCCCGATGGGTTGAACCTAGGCCTTCCTTAATATGTGTGACCTCGAAAGTTTTCACGAGTCATACTCTTCTGGTATTTTGCCAGATAAAATTTCAACATTACAACTTCTTCAAAAATGAGAAGTGAATGAAAGGTTATGCATTAGAGAAGTGGGAGTCGACCTTGAACTTTGTGTTCATGCCCATGGACACGATGTAGATCCTATCATGGAAGCTTCTTATAATAATAACTATTTCCTTGATAAATATCATCTGGTATCTGTGAATTGATCCTTTGCAACCGTGGTTCCGACATGATTGTTCTCCGTTGATTCTATTTCTCGGACCAGGTAAAGTACTTGCCTTCTGCAGATCAGTACGCCTTCCCAACCTCTATTTTGTTCTACCTTCGAGTATTACCCCCTGGTATCTCGAGGATATCAACCCATAGCACTTCATCTTATGAATTTCTGTTGAAGTAGTACCTTTCCCCATCATAGTCACTCCACGGGTTCTGGGTTGTCGTCAACCGAGAACACCGATTTGTGAATCGAATCAACACTGAGATTCGGTACTCCCAGTACTTTGTTGTTGAGAAGTTTAATACTCCATCACGTCACTCCTAGTCTGATCGGCTACATCATTATAGTGCTAATTTTAACTGTGCTACTGGGTCCTTAATTCCGGAGCACAACTTTCGATGATGAGCTAAGCTTATGTCGATTTCCTCGTCTTATCGTTCCACCTTGAACGACAAGCTTGAATTCGAGTTTGTGTCCTACTCATGGTCCCAAGATCATTTCGCTTCATCATTCCTTTGACTTGATGTCATCGCCGACCGATTACATCTCCATGAAACCTCTCGACAGAATTTGTCATGATCATCATGAACATTCTGAGTTCCTCCAGGATATCAATTGAATTCATGATGAGAAATACCATCCTTGCCCCTCGATGATTTGTGTTATCATCGGCAACATTCTTGCTTTCCCTTCAACACAAACTTGTTCATGTTTTGTGTTGTACCTTGAGATCCTTGCTACCCAACTTATGTTATGTTCTACCTTGGAGTATTGCTATCTTCTATGTCAAGAATGTCATGGGAAATTCACCACCCTTAAGAATTCTTAATACAAGTGATACTTATTAACATCACCATTCTTTTCTTGGTCCTCGTGTTGCTTCTGACCGGAATACCGACAAATGGTCTGTGATGTGTAAATTCTAAACTTCTAGCAACCCTATTGCTTTGAAGTTAATGGTCGATATTTCATTCTTAGACCATTGGTTATCGAATCACCATTCTAACATTGATCATGCAACCTAAGCCCATATTTCGGGTGCACTTTTCAACCAATGTTTAACTGTGTATGTTTTCCTTGAGCATACCTCATTATATCATTTGATCTGACAAATGTTATCTCCTTGTTGTGGAAATCCATCTTTTGAAAATCTCATTGAATTGTCATTAAGTTCATTAGCCACCTCCTCGTCCTCTCCTTGGTTTAATGATGAACTTTTGTTTTGGAACTCGTTTCCATAGTTCATTTCCCGAGAATCTTACATTGTCATCTCGTCAATTTGTGTTGCACCTCTTCTTCTCAGGCATCCTGAGTCTGAGTTATCCTGACACCAATCAGATCTGAATCCCGGTCAGATATGATGGTTGGAACATATTTCCAGGAGTTATAACATCTTTACATGACCGGGTAAGTTGTTGTCATGTCTAGCACACCTGGCCGGAGCACCTAGTGTTATAGTTTCCTTTTATTCAAGGTTATCCATTCTTTCATGAGGAAATTATAAGACTTATTCTACAAGTTGTTCCTGATGGATCCTTCGTGTATCCAGAGTCTGACCTTTGCTTGAAGACCTTGTCAATGCTATCTCGAAGCATATCACTGGTACTCCAATTTTCAATAAGAACATTTGAAGCACCATGCTAAATTTCCTTTATCAATTATTCAGACACCATTGTATGGGTAATGTCATGAAATTTCTCTCCCCTATCTAAAGAGTTTTCTACATTATATCCTGTCATGGATATCATGCTCTGTTTGTCCTTGAGAAGGTATACCCCTGAAATATGTGTTTAAACACATTGGCCTTTCCATTGTTCTATTTAATCTGATGATCACCTTTTCCTTTCCATTGTTTTGTTTAACCTTTCTGGTGATCTATATGAGTTAAACAGTAATATTCTTCGGCTTATGTAAACACCTAGGTGTACAATCGTGTCTGTAAGAACCTGTTACTATTGTTGATGACATTCCGGTAACCACCGATGGACGAGAACTTTGCCTATTGGCCCGCCTCATTCAACGAGCAGGAGAATGGTTCTCTTCGTCCCTCGCCCTTGGTATCGATGTTGTTGCCGACATAACTGACAGGCTATCCTCTGACATGTCTTGCTATCATGACCGTGTAAGATGTCAAAGGTCTTCCTACTTTTAACCCACATGGTGGGCCCATAACCCACAGTTCCACACGATCAAAACCTGACTCTCATGTACCCCTGTTTCCAAAGTTATTCCTCACGCGCGGCTTTGTATGTAATTCACGAGCCACCTTTCGAGAGATCACCAATTCTGGTATCCGAAACAATACTTATGCCCATTGCTCTGGACCCCTTTCACACTTTGTTTCAGGCAACAAATGATTTCCTATCCGCTTGAAACTTCTTATTGCACCTTCTTACCTTGCTCTCGATATTTTCTTAAGTTTCAATTCAAGAGTTACTCTCGGCCACCTTCCCCGATGTTATCGACCAGATAGTCAACCTTGTAGAGGTTCGTTCTCCCGGAATACCCCCTTATTCTTTCGTAAGTACGATGGAACCCCCGAAGAAAGCATGCTGACTTCATCTTGATGACTTGAAGCAGAAAAATGAAGACATCAATATAATGGATCGACCACTTTGAGAAGAGCAACCAAGACCGAGAAGATTCGTTAGAATTTCGTAACCAGACCTTTCCCCCGTTTTCCACCTCTTAAATCTCGGGACGAGATTTCTTGTAGTGGAGGAGAATTGTGACGCCCGGATAATTAAACTACAGTGATCCCCTGCTAATGATGCCACGTCACCTCTGTTACTGTTGCTACTATCGTGTTGGATCAAAACTATTCAAATTCAAATTTGGATTTTTGTCAAAACAACAAAAAAATTCAAACATTAAAACAAAAATGTTGGGAGTGTGCAGTTAAATGCCTAGGAAATTATAGTGCAGAAAACACATTTTTAGAAAATGCCTAAATACATTAAAATGAACTAAAAAAAAAAGAAAAAAAATGAAAAGAATAAAATTAGAAAAAAACACAAAACTAACTAAAAAGACAAAAGGCAAGACCCCCCGGGCTCCGGCTCAGCAGGCCATCAGCCCCACTGGGCCAACCGACTAGGCCCAGCCGGCCACTCCCCCCCACTCCCCTTTATCCACTCACCCCCGCAACCCTAACCTACCCCACTCCCCACTCTCCCCCACTCCTCGCTCTCTTCCCCCCTCGATCTGGATCGAGATCGGGGGGCTCGCCCTTCGCTCGGTGCCGAAGCCTCTCGCCGGCGCCGCCCGAAGACCACCCCGACGCCGTGCCGCCTCCCCGCCGGCCTGCCTCCTCAACGCACGTCGTCCCCGTCCCCCACCTCGCGCCCCGTTGCCATTTACCCTACGGCCCCGATGTGAGCGCCTCTCCATGCTCCCTCTCCTCTCCTCCCACGACGCGCTGACCGCGGCCCTCGCACCGGCCATCGCCCCGCGCGCCTCTGCCCTCGCGCTCCTCGCCCCGCGATGCCCAGCTGCTCCTCCCGCTCGCCTCTGCTGCTGCTATCACATGTTGTTGTGCCACGCCTCGCCTGCCTCCCGTCCGCTGCGGTGCGCGCCCGCACATCGTCGCCCAGCGCGCCACTGCACGCACCTCGGGGCGTGATGCCCCTGCCCTCGCGCAGCCGCACCCACGGCCCCGCTCGCCGGCCTCGCTGCCGCCGCCCACGTCCCGCCTTCAGTCGCCCTGCTGCGCGCCGGCAGCCACGACCCCCTGCTCTGCCTGGCCGCATCCCGCTGGAGCTCCACGCTGGCGCTCCGTCCTGCCCCCTGCTCCCCGTGGCCGCCGCCACCCGCCGTCCCGCTTTCCCCTTGCGGCGACCGCCCGCGCCTCGCCGCCGGCCACTGCCTCGCGGTCGCGGCCCCCTCCGCTCGCCATGGGCTGCGCCGTGCTGCCCCGCGCTGGCCCCCGCTCGGGCTGCGGTCGCACCCGAGACCCGCGCCCGAGACCAGCGCCCGTAACCCCGCGCGCCCGCTAAGGACCCCCCTGCCTATGACATAGGGGCCCCACTACCAGATATATATATATATAAAAGAATTCATAAAATAATAAGTAAATAATATTAATGAAAAAAATAGTTAAAATATTAATTAAATAATTAAAGAATTAATTAACTTAATTAATCCTGATTAGCTTAGCCTAATTAATTAACTAACCTAACTAATCTGTTAATTAAACTACTTAATTTAGTTAATTAGTTAACAGTATGACATGCGGGACCCACACGTCAGTTTGACCCAGTCAACACCATGTTGACAGCTGACGTCATGCTGACGTCAGCATACACTATTCTGGATAATGTTGATTTAACATAATTAAATAAATCCTAAAATGATTTAAATCTTTTAAAATTAATATAAATAAAACCGTAGCTCAGATGGAAAAACTTTGTACATGAAAGTTGCTCAGAACAACGAGACGAATCCGGATACGCAGCCCATTCGTCCGCCACACATCCCTAGCATAGCAAACACACAACTTTCCCCCTCCGCTTCATCTATCCGAAAACGCGAAACACTGGGGATACTTTCCCGGATGTTTCCCCCCTTCGCCGGTATCACCTATCCCCGCGTTAGATTACCCCTGGCACCGCGTATTGCCTTGTTATATTTCGTGTGATGCTTTGTTTGCTCCGTATTTACTGTTCCTTCCCCCTCTTCTTCTCCGGTAGACCTCGAGACCGACGCCACTGCTACCCAGTACGACTACGGTGTTGACGACCCCTTCTTGCCAGAGCAACCAGGCAAGGCCCCCCTTGATCACCAGATATCGCATATTCCTTCTCTATACTGCTTGCATTAGAGTAGTGTAGCATGTTACTGCTTTCGGTTAATCCTATTCTGCTGCATAGCCTGTCCTTGCTACTACTGTTGTTACCTTTACCTGCAATCCTAAATGCTTAGTATAGGATGCTAGTGTTCCATCAGTGGCCCTACACTCTTGTCCGTCTGCCATGCTATACTACTGGGCCGTGATCACTTCAGGAGGTGATCAAGGGCATATGCTATATACTTTATACTGTTACATTACTTACGATATTGTTTGGAGATGGGGGCTGAAGGGGCAGGTGGCTCCATCCCGGTAGAGGTGGGCCTGGGTTCCCAATGGCCCCCGACTGTTACTTTATGGCGGAGCGACAGGGCAGGTTGAGACCACCTAGGAGAGAGGTGGGCCTGGCCCTGGTCGGCGTCCGTGGTTACTTCATAATAACACGCTTAACGAGATCTTGGTATTTGATCTGAGTTGGGTCGTTGACCTTATACGCACTAACCGCCACGTGGGACAAGATATGGGCAACCGGCGTCGTGGTATCAGCCGAAGCTCTTTTTGACATCAGCGACTGAGCGGCGCGCGCCGCATTGGACCATAAGCTCGCGCTTGTATTAAGGGGGCTAGGTCTGCTTCCGGCCGCGTACGCAATGTGCAGGTGTGCAATGGGCGATGGGCCCAGACCCCTGCGTGCATAGGATTTAGACTGGCGTGCTAACCTCTCTGTTGAGCCTAGGTAGGGCTGCGACGTGTTGATCTCCCGAGGCCGGACATGACTCAGGAAAGTGTGCCCGGCCAGAGGGATCGAGCGTGTCGGGTAATGTGGTGCACCCCTGCATGGAAGTTTATCTATTCGAATAGCCGTGATCTTCGGTAACAGGACGACTTGGAGTTGTACCTTGACCTTATGACAACTAGAACCGGATACTTAATAAAACACACCCTTCTAAGTGCAAGATATAACCTGGTGATCGCTCTCTAACAGGGCGACGAGGAGGGGATCGCCGGGTAGGTTTATGCTATGCGATGCTACTTGGTGAACTTACCATCTACTCTCTTCTACATGCTGCAAGATGGAGGTGGCCTGAAGCGTAGTCTTCGACAGGATTAGCTATCCCCCTCTTATTCTGGCATTCTGCAGTTCAGTCCACTGATATGGCCCTTTACACATATACCCATGAATATGTAGTGTAGCTCCTTGCTTGCGAGTACTTTGGATGAGTACTCACGACTGCTTTTCTCCCTCTTTTCCCCCTTTCCATTCTACCTGGTTGTCGCAACCAGATGCTGGAGCCCAGGAGCTTGACGACATCGTCGACGACGACTCCTACTACATCGAGGGTGGCTACTACTACGTGCAGCCTGCTGACGATGACCAGGAGTAGTTTAGGAGGATCCCAGGCAGGAGGCCTGCGCCTCTTTCGATCTGTATCCCAGTTTGTGCTAGCCATCTTATGGCAACTTGTTTAACTTATGTCTACACTCAGATATTGTTGCTTCCGCTGACTCGTCTATGATCGAGCACTTGTATTCGAGCCCTCGAGGCCCCTGGCTTGTATTATGATGCTTGTATGACTTATTTTATTTTTAGAGTTGTGTTGTGATATCTTCTGGTGAGTCCCTGATCTTGATCGTACACGTTTGCGTGTATGATTAGTGTACGATTGAAGGGGCATCACACTAAACCGAAGATTCGAAAAAGAAATACGAGGCTATAAGTAATCATGCATATAAGAGATCAAAAGACTCAAATAACTTTCATGAATAAAAACATAGATCTGATCATAAACTCAAAGTTCATCAGATCCCGACAAACACACCGCAAAAAGAGTTACATCAAATAGATCTCCGAGAGACCATTGTATTGAGAATCAAAAGAGAGAGAAAGCCATCTAGCTACTAACTACGGACCCGTAGGTCTACAATGAACTACTCACGCATCATCGGAGAGGCACCAATGAGGATGATGAACCCCTCCGTGATGGTGTCTAGATTGGATCTGGTGGTTCTGGAACTTGCGGCGGCTGGAATTGATTTTCGTCGACTCTCCTAGGGTTTCTGGAATACTGGGGTATTGATAGAGCAAAGAGGCGGTGCGGGAGGCCACCGAGGTGGGCACAACCCACCTGGGCGCGCCTGGGCACCCAGGCGCGCCCTGGTGGGTTGTGCTCCTGCCGGAGCCCCCCTCTGGTACTTCTTTGGCCCAACAGGTGTCTTCTGGTCCAGAAAAAAATCTCCAAAAAGTTTCGCTGCGTTTGGACTCCGTTTGGTATTGATTTTATGCGAAGTAAAAAACAAGCAAAAAACCAGCAACTAGCACTGGGCACTATGTCAATAGGTTAGTCCCAAAAAATGATATAAAGTTGCTATAAAATGATTGTAAAACATCCAATAATGATAATAACAGCATGGAACAATAAAAAATTATAAATACGTTGGAGACGTATCAACATCCCCAAGCTTAATTTCTGCTCGTCCTCGAGTAGGTAAATGACAAAAATAGAATTTTTTATGTGGAATGCTGCCTAACATGTTCATCACATATTCTTTTCGACTTTTATATGATTCAAAGCAATAGTCTAGTTTTGACATGAAGATTTCAATACTCAAACATATCAACAAGCAATCATGTCTTTCAAAATATCAACACTAAAGCAAGTTATCCCTAGCCCATTATGCTTAAACATTGATCCATTCATCAAACACACTCGCATATTTGCTACACCCAATGCTCAAGTACGATCATAGTACCCCATAATTGGTGCTTTATAAGAGAAGATGGAGACTCAAATAAAATAAATATTGCATAAATTAAATAGAAAGGCCCTTCGCGGAGGGAAGTAGGGATTTGTAGAGGTGCCAGAGCTCAAAGTGAAAAAGATAGAGATAAAAACTTTTTGGGTGGCATGCTTTTCCTGTCAACGAAAACGATCGAGCAGTTACCAATACTTTCCATGCTAGATATACCATAGGCGGTTCCCAAATAGAAAAAAAAAGTTTATTTCTTTTTCAACCATACTTTCACTTTCCATGGCTAGCCGTATCCACGGGTGCCTTCCATACCAACACTTTCCAAGGAATTTATTATTTAACAACATAAAGTAAATTCATTTTTCATTTCGGGACTAGGCATCCCTAATGCCTTTGCCGTACTCTCGTGCAATGGCAAGTGAATAAACACTCATCTTGAGAATAACACATCTAGCATGGAAATATATCAGCCACCCCCTACCGTTTCATGAGAGGTACGAGCACACAAAAGAGAAATTAATTTTGAAAATTAGAGATGGCACATAAAAATTTGCTTAGAATGGCAAAAGAATACCGCATATAGGTAGGTATAGTGGACTCTTGTGGCAAAACTGGTTTAAAGGATTTTGGATGCACAAGTAGTGATCATACTTGGTGCAAATGAAGGCTAGCAAAAGATTGAGAAGCATCCAACCAAGAAAAGAAAAATCTCATAAGCGAGCATTAAGCATAACTAACACAGAATAATGCACCACAAGTAGGATGTAATTTCATTGCATAACTATTGACTTTCGTACTGCATAGGAAATCACAAACCTTAACACCAATATTCTTACTAAAGCATAATTACTCATCAACATGACTCACATATTATATCATCATATCACAAAACTATTACAAGGAATCAAGTTTATTTTGTCCAATGATCTTCATGAAATTTTTTATTATGGGATTTTTATTTCTATGCCCCTGGTTCCTTAGCTCTACTCATTCATCCCCACTCTGTTAACTTTTGCTCACTTTTCCCAACTCCCTTGCTCGAAACCCTCAGAACAGGTTATAATGGACGTTGTCGTCGGGCCAATGCCTTTGACCGTTAACTGACGAGTGGGGCCGCATATACGTGGGCGCATGCAAGACCGCGGTCGTGGGGTAGCACGTGTCCATGGACATGCCTGAAACGTCCCATCATATAAAGAGGGGCAACCACCTCCATCGCCCCTACCATTTTCCCCCAAATCCTCTCCCTGCCGCATCGTCTTCCTCTCCCCCACCGGCGTCGTCTCGCTCTCCTCCACTGCCTCCACCGCACCGTCTCGCTCTCCCCCACCACATCCTCTTCCTCACCTTCATCGCCTCCATCAGTCAGATGGCCGACGCTCGTGGCGATGATACGTCTCCAACGTATCTATAATTTTTGATTGTTCGATGCTATATTATATTCTGTTTTGAATGTTAATGGGCTTTATTATACACTTTTATATTATTTTTGGGACTAACCTATTAACCGGAGGCCCAGCCCAGAATTGCTGTTTTTTTGCCTATTTCAGTGTTTCGCAGAAAAAAAATATCAAACGGAGTCCAAACGGAATGAAACCTTCGGGAACGTGATTTTCGGAATAAACGTGATCAAGAGGACTTGGACCCTACGTCAAGAAAGCAACAAGGAGGGCACGAGGTAGGGGGGCGCGCCTACCCCCTGGGCGCGCCCTCCACCCTCGTGGGGCCCATGTTGCTCCACCGACGTACTTCTTCCTCCTATATATACCTACGTACCCCCAAACTACCCGATACGGAGCCAAAAACCTAATTCCACCGCCGCAACCTTCTGTACCCATGAGATCCCATCTTGGGGCCTTTTCCGGTGCTCCGCCGGAGGGGGCATTGATCACGGAGGGCTTGTACATCAACACCATAGCCTCTTCGATGATGTGTGAGTAGTTTACCTCAGACCTTCGGGTCCATAGTTATTAGCTAGATGGCTTCTTCTTTCTCTGTGGATCTCAATACATAGTTCTCCACGATTCTCGTGGAGATCTATTCGATGTAATCTTCTTTTGCGGTGTGTTTGTTGAGACCGATGAATTGTGGGTTTATGATCAAGTTTCTATGAACAATATTTGAATCTTCTCTGAATTCTTTTATGTATGATTGGTTATCTTTGCAAGTCTCTTCGAATTATCAGTTTGGTTTGGCCTACTAGATTGATCTTTCTTGCAATGGGAGAAGTGCTTAGCTTTGGGTTCACTCTTGCGGTCTCCTTTCCCAGTGATAGCAGGGGCAGCAAGGCACGTATTGTATTGTTGCCACCAAGGATAACAAGATGGGGTTTATTTCATATTGCATGAGTTTATCCCTCTACATCATGTCATCTTGCTTAAAGCGTTACTCTGTTCTTATGAACTTAATACTCTAGATGCATGTTGGATAGCGGTCGATGTGTGGAGTAATAGTAGTAGATGTAGGCAGGAGTCGGTCTACTTGTCGCGGACGTGATGCCTATATACATGATCATACCTAGATATTCTCATAACTATGCTCAATTCTATCAATTGCTCAACAGTAATTTGTTCACCCACCGTAATACTTATGCTCTCGAGAGAAGCCACTAGTGAAACCTATGGCCCCCGGGTCTGTTTTCCATCATATTAATCTTCCAACACTTAGTTATTGCTTTTGCCTTTTATTTTACTTTGCATCTTTATCATAAAAATACCAAAAATATTATCTTATCATATCTATCAGATCTCACTCTCGTAAGTGACCGTTGAGGGATTGACAACCCCTTTATTGCGTTGGTTGCGAGGTTCTTATTTGTTTGTGTAGGTACGAGGGACTCGTGCGTGATCTCCTACTGGATTGATACCTTGGTTCTCAAAAACTGAGGGAAATATTTACACTACTTTACTGCATCACCCTTTCCTCTTCAAGGGAAAACCAACGCAGTGCTCAAGAGGTAGCAAGAAGGATTTCTGGTGCCGTTGCCAGGGAGATTCGCGCCAAGTCAAGTCAAGTCAAGACATACCAAGTACCCATCACAAACGCTTATCCCTCGCATTACATTATTTGCCATTTGCCTCTCGTTTTCCTCTCCCCCACTTCACCCTTGCCGTTTTATTCACCCTTTTTCGTTCGCCTTCTTCCCGTATGTATCTTTGTTTGTGTTTCCTTGTGCCTTCTATTTGCTTGCATCTTTGCTTGCTAAAAATCTATTGATATGGATCCACTTAAAGTGTTCTACTTGGATCATCTTTGATCCTTATGCGCTCGTGCTGAAACCCCAACTAGCCTAGTTGATGGGAAATCTTTAGATGAGCATGCTCATTTTGTGCATCACCGTTTGTCTAAAAAAGGGAGACTCTTATGGAATCAAATAAATGATGTGTTATGCTTGGAATCTTTGTGAAATTTATGATTTTACTTGTTGCTCTGAAAACATTAAGAAACACCTTCCCTACCAATGTGAGTTTAGTGATAATGGAATCGTATCTTCATATGCTAGGGGTGTTTATAATTACTATGATGTTCAAAAAATTGAAGAATTTGTTGCTTTTAAGGGTGCTTATGGAATTGCTTCTTTGATTGAAACGTATGGTGCTACTCTTTACAAATCTGAAAATTTTGCCATACTTAAATATTGTTATGATAATTATGCTTCCTGCCTATGTTAAACCATATATTGAGGACTCCTCCGTTGTCCAAGAAGAAGCTAATATTTCGCATGAGTCTATGGAGGAAGAAAATAAAGATATGCATGAATCTATAGATAATTATGATTCCGATGATTTGATTGAAATATCCCTTGATGAACATGATGCTTGCTATTCTTGTGGCCATGATGCCAATATTTATGAAGATGAATTTGCTATAGTTCCTTATGTTAAACATGAGATCGTTGCTATTGCACCCATACTTGATAGTTCCTTCGATGAAAAGCATGATTGCAATGATTTTACTATAAACTCTCTTGATGTCAATTGTGCTAATAATATGCAAAACTCTAAGCTTGGGGATGCTAGTTTTGCTATGTCTACTACTTGTTGCAATGATCATGATTGGGGTGATTCTTCTTATGAGCTTGAAAATTTATTTAAGCCCCATGATGAATATGAGATTGATAATAGTGTTTGCAATAATATTGAAAGTGGGTTTGGAGTGTCAACTTTAGATCCCACATATTTGGAGAATGTTCAATCTTATGGTATTTTTGATAAAAGTGGGTTTGGAGAGGTCATGACCTTAGTTAATATTAATCCCACTATTTTGGAAGAGTGTCAACTTTGCATGCATGTGGATCGTGTTGAAAATATTTTATGTGATAGCTATTTTGTTGAATTTTCTTATGATCCCACATGTAATTATTATGAGAGAGGAAAATATGGTTGTAGGAATTTTCATGATAATAAACTACCTCTCGTTATGTTGAGATTGCTATTGTTTCTTTCCGCTTCCTTGCATATGCTAGTTTTTGCTTGCTATGATAATTTGTTTGCCTATAAGATGCCTATGCATAGGAAGTATGTTAGACTTAGATGTGTTTGTCACGTGTTTTATGATGCTCTCTTTGTGCTTCAATTCTTGTCTTTCGTGTGAGCATCATTGAAATCTCAATGCCTAGCTAGGGGCGTTAAACGATAGCGCTTGTTGGGAGGCAACCCAATTTTATTTTTAGTTTTTTGCTTTTTGCTTCTGTTTAGGAATAAATCTTTGATCTAGCCTCTGGTTAGATTTTGTTTATGTTTTAATTAGTGTTTGTGCCAAGTTAAACCTATAGGATCTTCTTGGATGATAGTTATTTGATCTTGCTGAAAATTCCAGAAACTTTCTGTTCACGAAAAAATTTGTTAAAAATTATCAGAACGTGATATGATATTTATTCCAATTGCAGAAGATCAATAAACAAATTATTTAGGTCTTCCTATTTTGGATGAAGTTTTAGAGTTACAGAAGTTTGCGTTAGTTACAGATTACTATAGACTGTTCTGTTTTTGACAGATTCTGTTTTTCGTGTGTTGTTTGCTTATTTTGATGAATCTATGGCTAGTAAAATAGTTTATAAACCATAGAGAAGTTGGAATACAGTAGGTTTAACACCCATATAAATAAAGAATGAGTTCATTACAGTACCTTCAAGTGGTGTTTTGTTTTCTTTCGCTAACGGAGCTCACGAGATTTTCTGCCAAGTTTTGTGTTGTGAATTTTTCAAGTTTTGGGTAAAAGATTTGATGGGTTATGGAACAAGGAGTGGCAAGAGCCTAAGCTTGGGGATTCCCATGGCACCCCAAGATAATCTAAGTACACCAAAAAGCCAAAGCTTGGGGATGCCCCGGAAGGCATCCCCTCTTTCGTCTACTTCCATCGGTAACTTTACTTGGAGCTATATTTTTATTTACCACATGGTATGTGTTTTGCTTGGAGCGTCTTGTATTATTTGAGTCTTTATTTGTTAGTTTGACACAATCATCCTTGCTGTACACACCTTTTAAGAGAGACACACATGATTCAGAATTTATTAGAATACTCTATGTGCTTCACTTATATCTTTTGAGCTATATAGTTTTTGCTCTAGTGCTTCACTTATATCTTTTAGAGCACGGTGGTGGATTTGTTTTATAGAAACTATTGTTCTCTCATGCTTCACTTATATTATTTTGAGAGTCCTACAAAACAGCATCGTAATTTTCTTAAACTGAAATTAGTCCTAAAGTAATAGGCATCCAAGATTAGTAAAAATTATCTTATGAGTGTGTTGAATACTATGAGAAGTTTGATGCTTGATAATTGTTTTGAGATATAAAGATGATGATATTAGAGTCATGCTAGTTGAGTAGTTGTGGATTTGAGGAATACTTGTGTTAAAGTTTGTGATTCCCGTAGCATGCACGTATGGTGAACCGTTATGTGATGAAGTCGGAGCATGATTTATTTATTGATTGTCTTCCTTATGAGTGGCGGTCGGGGACGAGCGATGGTCTTTTCCTACCAATCTATCCCCCTAGGAGCATGCGCGTAATACTTTGCTTTGATAACTTGTAGATTTTTGCAACAAAAATATGAGTTCTTTATGACTAATGTTGAGTCCATGGATTATACGCACTTTCTTCCTTCCACCGTTGCTAGCCTCTCTAATACCGCACACTTTTCACCGGTATCATACACCCACCATATACCTTCCTCAAAACAGCCACCATACCTACCTATCAAGGCATTTCCATAGCCATTCCGAGATATATTGCCATGCAACTTACCACCGTTCCGTTACTATGACACGCTCCATCATTGTCATATTGCTTCGCATGATCATGTAGTTGACATCGTATTTGTGGCAAAGCCACCGTTCATAATTCTTTCATACATGTCACTCTTGATTCATTGCATATCCCGGTACATCACCGGAGGCATTCACATAGAGTCATATTTTGTTCTAAGTATTGAGTTGTAATTGTTGACTTGTAAGTAAATAAAAGTGTGATGATCATCATTTTTTAGAGCATTGTCCCAAGTGAGGAAAGGATGATGGAGACTATGATTCCCCCACAAGTCGGGATGAGACTCCAGACGAAAAAAAGAAAAAAAGAGGCCATAAAAAAAGGGGGAAGGCCCAAAAAAATGAGAGAGAAAGAGAGAAGGGACAATGTTACTATCCTTGTACCACACTTGTGCTTCAAAGTAGCACCATGATCTTCATGATAGAGAGTCTCTTATGATATCACTTTCATATACTAGTGGGAATTTTTCATTGTAGAACTTGGCTTGTATATTCCAATGATGGGCTTCCTCAAAATGCCCTAGGTCTTCGTGAGCAAGCGAGTTGGATGCACACCCACTTAGTTTCTTTTGTTGAGCTTTCATATACTTATAGCTCTAGTGCATCCGTTGCATGGCAATCCCTACTCACTCACATTGATATCTATTAATGGGCATCTCCATAGTCCGTTGATACGCCTAGTTGATGTGAGACTATCTTCTCCTTTTTTGTCTTCTCCACAACCACCATTCTATTCCACATATAGTGCTATATCCATGGCTCACGCTCATGTATTGCGTGAAGATTGAAAAAGTTTGAGAACACCAAAAGTATGAAACAATTGCTTGGCTTGTCATCGGGGTTGTGCATGATTTAAATACTTTGTGTGGTGAAGATAGAGCATAGCCAGAATATATGATTTTGTAGGGATAACTTTCTTTGGCCATGTTATTTTGAGAAGACATGATTGCTTAGTTAGTATGCTTGAAGTATTATTATTTTTATGTCAATATTAAACTTTTGTCTTGAATCTTTCGGATGTGAATATTCATACCACAATTAAGAGAATTACATTGAAAATTATGCTAAGTAGCATTCCACATCAAAAATTCTTTTTTTATCATTTACCTACTCGAGGACGAGCAGGAATTAAGCTTGGGGATGCTTGATACGTCTCCAACGTATCTATAGTTTTTGATTGTTCCATGCTATATTATATTCTGTTTTGGATGTTAATGGGCTTTATTATACACTTTTATATTATTTTTGGGACTAACCTATTAACCGGAGGCCCAGCCCAGAATTGTTGTTTTTTGCCTATTTCAGTGTTTCGCAGAAAAAGAATATCAAACGGAGGCCAAACGGAATGAAACCTTCGGGAACGTGATTTTCAGAACAAACATGATCCAGAGGACTTGGACCCTACGTCAAGAAAGCAACCAGGAGGGCACGAGGTAGGGGGGCGCGCCTACCCCCCTGGGCGCGCCCTCCACCCTCATGGGGCCCACGTTGCTCCACCAACGTACTTGTTCATCCTATATATACCTAAGTACCCCCAAACTACCAGATACGGAGCCAAAAACCTAATTCCACCGCCGCAACCTTCTATACCCGTGAGATCCCATCTTGGGGCCTTTTCCGGCGCTCCGCCGGAGGGGGCATTGATCACGGAGGGCTTCTACATCAACACCATAGCCTCTCCGATGATGTGTGAGTAGTTTACCTCGGACCTTCGGGTCCATAGTTATTAGCTAGATGGCTTCTTCTCTCTCTTTGGATCTCAATACAAAGTTCTCCACGATTCTCGTGGAGATCTATTCGATGTAATCTTCTTTTGCGGTGTGTTTGTTGAGACCGATGAATTGTGGGTTTATGATCAAGTTTATCTATGAACAATATTTGAATCTTCTCTGAATTCTTTTATGTATAATTGGTTATCTTTGCAAGTCTCTTCAAATTATCAGTTTGGTTTGGCCTACTAGATTGATCTTTCTTGCAATGGGAGAAGTGCTTAGCTTTGGGTTCAATCTGGTGGTGTCCTTTCCCAATGACAGCAGGGGCAGCAAGGCACGTATTGTATTGTTGCCATCGAGGATAACAAGATGGGGTTTATTTCATATTGCATGAGTTTATCCCTCTACATCATGTCATCTTGCTTAAAGCGTTACTCTGTTCTTATGAACTTAATACTCTAGATGCATGCTGGATAGCGGTCGATGTGTGGAGTAATAGTAGTAGATGCAGGCAGGAGTCGGTCTACTTGTCGCGGACGTGATGCCTATATACATGATCATACCTAGATATTCTCATAACTATGCTCAATTCTATCAATTGCTCAACAGTAATTTGTTCACCCACCGTAACACTTATGCTCTCGAGAGAAGCCACTAGTGAAAGCTATGGCCCCCGGGTCTATTTTCCATCATATTAATCTTCCATCACTTAGTTATTGCTTTTGCCTTTTATTTTACTTTGCATCTTTATCATAAAAATACCAATAATATTATCTTATCATATCTATTAGATCTCACTCTCGTAAGTGACCGTTGAGGGATTGACAACCCCTTTATCGCGTTGGTTGCGAGGTTCTTATTTGTTTGTGTAGGTACGAGGGACTAGTGCGTGATCTCCTACTGGATTGATACCTTGGTTCTCAAACAGAGGGAAATACTTACGCTACTTTACTGTATCACCCTTTCCTCTTCAAGGGAAAACCAACGCAGTGCTCAAGAGGTAGCAGGCGGCGCCAGCGCAGCGGCCGGAGATGTGGTGGAGCTGCAGGGTCAGGGCGCGGTGATCGTGGATGTCGATGGCGTCCATGGTGGTGCGGGGAAACTCGCAACCGCTGCGGATGTGGCGGGCTCCGCCTCATCGCCGCGGAAGGTGACGGCGTCGAGCGGCGCAGTCCATCCCGATACCCCCGATGCGCCGCCTGCCGTGGAGTAGTAGGTATTTGCACTTTCTTAGCTTGTAGAGTTAGTTGCTCCCTAGATGCATTGGTTAGATTGTGATTCATACGGTAGTTCAGATGGTTAGAGTAGTTGGTTTGACGGATGGGCCGGGGTTTTTTGTATGGGTTGGGGGGATGGGGGTTTTTGGACTAGGTTTTGTTGGATAAATTCGTTGCAAAAATGCTAGATGTTGTGAACTATGATTTTAGGTGCTGCAATGATTGGGGTTTTTAGATTTGTTTTTAGATTTGGATAAATTCGTTGCAAAAATGCTAGATGTTGTGAACAGATGCATGCTTATTAGATTTGTTTTTAGTGCTCACAGATTGGGGGTTTTAATGTTACTCAGATTCGTTGGCTTAGATTGGGTCCCTATTAGATTTGTTTTTGAATGCTACCCAGATTGGGGTTTTGAATGTCATATGCCCAAATGGAATCCATTGATTAAGAAGTTATTTGATTCATTAGTATATAAATTTGTCCACAATATGTAGTTATATTAGCTCTGTTCTTCAATGTGTGTGCATGACCAATGATCAATGTGTTATTTGAATGTCATATTGGGTTTTTTTTATCAATGTGTGTACAAATCTAATACATTGATATACTAGTGATGGACGTGGTTTTTGAATGATAGAGCTAAGGGCACAAAAATAAAATAAAAACCACTTCTAAAACATTTCTGATATTGGGAGTATATTAGCCCTATGATCAATGTGTCATGTGTGCATATCTAAATTTTCATTTCAATTGGCTACTAGTGATGGACGTAATTGTATATTCAGGAGGATGATGGTTGGGGGGAGAAAGAGGAAGCTGGCCGACGTCGACTACGACCCGTACGAGGGGGCGTTTAGTGACGATTCTGAATAGGAGGTAAGCCTATCCCTTGTTCATTTAGTTCCTTTGAGATAGTGTATCCATGAATCTATAATGTATTAATGTAACTCATTCATGTGTCCAGTATGATTCTGGAGAAGAAGTGTACAAGGGCAACGTCGCATCCTTCACAGCCAAGGAGGTGGTGAAGATCAAGGCCATGGGAGTTGCTTCCTTCTACAACCGCAAGACCAAGAAGTGGCACTGCCCCTACTCCACCACCAAGCCAAAGCCAAGGGATGGCCGCTTTGATCACCTTCTGTCTCATGCGGAGGATGTAGCGATTCGCGGGGAGGACTACATGATCAGGGGGCAGCATGCCGCCCTCGCGAAGGCCCTGACTCCGGCGTGATGTGATCAATGATGTGATGTTGTGAACTGAACCTTTAAGTTTATCTGTTGGGTTACTTTTGGTTTGTTGAACTGAATCTCGTTGGTTATGGTTTGTTGAAATGAATTTAGTTTTCATGAATTTGGTTATGGTTGGCTATGTTGATGCTAGTAATCTGGTTGCTATCTATATTTGTCTGTCCTTAAATTTGCCTGTGGTATATTTGTCTGTCCTGAATCTATGGTTAGTTATGTTTCGATGTTGTGAACTATGATTTTAGGTGCTCCAATGATCACACATGTTGTGTAGGAAATCAAATGCATGCTCCAAATGAGATCATGTAAACGTTGGCAAACCTGGACAGTATAAATTCAAGAAAATGCAAAAACAAGTAAAACCTTGGCAAACTATCTATGTTTGTGTAGGAGATCATGTGTGCAAAATTTGAAGTGATTTAGAGGAGGTCAAATAAATTTGAATTTGAGAAATGTGCTCCAAATGAGCTCCCAGGCTAGGGTAAACAACCCATTTGTAATCAAGTTTTTTGGACCTACTCTAAATGAGCCAAATGTCTTTTATTAACACATATTCACTTTCCATAGTGTAGATTCGAAGTCTCACTTTTTAAAAAATTAATGGTGCTCATTTGACCTCGATCGTGCTAGGTATGGTTTTTTCATGAAAATGACCATAGACCAAGTTTAGTATTTTTCCTTGTTAGTTTGTCTTATAAAACGACGAACGGCGAAGGTTTCATATTTTTTGATTTTTTTAAAATTAGTTATGCTCAGTCAAAGCCTTCAAAACCCCGTTGACCAGCTCAAAACCCCTCTAAACCCCGCGGGGTTTCGCCTAACTCTAGCTCCGAACGTCAGCCGTCCGATCATACCCTCGCGCCAAGCGACAGCCCTCAGATCTGGTCTTCTAGAAGGAATTAGGCGGGTTGGCTGTGTGCAGGCTCCGCGCCGTTGGATCACAAGGACGGCTCCGCATTGTTGGATCGTGGGGCGATCCGCGAGAGGTGATCCTATTGGTTGTGCTCGGCTGCTCGCCCACCACTGACTCCGCAAAAAAAATGTTGTTATTGGGCCCAAAAGGAAACCAAGCTCTGGTTGGGCATCGCTATTATTGGGCCCAAAAACATCGAATTGCGTCGTTTTTTTTGCATCGTTTGCTCTGTTTTTTGTGAATGTGTTGGCTCTGTATTTTTGCATCGTTTGAAATCAATTGACATTGCGTAGCAAATTTAGTTCTTTTTGTTCTATACAAATGCAAAATGACCAGATTTTTAAGGGCCAAATTTATTTTTATCATGCAAAATGGCCACAAACTATTCAAAAATTGTCTATTTTTATTCATATAATATATATGACCACGGATTCCCACACGTTGAATTAGCTTCTTTTTCTTCTTTTTCAAACCACCGTTCCCACGCGTGTACACTCCCGATGCTGCGGTGGGTTTGAAAACGGGCTACTTCACGTTTGACCCCGTTATTGCCACGGCCAAATAACATGTAGCACTACGGCTATTTAAGCCACCCTCTGCCTCTGCCATCCCTCATCCATCTCCCATCCTCTGCCATCTTCCCTTCTTGCTCTTTGCAACTTCTCCTTCTTCTAGCACATCCTCAACCATGTAGTACACCGGACCAACCTACCACTTCCCACCCACCGTGCCGGAGAGGCTCTACCCTCCTGGCGTGTACGTTGAGCGCACACTACGTGTGTGGGCGATATCAAGGTGGAGGACCACTAGGAACTTCATCGAGTTCTTCCTCGCGTCCGGCTATCACCATCTCCCGCGGGGATCTCCAAGGATGTTCCGTGTCGAGGAGGTCATCCAAAACGGGGTGGTGGTTGCTCTCCTTGCCCACTTCACAAACACATTCGACGCCTTCTACCTCCTCGGCCGGGTGTTTTGGTGTGGCTGCGAGTTCATCGCTTTCACCACCCACAACATGTTCACGGAGTACACCAACATCTTCCCCACCATGTCGCGCATGCACACTCTTCCGTACCCCATCAACAACGCCCCGGAGGAGCAGTGAAGGGCGCCCGGAGGAGGAGCGAGGTGGAGAAGGCGGCGTCTAGGGTTCTAAACCCTCTATCTATTTTTTCTTTTTTTGAGTCTATGTTATGTTAAGTTGTAATTGAACTATGTTGGAGATGCTATGGGCTTATTGGCCCTTTTATCAAGTTCTATTATTAAGTTTTCTATCTCTTCTATTATGAAGTTCTTCCTAGTTTCAACTATGTGATCGTGCTATGGGCTTGTTGGCCCTATCTACATGTTTGTTGATTGTTTTCTTAGAGAGCTCGCTTTGTTTGTAACCACCTAGTGCATGCAGCCACAACGAACCCTTCTTTTTTACACAAGCCACAAATATGTAGCCACCTAGCTAGTGCATGCAGCCACAACATATTTGTTCAATTTATTTGTCGTAGCAAAACAGGTGCAGATGCTAGTGGATCAAAAAGGCTGCAACTGATTGTAAAAAACGATGCTCTAAATCGAGGAGACAAGCGTGCGAGAAGAGAGGAACCAGCGGCAGCGACCGTCGCTGTATCCGTGGCGGCTGGCGTGCACGAAAGCGTCTCGGTCAGTGCATCGTGGCGGCACGCATCAGCGCATGCAGGCTCGATCGGCGCATCATGGGTGCGCGCATCGACGCATGCAGGCAGGCTTGTTGGGTGCATGCATAGCAGGCTTCTGTCATGGCGACACACGCAGGCGTTTAATGCAAGGGATGGCCCAACGAAACCACAGCCCAACGGTCGAACAGCTACACCGCCCAATGCGGCCCCACTCGTCAGAGTTAACGGTCAAAGCACTAACCCGACGGCAACGTCCGTTGTGACCTCTTCTGAGGGTTTCGGGCAAGGGAGTGGGGAAAACTGAGCAAAATTTAAGAGTGTGGGGATGAATGAGTAGAGCTAAGGAACCAGGGGCACAGATGTAAAAATCCCTTTTATTATACCCCTCTTGAATATCTATCACTTTGGGACTAATTTCATATGTTGCTTTTGATAGCTCAAACGAATCTAAGTGAAGAACATGAGCATAAAAATTTTCTTCTCTCAGAATAACTTAAGTGAAGCAAGAGAGAATTTCTTACAAAAAATTACTAACTCTCAAATAAATTTAAGTGAAGCATGAGAGCATTTCTTAAAAAATAATAAAGCACACTATGCTCAAAAAGATATAAGTGAAGCACTAGAGCAATTCCATAGCTCGTAAGGATTTAACTGAAGCATAGAGAGCAATTCTAACAAGTCATAGCATAATTTTGGCTCTCTCAAATAGGTGTGTCCACCAAGGATTCGTGACTAAAAATAAAAAGCAAAACAAGCAAAGACTCATATCATACAAGACGCTCCAATCAAAACTCATGATATGTGATGAATAAAAATATAGCTCCAAGTAAAATGACGATGGTCATTAGAAGAAAGAGGGGATGCCACTCAGGCATCCCCAAGCTTAGTTGCTTGCTTCTCTTTAGATATTAGCTTGGGATTCCATGGGCATCCCCAAGCTTAGGCTCTTCTTACTCCTCATTCCTTCGTCCATCGTAATATCACCCAAAACTTGAAAACTTCAATCACACAAAACTCAACAAAACCTTCGTGAGATCCGTTAGTATAAGAAAGCAAATCACTACTATAAGTACTGTTGCAAACCCATTCATATTTTATTTTTGCATTATATCTACTATATTCCAACTTTTCTATGGCTCAAACCCTTCAAAGTAGTCCATAGATCAATCAAAATATGCACACAATGCAAAGATAATCTGTCAAAAACAGAAGTCTATAGCAATCTGAAACTTTCAATACTTCTGTAACTCCAAAAATTCTAAAAATGTAGGAAAACATGGGCAATTTGTATATAAATATTGTGTAAAAAATTCAGAATTTTTTGTTGCTTCTGTGATTTTTAAAAATTATTTTACTGGACGCAAAAGTTTCTGCTTTTCAACAAGATCAAAGCAACTATCACCCAACATGATCCCAAAGGCTTTGCTTGGCACAAACTCTAATTAAAACATAAA